>NC_071992.2:31895000-33095000 GCF_028885655.2 Pongo abelii
TACTCAGGAGGCTGATGCAGGAGAATCACTTGAACCCAGGAGGCAGAGGCAAGGTGAGGCAGTGAGCCAAGATCACACCACTGCACTCCAGCCTGGGTGACAGAGTGAGACTCTTGTCTCAAAAAAATCAATCAATCAATCTGGGACCTCCCTCCCTCACTCTCTCTTGCTCCCACTCTCACCATGTGACGCACCTGTTCCCTGCACCTTCCACCATGATGGGAAGCTTCCCAAGGCATCACCAGGAGCAGATGCCAGCACCATGCTTCCTGTACAGCCTGCAAAATTGTGAGCCAATTAAACCTCTTTTCTTTATAAATTACCTGGTCTCCGGTATTCCTTTATAACAACACAAATGGACTAACATAGACTCTATTTCCAAATAAGATCATATTCTGAGGCACAGAACTCAGGCACTTTCTGTGTCCCTCCATTTCACCCCATTTCCTCACTCCAACTCTCCCTAGTCGCCTTCATCTCTAACTTGGATGTTCTTCCAATTGGGATTTCCCACAAGTCCTCTCAGCCCCTTTAATCAAGTGTCCATATCACAGCCATTATTGGTTTATCATTTTTGTAGGTAGAGGTAGTTCTAGTGATTTCCACTTGGCCTATGCCACCATAACAGCCTTCATTCCACAGGTCAGGGACCCAATGTAGAGATTCTGCTAGTTGCTGAGTATGTCTATTCTAATTCTGCATTCTAGAACGCAGGTTCCATTCCTGTGCAATAATCACAGGATCATTCGAGGGACCCATGGGACTCACTGTGAAACTGATCTGAGCTAAAACTCTATAAGCTCTTACTCTGACTGGTGGACCACAGTAATGTTTTCAGCCTCCTGGAATTAGCATCAATTCAGTGTCCAGTAATCCCTAAACTGTCCGATTATTTTCCCTTTCCCCAGTGCATAGTTACTCCAGTAAACAGCCATGGGTCCATTGAGGGAAGACTGGGGGAAAGATAAACAATATAAACCTGGCAATGTGGTAGGGTTCTTCCTCAAGGGGAACCCAGCCTCTCCTTCATTGAAGGGATTCTGGACCTATAAACTAGCTCAAGTCTAGGAAATGATTCAGAGGCTATGACTCACTTGTGGTGACTTAAGATAGACTTCTGTTGGCTGGGCACGGTGGCTCACGCCTATAATCCCGGCACTTTGGGAGGCTGAGGCAGGTGGATCAGCTGAGGTCAGGAGTTTGAGACCAGCCTGGCCAACTTGGTGAAACCCTGTTTCTACTAAAAATACAAAAATTAGCCGGGCATGGTGGCAGGTGCCTGTAATCCCAGCTACTCAGGAGGGTGAGGCAGGAGACTCGCTTGAACCGGGGAGGCAGAGGTTGCAGTGAGCCACGATCGTGCCCCTGCGCTCTCCAGCCTGGGTGACAGAGCGAGACTTGGTCTCAAAAAAAAAAAAAAAAAACGACTTCTGTTTACTCAGCCTAGAACTCTTCCAGTTACATAAATCAAATAAGAATTTAGTAGACTGCCATCTATTTCTTCCATTAGGTACGCAATGATCAACTAGCCAATGCCATAGGTCTCTGAGTCAGACAATTCTTGTTAATTTTTGTTTTATAAAATTTTTTGTAGAGATAGAGTCTCACTATATTGCCCAGGCTGGTCTCAAACTCCTGGCCTCAAGCAATCCTCCTGTCTCTGCCTCCCAAAGTTCTGGGATTACAGGCATGTGCCAGTGTTCCTGGCCTGAGTCCAACAATTCTGATGGCTGCTTTGACTCTGCTGTCCATTACAGCATAACCATGCCACGCTGTTTGGTGATTGTCACCATTTGGCCCCTGCTACCCTGGGATCAAATTAACCCCACTGCCTCCAGGGGTCCCAGTTTGATGCTAGCAGTTCCCACTGTACATTCTGACCTACAAAGAAGAGAAACCGAATCTGTCGGCCTCCTTCTCAAAAATCTATTTCTCACCATCATGGTGAAAGGTGTGTTCTCTTGACTCCTCCAGGGTGGGTGGGTGGGGCTTATATGATAAATCCACCCTGACATTCCAATCTCCCTGAGCCTTTGAATCCCTTCCTCCACAGTACACTGAGGCAGTTCTGGCATTTTGACTTTAGTGTAGGCCATCTTCGAGTCCATGTTCAGCAAACCAACTAAACTGTTAAGAGTCCTTTCTAACCCCTCAAATATTGAATCCAGAATCTCTTAGTTGGCCAATATCAATAAAGTTGTCCTGACTCAACTTTACAGTCCTACCACCATATCCTACACTCTAAGATCCATTCCCACATATATTCCCCAGATTTCTGTCTGTATAGACTGGGAAAATCATGGAGTCCTTTTGGTGTGCAGGGTACCTCCTCATGGATCATAATTTGTACCTCACTCTTTGGTGCCTACTGGAACTTGAGTCTAGTTATACATCTAGGAGCAAAACAGGTAGCAAGGGCAGACCCTGAGGAAGATGAGTGATGCCTGGTAAGGAATACCTCTGAAGAGATCATTACAGATCCCTCAGGCAAAGTAGGATTAACCTTCTCAGACAGAAGTAGAAGGGCTGCTTCTACCAGCAAGAAATACTATGCAGAATTTAGGGGTTCCATTTCACTGGCTTCCTCAGGATCCTTTCATATATCCCCATTCCACTTTTCAGGATCCCACTGCTTCTCAATCAATGCTCTCACCTTATTTTTTAAGAGACAAGGTCTCGCCCTGTTGCCCAGGCTGGAATGCAATGGCAAAATCACAGCTCACTGCAGCCTTAATCTCCCGAGCTCAAGTGATCCTCCCACCTCAGCCTCTGGAGTAGCCAGGACTACAGGTGCATACCACCATGCCCAGCTAATTAAAAGAATAATCTGTAGAGATGAAATCTTGCTATGTTGCCCAGGCTGGTCTTGAACTCCTGGACTTAAGCAATCCTCCTGCCTTAGACTGTACTATCTTATTATTCTGAGTTTTACATTTGGGGAGGTGACACATGTGAACCTTTTCCATAAACAACAAAGGGCCGGGAGTAGTGGTTCATGCCTGTAATCCCAGCACTTGGGGAGGCCATGGTGGGAGGACTGTTTGAGGCCAGGACTTCGAAACTAGCCTGAGCAACATAGTGAAACACCACCTCTACCCAAAAAAAAAAAAAATTTGTTTTAAATGACAAGGAAGTACAAATACACAACAGATAAAAGAGGAACACTCAGGTGGGGCTTGAAACCTATACTCTGCCTCTTTTCCTCCCTTCCCTCCAGGGACCCTCTGAAAGAACCTCATAAGAACATCACTAGGGCTCCCCAGAGTAGCCTGAAAGCCACCAATTAGTCAACTCTTTTTTTAAAAGCTATCGCCTACAGGAAGAATGGTCAACTCTCTTTACATTAACTAATTATTTTCTTACAATCCCAATGATCTGCAGTACTATGTTCAAAAACAATCTGAGTAAGCCGGGCGCGGTGGCTCACGCGTGTAATTCCAGCACTTTGGGAGGCTGAGGCAGGTGGAACACCTGAGGTCAGGAGTTCGAGACCAGCCTGGACAACATAGTGAAACCCCATCTCTACTAAAAATACAAAAAATTAGCTGGGCTTGGTGACAGGAGCCTGTAATCCCAGCTACTCAGGAGGATGAGGCAGGAGAATTGCTTGAACCCAGGAGGCGGAGGTTGCAGTGAGCCGAGATCATGCCACTGCACTCCAGCCTGGTGACAGAGCGAGACTCTGTCTCAAAAAAAAAAAAAAAAAAAAAAAAGCAACAAACTACATTCTCTTTTACTCCATATCCTTCTACTAAGGAAAAATGGGGTAAGGATTTAGTGGAATATACATGAAGTAAAGCTGTGTTTCTTCTATCAGTTAAAATTTCTACTGTTTTACTGATGAAAAGAGGATACTTCTATTACGCAAGTCTTAATAAGGGTTTGTTTTAAATTGGTTCCTATTGGTTGGTGAAAAGTAACTGCAGTTTTAAATGGCAAAAATCAATAAACACATAAGATATAAAACTGGGGCTTTGAGGTTATGAAGCTTAACTAAGTGTAACCATGCAATCTCTGATGGGTTGGGAGGCTTGGAGATTTAATTATTTTTTTCAAAAGCTATTTTTTGGCAGAGGCTTCCACACCATTTCTAAATTACTTTTTGAAAACATTTACCAAAAGACTAAGGTATGACTACCACATAAAATTATTGTCTAGGGAGACAGAACTTCTGCATGAACTTTCCCCTTTGGGAAAAAGAGTTTAAAAAAACAAAAAGTAACATTTATTTGTGCCTAGGCTAATAGAAAGAATGAGACTAAACCCCTTGTTTGTTTTTATTGATTCTTTTTAAGATTGAAACAGACTATTACAACAATATTTGAGATTCCACAGAGAACTGCATGCTTTTGTTATTAAAAGACTTTTGTTGAAAAATTTGACCTTTACCTCTTATGAACTGAAGAAATATAGAGGTTTCAAGCATTTTTGCCAGCACACAGTCATTCACAACAACCTTCTAGATGCTTATTTTCTACCTTTTCCTACAGAAGGTAATATTCACTTACCAGAAGGCCATCACCTCCACTGAATGATTCAAAGCTTCAGAGCTCAAAAGTGATCAGAACTCACAAATTAGCATAATTAGTCCAAAGCTTGATTTAAATGTTTGAAGAACAGCAAACATCAAATAATATAATACCAAATAGAATATTATAGTCTCTATGAGGTAATAACTCATCAGCTACAACCACCTAAGACTGAAATTTTCTGTACTTAGTTTCTATTAGTACAACACCTTCATTCTTAATGCTTCTTAGGGCATCACAGGTTTTAGAAATTAATGTATTTTTAGCATTCCACAGTAATGATCACTTTCAAAAACTGCAATATACATCTGCATGTTACACTGACATACAACATATAAGTATTTTGTCACACATCAACTTTTAGCCTCAAATAATAGAATACAAAAAGCTATACAGGACATAACACCACAGAACTTTTGAATATCCCCTTTTCCCAATTGTTAACAGGTAGCACTTTTTCTAAACAGAAAGTGATGAAAAATCCAAAATTTCTGCATCCAATGTTTGACTCCAACTTTCTACTTTATCGTCTCCTGGTACCACCATATCCTAGAATGAGAGGGGTAAAATTTACATTAGTTTTTAAAAATGCATTAGAATTGCTTATAAAATTACAAGTCATACATGTTTATTGTTAGCAAATGAATGAGACAGGAGGAAAGGAAAGAGTGAGCCACTACGTGGAAATGGGCTGAGCAGGACAGTGCATCGCCTCCCACAGCAACCTTCCCAATCATCGAGCCTACTACACTCACACATGGTTGCTGGGAATGGCAGTCAGGACCCCAAAAAAGAGGATGCATGCTATAGTGGGGCCACCATGGTCCAGGCAATACTCAAAGTCTAAGCCAAAAAGACAGAGGCCAGTGGCGCATAAGCCATGCCCTGCTACCTCTCACAACTCCAGTGGTAAGAGACATAATGTGGGGAGGGTTATGGACTTTAGATGGTTAAGCATTACTTAAGACACTGTGCACACACACACAGTCTACAGGATGACAAGTCTTCCTATCTAGAAAGTCTCTCAATTATTTTCAGGTTTACATTATTTGGTTTTTATGATTTTCTTTCATATAATTCCCATACATTTCTAGTTCATAGTCATGATTTTTTGCAAGTCTTCTTTCCACTGCAAATGAATTTTTTTCTGTCATGATGTCTTACCTAGCCATATATATATATATATATATATATATTTTTTTTTTTTTTTTTTTTTTTGCTCTTGTTGCCCAGCTGGAGTGCAATGGCACAATCTCGGCTCACTGCAACCTCTGCCTCCTGGGTTCAAGCGATTTTCCTGCCTCAGCCTCCCAAATAGCTGGGATTACAGGCATGCGCCACTACACCCAGCTAATTTTTGTATTTTTAGCAGAGACGGGGTTTCACCATGTTGGGCAGGCTGGTCTTGAACTCCTGACCTCAGGTGATCCACCCATCTCGGCTTCCCAAAGTGCTGGGATTACAGGTGTGAGCCACCGTGCCTGGCCTTACCTAGTCATGTTTTTATATATTCTCCCAACTCCTTTTTTTCTCCCCAGAAGTACCCACTATCTCATACTCTAACACCATAGATTAGTTTTGCCTGTTTTTGCATGTGTATTTCATAAAATGTAACTGCTGTCATCATAGTGTATATATTATTTTGTGTCTGGCTTCTTTATATTTGGTAGATCTATCCATGTTACCACACACAACTGCTTATTTTCTTAGTTGCACAGTAACCCACTGCAATACAGCAAACATAACTCAATTTATTCATCCATTTTACTGCTGATGGATATGTGGGCTGTTTCCAGTTTTGGGGAATTATGAATAGGGATGCTATGAACAGTCTTGTGCTTATCTGCCAGCATACAAGTGTATGCATTTCTGTGGCTATATATCTGAGAGCAAAACTGCTTTGTCCTAGCTATGCATAGGTTCAATTTTAGGAGGTAGTACCAGTTTTTTTAATTGAATGTATCAATGTATATCCAAACCAGCATTATGAGAATTCTACTCACATTTTAAAACATATTTAAATATATTTTTCTATCAATTTCAAGAATTAATCATTGTTCTCTAACTTCCTTCTCCTGAAAGACAAATCTACTTCAGAGCAATCTCTTATGGCCTCCTTACCCAGCAGATCCGATTTTCTGCCAATGAGGCTTGATGTTTAATCCAGTTAGTCTTTTTTTTTTTATATCTTTGCTTTTTACAAAATACCCTCTGAGCATTCCAATAAACATTATAATCATATTTTTGAAAATTAAAGTATACCTCAATATCTTTTTTGAATGTTATTGAATTTTAAGTTTAAGCTTCTACTTAGAAAAGTCTAGTTTAGAACTTAAAGGATCTCTAGAGATCACAGAATTAAATATATGTGGAAGCTAGCATCCAGTGAGGTTCAAGTTAAAACCTTGGTCTATGGTAGAGCTAAGCCTAAATCAAATCCCTGTTTGATTTTTAAAGAATGGTCAGAAGTGGGATCTCAGTTAATTGTGCTATTAATATTTTTGGTAGGTACACCAAATAAAACCATGGTTGCTAAATAGATAATCATCTTCTAAAGTTCCCAAACTATTTCTGTACTTTACTCCTAAGTAAAAGGAACTTGTATTTTTTGCTCTTACCTGATGCAGTTCTGGTTTTCGTGTCTGAGTTTGAACATGCCGAATAGCTGCCCGAGCCTCCACGAAGGGGTGAGTAAGCCCTATTCCATGTGCCAGGGTAGGAGGCAGGATAGGACGGGTAGTACCACGAGTCTGAGAAGGGTGTTGCCGCTCTTTAAAGGGATAAAAGTAGGTTAGGCATTTTTTCTTGTGGCTATAATTTTTAAATACCTTCCTGTTCCTCAACTGTCAGAAAAAAATATCTTTATCAAGTACTTTTTCCTGAATGTTCTGGTATATCAGAGTTAACATGAAATAAAAACCGTTTCATATTTCTGCCATTATTATGGTCATTGCTATGGGGGAAAAGTGACAGGGAGTCAATGCACTTTCTGAATTTGCACTCAAATAAAACCTAAACTACCATTAATACTTCATATTCTAAAATCTGGCCCCAAGCTCTTTCCAGCCTTACTTTTATCATTCTCCTACCAAACCAGACTAACTGTTCCCCAAATGCTGTATTCTTTCCTGCCTTCTTATTTTCTCAGATGTCAACTAAACAGTCTTTTTCTTATCTCATAATATCTATGAGGGTGACACAGGAAGAAACACAATGAAAGAAAATAACATACACAATACTGATCAAAAGACATATAGTGTACCTTCCCCTTCCCAGAGAATCTTATTTAATAGGCTAATGTCACCACAATTTATTTTCCTTAGCAAAACTAAATGCAGTTAAATTGTAAGCAAAACAAGCCTCTTGAATTAAAGAGCAAGTGAGATCAATGCAAAAAGCTTACCTATTGCTGCCAAACAAATATCCTAGTATTCCACCAGTTCCCAAGCCAGTCCAGAACCCTGGTCCTGAATTTTCATATCCTTGTTGTCCCGTAAAAGCACTGCCAAAACCAGAAGTTGCACCATGGCCAGTATTCTGCGGTCCTTAACATAAAAATGATTTATTACGTATCCTCACTTAAACATGACAGTCTACAAAAGCAAAGATAATATAACATTTCATTTATTTCATCTGTACTGAATTATTAATAATGCTCAGGCATCAAGTTATTAACAAGTTGTATTCAAAAAGGTATTTGTAAAATACCAGTTTATAATGAAGGAGAGCATTTCCCATCGATATGCGAGGAGAGGGATAGATTTTGGGACTGGGGAAGGTCTTGCTATAAAATGACATCTGCCCTGCTCAATCAGCTACTAGAAAATCACCCCACTTTTCAGGGTTACTTTCTCTCTGCAGTACAAACTCTTAAGTGGAGTCTCTAAGAGCTCCAGATGAGAGCTGTGCCTCAGTCTCTAACCGAGGAATCCAAGGGGAGGCAGCCAGATATTTATTTGTGTCAGTTGGGAAGTCAGATCTCAAAGGGACCTAAAAAGTATCTTCTGCCCAGAGGAAGTTTTAACTGATGTATACATATATATAAGAAAGTGTGCTAATCTTACACGTATGGCACAACAAATTTGTACATATGTACCTATCCATGTAACCACCACCCACACCAATAAACCATTTCTGGCACCCCAGAAGTCTCCCTCATGACAACTCCTAATACATTCCCATCTATGTCAGAGATCAGCACTACTTTAACTTCTCTTACCATAGTTTGAATTCTGTCCATTCATGAACTTTTTCTAAACAGGATCACAAAGTATGTATTCTGTGTCTGGCATATCATTATGTCTATGGGAGTCAATCCTACCATTGCATTATCAGTTTTTTTCTTAACTCATGTGTCTTCCACCTTGTGAAAAATTTACACAGTCCCATTCTAATGTTTATGGATATTCCACCTCCATTTTTTGGCAGTTATAAATAAAACTGCTATGAACATTCCTGTGCATCTTTCTTGGTGCACCATGCATTCACTTCTCCCAGGTATTTATGTAGGAATAGAATTGGGTATGCATATGTTTGGGTTGTTTTACCATTTTAACTCCTACCAGCAAAGTATGAAAGTTCCAGTCACTCTACATCCTTGCCCATACTTGGTACTCTGTCTTTTTAATGTTAGCCATTATGGTGGTTATCTGGTGGCTAAAAATAATCTCCCTGTGGTTTTCATCTGCATTTCTCTGAAGACTAATGATGCTAAGCACCTTTTATTTCTATTGACCATATAAATCATGGGTTGGGATCCCAGTACTGGTCCATGGCCTGTTAGGAACTGAGCCACACAGCAGGAGGTGAGCAGCAGGCAAGCGACTGAAGCTTCATCTCTATTTAAAGCCACTCCCCCATCACTTGCATTACTACCTGAGCTCGGCCTCCTGTCAGATCAGCAGCAGCATTAGATTCTCATAGGAGCACAAACCCTACTGTGAACTGCGTATGCGAGGGATCTAGGTTGCATGCTCCTTATGAGATTCTAATGCCTGATGATCTGTCACTGTGTCCCATCATCCCCAGATGGGACCATCCAGTTGCAGGAAAACAAGCTCAGGGCTCCTACTGATTCTACATTACATGAGTTGCTAATTATTTCATTACATATTGCAATGTAATAACAACATAAATAAAGTACATAATAAATGTAATATGCTTGAATCATCCCAAAACCTTCTCTCCCCACCCCACCCCACCCCAAACCCCCTAGTCTGTGGAAAAATTGTCTTCCACAAAACTGGTCCCTGGTGCCAAAAAGGCTGGGGACTGGTTAAGTAGATGTCTTCTCTTATTATAAAATGGGCATTCAAGTCCTCTTTGGAGGGCTTGTCTGCCTGTTGTTCAGGTTTACGGGAGTTCATTTTATGTTCTAGACACATATATATGCCAGAAACACGTTTTGTAAATTTTTCCCAGTTTGTAGCTTGCCTTTTCACTCTCCTAATAGTGCCTTTTGATGATTAGATGTTCTTAATTTAAATAAAGTCTAATTTACCCATGTTTTCTTTTATGGCTAGTACTTTTTATGTTCTGTTTAAGAAATCTTTACCTATCCTAAGGTCATAACAAATATTCTCCTATGTTTTATTCTGGAAACTTAATTGTTTTACCTTTTATGTTGAGATTTATATACTTAAAGAATTAATTTTTATGTATAGTGTGAGACGGGGTCAGGGCAAATGATTATTAGCAAAGTTGATCAAGTTTCTCTGATTAAGAGTATTTATAATTTAATCAGGCTTTTTTTTTTTTTTTTTTTTGAGACAGGGTCTCGCTCTGTCACTCAGGCTGGAGTGCGGTGGCGCGATCTCAGCTCACCGCAACCTCCACCTCCTGGGTTCAAGTGACTCTCATGCCTCAGTCTCCCAAGCAGCTGGAATTACAGGTGCCCGCCACAACACCCGGCTAATTTTTGTATTTTTAGTAAGAGACGGCGTTTTACCATCTTGGCCAGGCTGGTCTCAAACTCCCGACCTCAAGTGATCTGCCCACCCCGGCCTCCCAAAGTGCTGGGATTACAGGCGTGAGCCACCGCGCCCAAGCCAATCAGGCATTAACATAGCAACCACAACATACCTTGGGAGAGAGCCAAACGAAGAGGTAAAAGTTGAAAGTAAAAAACAAAATGAGAAGACAAACCTCCTTTGGTTTCCCAATGCTACGATTTTCTATTTCAGAACCAAGCACAGGATGCACTAACCTCACACCCGCCCTATTTATGGCCACTGCGAGGGAAACATACCTGTGAACTCAGACTTAAAGCCTGGGGGAGGAGGTCCTGCTGAGTTGGTGAATCTCTGGTAACGGTGGGAAAATGGAGGATACTCAGAGTACGGTGGAGGAGAATACTGCCCGTCACTCAGGAACAGCTTATAGACTACAAAGGCGATCCCAAGGAGCACCACGATGGTAATCAATCCACTCATGTTACAGGAATCCGCCGAGTACCACTTATAATAATAATCAGAGAAAGAGGCAAAGCCGTGCTGCTTTCCAGACTCCTTCAGTTTCTGCAGGCCAAGTTCTGTATAATCTAAATTGTACTCCAAGCCACAAGAACCTCTTAGTACATACTGGTCTTCAGAGGACTCATAGCCTTCACAGCTCACCACAGTTTTTCCAAATTTGTATGCAATATCTAAGTCCGTCTTACATTCCCACTGTGAAGAAAAATAGAAACAGACTATTAGAAACAAACATTTTTTTTCATTTAACATATGTTACCTGGGGGCCAGGTGCGGTGGCTCACACCTGTGATCTCAGCACTTTGGGAGGCCGAGGCGGGTGGATCACGCAGTCAGGAGTTCGAGACCTGCCTGGCCAAGATGGTGAAACCCCATCTCTACTAAAAATACAAAAATTAGCCAGGCGCAGCTGCAGGCGCCCATAATCCCAGCTACTAAGGAGGCTGAGGCAGGAGAATCACTTGAACCCGGGAGGCGGAGGTTGCAGTGAGCTGAGATCGTGCCACTGCACTCTAGCCTGGGCAACAGAGCAAGACTCTGTCTCAAGAAAAAAAAAATGTTACTTGGGCTATATATCCATCATAAAATTGCAAAATGAAGCAAGGGAATGATCTGCAAAATTCACAACAGTAAGTATTCATGTCTAAGGGAGGGAAAATGAGGGGCTTCAGAGATAATGGTGGTATCTGTGTTCTACTTCTTACGCTGCATAGTGCATATATGAATATTCGCTTTATTACTAGTCTTTACTCTTTACATATACATGTTATGTATCCATCTGAACATATTAAGTATTCTACAATTTATAACATTTAAGCAAACTGCCAAAATGTCAACTTTTTGCCACTGTTGTTCAAGATGCTTTCTTTAAAAATACAGATTTCTTAAAAGATGTTAAGGCTCAAAACAGCATCATATACGAGTGTCTGGTAGCTACACAAAGCAACAGAGATATTACATAACCTCAGAGAAAAAAATTTTTCTACACAAATTTTATAAAACCATGGACTAACTGTCCAGGGTCCAATTCTATGTAATTCTCTTGTATTTTTTAAAGATATTTAGAAAAATGCAAAAAGAACCCAGGCTAGCCCCAAAAATGTCCACCTTATAAAAAAATATATGCCCAAGTTTGGTCTACATTCTATATTTTGTGGTGAAAAAGCAATATGCTTCTTTAACTCTTAAGATACAAGCTAAAGGCCAGGTGCGGTGGTTCATGCTTGTAATCCCAGCACTTTGGGAGGCCAAGGTGGGTGGATCACCTGAGGTCAGCAGTTCAAGAACAGCCTGGCCAAAATGGCAAAACCCCATCTCTACTAAAAATACAAAAATGAGGTGGGCATGGTGGCAGGCGCCCATAATAATCCCAGCTACTTCAAAAATAGAGGCTGAGGCAGGAGAATGACTTGAACCCAGAGGCAGAGGTTGCAGTGAGCCAAGATCATGTCACTGTACTCCAAACTGGGCGACAGAGGGAGACTCCGTCTCAAAAAAAAAAAAAAAAGATACAAGCTAAAGTAGATTTAATTGGTTCTGTTGCCCTTCTGCAAATTTTTGTACAAATTATTTTCCTCTTTCAAAGTTCACACTATTTTACTTCATTTATAACAGCCTTATTGAAATATAATTCACGAATACCATACAATTCACCCATTTCAATGGTCTTAGTATATTCACAGTTGTGCTACTGTCACCACAATCAATTTTAGAATATTTTCATCACCCCAAAGAAATCTTGTACCCATTAGCAGTCACTCTCCATTCTCCCCCCGCACACCTCCCAACCAACTTTCTGTCTATATGGATTTCCCTAATTGGACAGTTCACAGGAATGTAATAATACAATATGTGGTCTTTTGTGACTGGCTTCTTTCACTTAGCATAACATTTTCAAGATTCATCCACGTTGTAGCATGTATTGGTATTTCACTTTTTTATGGCTAAATATTTCTTTGTATGGATATACCACTTTTTATTTATCGTTCATTAGTAATGGACATTTGAATTGTTTCTACTTTTTGGCTATTATGAATAATGCTGCTATGTCTATTTGTATGCAAGTTTTTGTGTGGACATGTGTTTTCAATTCTCTTGGGTGTATATACCTTGGAGTGGAATGACTGAGGCATACATGGTAACTCTACGTTTAAACTTTTGAGGAACTGCCAATTTTCCAAAGCAGCTGGACCATTTTACATTCCCAACAGCAGTGTATAAGGGTTCTAATTTCTCGACATCCTCACCAGCCTTGTTATCTTTTTTATTATAGCCTTCCTACTGAGTGTGAAGTGGTATCTTACTGTGGCTTTGATTTGCATTTCTCTGATGGCTAATAATAAGGAACACTTTTCATGTGCTTATTTGTTACTTATATATCTTCCTTGTAGAAATGTCTATTCAGATGCTCTGCCATGTTTAACTTGGTTGTTTTCTTACTGAGTTGTAAGAGTTATTTTATATTCTAAATACAAGTCCCTCACCAGTTATGATTTGCTAAGCTTCCTTCCATTCTGTAGGTTGTCTTTTCACTTTCTTGATGATGTCCTTTGATAGTCAAAAGTTTTTCATTTGGATAAGATGCAGTTTTTCTTTTGTTGCTGTTACTACACTGTTTTTAAAATAATTTTATTTAGAGGAAGATTTATAAGTTTGTTGACTTAGATGAATAAAACAAGCTAAACTTGTATTGGTATTTCATGTTAACTACCACTTCCTTAATCGTGTGTACTACAAGTAGCTTCTAAGTACTGTATTTAAATTTCAACTCTTGGAATAGGAGTTTCTGTCCTGCTACTAAATGGCCTCTTTCCTGCTACTAAACATAAGCCAATGTATGATATGCTCAACACTCCTTTACTCATGCTATTCCCTTCTCTAGCCTTTCCTCTCTAAAAATGTTATCATTCCTTCCTAACACAGCGCAAATGCCTCATCCTTTAAGTCCCAATGACTCCAACCAGATGTGACTTTACAATGTTGTGCTGGGACCTACAAGTAATCTGAGCGCCTGCCTTACCTCTTCTACTAGTAAGAGAGTTTCTTCATTCTACCTTATTCATTTTTATATGTTGCAATTAATACATGTTTAACGAATGACATCACCGTTACTGCCTTTTTTTCCCATCAAGACTCTAAAAGTCATAAGTAAAGTGGGAGTGAGACTTCCGCTATAACCCAGAGAATTCTATGATTCAACTTAGCAGTACTGGGGGAAAATATTGTGAAGTAAGTATCACCCAGTACACATCAACTTCCTCTGTGATTTGCCAAGACCATGCATAAAGGTTGTATCAAACAAGAATATCATTCTGATGGAGAGGGGAAATCGTCAACACAAGTTTCTTGCCTTGTGACCAGTCGTCTTAAATCTCTTTTGAAAGCAGTCAGAATACAAAGTAGAAATATGTAACTAGTGATTTAAACTGAATTCATTTAATAAAATCTATATCTAAAGCACATTCAGTTTTGGAACTTCAAGGAGATGCTCTGCTCGTATACAAAACACCAGCGTTCCAAAGCAATAAATCAAACCGGCTGAAATGCTTCCATTCAAAAGTAACCACCCTCAGTTCTAAGACAATTTTAAAATCAAGTGCTAGAAGCACAATAGAGATATATGAACCCCTACTATTTACGATCTATAATTCCTAATTATCTTAACTTTGTCTTAAGGGTAGGTTGGTACTCTTTGAGGAATGACAGGAAAATGACAACCATAAGAGATCCCCTATCCCTCACCCTCAAGTACATAAAAAGTTGTGAAAATTTACAAATACCTTAGAAGGAGGTCACGGTACAAAAACTAAAATGAGTATTTTCAGGCTTTAAAATCGGTTCATTTCTTTTGGAGGCCATTTCTTCCACAAGAAGAGTGATTGATTTACTTACATATTTTAGGCTGATCTGAGATTTCTGTAGGTGCACCCTCAAAACACTGAATAATGTCCCAATAAACAATTTACTGAATAAAAACCCCATTTAGACTGCCATCACTGTAGTGGATATTACCTGTACATCATACCCATCCCAGCCTTTGTTCTGACACTGTATGACTTTTGGGGTATAAGAATCACAACCAGCTGTGCCTCCAACACATTTCAACTGTGGGATGGGATCCAGCCTGCGGGAGGTGGTATAGCGGTCATAGTGGAGGGTAAGAGCTTTTACATCCCGCAGCAACATTCTGTCTGAAACAGCAAGAAAACAGAGGAACACAAAGTAAGTATCGTGTCAGAGAAAGAAAGGTTCATCCTAATGAAACTCTCATCATAGGAAATGCCTTTCTTGCCTTCTGAGGATGGCTAAGAGAGGATGAATCTATTTCTCAAAGCTATCCCAACAACATTCAGGCCTTCTGAACAAAATTCAGAAGGTCACACTTTTAATATCTCCCTGCATTTCAGGCCAGTAGCTTCTACAGCACAAGTTGTACATCATTTTTGCTAAATCAAAAGAACAAAAAGCTCATTAACCTGAAACACTGTACTACTGTGTAATAATAATAGTGGTTAATTAAAATGGCAAAAATATAAGCATGTTCCTGAAGCACATTTAATGCTTTAAATGTCCATCAACAGGTGAAGAGATTAACATATTATGACCTATTACAGTGGAATATTACATAGCAGTTAAAATGAGTGAACTAGAATTCATGTACCAAACTAGATAGATGGCAAAAACATTTTAAACAAAATACAAGTTGCAGAATGTTTTGTATGATAGCTTTATATAAACCTTTAAAAAAGGCAAAACAGTACTACATACTGTTAATGTCTATATATGTATATAATAACAACATGAAAACATGTATGGGAAGGATTTAACACCAAATTCAAGTAAGTATCTAGTCTAGGGAGAGAGAAAGGAAAGAGATTTTAGCTCTATTCCTAATGTTTTATTACTGGGAGTGGGGGATTTGTAGCAAATATAGCAAAATGTAAAGATTCAATAAAACTGGGTGATGACTGCATGTAGGTTCATTGTACACTTCTGTATGTTTAAATACTTTAGGTATTTCACAATTTTAAAAATCAAAACTAAACTATTTCACAAACTAAAAAATTTAAAACATACTGACAAGAGACTTTGAAAGGAGTCAAAACAGTAAAATTATGTCTGGCATTCATGTGCAAAAATGAATTTCTAGGTCGGGTGTGGTGGCTCACACCTGTAATCCCAGCACTTTGGGAGGCCGAGGCAGGTGGATCACCCGAGGTCAGGAGTTCGAGACCAGCCTTGCCAATACGGCAAAACCCCATCTCTACTAAATATACAAAATTAGCCGGGAGTGGTGGCACATGCCTGTAATCCCAGCTACTTGGGAGGCTGAGGCAGGAGAATCGCTTGAACCTGGGAGGAGGAGGTTGCAGTGAGCCAAGATCACACCATTGCACTCCAGCCTAGGCAACAAGAATGAAACTCCATCTCAAAAAAAAAATTAATTTCTATGCATTATTGGAAAATAAAGACAAAGTCTTCCTATTTATCATGTTGTGGATTATTGATGGAAGATGCTGTGGATTGGCTCAGTCAACATCCACTTCACCCTCAAACAGGTGTGCCTTCCTGCAAAGCAAAAGGAATCCCAAAACCTCTTGCAGCTATAGTTGCCAAAAGCAATTTCAGTTCTGCCAACCAGAGGGACTCAAGCAAAATCTGGAAAGTAGACTCTAGACTTATACAGTGCTCTGTCCTTCAGCTAGTAAACACAGGCATGGAGACTGAGTTTTCAAACTGACAGTATCCTCTCATCAGCTTCCTGGCTGTCATGAAGCTTGACATGAGCAATCTATTTTTCAATGTGGCAGATGTAATAGGCATTGCTTTCTAACATTTTGTGAGTACCCAATTCCCTATATTCAACCTGTCAAATTAGCAGAATTTGCAGCCTCCCAAAATTCTACTAAAACTATAATAAATACATTATTTTGATGATGTGAATGACTGTGGTCAGGTAAAACCAAAGAGGAGATGACAGCAGAATTTTGGAAGGAGAAAGCAAATGGACTAGTGGTAGATGACTAGACCTAAGTGAAAGACAAATGCCAGAACAGCAAAGGGGGGAAACTGAGAATCAACCTGATGTACATAACAGAATCCCTAAAAAAAAAAAAAAAAAAAAAAAAAAAACCAGGAAATGGCAGCTCTGGAATGGGAGATGCCTGGAATACACACTACAGGGTGAAAGCTACTTGAGAGGAAGCCATATCCCCACATCCTCTCCCCAACTCCACACTGTTCTAACTCCCTCTTCCCCACTATGGAAACTGTCTGGAGATGTGTTCTCTGGAGAGGATAAAACTGAAGGGATTTGCATTGGTGACCATCTGGCATAGTAAAGGGCATGGGTACAAAAACAATCAAACAGGGAACCCAAGTGACTGTGTGCACTCTGACTGCTGAAAGCACAGTTCTCCTTCCCCACGTGGTGCACAAAATGCTAACAGCCATCCCCTTGTCCTCTGTGGGAGACTGGATGACTATTCCCTTGGTAATCTAACCAAGAAGAAGTACCTAAATACACTGACATCAGGAACTTCCTCCAAAAAAGAGCAACCTAGGTCACCCTGTTGTGAAGTTCAAAATCAAAAGTGCAACTCCACACTGACAGCTTCCAATGAGCTTTTTGGTTCCCCAGAGTTAACTGTGAGCAGGGAGCCAAGGATTACTAAAAATATGAGGAAAGTCCCTGCTATGGTTTGAATGTGTCCCCCAAGGTTCACATGTTGGAAACTTAATCCCCAATGCAACAGTGTTGAAAGATGGAATCTTTAAGAGGGCTCTGCCCTCATGAATAGATTAATGCTGTTCTTGCAGGACTGGGTTAGTTATCGCAGGAGTGGACTCCTGATAAAAGGATGAGTTAGGCCCCTTTCCCCTCTCTCACTCTCTCCCCTTTCTGCCTTCCACTATGGGATGACGCAGCAAGAAGGCCCTCACAAGATGCCAGCACCTTAATATTGAACTTCTCAGCCTCCAGAACTGTGAGAAATGTATTTAGTTTTTTAATAAATTTCCCAGTCTGTGGTATTGTGTTATAGTAACATTAAACAGACAAAACAGCCCCTAACATGAAATATAGCAACCAGGACAAAACAACAACAAAAGGAAGCAGGAGGAAAAAAGAGACGACGCAGAAGAAGAAAACTTTTTTAAAAACACTGGAATATCCCCAGAGAGATAAGAGAAAAAGACTGCATTAATAAAACAATCATTTTTAAAAGGAATACTCAGAGAAAAAACAAGAGCTTTTGGAAATTAAAAACAGGACAGCCAAGATTAAAAACAACAGAACTGCCAGGTGCAGTGGCTCATGCCTGTAATCCCAGCACTTTGGGAGGCCAAGGCAGGCAGATCACTTGAGCCCAAGAGTTTAAGACCAGCCTAAGCAACATGACAAAACCCTATCTCTACAAAAAAATTATAACATTAGCCAGGGGTGGTGGCACACACCTGCAGTCCCAGCTACTTAGAAGGCTGAGGTGGGAGAATCACCTGAGCCTGGGGAGGTCGAGGCTGCAGTGAGCCATGCACTCCAGCCTGGGTGATAGAGTGAGACCCTGTCACAAAACATAAATAAATAAATACATACATACATACAACAGAACTGTTAGAAGAAAATCTTCTAGAAAGTAGAGCAAAAAGAGGCCAGGTGTGGTGGCTCATGCTTGTAATCCTAGCACTCTGGGAGGCCGAGGCAGGCGGATCACGAGGTCAAGTGATCAAGACCATCCTGGTGAACATGGTGAAACCCCAGCTCTACTAAAAATACAAAAATTAGCCAGACATGGTGGCGCGCACCTGTAATCCCAGCTACTCAGGAAGTTGAGGCAGGAGAATCACTTGAACCCAGGAAGCAGAGGTTGCAGTGAGCAGAGATGATGCCACTGCACTCCAGCCTGGGGGACAGAGCTAGACTCCGTCTCAAAAAAAAAAAAAAAAAGAAAGAAAGAAAAAAGACAGCATGAGGGAAAAAAAAAAAAAGAAAATTACCAGTTCAGGACCAGTTCAGAAAGTCCAAAAATCCAACAAGGGTTTCAGAAAGAATGAACAAGGGAATCTGATTAGACAAACTCCAGGCTGTAATTCAAGAAAAGTTCCCACACTGAAGGACTTGAGTTGTCATATTGAAAAGGCCCAACAAATACCCAGACCTGAGAAACAGACCACACAAAGGCACGCAAAAAGTAAAATTTTAGAACACTGAAGACAAAAAAAATTCTACAAATTGCCAGAAGAATAGGGAGAAAACAAGCCATATAGAAAAGATAAGACTTAGAAAAGCTTCAGATATCTCAACAGGATAGAAAAAGAAAATGGAGAAATGTATTCAAAAATTCTAAAGGAAAAAGTCTGGCTGGGTTTGCCAACCATTGCTTTGCTAATGGTGGAACAAACTGATGTTACAACATCTCCTATGATGTATTTCCCACAAGTATTTAATATGAATCTAATCAATCTAATAAACTTAAGGTCAATACCCTATCAATATAAAAATATATATATATATAAAGAGACCTAAATATACTTCCAACCAGGAACCCAATAGGGTTTTTTGGGGAAAGAAATTATGTTAAAGGTCCTGTGGACAATTTTTTTTTTAAAAAGAACACATAGCTTACCAGATAGTACAGGTTACTATAAAATTATTATCATTGGCCAGGCACGGTGGCTCACGCCTTAACCCCAGCACTTTGGGAGGCCAAGGAGGGCAGATCACCTGAGGTCAGGAGTTCGAGATCAGCCTGGCCAACATGGTGAAACCCCATCTCTACTAATAATACAAAAATTAGCTGGACGTGGTGGCACACGCCTGTAGTCCCAGCTACTTGGGAGGCTGAGGCAGGAGAATCACTTGAATCCAGGAGGCGGAGGTTGCAGTGGGCCGATATTGCTGCCACTGCACTCCAGCCTGGGCGACAAGAGTGAAACTCCATCTCAAAAAAAAAAAAAAAAGATTATAATCAAAATAGTAGGGAATTGCAACAGAGACAAGGAAATTGTGAAACAAAAGAAAGATCAGAAATAAATCAAGATACATTTGGGAATTCAGTAAGATGAAATGGTCTTTTTAATTTGGTGGATAAAAGATGTCTTCTTTAATAAATAGCACTGGCATAATTGACTATGCAGCCACAAGAAAATCCACCTAAAGCTATATAAAAATTTAATTCCACATGGGCTACAGATCTAAAATTTCCAAGAACTATATTAAAATAAACTATGCTACATTAAACACAAACTACTACCTCCTCATACATAAAAAATAAGACAATGAAAATGTTCAATGGTTTAGAAAAATCAGACTGTATTAATCAACTAAATAACAGAAATAATAAATTGAATTTATTGTAACAGAGTTGCAATAACGCAAAGAACACTGAACTAAGTTGGTGTCACTAACTGGCTGTGACTTTGGCCAAGGCACTTAATTTACCTGTGTAGAAGTTTCCTCACCTACGAAATTAAAATATTATCAACTCTGAAATTTGTTGTGAAGCTTAGATATAATTTATTATCTGGCAGAGTACTTGAAGCATAACAGGTGATCAGGTATGATGAATATTACTGAAAGTTTTAAGATGGAATAGCATTACCATAATCCTATAGCATCTTTCTTCCGTAGAGATTCTTAAGGTCCAAGAACAAAATTCTAATACCCACGCCCCACTAGTTACATCAGTCAAGGGACACAGGAGCTCCCTGAACTCGACTCATAAATCAAAATCCATGGCAGGTCTCAAACAAGATAAACAAAACCAAACTCCCCTAAACCTGATCATCCCACATTCTTCCACATCTCAGGAAATGGTTAACTCCATGTTTCTAGTTGCTCAAGCCAAAAACCTTGGATTTCTCTTCATCTTCTCTCCTCTCACTCCTACATCTAATCCTTCAGAAGATCATGTTAGCTCCACCTTCAAAACAGGTGACAAGAGAATCCAGCTACTCTAACCAGCTCTCCACTGCTTCTCCCCTGGGCCAAGCGGTCACCACTCTAAGAACTTACTGTATAATATTAAAATAGATAGCAATATATATTAATTCACTGGTTTCCCTGCTTCCCTCCTACCCTCTTCGGTCTGTTTTCCACAGAGCAGCCCAAATGAGCCTTTAAAGATGTAAGTAATTTCAGGTCATTTACTCCTCCTCCCCACTTCAGGTTTCCAGTCAAATGTCACCCTAACAGTGACTTCCCTGACCAATGTACGTTTTTTAAGTCTCCACTTCTGCCCGCACACCATGTCCTCCTTACCCTGTTTATCATACACGGTGCATACCAATTTTCACAATATAGCATGCTATTTACATGTTTATCTGTTTATTGTCTATTTCTCCCCAACAGAGGTAAAGTCCTTGGAGGCAAGACACTGTTCAGAGCAAGCACTGTTCACTGCTATATTCCCAACACCCGGAAGAGTAACTTAACATAAGATTACATTCAATAAGGAATTTTGAAATTCATTGGTAATCTCTTTAGAATGGTGCTAATTTTTTTTTCCAGACAAATTACTGCTCAATGTGAGCTAAAGTAACGGCATCCAAAGTCAAACAAAAGATAAATTAGGGAGCTGATTAATGCTTTAGTAAAGGACTTAATAAAGAGTATGTCAATAAAGTATCTGCATAAAAAAGTTCCTTAAAGTGCCGGGCGCGGTGGCTCACGCCTGTAATCCCAGCACTTTGGGAGGCCAAGGCGGGCGGATCACCTGAGGTTGGGAGTTCAAGACCAGCCTGACCAACATGGAGAAACCCTGTCTCCACTAAAAATACAAAATTTGCCGGGCATGGTGGTGCATGCCTGTAATCCCAGCTACTCAGGAGGCTGAGGCAGGAAAATCGCTTGAACCCAGGAGGCAGAGGTTGCGGTGAGCCGAGATTGCGCCACTGCACTCTAGCCTGGGCGACAAGAGCGAAACTGTCTCAAAAACAAAACAAAAAAGTTCCTCAAAGTAAACTTTGAAGTAGAATTTACATAAAATAATTGAGTTTGCTCTGCAAAATATTGTGGTGCTTTCTGTTCCAGAACAATAGTTTTACAGCGTAGATAAACCAAGAAGTGGTTCATCTTTAATTTAAATTTGGTTCTTCTTTTATAGTTTTTATAGTTCTTCTGACTCTTCAACTGTAAACTTCCTTTATTAAATTTATTTACGAACTGATTCAAAGTTCAACAAATTAAAGTTTCATTCTAGGTTTTCAATTGTAATTCTGATCAAGTCTCCCACTCATACACAACTTTCTAGAAATACAAAAGAAAAACGTACATTTAAATACAACTTGGCTTTTATTTTTTGGTAATAAAACGTCCACATCAAATGACTACTCAACGTGATGTGCTTGCAAATAGCACCTTCTCTCTCATTTCAGTATGTAAGAATAAAATAGGCTATTACAGAAATAAACCTGTTGCTTAAATTCGACAATGTAGGCATTTCCCATCACCAAATCACAAAGGCAATACGCTTTCCACGCCATCTTTACTCCGCAAACCAAAAATGATGCCGTTTTAATTTTTTTTTTTACAGAATTCCAATGTAACAGCATGCGTCATTTATTACATGGAAAAAGTCAAAATCTGTATCTAAATATATAGACATATACGTATTAATTGCACGGAATATTACTGATCCCATGAAAATTCTTTAGACAATTTTAATACCGTACTGACATAAAAGAACCTCTTTCCTAGAACCCACTTATCATGTACCATCACCAAAAAAAGAAAGACAGAGAGAATTATTTTTTAAATTCTTCTCTACGGTGAAAGCCAATGGGAAGAGCTGGTGCCGCGCGATGTACTTCACTGCAATCGTCAAGAGAAGAGGCAGCGGTTCTCATAAAAACGCGGTGGTTCACGCCTGTAATCCCAGCACTTTGGGAGGACGAGGCGGGTGGATCACGAGGTCAGGAGGTCGAGAGACCAGCCTGGCCAACATAGTGAAACCCCGTCTCTACTAAAAATACAAAAAATTAGCCGGCCATGGTGGCGGGCACCTGTAATCCCCGCTACTGGTGAGGCCGAGGCAGGAGAATCTCTCGAACCCGGGAGGCGGAGGTTGCAGTGAGCCGAGATCACGTCATTGCAGTCCAGCCGGGGCGACAGTGTGAGACTCCGACTCAAAAAAAAAAAAAGAGTGCAATCTGCGATTGTGCTAACAGACCTGCGAGGTCTGCAGCCCTGTCCGCTAAGGGTGACTCAGAGACTGCCA
The DNA here is from genome assembly GCF_028885655.2 of Pongo abelii. NCBI lineage: Eukaryota > Metazoa > Chordata > Mammalia > Primates > Hominidae > Pongo > Pongo abelii. Next base: position 31,918,215 of record NC_071992.2, read on the forward strand.
GTGGCAGGCAACGGCCGGCGATAGCAACAGGCAGCCATGACAACAGCCGGCCACGATGACATCACACAGCCATGACAACAAAGCAGATGCGCAGGTGAGTGTCCAGCTCTCCAGTCATACTCAGAGATGAGAAAGACGACAGTGGGCAAATTCCGGGAGTCCGGAGCAGCGAGAAAGGGGACGTTAAGGATCCCCAGACGTCCCGCCCCGCCCACTCGAGCCGTCCCTACCCGCCTCCCAAGACGCCTGGGAAGAGCAGTGGAACCAGTGAGGGCACAACAGCAAAGAGGCCAGACATGGGGAATCCGGGCATCCAGGCTCCGGGGAGACGGCGCACGGAAACGCAGGGCAGCCTGCACCGGCTGACGGCGGCGGAAAAGGGCGAGCCAAGCGCCTGAGGGCCCTGGCAGCACTCACCAGGGTCGTTCCAGCCCAGGGCAGGGCCCGCGGTCAGCAGAAACAAATGCAGGCCGAGGAGCAAGCAGTGCCCGGCCGCTCCCGGCCCGCAGGCTGAGGCCATGGCGCTCGATGAAGATGGCGCTGGGCTGCCAGACGCCTGCGGGCCGAACCTGGGTGCGGTAGCGCGCGCGACGCTGCGCACTTACACCGCCACCCCTAGCGGCGGCGAAGGAACAGCACGACTGCAGAGCCGCAGCCGCAGCCGCAACGGATCCGTGCGCCAACCCTACGTCACTGCCGCTGCGGCCCGTGGGGCTCCGTGAGTGGCCGCCGTGGGCCCCCGCCCCTGGAGCACAGCGCGGCTTGGGGCGGGGGCGAGGCGATGTGGGCGGGGCCAAGGGCCAGGCGAGGCACGGCTGGAGGCGGGTTCGAGGCGTGGCGCCGCGGTGTGGGCGGGGCCGAGGGCCTGACGCCACCGCGCCCGCGGGCGGGGCGAGGGCGGAGCGCAGCTTTGTTATGTCTGGTCTGAGATTCGGGAAGCTTCTGTGCGTAGGCGCTGCAGTTTGAGAGGCTGAAAACGTCACGATGCGAAATCTAAGAAATGTAGTCAAATTATGTATTATTAAAACCTCAATAACTGTACCAAGGGTAGTTCTGTGCTTTATTCAGCTCTATATGTTCAGCACTTAGCATAGCGCCTGGTACATCGTCAGTGTTCTATGACTGGTTGCTAAATACAGAGAAGATTCAAGCGAAAGGTAGCAGGGAAATATATTGTCTGGTTTCAAGGCTCAGAACCTTTACGTGGTTCCTTGCGCATGGAGGCCGGAAGACTGTATAAAATGTCAGGAGGAGAAAATACCGTCTGAATGAAGAACCAGCCAGAGAAAACAGTTCTCTAAACTTTTGAGGGCTGGCAGGCTTGGGTTTCTTTCATTCGTTCATTCATTCATTCATTCAATGAATATATGTCGAATACCTAATAGGCTCCAGGCACTGTTTTAGGCATGGAGGATACAGACAAGATCCCTGTACTCATTGAAATAGAATAGGACAAACGACATACCAATTAAACAACAAAAATAATAGGTAATGATAGGTAATAACATTGATGAAAAAACAGGGTGATATAATGGAGCCTGGGGACACAACAACTTCAGGGAGGGCCTTGCTGAGGAAGTGGTTTTTGAAGCCTGGGACCTGAATGATGAGAAAGAACTAGCCATACAAAGATCAGGGGACTCATCTTCCCATCCGGGGAACAGTGGATGCAAAAGCCCTAACTTTGTGTTTTGAGGAAGAGTCATTCGGTCAGATCCCATGAAGAGTTCAGTCCCACAAGATGGCCCCAACTTCAGACATCAATCACAAGTCTCAGGTTGTGACCTATGCTTCTGACCAACCAGCTATAAATTAGGGTTTCCAGGCCGGGCGTGGTGGCTCATGCCTGTAATCCCAGAATTTTGGGAGGCCAAGGCAGGTGAATCGCCTGAGGTCAGGAATTCAAGACCAGCCTGGCCAGCATGGCAAAACCCCAACTCTACTAAAAATAGGAAAAATAGCTGGGCGTGGTGGTGCACACCTGTAATCCCAGCTATTTGGGAGGCTGAGGCAAGAGAATCGCTTGAACCTGGGAGGCGGAAGTTGCAGTGAGCCAAACTGCCCCACTGTACCTGGGCCATGGAGAGAGACTCCCTCTCAACAAATAAATTGGGGTTTTCATGACCCCCCATCTTGAGTTTCATAATTTGCTAGAATGGCTCACAGAACTTAAAAAAAAACACTTTATGTTTACCAGATTATTATATTGAGCACCTATTAGTACCTAACAGTACCTGCCAGGTACTGTTATCAGTATTGGGGATACAGCAGTGAATAAAACAAAATTTGGGGGACAAGAGAGGCAAACAAGGCCATAACTGAAGCAAAGTAAGTTAGGGGAAGAGTGGAATAAGAGGTGGCAGAGCAGTGGGGCCTCGGCATGGAACCAACCAATGGTGGGACCAAGGACTGAAATAGAGATAATAGAGAATCCTATTCTCAACATGTTAAGTTTGAGGTGACTATTAGGCATCCAGGTAGATGTGTCAAATAAATAGATATACTGTAAAAGTCTGAAGTTCAAAACTAAGGTAAATTTGGTAGTTATGTTGTAAATATAAAGATAGCATTTAATGTCATGATGCTATTGTTTGAATGTGTCCCCCAAAGCTCATGTGTTGGAAACTTAATCCCCAATGCAATAATGTTGAGAGGGGGGACTCTTAAGGGGTGATTAGGTTATGAGGGCAGAGCTCTTAATGCTATTATCACAGGAGCGGGTTAGTTATTGGGGAGTGGGTTCCAGATTAAAGGGATGAGTTCAGCTCCCTTTCTCTTTTGCCTACCACCGTGAAATGACACAGCAGGAAGCTCCCCACCAGATGCAGGCCCCTGGACCTAGGATTTCCCAGCCTCCAGAACCATAAGAAATAGATCTCTATTCTTTATAAATTTCCCAGTCTCAGGTATTCTGTTATAGCAACACAAAATGAACTAAGACATGTGGGAAGAGACATGGTAACATGAGAGAATTGAGATACCACAAAAGAGGAGGCCCAGGCTATGGGAACACTAACATTTGAACCTCGAGCAGAAGAAGATTCTAGAAAGAATCTGAGAAGTAACCTCTGGTGAAGAAGGAGGAAGAACTAGGAGAATAGGATATGGTAATTGAAAGAAAGAAAGAATGGTCAACAGTGTCCATTGTTGCTGAAAGCTTGAAGCAAAATTTGGTCTCTGAATTTTGCAATGTAGAAATCACTAATTACCTTAACAAGAGAATGTTTGTTATTTTAGATTCCCACCATGCACCATGTACAGTTCTGGACAGTCATGAACAAAAGATGAAAGGTTGTTATAATAAACATTCTAGTGGGAGAGGTAGCCAACAAATCATGTCATTTCAAATAAATAAGTGCTTTGGGCCAGGCACGGTGGCTCAAACCTGTAATTTCAGCACTCTGGGAAGCCGAGGCTCAGGATCACTTGAGACCAGGAGTTTGAGGCCAATCTGGGCAACATAGTAAGACCCCCATCTCCACAAAAAATTGTTTTTAAAAAATTAGCCAGATGTGGCCAGGCCCAGTGGCTCACGCCTGTAATACCAGCACTTTGGGAGGTCGAGGTAGGCAGATCATGAGGTCAGGAGATCGAGACCATCTTGGCTAACACGGTGAAACCCCGTCTCTACTAAAAATACAAAAAATTAGCCAGGCATGGTGGCGGGCGCCTAAGTCCCAGCTACTCGGGAGGCTGAGGCAGGAGAATGGCATGAACCCGAGAGGCGGAGTTTGCAGTGAGCCAAGATCGTGCCACTGCACTCCAGCCTGGGCGACAGAGTGAGACTCCGTCTCAAAAAAAAAAAATAGCCAGATGTGGTGGCATGTGCCTGTAGTCCCAGCCACTCAAGAGGCTGAGGTGGGAGGATCACTTGAGCCCTGGAGGTTGAGGCTGCAGCGAGCCATGATTGCATCACTGCACTCCAGCCTGGGCAACAGAGCAAGACTCTATCTCAAATAATAATAAGTACCTTGAAGAAGAAAACAGAGCAGTATGACAGGTAGTGCTATAACAAGTAGGATGGCCCAGAAAGATTCTCTGAGAAATTACCATTTGAGCTGAGAGCTAAATGATGAGGCTGTAAAAGGAAAAAACAGTTTTCTCCTTTCTACTGGCACACAACACAGAGCAGTTCTGTGACCAGAAGAGGGGCTGGGGAAGTATTTCCCTACACACTAACCAACTCTAAAGGACATCAACGCGATGTCCTATAACTTAATTCAAGTTAAGGGCCCAGTCTCCCACAAGACTGCCCCAATTCAGACTTCAGTCCAGGAAAATATTTTATGTTTACCAGTTTATTGTAAAGGATTTATAAAGGATACAGATGAACAGCCAGATGAAGAGATGGATAGGGCAAAGATAAGAAGGCCATGGGGCTTCTATGCCCTCGCTGGGCACCCCACCCTCCCAGCACCTCCCTGTATTCAGCAACCTAGAAGCTCATGAAATCTTGTTGTCTAAGAGTTTGTATAGCGCTTAATCTCCAGCCACCCCCCGCCACCTCTCCTGTCGGTTCGTGGGTGGGCTGAAAGTTCCAACCCCCTAACACTCTAATCACGTGGTCTTTCTGGTGACTGACTTTCTGGTGTCTGTAAACAATACAGTATGACAACTATTTACATAGTATTTACATTGTATTAGGTATTATAAATGATTTAGAGATTGTTTAAAGAATACAGGGGGGGCTGGGTGCGGTGGCTAACACCTGTAATCCCAGCACTTTTGGAGGCCCGAGGTGGGTGTATCGCTTGAGTCCAGGAGTTCAAGACCAGCCTGGGCAACGTAAGAAGACCTTGTCTCTACAAAAAAAAAAAAAAAAAAAATTAGCCAGGCATAGTGGTCATGCCTGTGGTCCCAGCTACTCGGGAGGCTGAGGCAGGAAGATAGCTTGAGCCTGGGAGGCAGAGGTTGCAGTGAGCCGAAATCACACCACTGCACTCCAGCCTGGGTGACAGAGTGAGACCCTGACCCCCAAAAAAATTTTTTTTTCTCTGAGCTTTCTCTGAATCAACCTGTAAGAGTTAGTAATACTCAGTTTACAAAATTGTGAAGAGGATTAAATGAGATGAATGCTAAAGCACCAGGCACATAGTACCTGCTCAAAAAGTAAGAATTCCCTTCCTCTCATTCACATTCTCATCTTCACCATTTAACTTTGGAGAATGGGAAACCATCTATATGAGAAGTATGAAACTGAAAGGTAACATTAATTAGCTATTACATTACAATAGAGAACATTTAAAGGATATGACATCAACTAGCATTTAGGGTTCCCTTGGAAAACTGGTGGAGAAAACTGACATTCTTTTTTCAAACAATGACTTTCAAGCTTTGCTTTAGTTTGCATAGGAATCGTTTGAGATTCTTGTTAAATTTTCAGATTCCAGGCTTTATCCACAAGAGTTCTAAATTCAGAAGGTCGGGAGTAGCAGTCAAGAATTTGGAAAGCATCCCAAAGTATTCTGCTTTAGGTGGTCCTTGAAATACATTTAGAAACACTGTTTTTAAGGTCTCAAGTGACTGTGAGAGGTGACAACGTGCTAGCAGCCCTCGCTCACTCTCAGCGCCTCCTCAGCCTGGACGTCCGCTCTGGCCGCGTTGGAGGAGCCCTTCAGCCCGCCGCTGCGCTGTGGGGGCCCCTCTCTGGGGCTGGCCGAGGCCGGAGCCGGCTCCCTCTGCTCCCGGGGAAGTGTGGAGGGAGAGGCGCGGGAGGAACCCGGGGCTGCGCGCAGCGCTCACCGCTGGCGGGCCGGCGCGGGTTCCGAGTGGGCGCGGGCTCCGCGGGCCCAGCACTCAGCGCAGCTGGCCGGCGCCTGCTGGGCTTGATCAGAGGCTGCGGCCGGTGCGTGCACCGCCATTCCCTCTTCGCAGGGTCGTTGGCCAGGATGGCGGGTCTCCGTCTCTTTCTCGCTTCCACTCTTTTCCCCTTGGTTGTCTGGGACGAGCTCTTTCTGGGCTGCTGGAGCGCCCGGGGTAGGTGCCGCAAAATCCCGCGGAGAGTGCCAGTAAAAGGTGAAGCCGGCTGGGCTTCTGGGACCAGTGGGGACTTAGAGAGCTTTCTGTCTAGTTAAAGGGCTGTAAATGCACCAATCAGCACTCTGTGTCTAGCTAAAGGTTTGTAAACACAACAATCAGCTTCTGTGTCTAGCTAATCGGGTGGGGACTTGCAGAACTTTTGTGTCTAGCTAAAGGATTGTAAACGCACCAATCAGCACTCTGTGTGTAGCTAAAGGTTTGTAAATGCACCAATCAGCACTCTGTCAAAACAGACCAATCAGCTCTCTGTAAAATGGACCAATCAGCTGGATGTGGGTGGGGCCAGATAAGGGAATAAAGGCAGGCCACCAGAGCAGCAGCGGCAATCCGCTGGGGTCCCCTTCCTGGCTGTGAAAGTTTTCTTATTTTGCTTTTTGCAATAAATTCTGCTGCTGCTCACTCTTTGGATTTGCGCTGCTTTTATGAGCTGTAACTCTCATAGCGAAGGTCTGCAGCTTTACTCCTGAAGCCAGCGAGACCACAGACCCACTGGGAGGAACGAACAACTCCAGACGGGAGGAACGAACAGCTCTGGAGGCGCCACCTTTAATAGCTGTAACACTCACTGCGAAGGTCTGTGGCTTCACTCCTGAAGTCAGTAAGACCACGAACCCACCAGAAGGAAGAAACTCCAGACATGTCCGAACAGCAGCAGGAACAAACTCCGGACACACCATCTTTAAGAACTGTAACACTCACCGCGAGGGTCCACAGCTTCATTCTTGAAGTCAGTGAGACCAAGAACCCACCAATTCTGGACACAACTGGTCTCTAGACCAGTAAACCAAAAATAGTCCTTAGAGTGATGAGTGTTTTTGTGCTGGAAACACTGAATCTCATGGGAAAGACAAGGAGCACAATCTCTTAGGATTCTGTGACCATGGAAGAAAAGAATATAGATTCCTGTAACCTGATGAGTAATCCCAGTTGCCCATGAATGTTGTCAAGGACGTCTGTAATGCCAACACGTTTGTACTAAAAAGAGCAAATCAGGCTGGGTGTAGTGGCTCACACCTGTGATCCCAGGCCTTTGGGAGGCCAAAGTGGGAGGATCTCTTGAGTCCCAGAGTTCAAAACTAGCCTGGACAACATGGCAAAACCCCGCCTCTACAAAAACTAAAAAATTAGCGGGGCGTGGTGGTGCATATCTGTGGTCCCAGCTACTCGGGAGGCTGAGGCAGGAGGATAGCTTGAGCCCTGGAGGTGGAGGCTGCCATGACAGGAAGCTGCCATGACTGTGATTGCCCCACTGCACTGCAGCCTGGGCAACAGGATGAAACCCTGTCTCAAAAAAAAAAAGGAAATTTATCTTTGTAGCTATCTTATCCTACATAAGATAGCTACAAAGATAAAAATAATAACAAAAATAAATAAAAATAAAGCTACATCCCTACCTCACAATTTGCCCACAAGGATATTCTTTGTGGACAAAGGACAGAGAGAACTCAAAGTCATCCTTTGCTCACTGTGAGACAAATGCTTATCTGATTGCTTCCTTTGCCCTGTTTTTTCACTAACCCAGACTAAAGCATAAGTGACTATACCTGTAAATTGTGTATTCAGTGAAAGGCTAATCAGAAACTCAGAAGAGGCCAGACATGGGTGGCTCATGCCTATAATCCCAGCACTTTGGGAGGCCGAGGCAAGTGGATCACTTGAGCTCAGGAGTTTGAGACCAGCCTGGCCAACATGGTTAAACCCGTCTCTACTAAAAATACGAAAATTAGCTGGGTGTGGTGGCACATGCCTGTAATCCCAGCTACTTGGGAGGCTGAAGCAGGAGAATCACTTGAACCCAGAAGACGGAGGGTGCCATAGCACTCCAGCCTCAAAAAAAGAAAAAAAAATTAGCCACGTGTGGTGGTGGGCACATGTAATCTCAGCTATAAGGCAGGAGAATTGTTCGAGCCCAAAAGTTGAAGGTTGCAGTGAGCCGAGATCGCGCCACTGTACTCCAGCCTGCAACCTGGGTGACAGAGCGAGACTTGGGCTCAAAAAAAAAGAAAGGAAGAAAAAGAAAAAGAAACTCAAAATAAGGCAACCATTTGTCTCTTATCTACCTATGACCTAGACGCCCCTTCCGCACTTTGAGTTGTCCCACCTTTGCAGACTGAACCAATGTACACCTTATATACAGTTATTGATGTCTCATGTCTCCCTAAAATGTATAACACCAAGCTGTGCCCCAACCACTTTGGACACAGGTCATCAAGACCTGCTGAGGTGTGTCAAGGGTGCGTCTTCAACCCTGGCAAAATAAACTTTCTAAATTGACTGAGACCTGTCTCAGATATTGTGGGTTCACAGAACAAAACAAGAAAAGGTGTTGTGGTAGGTGACATGTGAGATGGAATTATTCTCTTCTCCAGGAATTCTACCTGTCCATTCAAGATGGCTGGGGAGAAGGACGCATATGCCTGCTTCAGTAGTTTAGGGAAACGAGCTGGTGGCTCACAGATTCCGTGTAAACAGCGTGTATTTCCATGGCATATGTTCAAGTGTGCCTTGTGGTTTTGTTACCACATCCTTAAATGGAAACTTTTTTCATGATACAGGAAAGAGATGGTAGATCTTTCTGCACTAACTTGAACAGAAAAAAATTCTTCTCTCCTACAAAACACCCATAGACTCATTTGGTGCATTAAGACTCAAGAAGTGACCTGTTTGTTGTTGTTGTTGTTTAAATTGTAATTCAACTCTAGAAATAGTAGAGAGAAGCAAAGTGGGTAATGCCTCAAGCTTCCCAGTTGCTCTCATTTTAAAGCATATTGGAAATATCTCTTCTAAACATTCTCTCAGCAGTCTTACATGCCATTTTATGTTAGTGTGATGACTGAAAAAAAATTAAAAATTCGAATCGTATGTAGCTCACCCCCACCTACTTCCTTTTAAAACCTTCAAAAGATTTTTATTGCTCAGAGAGAAAACCCAAAACTGCTTGTGTACCGCCCTACTATATAAGCATGCTGCCCCACCCCAACCTTGACCAACCCCATTGGCCACCTCTCTTCTCTCCAAGGGACCAAGCAAACTCCTTGCTCCATTTGCTGCCAAAGCGCCTAACTCCCCACCACACATACATACATGCGCGCACGCAAACACACAAACACACAAAAACACAACACACAAACATGCACACACACATGCACAAACACACAAACATGCACACGCATGCAAACACGTGCACATACACACAAACACGCACACAAACACATGCAGGCACACACAAACACGCATGCCCACAACACACAAACACGCACAAACACACGCACATGCACACACAAACGCACACACAAACACGCACACAAACGCACACACAAACACGCACACAAACGCACGCGCGCACACACACAAACACGCACGCACACACACAACACCCAAACACGCACAAACACGCACGCACACACAAGCACACACAAACACCCATGCACAGGCAAACACACACACAAACACATACACACAAACACGCACACACAAACACATGCACGCACACACACATGCACGCACACACAAACACAAACACGCACACACACAAACACAAACAACACACCCCGCCACCTGTGATGGCTTTTCCATTCTCTATTAACACATTTATTCATCACTGTGTTGTCTCTCCTTGGGGGAAATTTTCCCTGGCAGATCGCAATCAAAAGTTTTCAGAGGACTATTTACCTATCTTTCCTAGTGTAGGAAAGGGTAAAAACTTCCTTTACCCTCTTAGGTTCAGAAGCTGAGAACTGTGAATTAAACTAACAAAGTACAGATTACCAGGAAAAAAAAAAAGGTTTATTTTTGAATGCACAAGGAGGCTTCACAGAAAAGACGTGAAAACTCAAAAAGTAATTAGGCCTGGGAGCATGTATCATTTTAACAAAGGGTGATGCATTGTGGAAAAGTAGACAAAGGAAAGGTTTTGGACTTCTAGGGGCAGTAGATTTTAAGAAGGTAAATACATGGGGGAAAACTAATGAAAGATAAGGGCTACTTTAGTAATGTTTTCACAGTCTCCAATAAATGCTGTTTACTGGGGCATAGGAGTTGCCTCCTCTCCCTGGTCTGGGAAATGTAAATATTTATAAGTAGAAAAATTTGTTTACACATTTTTTGGGGGCCAGGCACAGTGGCTCACACCTGTAATTTCAGCACTTTGGGAGGCCGAGGTGGGCAGATCACTTGAGGCCAGGAGTTCGAGACCAGCCTGGCCAACATGGTGAAACCCTGTCTCTACCTAAAAATACAAAAATTAGCCAGGCATTGTGGCTCACAACTGTAATCCCGGCTACTTGGGAGGCTGAGGCAGGAAAATCACTTGAACCAAGAGGCAGAGGTTGCAGTGGGCTGAGATCACACCACTGCACTCCAGCCTGGGTGACAGAGCAAGACTGAAAGTTAGCTGGGCGTAGTGGCGCGCGCCTGTAGTCCCAGCTGCTTGGGAGGCTGAGGCAAGAGAATCGCTTGAACCCGGGAGGCGGAGGTTGCAGTCAGCCAAGAGCATGCCACTGCACTCCAGCCTGGCCACAGAGCGAGACTCTGTCTCAAAAGAAAAACAAAACAAAACAAAAAGTGGAACTTTATGTTATCTTTACAAAGGGAACTTAAGCATGGCCTTTGGGTAGAAAAGGAGAGAGCAGAGAGCTCCTCCTATGCCTGCTGCTTCTTATTTGCCTTCAGCTCAAAACAATCTTTAGGCTTATTTCGCTCATGTCCGTGTGAAGAGACCACCAAACAGGCTTTGTGTGAGCAACAAGGCTGGTTATTTCCCCTGGGTGCAGGCGGGCTGAGTCCGAAAAGAGAGTCAGCGAAGGGAGATAGGGGTGGGGCCATTTTATAGGATTTGGGTAGGTAAAGTAAAATTACAGTCAAAGGGGGTTGTTCTTTGGCAGGCAGGAGCTGGGGTCACCAGGTGCTCAGTGGGGAAGCTTTTGAGCCAGGATGAGCCAGGAGAAGGAATTTCACAAGGTAATGTCATCAGTTAAGGCAGGAACTGGCCATCTGGATGTGTACGTGCAGGTCACAGGGGATATGATGGCTTAGCTTGGGCTCAGAGGACTGACATTTATTTGTTTGTTTGTTTGGAGACAGTCTTGCTTTGTTGCCCAGGCAGTGGCACAATCAGAGCTCACTGCAGCCTCCACCTCCTAGGCTCAAGCAATCCTCCTACTTCAGCGTCCCAAGTAGCTGGAACTATAGGCACACACCAAGCCTGGCTAATTTTTTTTTTCGTTTTTGTAGAGATGGAATCTTACTATGTTACCAGGGCTGGTCTTGAACTCCTGGGCCAAAGCGATCCTCCTGTCTTAGCCTCCCAAAGTGCTGGGATCACATGCCTGAGTCACCACACCAGACTTCAAAGTGGCATATTTTAGAGTGGCATATTCTGATCCCCTTTACTAGCAATTATCATTATTGCAATTTTACATTTTTTGTGTGTCTGTCTTCCTCACCAGTCTGCAAACAGTACCTGGTTTTGCACATCTCAGTGTCTAACCCTGTGCCTAACACATAGTAAATGTTCCATAAATAATTGTACGATGTGTAAATAAAGGTATTGAACCTGGGCTTTCACTTTTTTTTCCTTGCCTTGTTACTACCAAAAAGACAGCCACCCAAGGGACTGGATTTCTATTAAATCCACCCTTTACTGAACCCTGCTGCTCCTATGTCTGGAGGTGGGTCCTCACCAGAACCCTAGTCCTGTGTAGGAAACCCAGGAGCCAAGTGCAGACCACCCAACTAACCTTAATTATAGGACTGGGGATGGAGGGATGGAGGGAGAGAGGAAAAGGCACGGTAAAATAATGTGTGCCCAGCGCGGTGACTCACACCTGTTGTTGTAACCGAGCGAGTTATAGAGAAACGCCACAATTTGAGACTAATTCAGGAGTCCTTTATTGCCGGCGACCGAGAGACGACTAGAGCTCAAAATTCTCTCGGCCCTGAAGAAGGGGCTAGATTTCTTTTTATACCTTGGTCTAAATAGGGGAGGGGTAGTCTAGCTGAAGCAATTTTTACAGAAGCAGAACAGGCAAAGAGTTTAAAGATAAATGGTTACAGAAACAGTTACAGGAAAATAAACAGTTCCAGGTGCATGGGGCTTAAATTATCACAAAGAAATAAACGCAGGGGCTTTGGGTACCATCAACCCAGAGCGTTCCCAGGAGCTGCTGGTACAGCTTGCCTCAGTATCTTATCAGTAAGCACATTCCTGGATGTGCTTGATGTCAGTTTGCACCAGTTATGTCCTTAAGGGAGGGGGACAAGGTGCTGCAAGCGAAGAAACCAAAATGGAGTCTGTCCCGCTCTCTCAGCTAAGAGAGAGTCAATCAGGTTAAAACAAGGTAAGGTATCAAGCTGTAATCCCAGCGCTTTGGGAGGCCGAGGAGGGCAGATCCTTGAGCTCAGGAGACCAGCTTGGGCAACAAGATGAGAGTCTCACACCCCGCCCTGTCTCTACAAAAAAACAAAACAAAACAAAAAAAAGCCAGGCATGGTGGCTCATGTCTGTGGTCCCAGTTACTGCGAGGCCGACGTGAGAGAATCACTTGAGCCCTGGAGATCGAGGCTGCAGTAGCCGTGATCACACTCCAGCCTGGGCGACAGAGGCCCTGTCTCAAAAAACAAACAAAACAATGTGAAATTAAGCCAAAAGCCATCACACGTGCATCCAAAGGACGGCCGCTACCCGCGACCCCTTCCCAAAGCACGCGGGAGGTTGCCGGATCAGGGACAGGGGCTTCAGCAGGGAGCCCCCAGACCGGCCCTGACAGGAATTCAAGACCTGGCGCCTGCTCATTCCCCCAGTCGGGGCGGTGGCGGCAAGCCTCGGCTGGCGGCGATCTGCAGACCCGTGGAGAAGAGAGGCAAGGGTCGGCCCCACAGCCCAGCCCGGCGCGGCCCCCGTGCCCCCGCGCGAGCCCGAGCCGCCGGCGGAAGTGCTGCGTCGCGCACTTCCGGGTGTTGTCTGGCCGCCGTATCGCGTCTTGGGTCTCCCGGCCGCCGCCGCCGCCGCCGCCGCCGCCGCTGCCGCCGCTGCCTCTGCCTCGGGTCGTGGAGCCAGGAGCGACGTCACCGCCATGGCAGGCATCAAAGGTGGCCCTGGGTTGCGGGACGCGGGAGGGCTGGGGCCCGCCGGGGAAGATGGGCCGGGGGTCCCACGCGGCCCCCGCACTCCCCCTCCGGGCCCGGGGGCGCGCGTGGGGTCCCTGCGCCGGGGAGGCGACCCCTGCTCCGGCCCTGCGCTTGGCCCGGAGGTGGGCGCGGCGCCCTTGGGCAAGGGACTGTTGCGACCCCGGCAGCCCCCACTTTCTGCCGATTTCGGCAGCCTCTCTCCCACCCATCGCCCCCTGGACAAAATATGAAGTGGTTGGCGGTCAGTGAGGAGTCCCGTCGCGACTTGGGCGGCCACACACATTTTGGAGGAGTTTGCATCCGAGGAGAGGCAGGCAGAGCGTGGGATTGAGGAGGCTGAGGCTGCTGGAGATGCCAGCTATGGAAAACCAGTCATTTCCCACCGAAAGGCACAAGTGCGGTCTGCGGGCGCTGCGCGGGTCTGCCCGAAACCTCGACCCCACGTCCACCCCGGCCGCCCGCGCCCGAGGCTTTACAGGCTCCCGAAACGGGTGCATTTTCATCTGCGGTGTCTGGACCATAGAGTTGATCCTGTAGGCGACCCCGAAGTGCTCCTGGCTCTCTTCCCTCTCCGCAGTTGCACCCTGAGGCTTTTTCAAATTTCAAAGTTTTTCTTTTTTTCTTTTTTTTTTTTTAGAAGATAAAATAGTGGTACAACTTAATGAAAAACTACTGGCTTATTCATGTGTTTTCTTTTAAAAAAAGGAATGTTGCATTTGTTCCAACTGTTAGGTAGTTTTGTTGTCAGTGTGATGAGAAGCAAAGTTTTCAACTACTGCTTAACTAATTACATTGATTTCTTGACCTGCCGCTCTGTAGAAGGGCAGTCAGGCAGGAAGCAGGAACTACTTTGGGAGCAGTGGTTTTCTTTGTATTTTTTCTTCTCTAGGGAAAACTTAATCGAGTTTTTTTCTCAGGGTCACAGTCTTACTGTTTCTTGTTTATTTTCAGTGTCTGAAAACATTTCATTTCCCATATAAAACCTTGTCATTTAAGCAACTGGGATACTTTGTAATCTCCTTTTGAACTCTTTTAAACCGTTATGTGAAAGGCAGTTATTGTGAATTGCTGTGGTTTTTAGGATGTTGCCCGTTTCCCTGTTCTTCCCTGTTTCTTCAGTGTCATTACTGCGGTAGTCTCTTAAGAAAAAATAGCTTTGTAATTTACTTCTCCAGACCTAGGGAAATACTGCATTAAACTGATGAAGGTGCCTCAGGTGAATTGCACTTTTGATTTCAGCAGGATTTTCTGGTTGTTATGAGTCAGTATGTTTCTTTCTCTTGGCCTAATATCTTTATATTAGGAAAGAGTGTTGCTATAATTAGAGACCATTAGGCATTTCTTGAGCCATTTGTCTATTACTTTTTGATATATTGGATTTTCTGGTAACTCCCAGGTTAGAGAAGTGGTCCCTCCTTCTACTCTAATTTCTTTGTAATCACAGAATCAGCATCTTGTCTCTAGAGAGTTTTGCTAGATAATTGGGCTGCTCTATCCCTAGCCTAGAGGCTTTGGGAGTAGAAACCAGACTTATCTAAGCTTTGTCTTCCAAATGTTGCATCACTCAATTACTGTATGAATTCTTGCCTTGTTGATGTGTCATTTAAGAAACAGCTTATATACAAATGATGAAATGTATATATAAATCTTCCTAGTTGCCAATTTCATAAGATTGAAGAAACTTGCAAGTTTTGAGAACACTTTTAAGCAATTTATTTAACCTCTAATTGACTACCTTATTCGGTATGACTGGAAGATGAGATGTCACATCAAACTGTGTTATGAATATTTTAAAAAATATTTAGTATTTAATCCCAGCACAGTGGCTCACACCTGTAATCTCAGCACTTTGAGAGGCCGAGGCGGATGGATCATGAGGTCAGGAGTTCAAGACCAGCCTGTCCAGGATGGTGAAACCCCGTCTCTACTAAAAATACAAAAAAATTAGCCAGACGTGGTGGCAGGCACCTGTAATCCCAGCTACTCAGGAGGCTGAGGCAGGGAATTGCTTGAACCCGGGAGGCAGAGGTTGCAGTGAGCCAAGATCACGCCACTGCACTCCAGCCTGGGCAACAGAGTGAGACTCTGTTTCAAAAAAAAAAAAAAAAATATATATATATATATACACACACACACACATATATTTAGTATTTAATGGAATAGAAGTATTATCTCAAGGTATCTTGATTCCCCCAAACAAATGTTATTCCAGTATTCATATTCATAGCACTTATAATAAGACAATCTTGGTTTATGTTTTTAAAATTGTTTTTTGATACCTGAGCCTTATCTCATTTTAGTCCCTTGGTTTTTTTTTTTTTTTTTTTTAAGGAATCATTTTTCATTAACTTTGTAAGAGTGTAGTCGAAGAATTTAGGCCTTCTTTTTTGATAAAAACTTGAACGACTGTTCTCTGTCACAGAACAGCCACCTTCAGAGGCCCTCATGGTCCTAAGGTGGCTTGCCTCTCGCGGAGATTACCGTGAACATGCTTTTTGAGATTTTTCTGCCTGGTTTAAATTTTTTTTGTTGTTTCCTCTCTCCTGTCAAAGGGCAATTCTTGCTTGTATGCAACTCTTTCTCCTAATTCCCATTTGTTTCAATGTGGAAAGATAAACTTAGAAAATTTTGTGTCACAAGGTATACAGGTAATAGTGATTACTTTTGATAAGAAAAAGTTCCTTTTCACTTAATTTTTGTTCTGGGTATATGAATTACCTATTGAAAAATATATATAAGTGAGCATAGATGATTCTTTAAAATAAAAATGTGTTTTACTCTGAATTCTCATCTAACAATTGTGTCACGAAAATGAGTTAGTATAAATAAGAACTTAAGGGTCTGTTTATAGAGAATGTTGGCTTTAGTATATGGGCTTTGTAACATCTATTTTGTCTCTTTTTAGTGGCCTTTGTTTTCTCCAGGATTCTAAGTTGTATATAAATGGCTTCTGAATGAATGAGGTGTTACTAGGCAGTATTTATAGTAATGGACTTAGCTGTCTTAACAGTACCTTTAGTGTTCAGAAAATTATCTGCATTTAAGATCTAGTCCAACTGTCATTTTAGAGAAGGAAGAACTGAGACTCATAAATTACTTGGACAACTAGCTAGTAACTATTAGGGCCTTGGACCCTCCTGAGTCTCAGTTCCATGCTGCTTCCACTCTGCTACATTCATTCCACAAATATTTGTTGAGTGTTAAGAGCCAGGCACGATCATCACAACAGAAAAACTTGCTCCCTCCTTTCATGAAATGGACAGTTGAGAAGGAAAGACAAAATACAAACCAGTAGGAAATCGCAGCTGATAATTGAGCAAAGGAGAGGCATTCAGTGGACAGAGGACCTCAGCATACACGGGTCTGTGCCTGGAATACTCATCCCAAATAGCCACATGATTTCCTCCCTCCCCTCATACAGATCTTTGCTCAGGTGGTGCTTCATCAGAGATGCCTTCCCTGGCCACTGTGTCTAGACTAGCACTCCCATCCCTTACTCTACCTGACGTTTGTCATCACTTGACATTTATTCACTTGCTTGTTAAAAATCATTTTCTTCTCCCACTAGAACATAAGCTCCGTGAGAGCAAAAGCTTTGATTGTTGTCATTGCTCTGTCTCCAGTAGCAAGAACAGTATCTGACACACGTTAGGTGCTCCATAGATGTTTGTTAGAGGAATGAATAAATAAATGTGACGGAATTGGTCTAATCAGGAGGTTTGGAAAATCTTCACTGGGGCCAGGTGCGGTGGCTCACACCTATAATCCCAGCACTTTGGGAGGCCAAGGTGGGCAGATCATGAGGTCAAGAGATGGAGACCATCCTGGCCAATGTGGTGAAACCCCGTCTCTACTAAAAATACAAAATAATAATAATAATAATAATAATTAGCTAGGCGTGGTGGTGCACAGCTGTAGTCCCAGCTACTCAGGAGGCTGAGGCAGGAGGATGGCTTGAACCCGGGAGGCGGAGGTTGCAGTGAGCCAAGATTGCGCCACTGCACTCCATCCTGGTGACAGCGCAAGACTCTGTCTAAAAAAAAAAAAAAAAAAACCAGCAAAAAACCACTTCACTGGTTGAGCTGAGATCTGAAGGAAAAGCAGGAGTTGGAGGAAAGTAGAGAGGAGTGGGAAAGGGCCATGCCTCATTCACTGTTGTATCCCTAGTGCTTGTCACATATTTAGTGCTCAGTGAATATTTCTTGAATGAAAAAATGTCTGAGGCAGAAGGGACAAAGTGTACACAGGCCATGTGAGTGAGCAAGTCTGCTGATTTCCAGGAAAGGAAACAGAGCCAGTATAACTGAAGTGAGGGTTCAGGGACACTGTAGTAGCCTGGTGTGACACGTCACAGGAGAGGTGGGCAGGGCCCGGTCATGAGAACCAATTTGGAACTGAAGAAAACAAATGGCAAATTCAGTGTTTTCCTTACAGTTTATATTGCATTCCCCTGTAAGCTTGAAGTGCCTCGTTTCCTGTAAAGTAAAAATGCAATTCTTTTCCTGTAGCTGGAAATAGAATGGTATTCAGGACTAAGTGATGTGTTCGGGGTTGCCATGACCTGCATGAGCGATCTAACCAAAAACCAAATCTGCCAAGCCACTATGTCATTGGGTGTCCTTGATTATGACCGTTTTAGTTGTGCAGAGTATATCAGTAGTACTTGGCAAAGTTTAACCTGTTTCCTGTTCATTTTGGTTTCTCTATGTTAGCCTTTGTCTTGGTAACTTTTAGACCTTCTACAAATCTTTCGAATTTTAACTTTTGAATTTTAATAAAATGACCTAACAACAACAAAACTAGTTATTTTCTTAGCCACTGTAACTGTAGAAATACAGGTTATATAGAACTCAAAATAAATTTATCATTTACTTATTTTTTTTTTTTGAGATGGAGTCTTGCTCTGTCACATAGACTGGAATGCAAAGGCGCAGTCTAGGCTCACTGCAACCTCCGCCTCCCGGGTTCAAGCAATTCTCCTGCCTCAGCCTCCCAAGTAGCTGGGACTACAGGCATGTGCCACCACACCCAGCTAATTTTTTGTATTTTTAGTAGAGACAGGGTTTCACCATACTGACCAGGCTGGTCTCAAACCCCCAACCTCATGATCCGCCCGCCTTGGCCTCCCAAAGTGCTGGGATTACAGGCGTGAGCCACTGCACTCGGCTATCATTTATTTCTTTGCTTTAGTCTAGGTCATTGGTTAACTATGCCTATTCAAGAATGTTGTTTCTATTCACTAACATGTGAGAGCACCTTAAAATTTACTACTGTGTGTGTGTGTGTGTGTGTGTGTAGCTTTAGAAACTATATTTCACCTGTAGAATGCATCTATTGCTTATAATAACGTGTTAAAGTAGCGATACCTCAGAAGGATTATAACCCATTGTCCTACAGATTTTCTAATGTAGATTAGGGAAGGAAACCCAGCTCTCCTTTTGCAAACTATTTAAAGATCTGCAACAAAATTAATTGATTAAAATCATTAACTACAGATATTCTCGGGCATTTTTTTCTGGTCAGTTTTATGCACATTGAGAGTATATGTGCAAGAAACAGGAGCTGATTAGAAGAGGTTTTCCTATAGGATGAGGTTTCTAAAGTCCAGTAAACTTGAGAATGTGGAGTTTCTCCACATACTGCTTTTCAAAACTGTAGTGATCTGTGAAGTAAATATAATTCTAATGCCCAGAAGAGCATTGAGCCTGTGGACTTTGACTCTTTAGAAAGGGAACCAGCATCTGGGGAATATGGTGGGGTACTAGCAGTAGGTTAGAACTTTAAAAATCGGTGTCACTGGCTGGGTGTGGTGGCTCACGCCTGTAATCCCAGCACTTTGGGAGGCCAAGGCAGGTGGATCACCTGAGGTCGGGAGTTCGAGACCAGCCTGACCAACATGGAGAAACTCCGTCTCTACTAAAAATAGAAAATTAGCAGGACGTGGCAGTGCATGCCTATAATCCCAGCTTACTCAGGAGGCTGAGGCAGGAGAATCACTTGAACCTGGGAGGTGGAAGTTGCGGTGAGCCGAGATCAAGCCCCTGGACTCCAGCCTGGGCAACAAGAGTGAAACTCCATCTCACAAAAAAAAAAAAAAAAAAAAAAAAAAGCCAATGTCACTTCATTTTGCCTTGAAGATACCGCAGAAGACTTATTCTAAGACTGGGTAACTTACACTTTTGATGGCAACTTGCCATTATTACGTTTGAGGGATTTTTACTTCTGAGGTTACAGATAATGTTCAGACTGCTGATATTAATAAAAATAATATTTAACCAATTTATATTCCTGTTGCACTTTTTATTTGCTTTGCAGCTTTGATTAGTTTGTCCTTTGGAGGAGCAATCGGACTGATGTTTTTGATGCTTGGATGTGCCCTTCCAATATACAAGTATGTAAAATGTTTGTCTTTCTGAATATTTAAGGGTAAAATCTTTCTACTTTTAAAGCTTAAAAAAATGTTTTTTTACTACCGTAAAAGTAATGTGGAGAAATGTTCACTTACCAAACACATACCTTTGTAAAAATCATCACTTAAAGTTTGTTTCTAAAGATTTTAGGACACCAAGATGCAAATAAGATTTTTGGCTGTTACCTGCTCTTTCACTACTGCTGAGTCTGCAATGGCAAGATAGCTACGCAGTACCTCAGCCCTCCTGCTCAGTTTTTAACATCTATTGATAATACTAATTACAAGAAAATTTAAAATGTCTTTTTGCAAAAAAATACCATAAGCAGTCAAAACACAATTAACTAAAAAAAAAAAAAAGAGATGTAAACAGTTACTTTCCAGCCAGGTGCGGTGGCTCACGCCTGTAATCCCAGCACTTTGGGAGACCAAGGCAGGAGGATTGCCTGAGGTCAGGAGTTCGAGACCAGCCTGGCTAACATGGTGAAACCCCATCTCTACTAAAAATACAAAAAAAATAGCCAGGCGTGGTGACGCGTGCCTGTAGTCCCAGGTACTCGAGAGGCTGAGGCAGGAGAATCGCCTGAACCCAGGAGATGGAGGTTGCGGTGAATCAAGATCGTGCCACTGCACTCCAGCCTGGGTGATGGAACAAGACTCTGTTTCCAAAAAAAAAAAAATTTCTTTCCTTAGGATAGAAAGAACTTCTCAAAGTTAACATTTTAACATTTAGATAAATTAGAAAAAGATGGACAACTCAATAGAAAAATAAATACAAAAAGAGAACTACAAATTGCTAATAAGCACATAAAAATATCCCCAGCCTCACTCAAAACTAAACAAAGTCTATTGGCAAAGACAAGAGACAGGGCAAACAGGCACTCTTTTGTGCTGTGGGGGGAGTACACATAGATAGTTTTCTTGGAGATAAGTTTGCTTCTAGCTCTCAAAGTATATATTCTTTGAGGTAGCCCTTTCACTTGTTAGACTTTCTCATACAAACCCACTTGCAGATGTTTACAAAGATTATATTTAGTGGGGGAAGAGTATGGATGTTCAAGCAGCCTTGTTTATTTTTTGGTTTTTGTTTTGTTCTTTTATGCCTTATTTATAAGAGCCAAAAAAAATTCTGAAAACATCCTAAATGTCTTTCGAAAGAAAAATGGTTAAATTATAGTAAATCTTTTAATGGAAATACTAGGCAGTCTTAAAAAGAACGAGGAAGAGCTGTAAGTGCTAACATGTAAATATGTTCAAGATATATTGTTAGAAAACTGCAGGGACCCATTCATATTTTAAAGTTTATGTGGAAGTGTGGAAGGGTCCCCGAGAAGCTCAGTAGGAAAGTGGGCAAGAGGAGATTGGGAACTTTCAGTCTTTACTTCTGTGCTTTTGTACTGTTTGAATTATTGTTCTTAAAACATATATTCAATTTTTAATTTTTTTTCTTAAAATATTTAGGAAATGGTCAGGCGCAGTGGCTCATGCCTGTAATCCTAGCACTTTGGGAGGCCAAGGCGGGTGGATCACCTGAGGTCAGGAGTTTAAGACCAGCCTGGCCAACATGGTGAAACCCCATCTCCACTAAAAATACAAAAATCAGCCGGGTGTGGTGGCGCACGCCTGTAATCCCAGCTCGTCAGGGGGGCTGAGGCAGGAGAGTCACTTGAACCCAGGAGGCAGAAGTTCCAGTGAGCCGAGATCATGCCGCTGCACTCCAGCCTGGGCAACAGAGCGAGTATTTGTCTCAAAAAAAAAAAAAAAAAAAAAAATTTAGGAAACATAAATAGCTGCTTCTCATTAGCCTCTGTATAATCAGATCTCCACCATGATACCTATTTTATTCTATGGTGGTTTTAAGGACATCTATTTCTTTTTAACTTTTTATTTTGAAACAATTTTAGATTCTGAAGAAGTTGTGAAAATCATACACAGAGGTCCCCTGTACCCTCCACACAGCCTGCCAGAGTCGTAAGATCTTACATCACCGTAGTTATCAAAACCAGGAAATGACTCTGGTACAATACAGTTAACTAGATGTAGAGTAAAAGCCATCTATTTTTATTGTGATAAATTCTGTATTCTGACTGAAAGTGTTCAACATTACTTTTAGCTTCTTTTCTGTATTTTGATTTCTGTAATTTGGGAGTTCTTTGTGTTGTAAGGGAAGTTTAGGGTTGTTTCAGCTTTATGCTAAGGTTGGGTATCATCCATTAGAAGTCAAGGGATTGAATCTTGATTTTTTAAAAAGACCATATTTTGTGTGTAGGAAAATGACATAGCAAAAATTACATTAACTTATTTTTCTTTTTCTAGCAAATACTGGCCCCTCTTTGTTCTATTTTTTTACATCCTTTCACCTATTCCATACTGCATAGCAAGAAGATTAGTGGATGATACAGATGCTATGAGTAACGCTTGTAAGGAACTTGCCATCTTTCTTACAACGGGCATTGTCGTGTCAGCTTTTGGACTCCCTATTGTATTTGCCAGAGCACATCTGGTAAGTGAATATATTCTTCCATTAATGATTTTATATTGAACATATGTTACATTTTTCTCAAGCAAAGTTTTTGTTAATGACATGAAAAGAGGTGAAAGACATAAGAGCCTAGAAGATAGAGATTAAAATCTCACTTTATTGTTCTTGTTAACTAATAAAAGTGATATTGGAGAACGTGGCTTGGATCTGCAGCAGCTGTTGGCTTGCTAATACTTTTTTTTTCCTTTTTTTTTTTTTTTAACTTTGAGACAGAGTCTTGCTCTGTCGCCCAGCCTGGAGTGCAGTGGCGTGATCTCAGCTCACTGCAAGCTCTGCCTCCCGGGTTCACGCCGTTCTCCTGCCTCAACCTCCCGAGTAGCTGGAACTACAGGTGCCCGCCACCACGCCCAGCTGATTTTTTTTGTGTTTTTAGTGGAGACGGGGTTTCACCATGTTAGCCAGAATGGTCTCGATCTCCTGACCTCGTGATCCGCCCGCCTCAGCCTCCCAAAGTGCTGGGATTACAGGCGTGAGCCACCACGCCCATCGGGCTTGCTAATACTTAACTGTCGGAGTTGAGCATATCAACTCCCCCAGTGCTGAACAACCCAGGCCTATCCTGTAAAACCTAAAATATGGAAGACCTGAGAAGATGCATGTGCTCTGCAGGCAGAAAAGCACTGAAGAGGGGAAGGGGCTGGCTACGGGTACTCAGTTCTTCCTCCCAAACTCACTGATCCATGCGCCTTCATCTCTGGGGAGGTAGAGAAGACAGCCGTATGGAGAAGGCAATTGTTTTCCCACCCCTTCAAAAGAATGTACATGGGCGTGTTTCCATCTGTGATATGCTAAAATTTAATCTACTCTAGATAGATTTTTAGATTAAGGAAGAGTAAGCACATTCCTTTATAAACAGAAACTTGTAGAATTTTATGCTGCTTCTTCATAGCCCAGAAGTCAAGCTTGTTTTTGAATGGTCATTTCATGACTTTCTTTTTAAAGGAACCAAAGGTAAATGAAAATACTAGTATAAAAGTACCACTTTTATACTATAAATATATTTATACTGTATATATTTATATATATTTATACTATATATTTTTTACTGTATATACTATATATATTTATATATATTTATACTATATATATTTATAAGTATGTGTTCAGCACTGTGACAATTATTGTTACAAGCCATGTTTCTTTTAGATCGTAATTGGGATACAACTAGAGCCTTGATTTTTTTTTCATTTTCCTTTCGTTTTTCATGCCTGTTAACTGAGTGTATCTTATTTCCATAGATTGAGTGGGGAGCTTGTGCACTTGTTCTCACAGGAAACACAGTCATCTTTGCAACTATACTAGGCTTTTTCTTGGTCTTTGGAAGCAACGACGACTTCAGCTGGCAGCAGTGGTGAAAAGAAATTACTGAACTATTGTCAAATGGACTTCCTGTCATTTGTTGGCCATTCACACACACAGGAGATGGGGCAGTTAATGCTGAATGGTATAGCAAGCCTCTTGGGGGTATTTTAGGTGCTCCCTTCTCACTTCTATTGTAAGCATACTATTTTCACAGAGACTTGCTGAAGGATTAAAAGGATTTTCTCTTTTGGAAAAGCTTGACTGATTTCACACTTATCTATAGTATGCTTTTTGTGGTGTCCTGCTGAATTTAAATATTTATGTGTTTTTCCTGTTCGGTTGATTTTTTTTTGGAATCAATATGCAATGTTAAACACTTTTTTAATGTAATCATTTGCATTGGTTAGGAATTCAGAATTCCGCCGGCTCTATTACTGGGCAAGTACATCTTTTCTCTTAAAATTATTTAGCCTCCATTGTTACAAAAAGTGATAAAAATAAGTTTTCAATCAGTCAGGATGACATCACTCCCAATGTTATGCAAACATGCAGACGGTTGGCATACGTTGTAGACTGTATACTCAGTGCAAATATAGCTGCATTTATACCTCAGAGGGGCCAAGTGTTAATGCCCATGCCCTCCGTTAAGGGTTGTTGGTTTTACTGGTAGACAGATGTTTTGTGAATTGAAAACTATTTTATGGAATTGCTACAGAGGAGTGCTTTTCTTCTCAATTGTTAGAAGAATTTATGTTAAACTTTAAGGTAAGAGTGTAAAAACATTTTTGAGATAGGGTTTTTATTTATGTTTATTATTGTTAGAGTGAGTTGCAATGTGGGAAGAAATGACATTGAAATTCCAGTTTTTGAATCCTGTTTCTATTTATAAGTGAAATTTATGATCTCCTATCAACCTTTCATGTTTTCCCCTGTTAAAATGGACATACATGGAACCACTACTGATGAGGGACAGTTGTATGTTTGCATCATATATGCCAGAAAACCTTCCTCTGCTTCCTCCTTTTGACTTATTTTGTATGTTGTATATATTACATAAAATAACTTTTCAAATATAGTTTAATAACACTTAGAAGTGTTTACTTACCTGGAAAATAATTGCTATGCCGTACATTCAGAGTGCCCCCTCCCCCGCAAGGCCTTGCCATGATTAACAAGTAACTTGTTAGTCTTACAGATAATTCATGCATTAACAGTTTAAGATTTAGACCATGGTAATAGTAGTTCGTATTCTCTAAGGTTATATCATATGTAATTTAAAAGTATTTTTAAGACAAGTCTCCTGTATATCTCTGAACTGTTTTGATTTTGATTTCATCATGATAGATCTGCTGTTTCCTTATAAAAGGCATTTGTTGTGTGAGTTAATGCAAAGTAGCCAAGTCCAGCTATATAGCAACTTCAGAAACATACCTGACCAAAACATTCCCAGTAACCAGGCATGATCAATTTGTAGTGGTCATTTACATCTAACAATTATCAGGACTTTTTTCGGGAGTGGGTTATAAAAACATTCAAGTTGGTCTGACAGTATTTTGTTAAGGATATTTGTTTGTATGTTTATTCAGTATACTTACATAAAAATTATTTTGCCATCAGCCAAAACTCAGTAATCATGACAGCTATCTTTTGTTGTTTTATGAAGTTTATTTATCAAGAAAATGGGAATAAATTTGGGATTTGTTCAGCTTTTTTACTAAAGATGCCTAAAGCCACAGGTTTTGTTGCCTAACTTAAGCCATGACTTTTAGATATGAGATGACGGGAAGCAGGACGAAATATCGGCGTGTGGCTGGAGCCTTCACACTGGAGGCTGAAAGTGGCTTGTGGTATTGTAATAAGGCAGGTGCAGGTATACATGAGTTAGAGAGCTGGTGAGACAGTTGGGAACTCTTTGTGCCTGTGATCTACTGGACTTTTTTTTGCAGGAAGTGCATTCTCTGGTCCTTCCCTATTTTCTGTTCTGGATGTCAGTGCAGTGCACTGCTACTGTTTTATCCACTTGGCCATAGACTCTTTTTCTAACAGCTGCGTATTCTTTCTATATACTAATTGCATTGGCAGCATTGTGTCTTTGACCTTGTACACTAGCTTGACATAGTGCTGTCTCTGATTTCTAGGCTAGTTACTTGAGATATGAATTTTCCATAGAATATGCACTGATACAGCATTACCATTCTTCTATGGAAAGAAAACTTTTGATGATGAAACAATAAAGATTTTCAATATCTATTTTAGTTTGTGGGTGTTTTTGAAATGAAAATATGTTGCACACTTTCGTTCTGCAGTGCATTAACATTTTAATAATGTGATGTAAAGCAACATGACATTGGTGTAATGTTAGACTTGCAGAAGTTTCCATTCCAAAATAAAATGGAAACCATAGTAACATATTACAATGCAGCCCTGTAATTTTGAGCTGTAGTAAAAGGATTGGTAATCTGGGAAGTAGAATTTTTACAAAATCTTTTACGAAAACAGTCATAAAAGGTTTTGTTGACATTTAAGACTACTACTGATCTAAAGGCAAGGTCCTACTTCTTAAAGGTTTTGTTGACATTTAAGACTACTACTGATCTAAAGGCAAGGTCCTACTTCTTAAATTTTCAGAACATTTTTATGACTTCTTATTATGTATTTATTACCACTCATTAGCGTGTTACTTTTTGCAAACATTTTAAACAAAAAATGTTTCTGTTTGGTACACTGTGAAGAGAGAAAAGTACTGTTCTGTTTTTTCAAATATTAGTCGTGTCCCAAATTGTCCTAATTATAATCTTATATACTTTAAAAAGTTTAGGCCGTGGACACTAAATGTCTGCTCTAATATGATTTTTGGGGCATTGTCAATACAGATTTTTTTTTTCTTTTGAGACTTGCTTTGTGCCTAGGCTGGAGTGCAGTGGTATGATCTCAGCTCACTGCAACTTCTGCCTCCTAGGTTCAAGCGATTCTCGTACCTCAGCCTCCTACGTAGCTGGGATTACAGGCATAGGTCACCACACCTGGCTAATTTTTGTATTTCTTGTAGAAACAGGGTTTTGCCATGTTGGCCACACTGGTCTCAAACTCCTGGCCTCAAGTTATCGCCCTGCCACTCAGCCTTCTGAGTAGCTGGGATTATAGGCCTGCACCACCATGCCTGGCTAATTTTCGTATTTTTTGTACAGACGGGGTTTTGCCATGTTGACCACCCTGGTCTCAAACTCCTGGCCTCAAGTCATCACCACCACCACCCCCGGCCAACCACCCCCCCGAAAAAAGTGCTGGGATTACAGGCGTGAGCCACCACACTTTGGCCAAAATAATCCAGATTTCTAAAGTCTAGGATATTTATATTGAATGTGACTAGATTCTTAAGTTTCGGATAACTTTTAATCAATGCACCAAAGTTAACAAGCAACACAACGTTATTGTTAAGTGGTACGTGTGTTTTAGATCCCAGGATGCTTTATAATGTATACGATTGGTGGGAAATTGAAATTCGTATTCCTTCTCTATAAGCTTGCATTGCCCTTTCTTTCAGTGAAAATTAGGAGCTCTGATTTTATTACAAGTCTGTTCATTTTATGGCATTCTCAAGGAAGAAAACATATCCTGTAGGTAAATATTTCAGATCAATGAAGCTTAACTTACTAAGAACTAATGTTTGTTTTACTTTAATCATTTGATGAAAGTATTAAATGGATCGTACACTTGTGCTTTCTTAGAATATATAGTAAAACACTTTAATTTTTCCTTGGTAATTTAGGACTATCATCATAAACTATTTCCCCCACATCGTAAGTGGCTGCAGACCTGTATTTTTCTGGAATTGTGTTTTTGATCCTTTTCCTACAACTGAGTATTTGTTTCTAGCACCCCTTAACTTATTTTGTTTCCCAGTTGCTGACTTACAGTATATTAGGAAGAGTGGAAAGTGGTCAAGGAAAAAAATAAGGCAACCAAGCTTATTAAATCAATTATGTAACATTTCTGTATACAGTACATCAGTGGACTTAATTAGGGTGCCTCCTACCTCTTACACAAATGAAATGCTTTGTGACAGGTATTCTTCCTCTTGAAAGGCTTTTTTAACTGTATACTAGATAATTTGAGATTGCAAAAGGAGCACCAGATAAGGGAGGTGTTACCATGCTGTGCAGTGGAAGAAGCCTTATAATTAAGTTTACTACACTTTAATGTAGGGGTTATTCTGAGCTCAAGATACCCATAGACCTTTATCTGATTTCTGGGGTCTTATATCTCACTTCACCCTTTGTGTTTAGTTACTGAAAGTTAAGGGATGATGATAGATTTACAGTTTATTTTTACAAGAAACTTTATACTGTATGCTTTGCTTCCGGTCTCTTGAAGATTATTTGAATACATCTGTGGGTTTATGCCCATACACACGGTTAGTGACAGTAATTCAGATAGTAACTGTTAAGCTTGTAAATTCCAGCAGAGGGTGGTGGGAACAGAGAAAATCCAAACCTGTTTCTATGAGTGAGAGATTATGACCATAAAACATTTATCTTTCAACTATAATTCTGGGGAGTTTTGCATTTAGAGGCAGTACTCCATGTGTGTGTGTATGTGTGTGTGTATGTGTGTGTGTGTGTAGTGGAGGCAGAATCAGGAATTTTTTTTACTTCAAAAGCCAGTAGAGGCTGGGCGTGGTGGCTCACACCTGTAATCCCAGCATTTTGGGAGGCTGAGGGGGGTCGGATCACTTGAGGTCAGAAGTTCGAGACCATCCTGGCCAACATAGTGAAACCCTATCTCTTCTAAAAATACAAAAATTAAGTCGGGTGTGATGGTGGCGCCTGTAGACCCAGCTACTTGGGAGGCTGAGGCAGTAGAATCGCTTGAACCCAGGAGGCAGAGGTTGCAGTGAGCCAAGATCACGCCACTGCACTCCAGTCTGGGTGGCAGAGCGAGACAGTCTGGGTGGCAGAGCAAGACTCCGTCTCAAAAAAAAAAAAGCAAGTAGAATGTCTAATACTGTGAAAGAGAAGCGTTGTGGCAGTTTACAACCGTAGAAACCAGCCAATAGAATAAAATGCCAAAGAATAAACCTGAGTATTTCCATATCTGTTTGTAAGATCATTAGTATTTATTCATTATCTTGATATATAGTGTGTCTGGCATTTAATATCAGAAGTATCTTTTTCTCTTGGTAGATCAGTTTATTGTATAATATCGTGTAAATACAACTGTGACATAAAAGTAAATGAACTTGTGTAGATTTGGGAACCTCCCCAAAATAGGACAGATGTTCTCCTGAAAGCTAGGTTTACTTATGTCATCTATTTGAGGATTGTTTCTAAAAGGGTTTACAACTGAAACAACTTCCTAGGATTAAACCAAGTGTAGGTGGATTTATTTTTGTCAGGGAGGTTCTAAATCATCAACTTCCAAAACATAAGCAAGAATTGGCTCTAAACATTAACTGAGTGTAGCAGTGAAGACAAAGGTGTTAGTCCCTAAGAATTAAAAGAAAAAGAAGATGGTTTTGAGCTATACTTCATACTACAAATGATGTTTGTCATTTACTAATTTAAATGGCCTAGTAATTATTTAAATTAAATAATTTATTAAATTATCAACTAAATCAAAACAGTGCTTAAACAGTGATTTCAAAAATATATACATTTAAAAACCCAGATGCTAAGAAATGTCCAATGTATTAGAAACAACTTGGTGTTCACATCTCTGTATTTCACTTCGGCTATGTCATGAGATAGTTAATGCTGAAATTCCACGTTTGGTTTCAGCTTTTCCTCTAGAAAACTTCCTTGTTCCCAGTGGCAGTTACATGCCGCATTCCAGGTACTACTGGAAATAGGAAAATCTTGGAGCACAGTCCCTCTCTGAAGTGGTAATCTAATGAGATAAGAGAGACATAGAAATATATCAAAGGAAGCCAGTTCATCTCCAAGCCAAGAGAGGTGTGGAGTTCACGGAAGGGAAAGGTTTGGGAGACAGAGGTCGGGTAGGGGGGGTTTTCTGTTGCTCTGGTGGGTCTTGTGCCAGCCAGCAGGGTCACAGGATGTGAGAGTTCCTTTGGAGCAGCAGTCGGGTTCTTCAGTGTCCTGGGGTTTCGGATGCAGTTGGGGACACCTTTTTGATTCTGACACCCTGATCTCTGGATCCCACATACCATGGAGATATAAAAAGTGATGAGACTCAGGCTATATTTTAAACGAATAAAAGCAGGTTTGCTGATGAGTTGTGTGGAAGACAGAGTGGAGTCAGTGATGACTACCAAGTTTTTGCTCATCCATGTCACCTGGGTAGGAGTAAAGGAGTAGTAAGGGAGAGATTGAAAATAAAAATAAAGGTTCTGGAACACAGATCCAGACTGGTTCATCATATCCACCTGTTACCCAGACATGCCACGATTTGCCTTGTTTCAGACCCTTGCCAAACAAAACACTATTCAGAGTTGGGACGCTAACTTTGTAACCATTTTCTTTTCTTTCTTTGAGATGGAGTCTTGCTCTGTCGCCCAGGCTGGAGTTCAGTGGTGTGATCTCGGCTCACTGCAACCTCCACCTCCTGGGTTCAAGCGATTCTCCTGGCTTAGCCTCCCAAGTAACGATCACAGGTGTGCGCCACCATGCCCAGCTAAGTTGTTTTTTTTTTTTTTTTTTTTTTTTTTTTTGGTAGGCACAGGGTTTCACCATGTTGGCCAGGCTGGTCTCAAACTCCTGACCTCAGGTGATCTACCCACCTCGGCCTCCCAGAGTGCTGGGATTACAGGCATGAGCCATTGCACCCGGCCTTTGTAACCATTTTCTAAATTCCTGGAGGGTTTACATTGTAGCACACATCACAGCATAGGGGCTACACACCAGGTTCCGGAGGCAGACCACCCAACTTCTAGCTCTTCTTGATGCTAGTGGTGTAACCTTAGCCAAGTTATTTAACCTGTGTCCTATTTCCACATCTATAAAGTGAAGATACTAATAGTATCTACCTCATAAAGTGGTGGTGAGATTTAAATGTAACCCGCAGAGAGCTCACATAGATAGTGAATGTTAGATGTTCGCTGATACTTTCACTGTTTCTTACCAATTGCCTGTATTGCTAAGCAGTTTCCTCTTTTAAGAGGACAAACTTCAAAAACACATTTTAACGATCTACTTGACTAAGCATATTGATCCTCCCTACCCCTACTCCTGCACCGAATCTTAGAAATGATACACTTTTTTGGCCGGGTGCAGAGTGGCTCACGCCTGTAATCCCAGTACTTTGGGAGGCTGAGGCTGGCGGATCACTTGAGGTCAGGAGTTTGAGACCAGCCTGGCCAATATGGTGAAACCCCCTCTCTCCCAAAAAAAAAAAATTAGCCGGGTGTGGTGGCTGGCTCATGCCTGTAATCCCAGCTACTCCGGAAGCTGAGGCAGGAGAATCGCTTGAACCTGGGAGTCAGAGGTTGCAGTAAGCCGAGATTGCACCACTGCATTCCAGCCTGCACAACAGAGCAAGACTGTCACAAAAACAAAACAAAGAACAGAGAAATACATTGGCAAAGTTAAAACAAGAAAGGGAAGCCTTGGTGGATCTGAAACTAAGAAATTTCTGAGAAAACGAAAACATACAGGATCGTATTGAAGAGGGAAACTGTGGGACCCCTGCCAAAGAGCCTGTCATCGCTGCAAGTGGTGAAATCCAGGAGCAGGAGGGGGCTTACTGAGGCAACTTGCAGGGGGAGGACTTGGGGTGCAGCAGGGAAGCAGCCAAACCAGCAGATGACTACGCATCTCCACGTACACACAGGTCTCCATCTCACCCTCCATTATGGGCCAGAGAGAACATGTTTCCTGCAGTAGCGAGGATAAGAATACCAAGTCTGGAAGAGCAGCCACCGGGCCCTCTGCTCAGCAGCACATCATTTTCATCCGTAATGCTGGGAAAACACTGTGCCTCTCCCTTTAGTGAGACCCTCAAGCAGGCATGGCTGGCCGTCCAGCCAGGGGGTCTCCATGCAAAGAGGATCACCCAACAGTGCAGGAAGAAAACAAATTCAGAGAACTCACCACTGAGGAAACAATAGAACACACCGAAGCTCTGTTTTTACAGTTTTAAGTATTGGAGCCACCCACCGGCCTAAGAAGACCCTAACAACTGTTGTACAAAGTCAGGCTGATGAGGGTTAAAGTTAGAGAACGTTTTACATTTTTTGCACCCAAATCCAATTAGGCTGCCCCAGGACTGAACCCTAGGGAAAACATTTTGGTTTTCTTCAGAGGCTCTTTGTTTCATCACAAAGATGGATTTGATTCAAAGGCACATAGTATAATCTTAATACGGATAAACCTTATTCAACAATGTATTCTCCTTCCTTTAACACTCGTCCTGAGACAATGAACCCAGAACCTGCCATCTGCTTGGATAGGAAGGTAGGGAAAAGTTATGCTCAGAATGACACATCTTACATGACATTTTTTGTTTTGTTTTGTTTTGTTTTGTTTTTTTGAGATGGAGTCTGGCTCTGTCACCCAGGCTGGAATACAGTGGTGTGATCCTGGCTCACTGCAGCCTCCACCTTCCCGGCTTAAGCAATTCATCTGCCTCAGCCTCCCAAGTAGCTGGGATTACAAGTGCCCGCCAGCACACCCAACTCATTTTTGTATTTTTAGTAGAGACAGGGTTTTACCATGTTGACCAGGCTGGTCTTGAACTCCTGACCTCAAGTCATCTGCCTGCCTCAGCCTCCCAAAGTGTTGGGATTGCAGGCGTGAGCCACTGAGCCCAGCTTACATGACATTTTGGATACCCACCTAGAACCCTGCATGGCCCATTGTGGACATTTATTCGAGTTGGAAAACTCTCTGATGGAGTCCAGATGGGCTCAATTATGCTTCAGCAGCAAACGACTCCCATATCTCAGGGCTAACAACAAAGGTTTATTTCTCACTCAATGTATCACAGATTGGCTGTGATTCTACTGGAATATTGTCTGAGGAACCTGGGCTATCAGTAGCATTGTCCGTCTTTTGGCAGACTTGGGAACAAGCATGGAGGCCTCCATGGTGGCTGTTAGATCTGCCTGGAGGTCACACGCACCTCCTCTACTCCCCTTTCATTGTCAGAGCAAGTCACACAGCCACACCTGACCTCAAGACATGGGGGAATGTGAATGCCAGCAAGACAGTCGACCGCCCTTCTTTATACAACTCTTCCCTTATTTCTCTCCTGCTCCTGAAACTCATGTACAGTATTTGACTTTTTTCTGATATAAATACTGTGGCCCAGGAGTGGTGGCTCACGCCTGTATTCCCAGCACTTTCGGAGGCAGAGGCAGGTGGATCCCTAGAGAGCAGGAGTTCAAGATCAGCCTGCGCAATATGATAAGCCTCATCTCTATAAAAATACAAAAATTAGCCGGATGTGGTGCCGCTGTGGTCCTAGCTACTCCAGAGGCTGAGGTGGGAGGATCGCTTAAGCCCAGGAGGCAGAGATTGCAGTGAGCCAAGATTTCACCCCTGCACTCCAGCCTGGGCAGCAGAGCCAGACCCCATCTTAAAAAAAAAAAAAAAATCTATATCATGTACCACCAGATATGATGTACTGAAAAGCACACCACTTCCATGATATTCTTACCAAAAATGCATACCTTCATCTAATCCTGCGCCCTTGATCTCGCTGGGCTTAGGTGATCCTCCTACCTCAGCCTCCCAAGTAGCTGGGACTACAGGCACGCACCACTATGCCTGGCTAATTTTTTTTTTTTTGTAGAGACAAGGTTTCACCATGATGCCCAGGCTTAGGAGAATGCTTTAAAACCTCACAAATAGATAAGGAAAAGACAAAAGGCCCAAGAGAGAAATAGCAAAATATATAAACAGACAATTTCTGAATAAAAACCCATAAGTGGCAAATAAAGAGTGCGGGAAGGGGCATTATTCTCATTAGTAATCAAATAAATGAAATTTAAACATCAATATGATACTTTATATTACCCATAAATTTGATAAAGATCTATAAAGATTAGAATACCCAGTGTTTCTAAGAAATTATAATACCCAGGTAGTACATATGAAAACGATCACTCTCATAGATTTTAGGTGGGAGTGTAAGTAGTTGGTCTCAACCTTCTAAAATGTAATTTGGTAGTAAATATTAAAAGCCTTCTGTAATATTGTGATATAATAAGAAATATATTGGGAGGCCAAGCTGGGCGGATTGCTTGAGGCCAGGAGTTTGAGACCAGCCTGGGCAACATGGCAAAACCTTGTCTCTACATAAATACAAAAAATTAGCCAGGTATGGTGGCACATGCCTGTGGTCCCAGCTACCTAGGAAGCTGAGGTGGCAGAATCACCTAAGCCTTGAGGTAGAGGCTGCAGTGAGCTGTGATCATACCACTGTGTTCCAGCCTGGGTGACAGAGTGAGACCCTGTCTTAAAAAAAAAGAAAATTGGTTACTACTGTCATTTCCTGGCACATAGCTCCTAACATCTTTGCAGTCTGTTAGGTCAGCGGTCCCCAATCTTGTTGGCACCAGGGACTGGTTTTGTGGAAGACAGTTTTTCCATGGACAGGGAGGCAGGGGATGGTTTTGGGATGAAACTGTTCCACCTCTAGATCATCAGGCACTAGATTCTCACAAGGAGCGCGCAACCTAGATCCCTCGCTTGTGCAATTCACAATAGAGCTCGTGATCCTGTGAGAGTCTAATGCCACCACTAACCTAACAGGAGGTGGAGCTCAGTGAGTAATGCTCGCTCACCAGCTGCTTACCTCCTGCTCTGCCGCCCGGTTCCTAACAGGCCATGGACTGATACTGGCCCCTGGCCTGGGGGTTGCGGGGCTTGGGGGTTGGGGACCCCTGTCTTATGTGATAAATGTCCTTCTGTTCCTGAGTTGTGTCCCTTAGGGTAAACAGGTAATAAAGTAAAGCACTTTCCTGTATTCTATGAGCTGCTCTAGCAAATGGTCAAACCCAAGAAGGGGGTTGTGGGAACCTCTGATTTGTAGCCAAGTCAGACAGACATTGTGGGTTCTCTGGAAACCTACTACTTGTGATTGCATCTGAAGGGAGGGACAATCTTGTGGGACTGGGCCCTCACCATGTGGGATCTGATGCTAACTCCAGGTAGTCAGTATCAGACATGAATTGAATTATAGGACACCCAGCTAGTGCTGGAGAATTGGTCAGTGTGGGGGAGAAAAAAAAACCATACATTTGGTAATCAGAAGTATTGAGAGATGTGTGAGTAGAGGAAAAAAAATGTTTTTTTTTCCCCTTTACACCTTCAAAATATGCATACCATTTGACCTACTAACTTCTTGTATTGTAATCCTAGGGAATTAATCAGAGACAGAAGATGGTCATCGCTTTACTAATTATGGTATTGAAAAATCAAAACAATCTTAAGGCCAGGTGTGCTGGCTCAGGCCTGTAATCCCAGTGCTTTGGGAGGTGGAGGCAGGAGGATCACTTGAGGCCAGGAGTTTCAGACCAGCCTGGACAAAATAGTGAGACCCTGTTTCTTTCTTTTTTTTTTCTTATTGTCCATGAGGCATTTTATTTGTAAATATATGTATTACATCCCTAGAAAAAGAATCCCAGGATTTTCCCTCCTGTGTGTTTTCGTCTTGCTTCTTCATGGTCCATGATGCCAGCTGAGGTTGTCAGTACAATGAAACCAAACTGGTGGGATGGAAGCAGATTATTCTGCCATTTTTCCAGATCTTTGAGTTGCACATCAAATCTGGGGCTGATCACTCCACACTTGTTTAGCATGCCTGTGAGGTTCACAACAATTTTCCCAGCTCTGTGATCATCAACGATTTCAAATTCGCCAATGTAACCATGCTTCATCATCACAGTGAGAAACCAGACGATGACTTTGGAGCACAGTCTAATAAGCACCTGGCGTTTGCCTCTCTTTTTGGCATTGTTGATGCTCTTGAGAGCATCAGCCAGGACATTCACGCGCGCCATTGTGGTGGTGCGGAAAGATGGTGGAAACAGCAGTGAGATCCTGTTTCTACAAAAAATTTTTAAAATCTGAAAGTTAGCAGAAGATCAATTAAATCAACTATGACTATATTAGGTGGTTATTAAAAATTACATTGTAGAAAAATGCTTATAGACATAAAGTTTAAAAAGCAGGCTATAAAATAGAAATTAGTGTGAATCTACTGTTTGGGAAAAAAATATATATATATATTTTTTGGTTTGGTTGGTTTTTTTTTTTTTGAGACAGAGTCTCGCTCTGTCTTCCAGGCTGCAGAGCAGTGGCAGAATCTTGGTTCACTGCAACCTCTGCCTCCTGGGTTCAAGCGATTCTCCTGCCTCAGATTCCTAAGTAGCTGGGATTACAGGCACCTGCCACCACACCTGGCTAATTTTTGTATTTTTAGTAGAGACTGGGTTGTCCAGGCTGGTCTCGAATTCCTGACCTCAAGTGATCCAACTGCCTTGGCCTCCCAAAGTGCTGGGATTATGGGTGTGAGCCACCATGCCTGGCCAGAAAAACATAAATATATTAATATATGTACATACAGATACATGTGTACATGTGGAAAAAGCTGGAAGGTTATTATATCAATTTGCCAGGGCTGCAATAACAAAGTACCACAGACTGGGTAGTTTAAACAACAAGACATTTATTTTCTCACTGTTGGAGGCTGAAAGTCCAACAGTAAGGTGTCAGCAGGTTCAGTTTTTTCTGAGATCTCCTGGAGGGGTGGCCTGCCCCTCCACACCAGTGGGTATATCTTGTCAGGTAGGACGAGAGACTGAGAAAAGAAATAAGACACAGAGACAAAGTATAGAGTAAGAACAGTGGGCCCAGGAGACTGGCGCTCAGCATACGGAGGACCTGCACCGGCACCGGTTTCTGAGTTCCCTCAGTATTTATTAATTACTATTTTCACTATCTCGGCATGAGGAATGTGGTAGGAAAGCAGGGTGATAGTGGGGAGAAGGTCAGCAAGAAAACATGTGAGCAAAGGAATCTGTGTCACAAATAAGTTCAAGGGAAGGTACTATGCCTGGATGTGCGCGTAAGCCGGATTTATGCTTCTCTCCACCCAAACATCTCAGTAGAGTAAAGAATAACAAAGCAGCATTGCTGCCAACATGTCTCGCCTCCCTTCCTCTTTTACTAATTCTCCTCAGCACAGACCATTCATAGGGATTTCCCATCCCACGAGGCTATATTTCAGACTATCACATGGGGAGAAACCTTGGACGATACCCGGCTTTCCAGGGCAGAGGTCCCTGCGGCTTTCCGCAGTGCATTGTGCCCCTGGTTTATCGAGACTGGAGAATGGTGATGATTTTTACCAAGCATACTGCCTGTAAACATTTTTTTAACAAGGCACATCCTGCACAGCCCTAGATCCCTTAAACCATGATTCCATACAACATGTGCTTTTGTGAGCTCGAGGTTGGGGCAAAGTTACAGATTAACAGCATCTCAGGCCAAAGCAGTTGTTCAGGGTACAGGTCAAAATGGAGTTTCTTATGTCTTCCCTTTCTACACAGACACAGTAACAGTCTGATGCCTCTTTCTTTTCCCTGCAATCTCCCTCCTTGGCTTGCAGATGGCCCGTTCTCCCTGTGTCCTCACACAGAAGTGTTGGGATTATAGGCGTGAGCTGCCGCTGCACCCTATCTAGTTTTTTTTATATAAACTTTACAATTCACTTGTCAATTTCTATTTTGTGTCTGTGTCCTAATTGTCTGATTTTAGAGGGATGCCAGTCATATTGGACGAGGGACCATGCTAATGACCTCATTTAACCTTAATTACATCTTTAAAGCCCTTTCTCCAAATATAGTCACATTCTGAGGTACTGGGAGTTAGGATATGAATCTTAGGGGAATACTACTCAGCCCATAACAGCTATATACGAAAATATTAACTAGGTATTTTTTAAATATGGAGAATTTTTTCATGATTTTTTTATAAAAATGCTTTTAAGTTGGGCCTAGCAGCTCATGTCTATAATCCCAGCACTTTGGGAGGCTGAGGTAGGCAGATCACTTCAGGACAGGAGTTCAGGACCAGCCTGGCCAACATGGCAAAATGCAGTCTCTGCTAAAAATACAAAAACTAGCAGAGCGTGGTGGCATATGCCTGTAATCCCAGCTACTAGGGAGTCTGAGGCAGGAGAATCGCTTGAACCTGGGAGGCAGAGGTTGCAGTGAGCCGAGAGCGTGCCACTGCACTCCGGACTGGGCAACAGAGTGAGACTCCATCTCTAAATAAATAAATAAATAAATAAATAAATAAATAAATAAATAAATGTTTTTAATGCTGCCATTAAACTACCTCAGATAAAATAATAAAATTATAATTGATTGTCATTATTACTAATGATTTTTGCCCCAAGCAAGTTTCTGAAAAGTGTCCAAATAGCTCATCCCTTTGAAGCAGATTCTGAGTTGGAAAATCTGTTAACAGTTGCTTCCTCCATAACAAACATAAAAGAACAGCATGGATCCAGATCTCCCCCAGCCATTTGGGGAAAAATAGAAGAATAAGAACTATCATAAGACTGCACGTGCATGAGATGTTACATGATACTCTTTTAGTTGTAAAATATAAAGAGGGCAAAATGTAAATGGTCGCTTAATAAGTTGTATGTATTTGTATATGCATATACATATATATGTATATTTTTTTTAACTGTGGTAACAAAATACATAACATGAAATCTACCATCTTTGTTTAATTTTGTTTCTGAGACGGGTTCTTTCTCTGTCACCCAGGCTGGAGTGCAGTGGTGCAATCTCAGTTCACTGCAACTTTCGCCTCTCTGGCTTGAGCAATCCTCCTGTCTCAGCCTCCGATGTAGCTGGGACTACAGTCATGAGCCACCATGCCTGGCTAATTTTCGTATTTCTTTTTAGAGATGGGGTTTCGCCATGTTACCCAGGCTGGTCTTGAATTCCTGGGCTCAAGTGATCCACCAGCCTTAGTCTCCCACAGTGCTGGGATTACAGGCATGAGCCCCCACACCCAACTGTTTTGTTTTTCTTTTCAAACAGGATTGGCTGAAATACCGTCTTAAATTATTAAGTGTACACTTCAGTATTGTTATATACTCGCATAATTCTATACAGCAGATCTCTAGAACTTTTTCATCTTGCATGACAAACTCTACTCCCATTCTCCCTCCTCCCAGCCTCTGGCAGCCACCATTCTACTCTATTTCTGTAAGTCTGACTCCTCTAGGTACCTCCTATACATGGAATCATATAGCGTTTGTTCTTCTGGGACTGGTTGATAAGCTGTATATTGTTTACTGATTCCCATCCCCTTTTATCTCAGGAGCCTTGAAACTACATTTACTCGATTCCCTTACCTCCAGGGTTCTGTGTTTCATCTACATATTGTGTTTTGTGTGTTTTGTTGTTTGTCGTTTTTGGGTTTTTTTGTTTTGTTTTTGGTTTTTGGTTTTTTTTTTTTTTTGAGACGGAGTCTCACTCTGTTGCCCAGGCTGGAGTGCAGTGGCGCCATCTCGGTTCACCACAACTTTGGCCTCCTGGGTTCAAGTGATTCTCCTGCCTCAGCCTCCCGAGTAGCTGGGATTACAGGCACCCGCCAACATGCCCGGCTAATTTTTTGTATTTTCAGTCGAGACGAGGTTTCGCCCTGTTGGCCAGGCTGGTCTCCAACTCCTGAGCTCAAGTGATCCGCCCACCTCAGCCTCCCAAGGTGCTGGGATTACAGGTGTGAGCCATCACACCCAGCCTAGATATTGTTAATAAAATAAACTCATGAGATGACTTGGAAACCTGAAGGAAAGCAAAATACATCCTTCGTCTGCCAGCAGTGGTATGAGGGCTTTGGTGTGTTTTTTCTGGGGCTGACAAGACTCCATTGCACTGCTTTTTACCCGATGCGGGGATATGTGATTCTGGCAGTGGTTTCTTGGCCTCTGGATGGCAGTAGAAATGTCCTGGCCTCTGGATTAGGGGTGTGGGGTCTAACAGGAAAGCTGGTGGAGAGCTCCTTACCTTCTGCTCCCCCAAGCATTCCAGTGATTTCTTTTTTGTTTTCTTTTTATCTTTAAAAAAAAATTAGGCTGGCACAGTGGCTCGCCCCTGTAATCCCAGCACTTTGGGAGGCCAAGGCGGGCAAATCACTTGAGGTCAGGAGTTCGAGACCAGCCTGGCCAACGTGGTAAAACCCCATCTCTACTAAAAATACAAAAAATTAGCTGTACGTGGTGGCACGCGCCTGTAATCCCAGCTACTCAAGAGGCTGAGGCAGGAGAATCGCTTGAACCCAGGAGGCCGAGGTTTCAGTGAGCCGTGATCATGCCACTGCACTCCAGCCTGGGCAACAGAGCGAGACTCTCTCTCAAAAAAAAAAAAAAAAAAAAATTTAACTTTAGGTGTCAAGGTAATTCAATGTGGAAAGAATCATCTCTTAAAGATGATTCTGCTGGGATAACTGGATATCCACATGCAAAGGAATGAAATTGGACCCCTACTTTACTCTGTATTCAAAAATTCACTCAAGATTTTTATGTAGAGTCAAGGTGTCACTGTGTTGACCAGGCTGGTCTCAAACTCCTGTCCTCAAGCAATCCTCCCACCTCAGCCTCCCAAAGTACTGGGATTATTGGCCTGTGCCACTTCACCCAGTCTAGTATTTTCATATAAACTTTAGAGTTAGCTTGTCAATTTCTATTTTTAGAAACTTTTGGGAGGGCCGGGCATGGTGGCTCACGCCAGTAATCCCAACACTTTGGGAGGCCAAGGCGGGTGGATCACTTGAAGTCAGGAGTTCAAAACCAGCCTGGCCAACATGGTGAAACTCCATCTCTACTTAAAATACAAAAAAAATTTAGCCAGGTGTGGTGCTGCATGCCTGTAATCCCAGCTACTCGGGAGGCTGCGGCAGGAGAATCCCTTGAACCTAGGAGGTGGAGGTTGCAGTGAGCTGAGATCGCACCATTGCACTGCAGCATGGGTAACGATGCAAGACTCTCTCTCAAAAAAACTTTTGGGAGTTTGATTGGGATTGCATTGAAGCTATAGATCAATTTGGGGAGAATGAATCTTAACAATTGTAACAGTTATCTATTGCAGCACAGCAAACCACCCAAAACCTATTGACTTAAACCAATAATCATTTGTTCAGCTCACAAATCTGTAATTTGGTCCGGTCTTAACAGTAAGGGTTTGTCTGCTCCACATGGTGTCAGCTGGGGGTTGGTGGATCATCTCCCAAGATGGTTCACTTACATAGCTGGCAATTGGTGCTGGATGTCTAAATGGGAGCTCAGCTAGTATGAAGGCCAGGGGTCTCTGCTCCTCTCCATATAAAACTCTGCCTCTCCATGGCAATGTGGCTTTCTTACATCCATTCGAAGAGTATGAATCATCCCAAGAAAACCAATCAGAAGTGTATAGACATTTTATGACCTACCTTAGAAGTCACGAAGCATCACTTCTGCCATACTCTAGTGGTCAACCCAGTTGTGTAAATGTCCCCCCAGGTTCAAGGGGAATGACCATAGACCATTCAATGGGAAGAGTGTTAATGTTACATTGTAAGAAAAGCATATGGGAGGGAATATATTATGGTGTCCATCTTTGGAAAATGCAATCTGCCACAACAATGTTGAGTATTTCAATCAATGAACATGGTATATCTCTCAATTTATTGAGGTTTGCAACATCTCTCAGCAGTGTTTTATAGTTTTCCAAGTACAAGTCTTACAGTCATTTTACTACATTTATTCCTAAATATGTCAGGTTTTCTAATGTCATACTAACATTTCTCTCTTTCGCTCTGTCTCTCTCTCACTCACACACACATACATATACACACATATAAACCTCAAGTATGACATATGTTTGCATGGTTCCCATGTCTATACTTATTCCTGCTTAGGAAGCTCTATCCAGACCTGTAATTTATTCATTTAGTCAAACAATAAATAACATAATTTCAATCAATGAAAAGTAAATGAACCAAATAGAGCAGAGTGAGGAGATGGGAATGATGGCATGGGAATGGGATTTATTTTAGACAAGGTGTTCCTCTCTGGCAAGATGTCATTTGGACAGAGACATGAATGATGTAAAGGAGCAGCATCTCTCTCCATAGAGACCTGGGTAAGAACATTCTGGATAGAAGGACCAGCAATTTCAAAGGCTCAAAGGGAGGAATATGCTTTTTTTTTTTTTTCCCAGAAGATAGCAAGGCCATTGTACCTGGAGTGCAGTGAAGAAGAAACCACCAAAACACAAAGTTGGTAAGATTGTTAGTCTCATACTGTCTCTTATAACCTAATCTCAGAGGTGACATACCATCACTTCTGTCATGTAATATTCATCACACAGACCAACCTTGATTCAATGTGGGATGATGAGGATGCCGGAAGACGGGATGGGTCACTGGGGCCACAATGATTTTTTGCAGTTTTTGATCTTTTCATTAGGAACTGGGGAATGGAAATTCCTGTATCTGACTTCCCTCTTCCTTATCTACCCAGTAGTCTCTTGCACACTTGTTTTCATGTAAATTTTCAAACCTATAAAAAATAGAATACATTGAACTCCCAATCAACCAGTTTCAACAATTCTGAGCACGTGGCTGTTCTGTTTCATCCATGTATTCTCCATTCTCTCTAACTCAGATTATTTTAAAGCAAATCCAAGACGTATCATTTAATCTGTGAATATCTCTAAAATGTGACCCTTCCTTATTCTTAAGAAAAATCACAATATGATTATTACACCTGAAAAAGTTAACAATAAAGCTTTACTATCCAGTTAGTGTTTAAATTTCCCTATAATATCCTTTCAAAGTCGGTTCATTTGAATCAAGATCTAAACAAAGTCCATATATAGTTCATAAATATAATTTATTATATAGTTATTTACATAACTATATAAACAGAAAAAAGTATAAAAATAAAATGTACTTAGGGTCAGCTGCATATTTAAGAAATGGGGAGGAAATTACCTTTGCTCTTCTCTTCAATCCTAAACAACATGTTCCCTTGAATTCAGGTCATTACCATGAGTGTCATCCATTAGGAGTTAACATAATGTTCTTTCTACAGGGAAATGTCATCTAAGCTCTAAACAAACAATTTAGAAGCAAAGTTGTGGAAAGCATTCCTTTAGTAAGTTCAGAATGCCAGAAAACATCACCTCACATGTCCTCAGGCTAATGAATCCACCTAAGGCACTCGATGTAACATATCCAGATTGGCCACGAAACTAAACCAAAGTATCACTTGAATCTTATGAACTGCACAAATTCCCTGCAAGGAAAACATACATACATAATTATCTCACTTGTTGTAACTTAAAAGGTGTTTCTGAAGAAAAAGGTGTAGCAAGAACCAAGCAAGACAAAAATACTTCCTTAGAAATAATCTGGCATCTCTAGCTGTTGTTATGATTGTCCCTGGAAACGAGCCAAAACAGATTAACAAGTATCTGACTGTTATGAGCTGCCAAATATAGGCTAAGAAATTAAACCTACTATTCAGGAAAGAAAGAGTCAAAGAAGTTAACAGTGTTTTCTTAGTAGGAAAGAACTATTGTCGACTCTCAGTTTTTTGATGAGCCACAAAAATATCACTTTGTTCTTTTTATACAATAGAAAACAAATGGAAGGAACATAATAGGAAATGCCAGGTGTTTATAAAGAACCTTGAGCACTCAGCAGATTTTCTTCCATTGCTTTCTATAAAATTCTTTTGGATGAATAGAGGTAGGTTGGGAGATGGATGCCTTACTTTTTCCGCTTAATGTGTTGAAAAATTAATAGAGCACTTATACAATCATAATGCCTTCAGTTTTAAAATTAAATACTCTAAAAGGAATATTTTATCCACATCCTGTTTTGGCGTACTAGGAAACTTGGGGCCCAGAAGGAATTGCTTGGGTCCCACAGTTGGCCTGTGCTAGAACTGGGACAGGGCCAGAACTCCTGCCTCCAGGAGAGGGGTTCAGACTGCTTCCCCATGAGATGGCTTTGCTAACATCCAAATCAGCCATTATCAGGAAGAAAATGCTAAAGTAGTCACGGCCATTTTAGTCTATCATTTCCTTTGAAATGTTTTGGAAATAGATGCATTTAGACATTTGGAAAAAGCTCACATAAAGTATAATCACTATCCCTTCACCTCTTAGTACTGAACTCTTAGACTATGGAGAATCAAGTTTTCTGAACCATCTTCTATGTTATAAATCTGTGAAGAATCTGTTGTAAGTGATTTGAATGTACTATCTGATAGTTGGCATTCTAATCAGTATAATTACTAATGATTGCAATTGGTCATTGCAATGCCCATAATCTATCTATAATCTTGCCTGCCACTCACCTCCTGTTGTGTGGCCCAGTTCCTAGCAGGCCGTAGATCAGCAGTGGGAGTCAGAGACCCCTAGGTTATACCATATAGCCTAGGTGTGTAGTAGGCTAGACCATCCAGCTTTGTGTAAGGCCACTCTATATGTTCATACAATGACAAAATAGCCTAACAATGCATCTTTCAGAATGTGTCCCCATATTAAGTGACACAAGACTGTACCTTCCATTAGGCCCCATCTCCCAACACTGCTGCACGGAGGATTAAGTTTCTAACATTTGAACTTTAGGGGACACATTCAAACCATACCAGCCTCCTTTTCCAAGTTCTCATGGAATTGATGAATCCAGTATAGATGAATCAACAGACTGAGTGTGTATCAGTGAAGCCTTCCTGTGGTTTGCTTTATGAAACTACATGGATAGAAAAAGGCCAAGGTTGGATTGTCTCCTATGGAGAAGTTTAACTACTGGAGTGGATTGCTAAACCTGGGACATATATTAAAGCCACTGGCTGCCTGTTGATCATGACGACTGTCTACAGATTAAGAAGGAGGCCAGCCCAGCTTAGTAGCTGCTATGATTCAGAAGGATGGGGCTGCACTATGAGGGTAGTATATTCAGAATAATATGTTGACAGGCCAGACCAGCACTATGGGAGGCTGAGGCAGGAGGATCACTTGAGGCCAGAAGTTCAAGACCATCCTGGCCAACATGGCAAATCCCCATCTGTACTAAAAATACAAAAAAATTAGCTGGATATGGTGGCACATGCCTGTAATCCGAGCTACTTTGGAGTCTGAGGCATGAGAATCGCTTGAACCCAGGAGGTGGAGGTTGCAGTGAGCCAACATGGCACCATTGCACACCAGCCTGGGTGACAGAGTAAGACTGTGTCTGAAAAAAAAAAAGAAAATACAAAATAATATGCTGACAGATATGCTGACAGATATCCTGAGTTCTCATGACACTTCCTAGGTGATGATGCCTTTTCAATCTATAAATAATGAAGGCTATAGTTTCTTGCTGCTCTTAGAAAGGCTAATGCTATAGCTTTCTGCTAAA
Organism: Pongo abelii; assembly: GCF_028885655.2. Classification (NCBI taxonomy): domain Eukaryota; kingdom Metazoa; phylum Chordata; class Mammalia; order Primates; family Hominidae; genus Pongo; species Pongo abelii. Next base: position 31,963,012 of record NC_071992.2, read on the forward strand.
CATTTTCTTATTCAGCTTTGCCAGCATCCTGAGCTTGATGGTTTTCATGGCCTAGCTTACCCTCCTCTTAGGGATTTCTTAATCACCAAACTCTCAGACACTATTTTCAAACAAATGAATGAGATCCCCTGGGGACCTGAAAGAGCTGCCAAACCTCTCAGAGTGATTCGGCTGATGAAAGTGGGAGGCCAGAGGTCAGGAGGTGTGTGCCCACTGGGTGCTGTTTCCATGGGTTACTGAGCTCTAGTACATGGTCCACAGAATTGAGTTCACTTGTCCAGGGCCACTGCCTGCAAGACAGAGACAGCTGGCCCCGTCCGTGCATTTGTAAGGATAGGCACGATTCATCAAAATACTATTCTATACTTGGGAGGCAGACGTGGGAGGATTGCTTGAGCCCAGGAGTTCAATGTTGCAGTGAACTATGATTGTGCCACTGCATGCCAGCCTAGGTGACAGAGTGAGACCCTGTCTCAAAAAAAAATAAAATACACACACACACACACACACACACACACGTATATGTATTCTGCTTGGGCCAATAAATGGGCCAGAACAAGACAAAAAGCAGGGGTAACCTGAGGGTTACTTCTAGATCAAGCAAGAGAAGGAAAACATCAAATCCAGATCTGGAAGTGAGATCAGAGCACATTAATGAGAGGATATTCCAGAAGGGTAGTGATTGAATTTTTTAAAAAGAGGGGGTGGGGTGTCAATAAGCAGGTACTACCAGTCATGTAGGAAAGGGAACTCAGGAGCAATGGGCAGAGTCTTGGAAGTAACAGAATGGGTAACGAAGGATAGGGAAACTGTTGCCAAACGGGAGGGAGCAGCGGGGGCAGGAGTTGGGAAGTGAACGAGTTAAGATCTAACAAAAGAAACAGGACTGGAAGGAGACACCACCTCTCTGTTTCTGCCCATCTTGGATCCGGGCTGTCCTCTGGGCAGACAGAGGGCTCCAGTCTACATCTCTGGCTCCAACTTCTTTCGTTAGATCAATTCCCACAAATCACTTTCTACTGTCCAGATAAATGTTCTTTCTACTACTGTCCAGAGAAATGAATCATTCTCTACAGAATGCAAATAGAAAAAGAAGGAAGTAGACGTCCTGGTTTAACCAATCAGAGGAGTAGAAATTACCCCTGGCCATCAGTGGGGAGATAGATTTTGAGACCAGATTGCATGTTAAAAGGCTTTGTTAACCAAGTTCTTATTTTAAATTTAACATTCCTTCATGAGCATTTCCCTAATCATGAAGAGTAGTCACTTAAAAAAATTACGGGGCTGGACACGGTGGCTCATGGCTGAATCTCAGCATTTTGGAAGGCCAAGGAGGTTGGATCGCTTGAGCTCACGAATTCGAGACCAGCCTGGGCAACATGGCAGAACCCTGTCTGTACAAAAAAATAAAAAAAATTAGCCAGACATAGTTGTGCGCTACTGTAGTCCCAGCTACTTGGGAGGCTGAGGTGGGAGGATTGCTTGAGCCCGGGAGGCAGAGGTTGTGGTGAGCCAAGATCGTGCCACTGCACTCCAGCCTGGGTGACAGAGCCAGACCCTGTTTCAAAAAAATATATATATTGAAGTGTAACATATATATGGAAACTTGCACACATCTAAAGTGTACCTCTTGAAGGATTTTCATCAACTGCACACACCCATAGACAGCTCCCCAGAAGTGCGCCTATAAAAAGCACTCTTTTTTCTTTTTTTTTTGAGACAGAGTCTCTTTGACTATTCCCAACTCTGGGAAACCCCATTTATCTACTTTGTCTCCTCTGAGATACTGAGTATGGTGAGAGAAAGTATAGAACCCTTCTGGTTAAGGCACTACAAGTTTTGGGTTTGTGTGTGCGCGTTTTTAAATAGAGATGGCAGCTCCCTATGTTGCCCAGGCTGGTCTCAAACTTGAGGGCTCAAGAGCTCCTCCTGCTTCAGCTTCCCAAAGTGCTGAGATTACAGGCGTGAGCCACTGCGCCCCACCAAGGCCACTACAAATCTTTGCCATCTCTGTTCATCAAGACCCTCACTGTGTTATGTTCTGAGTGCTGAGATTGGGCTTGTGGTTTGCCTTCATGTTAATCAGTGATATTGACCTATAACTTTCTAAGTTATCTATAACTTCTAACTTAGTATTATCTTTGCGAAGTTTTAACGATTAAAAGTGTATTAGTCTGTTCTTGTAGTGCTATAAAGAACTACCTGAGGCCGGGAGCGGTGACTCACACCTGCAATCCCAGCACTTCAGGAGGCCAAAGTAGATGGATCACTTGAGGTCAGGAGTTCAAGACTAGCCTGGCCAACATGGTGAAACCCCGTCTCTACTAAAAATACAAAAATTAGCTGGGTGTGGTGGCATGTGCCTGTAGTCCCAGCTACTTGGAAGGGTGAGGCAGGAGAATCGCTTGAATCCAGGAGGCAGAGGTTGCAATGAGCTGAGATCACACCACTGCACTCCAGCCTGGGTGACAGAGCGAGACCCTGTCACACACACACACACACACACACACACACACAAAGAACTACCTGAGACTGGGTAATTAATAAAGAAAAGAGGTTTAATTGGCTCACAGTTTTACAGGCTATACAGGAAGCATGGCTGTGGAGGCCTCAGGAAACTTAAAATCATGGCGGAAGGTGAAGAGGCAGGAGGCACGTTTTACATGGCTGGAGCAGGAGGAAGAGAAAGAGCGGGAAGGTGCTACGCACTTTTATAAACAACCAGATCATGTGAAAACTCACTCACTATTATGAGAACAGCAAGGGGGAAATCCACCCCCATGATTTAATCACCTCCCACCAGGCCCCTCTTGCAACACTGGGGATTACAAGTCAACATGAGATTTGGGTGGGGACACAGACCCAAACCATATCAAAAAGCTTATTTGCAATTTTACATTTTGAAAACGATGAGAAGGATTGGTTTGGAATACTCAACAAACTGAGATACCTGTATAGTGCTTTCTATGGTGGGATAGATGTCACCCTAGATAAGCAGATGGTTTTACATAGAACATAAATAAAAAGTTTTTTTTGTTTAATTTGAACAAGCATGTATTTCTTTTAGTGAGAACTGGAGCAAAATAGAATTAGCACACCAAACCCAATTTTCATCACTGCCATTGCTTAGAAGGACAGTAAGTTTTATAAGTAAGTTGAATTAAAGTTGATTAAAGAAAAATGGTAATTACATAACAGTACAGGTGACCTGCAGATGTGGCAGTAATTTGTAAGTGCTAGTTAAATGACATTGCTACTGCATAATTTAGAAGTCCTGAAACCTTTCTCTTGTGTATTTTAAATCCTAACAGGAAGAAACAGAGGGAGTTATTTAGGATATGCCAAGAAAAAAAGAATCAAACCCACCCTCAAAGTCATATTAAAATAGTGTTTACTTCCTGTTACTGATCTCTTTGTAAGACATGTTTATGAGTCAGCTTTGTATTTAACAATTATGTAAATAGTTATCATGTGGGTTTTTACTTTATTAACATATACCTGGGAATAATATCAGCCATTTATTTTTAGGACAATTTTTTTTCAAATTTAAAAAAAAAAAATTTTTTTTTTTTTGAGTTGGAATCTTTCTCTGTCGCCCAGGCTGGAGTGTAGTGGTGTGATCTCGGATTACTACAACCTCCACACCCTGGATTCAAGCAATTTTCCTGCCTCAGCCTCCCAAGTAGTTGGGACTATAGGCGCCCACCACCACGCCCGGCTAATTTTTGTATTTTTAGAAGAGACGAGGTTTCACCATATTAGCCAGGCTGGTCTTGAACTCCTGACCTTGTGATTTCCCCTGACCTTGTGATCCGCCTGTCTCGGCCTCCCAAAGTGCTGAGATTACAGGCATGAGCCACAGCACCCGGCCTAAAAAAATTTTTTAGCAGATGGGGTCTCCCTCTGTCAACCAGGCTGGGGTGCAGTGGCACAATCACAGCTCACTGCAGCCTCGAACTCCTGGGCTCAAGAGATCCTTCTCAGCCTCCAGAGGAGCTAGGTCTTTAGGTGCATATACCATGCCCACCCAAATATATATATATATATATGTGTGTGTGTGTGTGTGTGTGTGTATATATGTGTGTGTATATATATATGTGTGTATATATATATCTATTTTGAGACAAAGTCTTGCTATGTTGCCCAACCTGGTCTCAAACTCTGGGCCTCAAGCAATCCTTCCACCTCAGCCTTGCAAAGTGCTGGGATTACAGTTATGAGCCACTGCACCTGGCCCAAATTTCCAAATATAGAAAAAAAATGTTCAAACTTAATAATGGATATAAGTCTGTAGTCCACATAACAAACCAATATGATAATGAGTTAGGTTTTGTTTTGATTTTGTGTTCCTAAAGTTCCCATTCCAGGATCAGGTGGGCCAACTGAACACTAAATTTTGGGGTGTTTATATATAGAGCGTTTGCCATCTGGTTCACAGCACTTTGTGTTTTTGTGTATCACTTTACTTAATCTTTGCTTCCACATCTAGACTGTAAACCGTAAGGGAAGAAACCACATCTTTTTCCTTTTTGTATCCTCAGTACCAGCAGAATAGCTTGCTAAAGTAGATATACAAATTCCTACTGCAAGTCACTGGGTATATTCATCCAAAACTTTAGAAAAAATTTTATTATGGAAAAGTTCTGTAAACCTTAAGGGAAGAAACCACATCTTTTTCCTTTTTGTCATCCTCAGTACCAGCAGAATAGCTTGCTAAAGTAGATATACAAATTCCTACTGCAAGTCACTGGGTATATTCATCCAAAACTTTAGAAAAAATTTTATTATGGAAAAGTTCAAATGTATGCATTATTGATGCATCATCTGGCACTTTCTAAACTATTTCCTGGGTGTTTAAGATGAAAGCCAGGGAAAGATGTCAGTTACATTTGTGCTTTTTCTTCGCCAATAGCAAAAGCAGAATACAGTACACCATAGGAAAGACACTGTTGTACGAATTACAGAGCAACCAGAGAGAGGAGAGGCTCCTGACCTCCACAGCCAGCATGATGTAGGCAATGATCAACTGGGTGTGGGCCCAGGTGAGGGTTCTATAGAACAGCCTCATCGGCCAGGATCTGATAAACTCATTGGCAAAGGAGTGAATCAGGTAGTCAGCTTCCACCATCACGGCCCAGCAAAGGAAACCAAACACCTGTCCTGGATGGAGTCCATGCCACCAGGCAGAGAAGGCAAACGTCTGCAACAAAGGCCAAGCCCTGCTGTGCTGGAATACAAGCCGTCGGAGCCATTGAGCTGTGCTTTGGTTCCACTTTCTTGCGAACACAGATATCCTGTGGGTTCTTTCCAGGGTCCAGATGTCCGCATCGGGGACATATCCCTCCTCTCCAGGGCTCTGACCAAGCTCAGGCCCAAAGCCCGCTGCGTGGAGGAGGGAGTCGTCCAGGATCCAGTGGGAGTAGTAGGTGAGCTTGAAAAGCCCAGCTGTGGTCCACGCGACATAGATGCACTCGAATTGCTGGCAATCGGTCAGTCCCGCTCCTGCATCCACCACCGTGCTCACTGCCACGTTTAGGCATTCTAGTCCAAGAATCTGCAGACCCCTCCAGCTCAGAGCCCAGAAAGAGTGCCTGGGATACAAAACACTGGACCCTTGAACACGAGCCTGAAATCGCTGGAAGGAGCACAGAGAGCCTCCCAGGAGAGCAGGGAAAAAGAGCAAGTAGCTGAAATAGGGCAGCACCTTACACACATGCTCGGACAAAGAGCTCCTGCTCCTGATGCCTCCAGATGCTGCCTCCACTTTCCCCTCACAAATGTCCAGAGAGAGGGACGTGACCCTCTGGGTCAAGAGCATGAGAGAAGAAAGAGTGATGCAGAACCTGCAAGATAATTTTTTAAAGAACATAAAAACACTCTGTATTTATTCTCTCTCTCTTATTCCAGTCTGTCATACATGATCTCACAGGAAATAGATAGGTCTGTACAGCTAAGATTAATTTCATGGCCTGCAGGACCCCATACAAAATAAATCTTAAAATAAAATAAATCAATCTTATTTATTTATTTTTTTGTCTCGGCCTCCCAAAGTGCTGGGATTACAGGCATGAGCCACCGCCCCTGGCAATATTTATAGATCTTAAGTATACAGTGGAGCTTAAGTCTAGACTAATATACCCCAAACTTTTAAGAATAGTTACCTCTAGGGAATGAGATTAGCATAAGAAGATCTTTCACTTTTTGCTTTGTTTGAATTTTTTGTAATGATCATGTGTGTTTTATAAATAAGTATATGTATATCTGTATGAATATGTGTGTATATTTGCATTTTTTTGTTTGTTTTAAAGAAAAAAAGATGCACACATTTACACGCATGTTCAACTTGAGAAGCTTCCCAGGGATCTCAGAGATTCATCCCATCTTCCATCCCGAAATCTTCCATCCTGAATAGGAGAATTTGCCTGGGAAATTTTACTTTAACAGCTGAAGACTCTTGAATTAATTCAGAACTACACACTACTCCAATTTGAAAGTTGTGGGAATAAAAATGGAATCATGGCTGAGTGCAGTGGGTTCCATCACTTTGGGAGGCTGACGTGGGTGGAACCCTTGAGCTCAGGAGTTCAAGGCTGCAGTGAGCTATGATTGCACCACTGCACTCCAGCCTACGCATCCAAGTGAGACCCTGTCTCAAATAAAAAAGAGAAAAAAAAAAAAAGAAAGGAAAAAGAAAAATGAAGTCACTTGTGTTAAAAAGCAAAACAAAACAAAACACTTCTGACAAACAGAGCCAGGAAAATGTATGAAGAGAGAGTTCTCAATGCTTGTATGTCTGATAACAAAAACTACCACAAAAGACTGCAAAAACCACAACCTTGCACAAAAACCATTGCAACCCTACACAAAAAAAAATACTTTTGTGAGGTCACCTGCCCAGCCACTGCCTGCCCAGCCACAAACTGGCATCACCCTTGTCATTGAGCCTGTACTCAAGGATAATGATTTCAAAACAATTATGTAATGCTCCTTATTTTTCTCTTAAAAAACTTTCTCTTACCGGCTGGGTGTGGTGACTCACGCCTGTAATCCCAGCACTTTGGGAGGCCAAGGCGGGTGGATCATGAGGTCAAGAGATCGGGACCATCCTGGCCGATATGGTGAAACCCCATCTCTACTAAAAATACAAAAATTAGCTGGGTGTGGTGGTGTGCGCCTGTAGTCCTAGGTACTCGGGAGGCTGAGGCAGGAGAGTCGCTGGAACCTGGGAGGCGGAGATTGTAGTGAGCCGAGATTGTGTCACTGCATTCCAGCCTGGTGACAGAGCAAGACTCCATCTCAAAAACAAACAAACAAACAAAAACTTTGTCTTCCTTTACCTACCTGAATACACATATGATGGCACACATATTCCCACTGTAATGCCCAATTCCTAAATAAGTATCATTTTCTTTTTTTATTTTTTTGGAGACAGAGTCTCTCTCTGTGGCACAGGCTGGAGTGCAGTGGTGCAATCTCAGCCCACTGCAACCTCTGCTGCCTCCTGCGTTCAAGCAATTCTCCTGTCTCAGCCTCCTGAGTAGCTGGAATTACAGGTGCACAGCACCACGCCCAGCTAATTTTTGTATTTTTAGTAGAGATAGGGTTTCACCATGTCTGCCAGGCTGGTCTTGAACTCCTGATCTCAGGTGATCCACCCGCCTCAGCCTCCCAAAGTGCTAGGATTACAGGTGTGAGCCACTGCTCCCAGCCATAAGCATCCTTTTCTTTTTTCTTTTCTTTTCTCTTGTTTTGTTTTTCCTGAGACACTGTCTCACTCTATCGCCCAGGCTGGAGTGCAGTGGCACCATCTTGGCTCACTGCAGCCTCTGCCTCCCAGATTCAAGTGATCCTCCTACCTCTCCCTCCCAAGAAGCTGGGACTTCAGACATGCGCTACCACGCCTAGTTAATTTTTGTGAGGTTTTTTTGTAGAGATGGAGTTTCATTAAGTTGGCCAGGCTGGTCTCAAACTCCTGGCCTCAGCCTCCCAAAGAGCTGCGATTATAGGCATGAGCCACCACGCCCAGCCCCATCATTTTCTTTTAGGGAGCCTCTTTCTATTTGTTATTTAGGGTGACATCAGGCAGGATCAAGTAAATGGGGAAATTAAACATTAGTCAGAGATGCAAATAAGAGAATGATGAGGAACATTGTGGGAAATGTTGATTATAATATTTCCAAGAAAGGCCTACAAAGATTAGGATCAGAGACTTGGGAGAAATTTGCCATAGAGGAAACAAAAACTCGGTAGTGAAGAAAAGATAGGAAGCTGAAGGTTTTAAATACGAACCAGGCCCTGGCTGTAAGACTTTGCCTAATGTGGGATTTGTACTGAGGAATGGATCACAGTGTGTGCTGAGCCATTCGCAATTTGAAATATGGTCTTAGCCAATCACCTGAGCTCTTACTGCTTCACCATCAAAGATCCTGCTGGCAAGATTATTGAGGAGAACAATGAATGAAAATGAAGCTCGGCACAGTGGCTCACGCCTGTAATCCCAGCACTTTGGGAGGCTGAGGTGAGGTAGGCTGATCACTTGAGCCCAGGAGTTTGAGACCAGCCTGGGAAACATGGCAAAACTCCGTTTCTACAAAAAATAGGAAAATTAGCCCGATGTGGTGGCGCATGCCTGTGGTCCCAGCTACTGAGGAGGCTGAGGTGGGAGGATTGCTTGAGCTGGGGAGGTCAAAGCTGCAGTGAGCCATAAGCATGCCACTGTGCTCCAGCCTGGGCAACAGAGTGAGACCCTGTCTCAAAAAAAAAAAAAGGAAAGAAAATTACAATGACACACTCTACAATCAGGAACGCTGTCCTGTGGAGAGAAAACAACAGTCTTCTAACTGCTGCTGTTTCTATCCATGTGTCTGAAGATTTAAGAAAAACTGACCCGCTCACTTGACTGATACTCACTGAAAGCAAGGTAGCCTCCAAATGCCACCAAACCCTGCTCACTCACTCTCTATTATGGGCTGAATGTGCCCCCAAAATTCCTGTGCTTATGGTCTAACCCCAGTACTTCAGAATGTGACTGTATGTGGAGTTAGTCTTTAAAGATGTGATTACGGTTAAATGAGGTCATTAGGATGGGCGCTAATCTAATATGCACAGAGTCCTTATGAGAACAGACAATTAGGACACAGATACATGCGCAGACAGAGGAGTGACTGTCAAATGGACATAGGGGGACACCGCCACCTGCAAGCCACGAGAATGGCCTCAGAAGAACCCAGCCCTGCTGACGCCATCATCAGTGACTTCCAGCCTCCAGAACTATGAGGAAATGAATTTCTGTTGTTTGAGCCACCCAGTCTGTGGCACTGTGTGATGGCAGCAGCCCTGCCCGACTAGCAGAGCCCCCCCATTCCAGGTCTGCTCCAGCCTCCCTCACATCCAGCCAGATCCTGTTGCCCTCCCAGCCCCATCAGGCCCCAGCTCCCTACTGAAATCCTGATTCACTCCATCCCATTTGGTACTTCCTACGCCCCACCCACCTGCCATCTTGCCTTTTACTTAGAGCAGCCAACCTGAAGCCTTTGGTGAAAATAGTCTATTTTTTTTTTTTTTTTTTTTTGAGACAGTGTCTCCCTCTGTCACCCAGGCTGGAGTGCAGTGATGCGATCTCCTATCTCAGCCTCCTGAGTAGCTGGGATTCCAATTATGCCCAGCTAATTTTTGTATTTTTAGCAGGGACGGGGTTTCACCATGTTGGTCAGGCTGGTCTTGAACTCCTGGCCTCAAGTGATCTGCCTGCCTCAGCCTCCCAAACTATTGGGATTACAGGAGTGAGCCACTGTGCCTGGCTGAAAATAGTCTTCACAGGAAAATTAAAAAAAAAAAAATTCTGGGTATAGTCAGGAGGATGGCAAAGCAAGTGAACCAACCACAGGCTAGAATCAGATAGGTGACCACCTGGAGCATCACAGCCTCTGTGCTCCAAGTGACCCTGAAGCCAGTTGTGATCACCAGAGAGAGCCAGGAACGTGAGATCTCCAGATCACAAAGCAATGTTTCCCCTCATCTCAGGGATCTTGCTGATTCATAACAACACTTCTCTAGACTGTAATTAGCTCTTGATTTCTGTTTTCTAGATGGGGTGCCTACCCTTCTTCAGCAAGATGGGAACAGCTGAGTCTGAAGGAAGAGAAACACTGACACAGCAGCTGCCTCTCCTAGCAGCCGCCATGGGAAGATTGTTACCTGCAAGCGGAGTGTCCACTCAACCCGTGCTGAGGCTGGCAGACTGTGCTGAGTCACTTCCGGGCAGGCCTGCTCTGTGGGCTCTAGGATTCCTGCTTTGCCCTCCCTCTCAGGCACAATGACAACTACTGCTCAGTGCCAGACACTGCACCACGTAGGCAACATGTGGCAGCGATGATTAGTCACAAAATCACATTTATATTCATTCTAATGAAACTGCCATTGCAAAATTATAACTGAGACAGTGAAAGAAGTCTAACCTAACCAACTCCATCTTGCTTCTAACCTCCAAGCTGTCCTTGTTCATTCCTGGGACTCATTTTGGGAGGAACTTAGTTAATAGCTTACAGTTTCAAACAAAGACAATCACAGACCTTGCCCAAAACAAACCCCCTTCTTGCCTGGAAACTAGACTGCCTTTGTAGGATTAACAAATTAGCCAAAAGATTAGAAATTATGGTTTAGGAGTCACGCAGCTAGAGATGACAAGATTCTGACCCTCCCCCAATTGCTCCTGGGGATAACATTACTATTCTAAGGCCTAAGATCAGTGCTTGAGATATTTTGCAGACCCTGCCCTTGACGGATCAGCTGGTACTACCCAGATCGATAAACTGGCTCATCTTATCTTGTGGCCCCCACCCAGGAACTGACTCAGTGCAAGAAGACTGTTCTGACTCCCTGTGATTTCATCTCCAACCCAACCAGTCAGCACTCTCAACTCACTGGCCTCCCCCTACCCACCAAATTATCCTTAAAAACTCAGATCCCCAAATGCTCGGGGAAACTGATTATGATTACTCCAAACGCTTGGAGTAATAATGAAACTGGCCTGTCTCCTGCACAGCCAGCTCCCTGTGAATTACTCTTTCTCTACTGCAATTCCCCTGTCTGTCTAGGCAGGGGAGAAGGTGAACCCATTGGGTGGTTACACTAACATTAACAACAATCTTGCAACACAGTATTGTTAGCCCCATATCTTTTTCCAGAAAAAGAAATGAGTCTGAAAGAGGTAAAATGACTTGCTCAAGGTCACACTGGTCAAATGTGGAAGAATTAGGACTCCAACCCAACACCCAGGTTCTCTCTGCTACCACTGTGATACAAGCAAACCGCAGGTGGGCTGAGCATGACCAACGAACAGGCTGCTTACCTCACGGAAGGAGGCTCATGCAGATAATACTCAGTGTAGTGCAGACCCAGGTGACACAAGGTCTGCCAGCTCATCTGAAAGCAGAAGGTCCACCTGTGGACTTGCCACGGGGCCAGGGAACAGAAGAGAGCCACGGCACAGACAGCAGGGGTGAAGACGAGCATGGCATAGGGACCCATGGCAGCCACGGCCAGGGCACCTCCTCCAGCCAGGAGAAAGAGGTACCTGAAAGAGAAGGGACACCTTGGGGAGAATGACTTAGAACAACACAGCAAAGGAATCACTGCAGATTTCACTCCAGGGACCCGATCTGGTAAGCCCCATGCAACACCTAAAGTAGCCGTGCTGTTTGCACTCTGGGGCCTTCCTTTTGTTCTTCAGAAGAAAAGAATCACGGGAGAAAGAACCAGCGTAAATTTGTAAATTTCCACCTTGGAGACAAATCTTTTTTTTTTTTTTTTTTTTGAGACAGGGTCTCTCTCTGTCACCCAGGGTGAGTATAGAGTTGCAATCATGGCTCACCACAGCCTTGACCTCCTGGACTTAAGTGATCCTCCCACCTGGGAGGGACTACAGGCATGCACCACCATGCTTGGTTAGCTTTTTATTTTTTTAGAGATGGGGTCTTCGTGTGTCGCCCAGTCTCAAACTCCTGGCCTCAAGCGATCCTCCTCCCTCGGCCTCCCAAAATGCTACGATTGCAGGCATGAGCCACACCCCTGACCTGGAGACAAATCTCAATTCCTGCCTTAGTGGCCCTGGAACCTCTCTCTTTGATGCCCACCATTCAAGGGATTCCCACCCAAGGTATTCCACCGCTTGCCCCTGACAGTCCCGGAAGTCTGGCTAGCAAGGACATCTTTGAAATCTCCTGGTACGTCATCTGACTGAAAAGTGCCGTGAATCTAGTGTCAAGGATCTAGAAGAGCGCCCTAGGCATCCTCTCAAGACGAGTGCCTTCCTTTTCACAGGGTTGTGCTACCCGGAAGTGTTCCAGAGGCTGACAGAGAAAGGAGACTCAACACTTCCCTTTGAAAAGTGAAAACTCAGAAAAATCTTTATATCCACCCTTCATCCTTACTACCGCACTTTAAGATCTTATGAGTTAGGATTTTGTTTTGTTTTATTAAAGTTTATACTTATTAAAGTTTAGGCCAGGCACAGTGACTCACACCTGTAATCTCAGCAGTTTGGGAGGCCAAGGAGGGAAGATCACTTGAGGCCAGAGTTTGAGACCAGCCTGGGCAATATAGCAAGATCCCATCTCTAAAAAAAAAAAAAATTTTAATAGCCAGGCATCATGGCCTACCTGTAGTCCTAGCTACTCAGGAGTCTGAGGTGGGAGGATCACTTGAGCCCATGAGTTAGAGGCTGCACTTGAGCCATGATGACACCATTACACTCCAGCTTAGGTAACAGTGCAAAATCTTGTCTCTAAAAAAACCCAAAAAGTTGTTACAGTTTATTATATCCTGTCACGAAAAATCTGCACAGTCACCGCAGATGAAGTCATTGCAGAATATTTCTTTTTTTTTTTTTTTTTTAGACAGAGTCTCGCTCTGTTGCCTGGGCTGGAGTGCAGTGGTGTGATCTTGCTCACTGCAACCTCTGTCTCCCGGGTTCAAGCAATTCTGCCTCAGCCTCTGGAGTAGCTGGGATTACAGACACCTGCCACCATGCCCGGCTAATTTTTGTATTTTTAGTAGAGATGGGTTTTTGCCATGTTGGCTAGGCTGGTCTCTAACTCCTGGCCTCAGTCTTAGACACTGTCTTGAACTCCTGGTACAGTCTTAGACACTGTACCTAAGGTGATCCGCCCACTCCAGCCTCCCAAAGTGCTGGGGTTACAGGCGTGAGCCATCGCGCCCAGCCATTGCAGAATCTGGACTGTTTTTTGTCAGCACCAACACTGGCTTTTGGGGCCCCCTAACTTTCTTCATTCTGTCCTTGCATTCCTTTTGGTGTTTTCTTGACGTCTTTTTCTCTCATCTGGGCTATGTCTTACAAGTTTATGCTTGGGTTCACTTTTCTTTACATAATCCAGGGAATCATAAATCATGCCAGTTATCTTGTTACAACAAAATGGGATCAGAATCTAAATACAAAGACGATCTCCATCTTATATATCATGTCCACGAGATCTTGTACATTTTGGCTAGTTTTTCCCAAATTTCTTTCTTATTACTGTTGCCTTCCCAGAGTGAAGGATGACCGTGACTGTATGTTTCCACCAAAGTCGTCAGTTGATTATGAACTCCTTTGAATGGGTAGCTGCTGTGTCTTTCATGATAGTGGCCAATTTTCAGGTGGCCAGGGAGGAAAAGAGCAGTGTTTTGTCTTGTTTTTGGGACAGGGTCCCTGTTGCCCAGGCTGGAGTGCAGTGGCATGATCATGACTCACTGCAGCCTTGACCCCCCCGGATCAAGAAATCCTCGCACCTCAGCCTCCCTAGTAGCTGGGACTATTGACACGCACCACCATACCTGGCTAATATTTTTTATATTTTTTGTAGAGATGGGGATTCGTCATGTTGCCCAGGCTGGTCTTGAACTCCCAGACTCATGCAATCCTCCTGCCTCAGCTTCTCAAAGTCCTGGGATTACAGGCATGAGCCAGGGTCCCTGGCCAGTGTTTTTTTAAATGTTGTAAAATACCCACATTGATGAAATGGTTTGTGAATCATGCCTCTCTCTCAGAAGGCAAGGAGATGCGGATCTGCAGAGGCCTGGGAAGCTTCACATTATGCACACTTGGTTCTTCCTTCTGCATTATATGGAGGCTTGTTTTTTAATTGGTGCCAAACTAATAAAGCTGAATGAAGGGGTCAGAAAAAGTGTGAAACAGCTGGGCGTGGTGGCTCATGCCTGTAATCCCAGCACTTTGGGAGGCTGAGGCAGGCAGATCACTTGAAGTCAGGAGTTCGAGGCCAGCCTGGCTAACATGGTGAAACCCTGTCTCTACTAAAAATACAAAAAAAATTAGTAGGGTATGGTGGTGGGCCCCTGTAATCCCAGCTACTCGGGAGGCAGGAGAATCACTTGAGCTCAGGAGGCAGAGGTTGCAGTGAGCTGAGATCGCACTGCTGCACTCCAGCCTGGGTGACAGAGAGAGACTCCGTTTCAAAAAGAAAAGAAAAGAGAAAAAAAAGAAAAGAAAAGAAAAGAAAAAAGGACCCACTTGTCCTTTTGACTCGCTGGGAAAGCGACTCAAAGAAGCCTAGGATTTCTCTACCAACTCAGAACCAGGAAACACCATTGCAAGGCAAATGTGTGTCACGGCTCCAGGCACAGTGCCAAGTACAGGTTAGCAAGAACCACTTTCTTTCTTGGGGGAGAGCGTTAAGTGTCTCAGTGTGAGAGCATCTATTACTCAAAAGCCTGGGCCATTCCTGTGCTTCTCTTTGAGCCTATGCTTGGGGTGACTTCCCCCCTCAACACCCCAGTTAATATTGTGGTCTAAGCCTTCACTTCCCTGCTATGGGAAAACAAAAGGGGGAACATTTATCCTTTACACAGCAACCCTCCCACCCACAGGCAACTCCCCTAGGAGATTTATAAACATTAAATTTTCTGTACATGGACAATGTAGAATGTGTGACTTAGCGATTGCTTATTTCATTCTAGGCATAGTGCTAATAATCCTTTACGAGAAATATATTTATTTAATACTTAAAATAACCCCATGAGATAGGCATTATGTTTTCTGTTTTACAGATAAGAAGAGGGCATTTGGGTGAAGTATATTGACGTACACAAGGACACTTAGTTAGGTGAGGGAGTCAAGACAACAGGCTGAATCCAAAGTGAGAAGTCTTTTTTATTTTATTTTTATTTTTTTGACAGAGTCTCTCCCTGCTGCCCAGGCTGGAGTGCAGTGGCATGATCACGACTTACTACAACCTCAACCTCTTGGGCTCAAGGGATCCTCCTGCCTCAGGCTCCTAAGTAGCTGGGACTACAGGCATGCACCACCACACTTGGCTAATTTTTTGTACTTTTTGTAGAGACGGGGGTTTTGTCATGTTGCCCGAGCAGGTCTCAAACTCCTGGGCTCAAGCTATCCACTTGCCTCTGCCTCCCAGTTACTGGGATTACAGGTGTGAGCCACTGCATCTGGCCAGAAACTGAGCAATCTTCACCCTAAGGTAACTCCATGAGGGTTAATCCTTATTTTTGCACTCATGTTGCTTTATTGTTTTGAGAATCTTTCTCAAAAGGAAACTTCTTTACAGCTGTTCCCCAACTCCAATCTCCATAAGTGAAGTTAAGGGCCATCAGACAGTTGTGAACACGTGATCATACCATTGTTTAATCAAATTCCACGATCCTAACTGATCGTTAGATACAGCCATATTTTATTTAAGAATCCCAATATACAAAAATCCTAATTCCCAAAATAAGTGAATTATTAGGAAGTGGCCCTTTGGCAACAGATTTTCACTTTACAAAAGGACATTCCACAAAACCTTGTTAAAAATAGGGACTGTCAGGGAAAAAGGGTTGAAAAACTAACTCTTGGGTACTGTGCTCACTACCTGGGTGATGGGATCAATCATACCCCAACCCTCAGCATCATACAATATACCCATGTAACAAACCTACACGTGTACCCCTTGAATCTAAAATAAAAGTTGGAATTATTTTTAAAAATGTATTTCAAATTAGCTGGGCATGGTGGTGTGCACCTATAGTCCCAGCTACTGGGGAGGCTGAGGCTGGAGAATCCCTTGAATCCAGGAGGTGGTGGTTGCAGTGAGCCGAGATCGTGCCACTGCACTCCAGCTTGGGTGACAGAGAGAGAGACTCTGTCTCCAAAAATATATATAAATAAATAAAATAAAAAATGTATTTGCGACTTTTCAATTTAACAGAAAGTCATGTAGCCATGTTAACAGTACACTCACCATTTCTGTTCTATGTTCAGTTAAGTTCTTGCCTTTTGACTATGTTAAAAAAATAAAATCTTATATGAGCAATCTAAAAAAATAGGTGCTGTCTCTAATGTGTTGAGGTTATTTGATATTTAAAAAATCATTACAATCAAGTCATCACATCTCTAATGACAATAATTTTTGAACTTCAATTTATCATATAGCTAATCTAACAAGATTCATTTTGACTTATTTCATTTCTCTGAGAATTCATATAAAGGCACTTTAAAAATCACGTTTAGTTATAATAAAACTTATACTGATGTAACTTTATATAAAATTTAATTTGATTGAAAATGATAAAATTCCATAAAATTAGGACTATTCAAGAATATCTGAGATCCATGGTTGACAGAGATGTATCCATTTGGAGAATTCCTGTACCATTGCAACAACCATCTCTCCTGAGAGTTTATTTTCATCCATCTGCCATTTAAAGTGAATCCAGCAAACCTTATGTCAGTGCAGACAGGATGTGAATTTCCAGTTTAATTTTACTCTGTTATACATATTCATTATCAAACAATCAATAATCAGTGACAGTGAGAGTAAGTTAAAAACAAGTGTAATTAATATATTGTAATCTTCACATCTGCAATCTACTCTGCGTTTTCCCTACTATAGTATTTCTGAATTTTTTTTTTTTAGATAGAGGCTTGTTCCATTGCCCAGGCTGGAGTGCAATGGCGCCATCTCGGCTCACTGCAACCTCCACCTCCTGGGCTTAAGCAAGTCTCCTGCCTCCCTCCCGAGGAGCTGGAACTACAAGCATGAGCCACCATGCCCAGCTAATTTTTTTTGTATTTGTATTAGAGACAGGGTTTCGCTATGTTGGCCAGGCAGTTCTCAAACTCCTGGCCTCAAGTGATCCGCCCGCCTCAGCCTCCCAAAGTGCAGGGATTACGGGCGTGAGCCACCACACCCAGTCACTATAGTATTTCTGGATGTAAGAGTAAAAATAGCCATCCAGCCTACCTGGCACGAGTGGAGAATG
Organism: Pongo abelii; assembly: GCF_028885655.2. Taxonomy (NCBI): domain Eukaryota; kingdom Metazoa; phylum Chordata; class Mammalia; order Primates; family Hominidae; genus Pongo; species Pongo abelii. The sequence goes on from NC_071992.2 coordinate 31,980,286, forward strand.
AATCCATGATGCAGAGATAATTGAAGAGAAGTGCAAAGGGAAATGCAGCCCCCTGGTAAAATGATATAGGATGGAGAAAGAACAGCCGAAGCCACTCCATTAGGGACCAGAACAAAAGAGCCTGTCTTTTCCAGTGTCCTTAACTGATGCCTTCCTCCAAGAGTAATCTCAACCAGGCTGTCTCTGGTCTTTTTATCTGGTTTAGCAGGGCTAGGGTGAGCAAAAGGCAAACAAAAGCTCTGGAGATAAGCAGAATAAAAGCTGGCTTTCTGATTGAGGAACTGCACTATGGAAACCAAAACACGTTTTGGTGTAACATTAATCATGACATGCACTAAAAACATTGCTTTTGGAAGTTGTGGTTTTGTTTCATTGACATAGTATACTATTTACCTTTCCAGTCATCATGCTATCATATTTTCTTCACTAAGTTAATGAAAAATCTCATTTCCTAACTGTGGACAGACACTCTGTGGACTGAAAAGGGGAAACAAGAATGTAACTAGGAGGAAGGGAAGCAGGTTCTTTTCTTTTTCTCTTTTTGAGATAGGGTCTGACCCTGTCACCCAGGCTGGAGTGCAGTGGCGCAACCTCGGCTCACTGCAACCTCCACCTCCCCAGCTCAAGTGATCCTCCCACCTCAGCCTCCTGAGAAGCTGGGGCTACAGGCATGTGCCACCATGCCCAGCTAATTTTTGTGTTTTTTTTGTAGAGATGGGGTTTTTCCATGTTGGCCAGACTGATCTCAAACTCCTGGGCTCAAGCAATCCTCCTGCCTCAGCCTCCCAAAGTGCTGAGATTATAGGCATGAGGAACTGCACCCAGATGGAGGCAGGTCCTTAAGGCAAAAACCAAGATTCCCCCTCCTCACCACAACTCTCCTCCTATGCTACTTTTTTTTTCCTATCAGTACCTCTTATGTATATATTTCTCAATTCATTTGCCTAGCCCCTTTACAGCGTGAGCTCTACAAGGGAAAGACTTCTTTTGTCGATTACTATATCCCTAGCACATAGAACACTGCTGAAAACATACTATATACCCAGTAAATATTTGTTTAAAAGATTTTGAGGAGGCCAGCCGTGGTGGCTAACGCCTGTAATCTCAGCACTTTGGGAGGCTGAGGTGGGTGGATCATCTGAGGTCAGGAGTTCAAGACCAGCCTGGCCAACAAGCGAAACCCTGTCTCTACTGAAAATGCAAAAATTTAGCTGGGCATGGTGGTGGACACCTGTAATCCCAGCTACTCAGGAGCCTGAGGCAGGAGAATCACTTGAACCTAGGGGGCAGAGTTTGCAGTGAGCCGAGATCATGCCACTGCATTCCAGCCTGGGCAACAGGAGTGGAACTCTGTCTCGGAAAAAAAAAAAAAAGAAAAAAAAATGTTTTGAGGATACAAAAGTGTAGAGGGGAAACATTTCAAGAGAATCTTTTCTTGACAAGTAATACAGAAGAGACTTACTAGAGGCAAGACATCTCTTGGCTGGTAGTGATCCATCTACTGAGCCCAGGGCATTCCCGGGCTGTCCCTGACCAGCTGCTCTGCCTCTCCAAAGGCACGTGCATGAGCAAGCTGTCAATAAAGGACAGGAAAATCTGACATGAGCATCTTCAGGGCAAGGACCATCTTTTGGTGAGAGACTGTATTCGTCCGTTTTCACACTGCTATAAAGAACTACCTGAGACTGCGTAACTTATAAAGGAAAGAGGTTTAATTGACTCACAGTTCTGCATGGCTGGAGAGGCCTCTGGAAACTTACAGTCATGGTGGAAGACAAGGGAGAAGCAAGTACCTTCTTCACAAGGTGACAGGAAAGAGAAGTAAGAGTGCAGGAAAAACTGCCATTTATAAAACCACCAGATCTCATGAGAACTATCACGTGAGAACAATCACGAGAACAGCATGGGGAAACCGCTCCCATAATCTAGTCACTTCCCTTCCTCAGCACTTGGGGATTACAACTGGGGATGAGATTTGGGTGGGGACATAGACCCAAACATATCAGAGACTGCTCTGCACAGAGAAGAAAATCCAAAAGAATCTTATTGATTGGGGAACTTTGAGCAAGTCACATCACCTCTCTGGGACTAAACTTCACCTTAAAATTAGACATAATTATGCCTGTCTCAACAGAATCATTACAAAAATCAGATAAAGCATGTAAAAGCATGGCATATAAAGCTGGCTGGTTGAATGTAGCTGAAGGTAAAGTGATTGAATAATCAACATTATGAGTATTATTGGGCTACTACTTTATGACAGACTCTTTGCTAAGCACTAGGAATACGGGGATGAGTAAGACATGGTCCCTGCACCCATGTGACTCTCAGTCTACTGGAGAGACAGAAATGGAAATAAATACCTTTGTTAATAAACTGTAGGTACACAGGTGTGTGGTAGGGGATAAAAAAAGAAACAATCACCTGCAGAAAAAGGGAATCGAAAAGGATTTTGGAAGAGTGGAAATGCTTAAGTTGGCTCTCTATGAAAGGATGTTTCCAAACAGATGGGTGGCTTATTCTAGGTCACAGAAGGCACAAAGTCTTAGGCAACAATAAAACAGTTAATGGGAATGCCAAGAGTAGTTTGGTTGTGGAGACCCTAACCCAGCGGCGCTAGAAGAATTAAAGACACACTCATAGAAATATAGAGTGTGGAGTGGGAAATCAGGGGTCTCACAGCCTTCAGAGCTAAGAGCCTCGAACAGAGATTTACCCACATATTTATTGACAGCAAGCCAGTGATAAGCATTGTTTCTATAGATTATAGATTAACTAAAAGTATTCCTTTTCGGAAGTAAAGGGATGGGCTCTGGCTCGTTATCTGCAGCAGGAGCATGTCCTTAAGGCACAGATCGCTCATGCTATTGTTTGTGGTTTAAGAACACCTTTAAGTGGTTTTCTGCCCAGGTTGGGCCAGGTGTTCCTTGCCTTCATTCCGGGAAACCCACAACCTTCCAGCATGGGCGTCATGGCCATCACGAACATGTCATAGTGCTGCAGAGATTTTGTTTATGGCCAGTTTTGGGGCCAGTTTATGGCCAGATTTTGGGGGCCTATTCCCAACATGCCCCTCTTATTTGATTTGCAAAGCAATAAAAGCAAAGGCAGCTTTGTCATGGTGAGCTACTTCCCACAGGAGTCAGGATTTGCATCTGCAGACTATACAAAGACAAACAACACAGATTAAAAGCACAATCATCATTCAAATCACAGAGCATCCAAGTGTTTTTATCCATTTTAATAGGTTACTAGCTTCTAATCTGTCTGCAGCTCCTTCAAGCACTCCAGTTCCTGGCATTAACGTCAGGCATGCCTGGGATGCTTTAAATATTTGTTCTTTTAATTTTGCAATATCCAAAGACAAGTTTGTAGGGTGTCCTTCTAGATGCTTTTTTATTCTTCCCCAAATTTTGATCTTATTAAGAGCTATTAATAGTTTCCACAAATCCTTATGTTTAGCTCCTACAGCAGGCCGTATCATTTGAGGTTGAGGTGCCACTATACCACCATGGTTCCAGATAATAGGAACTCTTGCAATACTTCTTACCATTTCTACCATCTGACCATTTTGTTCAGACCAGCTGAATATAGTGTCGCCATGGCACACAGACTGAGAGGTGCAATTTAAGCTAAACATCCCCTTAGGGGACCAATTAATAATGATTCCGTAGGAATCGTTGCACAGCACCTCTGCCTGTTCTGCAATACAATCTTCCCAAACAAGTATGTTCATTATTTCTAGCCAGGTCCAATACTGTTTACAAATAGGTTTTTGAGGGTGGTATGCCTCAATTATAGGAGCAGATTTATTATGGTAAATACTGAGGTCAGAAAGCATGTGTAACAGTGTCATAGAGTGATTACATCCAGGCATTATTGCCGGCCAAGATTGATAAATACGCCCAATAAGTATAATTGTTCTTGTGTCAGCCCTTGTTGAAGGAACACTCATGGCAATGATGATCACCGCTATCATAGCTACCATTAAATTACTCATTGTGACTGGTTGTCCTGCTTTCCTCAGGTTTTCTTCTGCCATCTGTGACAGCTTCTTGAGCTGTCCTCAGGTGGGTGGCTGTGTTTGACGGGTGTTGCTTGTGACAGTTGGGGTCCTCCTCAGCATCAGTCTCAACATGGCTGTAACTGGGGGGTCCTTGGGATCCTCCCAGAATCTCTTCCTCGGCATCTGGTTCATGATAAGGTTTCAGGTGTCTTGATGGTATCCAAATTGGCTGATGATTCGGTCCTGGAGAAACACAAGCATAACCTCTATCCCAAGTTGTTATTTTAAGGTTGTATAACTGAATTAATGGCTCTTAAGTCAGTTAACATTCTCCATTTACCTGATTTTTTCTTAATTACAAAAACTGGAAAATGTTGGAGGTATGTGCTCTTTTTCTAATTGTTCAGTAACGAATTCCTCTAAAGCCTCCAGTTTCTCTACTTAGCGGCCATTGTTTTATCCAAATTGGCTACTCTGTTAACCATTTTAAATGTACAGATTCTGAAGGCTTAACAATGGCTGCCATCAAAAATGATATCCTAAACCTTGGTGGGAACTTTGTCTTTCCACTTGAAGCGGTTCCTTTAAACCTTGCAAACTTTTTCCTAGTCCCATACCAGGGACATACCCCATTTCATGCATCACATGTTGACTTTGAGGGCTATATAATTGTTCAGGAATTAGAACTTGTGCTCCCCATTGCTGTAACAAATCTATTCCCCATACATTTATAGGTACAGAAGTTATAATTGGTTGAATAGTCCCAGGTTGTCCATTGGGCCCTTCACAATGCAAAATATAACTACTTTTATATAGTTCAGGGGCTTTACCAACTCCAACTATGTTAAATTGAGTGGGTTGAATTGGCCACGCGGATGGCCAGTGCTGTAGAGAAATGATTGATATGTCCGCTTCTATATCTACCAAACCTTTAAATTTCTTTCCCTGAATAGTTATTTCACAGGTAGGACATTTATCAGTAATTTGATTTATCCAATAAGCTGCTTTGCCTTGCTTATTTGTGCTTCCAAATCCTCCTGTTTGTTTAATTTCATTTTTCCCCATTCCCTACGGCACAATCAGGAGCTGTGCTATGCGTTCTCCTGGCTCTGCTTTCCAGGGAACAGAAGTAGATATAACAACTTGAATTTCCCCATTGTAATCTGAATCGATGACTCCTGTATGTACTTGTACCCCTTTTAAATTTAAACTAGACCTTCCTATAAGTAATCCTATCATCCCTGCTGGCAAGGGTCCACAGACTCCTGTTGGGATGTTTTGCAGGGGTTCCGCAGTCAGAAGGCTCACAGCTTTTGTGCAGCATAAATCTACTGTGGCACTACCGGCTGTGGCAGGGGACAGACATTGTACAGGGGTGAGGGAATGGCCTGAGCCACAAATGCTCTGGTTTGGAATGGGGCCGGGATGGGCCCCTCAGGATGTTTCCCGAAATCAGATTCCCATCTTCATCAAACTTAGAATGACACTGGTTAGCCCAATGTTTCCTTTTTTGCATTTTGGACATATTTCAGGCTCAACGGTTTTCTTTTTTCCCCTATCAGGTGGCCTGACTTCCTGATTTTTTCTACATTCTTGTTTAGTATGAGCATGCTTCCCACAGTTAAAATAAGCTCCAGGAAATGGAGTATTTCCTTTATCCACTCTCAGTCCTGCCATTGCCTGTGCCAACAAAGTAGCCTTATGCAGATTAGCCCCGATACCATCCCAGGCCTTGATATAATCAACTAAATGTGCTTTCCCTCTAATAGGTCTCAGAGCAGCCTGGCAATTGGGATCAGCATTGTCAAAAGCTAATAACTGCAACACTATATCCTGAGCAGCCGAATCTGCAATCACCTTTTTAAGAGACTACTGTAACTGAGCTATAAAATCTGCATACAGTTCTTTTGGTCGCTGCTTTACAGCACTAAAGGAAGGGTATTGCTCTCCACCTGAAGTGATTTTTTTCCCAGGCTCTAACGCACACTCCTCTAAGCTATTCTATGGCATCATCCTGCATGACCACTTGTGCATCTAAACCAGCCCAGCCACCGACCCCCAAAAGTTGGTCTGCAGTTATATTAATTTGAGGTTGGGCCTGGGTGTTACGAGCAGCCTGAATGGAAGCTTCATCTGCCCACCAAGTTTTAAACGGTAAGAACTGAGCAGGAATTAGACAAGCTCGAGTAAGAGTGTCCCAGTCAGTAGGAATCATCCGACTGGAAACAGCAACATTCTTTAACAGTCCCATTACAAAAGGAGAACCTGGTCCATACTGATTAATAGCTTGTTTAAATTCTTTGAGTAATTTAAAAGGAAAAGGCTCAAATGTAGCTGTAATATTTCCCTGTTGATCAAGTGGGTGTATTCTAACAGGGAACTGCCAAGCCTCTATATCACCCTCTCGTCTAGCTTGCTGAATTCCTGCCTGAATAGAACTGAGAGTGGTTGCTGGAGACGCTGCTTGAACAGTCACTGGGGCAACTACTTTTCACCCAGTGTCCTCTGGAAAAGAAAGATCTGGAGGGTCAGGCCACTCTTTTTCTTCAAAATAATAATGAGGGGGTGCAGAAGGGTAGGGATGAACCTCTCCCTCCTTTGCCGCTTTAGCTTTAGCTGGCAAACAAACCTGCTCTGTAACGTCTTCTGTTATTTCGTTACACTCTCCTTCCTCATCATCAGTGTGAAAAGGTTCCAAAGTGGAACGAACCAGAGCCCACACTTGTCCCATTGTTACCCTGATGCTTCCGAGCTCCCCTTCTTACTCACCACAGGGATTGCTTTAAGAGTACTCGGGTGTCCTCCAGCTTAGTTCCACATTCTCCAACCGTCGCTCTGATGACCCTTCAATGTGGGTTTGAGCCCCCATGTATGGGCGCCACTTGCCAAGACCAGCTCAGTCCTGGAGACCCTAACCTAGCAGCGCTAGAGGAATTGAAGACACACACACAGAAATATAGAGTGTGGAGTGGGAAATCAGGGGTCTCACAGCCTTCAGAGCTGAGAGCCTCAAACAGAGATTTATCCACATATTTACTGACAGCAAGCCAGTGATAAGCATTGTTTCTATAGATTATAGATTAACTAAAGATATTCCTTATGGGAAATAAAGGGATGGGCCAAAATAAAGAGATGGGTTTGGCTAGTTATCTGCAGCAGGAGCATGTCCTAAGGCACAGATCGCTCATGCTATTGTTTGTGGTTTAAGAACACCTTTAAGCGGTTTTCTGCCCTGGGTGGGCCAGGTGTTCCTTGCCTTCATTCCGGGAAACCCACAACCTTCCAGCGTGGGCGTCATGGCCATCACGAACGTGTCACAGTGCTGCAGAGATTTTGTTTATGGCCAGTTTTGGGGCCAGTTTATGGCCAGATTTTGGGGGCCTATTCCCAACAGGGAAGAAGAGGGCTCCCTAAGGAACTAAACAAGCTAACATTGTATTAAACATATTGAATGAAACCAAACCCCACATTAAATATCATTTCTAGGTATAGAAGAGTTGAATTGCAGTTGATTCGTTAAGGAAAAAATTGCTTTGTAGACACTGAATTAAGTATGTATGTGTGAAGTTGGATGCGGTGACTCATGCCTGTAATCCCAGCACTTTGGGAGGCAGAGGCAGGTGGATCACCTGAGGTCAAGGAGTTCAAGACCATCCTGGCCAACATGATGAAACTCTGTCTCTACTAAAAATACAAAAAAATCCAAAAATAGCCAGGCATGGTGGTGGGTGCCTATAATTCCAGCTACTTGGGAGGCTGAGGCAGGAGAATCACTTGAACCCGGGAGGCAGAGGTTGTAGTAAGCCGAGATCACGCCATTGCACTCCAACCTGGGCAACAAGAGTGAAACTCCGTCTCAAAAAAAAAAAAAAAAAAGTATGTGTGCATTTATTTATTTTATTATTGAGACAGGCTCTCACTCTGTTGCCCAGGCTGGAGTGCAGTGGTGTGATCTTGGCTCATTGCAACCTTGACCTCACAGGCTCAAGCGATCCTCCCACCTCAGGCCCCAAGTAGCTGGGACTACAGGCACATGCCACCACGCCTCACTAATTTTTGTATTTTTTGTAGAGACAGAGTTTTGCCATGTTGCCCAGGCTAGTCTCGAACTCCTAACTCAAACAATCCACCTGCCTCAGCTTCCCAAAGTGCTGGGGTTACAGGCATGAGCCACTGTGCCTGGCCTTAGTATTAATTAATTCCTACCTGTACTTTTTGCATTCTGGAATCAGTACATTTTATTTTCAGGTTTCAAACAGTTCATCGATCCCCAAAAAGCCTATAGGCCCTAGACACTGTACCTAATACTGATAAAATGGTCCTTTATAAGTATGCCATAGAAGTCTTTCAAATTAATATAGATAGACATTGCTTGAAAATGGATAGGTGTTTACATGGCTGGCAGTGACAAAACACTCTAAATTCATTCATATACTTATTCAACAAGTTTAGAGGGATATCAACCATGCACCAGGCACTGTGGTTGGTGCTGAGTAAAGAGTGGGAACAAAACTCACATGGCCCTACCTTCGTGGAACTTACGTCTTTGGAGGAAATGGTAAGATAAGTAAGTATAGCTGGTGATGACTGCAATCCTTACCCCATAGAGAAAATAATTAGAATAGGAAGGGTAGCCTATTTTTGATTAGATGGTGCTATGGTCTGAATGTTTTTGTCCTTTCAGAATTCATATGTTGAAATAAAACCTTCAAGCTTCTGTCCTCGCTGCCAAGCTTCACATCTGATATTTTATTGACTACTTGGCAATTAAGAGGTGGGACATTTGGGAGGTGATTAGGTGATGAGGACTCTCATCAGACACAGAATGTCCAGCGCTTTGATCTTGGACTCCCCAGCCTCTAGGACCGTGAGCAATAAATGTCTTTGTTTATAAATAACAGTAGTCGCACTTATCCATGGTTTCATCTTCTGTGGTTTCAGTAACCTGTAGTCAACGTCAGTCCAAAAATATTAAATAGAAAATTCCAGAAATAAACAATTCGTGAGTTTTAAATTGCACACCATTTTGAGTAGCGTGATGAACTCTCCTATCATGCTGCTCTCTCTAGGCAAGGACATGAATCATCCTTTTGTATCCACACTGTTGGTACTACCTGCCCATTAAAGCCTTCTCAGTTATCAGATACATTGTTGCAGTATCACAGTGCTTGTGTTCAAGTCACTCTTATTTTACTTCATAATGGCCCCAAAGCCCAAAAGTAGCGATGCAGGTGATTTGGATCTGCCAAAGAGAAACTGTAAAATGCTTTCAGTGAAAATGTGAAAACCTTGATTTCAAAAAGAAAGAAAAAAAACTATATGCTGAGGTTGCTAAGATCTATGGTAAGAATAAATCTTTTACCCATGAAACTGTTAATGAGGAAAAGGAAATGTGTGCATAGTATATAGAGGGTTCAGTACTATCTGTGGTTTCAGGCATCCACTAGAGGTCTTGGAATGTATCCCCCGAGGATAAAGAAGGACTACTATACCCAGTCTAATGTATAACTGTCCCTCAGTATGCTTGGGGAACTGGTTCCCGGACACCCTGATGCCAAAATCTGCAGATGACTCAAGTCCCTGATATAAAATGGTGTAGTATTTGCATATAACTAACTGATGCATATTCTCCCATATCCTTTCAATCATCTTTACATTATTCAGAATATCTAATACAATTCCTACATATCACTTCATTCATGTGGCTTCAATGTAGTACTTGGCATGCAGCAAATTCAAGTTTTGCTTTTTGGAAACTTGTGTAATTTTTTCCCCCAAATTTTTGATCCAACGTGGGTTGATGTCAACCAGCCACAGATGTCAAACCCACAGATACAAAGGGCCAACTGTATTTTGTTATAGCAGCCAGAAAGAACTAAGACAGTCAAGGAGGGTTTCCCTGAGTGCGATGGTCAGTTTTTTGTGTCATCTTGGTTAGGCTACATTCCCAAGTCATTAGTCAAACACTAATCTAGATGCTGCTGTAAAGGTATTTTGTGGATGTGATTAAAGCCTATCATCACTTCACTTTAAGGAAGGGAGATTATCCTAGCTAATCTGGGTGGGCCTGATTCAATCAGTTGAAGGCCATAAGAGCAGAGCTGGGCTTCCCTGAAGAAATTCCTCCTGTGAACAACAGCCTCACCCCTTGCATGAGAGTTCCAGCTTAGTGTACAGACTTTGGACTTGCTTAGCCGAGGCTCCACAATGATGTAAACCAATTCCTTACAATAAGCCTTTTGATATCCATCTACTACTAGTTCTGTTTGGTTGGAAACTGAGTATGTGACATCCGAGACATAAAGGGTCAGAAGGTGTTAGGGTGGGGGCAAGTGGAAGCGGTTGGGGGTGGAGAGTCAGCTTTGCTTTTTTGGTGAATGAGGGTGTGATCGAACACATAGAAAGAGGAAGAGAGAAGTAGGCAGGGGCTGGATGTAGCTCAGAGATAGGTTATGAAAAGCAGTTTGGATTTTAAGAGGAAGGGGAAATAAAATAACTGAATTTGGCTCTTATTTTTAATTTTTTTCCATTTAAAAAAAATACATTATAGAAAAAAAATATAGAGACGGGATCTTGCTGTGTTGACCAGGCTGGTCTCCAACTCCTGGCCTCAAGTGATCCTCCCATCTCGGCCCCCCAAAGTGCCGGGATTACCGGTTTGAGCCACGCGCCTGGCCTCAATTTGTCTTTTAAAGGATGATTTTGACTACAAGAGAACTACTTGGATCAGGGTTGGGGGTGGGAGATGAGGGGGTGTGATTTCAGAGGCCAAGTACAGAATGAGCGAATAACTGGGAGAGACACATCGGCTGAGATTAGAGAGACGGTCGGGTTGACAGGGTAAAGTGTAAGCATGAGACCCGAGCTAGGACAAGCAGAACTTGCAGATCTATTACAGATGTAGGGGTGAGGAATGCCAGGGTGGCTCTTGAGTGTCTGGCTTGAGCAACTAGGCCAATGGTGTGGATCAAAAAAGCAGCAGGTTGGAGGGAGGACGGCAGTGTTAAATCGAAAGTCATGTTCTGTAAGTTTTAGGTTCGATACGACTCTGAGGGGAGATGTCGATGAGTCAACCTAATGTCAGGTGTGAAGATCGGCACAGAGGGCAGAACCAGAGACATTCATTAGAGAGCAAGCAGGTAGAGGGCACTTAACCTATAGGAAGGATGCGGTCATATAGAGCGAGAAAAGGGCCAGGAGGAGCCCTAATGAGTAGAGAAAGGCAGAGCCTGAAAAGGAGCATCGGCGAGGTCAGAGAAATACCTTTAAGGGTGTAATTACGCCTACGCGAGTGGGTAAAATGAGGGCATAATGACGCGCACTGGATTGCAATAAACAGCTTTTATTCTTTTATCAGAGACACGCTCTAGCTTTTTAGCCCAGGATGGCGTGCAGTGGCATCCTCACAGCTCGCTGCAGCTTCATTGGGCTCAGGCGATCCTCTCGAGTAGCTGGGATACAGGCGCAGGCCACCGTGACAGGCTTTTTTTTTTTTTTTTTTTTTTGAAGAGAGGGTCTTCCTATGTTACCCAGGCTAGTCTCGCAGTCTCGCACTCCTGGCCTCGAGCGATCCTCCTGCCTCGGCCTCTTGGCCTCCCAAAGTGCTGGCCTGTGCCCAGCCAATGGCTTGGCTGTTCCAAATTAGGGTCTACCCATCTCTGGGCAGGGCTAAAGTCCGCGGGCGGCCCCGCACCGCTGCCACGTACAGTCCTGTGCACCCAGACTCGACGCAAACAAGAGCCGCAAGCTTCCGGGTCCCCGCCCCACGCAGGGTCCCCGCCCCACCCCGGCTCCGCCCCTCTCCCAACCCTGCCAGGCTCTCCAATCGCATGTGAATTATCGCTCTACCCAGGTGGTGGTGTCGATCTCCGCTCCAATTGGGGCCGTACCATGGCGGAGAAGACTCAAAAGAGGTGGGTCTGCTGCTTGAGAAAAGCCTTTTCTCAGCTTTCCGTAGGGGTGGAACCTGTTCCTGGTCGCCAGTGGTGGCGACTCAGAAGGTGTCTCATCCTGGGCCTTCGGGCTGAAGGTACCTCAAGCCCAGACCTGGCGTCCACTGAGGGAGGGGGCGACGGAGTGGGGGCGGGGAGGGTTGAGAACGGACGCGGAGTCGCTGCCTGGAAGGCTTTTGTTCCTGTCTGGCCGTCCCTCCCCACATGCGCCTGCGCAGAGGGGGTCTCCCGGGGGAGCTGTGAGGGGCGGGTGACGTCAGCTTTTTCTTGGGGGAGGTCGGCTCCCTTCTCCCGCATAATCGGCGGTGCTTGGTGCCGCTGTACTCCACGGCTTGGCGCTGGATTCTCTGCTGCGTGTTGCGAGACCCCCACGCAAGTGCTGGCCGCACCCCAGGCCGTTTCTGTCTCTGAAGGGTGGGGTGTGTAAAGGGATTTACGGTCGCTGTCAAAAGGGGAGCAGCGCCTGGACTTGAACTGTCACACACACACACACACACACACACACACAATAGATGCAAGGAGTACATGCTCAGATTTGTTGCATAGATATATTGTGTAATGGTGAAATGGGCTTCTAGTGTACTTATCACCCAAATAGTGAACATTGTACCAGATGGGTGATTTTTCAGCCCTCACACCCCTCCTACCCTCGCTGCTTTTAGAGTCCCCAGTGTCTGTTATTTCCCTCTTTATGTTTATGTGTACTCATTTTAGCTCCCACTGAAAAGTGAGAACATGTGCATTTGATTTTGTTTCTGAGTTATTTCATAAGGTAATGGCCTCCAGTTCCACCCATGTTGTTGCAAAAGACATGATTCCTTTCTTTGTTTATGGCTCTGTAGTATTCCATCGTATAGATACACCACATTTCCTTTATCCAATCATCCGTTGATGAACTCTTAGGTTGATTCCATACTTTGCTATTGTGAATAGTACAGTGATAGTCATAGGAGTGCAGTTGTCTTTTTAATACAATGGTTTCCTTTGAGTAGATCCTGGGTCGAATGGTAGTTCCATTTGGATTGGTAGCTCTATATGGATTGCTGGGTCCAATGGTACTTGTCTTTAGTCCTTTGAGAAATCACCATACTATTTTCAATAGATGAACTAATTTACATTCCCACCAATAGTGTATAAGCTTAGAACTGTGACATTTTTTGCCAGGCGTGGAGTGGACAAGCTCCTTTGTAAACACGTGGGGACAGGAATTTTTTCTTCTTCTCCGGTAGTCTTCATTGCTGGGGGCTGTTGGCTGCTGTTGGTGGCTGGGATGAGACTAGTGCATAAGTAAAGCCAATTCGAACAGCAGCAGTGTTGAGCTCCCTCTGCTGACTCTTTTTGACAAAGAAAACTGCATTGTTTCTGGTGCCATAAATTAAAATTTAGATTTTTCTCCCATTTAAGTAGATACTCTGTAATCTTTTTTCATAAGCTAAAGAGGAACAGATGTACTATAAATATTATGTTCAGTAGATAATAGTAGATAGTAGCTTACAGTGAAGATTAAGGTATTGTTGACTTGTTACTTTAACAGATCTGAGGTTAAGTCTTGCCCTCCCATCTGCCGGCTCACCTCTCTGCTCCCACCACTCCGAGATACAGAGGGGTCCTTGCAGAGATATTGGGACCACGTTTTAGTTGGCCTAGTGGCCTGCCCCACTGAGAAGTGTGCTGATTGTGACGCAAGCATTACCTGGGATCTCTCCCTTGGGCGTAAAACTGAAGGCAGGGGGCACTTGTGAGTCTGTCCTACTCTCAGTTGCCCAGGACAAGTTAAATGTTAGATAATGCTCTTTTCATAATGAGAAGGAAGCTGAGGAAATGGAAAATTGTAATGAGAAATAAGGTCTAAAACAGAGACATTTTATAGAGGCTAATTTATTTGACCAGGGCTTAATAAAATTGCATATTTTAACACAAAAACCCACTTTAAATGAAAAGTATCAGAGAAATGACATTTACAGATGGTGATACATTCAAGGACAGTGTCTTTCATTTATTATGGAAAAACATCTGGAGTGACAGGATGTTTCCAGAAAACTTTAAACTAGAAGACAGATGACTGATTTCAGGACAGTGATGCCCCAGGAATGAACTCTGCTCCAAGAAATTTCTAGTCTCTGAATTTTAGTTTTTTCTTCTATAATATGAGAGGGTTAGACCAGGTGATTTCTTCTAATCTTACTAAAATCTTTCTTTCTTCTCCAATACAACAGGAGGGCTACATATTTTCCGTTATTTCAGCAGACTGACTTATTTTTTTTTTTGAGACAGAGTCGCTCAGGCTGGAGTGCAGTGAAAGCTTTGCACCATGCCTGGTTCCTTTTTTTTTTTTTTTTTTTTGAGTTGGAGTCTCACTCTGTTGCCCAGGCTGGAGTGCAATGGCACAATCTCAGCTCACTGCAACCTTTGCCTCCCGGGTTCAAGTGATCATCCTGCCTCAGTCTTCAGAGTAGCTGGGACTACAGGCGCCCACCACCACACCTGGCTAATTTTTGTATTTTTAGTAGAGACGGGGTTTCACCATGTTGGCCAGGCTGGTCTTGAACTCCTGACCTCAAGGAATCTGCCCACCTTGGCCTCCCAAAGTGCTGGGATTACAGGCATGAGCCACTGCACCTGGCCCAGATTGACTCTTGACAGACTCTATCACTCGGAAGGACCACCGGTAGGATTTCATTGACTTATGCCTTTTAAAAAGTCAGAGCCTGACAAAATGATGGAAACAGCTGGAGCTGTGTCTATTCTCAAAACCATTTCTTGAAGATAGACTCGGGGATTATTAGTTTCTTCTATTTGATACATTATTTTTTTGTTTACTTAGAGCTTTAAAAATACATTGTGGTGTGAAGGTTTGTCCACCCTAATTTGTGGAAGAAAATTTTGTGTATGTCTTCTTTTTTTTTAGTTCATCACACCAGTAGGGAAATTGGTACAATCTTAAAAATAGTTTTCGTCTTACTTTGCATGTATATTAGGGAATACTTGGGGGGAAGATTCTGGCATAGAAATGATGGAGAGACGTGTTAATGAAAGAATCTTTACCCTTCTGAGTCTCAGAGCTGTATTTTTAGAACTCTCTTATGAGCTTCAGAATCTGTATTTTCAGTCGCTTATTGGGTATATCTGGTGACCATTCCATAGATACCTCAGACTGAGTTTATCTAAAATTTAGCCAAATGACTTTTTTCTCTGAAATCTACCCCTCCTCATAGGCTGTTCTCAGATGGTGCCATTAGTTTTCCAGGTCAGAAACCTAGAGGCTTTGACCTTGCTCCCTAGCTCCTGACTTTTGGTTAGTTTTCTTTTTCTTTTTTTTCTTTTTTTTTGAGACAGGGTTTCACTCCATCACCCAGGCTGGAGTGCAGTGGTGCGATCTCAGCTCACTGCAACCTCTACATCGTGGGCTCAAGCGATCCTCCTGCCTCAGCCCCCCAAGTAGCTGGGAGTACAGATGTAAGCCACCATACCCTGCTAATTTTTGAATTTTTTTGTAGAGATGGGGTTTTACCATGTGACCCAAGCTGGTTTTGGTTGTTTTTCGGCATAAATGAAGCTGAATCAGAGCAGCTGATTTTGAGCCCTGGAATTTGAGCTTCCCTCTCCATCAGGAATCATCCCTTCCCAGGAAGGGGACAGGATGGCAACAGTTTCCTTATTTCACTCCATACCCCTCACCCCCATCCTTCTGTAGTTGATATGGTTTGGCTGTGTCCCCACCCAAATCTCATTTTGAATTGTAGTTCCCATCATTCCCACATGTTGTGGGAGGGACCAGGTGAGATAATTGAATCATGGGAGCCGTTTCCCCCATCCTGTTCTCATGATAGTGAGTTAGTTCTCACGAGATCTAATGGTTTTATAAGGGGACTTTATAAAACCATTCTCCTCCCTGCCGCCATGTGAAGAAGGACGTGTTTGCTTCCCCTTCTGCCATGGTTGTAGGTTTCCTGAGGCCTCCCCAGCCACGTTGAACTGTGAGTCAATTAAACCTCTTTCCTTTATAAATTACCCAGTCTCAGATATGTCTTTATTAGCAGTGTGAGAACAGACTAATACACTAGTCAAACTTACTTCCCCTGCACAGAGAAGAAAGCAAATATAGTTTGCTCTTTATATCCATGGGTTCCACATCCATGGATTCAACCAACCTCAGATCAAAAATAGGAAAAAAAAATTGTGTGTGTAAACAATACAGTATAATGATTTACATAGCATTCACATTGTATTAGGTATTGTAAATTATCTAGAAATGACAAAGTATGAGAAGATGTGTATAGGCTTTATGCAAATACTGCAGCATTTTCTATCAGAGACTTGAACATCTGAGGATTGGTCCTGGAACCAATCTCCCACAGATACTGGATACTGAGGGATGCAACCATACACACTTTGTGGTCCATGGGGCCTGTATCAAGGAATGGGAAGTACCTACCTTCAACGTTGCCTAGAAACCAGATTTTTATTAAATGTGTTTGTTGCCAAGTCTTGTTTCTATTTCCTAGACATACCTGCAGCTTCTCCTATGTGCTACCAGTGCATTTGATATGGTTTGGCCCTGTGTCCCCACTCAGATCTCATCTTGAATTATAATGCCCACCTGTTGAGGGAGGGACCCGTAATCCAAGTGATTGGATGATGGGAGTAGTTTCCCCCATGCTGTTCTTGTGAAACCTGATGGTTTTATAAATGGTAGTTTTTCCTGCGCTCACACTGTCTCTCTGTCCTGCTGCCTTGTGAAGAAGGTGCCTGCTTCCCCTTTACCTTCCGCCCATGATTGTAAGTTTCATGAGGCCTCCCCAGTCATGTGGAACTGTGAGTCTTTCCTTTATAAATTACCCATTCTCAGGGAAGTTCTGTATAGCAGTGTGAAAATGAACTAATACAGCATTTCAGGCCTGCATTATCTCTGTAGGATTAGACCAACTGCCTCCCTGACCCCCACCACCACCAAGTACTTCTTCATACAAGTGTCAATTATCTGCATACCATTTGGTGACACTGTTGGCTTGGGAATAGGAATCCTTCAATGACTTCTTGCCTACAGGTGCAAATTCAAATCCCTGGTCATGGTGTACAAGCTTATTCATGGGCTGGTCCTGCTTTTCCTCCTAGCCTTACCTGCTCCCTTTCTCTTCATGACTTTCGTGCTTCTTCTCATTCAGTGATGTCCAACCTGGGAGGGGGAAGAGGTTTTTACTTTGTTAGTTACCAGTCTTTGCTTAGATGTATGCATATGGTATTTTAAAATAGATAGAATAGATAAAATTGTGTTTTAATTTTTTTTTTTTTTTTTTGAGATGGAGTCTTGCTCGGTCGCCCAGGCTGGAGTGCAGTGGCACTACCTCGACTCACTGCAAGCTCCGCCTCCCGGGTTCATGCCATTCTCCTGCCTCAGCCTCCCCAGTAGCTGGGACTACAGGCCACCACCATGCCCGGCCAATTTTTGTATTTTTAGTAGAGACGGGGTTTTGCCATGTTGGCCAGGCTGGTTGTTCTCAAACTCCTGACCTCAAGTGATCCACCTGCCTTGGCCTCCCAAAGTCCTGGGATTACAGGTGTGAGCCACCATGCCCAGCCCAAAACTATTGTATTTCTGTATACTGGAACAATTGGAAATCAAAATTTTGAAAAATCCAAACAAAATTACAAAGACAAAATATCTAAAATGTTAGTGTTATTTCATAGTAGCTGAGAGCAGCAGATTTAACACCATGAATGTCATTGCCATTTAGAAAAATTCTTTTCTTAATGAAAAAAGTTTCCTAATCACTATCACTGTAATGGAGAAGTCATTTGATGCACTTCCTCATGTCAGCTCCTGGTTCAGCTGGGGTCAGTGTTTACATACAGCTTTGCCAAACAAAAGATAACGGCAGAATATAAAAAAGCATCAATAAATTATATGGAAATTATTAGAGTCTTTTGAAGAATTCGTTACTTGGTAAAAAGTTTCTCACATATGTGTGTGTATATATGTATATGAGAGTAAACAAATATTTGTAAATTTTAAATTTCTAAGTTAGTATTACCTTGCTGGTTGTTAAATAGTTTGAATGTATATTTTTTCTCTCTGCCTTTACAAAAATAATGGCATATTATATACTGTCCATTTTTTCACTTCACTTTTTTTACTTTTAACAATATAGCTTGGAGTTCATTCCAAATTTTTTTTTTTAAGAGATGAGGTCACCAGGCGTGGTGGCTTATGCCTGTAATCCCAGCACTTTGGGAGGCTGAGGTGGGCGGATCACCTGAGGTCGGGAGTTCGAGACCAGTCTCACCAACATGGAGAAACCCCGTCTCTACTAAAAATACAAAAGTAGCCAGGTGTGGTGGCACATGCCTGTAATCCCAGCTACTAGGGAGGCTGAGGCAGGAGAATCACTTGAACCCGGGAGGCAGAGGTTGCAGTGAGCCGAGATGGTGCCATTGCACTCTCCAGCCTGGGCAACAAGAGTGAAACTCCGTCTCAAAAAAAAAAAAAAAAAAAAAATGAGGTCTCACTATGTTGCCCAGGCTGGTCTTGAATTCCTATGCTTAAGCAGTTCTCCTTCCTTGGCCTCCCAGAGTGCTGGGATTACAGGTGTGAGCCACTGTGCTCAGCCATTCCAAAATCTTGATAAAGGATTGTTCATTCTTTTTGATGGCCATGTAATAGTCCATAGTGTGCCATAATTTATTAACTAATCTTCCACTGATGAATATCTAGGTTGTTTCCAGCTTTTTGCTGTTTCGAAACATGCTGGTATTAAAAGAAAAGATTCAAAACTCTTCTCAAGTGTTTTAGCACATGTGATTTGGGATGATGGACAATATACCAATTGAAAAATTTATAATCTATTAAAACCTTACCCTCTTACCATTGACTTCCCATTTTTCCGTCTTTTTTTTTTTCCTGAGACAGAGTTTCGCTCTTGTTGCCCATGCTTGAGTGCAATGGTGCAATCTCGGCTCACTGCAAACTCTGCCTCCCGAGTTCAAGCGATTATCCTGCCTCAGGCTCCCGAGTAGCTGGGATTACAGGCACCTGCCACCACGCCTGGCTAATTTTGTATTTTTAGTAGAGATGGGGTTTCTTCATGTTGGTAAGGCTGATGTCGAACTTCTGACCTCAGGTGATCTGCCCACCTCGGCCTCCCAAAGTGCTGGGATTACAGGCGTGAACCACTGCACCTGGCCTTCTTTTCCATCATTTTTTAAACCTTGTTTTCATTACAGTGTCACGGTGGCTTCTCCAACAGTATTTTAAATCTTACCCCTGGTAAATGTTACCTTTTTCTTGCTACAGTGTGAAGATTGCTCCTGGAGCAGTTGTATGTGTAGAAAGTGAAATCAGAGGAGATGTAACTATCGGTAAGAAATAGTTTATTTACTGTTTTTCAAGAATTGATGTGATTTAATCTGTTTTAGTGCTTTACAGTTAGATACAATCAGTTTATTTCACTGATGTCCTAGTTTTATTGACAAAATAATGCATTTTCTCCTATGTGTTTAAAATTTCTGAAAGAACATAGTGTGATGGAGGCTGTGTTTAAACTCCTATCTGAAATACTAATGAGGCTGTATAACAGTCATTCGTGTATTTAAGAGAGATCCATTGTGTACCTGCGATGTGCCAGGCACTGTGCTAGTGCTAGGGACACGTCAGTAAGCGCAGCAGACAAAGGTGCTGCCTTTGCAGAGCTTCGTGGAGAGCGTGGGCCATGGAGTCAACAGACCTGGGCTACTTTGCTCCTTGCTCCTTTCTTGCTGGGTTACCTTGGACATATTACTTAACCTCTCTAACCTTGATTTTTTTCCCATCTATATAGTTGTGTGTATCAGGATCAGGTTTGGCTGCATGTAGGGGTGGCTTACACCTGCAGAAATTTATTCTCTCATATAAAAAGTTTCAAGGTAAGTTACGGAGGGCTGATCGGTTGATTGTCCAGCATGGAACTCCGGCCCTGCAGGCCAGGAAGTGATGGCTAGAGCACCAAGCATCATCTTGGATGAGAAAGGGGAGGCGTGGAAGCAAAAGGGCATGTGTTCCAGCTATGAGTCAGCTCCCTTTAAATAGCCTTCCTGAAAGTTCCACATGACCCTTCTCTGTATGTCTCATGGCTAAGACAATCTCATGGACACATCAACCTGCAGGGGAGTTTGGGAGATGTAGTCTTAGCTGGTTGCATTGCAGCCGCTAATGAGATCAGGGTTCTATTACAAGGAAAAAGAGGAGAAGAGATATTGGATGGCAATGAGCAATTTTCATAACATGCAAAATAGTAGTATCTACCTCCTAGGTTTCTTGAAAGAGAACGTGAAAATTGTGAGTAGTAAACTGTCAATAAATGTTTGCTGTTAACACTGTCAGATCTTCTCAGTGTAGCCTTCCCAGAGTTCAAGTCCAACATTTTACTTACATGAACCTGACTGAGTTCCTCAAAACATTTTACTCTGTTCTTTTACCTGGAGTTTACCTGGATATGGTGCCCTTGTAGCTTTATTGGTGTGAGCTCATTCTTACCAGCAGCCGCATGTCACCTGTATGCTACCAGACTAAAGTGTTCAGTGAACTATTACACTTTCAGAGAGGAAATACGCTTTATTTCCTTAAACGAACAGTTTCTTTAATAGAAAAAAAAAAACCTGTAACGTCATTTTTTTTTCCCAAAAAAATCTAAGCCTCCAAACAATTTAGGCATCTTGTCTTATAAAACCAGTGGAGATTGTGCCAGTATTATGGAACATTGTTAAGAATTTGCCAGGTTAGGCCGGGCACGGTGGCTCACGCCTGTAATCCCAGCACTTCATGAGGCTGAGGCGGGCAGATCACCTGAGGTCAGGAGTTTGAGACCAGCCTCAACATGGAGAAACCCCATCTCTACTAAAAATATAAAATTAGCCGGGCATGGTGGTGCATGCCTGTAATCCCAGCTACTCAGGAGGCTGAGGCAGGAGAGTTGCTTGAACCTGGGAGGCAGAGGTTGCGGTGAGCCGAGATCGTGCCATTGCACTCCAGCCTGGGCAACAAGAGCGAAACTCCATCTCAAAAAAAAAAAAAAAAAAAAAAAAGAATTTGCCAGGTTGGTTGATCTAATTATTTCTTTTCAGTGCTGTGTTAACTCTTTGTCTTTTGTATTACCTAAACCACTTGCAAAATGTTTATGAAGCAAAATGAGGAGTCATGTTTTTTAATTTTTTACAATCTCTACTGCAGACTGGGACCACATATTTATCAAAATGCTCCTCTGTGTTCTTGTACTCATCATTTTACTGCATTATAATTGTGGCTATCATCATGATATTCTAGGAATAATACCTTATAGTAGTTTACAATGCATTCTTCAGTTAGAAGGAAATTAAGACTGAAGTGATATAATTAATTATGTAGATTTTCCCTGGCATTTCTACTTCTTCCCCATTTTACATTTTTTCTTTTCTTTTTTTTAAATCCCCCAATGTTACAACAACCCCGTTTTGGTTTTTTTTTTTCTTTTTTTTTTTTTGAGACAGGGTCTCGCTATTTTGCCAGGCTGATCTTAAACTCCTGGGCTCAAGCGATCCTCCTGCCTCAGCTTCCCAAAGTGTTGGGATTACAGGAGTGAGCCATCATACCTGGCCCAACAACAACCCCATTTTAAATAAGTATATAATGTCTACTGTAAGATATGTATGTAGATAGTATAGATACATCTGCAGGCATAAATATACACAGGCATTATGTGGTGGGGGGGTATGTATTTCAGATTTGAAATAACATCTTTTACAGAAGCTTTTCTGGGCTATAAAGGCATTATCCTGTGCAAGGGAGGTAGCTGCCAGTGATTGGTGGACCACTGCCTAGGACTGATTTTAGGGGTATCAGGGATCAGTATTCATTTTCCTGTTTCTCTGTCTGGTTTTCACTACGTTGTGCTCCTCCCCCTTCTTTAACCCTCTTATGTTCCTACCTTCCCTACATGTTGAAATTATTTAAGGAAGTACAGGCTGGATGCCGTGGCTCATGGCTATAATCCTAGCACTTTGGGAGGCTGAGGTTGGGAGGATCATTTTAGCTCAAGAGTTCAAGATGAGTGTGGAAAATATAGTGGGACCAGAAAGAAAGAGAGAAAGAGAGAGAGAGGAAGGGAGGGAGGAAAGGAAGGAAAGAAAAGAGACAGAAAGAAAGAGAGGAAAGAGAGGGAGGGAGGAAAGGAAGGAAGGGAGAGAGAGAAAGAAAGAGAAGGAAGGAAAGAAGAAAGGAAAGGAAGAGAAAGAGAGAGAAAGGGAAGGAAGAAAGGAGAAAAAAGAAAAATTAGCAGAAGGAAGGAAGGGAGGGAGGGAGGGAGGAAGGAAGGGAAAAATCAGCTGCATGTGGTGGCGCATGCCTGTAGTCCCAGCTACTTGAGAAGGCTCAGTGAGCTGTAATCGCACCACTGCACTCCAGCCTGGATGACAGTATGAGACCCTGTCTCAAAAAAAAAAAAAAAAATTATATAAGGAAGTGCATTGTTTAAATCTACTTTCCATCCAGTTTGTTTGTTTGTTTAGAACCAAGGTCTTGTTCTGTTGCACAGGCTGGAGTGCAGTGGTGTGATCATGGCTCACTGCAGTGTCGAACCCCTGCACTCAAGTGATTCTCCCACCTCAGCCTCCCAAGTAGCTGGGTCTACAGCGACGCACCACCACACCTGGCTAATTTTTGTATTTTTGCCCAGGCTGGTCTCAAACTCCTGGCCTCAATTGATCTTCCTGCCTTGGCCTACCAAAGTGCTGGGATTACAGGTGTGAGTCATTGCTCTTGGCCCTTCAGCTAGTTTTTGACCACTAGCTGGTGGTGCTCAATTCTGTTAGTTAAAATGACATTTTAACACAGATTTTCTTTCTTTCTTTCTTTCTTTTTTTTGAGACAGAGTCTTACTGTGTTGCCCAGGCTGGAGTGCAGTGGCGTGATCTCGGCTCACTGCAACCTTCACCTCCTGGGTTCAAGCGATTCTTGTGTCTCAGCCTCCTAAGTAGCCAGAATTACAGGCATGTGCCACCACACTTGGCTAATTTTTTTTTTTTTTTTTTGTATTTTTAATAGAGACAGGGTTTCACCATGTTGGTCAGGCTGATCTCAAACTCCTAACCTCAAATGATCCACCCTCCTCGGCCTCCCAAAGTTAGCACAGATTATAACATAAGAAGTGGTAATACATTTTTAAGGAAAGAAATCTCTAGCGATTTAAAGTTTATCACAGCAGATGGCCTCCAAGTGCATACTTGTTATATTTACTTTGACCCAGTGTTTCAAAACAAGAAAATTTTTGCTCAAATACTGGAGAAAAAACTCAATTTTAAAAGTTAAGGAAAATATGAGGAAAAATGAAGGTTCAGAAGAGTTATATAGTTACCCATGGTTCTGTCTTCTACAATTCTTGTCTCATTTTTGTTATGCATGTTTCTTATCTTCAACTGTATAATATGGGAATTTTCCAGAATTGGTAATTAGATAATCATTTTTGTCATTGTTATATTTGGTATAAAATGTCTCAAGTCTTTTGGCTTCTATTAATTCATTTTTCTGATGTAATACATCAGATTAAAAAGCTCCTGGGAGATATAATTATAAAAGCAAAGAGTGGAGGTAAGTCATCTGATTACAACTCTCCCCACCCTGCTTTATTTTTCATTTTAGGGCTTTTATTGTTGTTTTTGCTTAGTTTATCTGAGTTAAGTAGCAATAAACTGTAGTTTAATTCATAGATTTTTTTCAGGATGTTTTGTGTAATTTTCCATCTTCTAGTCATGTATACTTTTACAAATTATTCCATTCTGAAATATTTCAGGAAGAAAGTAATGTTTTCCTTTGCTATGTTTCAGGCTAATGGAACTTTAAACCCAATCTGTTTTCCTAGAAAAGCAGGTATTTGTTTTTTCAGAGAAACTAGCTGGATGCTTGGAAGTATGGTCCTTAACCAGAAACCCTATGACTTGAAGCTCTGCTGGAGCCTGACCCCCTTATTCAAGGGTGTTCAGAGACATAGCTTGGGAAAAGTAACAGCCCTCTTGTTAATTATAATTTGGGTAAATAAAGTTTCATAGCATCAAGCCTATTTTTAGTTAGTCTGCCTTAATTCATGGGCCATGAATTATTTCCTGTAAATCTTTATTTTGAGAGCTGAAAACATTTCTGAAAGGTACCTTGAAGCACAGTCCCATGGTCCATTACAGGGCGAGAGGCCGGGACAGAACTTGGTCAGGACATCAGTATGTGAAGGCAGAACTCGGCTCAGTGGAACTGTTTTGTGCTGGAAGCACTGTGTCCCACTTACTCAGTCTCTAGGAGAGTTTTAATACAGACCAAAAGCCTCCCTTTCATTGCAGTAGTCTTTTTCAGTAAGGCAGAACAGTGGCTTTGACTTGAGAAGTTATCACCTATAAAGCACTCTTACAGGTACTTCAGCTTACAGTTCAAGAAAATTGTTTAGTTGTCAAAAAAACAGAGCTTAAGGCCTTTTGAATTATTTACTGACAAATGGAAATGTACACAAAGATTGCTTTCTGTGGCAAAGATAGACAGGAAAAGTGTCCTTTACCAGGGAAATGGAAATTGGATGCAAGGAATATCTTTCTGGCTATGTGGCACCAAGCCCAGCCAACCATTTAGAAAAATAATTCATCAGCCAGTAGGGCAGTTCCAACTCTAGACACATTTATCCAAACAAGCAGATAAGCCAAATAGGGCTTCAGCACATTTGGTAAGAAAATACACAAACTACCCTGCCAGAAGGAGCGCCAGGGTTCACAGCAGGCTTTCAAACAATGTTTTCCGTGGTGACAGATTTTTATTTTTAAAGCACCTTAACCTCAAGACCCTTAAACTTTATGTTGAATTCAGACCCGATCTAGGTGTAATAAAAGTGCTCATGGCATCAGAAAAGCATGAAGTGAGCTGTGGCCACGTTTCAGTGTGCTGTTTCTTATGGTGCTTGAGCTGCTGGGCTCTGGGCTCTGTGCTGCCCAACCTCCATCAATAGACCACGCAGACAAAGCAGAATTATCTGCATCATTCACGGAAATCACAGCCTTCCTTTAAGAAGTTCACCAGGCCAGACGCGGTGTCTAACGCCTTTAATCCTAGCACTTTGGGAGGCCGAGTCGAGCAGATTTCCTGAGCTCAGGAGTTTGAGACCAGCCTGGGCAATACGGTGAAACCCCGTCTCTACTAAAATACAAAAAATTAGCTGGGCGTGGTGGTGGGCTCCTGTAGTCCCAGCTACTCGGGAGGCTGAGGCAGGAGAATTGCTTGAACCTGGGAGGCGGAGGTTGCAGTGAGCCGAGATCATGCCACTGCACTCCAGCCGGGACGGACAGGGCGAGACTCCGTATCCAAAAAAAAAAAAAGTTCACCAAACCAAAAAGCTTAGCGGTTATATATATCCTGAAGTATGCTTATGTTAACCACTTCAGTCTGTGCCCCAAAAAGACCCGCAAGAAGTTGAGAGAAGCTATTTGATGTATTATTGCCTGTGACATTTGCTGTCACCTCACAATTTAAAGTTGATCATTTCTCAAACTTTTATTTCAGCCACTTAACACTGGGACCTGTAGTTTGGCAATGCTGCCAGCAGGTGGAGGTGGTGTCTAAATCACTGGTCTCGCCTAAATGCAGCGGTGCTTTCTCTCCCTCTCTGTACACAGCCCTCAGATTTCTAACCAGGCATTTTCCAGTTACTTGTTTAATAATTATTAATAATGATAAAGACAGTAATCACAATAAAATACCTGCTTAAAATAGCTCACATATTATTTTTTAAATATTGTGCAAGACGTCTTGTGGGACTTGGGATTATTTTAATTTTTTTTTTTTTTTTTTTTTTTTTGAGACAGAGTCTCACTTTGTCACCCAGGCTGGAGTGCAGTGGTGCAATCTCGGCTCACTGCAACCTCTGCCTCCCGGGTTCAGGTGACTCTCCTGCCTCCGCCTCCCAAGTAGCTGGGATTACAGATGCCCGCCACAATACCCGGCTAATTTTTGTGTTTTAGTAGAGATGGGGTTTTGCTGTGTTGCCCAGGCTAGTCTGGAACTCCTGTGCTCAAGTGATCCACCTGCCTCGGTCTCCCAAAGTGCTGGGATTACAGACGTGAGCTACCACACCTGGCCTATTTTAATTTTTAAAAAATGCGTGCTTCTGGTATCTTCTGTGAAAAAATTTTTTTTTAGTTTTTTAAAAAGTGTGCTTATTTGTTTGGGTTCTTTATATAAGAAACTTGTATTACTTAGTCATTTTTGAAAGGGAAAAATGAAACTATCACTTGTTTTCATAAGTTTTAAAGAAACACACAGGTCCCAGGGTTATCTTTGTCTTGTCAAGAGCTACAGCTTGATGACCGGCAGAATATCTAGTGTCTCTGGCTACTTATCTAGCAGTGGCAGAGGATCTGCTTTCTGTAACAGATGTGACGATCACTGCCTCCTATCTTTTTTTTTTTTTTCCTCAGAGATAGTGTCTTGTTCTGTTGCCCAGGCTAGAGTACAGTGGTACAATCATTGTTCCCTGTAGCCTCGAACCCCTGGACTCAAGCAATCCTCCCGCCTCAGCCTCCCAAGTAGTTGGGACCACAGGTGCACCCCACCATAACTGACCAATTTTTTTAAATTTTTTCATTTCGTAGAGAAGGGCGTCTAACTCATTGCCCTGGCTGGTCTGGAACTCGTGGCCTTAAGTAGTCCTCCCACCTCAGCCTCCTGAAATGCTGGGATTACAGGTGTGAGCCTCTGTGCTCAGCCCCATAGCTAAGATTTTTAAAGCTAGTTACGGAAAATACTTTCATTAATCTTTTTACTGTCTGATCATGTGGTGTGGAATTTTTCCCCTTGGCTAACAGGAGGTATTACCCTGATACCCGAGTAGAAGTGCAAAGTGGTTCTTTTTCTTCTGTGTCCCAGACCAGAATTAGTTATTTTGCTTACTATGAAAAAGTTGTGCATTAGCTCTTAGTAGTAAATAGTGATAAATCTCCCATTTTTTAAGAACCATGGTCCAGACCCCACAATCCCTCTTTCAAACATTATTTCATATAATCCACACTTCAGCCCAATGAAGTAGGTTACAGATCTCTTCTTTCTATAGATGAGAAAACAAGCCTTTGTGAGAGTAAGCACATCACCTTTAGTGATAGAGTCCAGTGTCTAGACTCTCTAGACAAGGGGGGTGGGGCTGGCTGGGGCTTTGATTACAAAGAACCTAAAAGAGGCAGATTGTGTCCTGTTATCATAGAATGTTTGACGTAAAATATAAACCTGGTATGGTGCAAACTACAAATTTCAGTTGGTTCCCACAGCTGGAAGCCTTACAATTTCTCCTTTAAAAGAAATCCACTGCTCGTTTCCCTGTTGTTCAGGATCGCAGCCCCGAAAGTTGTGATGTCTAAATGCCATTATTAAGGGACCTGTGAAATAAATTATGGTATATTAATATAAAATGAGATACTTTTCAGCCATTAAAAAGAATATCTATCTAGATATACTTACATGGAAAAATTACCATGAAATAAGCAAATTGCAGAATAATAGGTAATATTTCTTGGTGTGAAAGAAGTGTGTGCTTGAAATGCATATTTTTCTCCAAATCATATTTATTTTTAAACTGTTTAATGAGATATAGTTTATATGGAGTGATATTTACAAATTTTTTTTTTTGAGATGGAGTCTTGGCTCTGTCACCCACAATGGGGTGCAGTCATGTGATCTTGGCCCATGGCACCTTCCACCTTCCAGGTTCAAGCGATCCTCCCACCTCAGCCTCCTGAGTAGCTGGGACCACAGGTGTGCACCACCATGCCTGGCTAATTTTTTTGTATTTTTTGTAGAGACAGGGTTTCACCATGTTAGCTAGGCTGGTCTCAAACTCCTGACCTCAAGTGATCCACCCACATCAGCCTCCCAAAGTGCTGGGATTACAGGCATGAGCCACCGCCCCCAGCAATATTTACATATCTTAAGTGTACAGTGGAGCTTATGTCTGGAATAATATACTCCAAACTTTTAAGAATAGTTAACTTTTTTTTGTAATTTTTTGTAATGATCATGTTATTTTATATATATATATATATATGTGAATATGTGTGTATATATGCATATATATTTTTTGTTTGTTTTAAAGAAAAGATTAGATGCACACATTTACACTCACGTTCAACTTGAGAAGCTTCCCAGGGATCTCAGAGATCCATCCCATCTTCTATCCTGAAATCTTCCATCCTGAATAGGAGACTATGCCTGGGAAATTTTACTTTAACAGCTGAAGATTTGGAAAGCCAGAAGTGACTGAGAGATCAAGGCCACTCTCTTGTTATTTCTTACCAGACTGTGTGTTCTGATAAGAAATGTTGGGATGTTGGACTGAGCACCCTGTTTTAGGCCCCCACCCTCATTATCAACCCCCAGCAATTCCTCATCAGGAAAAAGAATAGGCATCCCTGAGGTTCTCTCCAATTCTCTGGGCACCAGAAACACCTCCTTATTTATTTTAGTACATTTGTGAATGAGTGTATATTAAGCATTCCCAGTTTTCAAGATAACAAGTTCAAAAGGACAAAAATAACATGTATTTATTTTTGTTGCCCCATAACATATAGTGAGGCATCTCAGCTGTCACAGGCAGATAATAATTATGAATTGACAATTTATATAATTAGGTGGGGCACAGTGGCTCACGCCTGTAATCCCAGCATTTTGGGAGGCTGAAGCAGGAGGATTTCTTGAGGCTAAGTGTTCAAGACCAGCCTGGGCAACATAGTGAGACCCCATCTCTAAAAATTAGCTGGATGTGGTGGCATGTGCCTGTAATTCCAGTGATTCAAGAGGCTGAGGCAGGAGGATTGCTTGTGCCCAGGAATTGAAGGCTGGAGGGAGTTATGATCACACTACTACATTCCAGCCTGGGTGACAGAATGAGACCCTGTCTCTTAAAAAACAAAACAAAACAAAACAAAACCAGTTTACACAATTGAATACTGAATTTCTTGGACAGTGTCACTTTCCTAATCTCTCACCCCCTCTGTCAACACTTCTGTCCACCCTTCCTTACTTTCAGAGTCAGTTACTTCATCTGCACTTGTTTACCCATAAAAATTGCCTTGGTATTGAGGGGTACGTGGGATGGATATTGGAGAGAGGCTAAAGGAGGCTATGTTTTCTCATCAGTGGTTTCATTATCACCAGAACCCTCAGCCTGTGGTAGATAAAGCTGGGAGGGAGTGTGTTCGCATTCCAGGCTCAGGGCGGGGTAGACCATGCTGGTGAAGCGGGAGTAATGAGGGCCCTGGCTGTTCCCTTCAGTTCGAAACTGGAGGCATCGCCTCAGGGCTCCCCACGCCAAAGTTCTAGGACTCCAGTGATCACCTTTGGGTCCTTCTGCTCTTCTGCTGCCTCCCTTTAACCTTTTCGGCTTTCACTGGTTTAAATCATATCCTGGGCCAGACAGCAGAAGCTGTGCCTCCTTTCAGTAGGTGTGCTCGTAATAGGGACACTGACAGAGGAACAAAGCTGTTAGATCCCATAATTTCTGACTTCTGTCCACCCATGTTTCTCCTTTTTTTTTTTTTTTTTTTTGAGGCAGGGTCTTGCTCTGTCACCCAGGCTGGAGTACAGTGGCATGATCTCAGCTCACTGCAGCCTCTGCTTCCTGGGTTCACACGATTCTCCTGCCTCAGCCTCCCAAGTAGCTGGGACTACAGGCGCACATACCATCATGCCTGGCTAATTTTAGTATTTTTTGGTAAAGATGGGGTTTTGCCATGTTGGCCAGGCTGGTCTTGAACTCCTGACCTTAAGCGATCTGCCCGCCTCGGCCTCCATATTTCTTCTCAATTATGTAATAAAAAGACTAATTCGGAGGTACACTCGCATAAGAAAGCAGAACATCTTAAGCCAAGAGAGCGTTACCTTGCTGAGGGAAAAGAAGGAATTAATTTTTATTGCCAACTTTGTGTCACATGCTGTGTCTCCAGCATTATCGCCCCTAGCCCTTACAGCAACCCTGTGGGACTGGTGTTGTCATCACCTCTGTTTCACCGCTGAGATCACAGGAAGCTTCCGAGTGGAGGCTGAGCCAGAGCTGTCTGGCTTTAGTGCCTGTGCCATTCCACTCACATTGGCTTGCAACTTGGCTCTGACTACTGATGATAAAGCCCGGGAGATAGTATCTGTGAAGTACCTAGCTTGGTGCCTGGCACATACTTAGAAAATGTTCCTCCCAACAGCCTCACCCATCCTCAGTCACCTTCCACCCTTCTGTTGGAAGCATAGCCTCCACCAATAATTTCTTCTCAAACTATTTTTAACAGGACCTCGGACAGTGATCCACCCTAAAGCACGAATTATTGCGGAAGCCGGGCCAATAGTGATTGGCGAAGGGAACCTAATAGAAGAACAGGCCCTTATCATAAATGCGTAAGACTCTTATACATACTGTAAACCAAGTACCATGGGTAATGGTTTTTCTTAATTTCAGCTGTCTGTAAGAACCTTTTCAACTGACATCCAGGAGGCCTACTATTTTAGTGATAGAGAAACATTAAGGGTCTTTTTCAACATAAGTAAATGAGTAAACCAAATACCATATGAGGGAAAAGACTTGTCCAAGATGAGAGAGCTGAGTAGCTGCCTAGAATGTTTGACGCTCGGTCTGGTCATCTTCCCCTTACATGTGGCTGTCTCACCCATTCCTTAAGCAAACATTGCCCGAGCACTTCAAGCCTCCAAGTGCTGCGCCCACCACCCTGCAGAGTTTTTTTTTGGATTTTTTGGTTGTAGCTGAAATGTTATTACTCATGCCTAAACACGTGAATTTAACTCTAAGGTATTTTTTCACAAGTTTTGCACAGGTGACACCCAGAATTATAGTTGAACAATGTGGAGTCCTAGAGGCAAGTTTTAAACTGTAAAGATTAAAAAATAATAAAATACTAGAACACGTGCATGATCTTAGTGAACTAGACTGTAATACCTATGAATTTTTCATAAACATAAGTTCTTTCTAGATAAAATTTTGGGAAGGAATTCAAGCTTATACCTAATTTATAGCAACCATGTATGGAATTTGAAAGAAAGACCTTGGGAAAATATTTAACTGTCAGAAAAAGACTGATTTAATGCTTACTTAGGATTTAAAATACATTTGGCACCTTCAGTGTAAGTCAGTTAACAGCAACTATATTCTGCAGTAACTCAACTGTCAGAGATAAAGCACCATTTAAAAATGGCGTCCTCCTCTTAGAACACAAACATTTTATCTTCCAAATATTTCAACTAGCTAACTAATAGCAATAATTATTTTATGTGAGTATCTGTTTATGTTTCACAATCCCAAATGATTATTAAGGGTGGAAAATTTTCAAGTTGGGCATGATTTTGATTCTAATTAACAGCCTAAAAAGATAGCTAGCATCTTCTTTCCTTTGTCCTGGAGAAGACCCACTGGACTTTGAATTTAAAAAATAAAGTAGGCTGGGCGTGGTGCCTCACGCCTGTAATCCCAGCACTTTGGGAGGCCGAGGTGGGCAGATCACGAGGTCAGGAGTTCAAGACCAGCCTGACCAATATGGTGAAACCCCATCTCTACTGAAAATACAAAAAAAAATTAGCCGGGCCTGGTGGAACCCCACCTTGTAGTCCCAGCTACTTGGGAGGTTGAAGCAGGAGAATCGCTTGAAGCTGGAAGGTGGAGGTTGCAGTGAGCCAAGATCGTGCCACTGCATTCCAGCCTGGGGGACACAGCAAGCCTCCGTCTCAAAAAAAAATTAAAAATTAAAAAATCAAATAAATAAACTAAGGAAGGCTGTTCTTTTCTACACACCAATGACTTCTTCACTTTTCAGTAGCTCTCTTCAACTCAAAATCAAGCCTTCTCTAGCACACAGGATGAATGAATCACTTGAATTAAGAAATAACTTACATAGGCTGGGTGTGGTGTCTCAAGTCTGTAATCCCAGCACTTGGGGAGGCTCTAGCTGGTGGATCACCTGAGATCAGTTCGAGACCAGCCTGGGCAACATGGTGAAACCCCATCTCCACAAAAATACAAAAATTAGCCAGGCCTAGGGGCACGTGCCTGTAGTCCCAGCTACTCGGGAGGCTGAGGCAGGAGAATCTCTTGAACCCGGGAGACGGAGGTTGCAGTGATCCAAGATGGTGCCACCGTACCAGCCTGGGTGATAGAGTGAGATTCCATATCAAAAAAAAAGTAAAAGAAATAACTTACATAGTCATGTCTTTTAAGCTTGATGTAGGTAAAATTGAAAGAATTAACCCAAATTCAAAAATGGGAAGAAAATTGCTTATTGTGTTACTGACTTTTTGGATGATTTGTTTCTTCTGTTTACAGTTACCCAGATAATATCACTCCTGACACTGAAGATCCAGAACCAAAACCTATGATCATTGGCACCAATAATGTGTTTGAAGTTGGCTGTTGTATCCTTTACAATAATCTACCATAAATAATTCCTGGCTCTCCTTTAGTACTTAAGTCTTCTCCTGTAGAAATTGTAAAATTGTCATAATTTGTCTATCAAACATATTTACATTCACAATATATATTATAATTACATTTTTAAAAGTAGATCATCCAGGCTGGGTGCGGTGGCTCATGCCTATAATCCCAGCACTGTGGGAGGCCGAAGCTGGCGGATCACTTGAGGCCAGGAGTTTGAGACCAGCCTGGCCAACATGGTGAAACCCCATCTCTACTATTAAAAAAAAAAATTACAAAAATTAGCCGGGCATGGTGGCACATGCCTGAAATTCCAGCTACTTGGGAGGCTGAGGCAGGAGAATCACTTGAACTCGGGAGGCAGAGGTTGCAGTGAGCCAAGATTGTGCTACTGCACTCCTGCCTGGGTGACAGAGCAAGACTCCTTCTCAAAAGAGAATAAAAATAAATAAAAGTAGGTCATCTAGCTCTTTGAACAGACTTCTTGAATAGTATATATTTTAAAAATGGTCCCTTCTGTTCCTGTAAATAAGTCAATAGCATAAAGTAAGTGTGCCGTTTTTAGACAAACGCAGACACACACATATCTTTAGCTCAGCACTTTGAAAGTACCACTTCTTTTGCTGGTACTACAGCTTGTTGACAGGTAGCAATGGCTGAGTGACAGTAAACATAGAAACTGCAATGCTGGCTTGCTTCTTGATTCAAGAACCCCAGCTTTGTCAGTGTGGTTCCTCTGTAGTTTTAGGTAGACAATGCATTGTCTGATTCAAGAAAATGGTGTGTAGGGGTGAAAATATTTCATTATTCATGTGTTGTCTGTTTCCCCCCTAGAATGTCTCCAGCTCTTTTGCTTAGTTTAGTACTCTAAAAAGATAGTAAAATCAGGCCAGGCGCGGTGGTTCATGTCCATAATCCCAGCATTTTGGAAGGCCGAGGCGGGCAGATCACCTGAGGTTGGGAGTTTGAGGCCAGCCTGACCAACGTGGAGAAACCCCGTCTCTACTAAAAATACAAAATTAGCCAGGCATGATGGTACATGCCTGTAATCCCAGCTACTCAGGAGGCTGAGGCAGGAGAATCACTTGAACCCGGGAGGCGGAGATTGCGGTGAGCCGAGATCACGCCATTGCACCCCAGCCTGGGCAATGAGCGAAACTCCGTCTCAAAAAGATTAAAAAAAAAAAAAAAAAGATAGTAAAATCTTATGGTGTCAGCAAAACATACAATATATAGTAGAAAATATTTAGAAGGAAAAATCTAAATGTTCAATGATAGCAAGATATTTAAATAAATTGAACTATGAGCATAAAACCACAAGGACCATTAAGCAGTCATTTAAAATTATGTTTTTCAAGATTTTATTTTATTTTATCTTTTCTGAGACAGGATCTTGCTCTGTCACCCAGGCCGACATGCAGTGACACAATCATAGCTTACCGCAGCCTCAGCTCCCAGACTCAAGCAATCCTCCCATCTCAGCCTCCCAAGTAGCTGGGATTATAGGTGCACACCACCGTGCCCAGCTAATTTTATTTTTGGTAGAGATGGTGTCTCACTCTGTTGCCCAGGCTGGTCCTTGAACCCCTAGGCTCAAGCAGTCCTCCCACCTTGGCCTCCCAGAGTGCTGGGGTTACAGATGTGAGCCACCCTGCCTGGCCTAAAGATTTTAATAGCATGGAATAATGCTTGCAAATTTAAGTGAACTGAATAAGGTATAAAAGTTTATACAGTTTGATTCCCACTTATATACAGGAAATTCTGTATATTTATATAAAGATATATCAAACTTTTAACAGTGTTTGAGTGATTGGGTGATGGATAGTTTTAATTATCTTGAAACAATTATGAAAATATTTTACTCATAAAATCAGGGTATAAGGTGCTCATTTCTTTAAAAACACAAGTCATTTATTTATACCTAGAGATATTTATGTTTAAAGATAAAACCGTTACCACAGATTGCCCAGAGCAAAGAGTTCTGGCAAGGGTGAGCCTGCATGGCCCATCTGACACCCCTGTCCTCTGTCTCAGTGCAATATAAGGACATACTGTGTTAGTGGGGACTAAAGATGAACATATTTATAGTATTTACCTAACTCTGGCTTACAGATTCCCAAGCCATGAAGATGGGAGATAATAATGTCATTGAATCAAAAGGTAAGCTACATTCAGAGTTTCATTGTCAAAGCAGTGACCTCTTTTCTCTTTGTGGTGTCCTGGGAAACAACCTAATAGAAACTGTGGCAAGGTGTTGTGCTTGGAAGTGGGCTACAATAGCTGGCAAACTAATTGTTTGCCACTAAGGAACCTAATCTGGTTATGTGGTTATCTGGTAATGTTAAATACATTAAATTTAAAATCAGCTATGTACAGGATTGAATTAAACCATAAACTTTAAATGAAAGATTCGGAAAAGATTTCTTCTAAATACTAGTCTCTGAAATTTTGGTTGGTTAGTGTTGTTGTAGAATTAAAGGGGGGGGAAAATCAAAGTGTCTGTAGCAGTTGTTTTCTTTAATTTCAGGAATACTTTTCCCTAGCCAATCAGAAACAAATATCATGTGCTTGTAAGTGGGACCAGACGGGAGATTACCTAAAGTCACTGTCACTACTGGGAAGCAACTTCAAGAGCTTGTCCCACCAAGGTCCAGAAAGAACCTGAATGATGACAGTTCTTTAGAATAATGGGTTATCTTTCTTGGTCCTGAGTGGCATGAAAGAAAATGCTTCTTTTTTAAATAATAAAATTATACTTTTTGTTAATCTACTTAATGACTTTTATTTTAATTTGGATTAGCAATTATCACTATTATCATCAGAATTTTCTGTTTATTTTATGCTTACTGTGTGTCAAACCTGTGCTCATCACTTTACATCTGTTATCACATTTATTCCTTAAACTGTGAAGTAGAGTGGCCTCTTTGTTTTATACATGAACTTGAGCTTAGAGACTTTGCAACAACTTTCCCAAGGTCACACAAATAGCAGCAGAGCTCCATTTTGAATCCATCTGACCTTGGCTTGTACTGCCTGCCTCTGTGTTGTCCATACAAACTCCAAACTGATGTATTTTCTTTAACTTTTTTCTTGAGGCCAGTTTACATTTTTATACCTAAATCATCTTAAGAAAAAAAGTGTTGGAATCATTTGATGTCTTAAGTTGCAGTTCTATGTTTTTATTGCAGCATATGTAGGCAGAAATGTAATATTGACAAGTGGCTGCATCATTGGGGCTTGTTGCAACCTAAATACATTTGAAGTCATCCCTGAGAATACGGTGATCTATGGTGCAGACTGCCTTCGTCGGGTGCAGACTGAGCGACCGCAGGTACTAGAACCTCTCTTTAAAAAGAGTTCTATCTGCTGATTTTCCCAAAATACAATGTAATTGTCTTCATGAGGCAGCAGGCACACTATTTAAGAACATAATTAAAATAAAACAAAAGATGCGAGGCTCAGTGACTCATGCCTGGAATTCTAGCACTTTGGGAGGCCGAGGCAGGAGGATGACTTGAGGCCAGGAATTTAAGACCAGCCTGGGCAACATAGTGAGACTCTGTCTCTACAAAAACTAGAAAAACTTAGCCAGGTGTGGTGGGGCATGACTATAGTCCAGCTACTGAGGAGGCTGAGGTGGGAAGATAATGCTTGAGTGTGAGGTTACCATGAGCCGTGATCATGCCACTGCACTCCAGCCTGAGCAACAGAGACCCCAGCTCAAAAAATAAATAAAAAAAAAGAAAACAATGAGAAACATCCCGAAAACCAGGATTTAATTGCAGTTCAATCCTTAAAACCAAGATTTAATTGCAGTTCAATTATTTAGTCTTTAGGTTAATATCAAAAATATATACAAAGATGACAATGACAAGTCAGTTATGAGAAAAGATCCAGAAATGTTACTCTTGGTCTCATGCATTGTCACTGACAATGCATAAACAAACTGTACAAGCCATATTGATTTACTCCTAAAATATCAGTCTTCAAGGTTAAGGAATGACCATACTACATTTATCCTGTGCCTCTAACTGGGGTGTGTCTATTTAGTTTATTGCCATAGCTTCATAATAAACACAGCTTGTGAATAAGAAAGTGTGTTTGGATATTTTCATGGCTTGAGAAATTATCTCCTCCTAGAAATTCAGATCAAGAATAATGTAGAGTACATATTTGGAGTTTAATATTAGAGTAGGAGATGAAAAAGGGCATTTGGGCTTCCTTTGGACATAAGACATTTGTATTGCAGTTTTGAGCCTCATTGCTTGGCACATTCGATATATATTTCTTTAGTTACCTAGCCTCCTTTTCCTCCCACTAAAGAAAATAGTTTCAAGCACTGTGCGAGGCCAAGGTGGGCGAATCACTTGAGCCCAGGAAGGAGTTCGAGACCAGCCTGGGCAACATCATGAGACCCCATCTCTACAAAAAATAAAAAATAATTAGTTGGGCATGGTGGTGTTCACCTGTAGTCCCAGCTACTTTGGAGGCTGAGATGGGAGGATCGCTTGAGCCCAGGAGGTCAAGGCTGCAGTAAGCTCTGTTTGTACCACTGCACTCCAGCCTGGGTGACAGAGTGAGACTCTGTCTTGAAAAAAGAAAAAAAAAAAAAAGAATAGTTTCAAGACATAACTTTGCCTCTGATTCTTAGCCATATTTTATCAGAAATCAAAACTCCAGTTCTTTTTGGGTTACTCTATTTCTGTAATGTTTGGCTTCATTATTATTATTTTAAGCAAGTATTACTCTATAGACTAAAAAGGAAATAAGGTCAAATCCAGTCATTTGTTTTACTTTCTACATAACAGCAAAAATGACTGAAGAGTGGGAAATAAAGCTGGTGTTGGGGAAGGGAGATTAGAATTAAGTGAGCAAGAATATCTGAAGCTTAATATTTTATAATATGCCTAAATTTCACTAATCATAAGGATTATGTAGAGGTCTTTATTAAAAATAAAGATTCCCCAGACTTACTGAGTCACAGTGCTAGGGCAGGGGCCTAAAAATCTATATTTTTCACAAGTACCGCAGTGAGTTTTACAATCAGGAAAATCTGGGCAGTACTGGTATATGAAGAGTGAAGATCAGACAGGTGTATCCAAGTACACCTCAGCTGTGTGGCTCTGTAGGTCATGTGGAAAACAAAATACTCTGGGTGTTTTACTTACGTGGTCTTCTGTAATCGGAACTTTTTAACTTTTCAGAAGCCAGGATGAAATCTACAAAAGCGAGTTTGAAAACTGATTTCTGTATATTTTTATATAGATATATAAAATCTGTTGGCTTTTTCTTGTAACCAAACTTAGTATATGTTCATTATAAATTAAAAAAAAAAAACAAGCAGGTAAGCAAAAATGAGTCAATGAAAAGCACCTGTAATTCCACAACTTATTAATAACCATTGCTACCTGGAACTTTTTTTTTTTTTTTTTTTTTGAGGCAGGGTGTGTCACCCAGGCTGGAGTGCAGTGGTACAATCATGGCTCACTGCAGCCTCAACCTCTTGGGCTCAAACAATCCACCTGCACCCCTACCGCCCTGCTTCCACCTCAGCCTCCTGAGTAGCTATGACTACAGGGGTGTGCCACCACACACAGCTAATTTTTAAATTTTTTTAGTGACAAGATCTCCCTATGTTGCTCAAGCTGGTCTGGAACTCCTGGGCTCAAATCATCCTCCTGTCTGGGCCTCCCAAAGTGCTGAGATTACAGGCATGACCCATCACGCCTGGTTGCTGCGTGGTACTCTTGACTTTGCTTTCTGCCAGTCAGCCTTAATTACCTTATCTTTTTAGCCCCAGACACTGCAGCTGGATTTCTTGATGAAAATCTTGCCAAATTACCACCACCTAAAGAAGACTATGAAAGGAAGCTCAACTCCAGTAAAGAACTAAGAACAGTATATGACATGAAGATAACATTTTGTCTTTGACCACTGTCTTTTGAATGGGCCCACAGTGTTTATGTGCTCTTAACAACTCACGGAATAATACGTGTTCACTTTATTTTGTAAAATTGAGTTGAGAGGAAACTAATGGAGTTTCATTGTAACTGTCCTTTGTAATTTATATAAATGTATTATTTTCCTATATCCTTGCTTCTTTTCTGATAATTTACAGATTTAGCTTTTCTTTTGTTATATAAACTGCTAGCCACAAATTTTAGTTATGTAAAAGGCTACCCTTGACAAGAAAAGACGTACTGTTATGTATTTATATTCTAGCATAGACTAAACTGAATAAAAATGCTGATAACAGGACCTTTAGTAAGCATACTTTAATCAGTTTTTCTACTTGAATTAATCTTTTCTCTTAATTTTTATTATGTACTAGTTGTATTAAAGCTAATATGTTTACTTTTTCCTCTTGTGGATTTGTAGCTGTTTAAAATTTCAGGTGAAATTTCAGTAGCTATTGAATTAATTTAGACTTCACTTTGTTTTTAAGAAAAGTACAATTTTTTCTTTTTGGTAAAACAAAAGTAATCAGGGAAAGATGTTTTCAGTAGAATACAAATTAGTGGCATTCTTGGGTTTCTGAGGACAATGAAACTAAAAGAAATTTTGAAATTTATACAAATTTATGAAATTATTAATATTTTAGCATAGTACTAATCAGTTATTGAGCTTTATTATTCTATTGTCTATGTAGTGAGCAAAATGTTGAGAATTTTATAATTCCAAATTTTTAAAATAATTCAAGTGCATAAATTTACTGGAACATACTTCTCAACTTTTGAATTAGTAGATATTGACTAATACTAAGATACTAAAATACTAAGATATTCTCTCAAAATTTAATTTTTATTTATTTATTTTAGAGACAAGGATCTCACTCTGTTACCTAGGCTGGAGTGCAGTGACACAATCTTTGCTCACATGGATCACTTGACCTCCTCAAACTGAAGTGATCCTCCCACCTCAGCCTCTTGAGTAGTTGGGACTATAGGCATAAGCCACCATGCCTAGCTTTTTTATTTTCTTTAACTTTTTGTGGAGACAGGATCTTGCTGTGTTGCCCAGGCTGGTCTCAAACTCCTGGCTCAAAATTTAATTTTTAATTGTGAATAGAAAAAAATATCTTTTTGAATTTCTGAAACTGACAGCGCAAATTAGCCTAATTGTTCGAAATTGGAATGATTTTGGTAAAAATACTCGACTAAACTTGGAAAACTATACTGTAGCAGATGAAACATTGAGCTTTTGAAAAGGAGAACCTAAATACCCTATTTCTGTTAACTGCTATTTATTCATTTTTCAACCCCCTGGTGATCAGTTCAGAATGTTGTTGATCATGGAAATTTTCTAGATAAAAGAAATGAGAAATTACAAGAAGTCTTTGAAATTCTACACTGGTTCTAATGTATTCTCTCTGGACAGGCTAAGTAAATGGCCTCTCCAAACTACACAGGTACTATGTGGGGCAGCAGTGAGATACCTTCTAAGGACTTGATAAGAAGAAACCACCAGAGAGTCTACACATAGTGAGGAGAGTCTCAATGCTTCCCAGGTACACTGTAGGTTATTACATGATATTAACTCATTTGAGGAAAGAAAATAACCAAAATTATCCACTCACCAAAATGCGGTTTGAAGAAACAAAATATGACAGCGTGTATACGGTGTTATCCGTGAAAAGGAAGTCCTGCATCCAAGAGATTGAGTAATTCAGTGACCAAAAGTGTTCTCTACTTCAGTTAGGACTAGTTTATCAAGACCCAAGGTATGTGGCTTAGGGAGAACATACCTTGAGACTTGCCACTTCTTTTGGCACTAATTACAAGCCTAACTGAACCATCTTCTGATTGTTAATATGGCCTTTAAGCTATTATTGTTCAGGAAAAGGGAGAATTCTGCATGAGGGCACCAACATTTCATTCTGCACATAGTAAATTTAGAGAAATTCTCTGGTTTATACGTCAGTCTCATGTGAATTTTGTGTGTGGTTCTGCCCTCAAGTTTGTCAGTTTAGCCTATGAGTTTCTAAATATTCTGATGAAACATGGTTTCTGATTCTTCAGGATAGAGAACCAAAGCCCAGACAGATTATTGCAAACTTCACTCTTTGGGGCTTCTGCATAGCCAGGCTGTCAGCCTTCTTCTAGTGGCACTCTATCTCACTTGAGACTACACTCAAACTGCATCCCAAATATTCTAGAAAAATAAGCTAAGTGGTAAGGAGAACCCAGACATCCATGTGACATGAGGTAGTAACTGGGCAGGGAAAAGAGAGAAACCATTTTATCAAATCATCTTATTGCAATCTGGCACTAGCTCTTCAGGCAAGATGATGGATCTTTGCCAGTTGAACAGTGTAAGGTCTAGAAACAGTGATGAAACTTCACTTCGTCCGTAAGCACACACTGTAGTAGTTATGTATGCTATGTAACAAATTACCCCCAAAACTAAAACAACACACATCTTATTAGCTCACTCAGTTTCTGAGAATCAAGAATCTGTGTGTGGCTTAGCTGATGCTGGGGCTGCAGTGTTCATTTCCAAGATGGCACACTAACATGGTTGTTGCCCGAGGGCCTCAGTTCATCATCACATGAGCCTCTCTACAAGGCTACCTGGGTGTTCTCTTGACATGGCAGTTGGCTTCTTCCAGAATGAGTGATCCCAGAGAGGATGGAAGCCACAGGGCCTTTCATGACCTAGTCTCTGAAGTTGTACACGATCATTTCCAATGAATTTGATTTGTTAGAAGTGAGTCACTAAGTCCATTCTACACTGAAGGGATGGGGAATTAAGCTGTACCTTTTGAAGGGAATAGCATCAAAGAGTTCATGCTCATATTTTTATTTTTTGTTTTATTTATTTATTTATTTTTTTGAAACAGAGTCTTGCTCTGTCACCTGGGCTGCAGTGCAGTGGCACAATCTCAGCCCACTGCAACCTCTGCCTCCCAGGTTCTAGTGATTGTCCTGCCTCAGCCTCCTGAGTAACTGGGACTACAGGTGTGTGCCACCATGCCTGGCTAATTTTCGTATTTTTAATAGAGACAGGGTTTCACCATTTTGCCCAGGCTGGTCTCGAACTCCTGACCTCAGGTGATCCACCTGCCTCAGCCTCCCAAAGTTCTGGGATTACAGACGTGAGCCACTGTGCCCAGCCCATGCTCATATTTTTAAACTCCAGCATGTATGTACACATCCATTTACATCTGGGTTTCTCCCAGTGCACTGTCAACATCTCCTTAGAGAGTCTCCACACTGGGAGGAAGATGACTTTGGGAAGGACTGCTGTATATTAATTGCCATGGCACATGATGTCATCAAAGGTCATCTTACCCACTTGAAGCCCCATTGTGTAGTGTTTTCTGACATCAAATGTGTGGTTTTTCCAACACCAGCAACCGATTCTCCAACACCAACTGAATGTCCAGCAATTCAGAACAGTTCTGGTGCTATCTGGAGTTAGCCCAGACCCCACACTCCCATAAAACTACCCCCACTTCGTTTGCCAGCATCAAATAGGGTACCCAAACTACCTATACTTCTGCCCAGCCAACTCCGAATTAGGGTATTTCCATGATCCTTCAGGCTCAATAATTCTCTAGAATGACTCAGAGAACTCAGGAAAGTGTGTATTTACTACTGCAGATGTATTACAAGGGTACAACTCAGGAACAGCGTGAAAGCAAGAAGTACCGAGGCCATGGGATGGGATGGGATGGGATGGCACAGGGTTTCCATTCCTTCTTTGAGCACGTCAGCCTCCCAGCACAGCACCAGCCTGGAAGCTTTCCAAATCTAATCATTCAGGAGTTTTTATGATCCGGTCTGTAGCCCCTCTAACCTCCCTGGAGTTTGCAGGTCAGGGCTGAGAGTTCTGATCCTCTAGCCCTATGTTCTCATTAGCATACAAAAGACAGTACATTCTGGCCAGGCGTGGTGGCTCGTGCCTGCAATCCCAGCACTTTGGGAGATTGAGGTGGGCAGATAACTTGAGGTCAGGAGTTCAAGACCGGCCTGGCCGACATGGTGAAACCCCATCTCTACTAAAAATACAAAAATTAGCCAGGCATGGTGGTGGGCACCTGTAATCCCAACTACTTGGGAGGCTGAGGCAGAATTGCTTGAACTCGGGAGGCAGAGGTTGCAGTGAACCAAGATGGCACCACTGCACTCCCCCTGAGAGCAAGACTCCGTCTCAAGAAAAAAAAAAAAAAAAACCAGTAATTTCCAAGGGTCTGAGAAGCTCTGTGCCAGGGACCAGGGACAAAGACCAAATATTTTTTATTTTGCCACACCTATCTTCTTAGCAATTTAGATTACTTTCCCTTAAATATAACATAAATTCCATTAAGCATCAGTTTAAGTTGAGGCGTAACAGAAATTATTATTAGCAAAAACCTTGAGAGATAAGAATACTAAGTGGGAGAAATAATAGAAGAACTATTTTAACCCTAATATACTTTGTCAAGTCTGACTTTTTAAAAAATCACATTTATTAAGCTTGCATAGAGCTGACTACATGCCAAGCACTGTTAAAAGCAGTTTACATGTAACTTGTTAATTGCACATTATTTCCTTTAATTGTCTTAGGTAGGTGATATTACTATCCTTATTTTGCAGAACTGGAAATTGAGGCACAAAGAGGTTGAGTAACTGCCAGAGGTCTACTCAGCTAGTAAGTGGCATTTTGGCTCCAGAGTTCATGATCTTAAGCATATTCTCTGTTGCTTTATTGGAAGACTAAACTTTTAAGATAGATATTCTATAATTCAGTGGGCTTCCTAAATGCAAATGGGGAAAACAGATGTGGATTCACCTTTCCTAAAGGCTTTGCCTCTCTTTAAATTCTTCAACTGAGTGATCCTCTCTGGGATCACTCATTCTGGAAAAAGCCAGCTGCCATGTCAAGAGAACACCCAGGTAGCCTTGTAGAGAGGCTCATGTGATGATGAACTGAGGCCTTCGGGCAACAACCATGTTAGTGTGCCATCTTGGAAATGAATACTGCAGCCCCAGCATCAGCTAAGCCACACACAGATTCTTGATACTCAGAAACTGAGTGAGCTGGGATTACAGGTGTGAGCCATTGTGTCCAGTCTGGATCTGCTTGTTATAACTAATTAACTGTAGTGGTAATTTGTGGTGGTGTTTTGTTCTGTTTTTTAGTGTGTGTGTGTTTTACTGGTAAAAGTAATACATTAATAATTTCATTTTACACAGTTTAGGAGGTGGGGAGAAAACACTTCTGATTCCATGGCCCCACCTCAAGCACCACCACTTGAATCGTTTGGGGGCTAATTTTTAATGTGCAATCCAAGGTGAATGAAGATCTCTCAGACACATGCACCTTAAAGCTTCATAATTCCCATGTAGACCTGCTGTTTTAACACAAGAGGGCACCAGTAGACAGGATAGTTCCCCCATAGTGTCTGGCAAATGGGTGCTCTTGGAGAGTTATTTAT
Organism: Pongo abelii; assembly: GCF_028885655.2. Taxonomy (NCBI): domain Eukaryota; kingdom Metazoa; phylum Chordata; class Mammalia; order Primates; family Hominidae; genus Pongo; species Pongo abelii. The sequence continues at coordinate 32,024,110 of NC_071992.2, forward strand.
TTATTTATTTTTATTTGAAGACAGGGGCTGGCTGTGTTACCCAGGCTGGAAAACACGACTCACTGCACCCTCAACCTCCTGGCAATCCTCCTGCCTGAGCCTCAAGCGATCCTCCTGCCTGAGCCTCCTGAGAATCTGAGACCACAGGCTTGTGCTACCAGGCCCAGCTAATTTTTAAATTTTTTTGTGTGTAGATGGAGTCTCCCTATGTTTCGGATGATCTCGAACTCCTGGGCTCAAGTTGTCCACCTGCCTGGGCCTCCCAAAGTGCTGGGATTACAGGCATGAGCCATCGCTCTTCCTGACCCATTTTAAGGATACTTTAGACTTTAATACTTTATTAAACAAAACTAGGAGCAGTTCCTTTCCTTTCCCTTTTAAAGGGTGTTGTATTTAAATATTTTAGAGCATTTAGCTGGGACTAGGTTCATGACACTAAACACATGCAAATGGAGGCTCAGGCTTTGAGAAGAGAATCATTGTCATGCCCGCTACAGACCCAGCCAAGAATGGATTGCCCAAGCCTTCATTGTCAGCATCCCTCTCCACAGGGTTTCAACATTGCTCACCTTCATGAAAGTTTGGTGCTAAGTCCTTGAATTTAGACTTTCTTTTTTCCTTTTTTAAATTTTCAGTGACAGGGACTCACCATGTTGACCAGGCTGGTCTTGAATTCCTGGACTCAAGCCACCCTCCTGCCTGAGCCTCCCAACGTGCTGAGATTACAGGCATGAGTTACCATGGCCTGCCTAGATTTCCCATTTCTTAAACTAACTCAGCTTTCGTTAGCTACCTATATGGTTCAGACTTTTGAGCCAGTCTCTGCTCTCAGTGAAAAATAATGCCTGATGCTCAGAACCCAAATTTCCCCTACTATGAAGTCATCTGCTCCTTGGTAGGCTAATCACTGCTCTCTCTGAGTTGTATGCTTTCCAAAAATCAGTTGTATTTGGCCGGGCATGGTGGCTCACGCCTGTAATCCCAGCACTTTGGGAGGCCGAGGTGGGCAGATCACTTGAGGACAGTCCAAGACCAGCCTGGCCAATATGATGAAACCCCATCTCTACTAAAAATACAAAAGTTAGCTGGGCGTGGCAGTGGGCCCCTGTAATCCTAGCTACTCAGGAGGCTGAGGTAGGAGAATTGTTTGAGCCTAGGAGGCAGAGGCTGTGCTGCTGCACTCCTGCCTGGGCAACAGAGCAAGACTCCATCTCAAAAAAAAAAAAAAAAATCAGTTGTATTTGTTCCAAAACTTGTTTTTGCAAGTTGTACTTAATAACGATGTAATTTAATTCGATATTACCAAAATCAAACAATTATGAGTGTGAAGAGAGTAATCTCTATGAAAAAAAGTTGAAAACTTGGGAAAGACCTGATAAAGACATGTTATTAAAGAAAAAAATGCTGTGGAATTAGGTGTGGGCAAAGCAACCATGAATGTTTGGGAGGGAGAGAAAAGTGTCAAAATATAGGACTTTGCCCTCATTTTGTTTCACAAGTGTCTTGAGTCCTCATTCTACTGAAGCTGAAATTGATAATGCTTCTTGCTGTGCTAATCAATGTCCTCTGTGCAGCCTGCATCAGCAGGCCCACATGCAAAGAAAAGGTCTTAACCTGACATCAAAGGAATGATGGGTAGATAAACCTGTTTATATTTTAAATTAAAAATAAAATTTTGAAGATATATATATATAATAATTTTATGAAGCCCCATATAGCTGACTTTTTTCTTTAACCAACCAACTACAGATTCTGATTGCGTAGTCAGGATGGCCGCGTGCAGTAGCTCACGCCTGTAATCCCAGCACTTTGGGAGGCTGAGGTGAGTGGATTGCTTCAGCCCAGGAGTTTGAGACCAGCCAGACCTCATCTCTATTAAAAAAAAGAAGAAGAAGAAGAAGAAGAATCAGAATTTCTACAGTATAGTTCCAGGAGCTGCCAAACAGTGGTATAAGGAAATGAATTGCCTGGGCCTCAACGCATCCTCAGTGTCAGTGACACATGTATACTTTCAAATGAATAACCTCTTTTTATGAAGATTATACTTTGGCATCCCTTATCTGTAGGCTAGCTGTGCTTGATTGTAATAGAATAGATTTTTAGGACTTAATCATCATTAATGTATCTGTATTAGTCCGTTTTCACACTGCTGATGAAGACATACCGGAGAATGGGCAATTTACAAAAGAAAGAGGTTGACTGGACTTACAGCTCCACGTGGCTGGAAGGCTTCACAATCATGGCAGAAGGTGAAAGGCACATCTCACATGGTGGCAGACAAGAAAAGAGGGCTTGTGCAGGGAAACTCCCATTTTTAAAACCATCAGATCTTGTGAGACTGAGACTGAGACCAACTCACTATCACAAACACAGAACAGGAAAGAGTCACCCCCATGATTCAATCACCTGCCACAAGGTTTCTCCCACAACATGTGGGAATTGTGGGAGTTGCAATTCAAGATGAGATTTAGGTGGAGACACAGCCAAACCTTATCAGTATCTACGCCTGTTTGTTCAGAGAACAATTTCAAGTCTTTCAACTTATCCTGCAACTGTGCCTAAAATATGTTCCTTTTTTACTTAAGGCTACCTGGCACTGCTGTAGATGTGTAATATATTTTGCTTAAATGCTTAGCATGAAAGGGAAGACTTCCACTTTTGGTTGCTGTAACCAGTGAACTTTTGCCATTATGTTCAGTAGACTTTGTAATCAGGAAAAAAAATGACCATATTGAATCCCAGATGGCATTCTTTTTTTTTTTTTCTTTTTTTAAGAAAGGGTCTCACTGTGTCACTCAGGCTGAAGTACAGTGTCACTATCATGGTTCACTGCAGCCTTGACCTCCCAGGTTCACATGATCCTCCCACCTCAGCCTCCCAATTAGCTGGGACTATAGGCACGCACAACCATGTGCAGCTCATTTTTAAATTTTTTTTGTAGAGACGAGATCTCTCTATGTTGCCCAGACTGATCTCGAACTCCTGGGCTCAAGCTATACTCCTGCATTGGCCTCCCAAAGTGCTGGGATTACAGGTGTGAGCCACAGCACCCTGCCCCAGACGGCATTCTTTACATTCTAACTTTATCATAATGCAATTAGAAAAATTAAAAAGCTCTTTACTAAGTTATAATTATTAAATTTTGTTTGTCCCACATAAAATCAAGTGCATTTTCAGTTTTGAACACTGAAAATGAAGGGTGAAATCTCTCATGTTGGAAATGATATTTTGCTAAGGCTGCCTTCCTCTTTTTGCAAGATATGTGGCCCCTGCTATATATTTAAAGCTCTGCACCAAAAAAGAGACATATGAGATCAAGGACAAGCATCTGTCTTCCATGTCTTGGTCCATTTAAGCTGCCATAACAAAATGCCATAGACTGAGGGGCTTAAACAACAGAAATTTATTTCTCACAGTTCTGGAGGCTGGGAAGTCCAAGATCAAGGCACTGGTAGGTTTGATATCTGGTGAAGGCCATCTTTTTACTGTGCCCTCACATGGCAAAAGGGGCAAACAATCTCCCTTGGGCCTCTTTTATAAGGATGCTAATCCCATTCATGAGGGCTTCATCCTTATGACCTGATCATCTTCCAAAGGCCCCACCTCCTTTTTTTTTTTTTCTGAGACGAAGTTTCACTCTTGTCCCCCAGGCTGGAGTGCAACAGTGCAATCTCAGCTCACTGCAACCTCCACCTCCCAGGTTCAAGTGATTCTCCTTCCTCAGCCTCCCAAGTAGCTGGGATTGCAGGCATGTGCCACCACACCTGGCTAATTTTTTGTATTTTTAGTAGAGACGGAGTTTCACCATGTTGGCCAGGCTGGTCTTGAACTCCTGACCTCAGGTGATCCACCTGCCTCGGCCTCCCAAAGTGCTGAGATTACAGATGTGAGCCACAGTGCCTGGTCTAGTCCCCACCTTCTAATACCACCATCGTGGGGATGGAATTTCAAACATAAATTTGGGGGATGGGACACAGATTCAGACCATTGCACATCACTTTCTTCTTCCTAACAGATCTTCAATTTTGTTCAGCTATCCACCCATCCATGGATTGACTTTAATCAGTCCATTCCAATGAATATTTGGCCTTTCCCTGATCCACAGGTGCATGTATAATTTGCCTAATACAAGCTAAGGGAAGAACATATTTCATAGTTGGGGGAGGTTTTCCTTCTTCCACTGGATGTGAATAGGGGAACATGCTGCCTGTTTGCAACTGGCAGCCACCTTACCACCATGAGGGGAAGCAACAAAATGCAAAGATATAAAAAATATAGATGCTTCAAGACATGGCTGAGCCCAAACTTAGAGCCTAGTCCTTGTAGATAATACATTTTCTCCCTATTTAAGCAAGAGTGAACTGCGTTGTCTGTGACTTGCAGAAATTTTGTGTCCTGTTACAAAATATCAAAAATTTGCCTCAATTTTCTAGTGTCCTGCTCTACTGATGCAGTAAGCATCTGCCTGGTCCCAACATTGCTGGCTGCTGTAGGGATGGTTAACTGAAAAGGGGCAAGAGCATATTATACAGGTACAGTCACGCACTGCATAACAACGTTTCAGTCAGTGACAGACCACATGTATGACAGTGGTCTCATAAGATTATAATGGAGCTGAAAAATGCTTATCACCAAGTGATGTCATAGCCATTGGAACATTATAGTGCAACACATTACTCATGTGTTGTGGCAATGCTGGTGTAAACAAACCTACTGTGCTGCTAGTTGTATAAAAGTATAGTACTTATCACTGTGTTACAATCACCTATAGTATTCAAAGCAGTAATGTGCAGTACAGGTTTGTAGCCTAGGAGCAATAGGCTATAGCCTAGATATATAGTAGGATATATCATCTAGTTTGTGTAAGTACACTCTGTGATATTCATACAATGATGAAATTGCCTAATGATACATTTCTTAGAACTCATCCCCATTGTTAAGTGACACATGATTGTAGATATGAGGCAAGAGAAAAAGCTTTGTTTAACAAGAGATAATGGCAGCTTTGGGATGTGGCAATAAAGATATGGACAAGTGGAAAAATTAAAGATGTAATTAAGAGACAAAACTGATAAGATTCAGGGATGAACTAAATACTAAGGGAAGGGAGAGACAGGTGGCAAGCATGACCCTAGGAATTTCTATTTTGCATAAGTAGATGGATAGTGATACACTCACTAAGCTCCAGAGATCACCAGAACAGAGAAGGTTTGATATTGAAGAACAAGAATTTGATGTTTGCCAGGCGCAGTGGCTCATGCCTGTAATCCCAGTACTTTGGGAGGCTGAGGTTGTGGATCGTGAGGTCAGGAGTCTGAGACCAGCCTGACCAACATGGTGAGACTCCGTAAAAATACAAAAATTAGCCAAGTGTGGTGGTACATGCCTGTAATCCCGTCTACTCAGGAGGCTGAGGCAGGAGAATCGCTTGAACCCGGGAGGCAGAGGTTGCAGTGAGCCGAGATCACGCCACTTGCACTCCAGCATGGGTTACAAAGCAAGACTTCGTCTCAAAAAAAAAAAAAAAAAATTGATGTTTGACACACTGAGTTTGAGATACCTTTGAAATATCCAGTTTAGATTTTTCTATAACAGCTTTATTGATATATAATTTACTTTTTAAAAATTATCTGGTTTTTAATATATTCAGTTATGCAACCGTCATTTCTATCTAAATTATTTTTTAATATTTTCATCACTCCAAAAAGAAAATTTCATATCCTTTAGCAGTCATTTCCTATTCTCCCTTCCTCCTAACCCCTGGCAACCACTAATCTGCTTTTCTGTCTCTAATGCTGGCCTTGGATTCAGCCTTCATGAGCTGTAATGGCTTTCCCTGGTGGCATCTACTAGAATATTTAAGGTGACAATTTTTTTTTTCCCATTCTGGGAGCCAACCACTTCAAAAAATCTTTGTCAGGTCACTGATGATTCTATAGATAGTAGAACAGAAACTTCAGTGGCCAAACGCAACTGTGAATACACACTTTGCAAAAAAAAAAAAAAATAGTTTGAAAAAATCAGTTAGCAAGTGGACAGCAGCAGCCTTCAAAAAGCAAAAATCAGCAATCACTGAGGAGGAGGAGAAATTGATTTCCAGAGTTACCACATTACAATACTCAAAATATCCAGTTCTTAACAAAGAATTGCAAGGCACACAAGGAAACATAAAAGTATGGCTCATTCACAAGGTAAAAAGAGTTGAACAGAAACCACTCCTGAGGAAGCCCAGACACTGGAATTACTAGCCGAAGATGTCAAATTAACTCTCTTAAATATAGTCAATAGGTTAAAGGAAACCAAGAAAAAGTCTGATGGAAAACAGGAGAATAATGTATGAATGAATAGGGAACATCAATAAAGAAATAGTAAAAAAAGAATCAAATAGAAATTCTGGAGCTGAAAATTACAACAGCTGAAATGAAAAATTCATTAGAGGAATGCAATGGCAGATTTGAGCAGACAGAAGAAAGAATCAGCAAACTGAAAGATAAAGCAATTGAAATTAACCAGTCTAAGGACCAGAAAACACAGAAGAAAGAAAAATGAACAGAGCCTAAGGAACTTGTGGGACACCATCAAGCATGTCAACATATACACACATCATAGGAGTGCTAAAGAGAGATTTAAAAAAGGAAGAAAAATATTTGAAGGAAATATTTTAGGAAATAATAGCTTCTCAAATTTGAGGAGAGACATGAATAAACACATCCAACAAACTCAAGCAGGATAAACTTAAAGAGACCCACACCAAGACACATTATAGGCAAATTGTCAAAACCCAAAGACAAATATGGAATGCTGAAAGCAGCAAGAGATGCAATTCATTATGTACAATGGATCCTCAGCAAGATTAACAACTGATTGCTCATCAGAAACCACAGAGACCAGAAAGCAGTAGGATAACACATCTAAAGTCTTTAGAAAATAAAAACAAAAACAATAAAAGACCTTTCAACCAAGAATTCGAAACCAGCAAAACTATTCTTCAAGAATAAAGGATAAATTAAGGTATTTCCACTTTTTTTTTAAGTTGAAGAAGTTTGTTGCTACTAGATCTGCCCTACAAGAAATGCTAAAGAGAATCTTTCTGGCTGAAATGAAGGAATACTAGTCAGTAACTCAAAGCCATAGAAGAAATAAAGAACACAAGTAAAGGTAACTACATAGGTAAATACAAAATCCTGTATTATTGTGTTTTGTTAAGTAACTCCTCTTTTTTCCCTATATGATTTAAAAGGCAAATATATAAAACAATAATTATGAATCTATAGGAATGGGCCCATGATGTATAAAGATGTAATCTGTGGTAATAACAATATAAGGGAAAGGGATACAGATGTATAGGAGCACAGTTTTTGTGTACTATTCAAACTGGTGTTTATTAACACTAGTTAGTGTTAATTACTGTAGGCTGTTGTAAGTTTAAGTTGTTCATTGTAATGCCCAAGGTAACCAGTTAGAAAATAACTTTTATATATATGGAAAGAAAAAGGTAATTAAAATCATAGCACACACAAACAAAATCAACTAAATTAAAAAAGGAAGTGATGAAAGAACAAAAAGCATATAAGACCTACAGATATGATGCTAAAGCATAGGCAACAACAAAATTAAAAGCTTTTCTGTATCAAAGGACACTATCAAGAGAGTGAAAAGACAATGCACAAAATGGGAAATATTTGCAAATCATATCTGATAAGGGCACAACATTCAGATTATATACAGAAACTCTACAATTCAACAATTAGCACACAGCTCAATTTTAAAGTGGGCAAAGAACTTGAATAAATATTTCTCCAAAGTTGATATACAAATAACCAAAGAATTCTCAACATCATTTGTCATTAGGGAAATGCAAATCAAATCCACAAGATACCATTTCACACCCACTAAGATGTCTGTATTCAAAACAATGAAAAATAACCTGTTGGCAAGGACGTGGAAAAATTGGATCTCTTGCTCATTGCTGGTGGGAAGAAACATGGTACAGCCACTATGAAAAACAGTTTGACAGTTCCTCTAAAATTAAACATAGATATTCCAGTTTGCCCAGCAATTTTACTTATAGGTAAAATACCCCAAAAAAATTGAAAACAGGAACTCAAATATGTGTACACCAACATTTATGGAAGCATTATGTACAACAGCTGCAGGTAGAAAATAGCCCAGTATCCATTAACAGATGAATGGATTAAAAATATGTAGTATAGGCCCAGCATGGTGGCTCATGCCTGTAATCCCAGCACTTTGGGAGGCCAAGATGGGCAGGTCACCTGAGGTCAGGAGCTTGAGACCAGCCTGGCCAACATGGTGAAACCCTATCTCTACTAAAATACAAAAATTAGTTGGGTTTGGTGGAGCACGCCTGTAATCCCAGCTACTCAGGAGACTGAGGCAGGAGAATTGCTTGCACCCAGGTGATGGAGGTTGCAGTGAGCCAAGATGGTGTCACTGCACTCCAGTCTGGGTGACAGAGCAAGACCCTGTCTCAAAAAACTAAATAAATATGTACTATGTTCATGCAGTAGACTATAATTTGGTCATAAAAAGGAGCAAAGTACTCATACTTGCTACAACATGAATGAATCTTGAAAACATGCTAAGTGAAGGAAGGCAGACCCAAAAGGCCTCATACAGTATGATTCCATTTATATGAACTATTCAAAATAAACAAATCTATGAAGACAGAAAGATTAGTCGTTGACAGGGAATGAACAGAAAAGGAAATTGGGAGGTACAAGGCTTCCCCTTGGGGCTGAAGAAAATATTCTGGAATTAGATAAGGATAATGGTTGTACAATATTGTAAATATACTAAAATATCACTAAATTGCATGCTGCAAAATATTTAAAATGGTGAATTTTGTTGCTATTTTCAAAACATGTGTTTCCCTGGAAATCATATGCTAAAACTTAATCTCCAATGCAACAGTGTTAAGAGGTGGGGTCTTTGGGAAGTGATTAGGCCATGAGGGTCCCACCTCCATGAATGGGATTAGTGCCCTTACAAAGAGGATTGAGGGAGCCTGCAAGCCCCTGCTGCCATGTGAGTACACATAGAAGTCGCCTTCTACAAGGAACTGAATCTGCTGGTGTCTCGATCTTGGACTTCCCAGCCTCCAGAACTGTAAGAATTAAATTTCTGTTGTTTCTAAGTTATCCCAATTAAAGTCTTTTCCTATAGCAACCCAGATGGACTAAGACATTTGTTAAGTGAATTTTACCTAAAAAAAAAATTTCTATATCAGAGTTGTTAAAGAATGATGAAACTAGCACTCAATACCTGAAATAAAAGAGCAAAACTGAATTTATTGCTTCTATTATGAAGGAGAAGTATACTACTACGCTGGTCAGGCATGGTCTCCAGGAGCAGACCAGACTGCCGATCTGATCTCATTTAGGGTTTTTGAGAAGTTCACAGATATAAATAGGTTGACATCATCTGTAGAAGTGTGGTCACATAAGTGAGACATAACATTGATTTGTTGTCACTTGGAGGTATTTTTAATGAAGCAAATCCATTCTTTTTTTTGAGACAGAGTCTTGCTCTGTTGCCCAGGCTAGAGTGGAGTGATCTTGGCTCACTGCAACCTCTGTTTCCTGGGCTTAAGTGATTCTCATGCCTCAGCCTCCCAAGTAGCTGGGATTACAGGTGCCTGCCACCATGTCCACCATGCCTAGCTAATTTTTCTTTTTTTTCTTTTTTGAGATGGAGTCTCATTCTGTCACCCAGGCCAGAGTGCAGTGGTGTGATCTTAGCTCACTGAAACCTCTGCCTCCCAGGTTCAAGCAATTCTCTTGCCTCAGCCTCCTGAGTAGCTGGGATTACAGGTGTGTGCCACCACACCAGGCTAATTTCTGTATTAATTTTTGTATTTTTGTTAATAGTAGAGACAGGGTTTTACCAAGCTGCCCAAGCTGGTCTCGAAGTCCTGGCCTCAAGTGATCTACCCACCCACCTCACTGCAACCTCTGCCTTCCGGGTTCAAGCAATTCTCCTGCCTCAGCCTCCTGAGTAGCTGGGATTACAGGTGTGAGCCAACACACCTGCCCCAAATCCATTCTTATTAGCTGATTTTCATAAGCAAAGGCTGACATTGATTGGTTGGTTTGCAAAAGCATGTTCACTGAGGCTAGTTGTCACGAATTAATTGAACAGATTTAAAATTGGTTCTGGTGGCTCTTTGTTACCATGACTACAGAACAATCAGTCTTTCCCTAAATTTGTGAGACCCTTTTTATTCTCATCCCAACCTCTTCCATGTTTTCAATAACCTCTTCTATGCTGTCCCTCAGGAGAGCCTCTGCTTTTTTATTATTCATGTATTTATTCAACAAACTGTTATGGGGTTCAGAGGAGAATAACACAGTTCCTGTCTTCAGAGTACCTACAGTCTAGAGAGGGAGCCCATCTAAACAGTTAATTCCAATTCAGTGTGGAGGAATGCCCAGGGAACCCGGAGAGGATACTCACTTTGTCTGAGAAACGGAGGGAAGTTTCACAGGAAAGGTGTATTAGTCTGTTTTCATGCTGCTAGTAAAGACTTACCCGAGACTGGGTAATTTATAATGGAAAGAGGTTTAATTGACTCACAGTTCCACATACTGGGGAGGCCTCATAATCCTGGTGGAAGAGTGAGGGGTGTCTTACATGGTGGCAGGCAAGAGAGCATGTGCAGGGGAACTCCTCTTTATAAAACCGTCCGATCTCGTGAGACTTATTCACTATCAGGAGAACAGCATGGGAAAGACCCGACCCCATGATTCAATTTCCTCCCACCAGCTCCCTCCCTTGACTTGTAGGAATTATGGGAGCTACAATTCAAGATGAGATTTGGGTGGGGACACAGTCAAACCATATCAAGAGGAAAGCCTTGACTGGACCTTGACCTTGACTCAACCTTAGTCCTTACTCTATGAGCACAAGTACACAGGACAAGACTTGTGATGGTTAATATTGAGAGTCAACTTGATTGGATTGAAGGATGCAAAGTATTGTTCCTGGGTGTGTCTGTGAGGGTGTTGCCAAAGGAGATGGACATTTGAGTCGGTGGATTGGGAGAGGCAGACTCACCCCTACTCTGGGTAAACACCATCTAATCAGCTGCCAGCTGAATAAAGCAGGCAGGAGAAGATGGAAGAGCAGACTTGCTGAGTCTTCTGGACTTCATCTTTCTCCCGTGCTGGCTGCTTCCTGCCCTCGAACATCAGACTCCAAGTTCTTAAGCTTTTGGACTCTTGGACTTACACCAGTGGTTTTCCAGGGGCTCTTGGGCCTTTGGCCACAGACTGAAGGCTGCACTATCGGCTTCCCTACTTTTGAGGTTTTGGGACTCAGACTGATCCACCGCTACCTTCCTTGCCCCTCAGCATGCAGACGACCTATCGCGGGACTTTACCTGGTGATTGTGTGAGTCAATTCTCCTTAATAAAATTCCTTTCATATATATATCTATCCTATTAGTTCTATCCCTCTACAAAGTCCTGATTAATACAAGTCAGGAAAAGGGTCTTTCAACAGAAGCAGCTTAACAATAGTTACTAATATTCTATATTAATCATAGAGATAAGAAATTAATGGTTACCTATTGTGTGCTAGGCATTTTCCTAGGTGCTTTAAATGGATTGTCTTCCTAAAAGCTCACGAAAACCTTATGAGTAGATACCACTAATACCTGATTTTCCAGTGGAGAAATCTTGTCAGGGAAACAAATATAATAACTAGCCCAAGGTTATTTGGTGAGTAGTACAGACTGGATTCAAATACAGATCGTCTGACTTGGATACCTATGAAGACTAAGCTTTGATTTTTTTTTTTAATCTTGCCCAGATTCCTATCTAAAGGGCCTGGAGAGTCATGCCCTACAAACCACAAATTCTCATCAGATGGGTTTTATTTAACACTATCTATCATGACTTACTTTCCAACCTGACTCTGGCATAACATCACAGGACAAGGAAGAAAATCAAAATATTTTACCCCAAAACATGTTTCTTTGCCATATCTTGATATGGCCTGGCAAAGCTGTTCTTTCTGGGGGAAATTTTGCATCTGTAAAGAATCTCTGTTAACATAGCTAGATTTTTTTCTTCCAGGTCCTCCCAATCCTGAAGAGATTAATTAAAACTCCAGCACCTTTTAAACATCTCAATAGGAAACACTTGTCATCTGTTGTGTCTAAGGGCAGCCACTATAAGACTTCAGAAGAACCCTGATCTCCACAATTTTTTATTCTAACCTGAACATTTCATTTCTATCAATCTCAGGTCTTTAGACAAACTCCACCAATTGTCAATCAGAAAACGTTTACATTTACCTATAGCCTGAGAGCCCCTGCTTTGAGTTGTCCCGCCTTTCTGCACTAAACTAACGTATTTATTGAACGTATTTAATTGATGTCTCATGCTTCCCTAAAATGCATAAAACCAAGCTGCGCCCCAACCACCTTGGGCACATGTTCTCAGCACCTCCTGAGGGCTGTGTCACGGGCTATGGTCACTCATATTTGGTTCAGAATAAATCCCTTCAAATATTTTACAGAGTTTGACTCTTTTCATTGACACCTACTTGGCCTTTCTTTGATAAATTACAAGTTCGGTAGAGGCCACCCAAGGGCAACCCACAGAAGAAGTTCTTCAATTTCTATGTGAACTATTCGTAATCCATCTTAACAGGACATTTACAAAGTTTGGGATACGCATCACAATTTGCATTTGGAAAGTATTTTAATAATGTTCACAAGGTAAAATTCATTGATTTTGGTGAACTAATTGTGGACAACATGTTAATAAAATTTCAACTTATTCTATACAATGCTGTATTTTAATGGCTGAACTATTAAAAATGTATATCCTATTATTGAACAAATGATAACAGTAATAATTCTAACTGAGCTATCAGGTAAAGAAATTAAAGTAAATTTACAGAGTAACACTAATCTTATCCTTAATAAAGAAATTTATAACTGACCGGGTACTGTGGTTCATGCCTGTAATTCCAGCACTTTGGGAGGCCAAGGTAGGAGGATCACTGGAACCCAGGAGTTCAAGACCAGCCTTGGTCACATAGGAAGACCCCTCTCTTCAAAAAATACAAAAATTAGCAGGCATGCTGGCACCTGCCTGTAGTTTCAGCTACTCGGGAGGCTGAGACAGGAGGATGGCTTGAGCCTGGGAGGTCGAGGCTGCAGTGAGCCGTGATTGCACCACTGTACTCCAGCCTGGATGACGGAGCAAGCCCTGTCTCAAAAAAAAAAAAAAAAATTCTAACTACTGCCATCCTCAAAAAGCTAAGAATGATTGCTCTAAGATTTTCAACAGGGAAAGATGACTAATACATCCTTAATGTTTGCTTCCATTTGCATTTCTATCTGCATGTTAATTATTGCTTAAGTTATGCATTTTGCCTTGGTTACCATTTTTCCTAATTAAGGATTTGGGGGTCAAGAGATAAAAACACTACTGCAAACTAGCTTAAGCAAAAGGCCTTTTCTGGGAGGCCTTGGAGATAGCTAATGGATTCCAAGAGCACCGAGGATAGCCAGCCCCACAGAGGGCTGGACCAGGAAGCCGGCGCCGGCTGCCTGTGCTTTCGTTCTTTCTCGAATTTGTCTGCTCTGTAGGTCTCTCAGCAGTCACATGTGGTCACTGCTTATGCATGCACAAGACCTACCGTGGCAGCTCTCAGCTCCCTGGTTTATGTGTCCTCTGTTGCTTGCCTTGCAGGAATGACTAAGTAGCATCTCACAGTCCCAACTTGAAACTCTCAGGATCCAGAGTGTATGGTCCTGTATTGCAAGCACAACTGCTGCTCCTGAACAGGGGCAGCTCTCAGGAAAGAGGGGCAGGAGCTGAGAGCAATCATCCGTGTCTCCTACTCCACTCATTTGAAAAGGAATTTGCTTGTCTAAGTATTCCCTAATTTCAGAAAAAAGAGATAGGAGAAAGGGTTAATGGACCAGACCAGGGGAGCAGAGACAAAAGGAGTCTGGGCCTGGGCCAGGTCAGTCTTTCAAGGAAGAGTGTTTTAGGTGGCAGAGCCTTCAGAGGCAGATGCAAAGTTCTTATTACGAGTGACTACCAGACAGTGTCAGTTAAGACAGCCATTTCAAGCTGCTGAAAGCCTGACCTTTTATAGTCACAGAGTCCTCTGGTGAGAACTGATCCTGGAAGAGTGTGCCTGTTTGTGTCTTTATCTGGTTGGATGCAGTCTTTATCTTTTTATTTGTTTATTAAACAAAACATCTTATCCTTGTTGGCAGAGTCCCCTGTGAAATATAAAATGGAGTATTTTTCCAAGATGGAGTTAGTTTTGTCAAGGGTGCTCAATACAGTAGTGGATGACTGTGAGCACTCCCTTCAGCTCTGATTATTCTAGTCTAGGGTCCCATTTGCCATGGTCCTCACAGAAGGGTTACACCCAGATTAGGAGAGAGTCTGTGGAAGCCTTTGACCTTGGTGGTGCATTGACACCCCCAGGCCAGACCTCAAAATCTCTGAAAAACTTTAAAAGTTTCCCAGGTAGCACATACCCACCAAAGGGTAAAAATAATTACACTTGAATTTGCAAAACAAGGCTAGAAAATTTTTCTTTGCAGATTTTAGTTTTATTATAAATATAAGTCACATTCAGTACACGAAATTTGGGAAAAAAGGAAAGAAAAGGAAAACACATTCACAATCCCAACATAAAGAGACAACTACCTTTTTTTTTTTTTTTTGAGATGGAGTCTTGCTCTGTCACCAGGCTGGAGTGCAGTGGCGTGATCTCGGCTCACTGCAACCTCCGCCTCCCAGGTTCAAGCAATTCTCTTGCCTCAGCCTCCCAAGTAGCTGGGACTACAGGCACATGCCACCATGCCCAGCTAATTTTTTTTGTATTTTTAGTAGAGACAGGATTTCAGCATGTTGGCCAGGATGGTCTCAATCTCTTAACCTCGTGATCTGCCTGCCTCGGCCTCCCAAAGTGCTGGGATTACAGGGGTGAGCCACCACACTCGGCCAAGAGACAACTACTGATACCACTTTACTAGATTATCTTTTGTCTTTTCTTTCTTCTTCTTCTTCTTTTTTTTTTTTTTTTTTTTTTGAGAGGGAGTCTTGCTCTGCTGCCCAGGCTGGAGTACAGTGGCATGATCTCAGCTCACTGCAACCTCTGCCTCCCAGGTTCAAGTGATTCTCCCACCTTAGCCTCCTGAGTAGCTGGGACTACAGGTACATGCCCCATGCCTGGATAATTTGTCAAGGTTTATGTAGAGATGAAGTTTCACTATATTGCCCAGGCTGGCCTCAAACTCCTGGCCTCAAGCAATCTTCCTGCTTTGGCCTCCCAAAGTGTAGTTTCTTTTAAACCTTACCTGGAGGCACCTGGAAATTTGTGAGAGAACCTTTGATTTAACACCCCTGATTTCTGAGGGCCAGCCTACACTGATGTTCCCAAAGTCTCTCCCAAAGATGGTATAACTAGGATAGGAGATAAGTTCCCAGCCCCAGAGGGAGCACCGCAGGACGTAATACCACCCAAGAGATGGGAGCCAGTTGTTAGCTGACAGTGGCTTTTCCTGCCCTTCCAGTGAAGGTGTCACTTTGTCTCTGTCAGATTTCGGAAGGCCCCTCGCAAATGGCTTCCTGTTGGGTGTGGTGGTTCACACCTGTAATCCCAGCACTTTGGGAGGCCAAGGTGGGCAGATCACCTGAGGTTGAGAGTTCGAGACCAGCCTGACCAACATGGAGAAACACTGTCTCTACTAAAAATACAAAATTAGCCAGGCATGGTGGTACATGCCTGTAGTCCCAGCTACTTGGGAGGCTGAGGCAGGAGAATCACTTGAACCTGGGAGGTGGAGGTTGCAGTGAGCCGAGATCGCACCATTGCACTCCAGTCTGGGCAACAATAGTGAAACTCTGTCTCTAAAAAAACAAAAAGGCTTCCCAGTGGCAGGAGTTCTTGTCAATGGGCAGCTGTCCTCCTCTCTGGAAATCTAAATTCTCTTTAAAAAGTTTATATTTCTATTAGGTTATTGTGCATAATTATTTTGCATAATTTTGTAGGGCTACTTAGGAGAAATGAAACAGCTTAAAGAAATGATGCAGGCCAAGCACAGTGGTGGCTCATGCCTGTAATCCCTGCACTTGGGAGGCCGAAGTGGGAGGATCACTTGAGCTCAGGAGTTTGAGACCAGCCTGGGCAACATGGTGAAACCCTCTCTCTACTAAAAATACAAAAATTACCCAGGCGTGGTGGTGCAAGCCTGTAGTCCCAGTTACTTTGGTAGGCTGAGGTGAGAGGATCACTTGAGCCTAGGAGGTCGAGGCTGTAGTGAGCCAAGATCACACCACTGCACCCCAGCCTGGGCAGCACAGTGAGACACTATCTCAAAAAATAAAAGAAAAAAATAAAAATAAAAAAGAAACGATTACATATATACCACATATTTGTCAGAAAAAAAAGAGTCCAACTCTGTAAAATATTTGAAGAGATTTATTCTGAGCCAAATATGAGTGACCAATGAATGGCCTGTGGCACAGCCTCAGAAGATCCTAAGAACATGTGCCCAAGGTGGTCAGGCTACAGCTTGATTTTATACGTTGTTATACATTTTAGGGAGACATGTAATCAACACATGTAAGATGTACATTGGTTTGGTCTAGAAAGGTGGGACAACTGGAAGGTGGGGTGGCATTCCAGGTCATAGGCAGATTCAAAGATTTTTTGATTGGCAATTGGTTGAAAGAGTTCTTTTCTAAAGACCTAGAATGTCTGGGTGAAGATAAGGGGTTGTAGAGATGAAGGTTTTATTATGTAGATGAAGCCTCCAGGTAGCAGGCTTCAGAGAGAATAGATTGTAAATGCTTGTTTTCAGTCTTAAAGAGTCTGTCCTATCAGTCTTCAGGTCTCTGTGTTGATGTTAATGTTTGTCAGCTGGGCCTGAATTCCAAAAGGGAGGAGGGAATGAGGAGGCATGTCTGACATGTCCCCTTCCCATCATGGCCTGAACTAGTTTTTCAGGTTAACTTTGGAATGCCGTTGGCCAAGAGGACAGGGTCCATCAGTTGGCTTAGAATACTATTTTTGGTTTACATATTTATATGCACACACATCTGCATACATTGTTCCTGAGGACAAGTGCAAAGATTATGTGTCTATGACTACACATTATTTATATTGAAAAGGAGAGTGAGTCAGATTTCATTCTAGAAGACTTGACACCCCACAAGTCCATTACGATCCAAGGGCAGTGATAGAAATGACAAAGCCTCCTTCCAGAATACAGGTTGAGTATCCCTTCTCTGAAATGCTTGGGAGCAGAAATGTTTTGAATTTGAGAGTGATTTTTTAAAAATATTTACATTATGTAATTACCAGTTGAGCACCCTAATCCAAAAATCTTGAAATCCAAAATGCTCCAATCCTTTGAGCATCATGTTGGTGCTCAAAGAGTTTTGGATTTTGGAGCATTTTGGATTTTGCATTTTTCAGATTAGGGATGCTCAACCAGTTCCTAGTAATAGAGGAAAGGCCTTTGTCCCCTGCCATGCCCAAATAAAAACTTTTCTGTTTTGTTTTCATAAAATACCACTGTTTCAACAAAGTAAACATTAGAAGAATAATTTAACAAGAATGGTGGTTGTTTTTCTTCCTCGTAAAAAGTACACCTATATCAGCTATTCTTTAGAATTTAGGAACAAACAAAGCCTTCACAATTTATCACTCTTTAGAAAATCATTCCAAACATTTGTTTCCCTGATTTGTATGCTTCCTCTTTCTAACAGTAATTTGCAGGGGGTTAAGATTGAGAATGTGTATACATCACGGTTAATAAAGTAGAAATGAACAGAGCAACAGGGAATGTGGAGAAGCAGATGTGCCAGCCCTGACTAACCACTGTGACTGATTATGAGATGATTTGACTTTGAGACCATGTATACAAAGCAGTTAGCAGAAAACCTAGAACACAGGAGTTGCTAATAAATGGTAGCTAATAGTATTATATTTCACAACCAGTATTACACTTCTCACCCATGTTGTGTCACCAAATGAAGTTGCAGCTACACTCGTTCTTTTTGTTTTAATTTTTGAGATGAAGTCTCACTGTGTTGCCCAGGCTGGTCTCAAACTCTTGGCCTCAAGTGATCCTCCTGCCTCAGCCTCCCAAAGTGCTGGGATTACAGGCTGGAGCCACTGTTTCCAGTACATCCATTCTTAAGGCTTTAAAATAATTCTGGAACAAGACACCATTGGGTGGACCCTCCAGCCCAGTCCAGCATCAAGTTCTACCGGACAGTGTGTGATCCCACTCTTAGTTTTTTGTTTGTTTGTTTGTTTTTTAATAGATATGAGGTTTTGCTATGTTGCCCTGACTGGTCTCGAAATCCTGGGCTCAAATAATCCTCCCACCTTAGCCTCTCAAAGTGCTGGGATTACAGGTGTGAGTGAGCCATTATGCCCTGCTGCATTCTTCTTTTGACCGAGGAACTTTTGAGCCTTGCATTTCAGGAAATAAAAAACAATAATTAAACTCACAGTATTCTTGCACCATAAGTTTAGTTCTTTCTTCTCTGCCTGGAAAATTTGGAAGCAATAAAGTCCCCAATATATTGGTCTGAAAAACATCTCTGTGATTTTTGGTAGCCATGACAAATAAGAAAAAAGAGTAAGGCTATTGTTC
The DNA here is from genome assembly GCF_028885655.2 of Pongo abelii. Lineage (NCBI taxonomy): Eukaryota > Metazoa > Chordata > Mammalia > Primates > Hominidae > Pongo > Pongo abelii. The sequence goes on from NC_071992.2 coordinate 32,042,780, forward strand.
TCATCACACATAAAGGAAGCTTTCAGCTAGAAGGTCCTCAGAAAATATTTCCAATGCAGGTCAGAGAGACTGCAGAATCCAACCAAACAGGATTTTCTTCTTATCACTGCACATCTGTATCTGAGATTACTGCCCTCAATAACCAACTTGTATACCCCTAAGGCCCCAGAGCGGCCCCAGAGCTGCCCCAGAGTCTCCCAGCAATGCCCAAGTGTGGGGTGCGGAGAGAGAATCCCACTTGCTACAACAGACAGTGGTTTGCATCAATAGCACAATTGCTGACCTTGGAAAAAGCCAGCAAGAGGCTCACGCCTGTAATCCCAGCACTCACACCTGTAATCTCAGCACACTGATAGGCCGAGGCAGGTGGATCACCTGAAGTCAGGAGTTCAAAACCAGCCTGGCCAGCATGGTGAAACCCTGTCTCTACTAAAAATACATTAAAAAAAAATTAGCCAGACATGGTGGTGTACACCTGTAATCCCAGCTACTAGGGAGGCTGAGGCAGGAGAATTGCTTGAACCTGGGAGACGGAGGTTGCAGTAAGCCGAGATAGTGCCATTGCACTCCAGCCTGGGCAACAAGAATGAAACTCTGTCTCATAAAAACAGAAAAAGAAAGAAAAAGCCAGCAAGGTTCCATCTAGGCCTAAAGGCCAAGGCTCTCTTCATATGCCTTCCTATAGCTCTTCCCTTTTGCCTCCCTCCAAATCCTTAGACCCTTCCATTCTTTTTTTTTTTTTTTTTTTTTTTTTTTTGAGACAGGGTCTTACTCTGTCACCCAGGTTGGAGTACAGTGGTGCGATCATAGCTCCCTGCAGCCTCAGACTCCTGGGCTCAAGCAATCCTCCCAACTAGCTGGGACCACAGGTGTATGCCACCATGCCTGGCTAATTTTTAAATTTTTGGTAGTGATGGGGTCTCTCTATGTTGCCTAGACTGGTCTTGAACTCCAAGACTCAAGTGACCCAAAGTGCTGAGATTACAGGCATGAGGCACCATGCCCAGTTCCATTTTATTCTTTGATTCACCTGAGACAATATCAGAAGGTAGTGTGTAAAAGCCTGGCCTTTCCCCAGGTATCCCAGCATAGTACATAGTAAGCAGGCAATAACTGAGTTAGAACCAAAAAGCAATTCAAAACAAAAATGTCTCTAATGCTGTGAGTTCGGTCCAGGTTTTTCTTTTTTGTTTTGTTGGTTGGTTGGTTGGTTGATTTTTTTTAGAAACACAGTCAGCCTCTGTTGCCCATGCTGGAGTGCAGTGGTGTGATCATAGCTCACTATAGCCTCAAATTCCTGGGCTCAAGCAGTTCACCCACTTCAGCCTCCCAAGTAGCTGGGACTACAGGCACTTGCCACCATGCCTGGCTAATTTTTAAATTTTTGGTAGAGATGGGGCCTTGCTATGTTGCCTAGGTTGGTCTCGAACTCCTGACCCCAAGCAATGCTCCCACCTCAGCCTCCCAAAGTTTTGGGATTATTCCATTCACACAAAGAAAGAAAGGGGAAAAAAAGAAAGAAGAAGAAGTATTGATATTACAGCCATGAGACATTGGAAAACTACTTTTTCAAATAAGGGAATGAATTGTCAAAATAAAAATGTCTAGATGATATCTTACAGATTTCCCCATACACATAACCTCGCCCTTTGCCCACACCTGTTGGATGTGCCCTCAGCCTCTATCCAATTCTCTTTCTCATATCAGAAGTTACCATCAAATATTATTATTTGGCAACTCTTCCTTAATGAGAGTAAGAGGATTTGGGGTGAGGGGAGGAACAATAGGTGGAGTATGTTCTGTTTTATGAATTGATAAGAAGGAAAGGAAGGGTGATATGGTTTGGGTTTGTCTCTTCTAAATCTCATGGTAAAATTTGACCTCCAATGTTGGAGAGGCGGCCTAGTGGAAGGTGTTGGATCATGGGGGTGCATCCCTCACGAACGGCTTGGTGCCCTCCTTGTAGTAATGAGTGAGCTCTTGCTCACGTGAGATCTGGTTGTTTAAAAGAATGTGGACTGGCTCATGTTTATAATCCCAGAATTTTGGGAGGCTGAGATGGGAGAATGGCTTGAGCCCAGGAGCTTGAGGCTACAGTGAGCTATGATTGTGCCACTGCACTCCAGCAAGAGCAACAGAGCATGGCCCTGTCTAAAAAAGAAAAAAAAAATTGTGTCACCTCCCCCTCTCTTTCTCGCTCCCGCTGTTGCCATGTGACACTGCCTTCTCCTCATTGTCCGCCATGATTGTAAGCTCCCTGGTGTCTCACCAGAAGCCAGGCAGATGTTGGTGCCATACTTGTACAGCCTGCAGAACCATAAGCCAAAATGCACCTCTTTTCTTTATAAGTTACCCAGCCTCAGGTATTCCTTTATGGCAACGTAAACGGACTAACACAGAGGGAATGTGGACATGGTCAATTTCCATCAGTAATCAAATAGAAAATACTAATTTTTTAAAAGAAAATTTGAGGGTTAAATGTTTTTTATTTTATTTTATTTTATTTATTTTTTTGAGACGGAGTTCCACTCTTGTCACCCAGGCCAGAGTGCAATGGCGCGATCTCAGCTCACTGCAACCTCCACCTCCCAGGTTCAAGTGATTCTCCTGCCTCAGCCTCCCGAGTAGCTGGGATTACAGGCGCCTGCCACAGTGCTCAGCTAATTCGTGTATTTTTAGTAGTGACGGGGTTTCACCATGTTAGCCATGCTGGTCTTGAACTTCTGACCTCAAGTGATCTGCCTGCCTTGGCCTCCCAAAGTGCTGGGATTACATGCATGAGCTTCTTTTTATTTAAAAAAAAAAAAAAAGAAAATCTGCATTTGGTCTCAATCCACCAAATGAATGTAATTTTCTTGGGATTTATCTAAGGCTAATCACTACCCTATCTTGATTCATTCATGGTTAAGAACTTCCAAAACCTGCCCTGTGTCCTTTGGAATTTTTATTTAACCAAAGAAATAAGCATTAATACTAACATATGTATAGTTACATGATTATTATGAAAAGTAGAAAAGTGAGAAAATGACTTGTGCAGCTGTTAATATGATTGTTAAGTTCTCCAGTCTCATCCCATCACATTCCCATGTTAAAAATCTTCAGAGGTGACTATCATACTTGATCCATGCATTAAGAAGTCTATTTGTTTGTACACAGGTCAGAATTGTAATAGACATGATTCTGCAAATAATCTGAACATAGGTGCAGAACTCTTTATGGCCCTATGACACATTGTTGCTTATTTCTTGGGTTAAGTAAAATTTCCAACAGACACATAGTGGTTTTTAGCAGTGCTTAACCTTGAAGGAGGCAGGATAGCAACTGGCTCACACACACATGCGGCTCTTCTGATCGTGAGAAGAGGGCTTTTTTTGCCTAACTGCTGCACGTCATGATCTCCATCAATCAGCCTGATACCAGATCCTTCAGCCAAGGAACAGCAGATCTTTAAGAAGCTTTTTTTCTTGTTTTTCTCCTGGAATGTTCCTACCAAAAGATCAAAGCCATGCTCAGAAAAATGTCTGCCTAGTATCTACGCAGATATTATTTTTTCTTTTTTTGAGGCAGAGTCTTGCTTTGTTGCCCAGGTCAGAGTGCAGTGGTGTGATCTCAGCTTCCTGAAGTCTTGAAATCCCAGCCTGGGCTCAAGCAAAAATCCCCTCCTGCCTCAACCTCCCTAGTAGCTTGGACTACAGGCATGCACTGCCACATCCAGCTAATTTTAGTATTTTTTGCAGAGATGGGGTTTTGCCATGTTGCCCAGGCTGGTCTCCAACTCCTGGGCTCAAGTGATCCACCTGCTTTGGCCTCCAAAATTGTGGGGATTATAGGTGTTATACCATGCCTGGCATTTTTTTTTTTTGAGACAGGGCATTGCTCTGTCCCCTAGGCTGGAGTGCCATGGTGCCATCATAGCTCACTGCAGCCTCAAACTCCTAGACTCAAGTAATCTTCCCACTTCAGCCTCCTGAGTAGCTAGGACCCCAGGCGTGCACCACCATACCTTGCTAATTTTTAAATTTTTGTAGAGATGGGGTCTCACTGTGTTGCCCAAGCTGGTCACAAACTCTCGGCCTCAAGGAATCCTCCTGCCCCGGCCTCCCAAAGTGCTGGAATTACAGGGATAAGTCACTGCACCCAGCCAACAATTGCTATTTATTAATATTATTGTTATACAGATCCTCAGTAAATTTCAAATGAGAACAGAGTTTCTAAATTAGAGCAGAACACTATTAAAATATTGGAGAGTTTGGGATTTGAGGAGGTATAATGGAAGAAATCTCCTTTGTTAAGTAGAGACAGAAACCCAATTCTTTATTTTTTATTATTATTTTTTTAATATAGTGTCTTGCTCTGTCACCCATGCTGGATTGCAGTGGCATAATCACTACTCACTGCAGCCTCAACCTCCTGGGATCAAGTAATCCTCCCGCCTCAGCCTCCCGAGTAGCTGGGACCACAGGCACATGCCACCATGCTTGGCTAATTTTTAAATTATTTTCTGTAGAGACAGAGTTCCACTATGTTGCCCAGGCTGGTCGTGAACTCCTGGGCTCAAGCAATCCTCCTGCCTCAGCCTCCCAAGTGCTGAGATTACAGGCATGAGTTGCCGCACCCAACTGCAGTTATTTTAAAATCCCAGCTTGCTCCCTGGTGAGCTGTGTCTGTCAACCCAGAAGCCAGCCTCATTCTCCGCTGCCTCCCTCTACCTTCCATGCCCACCCCTGCTTGTCTTTCTGTGGATGATTTATATGAATCTCCTAATGGCTCCCTTAACTTCAGTTAGTTTGAGTGGGGTTTCAGTCAGACACTCGAAAACAAAGACGTCACTGACTAATGCAGGCAGGGGGAGCTGAGCAGTTAGGGACAGGGTACAGAAGCCAAAAGAACACAGAGAGGCAGAGACCAAACCGCGTCCCCAGCACCCACTCAGGGTCTGGCACACAGTGGGCCCTCAAAGAGGATTTGGCGAATCAATGGCAGAGAGGCAGCCAATGAAAATGCCAGCTCCTCAGTGCACAGAAAAGTGGCCCTGCTGCCGGGGCCACTCTGCACCCCAGGCCCACCCCCGGATCTGAGCTTCATCCCACACAGAGTGAGTCCTCGCTGTGTGTCTGCCCCAGGTTGCCATGAGGCTGGGAGGGCCGTGCCGGGATGAATTGTTTACGATTAACTTGGCCATCACCCTCCGCACACTTTAGATGATCCCAGTGAGTCTCTTGCAACCAAGTGCCTCATTTGCTCTATGTCCCAAGAACTGCACCATAAGGTTGACGGGGAGGACTGGGGAGGTGTTGGTCAAAGGACACAAAATATCAGACAGGAGGAATAGTTCAAGAGATGCATTGGACATTGTATTAGTTCACTTTCACACTGCTATAAAGAACTGCCTGAGACTGGGTAATTTATAAAGGAAAGAGGTTTAATTGACTCACAGTTCCACATGACTGGGGAGACCTCAGGAAACTTACAATCATGGCAGAAGGCGAAGCGGGGGCAAGGACCTTCTTCACAAGGTGGCAGGAGTTGGGTGGGGGTGGGGTACATGGAGAGAACTGCCTTTTTTTTTTTTTTTTGAGACGGCGTTTCGCTCTTGTTGCCCAGGCTGGAGTGCAATGGTGTGATCTCGGCTCACCACAACCTCTGCCTCCCGGATTCAAGTGATTCTCCTGCCTCAGCCTCACTAGTAGCTGGGATTACAGGCATGTGCCAACATGCCTGACTAATTTTGTATTTTTAGTGGTGATGGGGTTTCTCCATGTTGGTCAGGCTAGTCTCAAACTCCTGACCTCAGGTGATCCGCCTGTCTCAGCTTCCCAAAGTGCTGGGATTACAGGTGTGAGCCACTGTGCCTGGCCATAAGAGAACCACTTTTAAACCATCAGATGTTGTCGTGAGAACTCAGTATCACAAGAATAGCAAGGGGGAAATCCACCCCCATGATCCAGTCACCTCCCACCAGGCCCCTCCCCTGACACATGGGGATTACAATTCGAGGTGAGGTTTGGGTGGGGACAGAGAGTCAAACCATATCAGACATCATGGTGACTACAGTTAATAACAATGTATTGTATTCTTGAAAATTGCCAAGAGTACATTTTATGTGTTCTCACCACCAAAAAATAAGTATATGAGGTAATGCACGTGTGAAATAGCTTGAGGCCAGACAGAGACTCACTTGTAATCCCAACACTTCGGGAAGCCAAAGCTAGCAGATCACTTGAACCCAGGAGTTCAAGACCAGCCTGGGTAACATAGCAAGACCCTGTCTCTAAAAGTAATCTTTAAAATTAGCCAGGTGTGATGATGTGTACCTGTGCTCCCAGCTACTTAGGAGGCTGAGTCAGGAGGATCACCTGAGCCCAGGAGATCGAGGCTGCAGTCAGCCATGACTGCACCAGCACACTCCAGCCTGGATGACAGAGTGAGACCCTGTCTCAAGAAAAAGAAAGAAAGAAAGAAATTTTACACCATGAATATATACAATATTTACCCATCAATTAAAAAGAGAAGAGAAGGTTGAGCATTTGAGTCGTACAAATGAGATTAAGGCTCAGAGAGATCAGGCAGCCCGCCCAGGGCGCAGTGCTAGCAGGTAGCCATATCGTGGTGTCCACCAAAACCTTGCCCAAGTGCCATGCTGCTGCCTGAATTCCCTCCACTCAGAATTTTGTTTCCTTTCTAGGTATCTCCTCAGCCCATCCTTTCCTTTCCTCCTGCCCCTTCTTAGTCTTCAGGAATAACTTAGGGCTGCGAAGCACTGTAGAGAGAAGAGGCCTGTCTCAGAGGGAGGAGCAGGGATGGGGACACAGCAATCAGTGGCATCGTCTGGCTTCCTGAGGCTCTGGTGCCTGCACTGCCAGATCTCACCAATTCCTGTAGCCCCATCCCCGTTGGTTATCCAGATGCTGCCTCCGGGACCCCCAGGTTATCCAGATGCTGCCTCCAAGCTGCAATCAGGGTGATGCCACACCCCTGGCCCCAGTTTCACTCAGATCATTGCCAGCTTCTGGTGTCAGCTGTGCTCACTCAGCACTTGGCCTCTTGGTCCACTGCAAGTGTCTGTGACATCATTCTGGCCTACACTACAGCTTAGTTGTGGACCCCAAAGACTCCGAGCTGCAATCAGGGAACCCACTCTGGTCTCTTCACCTTCCTCTCCCCTCTGTGCTCCATCCCATCCTGGAGGCTGCTCTGCAGGTCTGAAGCTCTCCCCCATTCCTTCCACCTGGCTGCTTGTCCCTGTCTTCCATGTCTCAACCCAACTCCCACTTCTCCAGAAAGCCCTTCCCGGTGACTCCAGCCATTGCCACTTCCCCTGCCTCAGCCCCTCGACAGGCGCCATCTTCATCATGCATAGGGGCACTTGACTTCGAATTTTTTTGTAATTACATCTTCTCCTATTCGCTAATGGTTTAATATTTTCCTTCACTGTATTTCTTTAAAGATCAAGGGCTACACCACAGCATGATTACATAACCTTGCACAGAAGTTTTATGTCTAGCACAGAACTTAAGCCCATAGGAAGTGCTCAACAATGAATCCTCATAAAGTTAGTAAATCAAAAATTGACTGGATGCACATGTGACGGTACATCTAGACACACCAGATCTGCAGAAGGATAGCTAAGTCTACTATTCAGGGAAAAGCTTTTTTTATTTTTTCCTTTGATATGGAGTCTTGCTGTTACCAGGCTGGAGTGCAGTGCCATGATCTCAGCTCACTGCAACCTCTGCCTCCTGGGTTCAAACAATTCTCCTGCCTCAGCCTCCTGAGTAGCTGGGACTACAGGTGCGTGCCACCACGCCCAGCTAATTTTTGTATTTTTAGTAGAGACAGGTTTTCACCACATTGGTCAGGCTGGTCTCGATCTCTTGACCTCGTGATCCACCCTCCTCGACTTCCCAAAGTGCTGGGATTACAGGCATGAGCCACCACGCCTAGCCTTTTTTTTTTTTTAAGATAGGGTCTTGCTCTGTCACCCAGGCTGGAGAGCAGTGGCGTTGTCTTGGCTCACTGCAGCTTCGACCTCCCAGGCTCAAGTGATCCTCCTGCTTCAGCCTCCCATGTAGCTGGGACTACAGGAACGTGCCAGGACACCTGGCTAATTTTTGTTTATTTTTTATAGAAATTGGGTCTTGCAATGTTGCCCAGGCTGGTCTCAAACTCCTGGGCTCAAGCAGTCCTCCCACTTCAGCCTCCCAAAGTGCTGAGATTAAGCAGGATCTACCGTATCTGGCCGAAAAAGCATTTTTTATTTGAGTGCCTTCTGTTTTCTAATAACTGAGCTGCACTGAAGGAGAAAGGCATACAGGATGAGAATAAGCTACAGCTTCTGCTCTCTAAGGTTTATAGTCTACCGGGGGAGCAGAACTATGAATTAATGATTATAGTGCAGTGTGATAAATGCAATAATTAAAATAGCTGTGACATTCCATAGTGGGGGCAGAAGTCGGAGCTGCTATGATTGCTCATACAGCAGACTTCACAGAACACTTGATTTGGGTCTTAAAGGATATGTAGAAGTTTGCCAACTGTAATTAAAAGGCTGAGCATGGTGGCTCACGCCTGTAATCCCAGCACTTTGGGAGGCTGATGCGGGGAGATCGCTTAAGCGCAGGATTTTGAGACCAGCCTGGGCAACATAGTGGACCCCATCGCTATTATTTAAAAATTTAATTTTTAAAAAAATTTAAAAATAAATTAAAGAAAAAAAAAAAGGTTGTTTAGGCTGGTCACGGTGGCTCATGCCTGTAATCCCAGCACTTTGGGAGGCCGAGGCAGGTGGATCACCTGAGGTCAGGAGTTTGAGACCAGCCTGGCCAACATGGCGAAACCGCCCCCCCCGCTACTAAAAAACAAAAATTAGCCAGGCATGGCAGTGCACGCCTCTAATCCCAGCTACTAGGGAGGCTGAGGCAGGAGAATCACTGGAACCTGGGAGGTGGAAATTGCAGTGAGCCGAGATCAAGCCACTGCACTCCAGCCTGGGCAACAGAGCAAGACTCTATCTAAAAAAAAAAAAAAAAAAAAAAAAAAAAAAAAAAAAAGTTGTTTACTCTGGAAGTTATCATCATTTACCCCATCTATGGATGCCAGCCCATCTGCCCAGTCATTTTCATGCTGGACCAAGAGCTGGGAGACAACTTGGGCAAGGCTCCCCTAATTCTAGTAGAATATCCTTGTAGGACCAGTTCCCTGGGATTTGCGTATGACCTACAATCTTAGTTTCAACGTAACATCATCCAAAGTAATTAAAAATACTTTACCTAGAGATTGACATTAAATTCCCTTCTCTGTACCCAATTAAAAAAAATAAGAGCCTTATTAGATCTAAAATAAGCCCTGATTAGAAACAGCCTGTTTGAAAATCAATAAACTCTTCTTAATCCCTCCAGTGGAAAAAGAGAGAGGCTCCTCTGTGTCTTCCCTAAAAAGTCAGTATTTATACAAAGCCTCAGGTTGCTGGATTCAGAGACACAGAGGTGGCCTGTCCCTCCCCGAAGCCGCCTGCACCCTCTGAGTTCTGCCTGACTTATTTGGCTATAACTAATCTCTGCTCTAGGCTTGCTTACATTTTTGGGTTACCCTTTCGCCTGGAATGCATCTCAATGTTCTCATTAGAGATGTCTTCCCAGCCCCAGCCTTCACTCTCCTTTTGTTGCTGTTACTTTCTGTCCTGCCATAAGTAATCTTGATTGCTCCCAGCATACAGCCAAGTCCTGGTGTGTTCCCCATCACTCTGACACTTTCTGCTCCCACACAGGCCAGGCTGAGGCCCCGGGATGCTTCCCTCCCTCCTTCCTCTGTCTCTACAGCCAGGCAGCTTGAGTATTTACAGTAGGATTTTTAAAATAAATTTTTAAAATTATAAAATATATTGTATGCTTTTTATAGAAAACTGTAAAGGAAAATATTTAGAAAACCCTTATAATCCACCACCTAGAGTCAAACAGTTTTTTGGCATAATCCTATTTAAGAATATGTTTTGCTGGGCACAGTGGCTCATGCCTGTAATCCCAGCACTTTGGGAGGCTGAGGTGGGAGAATCACTTGAGCCCAGGAGTTCAAGACCAGCCTGGGCAACATAGCAAGACCCTGTCTCTACAAAAAGACAAGACAAAACAAAACAAAAAAACAAAAAGAAGTGTATATTTCATTGTACATTTTATTACAAATGTAGTATATCCTTTTCATTGTATATTTCATTGTATGTTTCATTATAAAACATATATTCAATTGTGAATGCTGGCTTTAATATTTCATCATATGTTTCATTACAAAAATAATGTATCCTTGGACATGACTTGATGTGAATGGCACTTAACTTGTGTGGTCTTTCTCCTCCAAATTCATAACCCAAGTCTAATTATGAGAAAAACAGCAGACAAATCCAAATTGAGGGACATTCTACAAAATACCTGACCAGTACTCCTCAAAACTGTCAAGGTCATCAAAAACAAGGAAAGTCTGAGAAAATGCCACAGTCACAAAGGGACATGACCGCTAAACATAATGTGGTATCCTGGATGAGATTCTGGAACAGAGAAAGGACATTAGAAAAACACTTGAGAAACCCCATTTAAGTATGGGCATTAGTTAATAATAATGTATCAGTGTTGGTTCATTACTTGTGACAAATACAAAATGTTAACAATTGAGGAAACTGGATACCATATGGGAACTCTATTATCTTTGTAACTCTTCTGTAAATCTAAAACTATTCTTAAATACAAAGCTTATTTTTAAAAAGTACTATGGCTGGGTGTGGTGGCTCATACCTGTAATCCCAGCACTTTGGGAGGCTGAGGTGGGAGGACTGCTTGAGGACAGGAGTTTGAGATTAGTCTGGGCAACATAGCAAGACCGTGTCTCTACAAAAAATAACAACATTAGCCAGGCATGGTGGCTGGTGCCTGTATTCCCCACTACTTGGAAGGCTGAGGTGGGAGGATGGCTTAAGCCCAGGAGGTGGAGGTTGCAGTGAACCATGATCACACCACTGCACTTCAGCCTGGATGACAGAACAATACCCTCTCTCTCTAAACAAAAAAACAAAAAAAAAATTAATAAAGCAAAAATTAAAGAGTACTACATTATTATTGGGGGCAAAATTCAAATAATACAAAAGCATATAAAATAAAAGGCAACAGTGCTCTGCTTCTATCTCCTCATGTCTCAGTTGGCACCAGACTTATTTTCTGGGATATGCATAGTTAAGCTCATGTTGCAAAGACAATTTTGAATGCTGGCTTTTGTTGTTGTTGTTGTTTAATATTACAGCATAAGCATTTTTCCATGTACTTAAGAACTCTTCTTGAGGACAATTTTATAGGTTGTGTAATATTCATTGCACTATTTTCTTGTCTAAATTAGCTGTGATCCAGCCCTTATGTTTCCATGAGGTTTGCTTTCATTATCCATGTCTTAGAGGGTTTCCCCCCGCAAAGAACTGCTCCTCTGTTTTCTCCAAGGCAACAGGGAAGTCAGCAAAATCTTCATCCGTGTTCTTATGGGGCCTCCACAAAACTTTAGTCAAATGTATTTCAGCAGAGTTCAAGTGTAAAGTCTTTCTTTTTTTTGACTTCTTCCCTTGTCTTTATTGCTCACAATAAAGGGACTTATCTATTAGGGATACCCAGGTGCTGTCATTGCTGATGGCTAAAAAGTATATGTTTGAACATTGATGTACTGGATAGAATAGTGCCCCCAACTACCCCACCTCAAAGTCATATTCATCCAGAACCTCAGAATGCAATCTTATTTCAAATTGGGGCCTTTGCATATGAAACTTGGTAAAATGAAGCCACACTAGATTAGGGTGGGCCCTAAATTCAGTGACTGGTGTCCTTATAAGAAGGCCATGTGAAGACAGAGACATACACACAAATGGAGATGGAGAAGATGGAGACAGAGGTTGGAGTGATGCATTTGTCTACAAGCCAAGGAAAGCCAAGGATGGTGGCCACTGCCAGAAGCCGGAAGAGAGGCACAGAACAGATTCTCCCTTAGAGCCCTGATATGATTTGACTGTGTCCCCACCCAAATCTCACCTTGAGTTATATAATAATCCCCGTGTGTCAAGGGCAGGGTCAGGTGGAGATAATTGAATCATGGGGGCAGTTTCCCCCATACTCTCCTCCTGGTAGTAAATAAGTCTCATGAAATCTGATGGTTTTATAAAGGGGGGTTCCCCTGCACACGCTCTCTTTTCTGCCACCTTGTAGGATGTGACTTTGCTCCTCATTCACCTTCCTCCATGATTGTAAGGTCTCCCCAGCCATGTGGAACTGTGAGTCCATTAAACCTCTTTCCTTTATAGATTACTCAATCTCAGGTATGTCTTTATTAGCAGTGTGAAAACAGAAAAATACAGGCACCTAAGAAGGAACCAACCCTGCTGACACCTTGACTTTCAACTTCTAGATTCCAGAATTGCAAGAGAATAAATTTCTATTGTTTTAAGCCACTTTCTTTGTGATTTTATTTTTGTTTATTTGAAACAGGGTCTCAGCCAGGTGCATTGGCTCATGCCTGTAATCCAAGCACTTTGGGAGGCCGAGGCAGGCAGATCACCACCTGAGGTCGGGAGTTCAACACCAGCCTGACCAACAAGGAGAAAACCCCGTCTCTACTAAAAATACAAAATTAGCTGGGCGTGGTGGTGCATGCCTGTAATCCCAGCTACTCTGGAGGCTGAGGCAGGAAAATCACTTGAACCTCAGAGGAGGAGGTTGCAGTGAGCCGAGATTGCACCATTGCACTCCAGCCTGGACAACAAGAGCGAAACTCTGTCTCAAAAAGAAAAAAAAAGAAACAGGGTCTTACTCTTGTCACCCAGGCTGGAATGCAATGGTGCAATTATAGCTCACTGCACCCTCCTGGACTCAAGGGATCCTCCCATCTCTCAGTCTTCCAAGTAGCTGGAACTTCCAAGTAGTAAGTAGTCTTCCAAGTAGGCGCTACCATGCTCAACTCTTTGTAACATTTTTGGTAGAGATGGGATCTCGCTATATTGTCCAGGCTGGTCTCAAACTCCTGGCCTCAAGCGATCCTCCCGCCTCTGCCTCCCAAGCTACTAAGATTATAGTGGTGAGCCACCACACCCGGCCCGTTTGTGATATTTCATTATGGCAACCCTTGCAAACTAAATACAATGGGCTGTGGACTCAGAGGGACCTGGGTCTGAGCACAGCTCTGGCACTTCTGTGGAATACAAGGGCTGTGGTTCTGGCTGCCCAGGTCAGCAGACATCTGAGGGGATTCACAGAGACCACGTGCAAAGCCGTGAGCAAAGGGCCAAGCGGTGTGCAGGTGTATGGGGTCACATCCTTCTCCTTGATCTCCTCACCTGCTGGCCATTCCTTTCTGGTCAGAGAAAGGACCACAAAGATCCACTTGCCCCAACTTTTAACTGTATCCGTGTTCTTTCTGGGAGATTTAAGTTGTTGTTTGCCAGAATATGCCTTTAATACAAAAAGCCTCCAGGTTGAAAATATGTTGGCTTTGAAGCTTTGGCTGTGACAAAGCAAATTATTTCAGAGCTTCATTTAGTCCTAAATTATTTATAGCAGATTTGCTTTGGGAATACACGTGTGTGCACATACACGCACACAGCCTTAACAGCAATTGCTATATTTTCTAATTAATGGAAATGCTAAAATGAGCATGTATTACCTTCATAATAAAAACATTTTTAGGCTGGGTGCAGTGGCTCATGCCTGTAATGCCAACACTTTGGGAGGCTAAGACAGGAAAATCACTTGGGACCAGGGGTTCGAGACCGACCTGGGCAATGTAGCAAGACCCTGTCTTTACAAAAAATTTAAAAATTTGCCTGTCGTGGTGGCAGGGACTTGTAGTCCTTGCTACTCAGGAGGCTGAGGCAGGAGAACTGCTTCAGCCCAGGAGTTCAAGGCCACAGTGAGCTGTGGTTGTGCCACTGCACTCTAGCCTGGGTGACAGAGTGAAACCCTTTTTCTTTAAAAAAAAAAAAAAAAGAAAGAAAGAAAAAATTATACTTTATTTTATAGGAGGATGCCATGTCTGCCACAAAAACTGATTGTGGATGGAGAGATTCCCCATAGATGAGAGGCTCAGGTTGGGGAGGAAAATGTAAGTGGGATATTGGCCATAACTTTTAATGTGTGAGACCTGGGAACTTCTCAGGTCCAAGAAGTAATTGTCTTTAAGGTGCTATGGGGTACCATGAGGTCCTGAGATAAATGTGTAGAGAGAGTTGAATTCCCCTCACAAGGGTGGTGTGGGGGTGGTGCAAGACAGCAGAGTCTTGAAAGAGTTTAGTGACTCAGTATGACAATGGGGCCAGAATGGCAAAGGAAAATACTTCTCAGTCTTTTCTTGGGCTGCTGTGAATGAGAACCAGGAGGGAAGGTGAGGTCTGTGGGCAGAGGGGAAAGCCTCTGGGGTTTGCCACAAGGAGGCGGACCACACCTGCCCACAGCCTTCTTCGGTGTCCTCTAGAGGTCCCAACGTCCCTTCCTGTATTAGTTATCTCTGGTGGCTTAACCTCAAAACTTACTAGCTTAACACAGCAAGACACATTTGTTATCTCAGAGTTTCTGCAGGTACAGAATTCAGGATTGAATTAGCAGGATAATTCCAACTTGAGGTCACTCAGGAGGTTTTGGTCAAGATGTCAGCGAGGGTTGCAATCATGTGAAAAATTGACTGGGACTGGAGGAGCCATTTCCAAGGTGGGTCACTCACACGGCTGGCAGATGTACTGGCTGTTGGCAGGAGGCCTCAGTTCCTTGCGAGGTGGATGCCTCCATAGGGTTAGCTTTCCCCAGAACAAGTATCCAAGAGAGAGCAAGGCGGACATGCAATGTCTTTTATAACCTAGTCTCAGAGTCACACACACACACACGAGTATCATTTCCATAATATCTTATTGGTTAAACAGGTTGGCCTTATTCAGTGGGAGAGGGGGCTACACACACACACACACACACACACACACACACACAAACACACACACCACAGACAAAACCAAAAGGTAAGAGGGTCTCCTTGGAGGGTGCCATCTTGGAGGCCGGCTGCCACTCTCCACAGGGTGCCATCTTGGAGGCTGGCTGCCGCATTCTCCATAGAACTAAGCCATGGGTGTACCTTCATCATTGGATCCATGGCTGGGACTCAATGCAGGGAAATCAACTCTGGGGCTGGGAACTTCCAAAACCTGAGCAACAATGTATTCTTTCTGAATCCTCAAAGTGAAGCATTCAAAATATGCCCAGCCAGGCTCCCAAGGTTTATCCCACAGAGGTTAGAAATCCAAGACAAACCACCACAATCTATCTGAATTCAACATTTCCCCCAATTCCTTTTTTTTTTTTTTTTTAAGATGGAGTCTCGCTGTCACCCAGGCTGGAGTGCAGTGGCGCGATCTCAGCTCACTGCAACCTCCACCTCCCAGGTTCAAGCAATTCTCCTGGCTCAGCCTCCCGAGTAGCTGGGACTACAGGCACCTGCCACCACACCCAGCAATTTTTTTTTTTTTTTTAAGATGGAGTTTTGGTCTTGTTGCCCAGACTGGAGTGCAGTGGTGCGATCTCGGCTCACTGCAACCTCTTCCTCCTGGGTTCAAATGATTCTCCTGCCTCAGCCTCCCGGTTTCACCATGTTGGCCAGGCTAGTCTTGAACTCCTGACCTCAGGTGATCTGCCCGCCTTGGCCTCCCAAAGTGATGGTATTACAGGAATGAGCCACTGTTCCCGGCCGCCCCCAACTCTTTTTAATCATTTTTCCCTTTTGATACACATTTTACATACCATGAAATGTACAAATCTTAGGTGTACATCTGCTCAGTTTTGAATAATATCTTACGCCTGTGTAACTTAAATCCCTTTAGAAATATAGAAAATTTTCTCATGCTCCTTTCCAACTCCCCAGCCCTTGCCACACACACTCACACGCTGAGGCAACCACTGTTGTGGTATCTTTCACTGTAGTTTTACATGCTCTAGAATTTCAAATTAATTGATATTTTGTCTGATTTCATTTTTAATCAGCATGTTGATTCATCCATGTTGTCATGCACCAGTAATTTGTTTCCCCTAACTTATCATTTTTAAAAAAATTTTGAGCCTAGAGAAGAACTCAAAGATAGTACCATGAAGCCCCTTGAACCTTTGATCTAGACCTTTACATTGTTAACATTCTGCCACATTGGCTTCCGTTCTTTCTGTCTCTCTTCTTTTCTTTTTACTCACCTACTTGAAAGTTGCACATACCAAGACACTTCATCCCTAAACACTTCAGTATGTGCTCCTAACAACAAAGACATTCTTCCACATGACCACAATACCATTATTATGCCCAGGATGTTGGATACTGGTACAATACTATTACCCAACATACAGTCCATGTTCAATTTCTCTCCTAATGTTCTTTTTTTTATTTTATTTTTTTATTTTTTGAGATGGAGTCTCACGCTGTCGCCCAGGCCGGAGTGCAGTGGTGCAATCAGCTCACTGCAGCCTCTGCCTCCCAGGTTCAAGCAATTCACATACCTCAGCCTCCCAGGTAGCACCCACCACTATGCCTGGCTAATTTTTGTATTTTTAGTAGAGATGGGGTTTCACCATGTTGGCCAGGCTGGTCTCGAACTCCTGACCTCAAGTAATCTGGCTGCCTCGGCCTCCCAAAGTGCTGGGATTACTCTCCTAATGTTCTTTAGCGAAGGGCAGGCACCCACGGTAGGAAGTGTGGTGGGGTCTGGGAATACAGGGTCAGCCGCTCTGACCTTGACCCTTCCTCTTTTGTCTTTCCTTCATTTTTCCCCCTGCTCCCCACCTCCTTCCTCTCCCTGGGCATCTAGTGTGCACAGTGCCCTAGCTTGAGTAGCCACCCAGCTCTCCTGAACCTGCTAATGCTTCCTGGGTAATTGATTTCAGCACTATTTCTACAAACTTTCCTTCCTTTTTTTTTATCAGTGGCCAACCCCTCTGTGGTGCACCCTGCACCCACCCCAGGGATCATTTGAATGAACTTTGGTAAGGAACAGGGAAGATCTTGTCCATTCCTGGGATACCACAGACACTGAGAAATACTCCTCCCTTCTCATTTTTTTTTGTGGCTAGGTCTAACTGCTTAAATAAACCTCTCTCCTCAGTCTTCTCCATCAACAACAAGGTACTGGGAAGTTTTCCTGGGCTTAGAGTAAATACCACCTTCTGCCACACAGACATAGACACACGCGTGCACACGCACACACACACACACTCACACACTACACCAGCAGCCTTACACTCAGATCAATTCTCTCGCACCATCAGCCCAAGTCTCTAAGTCTCCATTAGGGTGAGACAAGAGCTATTGAAGCCCACCCAGGTAAATGCCATGTTCAGAGGCAGAGCCACAGCCCTCTGAGCTCTGTAGCCTCACTGCACCCTGCCCTTGGTAAGCCAAGGACCTCCTGGCCAGCCCCAAGCTCCTACTGTTCCATCCAACCTCACTGATCACTTAGCTACAGGACAGAAACATATGCTTGGCTCCAGAGAGCAAGGACCTCCTATTTGCCACTCTAAATACTTATACTCAGTTCTGCCACACTCCCCTGCATTGGGATGTTGAGGACATGCAGTAATGACCTTCTCGCTGTGTTTGGGAGGGAGAGGAAGGTCAGGCTCAAGCATGCAGTTCACAGAGCCAGTGATGGGCTGAAGGCCTGGCCCATCTAGGGGTTCTACAGCCCAAGCAGCAGCGTCGGACCCCAGCAGCTCTAGACCCACCTGCCTGCCTGGAAGACAGACAGGAACTGTGCAAAGGAGCTGGACTATTTTTTTTTTAGATGAAGTCTCGCACTGTTGCCCAGGCTGGAGTGCATTGGCACAATCTCAGCTCCCTGCAAGCTCTGCCTCCCGGGTTTAAGCAATTCTCCTGCCTCAGCCTCCCGAGTATCTGGGACTACTAAATCAGCCACCGTGCCTGGCTAATTTTTGCCTTTTTTTTTTTTTAGTAAAGACAGGGTCTCACCATGTTGACCAGGCTGGTCTCAAACTCCTGGCCTCAGGTGATCTGCCTGCCTTGGCCTTCCAAAGTCCTGGGATTACAGGTGTGAGCAACCATGCCTGGCCAGAAGTTGGACATTGAGTCTGAAGACTTCATTCCAGCCTCTGTTGCTGCCTGTGTCTGAACGCCTGGCCTTGTCAAGCAGCTGGAACCAAGGACCCAGAAAGTGCCAGGTCCCTCTTTGGTGCGCAGACATGCATGGCTATGAAAACATCTCAACACGTGGGCCGAACCCTTCGGCCCCTTCTAGCAGCAGCTGCCTGCTATGTGTAACTTCATTCACTGTAGGAATCCCACGCCCCAAAAAATCTCTGTACAAGCCATGACCGAAGGGTACCCCTCTTACTTCCAGCAGGGCTGCGGGTATTTATTTTAGACATAGGTTCAAGTGGGCTTCTGGATGGCATGACAGCCGCAGTGGAAATGCTGGTGCCCTGTTTCATCAACTCAGGGGTGGAGGGGTGGCCAGTTACCAGGGAAGTTACATAGGTTGGCCCTACTCAGTGGGGAGGGAGCTACACACAAACAGACAAAACCAGGAGGTGAGAGTGTCTCCTTGAAGGGTGCCATCTCGGAGGCAGGCTGCCACTCTCCACAGGGCGCCATCTTGGAGGTTGGCTGCCACATTCCCCATAGGACTAAGCCATGGGTGTACCTTTATCATTGGATCTATGGCTGGGAGATTTTGTTTTTGAGACAGGGTCTCGCTCTGTCCGCCAGGCTGGAGGGCAGTGATGCAATCATAGCTCACTCCAGCCTCAAACTTCTGGGCTCAGATGATCCTCTCACCTCAGCCTCCCGAGTAGCTGGGGTTATAGGTGTGAGCCACCATGCCTGGCTAATTTCTTCATTTTTTATAGAGACAGGGTCTCTCTATGTTGCCCAGGCTATCACCAGGTATTTTAAAAATGAACTCAAGGGACAGGACTTTTGTCATTTAAAGAGGCCAGGAGAAGTGTTATCAGAAAAGGGTGCCAGGGTTGGTGGGAATGAGCCCACCTTGCATTGTTTGCCATCAGTGTCACCCTTCAATGCTTAATCAAGCCCCCCTTCCCCAGGTATGGGCCCCTTCCTAGCCTCTGTCCCTCATTCAGATCTATCTTCCCCTCACTTCTATGTTTCTTTTTTCTCTTTCTTTTTTTTTTGAGACGGAGTTTCACTCTTGTTGCCCAGGCTAGAGTGCAGTGGCACAATCTTGGCTCACTGCAACCTCTGCCTCCTGGTGTTACCGGAGTTCCTTGCTCCCAGAGCTCCCAAGATGGTGGTGGGCCACTTCCAAGATGGTGGCAAGCCTCCTGTTCTCTGACTTGGGGTTCTTGGCCTCACGGATTCCAAGGAATGGAATCTTGGGCCGTGCAGTGAGTGTTATAGCTCTATCAGAAGCCATGGGTCACGGAAGAGAACCATGGAACCCAGTGACTAGCGTTCGATTAGGATGAACCCAGGCACTTAGCCATGCAGGAACAATGGCAAGACCTTAGCCCGATCAGGAGCGGCAATGGGCGTCTAGCTGGATCAGGATCACAGTGGACACCCTGACGGATCCGGAAGGATGGAAGTCAGCGGGGTTGGCGGATGGCGAGCGAAAGCTCAGCTCGAGCCGTAACAAACACGGACCAGAAGAGACTGCAGGTGCAAGATTTAATAGAGTGAAAACAGAGCTCCCATACAAAGGAAGGGGACCCAAATCCCCATCATTGTCCCTCCCGCTGTGCTCTCAGGCAATAGACGATTGGCTATTTCTTTACCTCCTGTTTTTGCCTAATTAGCATTTTAGTGAGCTCTCCTTACTACCGGATTGGTCAGGTGTAAGCTAAGTTGCCAGCCCCGGGTTTAAAGGTGGATTCGGTCACCTTTCCAGCTAGGCTTAGGGATTCTTAGTCGGCCTAGGAAATCCAGCTAGTCCTGTCTCTCATTGGGTTCAACGATTCTCCTGCCTCAGCCTCCCAAGTAGCTGGGATTACAGGTGCCCACCACCATGCCTGGCTAATTTTTGTATTTTTAGTAGAGACAAGGTTTCACCATATTGGTCAGGCTGGTCTTGAACTCTTGATCTCAGGTGATCCACCTGCCTCGGGCTTCCAAAGTGCTAGGATTACAGGCGTGAGCCACCGCGCCTGGCCTCTTCCCCTCACTTCTATGACTCCCCAGCCCCACCACCAGGGCACTATTTGGGCCGCTTGTCCTAATGTTTGGTCCTAGGTTGTATTCGGGATTTCAGATGGCTTACAAAAATACCAAATGGATTGGGCAAAATAAGAGGAGAAAAAATTTTAAGGCCAGCTTATGCCTTTAGCACTGAGCAAAGCACAGTCTTTTTTTTTTTTTTTTTTTTTTTTGAGGCAGAGTCTCGCTCTGTCGCCCAGGCTGGAATGCACTGGCATTATCTTGGCTCACTGCAACCTCTGTTTCTCGGGTTCAAGCAATTCTCCTGCCTCAGCATCCGGAGTAGCTGGGATTATAGACACGCACCAACACAGCCTGCTAATTTTTTGTATTTTAGTAGAGACGGGGTTTTGCCATGTTGCCCAGGCTGGGAAAAGCACAGTCTTCTACAGTTGCTGGAAGAGGACTACGATTCTCTCCAAGTTTTCAGGAGGCCAAAGCAAAAGGGCAAATGATCATTGCAGCAGCTACACAGGCCTTAGGGGTGATCACACTGGTGTTTAGGAAGAGCACATCTTTTTGTCTCTCAAAAGTGAGAACAGAGCGAAATCTCCCCCAGTGGGCCCAGCCAAAGAGTGCTGATGCACTATCTCACCCAAGAAGACTGCTCAGCTTTCTTTTTCTTTCTTTCTTTTCTTTTTTAAACAGAGATGGGGTCTCATTGTGTTGCCTAGGCTGATCTCAAACTCCTGGGCTCAAGTGATTCACCTCAGCCTCCCAAAGTGCTGGGATTACAGGCATAAGCCACGGCGCCCAGCCCAGCTGCTCTGTTTTCATGATAAGTGTTGCGGGGTTGGGGCCGGGGGCGGGGAGGGGAGTGTTGTCGGATGGTATTTGGGTGATAGTTCCTTTTTTTGCGTAATTTTTAATCAAATTCACAAGTTGACTCAAATAACATTGTCATGGTGATTAACCCCTTTGGCAGAAATGAGAAAATCAAAAGCTGATGCAAATAGATAACGAAGAGTCAATCCCAGGAAGAGGAAAGGGTGGGAGAGGCATTTTACAGCTTATCAAGACCAAAGGACAGAGGCCATCTCTAAACAAAACCAAACCCTGAAACTCACCATCACAGAACTGTGTCAAAAGGTTTCTGCATCCCCACTACGGCACCCATCACCATGACTAGCCCAGAGTATTTCCAAACAATTGCTGTCCATCGTATTTTCCTCAGCACCTCCTATTTGTAACCGAACAATATTTAACAACTGCTTCCTTGATCTCTTCTGTAGCTGACGGATTGAGGCTGCAGTATTTCAATTTGCCAGCAGGTGTCACCCCAGCTAACACGATTCAGAGAAGCCTAAAAATGTGAGGTTCTTTTTCCCTACACCTTTGATGGTACCAAAATGTGTGTGGGCAACTGCAAAGTCCAAATTCCTAACGAGGACATCCCAGGCCCTTCATATTTGGCCCAACTCATGGTTTACTGCCTTAGTTCTTGCCAATTCAGGCACACATTCAATCAGCAGAGGTTTATTGAACATTCGTTATTTTTAAGGGGCTATCCGGGGGCTGGAAATGAAAAGATGACAGAGATTTCACCTCTGTTGTGGAGAATTGCATGGCTTACTCTGCCCAGGAAAGGGCTAAACTGCTATGTTAAAACATTGGCAGCCGGGAGCGGTGGCTCACGCCTGTAATCTCAGCACTTTGGGAGACTGAGGCAGGCAGATCACGAGGTCAGGAGTTCGAGACCAGCCTGGCCAAGAGACCAGCCTGGCCAACATGGTGAAACCCCATCTCTACTAAAAATACAAAAATTAGCCCGGGGTGGTGGCGGACACCTGTAATGCCAGCTACTTGGGAGACTGAGGCACGAGAATTGCTTGAACCCAGGAGGCAGAGGTTGCAGTGAGCCGAAGGTGACACCATTGCACTCCAGCCTGGGTGACAGATCGAGACTCCAACTCAAAAAAAAAAAAAAAAATTGACTAAGCTGCTACTGTCTACGGCCATACCACCCTGAACGCGCCCGATCTCGTCTGATCTCAGAAGCTAAGCAGGGTCGGGCCTGGTTAGTACTTGGATGGGAGACTAAGCTGCTACAACAAATACGTGTGCGTACATATACACATATATGCTATTAGACATTATGTAGCATATACGTATAGATATACACATTATACGTGTATATATGTATGTATATTTGTCATAGCATCTTAGCCAATGCTATGGATATGGATAATTATATACTTATATTTCATATATATAATTATATATGATATATTTATATTAATTGCATATAATTATATATGAATGATATATATAATTATTCATATTTATAGCATTGACTAAGCTGGTATGGCTAAGCTGCTAAGCTGCTAAATTTTTTTTTTTTTTTGAGACAGAATCTCACTCTGTCACCCACGCTGGAGTGCAGTGGTGCGATCACAGCTCACTGAAGCCTTGACCTCCTGGTCTCAAGTGATCCTTCCCTCTCAGCCTCCTGAACAGCTGGAATTACAGGTGCGGGCCACCACACCCAGCTAATTTTTGTATTTTTCATAGAGATGGCATCTCACCATGTTGTCCAGGCTGGTCTTGAACCCCTGGGCTCAAGCCATCCACCCACCTCGACCTCCCAAAGTGCTGGGATTACAGTTGTGAGCCACCGAGCCCAGACTACTAATCTTAATTAGCAGCTATATATGAAATATACATGAAACACATATATTTCATAGCCAATGCTATGGATATGGATAATTATATATATAAGATATATGTTTATATCATATATAATTATATATAAGATATAATTTTATATCTATGTTATGTGTAAATAATTTATGTATACATAATATAGATATAAAATTATGTTTATGTTATGTATAAATTTATTTATTTATAAATAATTTATAAATTTGTACATAATATAGATATAAATTTATTTATACATAATATAGATATAAAATTATTTAACATTTATATATATAAAATTATCCATATCCATAGCATTGGCTAAGTAGCTAAGCTGCTAATCTTAATTATAAGATATAATTATATATATGAGAGATACATAAGACACTGGATAAGCTACTCAGAGGTTTAAAGAATATAAAATTAATTTATTTCTCAAGCAAAAGGCCAGGGGTGGGTGGTTCAGACTGGTCAGGCTACTCGGCTCCATCGGGTCAGTCGGGGCCATGGCTTCCTCCCATCCTCTTGTCTCACAGTTCCTAGGATGTTGTCTTTGGCTGTATGGTCAAAGCTGAGTCATAACCTCATCCATGCTTCACCCTGGAGAAGGGAAAGAGAAAAAGTGGAGGGCATGCAATTTTGCTTTTAAGCAAGAACACGGAAGTCACACCTAGCACTTCTATTCACATTCTAGGGCATGGACCTAGTCCTATGGCCACATCTAGCTGCAAAGAAGGCTGGGAAATGTAGCCTTTTGCTAGGCAGTGATGAGCCTCGTTAGAAATGTGGGGCAGCCTGGGCAACATAGCAAGTCTCCATCTCTACAAAAATAAAGAAATGGACAAATTAGCTGGACATGGTGATATACGCCTGTAGTCCCAGCTACTCAGGAGGCTGAGGCAAGAGGATTGTTTAAGCCCAAGAGTTTAAAGCTGCGGTGAGCTATGATGGCACTACTACACCCAAGCCTGGGTGACAGAGCAAGACCCTCTCAAATAAAATAAAACATAAAATAAAAGTGGAGGAACTAGCAGTCTAGTCAGAAAGCATCTCTCTCTCTTTCACACCTCACTTTATTTTTAATTCACTTGTGAAACAACTTTGTATCTTCTAGTGTTGCCATCAATTGCAATTGCATAGTTTAGAAATGCCAGTTCATAGAAATTTCTGGTAAGTAGAATGTCCTGTAGCAGTTTACTGTGCACATATCAGGTTAATGAGACATCTATTACTTCCCCCTCAGGGATGACGAGTGTTATCACAATGGCAATTGAGCGGATAAAATTCCAGTAAAATGAAACTTAGAATCAAGTTGTTGTCTACTCAAGAGAATGCAACATTTGAGTCAGCTCTTGAAGCATGCATGGAAGCTAACCAAGCAGAAAAGAAGGAAGAAAATTCCAGAGTGTGAACAGCATGTGCAGAGACCTGTAGTCTTGTGGCAGACAAGGTATGTTCATTGTGGGGAGTGGGTATGTGTGTAGGGAAGGCAGGTGAGAGAGAAAATGGGGTGAAGTCAGGTTGTACCAGGCCTTATACATCAAACTAAGGAAGTTGGATTTTACCCTGCAGAGTAGATGCTTTGGGGGTTGCATTAGTCCATTCTCACATTGCTATAAACATGCCATCTGAGACCTGGTAATTTAGAAACAAAAGAGCTTTAATGGACTCACAGTTCCACCTGGCTGGGAAAGCCTCAGGAAACTTACAGTCATGATGGAAGGAGAAGGAGAGGCAAGTACCTTCTTCACAAGGCGGCAGGAGAGAGAGTGCAGGGAAACTGCCACTTATAAACCATCAAATCTTGTGAGAACTTACTATCATGAGAATAGCACGGGGGAAACTGCCCCCATGCTCCAATCACCTACCACCAGGTCCCTCCATCGACACGCGGGGATTACAATTCGAGATGAGATTCAGGTGGGGACACAGAGCCAAACAATATCAGGGGGTCCTTCCCAGTCCAAGAGCCATGACCATGTCCCAAAATTCTGTCACTCCGTGGGTTGGGGTCCAGGTAGCCAGCTGATAGGTGTTTTTGTTGTTGTTGCTGCTGTTGTTGTTGTTTGAGATGGAGTCTCACTCTTGCCCAGGCTAGAGTCCAGTGACACCATCTCAGCTCACTGCATCCTCTGTCTTCTGGGTTCAAGTGATTATCCTGCCTCAGCCTCCTGGGTAGCTGGGATTACAGGCGCCCACCACCACGCCTGGCTGATTTTTGTATTTTTAGTAGAGACAGGGGTTTCACCATGTTGGCCAGGCTGGTCTGGAATTCCTGACCTCAGGTGATCCGCCCATCTTAGCCTCCTAAAGTTCTGGGATTACAGGCATAAGCCACCGCACCCAGCCCCCAGTTGATAGTATTTGACCCTCACTGTCTTGGTCATAGTTAACTGACAGTTCCAGGGATAAATACCTGACCCGGGACGGGCAAATCTGATCCTTCCTCTCAGGAATCTGAAAGCAGGATTGAAACCACTGCTTATTGCCGACCTGTGTCTAGAACAATAACAAATACACTGGAAACTGCGGGGCAGCCCTAAGAGCTATATAAGTGCAGAATCGGACAAAGCTGGTCTGCAGGGCACAGACAACCAAAGCTGGTGTGCAGAGCAAAGCAGGGATGAGAGTCAAAAAAGGCATATGTGGGTTTCCACCCAGTCTCCAGTTCTTAGTTCCTTTTCCTCCCTGAGGCTGGGCAGCATTTTCCAGTATTTGGGTTGCATAGTACCCTTTTATTGCCCTCTTTTCTTTTTTCCTTCAACTAACATGAGTAATAAATTATTTACAGCATGGGCTAAACTGCTGCTGTTGCCCAAAAGACCCCCAAATATAGCTCCAACAGGATAGTTTACCTATTATATCTATAGGCAGGCAGTCCAGGGAGGTTGGGGGCTCCGAGGCACTAGGACATCCAGGGAACCAGGCTTTTTCTGTCTCTGTTTTCCAGCAGTCCATGCCTTAAGGTATTGCTTTTCTCTGCAAGATCAAAGCTAGCTCCCAGCACCACACCTACATACCAGGGAGGAATATGCTCAGTATTTAGAAGGACAAGACTCAGAAATGGTATACATCACTTCTGCTCACAACTCATTGGCCAGAACTGAATAATAACCCACCTAACTGCAAGACAGTCTGGGAATATAGCTCTCAGTTGGGCAGCTGAAATCCTATTCTATGGGAGAAGGAGAGAACAGATAATGAACAATTCACTGTCTGCCTGATGCTTTCTGTAAATTGCATTGCACCCAAAGAACTCCAACTTGAGCTCCGTGTAGCTTTTCTTGACCGCTTCAAGCTGAACTGATGTCTCCCTTTTCTGTCCGTGGTTCTCAGCCTGTATCACTGCACTGTATTCATCTGTTTGTTGGTTAGTTGGTTGGGTTTTTGTTGTTGTCGTTGCTTTTTGGTTTTTGTGTTTTTTTTTGAGATGGGGTCTTGCTCTGTCTTCCAGGCTAGAATGCAGTGGCACAGTCACAACTCACTGCAGTCTCATCCTCTGAGGTTCAAACATCCTCCCACCTCAGCCTCCCAAGTAGCTGGGACTATAGGCATGTGCCACCATGCCCAGCTAATTAAAAAAAATTTTTTTAGTAGAGACGAGGCCTCCCTATGTTGTCCAGTCTGGTGTCTAATTCCTGGGCTCAAGAGATCCTCCTGCCTAGGACTCCCAAAGTGTTGGCATTATAGGCATGAGCCACCGTGCCTTGCCTCATTCATCTGTTAATTTATCGGTATGGAAGAGACAGTTAGTGATCTCTAATTTCTGCTCCTTCCCTCTTCCTTGGTAGCTAAGTCCCCCTCCCCCAAGTGTTATGTTTGGCACATTGCTAAATGGAATAAAGCTGACATTCTCCAGGCTCCCTTCCTGCGAGGTATGGTAATATGATTCAGTTCTGGGCTGGGTGCAGTGGCTCACACCTGCAATCCCAGCACTTTGGGAGGCCCAGGCTGGAGGATCACTTGAGCCCAGGAGTCTGAGATCAGCCAGAGCAACATAGTGAGACCCTGCCTCTGCAAAAATTACAAAATAGCTGGGTGTAGTGGCACAGCCTGTAGTCCCAGCTGCTCAGGAGGCTGGAGTGGGAGGATCATTGAGCCTGGGAAGTCGAGGCTTTGGTAAGCCGTGATTGTGCCACTGCACTCCAGCCTGGGTGACAGAATGAGACTCCATCTCAGAAAAAATAATAAAGTTCTGGCCAGTGAGATGACAGCATCCAGGAAACCCTATAAAAGATAGCTGGCATGCACCCTTTGCCAGTTCTTTCTCTCTTCCACATTTCTCTTGGTTGGAATAGCAGTGTAATGGCTGGAGCTATGGCAGCTGCCTAAGACCATGAGATATCTTGGGAGTGGAAGCCATACATGTTAGAACAACAAGACAGAAGTCTTGGTTCACAACACTGTGGTGTGCCATACTAGCTCTGGGATACTACATACGTTATTTCTGAGAGAGAAATAAACTATTTTATTTTGGGGGGATCTCCTTTACTCCCAGCCAAACCTAATCCTTATCCTACAACCTGTGTCCTTGAAATTTTCCAATGGACTACAAGCCCTGGAGAGCAAGGACTGATTCTTTTTCATCTGTGCATGTCTAGTGCCCTTTCTTCAGATAATATCCATGGATACGAGGCAAATTTCACTTTGACCCTAATCAAAGTGACCCTAATCAAAATAATTATGCTAATCAGGTTGGTTCCTTTCCACAAATAGTCCACTAGACCTTCAGGGTAACACTATTAGGCTATTACGCTTTGCCAGTCCACTCACGTTCTTTCTTTCTTTTTTTTTTTTTTTTTTGAGACAGAGTTTCGCTCTTGTTGCCCAGGCTGGAGTGCAATGGCGCGATCTCGGCTTACCACAACCTCTGCCTCCCAGGTTCAAGTGATTCTCCTGCCTCAGCCTCCCGAGTAGCTGGGATTACAGGCATGCGCCACCATGCCCAGCTAATTTTGTATTTTTAGTAGAGACAAGGTTTCTCCATGTTGGTCAGGCTGGTCTCGAACTCCCAACCTCAGGTGATCCTCCTGCCTCGGCCTCCCAAAGTGCTGGGATTACAGGTGTGAGCCACCGTGCCCAGCCCCACTCACTTTCTTACTCATGCAAGCATGATTTCAAGCCCACTCTATTCTGCTCAGATCCTCTCACTCTCAGGCTGACCTACCTGCTAAGATTCAGAGAAATCGAAGTGTTTAAGCCAATAGTTGCCTCTTCTTCCCAACACCAACTGAAAGGCTCACTTTTTCCTCTCCTTGCCTCTTGTTATAGCAGGGGTTGCTGTTCCTCCCATCAAAGGTGAGGCTCTCATTCCTGCCTTGCATCTTGGCCAAGAGTCTTTGGTAGGAACATAGAACTGTCTATCATCCCTTCACTCTCCTGTCTCTATCTCCAGCTCTTTCAGATCTTTTCTACTGATTCCATAATATGCACAAGTCATGTTCAATAAGAACAAAACAACACACACACACACACACACACACACACACAGCCTTAACACGTCATCTCCACTCGTATCCCCTTTGCAACTAAACTTCTCCAAAGAATGGTCCATACCCTCTGTCCCATGACCTCATTTCCTGTTCATTCTGCATCCCAATCAGCGTCATCACCCAAGACTCTCCTGTTGCTAATGTCAGCAGACATGTTTCCATCCTCTTCTTTCCCTATCAGCGGTGGTGAATCATGTTAGCTGCCATGCCTTGGCTTCCGGTTGACCTGGCCTCTTCCTCATACCTTTGCAGAGCCAGTTATTCAAATAATGGTTGGCCGGAAGGCACTAGATGCACTCTTTTTCTCACTCTATCCTCTTCCCTACCTGACCTCCTCCTGTGGCTAATTTTGCATTTTTAGTAGAGACAGGGTACCTTTTTTTTATTTTTTTAATCCAGAGGAAGGGAATTGTAACAGCTGTTTCACGGGGTTGTTCTGAGGATTAAATGATACCTACACAATGTGCCCAACAGAGTTCCCTGTGCATAAAATTGCACATCACATACTCAGATACTCTTAGTCCCTTCTTCCTGTAACCAAGAGGAACCAACCACTGGTGAACCACAAGACAGAGAATTCCTGACCCGGTCCTCAGCCACAGTCTGCCTGTACTTCCTGCTCTCTGGGTTTTCGTGGTGTCTACCTGCTGCATAGTGGTCAAGGATGACGTCCTTTTGATAATCCATGCTCTTTGTCTTACTCCTTTCTCAGTAAAAACAGAAAAGGTTACATAAATAAGAAATAGGACATCCAGGCCAGGCACAGTGGCTCACGCTTGTAATCCCAGCACGTTGGGAGGCCAAGGAGAGTGGATCATTTGAGGTCAGGAGTTCAAGACCAGCATGGCAAACATGGTAAAACCCTATCTCTACTAAAAATACAAAAATTAGCCAGGAGTGGTGGCAGGTGCCTGTAATCCCAGCGACTTGGGAGTCTGAAGCAGGAGAATCACTTGAGCCTGGGAGGTGGAGGTTGCAGTGAGCCGAGATCGCACCACTGCACTCTCCAGTATGGATGACAGAGTGAGTCCCTGTCTCAATAAAAAATAAAAAATAAAAAAAAAGCACATCGAGGGGTGGGGCTAGGCGAATTCTAAGACTATCATCAATTACTTTCAAACAAGGCAACTTGGCTGAGTGCAGTGGCTCACGCCTGTAATCCCAGCACTTTGGGAGGCTGAGACAGGCAGATAACATGAGGTCAGGAGTTCGAGACCAGCCTGGACAACATGGTAAAACCCCATCTCTACTAAAAATACAAAAATTAGCTGGGCAAGGTGGTACATGCCCGTAATCCCAGCTACTCGGGAGGCTGAGGTGAGAGAATGGCTTGAGCCCGGGAGGCGGAGGTTGCAGTGAGGTGAGATCCTGCCATTGCACTCCAGCCTGGGCGACAGAGTGAGACTCTGTCTCAAAAAAAAAAAAAAAAAAAATACTTGATCATTCCATTTTTATGTGATGCCTCACTAGGCACAATGCCTGAGACTACAGACTGGGACAGACAATAAAAATAAGCAAAGGGTGGAAAACACATTTCCTGATGCCTCCAACTTACCCGCCTAAGGAAGTCTTAACTAGACACAGTGGTTCTCAATCTCATCAGCTCCAACTCCCCTAAATATATAAATATACTTTTATAGTATACAAATAGATAAATACATTGTGTTTATTATCATCCTTGATATATAAATTTTATTTTATTTTTAATTTTTAATTTTTTTGAGACAGAGTTTCACTGTTGTTGCCCAGGCAGGAGTATAGTGGCGCCATTTCGGCTCACTGCAACCTCCGCCTCCCAGGTTCAAGCAATTCTCCTGCCTCAACCTCCCGAGTAGCTGGGATTACAGGTGTCCACCACCATGCCCAGCTAATTTTTGTATTTGTAGTAGAGAAGGGATTTCACCATTTTGGCCAGGCTGGTCTCGAACTCCTGACCTTAGGTGATCCGCCTGCCTTGGCCTCCCAAAGTGCTGGAATTAATAGGCATGAGCCACTGTGCCCAGCCAAAATAAAAATTTTAAGTCAGTATATTTACTTTTGATAGGTATTGACTGGGCAGGACATAAGGGAGCCTTCGAGGGTGCTGAAAATGGATGTGTGTTGATGTGAGTGTTGGCTACATGACTGCATTCCTACATAAAAAGTCACTGAAACCCAGGCATGGTGGCGTATAACTATAGTCCCAGCTTACTCAGGAGGCTGAGGAACAGGATGAGGATCACTTGAGGCCAGGGGTTCGAGTCCAGCCCGGTCAACATAGTAAGACCCTCATCTCTCTAAAAAAAAACCTCCTTGAACAAGGGATCTCTCTGTATTTGTTTTTGCAGCTGTATATGAATCTACAGTTATTTCCAGAAAAATCTGAATTAAAAATTAGATGTGGCTGACCGCAGTGGCTTACGCCTGTAATTCCAGCATTTTGGGAGGCTGAGGCAGGCGGATTACCTGAGGTCAGGAGTTCGAGACCAGCCTATCAACATGGTGAAACCCCATCCCTACTAAAAATACAAAAAAATTACCCGGGTGTGGTGGCGGGCGCCTGTAATCCCAGCTACTTAGGAGGCTGAGCCAGGAGAATCGCTTGAACCTGGGAGGCGGAGGTTGCAGTGAGCCAAGATAGCGCCAGTGCACTCCAGTCTGGGCAACAGGAGTGAAGCTCCATCTCAAAAAAAAAAAAAAAAAAAAATGCAGCTCATGGAACTTGCCTGCAGCCCTTGGGGTTCCTGCAGCTCTTGGGTTCCTGTGTCTTTTTTCGCTGTCTGAGCTGGACCTACACACCAGCAACCATGTCTAAGGGACCTACAGTTGGTATTGATCTTGGCACCACCTACTCTCGTGTGGGTGTTTTCCAACAGGGAAAAGTAGAGACAATTGCCAATGATCAGGGAAGCCAAACTACTCCAAGCTATTTTGCCTTTACAGACACCAAATGATTGGTTGGTGATGCCACAAAGAATCAAGTTGCAGTGAACCCCACCAACACAGTTTTCAGTGCCAAATGTCTGATTGGACGCAGATCTCATGATGCTGTTTTCCAGTGTGATATAAAGCATTGGCCCTTCATGGTGGTGAATGATGCTGGCAGGCCCAAGGGCCAAGGAGGATACAGGCAAGAGACAAAAAGCTTCTACCCAGAGGAGATGTCCTCTATGGTTCTGACAAAGATGAAGGACATTGCAGAAGCTGATCTTGGGAAAACAGTTACCGATGCTGTGGTCACAGTGCCAGCTGACTTTAATGACTCAGCGTCAGGCTACCAAAGATGCTGGAACTGTTGCTGGTCTCAATGTACTTAGAATTATCGATGAGACAACTGCAGGTGCTATTGCTTATCGCTTAGACAGAGAAAGGTTGGAGCTGAAATAATTATGCTGATCTTTGATCTGGGAGGTGGCACTTTTGATGTGTCAATCCTCACTATTGAGAATGCGATCTTTGAAGTCAAATGTACAGCTGGAATGCCAGGCACAGTGGCTCATGCCTATAATCCCAGCACTTTGGGAGGCCGAGGCGGGCAGATCACTTGAGGTCAGGAGTTTAAGACCAGCCTGGCCAAAGTGGTGAAATCCCATCTCTGCTAAAAAACAAATACAAAAAGTAGCCAGGTGTGGTAGTGTGCACCTGTAATCCCAGCTACTTGGGAGGCTGAGGCAGGAGAATCTCTTGAACCCAGGAGGTAGAGGTTGCAGTGAGCCAAGATCGTGCCACTGCACTCCAGCCTGGACAACAGAACAAGACTCCATCTCAAAAAAAAAAAAAAAATCTACACCTGGAGAACTACTTGGGTGGAGAGGACTTTGACAACCGAATAGTCAACCATCTTATTGCTGAGTTCAAGCGCAAGCATAAGAAGGATGTCAGTGAGGCTGGGCATGGTGGCTTCCACCTGTAACCCCAGCACTTTGGGAGGCCGAGGCAGGCAGATCACAAGGTCAGGGGTTTGAGACCAGCCTGGCCAACATGGTGAAACCCCATCTCTACTAAAAATACAAAAGTTAGCTGGGTGCATGCACCTGTAGTCCCAGCTACTTGGGAGGCTGAGGCAGGAGAATTGCTTGAACCCAGGAGGCGGAGCTTGCAGTGAGCTGAGATAACACCTCTGCACTCTGGTCTGGGCAACAGAGCAAGAGTCCATCTCAAAAAAAAAAAAAAAAAAAAAAGGATGTCAGCGAGAACAAAAGAGCTATCTCACACCTTCGTATGGTTTGTGAATGTGGTAAGTATACTGTCTCTTCCAGCACCCAGGCTGGTATCGAGATTGATTTTCTCTATGAAGGAATCGACTTCTGTACCTCCATTACCAATGCCTGATTTGAAGAACTGACCTGAAGAACTGACTTGTTCCATGGCACCGTGGACCCCGTGGAGAAAGCCCTTCGAGACACCAAACTAGACAAGTCACAGATTCATGATATTGTCCTGGTTGGTGGTTCTACTCATATCCCCAACCTTCAGAAGCTTCTCCAAGACTTCTTCAATGGAAAAGAACTGAATAGGAGCATCCACCCTGATGAAGCTGTTGCTTATGGCACAGCTGTCCAGGCAGCCCTCCTATCTGGAGACAAGTCTGAAAATGTTCCAGATTTGCTTCTTTTGGATGCCACTCCTCTTTCCCTTGGTATTGAAACTGCTGACGGGGTCACGACTGTCCTCATTAAGGGTAATACTACCATTTTTACCAAGCAGACACAGAATTTCACTGCCTATTTTGACAACCAGCCTGGTGTGCTTATTCAGGTTTATAAAGATGAGCATTCCATGACCAAGGATTACAACCTGTTTGGCAAGTTTTGGGGCTTTTTAATTTTTTTTTTTTTAATGAAGAATAGATGTTTATGTTGGCTCATGGTTCTGCAGGCTGTACAGGAAGTGTGGTGCAAACATCTTGCTTATGGCATGCGCCTTAGGGAGCTTACAATCATGGTGGAAGGTGAAGGGGAGCAGTGTATCACATGGCAAGAGAGTGAAGAGGAAGATCCCAGACTCTTTTAAACAACCAGATCTCACATCAACTAACTGAGCAAGAACTCACTCATCGCCAAGGGAATGGTGCTAAGCCATTCATGAAGGATCCGCCCTCATGATCAAATCACCTCCCACCAGGTCCCAGCTTCACCTCTGGAAACCAAATTTCAACATGACGTTTGGAGATAGAAAACATCCAAACCACATCACAAGGTCTCTAGATGGGTTTTCTCCCTGAAAAAGCTATTTCCATTTCTAAGTATGATATATAAAAGAAACATAAAGGAAAGAATTTTGAAATGCATTTTCATCTTATCACAAATTTATTGAGATATTATTAACATACAATAAACGTCATTCTTTTAACGCATACAATTTGATGTGTTTTGGTATATACACAGTGATATACAACTATCACAGTTTTCTAATATTACAATACTTTGGCTGGGCACGGTGGCTCATACCTGTAATCCCAGCACTTTGAGAGGCTGAGGCAGGAGGATCACTTCAGATCAGGAGTTCAAGACCAGCCTGGTCATCATTGTGAAACCCCATCTCTACCAAAAATACAAAAATTAGCCAGGTGTGGTGCTGTGCACTTGTAGTCCCAGCTACTCGAGAGGCTGAGGGAGGAGAATCGCTTGAACGCGGGAGGCAGAAACAGAGGTTTCAGTGAGCTGAGATCATGCCACTGCAGTCCAGCCTGGGCAACAAGAGCAGAACTCTGTCTCAAAAACAAACAAACAAAAAACAACAACAAAAATATTATAATAGTTTGATCAACCTGAAAAGAAATCCCATATCCACCAGCCATCATTCTTCATTCACTTATTCCTCCCTCTAGAAAACATCAATCTACTTTCTGTCTCTACGGATTGGCAAGTTTGAACTCACAGGCCTACTTCCTGCACTCCACTGTTCCTCAGATCGAAGTCACTTTTGACATTGATGCCAATGGCATCCCCAATGTCTCTGCTGTGGACAAGAGTACAGAAAAAGAGAGCAAGATTACTGTCACTAATGACAAGAGCCATTTGGACAAGGAAGATATTGAGCTATAGCCCAGGAAGCTGAGAAGTGCAAAGCTGAAGATGAGAAGCAGAGGGACAAGGTGTCATCCAAGAATTCACTTGAGTCCCATGCATTCAACATGAAAGCACTGTTGAAGATGAGAAACTTCAAGGCAAGATTAACAATGCAGACAAGCAGAAGATTCTTGACAAGCGTAATGAAATTATCAACAGAATCAGACTGCAGTGAAGGAAGAATGTGAACATCAGCAGAAAGATCTGGAGATAGTCTGCCACCCCATCATTACCAAGCTGTACCAGAGTGCAGAAGGCATACCAGGAGGAATGCCTGGGGGATTCCCTGGTAGTGGAGCTCCTCCCTCTGTCGGTGCTTCCTCAGGGCCTACCATTGAAAAGATTAATTAAGCCAACCAAAGAAAAGATGTAGCATTGTTCCACACAGTGAAAATATGGAAGGACTTAAATTTGTAGCAAATTCTGTGGCAGCTTTAAAGTTCAGCTGCTATAGTAAATCACTGCGCATTCTCAATACTTGAATATGGAACATGTGCACAAGGGAAGGAAATAACATTGCACTTTATAAGCACTGTATTGTAAGTGGAAAATGCAATGTCTTAAATAAAACTGTGTTTAATATTGGAAAAAAATGAGATGCAGGTAAATGTTATGTTAGATGTAATTTACCCTAATTTTTTAAAAAATGAGATGCAATTCACACCTATCAGATTGGCAGACATGGAGAAGTTTAATAATACTCAACTTGGCAAGAATGGAGAAAAGGGAAATTCTTAAACACTTTAGGAGCATAAATGAGTAAATTACTATGGAGAACAACTCAGAATTACCTAGTAAGATTGGAAATGCAAATGTTCTATGAGCCAGAGATTCCAGTTCTAATAAACTATTGTGAAACACTCCCACATATGAACAAGGATATTTGTATGAGACATTCTTTGGAATATTGTTAGTAAGGGTGCAAAATTGAAAACAAAGTGTTCATCGGTGTTTTCTTTTATTAAAAAAATTTTAATTAAAAACTTTTTAAATTAAAAATATTTCCCTTTATTAAAAAAAAGCAAGTAGTGTGTAAATATCAATGTGGAACAGGAAATGTGAATGGCAGTGTCTAATTTGATTCCACGGTTTGAGGAACTGTGCGTTGCCCAACAGGCACACATACCATTAGTAAGTAATTGTGATTGTTTAAGAACAAAATTACAATTTTATTTTTCCTATTTAAAAAGTCACATTTCCATGCTGCCTGCCAAAACTTAACAGATAACATACTAGGTCATTAACACGTCCTTGTCTATTTGAAAACCTCCAGACAAACAGGCAGATGAGCCTTGGAGCTTTGGCAATGGGAATTATTGCTTAGCTAGTAATAAACAGTGTTCTCAGAACTCAAAGATACTAAGGAGGGCACAGCCTTGAGGAGCCAAGGGTGATTGTTGGAAAATACCAGTGCAACATTCAAGACACAGGAAGTTAAGAAGTGATTCAGGATGCAGCACACCAACATGGCACAGGTCTATATATGTAACAAACCTGCACGTTGTGCACATGTACCCTAGAACTTAAAGTATAATAAAAAAAAATGTGATTTTTGATTAAAAAAAAAAAAAAGAAGTGATTCACATGAACCAAGACCACGCCACTGCACTCTAGCCTGGGGCACAAGAGGAAAACTCCATCTCAAAAAAAAAAAAAGAAGGTGATGCAAGACACTGATGTGACTGTGGAACCCAGAATAGAATCCATCTATGGGGCAATGTGGTAGCCATCCCCCAGTAATCCCAGCCTCCTGGTATTCATGCCCTTGTGTAGTCCCCTCCCACAGTGAATCAGAGTTGGCTCTGTGTGGCCAATAAAATATGGCAGAAATGATGGCATGTGGCTTTCAAGGCTAGATCATAAATGGTATTGCCGATTCCACCTTGGTATCTGGGATTATTTGCTCTGTGGGAATCCATTCACCATTTTGTCAGGACACTCAGAGAAACCCAGGGAGAGCCCCGTGGAGAAAGGATCTGAGGCCCCCAACCACCAGCCAGCACCAACTTGCCAGCCATGTGAACCACACTGAAGGTAAATCCTCCAGCCCCAGTGAAGCCTGCAGATAACTGTAGTCCCAGTCGACATCTGACTCCAACCTGATGAGCGACTCTAAGCCAGAACCACCAACTCAGCTGCTCTTGAATTCCTGAACAATAGAAACTGTGAGATAATAAATGAGTACTATTACTTTGAAAAAATTCCTTGAGCTATACACTGAAGATTTGGGTACTTCAGCATATATGTTATACTTCAATAAAAAATTATAAAATTTAATAATTATTTAATGCAGAAAATAAATGTAATGTCCTAATTGTTATGTAAAAGATACATAAAATAAAGATAATTTATGAAAGGTACTTTAATATAAAAATGCTTGGCCACTACAACTCCAGAAGACCCAAGAAGGAGCTTAAGGCTCACATCTTAAAAATTATATTGGGCCATGCACAGTGGCTCACGCCTGTAATCCCAGCACTTTGGGAGGCCGAGGCAGGTGGATCACCTGAGGTCAGGAGTTCGAGACCAGCCTGGCCAACATGGCAAAACCCCGTCTCTACCAAAAATAACAAAAATTAACTGGGCTTGGTGGCAGTCATCTGTAATCCCAGTGACTCGGGAGGCTGAGGCAGGAGAATTGCTTGAACCCAGGAGTCGGAGGTTGCAGTGAGCTGAAATTGTGCCATTATACTCCAGCCTGGGCAACAAGAGTGAAACTCTGTCTCAAAAAAAAAAAATCTTCATATATATGCTTTATGGTACTAATGCACACTGAGACAAGCGTAGTGAACTGGTGACTTAACTACTATAAGCAGTGCTGCCATTAGTGACTTGATTTTCCAAAACAGTAAATGTGGTAGATTATATTTTCCACAAATGGTCACAGAAGCATTTCTGGTCCCACCTGCAATTCTGGAGGCTTGTCACTGCCCACTTGAAATTGGGTGGACTTGTGTGACTGCCTAAACAAGATAAAAGACTAGGTCAAAAAAGGTAATATGGTGCCAGTAAACTTTTGGTGTCCTTTAGGTAGCCCAGACATTACACTTACTAGACAAAGACTTTAAATCAGCTACTAAAAATATGTTCAAAGAACTAGTATGTCTAAAGAACTAAAGGAAAGCATGAGAACAATGTGTCACCATATGTACAACATCAATTATGATATAGAAATTATATTAAAAAGAGAACCAGATAGAAATTCTGAAGTTGAAAAGTACAAAACCTGAAATAAAAAGTTCATTAGAGGGGTACAACAGCAAACTTGAAGATAGGTCAATTGAGATCATCCAATCTGAGGAATAGAAAGAAAATAAATGAATAAAAATAAACAAGAGACTCAGAGATTTTTGAGCCACCATCAAGCATATCAGCCTATACATAATGGGAGTCCCAGAAGAGAGGAGAGAGAGAATGGGGCATAATTAATATCTTAAATAATAATGACCTACAACTTCACAAGTTTGATGGAAAACATTAATATACACATCCAGAACCTCACCAAACTCCAAGTGAGATAAACTCAAAGAGATCAACACCTAAAAACATCCTAATCCAACTGCTGAAGACAAAGACAAAGAGAGAATCTTGAAAGCAGCAAGAGAGAAGTGCCTTGTCACGTACAGTAAGGCCTCAATAAGTTTAACAGAGAATGTCTCATCAGAAATCGTGGAGACCAGAAGGCACTGGGGTGACATATGAAGTGCCAAAATTAAAAAGTACTGTCAGTCAATAATTCTATATCCAGTAAAGCTATTCTTTAAAGGTGAAGGAGAAATAAAGACATTCACTGGTTAAAAACAAAAAACTGTGGGTCAGGCATGGTGGTTCATGCTTGTAATCTCAACACTTTGGAAGGATGAGGCAGGGGGATCACTTGAGCACCAGAGTTTGAAGCTGCAGTGAGCTATGATTACACCACTGCACTCCAGGCTGGGTGACTGAGTGAGATCCTGAACAAATAAAAGGAAATAGACAGTAATTCTGACCTACACAAAAGAATAAAGCACTAGTAACGGTACCTCCTATATAGGTAAATGTAAAAGACATCATAAATTATTTTTGTGTGTATATAAGTCTTTCCGTTTTCTACCTGATTTAAAAGATAACTGAATAAGCAATAATTATAAAACTGTATTGGGCTTATTTTGTATGACTATAATAGCACAAACTAGTGGTGAAGTAATAGAACTATATAGGAACAAAGCTCTTGTATACTATTGAAATTAAGGTGGTATTAATTTAAAGTAGATGGTTATAAATGAAGATTTTCACTGTAATCACAAGGGCAACAGAGAAAATAAATAGAAAATATAGGAAGAGAAATGATAAGAGCTGGGTGTGGTGGCACACACTTATAGTCCCAGCTACTTGGAAGGCTGAGGTGGGAGGACTGTTTGAGCCCAGGAATTCAAGTTTAGCCTGGGCAACATAGCAAGATCCCATCTCTAAAAACAAGAAAGTTGGGAGGCTGAGGCGGGCAGATCACGAGGTCAGGAGTTTGAGACCAACCTGACCAACATGGTGAAGCCCCCATCTCTACTAAAAATACAAAAATTAGCCAGGCCTCGTGGCACATGCCTGTAATCCTAGCTACTAAGGAGGCTGAGGCTGGAGAATCGCTTGAACCTGGGAGGCAGGGGTTGCGGTAAGCTGAGATCATGCTACTGCACTCCAGCCTGGGAGACAGAGCAAGAATCTGTCAAAAAAAAAAAAAAAAAAAAAAAGGAAAGAAAGAAAGAAAATGACAAGAGAATTAAAATGGTACATGAGAAAATATCTAACACAAAAGAGGGCAGTAATAAAGGAATAGAGGAACAATAAAATGCCATAAGACATATAGAAAACAAATAGCAAAATGGCAGATAAAAATCCTGCAATAATTACATTAAATATAAATGGATTAAACACTTCAGTCAAAGGGAAATATTGGGAGAAGGATAAAAAAGACATGATCAAACTATATGCTGTCTAGGGGAGACTCACTTAATTTTTTATTTTTTGTATTTTTGAGATAGTTTCACTCTTGTTGCCCAGGCTGGAGTGCAATGGTGCAGTTGTCTTGCCTCGGCCTCTCGAGTAGTTGGGATTACAGGCGCCGCCACCATGCCAGGCTAAGTTTTGTATTTTTTTAGTGGAGACGGGATTTCGCCATGTTGGCCAGGCTGGTCTTATACTTCTGACCTCAGGTGATCTGCCTGCCTCGGCCTCCCAAAGAGCTGGAATTACAGACGTAAGCGACTGCACCTGGCCTGGAATTCTTTATTTAAATCAACAAACTCATAGTCCTCAAGCCCCAGACCATGGTAGGTGGCCCTCCTTTCTCTGTTCCCTCACCCCCACTCCCTAGCCACAGTGAGGGGAATGGAAAATGAGAAGCCACGAGGGCCTCTGCCAGGGAAGGCTACCCTAGATGTGTGGTGAGCAAGGTGCAGCAGTGGCTGGGGTAGCAGCCGCCACAGGCCCCTACCTATAAATTAAGTCCGTGTAGCCACAGCTGCGGGAGAAGTAAAAACCGCCTTTGCAAAATGATGACTGAGACAGTGAAAGAGATCTAACCTAACCAACTCCATATTGGTTCTACCTTTAAGCTGTCCTTGTTCCTTCCTGGGCAAAGGCTGAACTAACTTTGAGAGGAACTTAGTTTACAGCTTAAAACAAAGATGATAATAGCCCTTTCCCAAAACAAACCTCCTTCTTGCCTGGGGACTAGACTGCCTTTATAGGACTAACAAATTAGCCGCAAGATTAGAAATTATGGTTTAGGAGTCATGCAGCTGGGGGCTACAAGATTCTGACCCTCCCTAAACTGCTCCTAAAATCAGTGCTTAAGATATTTTGCAGACCCTGCACTTGATGGATCAGCTGGCACCACTCAGATCGATAAACTGGCTCATCTGATCTTGTGGCCCCACCTAGGAACTGACTCAGCACGAGAATACATCTTCAACTCCCTGTGATTTCATCTCTGACCTGACCGATCAGCACTCACAGCTCACTGGCTTCCCCCGTCCCAGTAAGTTGTCCTTAAAAACTCTAATCCCCAGGCCTGGCGCAGTGGCCCACAGCTGTAATCCCAGCACTTTGGGAGGAGTTCAAGACCAACCTGGCCAACATGGTGAAACCCCATCTCTACTAAAAATACAAAAACTAGCCAGGCGTGGTGGTGGGCACCTGTAATCCCAGCAACTTGGGTGACTGAGGCACACGAATCAAGTGAGAATCACTTGAACCTGCGAGGCAGAGGTTACCTGCGACTGAGTTTCCCTGTCTCTACTAAAAATACAAAAATCAGCTGGGCATGGTGCCACGTGCCTGTAATCCCAGCTACTTGGGAGGCTGAGGCAGGAGAATTACTTGAACCTGGGAGGCAGAGGTTGCGGTGACCCGAGATCACACCACTGCACTCCAGCCTGAGCGACAGAGCGAGACTCCATCTCAAAAAAAAAGGTGCAAGACTTTTAATTTCTTTAGGATTGGGAGGGCCTGGAAAAAAAA
The DNA here is from genome assembly GCF_028885655.2 of Pongo abelii. Lineage (NCBI taxonomy): Eukaryota > Metazoa > Chordata > Mammalia > Primates > Hominidae > Pongo > Pongo abelii. The sequence goes on from NC_071992.2 coordinate 32,083,662, forward strand.
AAGATCTAGCTATGTTAATAGAGATTCTTTACAGATGCAAAATTTCCCCCCAAAAGGACAGCTTTGCAGGGCCATATGAAGATATGGCAAAGAAACATGTCTTGGGGTAAAATATTTTGATTTTCTTCCTTGTCTCATAATGTTATTCCAGAGTCAGTTTGGAAAGTAAGTCACGATATACAGGGTTAAATAAAACCCATCTGATGAGAATTTATGGTTTGTAGGGCATGACTCCCCAGATAGGAATTTGGACAAGATAAAAAAAAAAAAAATCAGAGCTTAGTCCTCAGATCAGAGGATCTAGCGTGACATCCCATAGCCGGTCATGCCAACCTGAGACACCCTGCAGTTGCTTCCCATCTGTACCCCAATCATGTTCCTGCCCTCTTGTAGCTGGTTGAGAAGTTCCAAGGAGTCTCCTTGGGTTTCTTAGGGAACCATATGGGAGCCCCAGAGAAGAGCCCATCGTCCTGGGCTACTACCAGCCCACCCAGGTTCATCAGGATCCACCGTACACAGGCCACGTTCTTTCCTCCCCAGGGGTGCACAGTTTGGAAGATGTCAGTGGTGTTAATGCCATAGTGCTCAGCTGCTTGCAGGCACTGAGATATCTGCTCCATCTGCTTTAAGGCCATGGTAGAGGCCTGGGTCTTCTTTACTGGGGCCTGCCCCTTGGGGCACAGTGCGTTAATGAGTTCACATAGCTCTGTGCCCTCCTTGAGGAAATTCTGGAAGTTCTCGTGTCCAAGCTGGGGCCAGCCTACATCTTTTTGGCACTGGGTGGTGATCCATTGATCTGCTCCAGGTCTGCGTCATATGGATTCTCAGTATTCTGCTGCACCTCCCGGCTCAGGCCACATGCAGTTACCCTGTTGGCCATTCCAATGGGTGGTGGCAGCTGTGGGGAGCATTCATGCAGGCTGGAGCGCCGTGCACTCAAGGCAGGGGCTGTAGCAGCTAATGATATTATTGATATGTTGGTGTACATCTCCTATTTTGTTTTCTGTTGGTTCTCCTTGTTTTTGTCTTTCCGGTTTTCTTTTTTTTTCTGTCTTCCTGTCAGTTATTTGAACATTTTTCAGTTTTCCATTTTTTATTTATTTTAGTGTTTTTAAGTATATATCTTTGATTAGCTTTTAGTGGCTGCTCTAGGTAGTTTATATATTAGGTTTAGTGCAAAAGTAATTGTGGTTTTTGCCATTACTTTCTCTTTTTTTTTTATTCTCTAAAGCACAACTTTATTTTCAGAAAGGAAAGGACACCAAAAATAGGACTGTCCTGTGCAGATGTCCAATAGCCTTAGTGTGGGGACCAAATGCCCCCCGGCCATTGGAAAAGACAGATCTTGTAAGTTCCATTCATCCATGCACTCAACCATTCATTCATTTTTATTGGGACAAAGATAGACGTTCCTGCCATCATGTTTCAATGAAGGACATATTTGCCATTACTTCCAATGGCAAAAACCGCAATTACTTTTGCACCAACCTAATACATACTTGATCGTCATTTTATTAGTATATATAAAACAGATTGTTTTGTTTTGTTTTCTTTTGTTTGTTTTTTTGAGACAGAGGCTGCAGTGCGGTGGTGCGATCTCGGCTCACTGCAACTTCCACCTCCTGGGTTCAAGCGAGTCTCCTGCCTCAGCCTTCCAAGTAGCTGGGATTACAGGCATGCACCGCCATGCCTGGCTAATTTTTTTGTATTTTTAGTAGAGATGGGGTATCACCATGTTGGTCAGGCTGGTCTGGAACTCCTGAACCAAAACAATCTGCCCACCCTGGCCTCCCAAAGTGCTGGGATTACAGGTGTGAGCCACTGCATCTGGCCAAAACCAGTTTTATTCAGAAACTTTTTTAAAAGAAAAACTCCTTCTTAAAAATAACAGAGAGTCAGAACAAATGCTATACTGGATCAGATGCTGGAAAAACAAGAGTTAGGTAAAACTAACCTGGACATTCTTAGCCCTTTGCCTGCCGTTTCTCAGCTCCAAATCTGCCCTTGCGTGCTCCTCTCTTTTATGCTGTGTCTGGGACGCTGCAATGTTCCTTTAACAGATTTCTTTGCTAGCTGCCTTCCTGCAAAGCTCTGTCAATAGTGGGCGCTAGAGGAAGATTGGAAGGTAACAGAAAAGAAGGGACATTCTTCTTTCTAACTTGCTCTTTCAGCCAATGTTACCCCCAAAACAACACTTTACAAATAGTAGTTGGTTCCAGCTTCCAGCTACTTTGGGTGCTCCTTGAGAACCAACCTCATTGAGCCCTCTCAGAAATATCAATAGCAGCTGAGTGATGCTTTCTCTTTATAGACCCTCCTCCAAGTTTCTAGGTAGTGGTGACTCCCAACCTCTTCCCTTTAGTTATTCCAGCATTACAAGAATTAGTTGCTCTCTGTAGCCCTCTAGGCTACCTCAGTATTGCTTTCTGCTCTTTCAGCTTTCTGACACCTGAAACAAATCTTCTATATTAAATCCCTGATAAGGTTTGGATCTGTGTCCCTACCCAAATCTCATCTCAAAATCTCGAATTGTAATCCCCACATGTTGAGGAAGGGCCCTGTAATCCCCACGTGTTGAGGGAGGGAAGTGATTGGATTATGCTGTTCTAGCGATAGTGAGTGAGTCTCACAAGATCTGATGGTTTTCAAAAGTGGCAGTTTTTGTCCTGCACTCTCACTTCTCTCTCCTGCCGCCTTGTGAAGAAGGTCCTTGCCTCCCCTTCGCCTTCCATCGTGGTTGTAAGTTTCCTGAGGCCTCCCCAGCACTGTGGAACTGTGAGTCAATTAAACCCCTTTCCTTTATAAATTACCCAGTCTCAGGTATTTATTTATAGCAGTGCGAGAACAGGCTAATACAATCCCTTCTGTGATTTTTATTTTTCTAATTGGACACTGACTGGTGACATGGGGGAAGGGAAAGGGCAGGAAACTATATATATCTCTATATATAGATATATGGAGTATATATAGATATATGGAATATATAGATATGTGGATTATATATATATAAGGATTATATATTTCTGTATACCAAGTATACAAATAATAAATATCAATAATTTTATATGTTACTAGTAATAGCTGTGATTTATTGAGACCTAGTCTACGACTCTTTCCCTGGCTACTTTCTTCTCATGTTGTAAGTTTCTGCTTGAATTTAATCTCAGAGAGGTTTTCCCTGATCGCCTTATCAAAGGCAACTGCTATTCCCTGTTATTCTCTGCTTCAGCTCATAAACCTAGTCCTTTATAGTACACACAAAAAAGCACAATCATGTGATTTTTCTTGTCTGTCTTCCCCACTAGAATGTGAGCTCCATGAGAGGGAAACCCTTGTTGGTCTTGTTCACGGCTGTCTCCCTAAAGCCTAGCATAGTGTTTGGCTCATAGTAGGTATATGTGAGTATTTTTAAAATATTGGTGTGTCCATTATGTATTCTTGCTTAACAAGCCATCCTAAAATGTAGTGGCTTGAAACAAAACAGTAATTTCTCATGATTTTGTGGTCTGGCTGTGTGGTTCTGGTCTTGCCTGGGCTCACTGAAGAAGCTGCATTCAGCTGGTGGATTGGCTGGAACTAGAAGTTCCCAGAGGGCCTCACTTGGTGGGGACAGCTGGAAGACTGGGGCCTCTCTCTTTATGTAGAGTAGCCCAAATGTCTTTACATGGCATATGAGTTCCAAGAGTGTAAGCCTCAATGTGCACATTTTTTTTTTTTTTTTTTTTGAGACAGAGTCTGATTCTGTCACCCAGGCTGGAGTGCAATGGCGCAATCTCGGCTCACTGCAACCTCTGTCTCCTGGGTTCAAGCGATTCTCCTGCCTCAGCCCCCCAAGTAGTTGGGACTGCAGATGCCTGGCCACCACGCCCGGCTAATTTTTGCATTTCTAGTAGAGACAGGGTTTCGCCATGTTGGCCAGGCTGAATGTGCAAATATTTATTGAGCCTCTGCTTGGGTCACAGTTATGTCTCATTAGCCAATAAGTCATACGACCAAGTCCAGAGTCAGTATGGGAGGAGGCTACTCAAAGGCATGAATACCAGGAATATCAGTAGGGAGCCGTCAGTACAACAGTCTATAATTTTGTCTACATTATTGCTAATACTGACAGCAGCCTGCCACATAGTTGCTATTTCTTTTTCTTTCTTTTTTTTTTTTTTTTTTTTAGACGAAGTCTTGCTCTGTTGCCCAGGCTGGAGTGCAGTGACATGATCTCAGCTCACTGCAACCTATAACCTCCTGGGTTCAAGCGATTCTCCTGCCTCAGCCTCCTGAGTAGCTAGAATTACAGGCATGCACCACCACGCCCAGCTAATTTTTGTATGTTCAGTAGAGATGGGGTTTTGCCATGTTGGCCAGGCTGGTCTTGAACTCCTGGCCTCAAGTGATCCCCCCTGCCTTGGCCTCCGAAAGTGCTGGGGTTACAGGCTGAGTCACCACGCCCAGCCTATTATTATCTCTTTTTTTTTTTTTTTTTTTTTTTTGAGACAGAGTCTTGCTCTGTCACCCAGGCTGGAGTGCAGTGGCATGATCTCGGCTCACTGCAAGCTCCGCCTCCCGGGTTCACGCCATTCTCCTGCCTCAGCCTCCTGAGTAGGTGGGACTACAGGTGCCCGTTACCACGCCCGGCTATTTTTTTGTACTTTTAGTAGAAATGGGATTTCACCATGTTAGCCAGGATGGTCTCGATCTCCTGACCTTGTAATCTGCCCGCCTCAGCCTCCCAAAGTGCTGGGATTACAGGTGTGAAGCACCGCGCCCAGCATCTGTCATCTCTTTTAACCCAGCAGTCCCCAACGTTTTTGGCACCAGGGATCCATTTCATGGAAGACAATTTTTCCATGGACCGGGAGAGGATGGTTGCAGGATGATTCAAGCACATTACATTTATTGTGCACTTTATTTATAATATTATTACATTGGAACATATAATAATTATACAACTCACCATAATGTAGAATCAGTGAGAGCCCTGAGCTTGCTTTCCTGCAACTAGACAGTCCCAACTGGGGATGATGGGAGACATCATCCAGTGACAGATCATCCAGCATTAGATACTCATAAGAGGTGTGTAACCTAGATCCCTTCCATGTGCAGTTCACAATAGGGTTCACGTTCCTATGAGAATCGAATGCCACCACTGATCTGACAGGAGGTGAATGGAGCTCAGGCAGTAATGTAAGTGATGGGGAGCAGCTGTAAATACAGATGAAACTTCTCTTGCTTGCCACTTACCTCTTGCTGTGTGGCCCAGTTCTTAACAGGCCATGGACCAGCACCAGTCCACGGCCCAGGGTTGGGGACCAGCACCAGTCCACGGCCCAGGGTCTGGGGACTCCTGTTTTAACAGACGAAGACTCTAAGATCCACAGAAGTCAAGTAACTTGTCAAAAGGTCATAGCAACTAAGTGGCAGAAAATTCTAATTTTGATTCCAAATTCTGTGACCTTTCGCTGTATCACAATCTTCTGGGAAAACATGCGTAGAAAAAGATGACAACTCAGGAGAGAACTTCAATCTATATTTTCATTTGAATGGGAAAACACAATAGGTTTTATTTTCCTTTGCATGTAGTGGAGAAGATGAGTGAGCCAGATGATATGGGCTAAAGTGATTTTAAAATACCTCAATTGTCACTTCATTAGCCAAGCTGACTCATGCTCTCACTGGAAGTTCTATGGTTTCTCAGCTGTAGTCACACAATATTTCATACGTAATTCTCAGTCAGAGCTCTTACCTGTGTACTATTTGCGGTTCACCGTTTATTATGAGCTCTTCCTGGTCTGTATCCACATTGCTTGTATATTGTCTGAAGCACAGCAGGATCTCAACAAATGTTTGTTAAATGAACAAATTAGCAGAGGTCAAGGAGGCCAAAGATGAAGTCTTTCACTGTTTGCCAGGGACCCTGAGGAGAATCAATAAATAACTAGGGAGTAAAGCATTAAATGGAATGAATCATGAATTGTGTATTTGCTGTGGTTTGAATGTCCATGCCAAAACTCATGTTGAAAATTAATTGCCAGCTGGATGCAATGGCTCACTCCTGTAATCTCAGCACATTGGGAGGCTGAGATGGGAGGATTGCTTGAGTCCAGGAGTTTGAGACCCACGTGGGTAATATAGCAAGACCTGTCTCTATTTTTTTTAAAAGAAAATTAATTGCCATTGTAACAGTATTTAGAGGTGACACCTTTACAAGGTGATTAGATCATGAGTGGATTAATGCTATTATCATGGGAGTGGGTAAGTTATCTCAGGAGTGGGCTTCTGATAAAAAGATAAGTTTGGCCCCAATTCTCTGTCTCACATGCTCACTTCTGCCTTCTGCTTTTCACCATGGGATGGCCCTCACCAGATGCCAGTGCCATGCTTTTGGACCTTCCAGTCTCCAGAACCGCAAGCCAAATAAATTTTTATTCTTTGTAAACCACTCAGTCTGTGGTATTCCGTTATAGCAGCAGAAAAGGGACTAAGTATTATTTGAAGAACAAGAAGTAGTTCACGGAAGCAGATATTTTGGTTAAACAAATAGGTCAGGCCAGACATGGTGGCTTATACCTGTAATCCCAGCATTTGGGAGGCCAAAGCAAAAAGATCACTTGAGGCCAGAAGTTTAAGTCCAGCCTAGGCAACATATTGAGATCCTGTATCTACAACCACAACAACAACAAAAGTCAAAATTTGTTAACAAAACTAGCTTAAAATTGACTAGTGCTGTTAATATCTTTGTCAATTTTTAATTTAGAAAATTTCTATTTCAACCAATTCTGCTTGTTTTTTTTTGTTTTGTTGTTTTTTTCTTTTCTTTTTTTAATCAACAATTTTGAAAGTCCACAGGGAAGATTCACACCCCATAGCCTTTTTTTCCACTTGCTTGGTCTACCCCTTTCAGCACTGATGTCAAGAATTTAAATTTTCTCTACAATTAGAAGGAAATTTCCTTGAAGAAACTTTGTTGAAAACCATTGGAGTTGACAGGTTTTGTTTCCAGAGATATTGAACTACAGAGGATTCTGACTCTGGTGATACTGTGCACAGTGGTGGATAGGAAAGAAGCAAACATTAAATTTAAAAATTAACTTAAACAATTTATCAGAAATTCCCAGCACTTTGGGAGGCCGAGGTGTGCAGATCGCTTGAGCTCAGGAATTTGAGACCAGCCTGGGCAACATGGCAAAACCCTGTCTTTACAAAAAACAATAGTAATAAAAAACAAACAAAAATTTAACAGAAATTTACACACTGAATGTGGCATCTCCAGCTATTTGCAAATGATATATTTAGGAAATCTTGACATTTTCTACGTTAAAAAAAATGAACCTCCATCAGAAAGGGCAGATTTTTTTTGACTATTTCTAAAAACACAGATTTAAAGTGGTAATTTAACATCCATATAAAATATAGAAAGGAGAAGTGTATTTCAAGTCATTTCTTGCCTTTTAAAAAAAAATTTGAGACAGGGTCTCATTCTGTTGCCCAGGCTGGAGTGCAGTGGTTTAATCTCAGCTCACTGCAGCCTTGACCTCCCGACCTCAGGATATCCTCCCACCTCAGTCTCCTAAGTAACTGGGACTACAGGCACACGCTACCATGCCTGACTGATTTTTGTATTTTTCCTAGAGACAGGGTTTCACCATGTTGCCCAGGCTGGTCTTGAACTCCTGGGCTCAAGCGATCCATCTGCCTTGGCCTCCCAAAGTGCTAGGGGAGTGATTCAATTGCCAAGGATGTTGCCTTAGAAGGAGTGGGACCTGGCCAGATGCAGTGGCTCACACCTGTAATCCCAGCACTTTGGGAGGCCGAGGCGGCCAGATTGCCTGAGGTCAGGAGTTCAAGACCAGCCTGGCCAACATGGTGAAACCCCATCTCTCCTGAAAATACAAAAAATTAGCAAATTAACTGGGCGTAATTAGCTGTAGCCTGTAATAGAGGCATGAGCTGCTGCACCCAGCTAAACTATTTCTCGTTAATTCAGTGTTACAGAAACCACAGGCAATACTATAAAGTCCATGCCACGTGTGCTAATTCACAAGTGGACAGCATCATTCCCTTAGTTTCCCCAGCTGCTGTTTAAAGTAAAGCTGGTAAGGGCTACCTACAGTCTTCCAGTCACCAGGGCTGTTTGTGGCTGGCAGGAGACTCCAGGAGCCAGTCCTGGTTCCAGATTTCACTGGCCCGCTTCCAGATGGTCTGCAGCTCACGTGGACTTTGTTCCTGGGAAACCTGTAGGTAGGTAGACAATCCAGCTAATATAGGCAGGCCTGAATGGGAGCAAATTCAGAAAGGCTGGGCCAGAACTCCAGGAAGCTAGCACAGATTTCAGATTAATTCCAGACCATACCTGAGCCCCCAAGAAATGTCCCGATGTTTCAGTTTCTGGCAACAGTCAGTAGGCCTGTAGGAAAAGGGCAGATACTTTTCATATTAATAGCTGACATGCAACACAGTTTAAAAGAGCCTCTGCCTGCTTCATCTCAACTGAGCAAGTAAGGCAGGTACAGTTGACCCTAAGTTAGGGAGGAGCAAACTAGGACTTTATGAAGGCCACACCAGAGCCAGATGGCTAAAGTATGGCTAGAACCCAGGTCTCAAAATTAAATATTCAAGCAGGCACTCAGGGCTTTGCTAGGGCCCAATCCACCAGCCTACGCGGCCAGGTGATCCCTGGAACCACCTGATCAGCCAGACCTTCAGCCTGTCGCTGGCTCTGTAAACTCCATGCTTGGGTCCACACCTCACCTCACTCCCAGCTGCAGCGAAAGGCTCATCACTGTATACCGACAACACCTGATGAGGTGAACTGTGGCAGAACCCAGTATAAAGATTTATAATGTTAAGATTGGGCTTGGTGGTTCACGCCTGTAATCACAGCACTTTGGGAGGCCGAGGTGGGCGGATCACCTGAGGTCAGGAGTTTGAGACCAGCCTGGCCAACATGGTAAAACCCTATTGCTACTAAAAACACAAAAATTAGCCAGGCATGGTGGCACACACCTGTAATCCCAGCTACTTGGGAGGCTGAGGCACGAGAATCACTTGAAGGCAAAGGTTGCAGTGAGCCAAGATCGTACAACTGCACACCTGCCTGGGCTAGAAAGTGAGACTGTCTCAAAAACAAAACGAAACAAACAAAAACAAGATTTATAATATTAAATAATAAGACACTTGCTAAATGCAAAGTGTAGATTCCTGTCTGGCAGATCAGGAAGGCTTTGATCGGCTGCAAGGCTAGGAAGACCCAGTGGCTCTATCTTGATATATGCCCACATCCTTGGGGATGAGCTTCAATGACTCTTGGCCTCCCTGGCCTGTCTTTAAGGCAGTGATTCTCAATCAGGAGCAATTTTATCCTTAGGGGACATTTGCCAATGTCTGGAGACATTTCTAGTTGTTAGAACTGGAAGAGGGGGTGCTATTGGCCTCTAGTGGGTAGAAGCCAGGGATGCTAATATATGTCCTGCAGCGCACAGGATAGCCCCCTACAAATGTCAGGAGTGCCAAGGGTGAGAAACCTGCTTAAAGTAACAAGGCCGGGCTTAGGAAAAAAAACCCTGCATTGGCCATCTCTCCCTGGCAGAGCAACTTGCTCAAGACTTCAGATCTAGTGAAGTCCAAGCCTGTGACCAGAAATCCCAATGAGGCTACTCCAAAGGTCCCATTCCTTTTTTTTTTTCTTTGAGATGAAGTCTCACTGTTGTTGCCCAGGCTGGAGTGCAGTGGCACAGTCTTGGCTCACTGCAACCTCTGCCTCCCAGGCTCAAACAATTCTCCTGCCTCAGCCTCCTGAGTAGCTGGGATTACAGACGCCCGCCACAGTGCCCAGCTAATTTGCTAATTTTTTGTATTTTCGGGAGAGACGGTTTCACCATGTTGGCCAGGCTGGTCTTGAACTCCTGACCTCAGGCAATCTGACTGCCTCGGCCTCCCAAAGTGCTGGGATTACAGGTGTGAGCCACTGCACCCTGCCAGGTCCCACTCCTTCTAAGGCAACATCCTTGGAAATGTCCTTCTCCCATCCTCTCAATTTCTTCTCATGTAAAATGGGCACCCAGATACCTACCAATTAGTATGACTATAAAGATTAAGTGTGATAAGGTGATATGGTTTGGCTGTGTCCTCACTGAAATCTCATCTTGAATTCCCACGTGTTGTGGAAGGGACCTGGTGGGAGATAATTAAATCATGGGGGCAGGTCTTTCCTGTGCTGTTCTCATGAAAGCAAATAAGTCTCACGAGATCCGATGGTATTATAAGGGGGTGTTTCCCTGCCCATTATCTTTGCTGCTGCCATCCACGTAAGATGTGACTTGCTCCTCCTTCCCTTCCACCATGATTGTGAGGCCTCCCCAGCCATGTAGAACTGTAAGTTGTTAAACCTCTTTCTTTTGTAAATTGCCCAGTCTTGGGTATGTCTTTATCAGCAGCATGAAAACAGACTAATACATAAGGCATGTGAGAATGCTTTGTGAACTGATTAACTACTGAACTAATATTAGTGATTATGACAAATATCAAGGCCATGGGTAACTGAATAGCATGGAGGGGGCAGTACTGGAGCTTGTAAACTCTGCAGAGGGTTGGAGTGTCAGCTCAACCCAGCTAACATACAGGCGTCGGATGCTGGAGATGGAAAGAAGAAAGTTGTGATCTTCCTCTGCAAGGTGAGGGGGATGGGGTGGTTCTCAAACCTTCTATAGCCAAATGCTAAGAGCGTAGCTCTAGAAGCAAGTTGCCTCTGTTCACATCCTGTTTCTGCCAGGTACTATTTGCGTGACCCTGGGCGAGGTGTGTAACCTCCCTGTGCCTCCTTTCCTCATCTGTAAATGAGGATCATAGCATCATCCACCTCACAGTGTTGTTGCTTTCAGGTAACAGTGCCTGGCACATAGGAAGTGCAAAATAAATATCAGCTATTAATATTGCTCTTGTTAAGAGCCCATGCTTCCCACAGGGCTTTCAGACTCTATCTTTAGCATACCCCGCCTCCCATGAACATTTGTATCAAAATCTACTATTTTTTTGAGGCAAAGTCTCACTCTGTTACCCAGGCTGGAGTACAGCAGCGCCATCTCAGCTCTCTACAACTTCTGCCTGCCGAGTTTAAGCGATTCTCCTGCCTCAGCCTGCCGAGTAGCTGGGATTACAGGTATGCATCACCATGCCTGGCTAATTTTTGTATTTTTAGTAGAGATGGGATTTTACCATGTTGGCCAAGCTGGTCTCAAACTCCTGGCCTCAAGTGATCCGCCTGCCTCAGCCTCCCAAAGTACTGGGATTACAGACATGAGCTACTGCGCTCAGCCAAAATCTACTTTTTGTAGTATATGCTGCAGATTCCCTGACGTTGGGGTCAGGACCATTTTTGTTATCATTGCCTATCCACTGCCTAACATGAGGTGCTCAGAAGATTTGGTGAATTAATAAATGAAAGGAGAAATAAGCCTCCTGCTCCCCAGAATTACACCATCCAACTGAGGCCTGTCAATAAGTATTTGCACAGTAACACCTGCAATGAATAAAACATTGACGTTTATTGATTCAATGAGTATTTACCAATCATCTACTATAGGCCAGGCATTGTTACAGGTACAGGAGATAAATTAATGAGTCAAATAGATAAGTCTGCCTGCCTCGCATTCTAGTGAGGAAAAACAGCAAATAGCTAGAAGTCCTATCAGGTGCTGACATGTACCAGGTGGAGGAATGTGTCAGGGCAAGATGGGTGGAGAGTGGTGGGGGTAATTTCTCATGCAGGGTGTCTGGGAAGGACTCTCTGACAGAGTGATATTTGAGCAGGGACCAGAAGGGAATGAGGAAGGGAACCATTCAGATATCTTAGAGAAAGGAATTGCAGGCTGAGAGATCAGCAAAGCCAAAGCCTGGGGAAGGGAAGAGACTTGGCATTTTCCTACAGAGGAAGCCAACATGGCTAGGAAGAAGAGAAAATAGAAAAGGAAGTAGAGAAAGTTGGATTCACTGCAAAGTTTTAGGACACCTCACTTGCACAGTGCCCTCCAAACCCTGAGAGAGCCCTAGCAATGCGCTCCTGTGGTCATATATTTTGCAAACTTTGCAGAAATAAGATATTTCAACTGCAAATGATTGGGACTGCTGTCTCTTTCCACTACCACTTCCCCTCTGTTGCACATCCCCTGAGTTGGATGGTGTTGGACATTTGGCATTTGACATTTTCTGGATCCAACTAAGAGGAAGTTGAGTTGGGGAGTGATGGTTAATTTTAGGTGCCAACCTAGCTAAATTAAGGCATACCTTAATAACTGGTAAAGCAGTTGATATGGTTTGACTCTGTGTTTCCACCCAAATCTCATATTATAGCTCCCATAATTCCCACGTGTTGTGGGAGGGAGCCAGTGGGAGATGATTGAATCATGGGGGCAGGTCTTTCCTGTGCTGTTCTCGTGATAGTGAATGGGTCTCATGAGATCTGATGGTTTTGAAGATGGGAGTTTCTCTGCACAAGCTCTCTCTTTGCCTGCTGCCATCCACATAAGATGTGACTTGCTCCTCCTTGCCTTCCACCATGATTGTGAGGCCTCCCCAGACACGTGGAACTGTAAGTCATTAAACCTCTTTCTTTTGTAAATTGCCCAGTCTTGGGTATGTCTTTATCAGTGGCATGAAAACAGACTAATACTCCATTATTTGGGTGTGTGTCTTTGAGGGTGTTTCCAGAGGAGTTTGGCGTGTGAGCCTGAGTGGACTCAGTGGGGAAGATCCACCCTCAATGTGGGCTGGGCAGACACCATCCAAATGGCTAGAGGCTTGGATAGAACAAAAACAGAGGAAGGGCAAATTGGTTGCTCTCTTTCCTGGAGCTGGGATGCACTCCCTTGCTCCTGCCCTTGGACCTCAGGCTTTCTGGCTTCAGGACTTACACCAGCGGCCCCCTGGGTTCTGAGGTCTTTGGACTTGCACTGAGCCATGCTACCAGCATCCCAAGGTCTCCAGCTTGCAGACACCTGTCATGGGACTTCTCAGCCTCTATAATCATGTCAGCAAATTCCCCTAATAAATCCCCCTTATTTACCTACACTGCATATCTGCCCTATTGGTTCTGTCTCTCTGGCGAACCCTGATGAATACAGGGAGATTTTTCATCTGTTTTGATTTATTTTCTGATTGTAATAAATATTCAAGTTCATACATTATTTTGGATGATACCTCTTTAAAAGCTCTCCATTTGATAAGCTTCGGGCTCCACAAAACCTGGATCTGATGCTAAAGGTAGAAATAAAGACAGATGAAGACAAGGAGGTGGCTGGGGCTTCTCCTCTGAGTAGGACAGGGAGCAGTAGAGTGTTTTGGGCAGAGAGGTGACATGACACACTTTAAAGGGTTGCTCTGGCTTGGTGTGGTGGTTCATGCCTGCAATGTTAGCACTTTGAAAGGCCAAGGAAGGAAGATTGCTTGAGGCCAGGAGTTCGAGGCCAACCTGGGCAACATAGCAAGATCCCTTCTCTACAAAAATTAAAATTAAATAAAAGATCGCTCTCTCTGCCCTGTTAAGGCTGCATCATCTTTGTGAGGGGGTCGTGGCACACCAGGATGTGGTGACATAGAGAATACAGACATCTGCATTTGAGTTGAGTCACAGGAGCTTTTTTAGAGGGTGCAAACAGCTTCATTTCTGGATGGAGAGAAAGTTGCCGCAGGCATGGGACAGGTAAACAGAGTGAGGGGTGATGAGGGATGTGAGCTGAGAGGTCAGCTGGCCCGTGTCATGGTAGACAGGTGCTGCTTCCAATACATCTATTGTTTTCATGGGCCTTATTGGCTTTGTGTGTGTGTGTGTGTGTGTGTGTGTGTGTGTGAAACGAAGTCTCCCTCTTTCCCCCAGGCTGGAGTGCAGTGACACGATCTTGGCTCACTGCAACCTCCGCGTCCTGGGTTCAAGCGATTCTCCTACCTCAGCCTCCCGAGTAGCTGGGATTACAGGTGCATCCCACTACACCCGGCTAATTTTTGTAATTTTAGTATAGATGAGGTTTCACCATGTTGGCCAGGCTGGTCTCAAGCTCCTGACCTCAGGTGATCCGCCGGCCTCAGCCTCCCAAAGTGCTGGGATTACAGGCATGAGCCACCGTGCCCGGCCCCTTATTGGCTTTTAATAGATACCATATTGAAGCAGGGAGGCAATGACTTCCACCCACATCTCCTTACACTGTCTTACTTGGCCCACACAGACTCTAGGAATACAGCTGTTTTCTTAATTCTTGGTCACAAGAGAGGGATACTGAGGGCATCTGGGTGACATCAATGCAGCATATTGGTGCCGTGGGAAACTAGACCTCCTTGCACCCAAAACTATGTCTCCAGACACAGGGTATTGTGCATCTAGTCCCTCTTCCTCTCCGGCACACAGGTCAGGAGCAAAGAGCAGGTAACAGATCTCCCTGTTTCCCCAAAGGCAGGTGAGCTTATTCTTGGGGTATCCACTCTCTGTCCCAGCATTTCCCATCATTGTCTCATACTTGCAGCATCTCAGGTCTTCATGTAAATAGATCCTGGGTGATCCTGGGTGATCTCACACTGTGGCTCTGTAGCCATGCCTGGACATGTCAGAATTCCCAGTGGATTCCCTGGTGAGGCTCTCACTTTGGAATCCTAATGATTCTAGTAGGTCTGTACTCTATATGGCGAATTATGAACATTCACAGAAGTGTTCGTATATATAGATGATATGCCACATCTCATTGAGCTAAAGTTATAAAAACACGTTTTTGAGGGCCGGGTGTGGTGGCTCATACCTGTAATCCCAGCACTTTGGGATGCCTAGGCAGGTGGATCACCTGAGGTCAGGAGTTTGAGACCAGCCTGGCCAACGTGACAAAACCACGTCTCTACTAAAAAATACAAAAATTAGCTGAGTGTGGTGGTGCACACCTGTAATCCCAGCTACTTGGGAGGCTGAGGCAGGAGAATTGCTTGAACCCAGGAGGCAGAGGTTGCAGTGAGTGAAGATTGTGCCACTATACTCCAGCTTCGGTGACAGAATGAGACTCTGTCTCACAAAAAAAAAAAAAAAAAAAAAAAAAAAACCCACATTTTTGAGTCTCTGTGTTAGTTTCTGTTCAAGCCCATGTTCACACAATTGGCTTATGGGAAAGAACCACATTCTTAGAGAGAACAACATTCTTGGTAGATACAACAGGGTGACTGTAGTCAGTAATAACTTAATTGTACATTTTAAAATAACTAGCAGTGCAATTGGATTGTTTGTAACACAAAGGATAAAAGCTTGAGGGGATGGATACCTCATTCTGTCTCATGTGATTATTTCACATTGTATGCTGTATCAAAACATCTCATGTACCCCATAAATGTATACACCTACTACGTACACACAAAAATGTAAGAAAATGTTTAAAAAACATTCTTGGTGAAGAAGTTCTACCTTATTGTAGACTTGAAGAGCTCATTTCTATGTTATTTCTGTTACTCTTATTTTAGATTAATTGGGGCAAAAAAAGGAATTTTCCATTGGAGTTTTGGCCCTCCACTTGGAAGTCCATTGTCTGACAATAATTCCTTTCTCTTCCTCCTATTGTTTGTGGTTTTTTCTACTATATTTCAACACACTCAAATATTCAGTATCCAGAATTCATGTGTGTAAAGAGCTTTGTGGTTTATAAAACACTTTTTACATATAGCAATTAATGTAAATGTCACAATAACTTTGTGTGGAAGGCATTGTTCCTATTTAATAGTGATATAGCTTGATGTCTGTCCCCTTCAAATCTCATGTTGAAATGTGATCCCCAGTGTTGGAGGTGGGGCCTGGTGGGAGGTGTTGGATCATGGGGGCAGATCCCTCATGAATGTCTTAGGGCTGTCCTTGCGGTAATGAGTAAGTGCTCACTCTATCAGTTCACATGAGAGCTGGTTGCTTAAAAGATCCTGGCACCAGGCCGGGTGCAGTGGCTTATGCCTGTAATCCCAGCACTTTGAGAGGCTGAAGTGGGCGGATCACCTGAGGGTCGGGAGTTTGAGATCAGCCTGGCCAACATGGTGAAACCCCATCTCTACTAAAAATACAAAATTAGCCGGGTGTGGTGGCGCATGCCTGTGATCCTGGCTACTTGGGAGGCTGAGACAAGAGAATTGCTTGAACCCGGGAGGTGGAGGTTTCAGTGAGCTGAGATCACACCATTGCACTCCAGCCTGGGCAACAAGAGCGAAACTCCGTCTCAAGGGAAAAAAAAAGAGCTTGGCACCTTTTCCTTCCTCTCTTGCTCCCTATGCTTGCTCCCCCTTCACCTTTCACCATGAATACAAGCACCTGAGGCACTCACCAGAAGCACATGCTGGCACCATGCTTATACAGCCTGCAGAACCATGAGCCAAATAAACCTCTTTTCTTCATACATTACCCAACCTCAGTTATTCCCCTTTATAGCAATGCAAAATGGATTAACACAAATAGATGACATATTTGAGGGTCAGAGAGTTTGCACACTTTTCCAAGGGCACACACATAGTAAATGGCAGAAGTGGGACTTGAACCCTACCATTATAAGCCAGGCCCAGTGCTCCAATATGGGAACACTGGCAACTCAGTAAACTTTTGTGTGAGAGTGTTCAGTTGGAAGGTTAATTCTTGTTTGCCATAGAAAGAGAGACCAAGACTGACAGTGGAAGACATTGTCACTATTGCCATCAAATATAATATTATCAGCGGCCCAAGAATGTCCACTTTTTAACAGAGCTAGGCTATTTTTTCAAAACCAGAATTTCTGTTTTGGATGAAGAAGCACAATAATAAAAAAATCAGAGGCTGGGCGTGGTGGCTCAAGCCTGTAATCCCAGCACTTTGGGAGGCTGAGACAGGCAGATCATTTGAGGTCAGGAGTTCAAGACCAGCTGGGCCAACATGGTGAAACCCTGCTGCTACTAAAAATGCAAAAAAAAAAAAAAAAAAAATGAGCTGGGCATGGTGGCGCACACCTGTAATCCCAGCTACTTGGGAGGCTGAAGCACGAGAATCGTTTGAACCCAGGAGGCGGAGGTTGCAGTGAGCTGAGATCGTGCCACTGTACTCCAGCCTGGGTGACAGAGTGAGACCCTGTCTCAAATAAATAAATAAATAAATAAATAAATAAATAAATAAAATCAGGCAGGGCGAGTTGGCTCACACCTTTACTCCTACTACTTTGGGAGGCCAAAGTGGGTGGATTGCTTGAGCCCAGGAGTTCGAGGCCAGCCTGGATAACCCCGTTTCTACAAAAAATTAAAAAATTAGCCAGATGTGGTAGCACATGCCTGTGGTCTCTGCTATTCAGAAGGCTGAGGTGGAAGAATTGCCTGAACCCCGGGAGGTTGAGGCTGCAGTGAGCTGTGATTACGCCACTGGGTTCCAGCCTGGGGAGCAGAGTGAGACCCTGTTTCCCCCCAGATCAAATTTTAACCAGTTTTTATCAAGAAAAATAGATCTTCCCATTGGCTTATCAAAGTTCTTTAGAGACAAGTAATACAGGTGAACCTGGGCTCACATAAACAGAAAGGAAGAAATAAAATCAGATCCTCTCAAGGAAACAACGGGCAGGAATGCGGATGGAAATGGGTAGGATTTTTTTTCTCTCTAGCTCTTGTCTTTGCTTTTCTCTGAAGCACGTGTTTCATTCTTCTCTCTTTCTCAATTCAGACACACTTTCTCTGCTTCTCTGGCCACTCCACTGTTTCCAGAGGTTGAGGCACCAGCCTGGACAAACTGAGCAGCTTCCCAGTCCCAATTCTTAATTTCCCAGGGGAGAGGACCTGAGGCCACCTTGGAGCAGGTGTTCGCCTCTGGTCCAGTCAGCAATAGGCAAGAGCAGAGGGTATCCTGTAATATCAGCATGGCTTTCAGGTCCCTACCGCAGTGCACCTGGTGGCAGTTCCCAGAGAATGAGGAATTGTGAGTTTTGCCCACACGTAAAAAAGTGTTGACCATAAATGAGCAGTGGGAAAATTGTTATAAAGTTTGGAATTAGCCAGTAGGCAATAGTTTTGTTAGGGTATAATTTTCACAACTGCTTTTCGAGAGTTCAGCAACTCTTAAATATAAACTTTAATATCATGTGTCTGCTTGTATGTTTAAATCCAGGAACATCTTTACAGACCACTTAATCCAACCTTCCTTTATTTAAACCAGTGATGAAACTGGGACTTGGTGGGCAAAGTGACATGCCCAAGGTCACACAGCAAATTAGCTGAAAAGATGAATGGATGAAATTGTTTCTCTCTCTCTCTTTTCTTCTGAGATAGCATCTCACTCTGTTGTGCAGGCTGAGTGCAGTGGTATGATTTTGGCTCACTGCAGCCTTAACCTTCCAGGCTCAAGCTATCCTTCTGCTTTAGCCTCCCAAGTGGCTGGGACTACAGGCACATGCCACCACACCCAGCTAATTTTAAAAAATGTTTTGTGAGCTGGGCGTGGTGGCTCACGCCTGCAATCCCAGCACTTTGGGAAGCTGAGGCGGGTGGATCACCTGAGGTCAGGAATTCGAGATCAGCCTGGAGGCGAAACCCCATCTCTACTAAAACTACAAAAAAAAAATTAGCCAGGCATGGTGGCACACACCTGTAATCCCAGCTGCTTGGGAGGCTGAGGCAGGAGAATCACTGAACACAAGAGGTGGAGGTTGCAGTGAGCCAAGATTGCACCATTTCACTCCAGCCTGTGTGATAGAGCAAGACTGTCTCAAAAAAAAAAAAAAAAAGTTTTGTGGAGATGGCTCACTATGTTGCCCAGGCTGGTCTCGAACTCCTGGACACAAGTGATCCTCCTGCCTCGGCCTCCCAAAGTGCTGGGATTACAGGCATGAGCCACTACGCCCAGCCAAACAGATGAAATTAGAACATGTATCTGACTGTGTTCTTATTACTGTACCAAGTTTCTCCATGTAATCTAGAAATATCAATCAGCACTGAGTCCAAGAAGCAGAACTGCTAAGTGTGATGTAGATAGAACAAGATATTTCTTGCAGGGATTCAACTCCAGAGAGCCGTAAAGCCGTCTCGGTCCAGCTGTTTCTCCTGTGCCTGGCGCCAAGCTGGAAGTCACAGGGCAGGGGCTAGGAAGAAAGGGGAACACAAATTGGGAGAGAGGCAGGCAGCTGGACCTCTGTCTGTCTCTCACTGGCATCCACGTCAGCCCCTTCCCATCTCAGAGCCTCTAACTCTGGGTCCACAGACTATCTGCAGGAGAAGCTGCTGTCTTGCCCAGAGCCATACTTGCACCTGGCTCGGGATTCAGAAAAGCTGAAGGAAGTGATCCCATGGGAGCTGGGGCTTTAGGCCAGATTGCTTCCCACACCAACAATGGACCCATTGCATCCGCTAAAACCTGACCCACCTGGGCCTTCTGAGACAAAAACACAGGTGCTGCTGAGTTTCCATCATCCAAATCTCATCCAAATTCCTCCTGTGGCCAACCCTAACCAGAAACATATAAGAAAGGGAATGACAGGAGTCTAGTTCAGCCCAGCTGAGTTGGCACCGCAAAGCCACCCCCCACAAAACTGACTCTGTGTGGGTGGCGGCGGTGCTACATTCCCTTTCCAGTGCTGGGACTGCGGCTGCTCCTTGCCTACCCCTTCCCGGAGTCCAGCCACCTCTTCCCAACTCACTTGTCCCTGCTCACACCAGCACAGGGGCTGTCAGCAAGTAAATCTGTGGCTTAAGTCAATGTCCAACC
Source organism: Pongo abelii (assembly GCF_028885655.2). Classification (NCBI taxonomy): domain Eukaryota; kingdom Metazoa; phylum Chordata; class Mammalia; order Primates; family Hominidae; genus Pongo; species Pongo abelii. The sequence continues at coordinate 32,103,361 of NC_071992.2, forward strand.
GGGAAATAAGATGCCCAAACAACAGCCTCTTGTGGGCACCCTCATTTCCTGTAAGCTATTCTCTGAGAAGCACCCTATCTTCACTGGGGTTCACGGAAGGGAAGCATTTCTTTCCTTGGTGGATGGGGAGAGATTCTCCCTTCATTATGAGCCCAGAGGCCCACCCAGGTGTTCTCTAATAGAATCCATGGTGAGGAGGGTGATGGTAGCAGAGCCCATTCTTCCACTTCTTGGTAAGCTGCGAGGAATGCTTCGAGTTCCCAGTTATTAGCAACTTCTCATGGTATTAGCAACTCTTGTCCTCAGCTTTCAGCCTCAGCCACAATTCCAGTCTGATGGGAAAAATCCTGCTTCACATCTTGTTTCATAGTTGTCCCTTGGAACTTCCCAGCCCCTATAACTCCTGTGGTTAGGAGCCATAATTAGGGATGTGCTTTTTTTTTTTTTTTTTTTTGAGATGGAGTCTCGCTCTGTCACCTAGGCTGGAGTGCAGTGGCACGATCTCAGCTCACTGCAGCCTCCGCCTCCTAGGTTCAAGCGATTCTTCTGCCTCAGCCTCCCGAGTAGCTGGGATTACAGGCATGCACCACCATGCCCAGCTAATGTTTGTATTTTTAGTAGAGACAGGGTTTCACCATGTTGGCCAGGCTGGTCTCGAACTCCTGGCCTCAAGTGATCCACCCACCTTGGCCTCCCAAAGTGCTGGGATTAAAGACTCAGAAGGGAAGTGCTTTTTATCTGAGAAGGTGATGTACAGGAACATAGCTGAGTTGACTGTAAAACCCAGCTTTCCCTCCAACTTATGTCATCTCAAAAGCAGTGGGTATAAATAGAAAAACTGGATATCTAAGGCAGGTCCACTTACAGGATGTAAAGAAGGGAACAGAGCAGCGAGAGACTTTTACTGAAATGGTTGGACTCAACGCCAGCATCCCTGTTACTAGACAGCAGAGACAGCACCATGGATAGGCGGACAGAAACAACTATCATTGGCCCCCATGTGGACTAGGCACCTACTTCTTTCCTCTGATTATGGGGAAGGAAAACCAGAAAACTTTCTAATTAGGTGTTTATCAGAGCAACCTATGATTCCCTAGGAAAGGGAATCTCTAGCCAAGCGCTCTGGAGATGGTTTGTCTATGGCTAGGGCTGGGGTTCAAGGCTACAGCAATCTATGGCGGCATCACTGCACTCCAGCCTGGGTGACAGAGCAAGACTCTATCTCTCTAAAATAATTTTTTTTGTTTCTGAGACAGAGTTTCACTCTTTGTGCTCAGGCTGGAGTGTAATGGCACAATCTCGGCTCACCACAACATCCACTTCCTGAGTTCAAGCGATTCTCCTGCCTCAGCCTCCCGAGTAGCTGGGATTACAGGCATGCACCACCCACCTAGCTAATTTTGTATTTTTAGTAGAGATGGGGTTTCTCCATGTTGGTCAGGCTGGTCTCGATCTCCCAACCTCAGTTCCACCTGCCTCAGCCTCCCAAAGTGCTGGGATTATAGGCGTGCGCCATTGCACCTGGCCTAAAATAATTTTTTTTTTTTCTAAGAAGCTGATTTCTTTTTCTCTCTGCCTTCTTCGGTCTCGCCTTCATCCTAAACTGACTTCCCACATATGGATAAAAAATTGCTGTAGTAGCTCCACACTTCGTATCTATTCACTGCACCATCTAGAACAGTGCCGTCCAGAGAAATACAATGCAAGCTGTCTTCGTCCATCTTGTGGCTGCTATAACACAATACCGCAGACTGGGAAATTGACAAAGAGCAGAAATTTATTTTCTGACAGTTCTGGAGGATGACAGGTCTAAGATCAAGGCGCTGCTAGGTTCTGTTGTATGGTGAAGACGGCCTCCTCCAAAGGGGAGGAACACGGAGTCCTCATCGGGCAGAGGCAGAACAGAGCAAGCTAACGAGCTAACAAAACCCTCCTTTTAAAGGAGGGTGAAGCTTCTTTTAAAAGGGCCTGCATGCCACCAATAAGGAGACTTCCTGGCCTAATCACTTCCTTTTTTTTCAATTTTCTTTTTTTGAGACAAAGTCTCACTGTTGCCCAGGCTGGAGTGCAGTGGCACAATCTCGGCTCACTGCAACCTCTACCTCCTGGGTTCAAGCAGTTCTCCTGCTTCAGCCTCCCCAGTAGCTGGGCTTATAGGCATGTGCCACCACGCCTGGCTAATTGTTTTGTATTTTTTTAGTAGAGACACTGTTTCGCCATGTTGACCACGCTGATCTCGAACTCCTGACCTCAAGTGATCCGCCCGCCTCGGCCTCCCAAAGTGCTGGGATTACAGGCGTGAGCCACAGTGCCTGGCCCCTGATCGCTTCTTAAAGAGCCCAACTCTCAATACTATCACATTGGTAACACCTCAGTTTTGGAGGGGGCACATTCGAACCATAGCATAAGCCCTATGTGTGATGTTAAATTTTCTAATAGTCACATTCTTAAAAAGTAAGAAGATGTAGTCCCAGCTATTCAAGAGGCTGAGGCAGGAGGATCGCTTAAGCCTGGGAGGCGGAGGTTGCAGTGAGCCGGGATTGTACCACTGCACCCCAGCCTGGGTAGGAGAGTGAGACTCCATCTCAAGAAAAAAAGTAAGAAGAAAAGGGTAAAATTAATCCTAAAAATACTTTTATTTAACCCAATGTATATAAACTATTATTTTAATGTATAATCAATATAAAAATTAATGAGATATTTTACATTCCTTTTCTTTTGTACCAAGTCTTCAAAATTCAGTGTGGACCAGGCACAGTGGCTCACACCTATAATCCCAGCAATTTGGGAGGCTGAGGCAGGAGGATTGCTTTAGCCCAGAAGTTTGAGCCCAGCCTGGGTAACACAGTGAGACCCCATCTCTACAACAAATAATACAATAAATTAGAAAGACATGGTGATGCATGCCTGTAGTTCCAGCTACTCAGGAGGTTGAGGTAGGAGGTTCACTTGAGCCTGGGAGATTGAGGATGCAGTGAGCTGTGATCATGCCATTGCACTCCAGCCTGGGTGACAGAGCGAGACACTGTCCTCTCCCCCTCCAAAAAATTCAGTATGTGTGTTATGCTTACAGGCCATCTTGATTCACAGTGCCCACGTTTGTTTTGTTTTTGTTTTTTTTTTTTGAGACGGAGTCTCACTCTGTCACCCAGGTTGGAGTGCAGTGGCGTGATATCGGCTCACTGCAACCTTTGCCTCCCGGATTCAAGCAATTCTCCTGCCCCAGTCTCCCAAGTAGCTAGGATTATAAGTGCCCACCACCAAGCCTGGCTAATTTCTGTATTATTATTAGTTTTTTAGTAGAGACGGGGTTTCACCATGTTGGCCAGGCTGATCTCGAACTCCTGACCTCAGGTGATCCACCCACCTCAGCCTCCCAAAGTGCTGAGATTACAGGTGTGAGCCACCATGCCTGGCCCACAGTGCCCACATTTTAAGTGCTCAACAGCCTCATGTGGCTGTTTGCTACTGTCCTGGACAGCACAGGTCTAGAGAAAGAGGGAACATGGTTCTGTCCCCACACTCTCAGCTAGAGTTTGCATTCACTCTGATTGGAGTGGGTTAGGCTACATGCCTGTGACTATACCAGCGAATCTTTACCGGGCTCCAGCTCTATGTCTGTGACTTTACACCAGTGACTGTAGCCGGAGGTATGGATTGTGCCAATCAGCTAAAGTTGGGCATGACTTTGGTATGCAGAATTATGTCCCCCTCCAAAGATATCCGTGTCCCAATTTCTAGAACCCATGAACACATTTGGCTGCATGACAGAGGACAAGGAAAGTTGCAGATTGAATTAAACTTTCTCATCAGCTGATCTTAAGATGAGGAGATTATCCTGGATCATCTTGGTGAGCCCACAGTCTTCATAAGGGTCCTTATAAGTAGAAGTGGGAGGCAGAAGAGAAAGAACCAGAGGGATGGCAGAGTGAGTGAGACACGGCTCTATGCTGCTGGCTTTGGAGACAGAGAAAGGGGCCCCGAGCCAAGGAATGCAGATGACCTCTAGAGGATGCCAAAGTCAAGGAAAAGGATTCTCCCCCAGAGCCTCCAAAGGAAACACAGCCCAGCTCGCACCGTGACTTTAGTGCAGAGAAACCTGTGTTGACCTTCTAACCTCCAGAACTGTAAGATAATAACTGTGTGTTGTTTGAAGCCACTAAATTTGTGGTGATTTGTTACAGCAGCCTTAGGAAACTAAATCAGTGACCCATTCCTGGGGTGCATGAATTCCATGGATAATGAATAGAAATCCCCATTCTTAATTAAAAGATTTTTTATGATGAAAGTAATTTTTAGTTCCAAGAGCTTGGTTTTAAGTGTCAGAAGGAAATCATTAAGGAATCATAAAATTAGGGTCATAAACAATAGGCTGAAGAGAGAATAGATACCCTGTACCTGGGGAGGCTAGATAATGGTTTTCTAGGCTAGAGGAAGAGAGCTAAGCAACAAAGGAGTAATATGCTGCTTATCTCTTAATGGGGCCCTTGCACCCTGCTATACTTTCATTCTCAAAACCTGGGAAGTGAGAACAATAGAATCTCATGTATATTCAGGGGAATCTGAAAGTAGAGGAGTCTTTTGCTTCCCCTAATCTCTTTTTTATTGAGACAAAGTCTGGCTCTATCACCCAGACTGGAGTGCAGTGGTGCAATCATGACTCCCTGCAACCTTAACCTACTGGGCTCAAGTGATCCTGGATCACAGCTGTAAAACACACTGCAGTCCCTGACACACCACATCCTGGTCTTTGTGTACTCTCCAGCAATGTGTTGCATAAAATAATAGAATGGTAAGTGATATGGTTTTGCTTTGTGGCCCCACACAAATCTAATTTTGAATTGTAATCCCCAGGTGTTTTGGGAGAGATCAGGTGGAAAGTGATTGGGTTATGGGGGCAGTTTCCCCCATGCTGTTCTCGTAATAGTGAGTGAATTCTAGTGAGATCTGATGGTTTTATAAATGGTAGTTTTTTCTGTGCTGACACATGCACTTCTCTCTCCTCCTGACTTGTGAAGAAGTTCTGCTTCCCCCTTGCCTTCTGCCATGATTGTAAGTTTCCTGAGGCCGCCCCAGCCATGTGGAACTGTGAGTCAATTAAACCTCTTTCCTTTATAAATTACCCAGTCTTGGGTAGTATCTTCATTTTATTTTTTTATTTTTTTGAGATGGAGTCTCACTCTGTTTCCCAGGCTGGAGTGCAGTGGCCCAATCTTGGCTCACTGCAACCTCTGCCTACCAGGTTTAAGCGATTCTCCTGTCTCAGCCTCCCAAGTAGCTGGGATAACAGGTGCCTGCCACCACACCTGGCTAATTCTTATATTTGTAGTAGAGACAGAGTTTCACCATGTTGGCCAGGCTGGTCTCAAACTCCTGATCTCAGGTGATCCGCCCACCTCGGCCTCCCAAAGTATTGGGATTACAGGCATGAACCAGCATGCCCGGCCTCAGGTAGTATCTTTAGAGCACTGTGAGAACTGACTAATACATTGCATTCACTCTGATTGGAGTGGGTTAGGCTACATGCCTGTGACTATACCTTACTATACTGACTAATACAGTAAGAGATTGAGAAAACCTGAGAGGTCATAATAGTCCAAACCCTTCATTTTACATGGAGGTAAGGAGGCTCAGGTGTGAAGCATCTGCTGAAGGCGACACTAATGATGGATGAGGGAATGTAGACACAGAGCTTAGTGATCCAGATGCCTACGGAGGGGTCCCTTCTGGCTGCCTTGCCAACGGAACACTCAGGTTAATCCGAGTCAATATTTATCAGTGAAAACCCTTTAACATATTTATATTATGTTCCTTGTCTAGATCCAGCCAAATGGATCTTTTCTTCAGGCAGTCTCTTGCAGGGACACAGGGTCACCTTCTAAACATTCATTCTCACATCTCAGATGAGTGTCCGGGTATCGCTTGTTTCTTTTCAGGAGATGTCCTTGAAGACTAACCTGAGATCTTTCACAGACATCTTGGTTTCTGACAAAATGTCAGCACAGCTTCCCAACTCTCTTCCCTACCATTTCTGGTCTCTTCTGACTTAACAATAGCTCCAGATCTTGGGCCACATTGTCTGTGGTCTTCGAGTACTGGAGTCTTGTGGACCTCATAATACTTCCTAGTTCAGAGCCTCGTGAAATCTAGCATTTTTTCCCTTCTCTGTTCACAATGGACTTTTGTTCTTGGTTTCTCACATAGGGCTGGGGGTTGGGGGGGCACTCTGCTGCCTCTTCCCCGGACTCTGCAGTGGAACTGACAACCCCTGGGCCACTGTTCGATCCTCAGAGTTCTGACCCTAGGAAGCCTCATGGAAGCTATAAAAGTAAGTTTACGAGAGAAAAAGTTTGTGTATATGTGGATGTACATATCATACACACATATGCACATACAGAAAGAATAGAGACCCAGTAAAATGTAAAATGTTCTCATGTTAGGGGGATTTAAAAATATGTATGTGAGGGTGCATGTCTGTCTATACATATATATGTAGATCAAGACATAGAATATTTCCAGCCTCCCAAACTGCTTCCTTTTGCCCCACCCCCACCCTCGACCCCCAATCAATGCCCTCATTCAGGAGCTCGTCCTTGGAGCTCGTCTGAACGAAAGCATGTGCACTTCTGTGTGTGGCTTCTTTGCCTCCACGTCATGTCCATGAGCTTCATTCATGTTGTTAGATTTTAGTTTACAGTTTACCACTTTCTCCCAGGAGTTAAAAAATTGCAAAAACTCCAAGTAATTAAAGGTGTGATTTTTTTGGATAATCAGGATATTCAGTATTTATATTTATCATATTTGGTCCTAAATATGCATAATTGCCTTAAGGATATGACCAGAAAAAAAATAGCAAACACAGACATCCTACTAATTAGCAGACAAATAAGAAAATGTTCAGTCTTGCTAGTAATCCAGGAAGTACAAGCTAAAAGAAAATGCCATATCAGTATTTTAAGTACTTAAAATTATTTTTTGTTTATTTGAGACAGGGTTTCACTCTTTCGCCCAGGCTGGGGTGCAGTGGTGTGATCTCAGCTCACTGCAACTTCCGGCTCCTGGGTTCAAGCAATTCTCCTGCCTCAGCCTCCTGAGTAGCTGGGATTACAGGCATGTGCCACTACGCCTGGCTAATTTTTGTATTTTTAGTAGAGATGGGGTTTTGCTATGTTGGCCAGGCTGGTCTTGAACTCCTGACCTCAAGTGATCCACCCACCTCAGCCTCCCAAAGTGCTGGGATTACAGCACTGGCCTAAAATTATTTCTTAAATGAAAATATTTGATGCTAGCAAGAGTTCAATAAAATGGGAACTTTCAAATTCTTCCAGTGATAATCATAAATTAGTACAATTCTTAAGGAATGAATTTCAAAAGCCTTTAAAAGTCTTCATTCCCCTTTAACATTTCCCTGATTATGACTCTAAAGCAAGGAAATAATTTTAAAGATAGAAAAGAGCTTTTGGACAAAGATGCTCATCCAGTATTCTAAATAGTATGAAAGTAAGAAACCACCTAAATATCCAGCACTTGGGGGAATAATTATAAAAAGTGCAGTAAGTTCACCCAATACAATATCATATTGTCTTAAAGGACTGGCAATGATCACATCTAATTAGCTGTAGGGCAAAGACTGAGAAAGTTGTAGAAAGTTAGCAAGTTGGCTGGGCATGATGGCTCATGCTTTTAATCCCAGCACTTTGGGAGGCCAAAATGGGAGGATCACTTGAGCCCAGGGGTTTGAGACTGTGGTGAGCTATGATCACACCACAGCACTCCAGCCTGGATGACAGAGCGAAACCTTGTCTTGAAAGAAAAAAAAAGAATGCAAGTCTCCCTTAAAACCTGCTGAGTAGGATTGACTGTTTTGTTTTACACATACTGTTACAAAGCTGGAATTCAGAGATTTATCATCCAACAATGGGTTTATTAAACTATTTTTTAATTAAAAAATGAAAAGTTTGTACTGCAGTAGGAGAATACATGTAAATTTATCTCCGTTCCTAGCATATTTCCTGATCAAAGTAGGTGATAATAATTATTATCATAGTTACGACTAATATTCTTTGTTTTATTTTATTTTATTCAGGCACATGCTCTAAATATTATTTATTTAGAGACGTGTCTCAATATGTTACTCAGGCTGGTCTCAAACTCCTGGACTCAGCCTCCCAAGTAGCTAGGATTACAGCTGCATGCTATTTTGTTGCTTTATTTTAATGCTGAGTGCTGACTATATGGGGAAGGGCTTTAAGTGCATTGCATGATCTCATTTTATATGTTTTGCAAAGCCCACCCATACACAGCATTTCAGTCCATTTTTCTCCCAGGCATTATGCCTGTAAGTTGGGTACAATGCCACTGTGAAATGATCGTATCTGGGTTATAGTTTAGGGATGCCAGCAGCTGGGTTCCAGGTTTTGATGCAATAAAGAGGAGAAAACCGCACACAGAAACCAGGGAAGTGGATTTCCACTGTCCAGCCTGGCTTACCCATAGGACAGGCGCTGTAGGAGCCCACATCCCCAGATACCTGCGGAAAGGGGCTATGCTGGGTCTTCGCTGGGGCTCCCATCTGGCGTGGACCCCGCCATCTGAACATCAGCCAAGCAGTGTTTGCTGCATGTGGCAGGCTGAGCCCCCTAAGAGTACAGTCACAAGGACAGGAATTACAGGAAGGCCAGGTCTATCTGTTTGTGTGGTTTCTCTGTACAACAGGTCAGCGAACATGGAAACTATAAAGCCCTGGGAGGCAAAGGGTGTGCAAATTCTTCCATTGGAATTGCCCGTTTACAAGTTCTCCCCCGCAACCCCACACACAGACAAACCTGCGGCTTCAAGTCCTGTGGATTCACCCAGGTTTGCCCCCTTTCAAGCCAAACCAGGACAAAGAATTCTGTCTTCTTGGTGCTACTTCTTCTTTTTTTCTTAAAAAAAATACATTTCACAAAGCTGGTTCTTTGCTTAACGCTACTGGGGTCATCACAAAAAAAAGACCAGCTTTATGAGTCCTACTTCTTGGGAAAGACCGTGGCAGTGCTTTCTGCCATCCTCTCGAGGGTGTGGTGGATCTTGTTCAACCCATTCAGCAAAGTGCTGGGCCTCTGAATGGCACAGGCTTTAGAAAAACCCAGCTGAGGGAGGCTGAGGCAGGAGAATCGCTGGAACCTGGGAGGTGGAGGTTGTAGTGGGCCGAGATCGCACCACTGCACTCCAGCCTGGGCAACAGAGTGAGACTCCGACTCAAAAAAAAAAAAAAAAGAAAAACCCAGCTGAGAACCCTGTGTAGAAATCTGAAATAAGAGGCATTGACCTCTTTTTAATTCTTTTAAAATAGTTTAGAAGCTAAATACTCCTAGAATTGTAAAGAAAAAGGGTCCCTAGTGCATTCCTCTTCACTTCTAATTCTCCTCCTTTTTGTTTTTTCTGCTATTTGCTCCTTTTTAAAAAAAATTCTTTTTTTCTTTTTTTATGTTTGTTTTTATTTTTCTTTTATTCCCCTTTAAATTTCATATTGACAATATAGCAGCGTTCAAGAGCATAGCTCTGGGGTCAGGCAATATGTCAGTTAGCTATTGCCACAATAATGCTGCATAAAAAGCCACCCCCAAACTCAGTGTCTTTTTTTTTTCTCCTTTGAGTCAGGGTCTCACTCTGTTGCCCAGGCTGGAGTGCAGTGGTGCAATCTCGGCTCACTGCAACCTCTGCATCCCAGGCTCAAGTGATTCTCATGCCTCAGCTTCCTGAGTAGCTGGGATTACAGGCGCCTTTCACCACATTCAGCTAATTTTTGTATTTTTAGTAGGGACGGGGTTTCTCCATGTTGGCCAGGCTGGTCTCAAATTCCTGACCTCAAGTGATCTACCTGCCTTGGCCTCCCAAAGTGCTGGGATTACAGGCGTGAGCCACCACGCCCAGCCTTTCTCCTTATTTTTAAAATACAAGCATATCCAGTTCTCTGAATATTTCAAGCTCTCTCAATATTTCAGTTTTCAGTATCTTTCTCGTATGAAAGATGAAGATCTAGAGTGTTTCATCCGCACCAGCTCCCACCTACACTCCTCCTCTCACAGATTTTGATTAAATCAATATGTAGGGTTTCCATTACTCTAACCGTCAGTTTCATTCAGGGCTAGCAGAACCAGCCAGAGAGAACTCCTCTGTGTCTTCTTCCGTGCCTTTTGCCCTTTTGCACCACTTTGCTTTGTTTTACTGATTTTGGGTGCGTAACCATCTTCCGTTTTCTCCCGAAGTCAATCCTGTCCCCTCCAAAGCCTCGACTGTGCCCATTCTGCAGAGTCTGTGAGCTGATCAAAGAAAAGCTTGAGTCATCCCCTTCCCAAGGGTACTTGCATAATTTTATTAGGAAACACTTAATGATGAAAAAAAGAAAAGTTCAGGACTGAAGAAAGGGAGTTTGTAAAGCAGAGTTCCAGGCAGCCGAGTGAGAAGTTTGGGGGCTGGGATACTCGGGTGGCCTCCCTTACGTTCTATCTGCTTTGCCCATATTTGAGAGGAGTCCTCAAGCCATGAAGGGGTTAAGAGCCAGCCAGTGGGAAGAACTAGGAGGGGAGGCAGAGGGGAAGGACAAAGGAATCCAGGGCCTCTGAAGGCAGGCTAGCTGGCTGGAACTGGCCAATCCCTCCCATGACTTGCTAAATATAACTGTTAAGTCATCTGCAGCCCCACGGGGTCATTCTAACAGAGGAGCCGGGCAGGGGAATCAGCGGTGGTTTGCAGTTCCAGGTCAGAGGTGTCCTGGAGAAAGCACCATTGGCACTTTCTCTCCCTGTGATTTGTTCCTCTGAGCTCAGTGTGACCCTTATGTGTGGTGTCCACCCTGAGCACTGCATGCCCCTCCATGCCCCCCCCGCCACATGACAAAGCCAGGCTGTCCCCGGCCAACTCTGATGGCGTCCCTGCATTGCACTCAGTTCTTTAGCTGAGGAGCATTCCCCACTGAAGCAGGACAGACCCATGCAAAGTGCTGATGGACAGGGGTCTCTGCTGACAGCGCACAGGGCCAGCCCCAAGTTCAGGGGCCCCTGCTGGACTCTCTTCCTGGAGTGGGATTCGGAGGAAAGAGGTCATTCTGGAGAACTGGGGCTGCTGTCCCTACCTTGTTTGTTTCTGGGTGCAACCACAGGCCGGTGTCACCGCGTTCTCTCGCTGACATGCGTTGGCTCAGAGCAATGTTCAGTGAAGGAGCTGAGCACAGACTTTGTCAACTGGAAACTCATGTTCTCTGTTAAAAAAAAACAAACAAGAGAAAGGAAATCTATTGGGGAAAGGGCAAAGAGAAAGAGATGGATTCAGAGAGACCAGTCATATTTCACAGTAAGAAGAAATTCTTGGCAGGGTGTGGTGGTTCATGCCTGTAATCCTAGCACATTGGGAGGCCGAGGCGGGCAGATCACCTGAAGTCAGGAGTTCAAGACCAGCCTGGTCAACATGGCAAAACCCTGTCTCTACTAAAAATACAAAAAATTAGCTGGGCATGTAATCCCAGGTACTTGGGAGGCTGAGGCAGGAGAATCACTTGAACCCGGGAGGTGGAGGTTCCAGTGAGCTGAGATTGTACCACTGCACTCCAGCCTGGGCGATAGAGTGAAACTCTGTCTCAAAAAAAAAAAAAAATTCTTGATTTTTGGAAATGGCTTTTTCTTTAAGACAAGTTTTTGTATCCTTAGATGAGATCTTAATAAAATAGTATTCTTCTTTTATGCAGACACATGGGTTCCGTTTATAAAAGAAAGCAGACATTGTCTCTGGCCATTCATGTTAGGGGAGGACTGTTCATACACACACGCACAGACACACACACACACGCACACACACACACACTCTCACGAGTACAGCACTAGGCACTTTGCAAACATGTGCCTATTCAGGGCAGACGTGGGTTAGGACATTAATTTGCTTCCCTAAAGTGTTTCCCTGTTTTGTCTGAGGCCTGCAATCTCTGGTCACCAGTAAGGGTGTTCTAAAGGGTTGGTCCCACTCTTTTGCCGTATTAGTGGCCTTACAGGACAGAGGTCAGTGAAATGTCTCCAAGTAGCGGCAGCCAGCCCGGAGGTTTCTTTTTGATTATCACCTCCTCTCAGTAACTCCCTGGAAGCAGCAGGAGGGTTGCAAGTTTCTTCTCACCTTTGTGGGAAGGCTGCTGTAGGCTTCCACAGCTACCAACAACAAGGCTTCTCAAACTCCAATGTACACCTTGTTTAAAATACAAGTTCTGATTCAGGAGGCCTGGCTGGGACCTGGGAGTCAGATTTTTTTTTTTTTTTTTTTTTTTTTAAACAGAGTCTCACTCTGTCGCCCAGGCTGGAGAGCAATGGCGCAATCTCGGCTCACTGCAACCTCCACCTCCCGGGTTCAAGTGATTCTCCTGCCTCAGCCTTCTGAGTAGCTGGGACCAGCTCCCGGCCTGGGAGTCAGCATTTCTAATCAGCTTCCAGAGGATGCCAGGGCTTGGTGCAAACAACATTTTGAAAAGCAGGCCGGGCGTGGTGGCTCATGCCTGTAATCCCAGCACTTTGGGAGGCCAAGGTAGGTGGATCACCTGAGGTCAGGAGTTCTAGAGCAGCCTGGCCAACATGGTGAAACCCTGTCTCTACTAAAAATACAAAAAAAAAAAAAAAAAATTAGCTCGGCATAGTGACATGCCTGTAATCCCAGCTACTTGGGAGGCTGAGGCAGGAGAATCGCTTGAACCTGGGAGGTGGAGGTAGCAGTGAACCACGATTGTGCAACTGCACTGCAGCCTGGGTTACAAAGCAAGACCTTGTCTCAAAAAAAAAAAAAAAAAAGGGAAAGACAAGGCCCAGAGGACCTCGTTATAGAAGCGCTGTGTGTCCGGAGCACACCTGCGGACTTCATCCAGCTTTGTGAAGCTCCCCTTCCTGCCCATGGACTCAAGCTCTCCTGGCTGCTCTGGAACTCCTGGTCTATGTTTTTTTGTTTTGTTTTGTTTTGCTTTTTTGTGAGATGGAATCTCACTCTGTACCCCAGGCTGGAGTGCAGTGGCATGATCTCGGCTCACTGCAACCTTCTCCCCCTGGGTTCAAGCAATTCTCGTGTCTCAGCCTCCCGACTAGCTGGGACTACATGTGCACGCCACCACGCCTGGCAATTTTTTTTGTATTTTTAGTAGAGATGGGGTTTCACCATGTTGCCCAGGCTGGTCTAGAACTCCTGAGCTCAGGCAGTCCACCCACCTCGGCCTCCCAAAGTGCTGGGATTATAGGCATAAGCCCCCACGCCCAGCACTCCTGGTCTGTGTTCTGTTCTTGTTCTGCCCAAGGACTGAGTGACCCCACACATACTGCCTTCCTCCTGCTTCCCATGGAAACTTACTGAATCAATAATAATAATATTGCCCACCTGCTAAATTCTGCGCCAGGCACTGTGCTAACGTGAATCATCACAAATGGAGTGTGTGGCCACCATACTGCAATCCAAGGAAGGACACTGAGTTTCTGAGAAGTGAGCTGATGACTCTAATTATGGCACCCTGCTTGTGCCCCGTTAGGAGCACAGGTGGCAAATGCCCAGAGATCTGAAGAGTGGGCACCTTCGTGGACTCTGGGCACAGTTCTGGAACCCATGCCTAATTCTGTTCTATGTGAGACTCCAGCCCCACCAAACAGGACTTCTTGCATCCGAGCACTGGAGCTGGGATGCCAGGGCCCCCAAAGCGCTGCCACGTGAGGTTGAGAATGAGCTTAGCAGGGTTACCATACACCCACGAGGCAGGGAAAAAACAAAAGAGGTGACAATCTTCAGATTTTGAGGCTTTGGGAAAGATATGCCCCCAGTGGAAAACAGGCTTATCTCAGAAAGCTGCCCTCAGATAACCTTTGCTTCCACTTTCAACTCACAGTAGGTCCTGGCATTCCTTTGTCTTTTTCCCCACTCCAGAAGATGGAGTAAGAGAGTAAGGGAAGGGATTTATTTACTCCGGAGTCTTTAATACTCAACTGTCCACTGCAGTGATGGAAAAAGGGGACACAGGCCCTCTATACACAAACACCAAAGGTCAAAAAGTCAGGTGAGCCCTTCTGACCTCACATGAACACACACAGGTATGTGCACACATATGCACAAGCACACACACCCACACACACGATTTGCCAAACAAATAAAGGATGCAAGATGAGAGGGGAGATATTATACTTGGAAACAAGCTTTTATTATTATTATTATTATTATTATTATTTTGGAGACAAGAGTCTCGCTCTGTCACCCAGGTTAGAGTACAGTGACACCAACTCGGCTCACTGCAATCTCTGCCTCCTGGGTTCAAGCAATTCTCCTGCCTCAGCCTCCCGAGTAGCTACGACTACAGGTGTGTGCCACCATGCCCAGCTCATTTTTTGTATTTTAGTAGAGATAAGATTTCGTCATGTTGCCCAGGCTGGTCTCAAACTCCTGAGCTCAGGCAATCTGCCTGCGTCGGCCTCCTAAAGTATTAGGATTACAGGCATGAACCATCGTGCCTAGCCTGTTTTATTATTTTTTTATTTAAAAAACAATTTTTGAGACAGGGTCCTGCTCTGTCACCCAGGCTGCAGTGCAGTGGCACAATCATAGCTCACTGCAGCATTGAACTCCTGGGCTCAAGTGATCCTCTTGCCTCAGCCTCCCAAATAGCTGGGACTACAGGCAAGCACCACCACACCTGGCTAATTTGGTATTTTTTTTGTAGAGACAGGGTTTTGCCATGTTGCCCAGGCTGGTCTCAAACTCCTAAGCAATCCTCCCAAAGTATTAGGATTACAGGCGTGAGCCAACTCAGCCGCCCAGAAACAATCTTTTAAAGAGAATTTGGAGAGAAGCCATCGTCATATATCTGTGTCCTCATCACTTGTGTGAGTCCTGACCCACCCCTCACTTCATTAAACTTACTATGGAAAATGATCAATTGTACTCATTTTTGTCTGTATCCTTGCTTCTCTCAGCTCAGTCTGAGCTCTCCTTGGGGTATCCTGGGAAGTAAACCATCCCTGTTCCTTTCTGTAACACTTCACTTTAATCAAAATCTACTTTATCTGCTGGACGATAGCTCCCTCCTCCCCTGGCATGACATTCCTCTCACTCTCCACCTTCCTAGGGGCCTCTCCTTGTTCTGGGTCCCCATCCCTTTTCCCAACTATTTCTTTCATCAACTCTCGGCAGCTTCCATGGATGTCCACACCATTCTGTTCACGCTCCTTTCCCAATCCTTCTTCCTGCTCAACATGCTCTAGGATCTTCTTCAGAGATCTTAGTCTTTCCCCTTTCCATTCTAGAAACATCCATAAATTTCCTTTCCTTGCAGTTCTTCAGCCTCCGCAGGTCTAGAGACCTTTATCTCCACTCATTCCACATCATCAAGACACAAACAGATGACCAGGCAGAGCTGCTCCAGCCCCACGCTCTGAATTCCTGAAATTCTCCTCTGCCCTGCACGTCTCACGCTGTCTTCCTCTTGCTCAACCAGAGATCTCATCACTCCCCTCTCACTATTTCCTCCATGTCTCCAGTCTTTATTTGTGTGCTCACCCAGCCTAGAGACTTCTGCCTCTGAGCCATCCTTCCCCTCCCTGGTGAGTCTCAACCCCCACCCCACTGCCTCCCTCGTTTCTGTGAGGCCCTCCCTCCAGGGTCCCAGCTTCATCTTTCCCACTTTCTCCTTCCCAGACCTTATGTGGTCCCCACTCTGGGTAACCTGCCCCTTCCACTTCCTCTCTGCTGGGAGGCCACAGACAGAGGGTCCTTCTTGGTGGCTGGGTTTACTTCTAGCTCTTATTTATTTCATTTTATTTTTGAGATGGAGTCTCCCTCTGTCACCCAGGCTGTAGTGCAGTGGTGCGATCTCGGTTCAGTGCAAACTCTGCCTCTGGGGTTCAAGTGATTTTCCTGGTTCAACCTCCTGAGTAACTGGGACAACAGGCGCCCGCCACCACGCCGGGCTAATTTTGTATTTTTAGTAGAGACGGGGTTTCACCATGTTGGCCAGGCTGGTCTCAAACTCCTGACCTCAAGTGATCTCCCTGCCTTGGCCTCCCAAAGTGCTGGGATTACAGGCATGAGCCACTGTGCCTGGCCTACTTTAACTTCCATGAAGGTTTCAATAACTCCTGGCAGTCCTTAGGCATCTCCGGCTCCTTCACGTTGCTCTGAGTTCCCAGCCCATTTCTGCCCTCTCCTCCTCAGATATCCTTTACTGAAAATATTGTGATTATCTGAAGTAAGAGGTTGCCTCATTTTCTATCTCTCTGCCAGCCTTCTCTTAGTTAGAATATTTATTTTCAGCCTGAAACACTGTCATAACCTCCTGACCTCATGACCCCATTCTCTCCTCACTCCAGTGCACTGTTGGACTTATTATTTCAAAGACCACATTCCTCCCTTGCTTAAAAATCTTCAGGTAGGCCAGTCATGGTGGCTCACACCTATAGTCCCAGTGCTCTGGGAGGCCAAGGTGGGAAGATCACTCGAGGCCAGGAGTTCAAGACCAGACGGACAACATAGGGAGACCCCATCTCTGCCCCTCCCCAAAATAATTTGTTTTAAAAATTAGCTGGGCATGGTGGTGCATGCCTGTAGTCCCAGCTACTTAGGAGGCTGAGGCAGGAGGATCACTTGTGCCCAGGGACTTAAGGCTGCAGTGAGCTACGATTGCACCACTGCACTCCATCCTGGGCAACAGAGCGAGATTCTGTCAAGGAAGGAAGGAAAGGAAGGAAGGAAATCTTCAGATGTCTCCTGGCCACCAAACAAAATCTAAATGCCTTGACCTGCCAGCATGGCTGTTTTCCCCACATACCCCATTTTCTCTGCCACTAAATCTTTGCTTGTGTTATTTTCTCTAGCTCCAGGGCCTTCTCTCCCAATTGCCACATGATCTAATCTTATCTTACCTCAGAGGCAAGCGCAAAACCCATCTTGGCCAAGAAGTTGTCCCTAAACCCTCCTGCTAGAAGGGACTGCTCCCACTTTTGCTTTCTTACAGCTCTTGAATCCTCCTGCAGCATTTATAACCTTCCACCTTATCCTCCAGTTAATGCACAGGATGGTAAGTTCCTTAAGGGCCAGGGCCCATTCTACACATTGGTACAGACCCCACAGCAGTAGCATAGTATATGAGCCACAATGCTAGTCTATTCAGGATGTTTCTATTTTTATTTTTAATTAATTCATTAGTTAACGTTTTTTGTTGTTGTTGTTGAAACAGGATCTTACTCTATTGCACAGGGTGGAGTGCAGTGGCACAGTAGTAGCTCACTGCCACCTTGACCTCCTGGGCCCAAGAGATCCTCCCACCTCAGCCTCCCAAGTATTGGGGACTACAGGCACATGCCACCACACCTGGCCAATTTTTTTTTTTTTTTTTTTTTTTTTTTTTTTTAGAATTGAGGGCTCCGTATGTTGTCCAGGCTGGTCTTGAACTCCTGGCCTCAAGTGATCCTTTCACCTTGGCTTCCCAAAGAGCTAGGATTATAGGCATCAGCCACCATGCCCAGCCCAGGATGCTTTTCTAACAAAGGAAAAAAAAAGAGTACACTAGATAAACACACACACAGTTGCTTACAGACAGCAGTAGGAAGTACAGGGACTGCTGGGCCTCAGAGAAGCCTGGAGCCAGGGGCTGGAATTCAACAGGATACATGTTCCTGCTCTATCACTATTTCTCTCTGCATGTGGAGTCATTCTGCTGCAGCCAGGATACCCCCATGTAGTTTGAGGACCCCCAGGTCACACATACCAGGCTTCTAGCCCCAAAGAGTATGGACTCTGTTCCCTTAGTTCCTCTTTTTAAAATCTTAGAGAAAAAAATAAATGCAATAAAAATCTTAGAGAAGTGCTCTAATGGGCCCAGTGTGGGTCAGGTGTCTGCCCTGGACCCATCAGCTATGGCCAGGGGATTGGGTGACTCAGTCTATGCACAGCCCACTCCTGAGTTCTAGAGTCACTTTTAGAAAGGGGGAATCTTCTGCTGGGCATGGTGGCTCACACCTGTAATCCCAGCACATTGGGGGGCCGAGGCAGGTGGATCACTTGAGATCAGGAGTTCAAGACCAGCCTGGCCGACATCGTGAAACCCCATCTCTACTAAACATACAAACAAATTAGCTGGGCATGGTGGTGGGAACCCGTAATCCCAGCTGCTCAGGAGGTTGAGGCAGAAGAATCACTTGAACCTGGGAGGCAGAGGTTGCAATGAGCCGAGATCGTGCCATTACACTCCAGCCTAGGCGACAGAACGAGACTCTGTATCAGAAAAAAACAGGGGGGGAATCTTCATGAGCACCCCAAGAATTCTAGCACACTTGTACCCAGTAAATGTATAATAAATATGTGTCATTAATATTTGTATTATCATGAATTATGTAGTTGTGCTATAAGAAGTCAGTTACTGCTTGGCGTGCCTCTGTCATTTTAACCATATCCCTTATTCTTGCCCATTCATTAACACAGGACTTCTAATAGTTCCACTTGATCAACTTAATTCCAATTAGTATATATGCTTGAAAGGAATAAACTTGGCTCTTTCTTAAAGAACTCGTAAAATGGAACTTTAGCTGGAGATCTTACCTCCAGCCAAAATGGATTGGTAAAGTTTCCATATAGGTATATCAGACTAAAAATGACATCAAGCCCACTGTTGCCTTTTTAAATTACAACTTTTTATTGTTGCACAAATTCCTTCTATTTTTACTGATTTCTTCTTCTCCAAGTCCACAGGCATCCTATACCTCAAACCCCAGCATCTGTGGGTTTGATTTGCTATATGGGAGGGTATCTCTGTGTCTTTTGTCCAAGTTATTATTTGTTATGAAAAATTATGAGCATGTTCCCTAAGACTAGGTTTTCTAGCATGGTTCCTTATGGTCAGGGCTGTGTGACTCTCAGATTGGAAAGTGTGTCGAGGAATGAGTTGGTTTTGTCACTTTTAGCTTTTTTACACTTTGAGCTCTTTGAAAGCCAAGGCACACATTTTGACCCCTTTTATCAATGCCCTCTCCATGGAAAGTAAATAAATGAATTACCCAGAACTTCTGGCCCTTGGGTCCTTGAGGGTTGGAGGGATGGCAAGAAAAATCTTTTGTATCAGCCAAACACTTACAAGCAAGGGAAGAAAGGAAGGAAGCACTTTACGCAAAAGCCAAGCATCTATTAATATATGAAAATGAAATTAATTTAGCCAGATGACACATAGTCCAAATATCTAGACAATGAATTGAATTTGTTTCCCCATGGATTTGGGGTTGCCAGATTTAGTAGATAAAAATAATAATGCCCAGTTAAATTCGAATCTGAAATAAACCATTTTATAGCAGGCAGATAGATAGATAGATAGATAGATAGATAGATAGATAGATAGATAGACAGACAGACATTGGTATAACTATGTCCCATAGTTTAGTTTAGTAATACTTGGAACATACTATGATGGTTAATTTTATATGTCAATTTAACTGTCCAAAGGGTGCCAGGTATTTAGTTAAACATTATTCTTGGTGTTCCCGTGAGGGTGTTTCTGCATGAGATTAACATTTGAGTCAGTAGACTGAGCAAAGCAGATCACCCGCCTCAGTGTAGGTGGGCCACATCCAATCCACTGAAGGCCTGAATAGAACAAAAGTCTTGAGCAAGAGACAATTCGCTCCCTCTCTCTGCCTGGCAGTCTTTGAGCTGGGACATAGATCTTCTCCTGCCTTGAAACTGGAACTGGAACTTACACCATTAGCTCTCCTGATTCTCAAGCCTTTGAACTATGAGTCTAGGGACTTCTCAGCCTCCATATCATGTGAGCCAGTTCATTAAAATAGGTAGGTAGGTAGGTAGATAGATAGATCTATTGGTTCTGTTTCTCTGCATAACCTTGATGAATACAATATTTATTATACTAAAGAATAAATTTGTAATTGAAAATTGTAGTTTATCTGAAATTCAAATTTAATCAAGTATCCTGTCTTTTATCTGGTAACTCTGCAAAGATCAGATATTTTAGCCTTGTATAGACACAGTCTGAATTTTACTTTTAAGCTAATAATGACTTTGTTAAAGATATATATCCATAGGAACTAAGTTCTTCCCATGGTTTATCCACTGTCTTTGAAATTGAAATTTAGACTGCTGTTCTTCATTCCAAGCTTTTCTTTGATACAGCTCACAGCCTCAGCATGGGGCACTAAAGCACGGTTTAATAATGGATAAGTTGAGTTAATGCTCCATTCTGTTAGTGTGCCCTTTATTAATTTGCCTCTAACTTTGAGTGCATCATAGTGTTTAGTCCAGGGTCACAAGCTTTCACCCTCTTTTATGCTCCTAAATAGTGATGATGCAGTCTTCTATTCAAGGACCATTTGTCAAGCGTATATTTCATGTAAAGCACATTTCTAGACTCTAGGGGCATACAAAGATTTATAAACTTCATTCAATGACTCTGTGTTTGAAGGCTATGGTGCCAGGCACTATTCAAGGTGTTAGGAGTGTGATAGAGTTTCCACCCTTGAGGAACAAGGGAGTTGAGGAGGACACATCAGAGAGGGTGTAGAAGAAACCAAGATCCTTGACCCCAAAGGACATGCTATTCTGCTAACTGCCAGGGTTTCATTTTTCTGAATGGAATATACAACTTAATTTTTTTTTCACTTTTACTTTAGGTTCAGGAGTACATGTACAGGTTTGTTATATAGGTAAATTGCATGTCACAGGGGTTTGGTGTACAGATTATTTCATCGCCCAGGTGATAAGCATAGTACCTGAAAAGTAGTTTTTTGATCCTCACCCTCTTCCCACCCTCCACCCTCAACTAGGCCCTGGTGTCTGTTGTTCCCTTCTTTGTGTCCGCGTATACTCAATATTTAGCTCCCATTTATAAGTGAGAACATGTGGTGTTTGGTTTTCTGTTCCTGATTTAGTTTACTAAGGATAACAGCCTCCAGCTCCATCTGTGTCCCTGCAAAGGACATTATCTCATGTTTTTTTATGGCGGCATAGTATTCCATGGTGTATATGTACCACACTTTCTTTATTCAGTCTACTGTTAATGGACATTAAGGTTGATTCTATGTCTTTGCTATTGTGAATAGTGCTACAGTGAACATACATGTGCATGTGTCTTTATGGCAGAGTGATTTATATTGCTTTGGGCATATGCCCATTGATGGAATTGCTGGGTTGAATGATAGTTCTAAGTTCGTTGAGAAATTACCAAACTGCTTTCCACAGTGGCTAAATTAATTCCACAGTGGCTACCTCAGTGGTAAATTAAATTACCTTCCCACCAGCAGTATATAAGTGTTCCCTTTTCTTCGCAACCTCACTGGAATCTGTTATTTTTTGACTTTTAAATTATAGCCACTCTGACTGATGTAAGACGGTATATCATTGTGGTTTTGATTTGCATTTCTCTAATGGTCAGTGATGTTCAACTGTTTTTCCATATGCATGTTGGCCACATATGTGTCTTGTTTTTAAAAGTGTCTATCTGTCCATGTCCTTTGTACACTTTTTAATGGGGTTGTTTGATTTTTGCTTGCTAATATGTGTAAGTTCCTTATAGATTCTGGATATTATACCTTTGTCAGATGCATAGTTTGCAAATACTTTCTCCCATGCTGTAGGTTGTCTGTTTATTCTGTTGATAGTTTCTTTTGCTGTGTAGAAGCTCTTTAGTTTGATTAGGTCCTATTTGTCAATTTCTGTTTTTGTTGCAATTGCTTTTGGCATCTTCCTCATGAAATCTTTGCCAGTTCCTATGTCCAGAATGATATTTCCTAGGTTTTCTTCTAGGGTTTTTATAGTTTTAGGTTTTACATTTAAGTCTTTAATCCATCTTGAATTGATTTTTGTGTATAGTGTAAGGAAGGGGTCCAGTTTCAATCTTCTTCATATGGCTAGTCAGTTCTCCCAGCACCATTTATTGAATAGGGAGTCCTTTTTCTATTGCTTGTTTTTTGTTGTTGTTGTTATTGCTGTTGTTGTTTTCATAGTTTTTAGGGAATTGGTGGTATTTGGTTACATGAGTAAGTTCTTTAGTGGTGATCTGTGAAATTTTGGTGCATCCATCACCTAAGCAGTATATATTGAACCCAATTTGTAGCCTTTTATCCCTCACCTGCTTCCCACCCTTTCCCCCAAGTCCCCAAAGTCCATTGTATCATTCTTATGCCTTTGCATCCTCATAGCTTAGCTCCCACTTGTGAGTGAGAACATACGATGTTTGGTTTTCCATTCCTGAGTTACTTCACTTAGAATAATAGCCTCCAGTCCCATCCTCTATTGCTTGTTTTTGTCAACCTTGTCAAAGATCAGATGGCTGTAGGTGTATGGCTTTGTTCCTGGGTTCTCTATTCTGTTCCATTGTTCTATCTGTCTGTTTTTATAGCAGTACCATGCTGTTTTGGTTACTGTAGACTTGTAATACAGTTCAAAGTCAGGTAATGTGATGCCTCCAGCTTTGTGCTTTTTGTATAGGATTGCTTTAGCTATTTGGGCTCCTTTTTGGTTTCACATGGATTTTTTTTTTTTTTTTAAGACAGAGTCTCACTCTGTTGTCCAGGCTGGAGTGCAGTGGTGCAATCTTGGCTCACTGCAACCTCTGCTTCCTGGGTTCAAGTAATTCTCGTGCCTCAGCTGCCCAGGTAGCTGAAATTGCAGGTGTGCGCCATCAAGCCTGGCTAATTTTTTGCATTTTAGTAAAGATGGAGTTTTACCATGTTGGCCAGGCTGGTCTCAAACTCCTGAGCACAGGCAATCCACCGGCCTCAGCCTCCCAAAGTGCTAGGATTACAGACGTGAACCACCGCACCCAGCCTCCATATGGGTTTTAAAATAGTTTTTTCTAATTCTCTGAAGAATGTCATTGATAGTTTGGTAAGGATGGCATTGAATCTATAAATTGCTTTGGGTAGTATGGCCATTTAAATGATGCTTCCTATCTATGAGCATGGGATGGTTATTCATTTTCTGTCATCTCTGATTTCATTCAGCAGTTTTATAATTCTTATTGTTGAGATCTTTCACCTCCCTGGTTAGCTGTATTCCTAGGCATTTTATTCTTTTTGTGGCTATTGTAAATGGGATTGAGTTCTTGATTTGGCTCTCAGCTTGGACGTTGTTGGTGTATAGAAATGCTACTGATTTTTGTACATTGATTTTGTATCCTGAAACTTTGCTGAAGTTGTTTATCAGATCTAGGAGCTTTTGGGCAGAGTCTATAGAATCATATTGTCTGCAAACAGGGATAGTTTAATTATGACTCTTCCTATTTGAATGCCTTTTACTTCTTTCTCTTGCCTGATTGCTCTGGCTAGTACTTCCAGTACTATGTTGAATAGGAGTGGTAACAGTGGGTGTTCTTGTTGTGTTCTGGTTCTCAGGGGAATGCTTCCAGTTTTTGCCCATTCAGTATGATGTTGGTTGTGGGTTTGTCATACTTCTTATTATTTCTAGGTATGTTCTTGTAATGCCTAATTTGTTGAAGGTTTTCAACATGAAGTGATGTTGAATTTTATCAAAAGCCTTTTCTGCATCTATTGAGATGATCGCATGGTTTTTGTTTTAGTTCTATTTATGTGATGAATCACATTTATTGATCAAGCTAAATTTCTTAAGATGACAATGAGAAAATTTTAAGTTGGATAAAAGAGGAAAGAAGAGGCAACTAGCAGAAGTGGGCTTTTTGGTGGGAAGATAAAAGGTGACTGACAAGGTAATAGATTAAGTTTCTGCTTGGTGGTATATGTGGGATATAACCTCTTTTTCACAGATTCCATAGACTCTTCAATAAAACATCAATTTTCTCTTGAATGTGTTACGAGATTGAATGTGTCTTGGATGATATGACAAAGTGATGAGCATGGCCTCAAAGTGGATGTAAAGTAAAAGCCAAGGCCTTCAATGGGAGGCCCACCCTATCTGGGTTACATCATGGGGAGCCTCATCTCCCCGAAGAGAGACAAGGAATCTAGCTGCATTTCAGATTAAATTGCTAAGAAGACAATCTCACCATCTGTGCCAAATATCTGGATTTTTGTGTAAGAGGGTGAAAATAGCCTGGCATGAGCCACAGTGGTCCTTGGCATCATTAAGTTTCTTTTGTTTCAAGCACACCAAGGCTGGCTAGGCAAGAAAAAAAGAGAGGATGCAGGGAGAAGAGACTGCTGGTAGACCATCTTGAAATTACATGGAGTAATTCACACACTCAAAGGAAGAGCTGAACAGCCCCAGGCCTTGGGAAGGAAAGAGTGACAGGGACCCTGGCTCCTCTAGGGGCCTCGGGGGGTCATAGACATTTTTCTGGGCTGCTACCATCATGTGTTTCAGCCCTACTTAGTTAACATCTCTGTTTGTGTTTTCAAGTTTCTGTGAGAGTACAGCTCGAGTCAGAGGTTTCTACCCCTTGAGAACAGTTAATGCAGAAGTGGCCCATGGAGGGATTGATTGATCGGGCAGTCTCTTGTTTTCATGTCTCCCACCTATCTCATGGCTAAAGGGAAATAGTGTAATCTTGGATGCTTATACTGCTTTTCTTAGACTGATAAGTGTTGCTGTAAAGGAATACCAGAGGCTGAGTAATTTCTAAAGAAAAGAAGTTTATTTAGCTCACAGTTCTGTTGTCCAGCATGTTCAAGACTGGGCATCTGGTGAGGGCCTCAGGCTGCCTCCACTCATGGTAGAAGGGGAAGGGGAGTTGGCATGTGCAGAGATCACACAGCAAGAAAGGAAGCAAGAGGGAGCAGAAGTGGGGCCAGGCTCTTTTTAACAGGCAGCTCTTATAGGAACTAATAGAATTCACTCACCCCTCCCCACACACACCCAGGGAAGGTATTAATCTATTCATATAAGAGAACAACCCCCCATGACCCAAATGCCTTCCATTAGGCCGCACTCCTTACATTGGGGGTCAGATTTCAACGTGAGATTTGGAGGGGTCAAACATCTAAACTACGGCACTGCTGTATCTTTCTCTTTGCTTAACTGAAAGATTTTCCTCATTCCATTCCATTGGGCAGAAGCAATATTTGAAGACATAGTAACTAGACATTTTCGGAACTGATCAGATACTGATTTAGACATCCAGGAAGCCCATTGAATCCCAAGCAGAGTAAGTAAACATTCTTAGATACATCATAGTGAAATTGCATAAAACTAAAGAGAAAAATTATAGAAAGCCGCCAGGAAAAAAGGAGAAGGAGAGAGAAAGAGAAAGAGAGAGAGACAAGAAAAGATTACCCTCTACCCTTCCCCCACAACCACTAACCTGGAAGTTATGCACTCTCTGTTCTTTTGTTGGTTACCCTGGAAATTTCAATTTGCATACTTACTATACCAAAGTTTCAGTTAATCAATATCTGTATCTTTTCCCAACCAATACAAAAACCTTGGAATACTTAAATTCTACTCCCTCTTATCTACTTGTAAATTATTACTTTTTATTTATTTTAATTCAATTTTTAACACACAGCTAAACATTGCTAATTATGATCTTAAATTGTCAGTTTATTTGCATTTACCACATTCTTTGCTCTTCACTCCTTTTGTGTCTCAAACATTTTATATGGGATTACTTTCTTTCTGCCTCAAGTATATCCTTCATCATTTCCTTTAGGAGGTTTTTTTAGTAATGAACTAACAATTTTTATTTATCTGGAACATTTATTTTGTCCTTATTCTTGAGAGATATTTTTACTTGGTATTCAATTCTAGGCGGGTAAATTATTTTTTCAGTGTATCACAGATATCATATCACTGCTTTGCTAGCTTCCACCATTGCTATTGAAAATCTGCTTTCAGAAAGGACTAGTATCCAGAATCTACAAAGAACTCAAACAAATTAGCAAGAAAAAACAAACAATCCTATCAAAAATGGGCTAAGGACATGAATAAACAATTCTCAAAGGAAGATATACAAATGGCCAACAAACATATGAAAAAATGCTCAACATCACTAATGATCAGGGAAATGCAAATCAAAACCACAGTGCGATACTACCTTACTCCTGCAAGAATGCCCATAATAAAATAAATAAGTTAATAATAATAGATGTTGGTGGGGATGCGGTGAAAAGGGAATGCTGTTACGCTGCTGGTGGGAATGTAAACTAGTAAAACCACTATGGAAAACAGTGTGGAGATTCCTTAAAGAACTGAAAGTAGAGCTACCATTTGATCCAGCAATCCCACTACTGGGTATCTACTCAGAGGAAAAGAAGTCATTACATGAAAAAGATATTTGCACATGCATGTTTATAGCAGGACAATTTGCAATTGCAAAAATATAGAACCCACCTAAATGCCCATCAATCAATGAGTGGATAAAGAAATTGTGGTATATGTGTATATATATATATATATATATATATATATATATATATATATATACACATATACCATGGAATACTATTCAGCCATAAAAAGGAATGAAATAATGGCATTTGCAGCAACCTGGATGGAATTGGAGACTGTTATTCTAAGTGAAGTAACTCAGGAATTGAAAACCAAACATCATATTTTCTTACTCATAAGTGGGAGCTAAGCTATGAGGATGCAAAGGCATAAGAATGATACATTGGACTTTGGGGACTTAGGAGAAAGGGAGGGAGAGGGGTGAGGGATAAAAGGTTACAAATTGGGTGCAGTGTATACTGCTCAGGGGATGGGTGCACCAAAATCTCACAAATCACCACTAAAAAACTTACTCATGTGACCAAACACCACCTGTTCCTCCAAAACCTATGGAAAAAAATAAAAATAAAAATAAAATAAAAAATAAAGAAAATCTGCTGTCAGTCTAGCTACTGCTCCTTTGAAGCCAATCTTTTCTTTCTTTGTCTCTCTCTTTTTCCTGGCTACTTTTATGATTTTTCTTTCTAGTTTTATGCAATTTCAGTATGATGTGTGATACAGTTTGGATCTGTGTCCCCACCAAATCTCATGTCAAATTGTAATTTCAATCCCCAATGTTGGAAGTGGGGCCTGGTGGGAGGTGATTGGATCATGGAGGTGGTTTTCTCATGAATGGTTTAGCATCATCCGCTTGGTGCTGTTCTCATGATCGTGAGTGAGTTCTTACAAGATCTGGTTGGTTAAAAGTGTGCAGCACCTTCCCCTCTCTCTCTTGCTCCTGTTCCCACCATATAAGACCTGCCTGATTTCCCTCTCCCTTCTGCCATGATTGTTTCCTGAGTTGCCTGAGGCCTCCCCAGAAGCCAAGCAGATGCAAGCATCATGCTTCCTATACAGCCTGTATTTTTTTTTCAGCCACCTCTTTTGCTTATTCTTTCTTTTTAAAAATATTTTGTTATTATACTTTAAGTTCTGGGGTACATGTGCACAGCGTGCATGTTTGTTACATAGGTATACATCTGCCATGTTGCTGCACCCATCAACTCATCATTTACATTAGGTATTTCTCCTAATGCTATCCCTCCCCCAGCCACCCACCCCCGCGACAGGCCCCGGTGTGTGATGTTCCCCTCCCTGTGTCCATGTGTTCTCATTGTTCACCTCCCACTTATGAGTGAGAACATGCAGTGTTTGGTTTTCTGTCCTTGTGATAGTTTGCTGAGAATGATGGTTTCCAGTTTCATCCATGTCCCTGCAAAGGACATGAACTCGTCCTTTTTATGGCTGCATAGTATTCCATGGTGCATATGTGCCACATTTTCTTTATCCAGTCTATCATTGATGGGCATTTGGGTTGGTTCCAAGACTTTGCTATTGTGAGCAGTGCTGCAATAAACATATGTGTGCATGTGTCTTTATAGTAGTATGATTTATAATCCTTTGGGTATATAGTAATAGGATTGCTGGGTAATCAGATTGCTGGGTCAAATGGTATTTCTAGTTCCAGATCCTTGAGGAATCACCACACTGTCTTCCACAATGGTTGAACTAATTTACACTCCCACCAACAGCATTAAAGTGTTCCTATTTCTCCACATCCTCTCCAGCATCTGTTGTTTCCTGACTTTTTAATGATCGCCATTCTAACTGGTGTGAGATGGTATACAGCCTGTAGAATGGTGAACCAATTAAGCCTCTTTTCTTTATATATTATCCAGACCCAGGTATTTCTTTACAGCAATGTGAGAATAGACTAATACAATGTTTCTACGTATGTTTTACTTATCCTGCTTGGGATTCAACGGGCTTCTTAGATGTCTAGATCAGTATCTGGATCTGTTCCGAAAATGTCTGGTTACTATGTCTTCAAATACTGCCTCTGGCCAATTCTTTCTCCCCTTCCTTCTAAAATTCCCCTTTAACATTATCTTTTATGTCTCTTAACCTCTCTGTCATATTTTCCATTTTTAATTCTTTGTTGCCTTCAGAAAAATTAATTTTGCTCTTTGACTAATTGTTTCTTCAATTGTGTCTAACCCATCACCCAAGCTTTTAATGTTGGCAAAAGCCTAAACTTAGATATTTTAAAAATCCTTAGTTATTTAAAAAATCCTTAGTTATTTTTAAAATCCTTAGTTTTTTATTTTTACTTTTATTTTTATTTATTTTATTTTATTTTTGAGACAAAGTCTCACTCTGTCGCCCAGGCTGGAGTGCAGTGGTGTGATCTTGGTTCACTGCAACCCCTGCCTCCTGAGTTCAAGTGATTCTCCTGCCTCAACCTCCCAAGTAACTGGGATTACAGGCAAGTGCCACCAAGCCCAGCTAATTTTTGTATTTTTTGTAGAGATGGACTCTCACCATGTTGATCAGGCTGGTCTTGAACTCCTGATGTCTGGTGACCGCCCACCTCAGCCTCCCAAAGTGCTGGGATTACAGGCATGAGCCACCACGCCCAGCCAATCCTTAGCTATTTTTTAAAATCCTTAGTTATTTTAAAAATATTTGACACAGTCAGCAAAGATGTTTTATAATTTATAACTGCTCGTTCAATAACATAAAGTCTACATGAATTTTTTTGGCTCTCTTTTGTTTCTGTTGGTTTCCTTGTGGGCCTGGATAACTTTAATTATGTGCTGCCTATTGGCCTTAGAAAATGATCTGGGGAGATGCTCTGTGGCCTAAGATGAAGGTGCCCTTCTTCCAGGAGAATTTGTATATGCCTCTTTTAGGTACAGAGGTACCTTCTGTCTGGTACTACTCTAAGCTTCTTTCAGGGTTTAAGGTTCCTTAGACCACCCACATCTTGTGAATTCATGGGAGGAACTGTAATTACAACTTCCCAAGGATTTTATATTTATCCCTTGCTCCTTCTGGCTGAGTTAAATTGACCCAAACATCTCAAGGGTAGAAGCAGGATGGTGGTTTCACCTTTGAGAGTCCGTTTTCTTGCAGAGGCTTCCATTAAATCTTTGTCTTCAGAGGGAACCGCACGTTGGCTTCTGTCCTTCTCACACTGAGGGTCTGTGAAAACCACTGCTCTGTTTCTCAGACCAATTTGGCAAACACTGTCAGGACAAAAGTAGTTCAGAGTGCTCTGCTGGCCTCTGGATTTTTTGTATTTTGTTAACTTTTAACCTGATATTTTTTTTAAAAAATTAATCAGTAATTTTATGAAGATTTAAAATTTTTTTGTCATTATTTTTATTATTTTTATTATTATTTTTTTGAGACGGAGTCTTTCTCTGTCATCCAGACTGGAGTGCAGTGGCAGGATCTTGGCTCACTGCAGCCTCCGCCTCCCAGGTTTAAGCAATTCTCCTGTCTCAGCCTCTCGAGTAGCTGGGATTACGGGTGTGCACCACCACACCTGGCTAATTTTTGTATTTTTAGTAGAGAT
The DNA here is from genome assembly GCF_028885655.2 of Pongo abelii. Lineage (NCBI taxonomy): Eukaryota > Metazoa > Chordata > Mammalia > Primates > Hominidae > Pongo > Pongo abelii. The sequence continues at coordinate 32,133,101 of NC_071992.2, forward strand.
GGGGTTACACCATGTTGGCCAGGCTGGTCTCAAACTCCTGATCTCAGGTGATCCACCCTCCTTGGCCTCCCAAAGTGCTGGTATTACAGGCGTGAACCACTGCACCAGCCTTGTCATAATTTTTAAATACTCTTCACCAAAGAGCAGCTCTGAATAACCTGACTTACCATGAGGAAGGCATCTGGACACATAGAGTGAACACTTCAGCCAGTTTAACCTCTCTCTGCTAAATGAACACTGCATCCTCTGCTGGGAGGCAAAGCTACCCACTCTGCATCAATCAAGTGTTTAGTGATCTTTGGAAGACTAGAGGTTTGTAACTGTCTTGAGGCAAATAATTCTAAAAAAAAAAACCTTGCAGGTGGCCAGATTTTTCATTCTGAGGTCTTTAAAATACTTCTGCCATCCTGCACCAAAAGGGCTCCCTCCACGTATAAATTCCACACCTGGAAAGGGGAAGCATCTGGTGGGTGACCTACCTATAGTAGACTTTCCCCCACGGTCTCTGGCCCCCATCAGGTAGATATATGGCACGTTCACACTTTATTCCTCATGAGTGGAATTTGCCTCAAGAAAATTTGCACCTCGCAAAGCCAAGTTCTGTCCTTGTTTTGTTTTTGAATTGGCTACATCCGTATTTCTGGGGTTTAAGTGTTTTTATTCCTTCCAAAATTCATGTTGGAACTTAATCCTCAAGGTAACAGTATCAGGAGGTGTGGCCTTTGGAATGTGATGGAATCATGAGGGCTCTGTCTTCATGAATGGGGTTAGGTGCCCTAATAAAGGGGCTTGACAAAGGGAGCTCATCCTTCTTGCTCTTCTGCCTTCTGCTAAGTGAGGACACAGCATTCCTCCCTCCAGAGAATACAGCATCAACCCACCATCTTGGAAAGAGAGAGCAGCCCTCAGCAGACACCAGACCTGTTGGCACCTTGATCTTGGACTTCCCTGCCTCCAGAACTATGAGGAATAAATTTATTTTGTTTATATTGATAAATTACCCAGTCTGTGGTATTCTATCATAGCAACACAAAACAGACTAAGACATATATTGAGGCTGTGTGGGAAAAAGAAGGCAGATAGGTAAGATAGTTGGTAAGGAAAAGTTGGAGAATTTGATTGTTTCTGCTCTTGGTGTTCAAATGCCCTTCCCTGTCTTTCCATAGGATTTTGAGCAAGTTAATCATTTCTCATGGTTAACTTGTGTTGAATTGTCTCTGTTTGGTGGAGATGAAAAAAAAAATTAATGAATATGATGTCACGATTGGTTTGAGACTGCCCCTAGAAAGCTGAGCATATCTGCTTTACTTACTCATTTGTTTACCTGTTTGGCCCCTGTAGTTATTGGAACTTGCAACCCTTGATGATGATGGTAATATTAGGTACCCAAGAGAATGAACTCAATGAGGAGATGGGAACTTTCATTTAAATAGCACAGGGAAGTGAAATCTTTAGCCAGGAAGACTTTGAAATGAGATGTTGCTTAAGTAGAATATCTCAAAGAGAAGACAGTCATGATAATCATTTGCAGCTACAGATTCAAGTTCAACTAGCATTTATCAAAGACCTATTGTGCAGTAGGCATTAGGCCAGGCATTTTGATTTTTTAATTTTTATTTATTTATTATTTTTTAAAGTAGAGACGGCATCTCACTATGTTGTTCAGGCTGGTCTCGAAGTCCTAGCCTCAAGAGACCCCCGGGCGTGGTGGCTCACACCTGTAATCCCAGCACTTTGGGATGCCAAGTGGGGTGTGGATCACAAGGTCAGGAGTTCGAGACCAGCATGACCAACATGGTGAAGACTTGTCTCCACTAAATATACAAAAATTAGCCAGGTGTGGTGGTGGGTGCCTAAAATCCCAACTACTCAGGAGGCTGAGGCAGGAGAATTGCTTGAACCTGGATGGCGGAGGTTGCAGTGAGTGGAGATTGCACCACTGCACTCCAGCCTGGGCGACAGAGCGAGACTCCATCTCAAAAAGAAAAAAAAAAAATCCTCTGCTTCGGCCTCCTAAAGTGTTGGCATTACAGGCATGAGCCACTGTGCCTGGCCTAGGCTAGGCATTTTAAAAGGCATAACCCATTAAGTTCAGAACAAAAGAATTATGCCCCTTCTTTGGTGCTGAGCAGGGAAATGTGAAAAAAGAAAACTATTTTAGGACTAAAGAAGGAAGGTTTTCAATAGACATTATGCCATATAGGGAAAAATATTTCAGAAATATTTCCCGGAGGCTCAAGGGCACAATTTAAAGCTCAAGCTTGAATAATACACCACTCAATTAAGTCTTTAGTTTTTCTGAAGAATGTGGTAAGAGTATTCAACATAAGAGATTTGCATTTTCTCCATAGTAGTTCATCTTGCATGTTAACTTTAAGGAAACATTGTAAACATGTTGTTTATATGAAACCCACTGTGCATGAGAAGAGGACTCTCGGAACACAGAACAAAAGTGCCATGCAACTCTGCTAGGGAAGGAAGCACGTGTGTCCACATGGGGAGGTATTTCTGCAGGAAAAAGCAATCCATTTCCTTCTCTTTGATAGTGTGTATTATACACTTTCTTTCTTTCTTTTTTGAGACGGAGTCTGACTCTGTCGCCCAGGCTGGAGTGCAGTGGTGTGATCTCGGCTCACTGCACACCCTCTGCCTCTGGAGTTCAAGCAATTCTCCTGCCTCAGCCTCCCGAGTAGCTGGGATTACAGACCTGCACCACCACGCTTGGGTAATTTTTGCATTTTTAGTATTTAGTAGAGACAGGGTTTCACCATGTTGGCCAGGCTGTTCTCAAACTCCTGACCCCAAGTGATCTACCTGCTCCAGCCTCCCAAAGTGCTGGGATTACAGGTGTGAGCCATTGCACCTGGCCTATACACTGTCTTTCACTCTAGCTATTTGTGTGTGCCTTCCATCTCATACTGAACTTCTGGCTTCTTGGGATCTGGGGCGTTATTTTACCATAGTACCTAGCACAGTGAGTTGCCTATCACAGGCAATACTTAATAAGAGACTGCATAGAGTGCAGATATTAATGCTAGATCTGACTCTGCCTCTAAAGATGGGATGAACTCAAGTGTAGCAGATGCTTGTTCTTTTCATCTTGCCAGTGTTTGTTCTTCCTACTTCTCAATGTCAGAATCCAAATTTTTATTGATTATCTATTCCTTGCCCATGCAATCTATACCCTTTGGGGAAAAACTGAACTTACTTCTGGCTCCAGGGGCAAATCCTGTTTGGCTCAGACCAATCATGACATTCTATCATCCTCCTGGCCCCAGGGGTTGGGTCAAAGATGGGCAGGTTCCCTGCTCCAAGCCAATGAAATGCAAGATGTGATGATGCTTGCTGGAGATTTCAAGCAAAGAAACTTTGTTATTCGTCTGTGGATGCTATGGACAGAGATGCTCTTTTCTACCCTGATATGAATAAAGAAGCCTAAGTTGGCTGGGCACAGTGGCTCACGCCTGTAATCCCAGCACTTTGGACGGCCGAGGCGGGTGGATCACCTGAGGTCAGGAGTTCAAGACCAGCCTGGCCAACATGGCGAAACCCCGCTTCTACTAAAAATATAAAAATCAGCCAGACATAGTGGTTCATGCCTGTAGTCTCAGCTACTCAGGAAGCTGAGGCAGGAGAATTACTTGAACCCAGGAGGAGGAGGTTGCAGTGAGCCGAGATCGTGCCACTGCACTCCAGCCTGGGTGACAGAGGGAGACTCTGTCTCAAAAAAAAAAAAAAAGCCCAAAGTTGCTGTCAGTCTTCTTGTGACCACAAAGAAGCCAACCTTAAGATACAACAGGCAGCTTGGAAAGCAGAGAAAGAGATGAAAGTAAACTGGATCATTGTGTCGAGATTATTGAGAAACATATATCTGAACTTCTCAGTTGTATGAGCCAGTAATTTTTTTCCTTTATTGTGTGAGGTGGTTGGGTTGGATTTTTGTTACTTGCAACCAAAAGAATCCTAACTAATTTAATTGGGGTGTAGACATTATGATCAATAATGACTCCTTTAAGCTTTTTTTTTTTTTTTTTTTTTTTGAGACAGTTTTGCTTTGTCGCCCAGGCCAGAGTGCAATGGCATGATCTTGGGTCACTGCAACCTCCACCTCCCAGATTCAAGCGATTCTCCTGCCTCAGCCTCCACAGTACTGGGACTACAGGCATGTACCACCATGTCTGGCTAATTTTTAATTTTTAGTAGAGATAGGGGTTTCACCATGTTGGCCATGCTGGTCTCGAACTTGTACCCTCAGGTGATCTGCCCCACTTGGCCTCCTGAAGTGCTGAGATTACAGGCTTGAGCCACCGTGCCGGCCCATTTCAGCTTTTAATATTCAATGATTCTATTAAGAACTCCAGTTCTTAATAGAAGAGCTTAAAGACTAGCCTGGGCAACATAGGGAGATCATGTCTCTGCAAAAAAAATATTAAAAATTAGCTAGGCATGGTGGCACATGCCTGTAGACCCAGCTGATCAGGAGACTGAGGTGGGAGAATCACTTGAGCCCAGGAGATCAAGGCTGCAGTGAGCTGTGATCATGTCTCTGCACTCCAGCCTGGGCAACAGAGTGAGACCCTGTCTCAAAAAAAAAAAAAAAAAAAGAACTCCGCCACAAAAAGTATAATACTTTTAATATGAAATGTGATAAGTCAGTATTAACCATGTTGCAACAACACCTACATCAAGAGAGTTGACCACATACCCAGGCTTGAGACCCCAGAGAAATTCTCCAGAGCCACAGGGTACATTCCTTCCTTCTCTCCAGCTGCAAATGTCCCTCAAAGTTGCCCGTTTTCCACAGGGGTCCAGGTCCATGTTTTCCCAATTGCCTTGTGAGGGTCCTCAAACTCAGAAGTTCCTCTAACCAGGGAGTCTTTACAGAAAGAAAAAGTATCTTCTTTCTCTTTGTGTATTCAGCACTTTGAACAGTGCCTGTCACAGACGGGGCACCTAATAAGTATGCATAAATAAATGTTGGAGTTATACAAGCAGTATTAAACACCTGTTGTATGCCAGATTCTGAAGAAGGTGCTGGAATACAGCAATGCACAAAGCAAAGTCACTGCTGTGGGTGGGTGGCATGAAAGGGCCTCTGCGGGGCTGGTAATGTCTCACTCCATATCACCAGGTGCTGATTCTATGGGTGTGTTTACATTGCAAACCTGCATCAAGCCATTCACTTATGATTTGTGCAGTCACTGCATCTTTGCTTTACTTCAGTAAAAATGTTTCTAGAAACAAAACAAACAAGTTCTTACTCTCAGGATGTTTACACTCTAGTCAGAGGAGGCAGACAATACAAATAAATATGTACCATGTTGGCAGGTAACAAGCGCCATAAAAATATGGATGTAAGAAGAAAGAATTCAGTGAACACTAAGATGAGACAGAACAAGTATCCTTTGCTAGATCGCCGAGTGTAGGGTACCCATACTCTGATCATTTATCCCAGAGGGCTCGGATCCCAACCCACTTTCTGAAGCCAGGTTCACACCCTCCTCCATGCTGCTGCTGAACTGAACTAGGAGGTAGTTCCAGGAACAGATGTAGGAGTGAGTAGGGATGGCTGAACTTAGATTTACAACCTGACTCACAAAATAGCACCAGGAAATCTATCTTCAGCTCTGATTTTTCCACTCATTGGAAACACTCGATCAGAACTTGAACAATCATTCTTTATACTTTAGGATATTTAATGAGAAAGGTTTAGATTACAAAGATGGAAGAGACTATTTCCCCCAAGCCCAGCAGGCAGTTTTGGAGAATCTGTTGGGTGCTCAAGCACAATGGAGATTCAACTCTAAGTTCAGTTCTAAGATCCAATTCTAATTAAAAGGAGTTTAGCATTTTGTTAAGTAACAAGACCCATACACATAAAACAATTATAGAGTAATATAAGAATTTTTTAAACCAAATTTTATGGACGTACATGCTACCATTTGCCTCTCCTTTACAGCATTTGTCATATTCTCCATTTTTTTATTTTGATGTATGTATATATTTATTTATTTATTTTAGAGATAGAGTCTTACCATGTTGCCCAGGCTGGTCACAAACTCCTGGCCTCAAGCAATTCATCTGCCTCAATCTCCCTAGTAACTGGATTACAGATGCGAACCACAGCATCCAGCTTGCAATTTTATTTATTTATTTATTTATTTATTTATTTATTTGAGACAGGGTCTTCTTACTCTGTCACACAGGCTGGAGTGCAGTGGTGCAATCACAGGTCACTGCAGCCTCAACCTCCTGGGCTCAGGTGATCCTCCCACCTCAGCCTCCTGAGTGGCTGGGACTACAGGCATGTATCACCATGCCTGGCTAATTTTTCTATATTTTGTAGAGGTGGGGCCTCCCTATGTTGCCTAGGCTGGTCTGAAACTCCTGGGCTCAAGCAATCCACCTGCCTTAACCTCCCAAAATGCTGGGATTATAGGCATGCCACCGGGCCCTGCCTCAGCTTGCAATTGTATGTTTACGCATGTGAGTATTTGATTATTTGTCCATGTCGTTCACCATGTGCCAGGTATCCTATGAGTCAGGCCCACTCATAATCCCCTAGATTTGGTGGTTGTGGAGGAAGAGGGCAAATGGAGACCCTGACCATTTGCATTGTCCTTCACATCTCCCCCAGTCCTGCCCTCTGCTTTATCTCATACCAGGAGGGGCCTTGTGCAAACTGTGTGGACACCCCAGCCAACCAACCTAAGCTCTATCCATACTCCTTGGCTAAAGGCTAAGAGCGGAGTAGACCTGAGGAAGAGGCCCATGAGACCCTGAGGTTGGCTTGGGGCCATTTGTGCAAGTAAGTGCAAGGAGTGAGTTCCTGGAACATCGTCCAGGGCAGGGAGTGGGGCTCCTGTGGTACATCCACTTGGCTACAGAAAGTTCTCAGCTAGAGAGATGGGGCAGCAGCAGGTGAGGGCCAGAGACGGCCCCTAAAGCTTGACTGGATGCAAAGGCAGTACTAAGTCTAGCGGCTGAGAATACAGAAAGGAAATGTACAAACTTCTCTACTTTCATGGTGCTTACATTCCAGTGCATGGAGCCAGACTACAAACAAGTATGTGGGACACTATATAAATCTTCTAATATACAGTGTGTTTAGCAGTAATAAGTACTCTGGAAAAGAGAAGGGAAACAGAGCATATGATTTCAATAATGCTGGTCAAGGAAGGTGTATTGGTTGCCTGGAGCTGCTGTGAAAAAGTACCACAAACCAAGTGGCTTAAACAACAGACATTTATTGTGTCACACCAGTCCAAAATCAAGGTTTCGGCAGGTTTGCTCCTCCTGAGGGTATGAGGGAGAATCGATCCCTTGTCTCTCTCCTAGCTCCTGGCAGCCTCAGGCTTTCTTTGGCTTGTAGAGGACAGGTGTCCTTCTGTGTCATCACATGGTCTTACCTCTGTCCATGTCTGTCTCTGTGTCCAAATTTCCCTTTATTTTATTTTATTTTTTTTTTGAGACAGACTCTCCCTCTCTTGCCCAGGCTGGAGTGCAGTGGCCAAATATGGGCTCACTGCAACCTCTGCCGCCTCCCAGGTTCAAGAGATTCTTATGCCTCATCCTCCTGAGTAGCTGGGACTACAGGCGCGCACCACCACACCCAGCTAATTTTTGTATTTTTAGTAGAGACGGTGTTTCACCATGTTGGCCAGGATGGTCTTGATCTCCAGACCTCAGGTGATCTGCCCGCCTCGGCCTCCCAAAGTGCTGGGATTACAGGTGTGAGCCACTGCATCCGGCCTCTATAATTAAAATTTGGATGAAAAGGATCTTCCTTTAGAAATCTGGCAACGACTGATCTATTTCAGCATTACGAAAGGACCATTGTGGCCTCAAGAGTTCTCTGTGTTCCTCAAGTTAATTCCCCTCAGGAGGCAAGCAGTTCTTTGGACTTCTACGGAATCATCCCTGACCTTCTGCCTCCACTTATCTCCAAGTTGGAGTGCTCTCTGAGCTGTGAGCCATCACTCCCACCCCAAACGCCTCCCCCATCCCTCCATCCTGCCCTGGCCTCAGAGAAAAATCATTTCCAAACAGGCTTTGTTCCCACCACGTTCAAAATAGTTCAGAGTAAAAACTGTGTATAAGAAGCAAAGTCATAATGGGTGCCCTGGAATCCCAGTCCCACCAGTATGCAATGTTCCCATGTAACAAACATGCACATGTACCTCCTGAATCTAAAATAAAATTTAACAGGAATTTTTAAAGCAGCAGCAAAACCCCTTCATTCCATTCCATTCACCTTCCTCTCACACTCCACATCTCACTCTTAGCTGGAGGGGCCCGACTGTTTTCCCCTCCTGACTCCTCCAGTTCTGCTTGACTTAGCCCGGCTTGTTGTGAGACTCAGTCCTTTGTTCTTATCCTCCCTGTTGTTCTGGCGTCCTTGCTCGCTGCCCCATGTCTGCAACAGTCCCCTCCTTATCTGTCCAAGCCTGTTCCGTATCCAAATCCTTGTGTAAGACTCTGGTCCTGCAGCTATTTTCTGGTGACATGTGCCCTTGGCTTCTCTCTAGGGACAGGATGCACAGAAACAGACTCGAAGAACAGCAGAGGGAGAAAAGCCACAAACACCAGCCCACTTCAGAGCCTGGCATCTTCTGGGGGCTTCACAGGAGAAGCATTTGCTACAGCCTCCATTCTTTTTTTTTTTTTTTTTTTTGAGAGTCTCGCTCTGTCACCCAGGCTGGAGTGCAACGGTGCAATCTCCACTTACTGCAACCTCTGCCTCCCAGGTTCAAGCGATTCTCCTGCCTCAGCCTCCCAAGTAGCTGGGACTACAGGTATGTGCCACACCACACCTGGCTAATTTTGTATTTTTGGTAGAGACGGGGTTTCACCATGTTGATCAGGCTGGTCTCGAACTCCTGACCTCAAATGATCTTCCGGCCTCGGCCTCCCAAAGTGCTGAGATTACAGGCCTGAGCCACTGCGTCCGGCCTACAGCTTCCTTTCTAGAGCTCCATTCTCTTCTCCAAAATAAAGGAGCTTGGTGGAGGTGAAAAATGGGCCACCTAGGCCTGGTTGGTTGTTTCAGCAGATGGATGATAAAGGGAAAAGGATGGATGATAAAGGGAGAAGGATAAACAAAAGGCCTTGTATGTGCCTGGCAAAGTCTCCTGGGAACCAAGACATACCCAAATATGATTAAGTGCTCAGAAACCAATCTGCACTGAGCCCTGCACGTTCATACTCCTTGTATAGTTTTATCTTCATGCCACAAAACCCACTGTGGAGTAGGTTTTATTTTCCTCATTTTATAGATGCAAAAACTGAGATTTTCAAGGCTAAGTCCCTAGCCTGGTCACAGTGTTAGTAAGAGGTAGAGCCTGGAACTGAATTCAGTTCTGAGCCCAAAGTCTGTGCTCTTTTATTTCCTTTTATTTAAAAATAAATGATGTTGTTGTTGTAGTTCCGAATATCTAAGTAATATATGTTCTTTATAAAAAATTTAGAAATGACAACATAAAATATAAAATTAAAGCCACCTGTAATTCCACCATCTAGAAATAGCAACCATTAATATTTTAGTACAGTTGTCCTCATTCTCTGCAGGGGATTGGTTCCAGGACCCCCACGGATAGCAAAATACAGATTCTGAAGTCCCTCATATAAATTGGTGCAGTATTTCCGTATAAACTATATATATCCTCCTGTGTACTTTAAATAATCTCTAGATTATTCCTATTATCTAATACAATGTAAATACCATGTAAATAGTTGCTATACTATATTATTTAGGATATCATGACAAGTAAAAAATCTGTCCATGTTCAGTACAATTGTTTTTCTGAATATTTTTGATCTGTGGTTGGTTGAATCCATGAATGCAGATGACCTCCTTTTTGTTGTTGCTTTCGTTATTTGTTTTATTTATTTATTTATTTATTTGAAACAGAGTCTTACTCTGTCGCCCAGGCTGGAGTGCAGTGGTGCGATCTCAGCTCACTGCAACCTCCGCCTCCTGGGATCAAGTAATTCTCCCACCTCAGCCTCCTGAGTAGCTGAGACTACAGGTGTGTGCCACCACACCCGGCTAATTCTTGTATTTTTTGGTAGAGACAGGGTTTAGCCATGTTGCCTGCATGGTCTCGAAATCCTGGGCTCAAGCAATCTGCCTGCCTCGGGCTCCTAAGTGCTGGGATTACAGGCGTGAGCCACTGTGGCCCAGCCTGTTTATTTTAAATAGCTTTATTTTTTAGAGCAGCTTTAGGTTCACAGCAAATTGTGAGGAAGCTACTGAGAATTCTCATACATCCATTCCGCATGTACATATATAACTTCCCCCATTATCAGCATTCCCAAACCAGAGGGAATGAACTTACGTTGACAGGTCATATCACAATGACGTGAATGAACTTACAATGAACTTACATTGACACGTCATATCACCAAAAGTCTATAGTTGCATTAGGGTTTGCTCCTGGTGTTGTGCATTTTATAGATTTGCACAAATGTATAATGATACATATCCACCAACATGGTAATAAACCAAGAAGTTTCACTGCCCTAAATCCTCTATGCTCCGTCTAGTCGTCCTTTCCTCCTCCCTGACTCCTGGCAACCACTGAACTTTTTACCGTCGCCACAGATTTGCCTTTTCCAAATGTCATATAGTTGGAATCATACAGTATGTAGCCTTTACAGATTGGCTTCTGAAATGGATTTAAGTTTCCTCCATGTCTTTTCATAACTTGATAGCTCATTTCTTTTTAGCACTGAATAATATTCCATTGTCTGGATGCATCACAGTTTCTCCATTTACCTACTGAAGGACAACTTGGCTGCTTCCAAGTTTTAGCAATTATGAGTAAAGCTGCTATGAACATACATGTACAGGTTTTTGTGTGGACATAAATTTTCAGCTCATTTGGGTAAATACCAAGGAGTGCAGTTCCTGAGTGGCATGGTAAGAGTATGTCTAGTTTTGTGAGGGACTGCCACAATGTCTTCCAAAGTGGCTATACCATTTTGCATTTCCCTCCAGCAATGAATGACAGTTCCTAGTGCCCCACATCCTCACCAGCATTTAGAGTTGTCAGTGTTCTGGATTTTGGCCATTCTAACAGGTGTGTAGTGCTATCTGATTGCTGTTCTAATTTACTTTTTCCTGGTGACACATGGCGTGGAGCGTATTTTCATATGCTTATTTTCCATCTGTATGTCTTTGGTGAGGTGTCTGTCAAGGTCTTCGGCCCATTTTTAAAATTGGGTTGTTTTCTTATTGTTCAGTTTCAGGAGTTTTTTGTGTACTTTTGATAACAGTCCTTTATCATATATGCCTTTTGCAAATCTTTTCTCCCAGTCTGTGTCTTTTCTTCTCAATCTCTTGACAGTGGCTTTCACAGAGAAGAACTTTTTAATTTTAATGATATTCAACATACCAATTCTTTCTTTGATGGATCATGTGTTTGATGTTTTATCTAAGAAGACATTGCCAAACGCAAGGTCATCTAGATTTTCCCCTCTTACTTTCTAGGAGTTTTATAGTTTTGTGTTTTACATTTATGTCTATGATCCATTTTGAGTTAATTGTTGCAAAGGATGTATTGTCTATGTTTAGATTCATTTTTTTGGCATGTGAATGTCCAGTTGTTCCAGCACCATTTGTCGAAAAGACTATTTTGCTCCTTTGTCAAAGATCAGCTGATCATAGTTATGTGATCCATTTCTGGTCCCTCTATTCTGCTCTGTTGCTCTGTTTGTCTATTTTTCAGCAACACCACACAGCCTTGATTATATTATCTTTATAGTAAGTCTTGAAATTGGGTAGTCTCAGTGTCTAAATTTGTTCTTCTCCATCAATAGTATGTTGGCTATTCTGGGTCTTTTCCCTCTCCATATATACTTTAGAATCAGTTTTTCAATATCCACAAAATAACCTGCTGGGATTTTTACTGGGATTGCATTGAATCTATGGAACAAGTTGGGAAGCACTGACATCTTGACAATATTGAGACTTTCTATCAGAGTTTTGTGGTTTTCCCATATATATATATAAAACAAAAAACATAGATGGGAAATATATATAATATGTATTATATATTATATATTTTGTTAGATTTATACCTGAATATAAATATGGTGCTAATGTAAATGGAATTATCTTTTTAATTTCAAATTCCACTTGTTCATTGCTGGTATATAGGAAATTGATTTAGTTTTGTATATTGACGTTGTATCCTTCAACCTTGCTGTAGTTACTTATTAGTTGCAGAAGTTTCTTTGTCAACTCTTTTGGATTTTCTCTATCAATGATCTTATTTTCTGCAAAGACAATTTTATTTCTTTCATTTCAATCAGTATACCTTTATTTCTCTTTCTTGTCTTATGACACTAGTACTTCCAGTACAGTATTGAAAAGGAGTGGTGAGATATTCTTTCCTTCTTCCTGATCTTAGTAGGAAAGCTTTTAGTTTCTCATCATTGAATATGATATTAGCTGTAGGTTCTTTATACATATCCATTATCAAGTTGAGAAAGTTCCCTCTCTATTCTTTGTTTGCTGAAAGTTTTTATCATGAATGGGTGTTGGATTTTGTCAAATGCTTTTTTCTGTATATCTATTGATATGATCTATATCTATATATATAGATATATATATTTATATATACCTATAGATATAAATACCTATAGATAGATATATAGGTAGATATCTATATATCTATTGATATGATCATGTGATTTGCCTCTTTAGCCTGTTGATATGATGGATTATATTCATTGATTTTCAAATGTCGAACCAGCCTTGCATAGCTGGGATAAATCCCACTTGGTTGTAGTGTATAATTCTTTTTATACATTGTTAGATTAAACTTGCTAATATTTTGTTGAGGATTTTTACGTCTACATTCATGAGGGATATTAGTTAATAGTTTTCTTTTCTTGTAATGTCTTTCTCTGGTTTTGGTAGGAGGGAAATGCTGACTTCGTATAATGAATTAGGAAATATTCCTTAGGGTTTTATCTTCTGGATGAGGTTGTAGAGAATTGGTATAATTTCTCCCTTAAATATTTGATGGAATTCACCAATGAACCCATTTGGGCCCAGTGATTTCTGTTTTGAAAGGTTTTTAGTTATGAACTCAATTTATGTAATAGATTTAAACCCATTCAAATCGTCTATTTCTTTTTGTGTAAGTTTTGGCAGATTGTGAATTTCAAGGAATTGGTTCATTTCAACTATGCTATCAAATTTATGGGCATAGTTGATAATAGTATTCCTTTGTTATACTTTTAATGTCTGTGGGATCTCTAACGATGTCCTCTCTTTCTTTGCTGAGATTAGTAATTTGTATCTTCTCTCTTTTTTTTTAAGCCTAGTTAGAGGCATATTAATTTTACCATTCATGTCAAAGAATCAGCTTTTGGTTTTGTTGATTTTCTCTATTAATTTCCTGTTTTCAATTTCCTGGATTTTTGCTCCAATTTTTATTTCTTTTCTCTGCTTACTTTGTATTTAATTTCCACTTCTTTTTCTAATTTTGTAAGGTGAAAGCTTAGATTGTTTATTTTTAATCTTTCTTCTTTCTTAATATATGCATTTAATGCTATAACATTTCCTCTGAAAACTGATTTTGCTGTATCTCACATATTTTAATAAGCTGTATTTTCATTTTCACTTAGTTCAAAACATTTTAAAATGTCTCTTGAAATATCTTTTTTGAATTATGTGTTATTTAGAGGGGTGCTGCTTAATCTCAAAGTATTTTGGGATTTTCCAGCTATATTTCTGTTATTAGTTTCTGTTTTAATTCCATTGTGGTCTGAGGGAAGTGTATGATTTCTATTCTTTTAAATTTTTAAGGTGAGTTTTATGACTCAAAATGTGATCTATCTTGGTGAATGGTCCACCTGAACTTGAGAAGAATGTGTCTTCTGCTGTCTATCAATGTCAATTATATTCAGTTGATTGATGGTGGTGTTCACTTCAACTGGGCCCTTGCTAATTTCATGTCTGCTGGATTTGTTCATTTCTAATGAAGGGGTTTTGAAATCTCCAGCTATAATAGTGAATTTATCTATTTCTCCTTGCAATTCTATCAGTTTTGCTTCATTTTGACACTGTTGTTAGGAACATACACGTTAAAGATTGTTATTTCTTCTAAGTCATCTCTTAAGTCTAAGTTTATGTTATGTTGTACAATTTTACACTCTGCTTTTTTCTCACTAAAAACATGATTTTTAATAGGCACAGGTTGTTTTCACTCTACAAGTCCAATATTTCTTAATCAACTTGATTCAGACCAATTTGTGATGATTCAAGTTACCACTGCAGGAAGATGCCATTTGTGTGCTCTGGGGAGTGGTAGGATGGGGTCCAGGACATCGGGTAGAGAACAGGTTGTGAAGGAGCCCTAGACAGCTGGCAGCCATCAACACAAAGAGAGATAGCAGAAAAACAAGTGGAAGCTTCAGCTGGGATTGGGCAAGAGAGCAGGTCGGCACCAGCACAGACTGGACCAGCAATGCTTCTTCCATTGGAACAACTGACTCTTATTTCAAAAAATTAGGACTAGGAATGCAAGATGAAAGGAAGTTTGAGTGCTTCTTAAGAAATAAGCCAAGGACCTGGGCAGAGGGCGAGCCCAGATTCAGAGTCCACTCAGACCAGACACTCAGGCTGAGTGTCCAGCAGGTCTGACCGATGGGACCTCCAGCCTCTATTCTGAAACCAGGGATTTTATTTCTCTATGCTTTAACTTTCTCATCTGCCAGCCTGAAGTGTGTATAACTTCATGTGTCCTGAGCTGCTGAACCACAGTTTGAAAGTAAGTCATGGTAAATGCTTTGCTGTGTAAAACTTCTTTTGTAACTGCTTCTGGGAATCGCTTCAATTATTGCCCCACTCTGTTTGCCTGGCTGTGGGTCAAGCTTTCCCCTTTCTTTGGGAAACCTGGCCTTGATTGGCCTTGTCTCTGCTTAGAATGGAAAAGGGAAAAGGGACTCTGATATAATTTGATTCTGTGTCCCCACCCAAATCTCATCTTGAATTGTGATCCCCAGGTGTTGAGGGAGGGACTTAGCGGGAGGTGATTGGATCATGGAGGTGGTTTCCCCCATGCTCTTTCCCTAATAGTGAGGGAGTTCTCATGAGATTTGATGGTTTAAAAGTGGCATTTTCCCTTGTGCTTGCTCTCTCCTGCTGCCATGTTAGATGTACCTTGCTTCCCCTTTGCCTTCCACCCTGATGGTAAGTTTCCTGAGGCCTCCCTGGCCATGTGGAACTGTGAGCCAATTAATCCTCCTGATATGGCTTGGCTGTGTCCCCACCCAAATCTCAACTTGAATTGTAGCTCCCAGAATTCCCACGTGTTGTGGGAGGAACCCAGGGGGAGGTAATTGAATCACGGGGGCCGGTCTTTCCTGTGCTATTCTTGTGATAGTGAATAAGTCTCACAAGATCTGATGGGTTTATCAGGGGTTTCCACTTTTGCTTCTTCCTCATTTTTCTCTGGCCACTGCCACGTAAGAAGTGCCTTTTGCCTCCCACAATGATTCTGAGACTTCCTCAGCCATATGAAACTGTAAATCCAATTAAACCTCTTCTTGTTACCAGTTTCAGGTATGTCTTTATCAGCAGCGTGAAAATGAACTAATACACCTCCTTTCTTTATAAATTACCCAGTTTCAGGTAGTATCTTTATAGCAGTGTGAGAAAGGACTAATAAATGCTCTAAAGAAAGGATTAATCATCACTAAATAAGAGGTTGGGTGAGGGGTGGAGTTAATGGCAATGCCCTTGATGCTACTGAATCAGCTGGGTTTCAGACTATTCTTCTGTCCCGAGGTCTCCAAGGCCTGCTCACAGTGCAGTCATGTTTTGAGCTTCAGGACCTCCAGCCTCCTTACACGAGGGTACCCCTGAGCAAGCTTTCAGTGCAAACCAACTTATTGGCTTCAAAGGCAAGGGTTGGCCTTATCTTGCCCTCTGATTGGGGCTGTGGCATCTTTTGTGGACTAAAATTTCTCCTGAGCCATCTTTTGTTTTCATTGGAAAACAGTTGCTGCTTTTCCATAATTGGTTAGTAGAGAATGCTCTGTGACTGCAGTAGGATCCTCCAAAAAGCACGGCCTTGAAGCAAGGAGACACTGGTGTAGTAGAATTCAGAGAAGGACTTTTTCAGCACAAACATCGGAAGCATCGAACTTTGAATCAATATGTGACTAAGTGCAGTGGAGGGACCAGTGAGAGCAAGGCGGGAGACAAAGGAGTAGAGCGATGTGGCCAGGATGCAGAGGCAGATACCCCTTGGTTCCTTCTTGTGTTGTTACCATCCAGACTTGTGTTCATTTTTCACTCAGAGTTTCTGTTTCTCCAACACGGATTCCTAGCACGGCCTCTCAGGGAGGGGTCGCTTATTCAGCAACTGTTTATTGAGCAGCTACTAAGAAGAATGAGCCCCTGTAAAGCAGAGCCATGTGTTCATCTTGTACCCAAGATGCCTAGCACTGTATCTGGCACATCTTAAACATCAACCCAATGCTTATGGAATGAGTAAATAAATGTATGGGTGGGGAAAAAATAAATGAATGAAGAGGAAGAAATGAATCAGTATAGAAGTACTAAGGTTTGAAAATCTTCTTGGAAGAGTTGAGGTAAAGATGAAGCTTTAGGTTTTTGTTTGTTTGTTTGTTATTTTTATTTATTTATTTATTTTGAGACAGAGTCTTGCTCTGTCACCCAGGCTTGAGTGCAGTGGCGCAATCTCGGCTCACTGCAACCTCCGGCTCCCAGGTTCAAGTGATCCTCCTGTCTCAGCCTCCCAAGTAGTTGGGACTACAGGCACATGCCACCACATCTGGCTAATTTTTATATTTTTAGTAGAGACGGGGTTTTACTATGTTGGCCAGGCTGATCTCAAACTCCTGACCTCAGGTAATCCACCCGCCTCGACCTTCCAAAGTGCTGGGATTACAGGTGTGTGCCACCATGCCCGGCCTGTTTTTTATTTTTTGAGACAGGGCCTCGTGTTGCCCAGGATGGAGTGTAGTGGTATGATCATGGCTTACAGCAGCACTGGGCTCAATGATCCTCCTGCTTCAGCCTCCTGAGAAGCTAGGACTACAGGCACGTGCCACCACACCCAGATAAATTTTTTTATTTCTTGTAGAGACAGGGTCTTGCTTTGTTACCCAGACTGGTCTCAAACTCTTGGCTTCAAACAACTCTACCACCTCAGCCTCCCAAAGTGCTAGAATTACAGGAATGAGCCACTGTACCCGGGCAAGTTTTGGTGTCTCTTGCAGTCACTAGCACATCCATGGAAGTAAATGGGAATAAAAGAGTGGACTCCCTTAAAAATACACAGAAGAGAGAGACAAGGTCACTAGGGAAGCGATGAAAGTCCAAATGTTAACCAGCCCCATTGTGTAAGGAGCAATGTGGCCCAACGAGACCAATTTTGTTAATGCTTTTAATGATTAGTTTCCTAGTTAATAATTGACACGTCATAACAAAGAAAGCTGAAAACTGATAAGTCAGTTATTTCATCATTTTGGATCCTCTTGTATGTCTAGGTCCTGGTAATAGTCACCAGGTGATGCCTGGAAACATTAGTGAGGGAAGGCACATTTTTAACGTTCTGGAATAGTTAACTAAAATTCAAGTAAACGTAAATACAATCTCCTTGCTTACCTGAAGAGTAATGAGGGTTGTCAAGAAGGTGTACTAGGCTGCATGCAGTGGCTCACACCTGTAATCCCAGGACTTTGGGAGGCAGAGGTGGGTGGATCACTTGAGGCCAGGATTTTGAGACGAGCCTGGCCAACATGGTGAAACCTGTCTCTATAAAAATATACAAAAATTAGCTGGGCATGGTGGCAGGCACGTGTAATCCCAGCTACTTGGGAGTCTGAGGCAGGAGAATCGCTTGAACTTGGAAGGCAGAGGTTGCAGTGAGCCAAGATAGCGCCATTGCACTCCAGCCTGGGCGACAGGACGAGACTCCGTCTCAAAAAAAAAAGAAGGTGTACTGACTGCCTACAAACAGATCCTCAAATTTTAGGATTTGAGCTCTCAGGACAGTAATCCCATAGAACAGAGTCGCCCCACACGTAACTGGAGAGCTCGCTTTAACAGGAAAAGCTCTAGGGATTTTTGCATCACCATTTCCTCTTTAAATACAACAGAAAAATCTATTTAGCTAGGATTCTGGAACTCTGCCAGCTCTTCCTACCCTATCTGACTGTAAAATTCAACAAGGGATCATAAATAATAGACTCTAGTCCAAAAATACATTTGGGGAATCCTGTCCAATAGAATTACTGACGTCAATGACTTCTGCATGGCCTCTGATATTTACTTCAAACAATAAGAAGAGAGATCAAAATTCCCAGTGTTGGTTCCGCTCAGCAGAGCTGAGTGACGGAAATGCAGCCCAGCAGAGGCTCTGCACAGCCTAGGTAGCCCTGGCGTTTAGTTATCTTTTGCTGCGTAATCAATGGCCCAGAACCTAGTGGGTTAAATCAACAACATTGTAGCTCATGACTTTGTGAGTCAGGAATTCCAGAGTTCAATCGGACCATTTTTCTGCTGTGCATGGTATCAGCTGGGGTCAGGCAGTGTTGTTCAATAAGCCGACTGCCTCCTCTGCAGTATCCAGCATGGCTCCACTCACATCTCTAGAGCCTCAGTGGGGCTGGTTGGAACCACCGACCAGAGCACATTCCCAGGGCCTCTATGCCGTGGCAGTCTCAGGGTAGTCTAGGTGGCCTAGACTGGTGGCCTAGGGCTCCCAGAAAAGGTGTTGTAAGAGACCTGGGTAGAAGCTGCAAAGCTTCTTTATGTCCTCTCCTCAGAGGTTCTAGAATGTCACTTCTGTAGCATTTGACTGGTCTAGGAAGTCCCTAAGAACAGCCCAGCTCCAACAGCAGGAGCATTAGGTGCCACTTCTCAATGAGAGAAGTAGTATGAAACTGTGGCCGTCATTAGCCTGGAACGTTGCAGAGCAGAAGGAATTTTACTTAGCAGATATGGACCACCTGCACACACATCCTTTCACTTCTCCAGCTCCTTCTTCCGCAGCAGGAAGGAGACCAGAGAGTTGCCAGGCAGGTCTTGAACACATCCTCCCAAGCCCTCTTAGAGGATGTTGCAAACATCCCTGGAGACCTGGAGACCCAGGGCCTTCTGGGAACAGCTTTCTCTGTAATGAACCACTTTCTCTGATCCATCCCCCTAAGCTTCTAGTCCCTCTCTTCTACAGACCTTTTATACCTTTGGAGGTCTTGAAAACTGGAGCTGCTCTTCCTTCAGCAACAGATTAGGCTTGGACCTGGCACATCCTACCAACACTCAAGTGCATGTAAAGGTTTAGAAACTCCTCTTCTCTCTTCTCTCCTCTCCTCTCCTTCTCTTTTCTTTTCTTTTCTTTTCCTTTTTCTTTTTTCTTTTCATCATAGCTCACTGCTGCCTCGACCAGCTGGGCTCAAGTGATCCTCCTGCCTAAGCCTCTTGGGTAGCTGAGACTACAGGTGAGCTCCAATAAGCCCAGCTAATTTAAAAAAAATTTTTTTGGTAGAGATATGGTTTTGCTATGTTGCCCAGGCTGGTCTCAAATTCCTGGGCTCAAGCGATCCTCCTGCCTTGGCATTCCAAAGTGATGGGATTACAGGTGTGAGCCACTGCTCCCAGCCCAGAAACTTTTCTGTTTTTCTAATTCCTAAACACTGAAGCAAGATCATGGATAAAGACAATCCATCCAGTCCACAACAGACATTTATTACCCCCAAGCATGGGGTGGCATAGAGCTGGATGCTGGTAGTACAAAGGAGAAGGAAGAAACACACGGTCAGTCCCCACACACTAGGTGGCTCATAAGTAACAATAATAGTGCAGTGCTACCGAACCTCATTTACAGATAAGGAAGGAATCAGGCTCAGAGAGGTTAGGTAACTTGCCTAAGGGCACGCAGCAAGGAGGTGGCAAATCTGGGCTTAGGACCCAGGTCAGGCCGTGCAACTCCATCTCAGAGATAAAAATCCTCTCATGAAAAGGAAGCAAGATGTATTTCTGGGTATTTTTAGAGAGGTTTACTGAGGGTGCTGGTTTTCTCCACCCATTGAGATAACTGGAGCTAACAGTAGAAGACTCAGAAAGGGTCACTTAGAAGGGATCTGATGCCACACACAGGCCCAGCTTTTCCAGTTAAACTACAACTTCTGCAGGCCTGCATTGTCTTATTTGGTGCTCTCAAAAAGTATCCATCCCCTCGAAATCAGCCTGGCAATATATGAAAAGAGCTATAAAATTGTTCCTATCCTTTGACCCAATCATCTTGCTTTTGGAATATACCCCAAGGAAACATGCAGAAGAGAAAAGAAAGCAAACAGCACAAAGATGTTTACGGTAACATCATTCATAACAGTGGAAACATGGGACATGACCCAATGCCCAAAATTGGGAAAAGGTTATGCAAACGATGGCACTTTAAGACAATGGAATGGTACGTTGCTATTAAAAGTAATTAAGTTTACAGATTCTGTGGATGGATCAAAGTGCATGCATAAGAAGAGAAAAGAATGCAAAAAAAAAAAAGTATGCTTGGGCTACAAATATAAATCAGTCGGCGTGCTCATTGATAAGGATCAGAAATGAACACAGTGCTGCAAATAGCTGGTACTCTAGATTTATAGCATTGTTTTTTCTTCCAAAGTTCACAGTACCATGAAAGTACTAACTTTTTGTGTGGAGCAAGAGAGTGGAAAAAAGATCCATCATCCCCTTTTGCTCATGGTGAGAGGAGAGGGGATTTCCTCATCTGAAAGGTCAGCGTGCATCTGCAGTGTAATGTGTCTGCAAGAACAGCCCACTCAGTGTTCATCTACATAACAGAAACACAGCACTTGGGAGGCCAAGGTGGGAGGATGGCTTGAGCCCAGGAATTTGAGGCTGCAGTGAGCTATGATTGCACCATTGCACTCCAGCCTGGACGATAGAAGTAGACACTGTATCCAAAAAAAAAAAAACAGGTTTCAAAACAAGCTGTCTCAAAAATAATAATAATAATAATAACACAGCTTTCAAAACATCTGGCCTATGCCCACTAGGCCACGTCTCGAACAGTACATATAGTTGTAGGCACCATGTTTCAGGGAAGACTGACAAACTAGGGCTCACTTCAAGGAGGATAGTGACTAAAGACCATGAAAAAAATCTTGAAAACACTTGAGGATGTCTAGCCTGCAGCAGAGAAACCTCTTGGAGACCCAAGAAGCTTCTCTGTAGCCCTTGGGAAGGATTCTTATGGAAGGTTAGGCTTGTTTGGGGCACCAAGTCGTGGTACACAAGCGCCAAGACTTGTGTACAGAAGTTATGGAGAAGCACAGCTTAAGTCAAGATGAGGATCAGGGTTATTCAAAAAAGGCCATGGGATTCACACTACTAAAAGTGTGTAAGCAAAGCACGAAAGATTCTATCACATGAACAACTAATGGTCTCTTTTTCTGTGACCCTCCAGTTTGACTTCTAGCAACTTAAATGGGTTTATGCTTCTACCAGGGTACATAGTTTTGCTGATTCATAAGGCTCTGAGGGAAAGGCATATGGTAAAAATGGAATTATCTGCTTGTCAGATGCTAAGATAGTTCTACTGACCCACTGTGCATGGGAATTCCATTTTCAGCTGTTTTCCCAGGACTGGTCAGAAGTGTTTACAGAGTGATGTGGTGGCGAACTACAGACAACTAGAGGTACAATCTGTTGATTTTTGTTTTTTAATGAAAATTTAACTGTGTGGCATTGAGCAGCATCTGTGATCTTTGACCTTATTAATAAAGCAAACAACCATCAGTCAGCTATTTGTGTTTTCCAGTAGTTATGCTATGCCCTCTGAGAAATCCAAAATCTAAGACATGATCCCAGCCTTCAAGAAACTTACATGACGCCAGCCATGATGAAAAATGAAGAGAGAGGATCTGAACTGTGGAGATAATAAACAAGTGTATAAGACAGAAAATACACATGCAAGCAAACAAATACCTAACTGCAAATTGTGATCCGTGCTATGAAGTAAATAAGCAGGCTGATGTGATCGAGGGGGAAGGGAGGAAGGAGGTGACTTCTTTAAATAAGGTGCTCAGAGCAGGCCTCTCAGGGAAGTGTTATTTATCCCAAAAGCTGAAGACAGAGAAGAGACTGCCACCCAGAAGATGGGAAAGAGAGAAACAGTACATTGCCAGACACAAAGCATGACACCAAAACTCCTCTAAACCAGAGGGCAAACTTAAACTCATCTTTCAGATGCCTTTGGAGCTCATCGTGTCTATTTAAAATGCCCCCTACAGAGTCTAGAGCAGAGCTTTACTCATTTTAGATGCTCAATACACGTGAAGTGAACAGACAAGTGGCTCTGAGAACAGCTTTCTTATTGTTGGGCAATTGATACACTATTCAATGTGCATGTACAAGCTCCTCTCCTTAGTTACGGCTTCCTAGGAACTCTTGTGGATCACACAAAAGTAAGAAGAGGCCGGGTGCAGTAGCTTATACCTGTAATCCCAGCACCTTGGGAGGCCAAGGGGAGCAGATCACATGAGGTCAGGAGTTTGAGACCAACCTGGCCAACATGGCGAAACCCCATCTCTACTAAAAATGCAAAAATATTAGCCGGGCATGGTGGCACACACCTGTAATCCCAACTACTGGAGGCTGAGGCACGAACCTGGGAGGCAAAGGTTGCTGTTAATTGAGATGGCACTACTGCACTCTAGCCTAGGTGACAGAATGAGACTGTCTAAAAAAATAAAAACCTTGCTCTAGACAAGCCGCCCCCTAGTTCTTCCAGTGGTGAACCTTCCTAGTTAAGCAGGGTTACCATAACCCACACCTGGACGTATCAAAGAAAACTGTGCATCTATCTGCTCAAAGTTGTCCAAATTCCCAGCAAGGGCACCTGCTCTATCTCAAAATGTAAGACTCTGGAATGAGCACTTTGTAGGTTTCAGGTCCACTGCAGACATTAATGTCTGGTGGGTGGGTTGGATTTATGATCAGCATCATCTGGGAATCACATTCTGTCCATTAGGTCGAGCTAAGTGCTGTCAGGAATTTGAGGAAGAGCTCTGCTGAGTGAGGGAGCGAATAAGTGGTTATGACGTTTTAAGTGACTCCAGATGGCCCCGCAGGTACTGCGGTGGCAGCTCCATGCAGGGCACAGCCGCTGAGCAGTCTGCAAACTCACTTAACCCTCAGAAGTTTGGAATCCAAAACACTTGCCATTTGCTGTTTAGTTTCACGTACTTTTTGTATGCACTAAGATGACAAGCAAGCTCAAAGAGAAATCACCCAGTACACATTTTAGATTGAACGTGAAAACTATAAATCTGCCCTTGAAAGTCAAACTTGTCTCACATTCTAGAGTCTTGTGGAAGACCACGTACCATGAGCACAGCTCCCGGCAGTATAGTTAACACTCATTTCTGTTCTGAATATCTCCGATGAAAAAAAAGTGAGGAGGAAAGTCCCTTGACTTTGTTTACAGAGCAATAACTCTGAAGCCAGTAAAAAATTGGACATTAAAACCATAAACAGAAAAAAATAGACAAAAGTATCTTTCTAATGGGACCAGGAATAGCAGAGACACTTCTAATATAAAAATGTAACTTCAAAGTAACGTGAAATACATCCTACGGTACTATAGAAATGTAATTTGAGCCATTTTCATAATTGTTTATGAAATTAAACCAAGTAGCAACCAAATGTGACAACATTCAAGGGAAGAAGAATATATTCCAGAAAATATTCTTTTGATTTTGATTTCGATCTCTAGCAAATCCTCAAAATTGACAAATAACAGATGGTAAGTAAGCACTGAGAAAAGGAACGAGTGCAAGACACATCAATTAATTAAAATAAAACAGGGGAAGTCTGTGTACCGTGATTTGTGATGGATGTCTAACAGAATCTCACATGGTATCCCCTTGGTCCAAAGGAGGTCTGCAGCCTCCACTGAGAGGTAATAGCTTCCATAGTTGACAGAACAGCTAAACTGGGCTCTTGGCCCCATACAAGCCTGCAGAGAGATCCCAGAAGCCTGTAAAGTGTCTATCCTTAGTCCTGTCCATTTTGATCATATTGTCAACCTTCTAAATGGAAACAAAGACTAGCTTATCAGGTTTATGACTGACCACATGCTAAGCAACTGCTGACATATTGAAAAGTGCCACACAGGGGTCCACTCACCCACTCACCAGCTGCTGGACCTTCTCTGAGCTTCAACTTCCTTCTCAGAGTGTTAGTCAAATGAGAATACCTCATAGAGGCTTTGTGAGAATTAAACTACACAACAGAAGTAAAATACCAAGAGAGCATCAATAAATGTTGACTTTCTTCTAGTGTCAGAAACTGCTAGGATTCAATATCATCTCAATAGCTGAGACTGATAGATTAAAAATCCAAGGTAAAATGTAATAGGACAAATACACATCTTATTTTAAAGTATGCCAAGGGAGGCTGGGCGTGGTGACTCACGCCTGTAATCCCAGCACTTTGAGAGGCCGAGGCGGGTTGATCATTCGAGGTCAGGAATTTGAAACCAGCCTGGCCAACATGGCCATACCCCGTCTCTACTAAAATACAAAAATTAGCCAGGTGTGGTGGCATGTGCCTGTAATCCCAGCTACTCAGGAGGCTGAGGCAGGAGAATCGCTTGAACCCAGGAGGCAGAGGTTGCAGTGAGCAAAGATCGCATCATTGCACTCTAGCCTGGGTGACAGAGGGAGACTCTGTCTCAGAAAAATAAATTAATTAATTAAAAATAAATAAAGTACGCAAAGGTAGCCCAGGGGAGAATTAACCTAATATCAACTTCGATTTCAGAAAAACAACTCAGGGAATTTTTTAATGGGCTACAAATTTAGCATAAAGTGGGTTTTTTTGTTTGTTTGTTTTAAAAAAGATAGACAATCTGAAAATAGAGTGCTAATGACGTGGTATATGGAGTAGGGCTAATGGCTGAATGTTGTAACCAGGCACAGTTTGCTCCATAAAATGATACCTTAAGCCATGTTGAGTTGATAAGAAGTACACAATTAATATGGTCTGTGCTTATCATATAGAAGCCCTATATTGACATCACTGTAATAGTCATCAGTTCGAGCTACTGTATACTTACTAAATGATAAACCTAATTATCTCTTTATAACGAAATGTTCTGCAATTCAAATTTTATAATTTAAATGACTCTTTCCTTTTTCTCTCCGTCAAAATATTGTGATGATGTATAACCTAGTGCCACAAATTCATCTCAAAGGACTACTGTCATATATATGACAAATGATACTAAATATGCAAGAATTCATCCCTTGAATTTTGGCACATTTGGTTGCTACCTGGCTTAAGTTCATAAACAATTACTGAAAATGACTAAAATTACATTTCTTTAGTACTGTGAAGTGACAACATTTTTATATTAGAAGTATCTCTACTATTCCTGGTTCCATTAGAAAGACATCTTTCTCTATTTTTTCTGTTTATGATTTTAATGTCCTTTTTTTTTTTACTGGCTTCAGAATTAATAAAATATAAGTGGAACCAAATTTTTAAATATTCATATTGACTGAGATAGCATACTTTTCAAATGTTGTTTACAGAAACAAGGCTTCACTGAGTCATGTTTACAATGAACAAAAGGAGAGAAACATTTAAACAAAAATAGCAGACTGCACTGGGTCTGTGCAGAAAGACATTATGAAAACTTTCACAAATAGAGATACTCAAAATCTGCTTTCTTAAAATAAGGCTTTGCTCCTCATCTAGGACCAAATTTAGCGCATACCAAAGTCATTAAAAACAAAGTCATTTTTTTAGCTCTGAGTGTAAAAGTGCATCTGCTGTTTTTTTCTCACAAAAAAAGGGAAATATTTTCACCATTTTTAACGTGGTCGAAAAGAACCAAATGGATTTTTAGGGTGTTTTCCAAAAGTGAAAGAAAAGGGGAAGTAAGCTGATACTAAATATGCAAGAATCTGGATAACTGAATCAATTTAGACCAAATATTATACATAAAACTTCAGTTTAGGGAAAATCAAAGTGCAGTATGTCTCATGGGTTCAGAATTGCTGCTGAAACATAGGTATACATAGATCAGTTGTTATCCAATTTATATTGTTATAAATGCAATATTCATGTGAATCTCTCTAAGGCATAGTAAGAGTATAAGTCTTCGCATGCCTATAATCCCAGCACTTTGGGAGACCAAGGTGGGTGGATCACCTGAGGTCAGGAGCTTAAGACCAGTCTGGGCCAACATGGTGAAACCCCATCTCTACTAAAAAATACAAAAATTAGCCGGGTGTGGTGGCACGTACCTGTAATCCCAGCTACTCAGGAGGCTGAGGCAGGAGAATTACTTAAACCCAGGACATAAAGGTTTCGGTGAGCTGAGATCGTGCCATTGCACTCCAGCCCGGGTGACAAGAGCAAAACTGTCTCCAAAAAAAAAAAAAAAAAAAAAAAGTATAAGCCTTGCAGGCTGGGTGCAGCGGCTCACACCTATAATCCCAGCACTTTAGGAGGCTGAGGCAGGAGTATCACTTGAGCCCAGGAGTTCAAGACCAGCCTTAGCAAAAGAGTGAGACCTAGCCTCAAAAAAAAAAAAAAAAGGAAGGGAGGAAGGAAGGGAGGAAGGAAGGGAGGAAGGGAGGGAGGGAAGGAGGAAGGAAGGCAGGAAGGAAGGAAAATTAATCAGAAAGCACTGGATATTCCAAAACAAAAAGTGTATAAGCTCTGTAAGCCAAGTACAGTATATTACAATTTTCTATTGTTAGACTTTGTTATCAGTAATTTTGTATCTCGGTCCTTCTCTTGTCACACTTTACACTTTACACTAAGCAGAGCTTCCCAGTTAAGAAAACATTCAAAACATTTTCTTTAGTTGCCTTGAATGAGAGACACCTTGAATGAATTAAACCTGCTTAGTGCTACCAACACTCATGTTTCTACTGGCTGGTAGTGCTGACCGCAGAGTTGAGGAAGGTAGAAAGATACCCAGATTCCCTCCAAAAATAACCAACATGTTTGTAGAAGCAGTCACTGTCTTCACCACACTTCCTCTTTTTTTGGTTCAAGTCATTTCCTCCATGGGAAATGATCTGTAAACGAATCTATCTTGTAGCCTACCAGGTTGCCTTTTCCTCGAAATTCTGTTTACTTGGGATTCTTCTCTGCTCTCTCCACCAAATATATTGGCTTTAGTCCTTCTCCTTCTCTGGTTAGCTCTGTGCTTAGAAATGTAAATAATGAATTTAACGTGACTTCTCCGTGCTGTTTGGAAGGATTCTTGCAGCAAAATATCCCCCAACCATAAAATGGCAGGGTGAGGTAATTCAAGGAATTAATCTAGCTGTGGATATGTGTGTTGTTATAAATGTAAACAAATATCTGACAGGTGTGATTTAAATTGTAAAAGGGTCTATTAAAACACAACTATTTTTTATTTAAAAAATCAGAAGGGGCCAGGTGGGGTGGCTCAATGCCTGCAATCTCAACACATTGGGAGATCAAGGTGGCAGGATCACTTGAGGCCAGGAGTTCAAGACCAGCCTGGACAACATAGTGAGACCCCCTCCCCCCAACTCTATGAAAAAATAAAAAATTAAAATGAGTTGGGCATGGTGGCATGCACCTGTAGTCCCAGCTACTTGGGAGGCTGAGGTGGGAGGATCACTTGAGCCCAAGGGTTCAAGGCTGCCATGAGCTATGATCATGGTAGTACACTCCAGCCTAGACAACAGAATGAGACCCTGTCTCCAAAAAAAAACAAAATGAAACAAAATCAATAAAGGAGAACAGCTTCAAATTACCTGTTTGTGTTCCATCATATTCATAAGCCATGCATTTTACTGGGGCCTGGTTTCAAATTTGCAGTGCTTGCCTATGCTCAATGGCAGATATCTCCATCTCCAAAAGCCCTTTGGCTCTCTCTCTCTCAAAATAAATGAGGCCTGGCTCGGTGGCTCACGCCTGTAATCCCAGCACTTTGGGAGGCTGAGGTGGGTGGATCACCTGAGGTCAGGAGTTCAAGACCAGCCTGGCCAATATGGTGAAACCCCATCTCTACTAAAAATACAAAAATTAGCCGGGCATGGTGGCATGTGCCTGTAATCCCAGCCACTCGGGAAGCTGAGGCAGGAGAATCCCTTAAACCCAGGAGGCAGAGGTTGCAGTGGGCCAAGATCATGCCATTGCACTCCAGCCTGGGTGACAGAGCAAGACTCCATCTCAATAAATAAATAAATAAATAAATAAGAAAGAAAGATAGGAATTTTTTTCCTCAAAAAAAAAAAATGAAAATCACACTATTTATAGATCAAACCAAGTACATAGGTTAAAAATGTGAGGAAAGGGATGGAAGAGAAATCGGAGTCAATGTGGATGCTACAGCTTCCAAGCCCAGGCAGTTGGGGAAATTAATGAGTGAAAGTGAGAGGACAGGTTTTATAATCTTCAAAGTGCTACATCAATGTCCGTGATTGGTATAGGTCCAGGAACACAGAGAGGAAAAACTAGGAAAGGTGGATGTGGTTAGCAACAAGAGCAATGAGTTCAGCTGGGAACGTCCTGTCTTGAAGAGTGAGCTATTTAAGCAGAGATGTACCAGACACAATGAAAGATTTCCACGTGGAAGTTGAGTAAGGTAGCTCACCTGGGGACAGATTTAGGAGTCACCACATAGGGGTGATGTTTGAGTCTTTGAGCAAATAAGGGAATGTGGACAGGAAACATCATTAATGATGACAACCCCTTTGAGTTTCACAATATAAATCTTTCCATTGCCTTTTTCTCCAGTACATAGTCAATTGTTGAGGTCTTGTCTATGTCTGCCTTTTCTCTGTCCTTTGTTTGTTTGTTTTAGTTTATGCACTCCCAAAAAGTAAGAATGTGTCTGTTTAACTCACTTTGAACAGTAGAGAACTCAGTATCACTGGCACATAGGCTCTACAAGTGCAAAGTTCTTACCCAACATGAGTTGGTTTGGCCTAAGCTTGGAGACGGAGGGTCTGGCTCCATGATAGAAAGCATGGAGCCAAGGGTGAATGCAGAGGTTAGGGCTTCAAAGAAAACCCTGCTCAGGCCAGGCGCAGTGGCTCACGCCTGTAATCCCAGCACTTTGGGAGGTTGAGGTAGGTGGATCACGAGGTCAGGAGTTTTGTTTGTTTGTTTTTGAGACAGAGTCTCACTCTGTCGCCCAGGCTGGAGTGCAGTGGCACGATCTTGGCTCACTGCAAGCTCCGCCTCCCAGGTTCACACCATTCTTCTGTCTCAGCCTCCGGAGTAGCTGGGACTACAGGAGCCTGCCACCTCGCCCAGCTAATTTTTTGTATTTTTAGTAGAGACGGGGTTTCACTGTGTTAGCCAGGATGGTCTCGATCTCCTGACCTCGTGATCCACCCGCCTCGGCCTCCCAAAGTGCTGGGATTATAGGCATAAGCCACCGTGCCCGGCCAAGGTCAGGAGTTTGAGACCAGCCTGATCAACATGGTAAAACCTTGCCTCTACTAAAAATACAAAAACTAGCCAGGAGTGGTGGCGCACGCCTATAATCCCAGCTACTCAGGAAGTTGAGGCAGGAGAATAGCTTGAACCCGGGAGGCGGAGATTGCAGTGAGCAGAGATGGCACCACTGCACTCCACCCTGGGTGACAGAGCAAGACTCCATCTCAAAAAAAAAAAAAAAGAAAAAGAAAAAACCCTGCTCAGAAGGCAGCACGTGTGAAAGTATGTGGTTGCCTGGTGGAAACCACAAAATACCAAATGGAATGGGTTACACAAGGAGGGCACCAGGTCTAATGAATAAGGGGGAAAGGTATAACATATGATGGCTTCCCTAACCTCTAGCCCTCTAGTTCCACATTCCTGTCCCAGTAAAGTTCTAACACAGTCTCTTCATAGTTCAACCTGTATTGTAGGCTTTGGAATATGCCTCAGGGCGTGTGTGTTCCCATGCATCTTAGTCATTTTGTGCAGTTGTAACAGAATACCACAGACTGGGTAATTTATAATGAACATACATTTATTGGTTCACGGTTCAGAAGCCCAGTGTCAAGGGGCCAGCATCTTGTGAGGACTTTCTTGCTGCGTCATAACATGGCAGAAGGTGTCACATGGTGGAAGGACAAAAAGAGAGAGCAAGGGAGGGGCAAGCCCACTCCCACAATAACAAACCCACTCCCGTAATAACAAACCTACTCCCTTGATAACAACATTAGTCCATTCTTGAGGTGGGGCCCTTGTGATCTAAACAGCTCTTAGAGGTGCCACCTCCCAATACCATTACAATGCCAATTAAATTTCAACATGAGCTTTGGATGGGGACGAACATTCAAACCACAGCACTGTGTGTACTTTAGTATCTTTCCTTAAAGTCAGTTGTGGTTTTGGCTGTCTGTGAATAACCAGATTGTAAGCCTCTCAAAGGCAGGGATGAAACAGAAGCCCACTGTTCATGGCCTGTCCTGGAACACTGGAGGAACTCCAGCTTTTCTGCTACCTGGGTCTGAATTAAGGACGTCCCAAATTTAAGAACTTGGTTTACTACATCACAAGGGCATTGCCCTTGCTTTACTTTGTTCCTGACACCATTCCCTTCATTCTGCCAGGCAACCACCTCACTCTCCATCTACAGTTATTTGCTTACCTTATCCCTCACATCCAATATCTTCTGGTGTCCTTAGGCAATGTCTGCATCTTTCTTCTTTGACTCAGCACTCTCAGAAAACCATTCTTTGGAGCACATGCTTAACCTGGCTCTAGGATCTCTGCACTTTCCCTGCAAACAGGCCCTGCCCGACGTGTCCCAGAAAGAGATCTGGTCATTTAGTGTTTGTCTATCCCCTCCCTCTGGCCCGTGAATTCCACATTTCTCACAATCTTACCTTCATATCTTCCATTCTGAAGATGAGTGAAAAGTTGTGGGTTGAAACAGTTCCAATTGTGATTAGAATGTATGTGGTCATTAGCAAACAAAATATAGTAAAATATAACTCAAATGAATAAGTAAAAGCAGTTCACTTTCTGTGGCTCTTCAGCTTTTTGGTTACAGTTGCCTCTTTTTGCATAGAATTAGAACTAGTTTGCTGTGTTTACAGAAAAGGCTTTGCTTTGCTTTGCCAAGCAAATTGGCAGAGAAAATGTTCTTGCAATAAAAGGACACAACATTCTAATATCCTTTCCTAGTTCTGCCCTATAAAATGCAGTCTCCATTGCATTCCCAAGCATCAGGGAATTATAACTTCCCTCCATCACCACCAACACTGTTACAGACCAAAAAAGAAAAGCCAACATCTTTATTAACTCTTTGAATAAATTGTTATTGTGCACACATCAAGTGCTGGGAGCTGGGCTAGGCATTGTGAGAGTTACAGTCACATGGAAGCCATGCTCCCTGGCCCACAGCTACTCACAGTCTAGCTGGGGAGATAAGACATTGCTATCAGCCACTATCAGGCAGATGCCATAAATGCCGTGTACATGAGTGGTGGGATCTCAAATGCCGTAGGATTTCAGAGGAGGGGGAGAAGATGTCTGGCTTAACAGAGGAAGTTCGAGTCTAGTTGGCCTTTTGTTTTCTCAATAAATATTTATTGGGTGTCTCTGAGGACTGGACTGAGTTCCGTGCCAATTGCTAAGGAACACAAGAGTGGGCAAAACAGACATCGTTTGTGGTTCTGATGAGAACCTATAGGGGAAAAGATATTAACCAGATGATCATGCAATTTTATAATTATACCACCCGGTAAATTATCTGAAGGAAGTAGTGGGGCCTATGGGGGCCTGTGGGGTCAGGGAAGACTTCCTTATGGAAGGGATGTGGGAGCTAAGATCTGTAGATGAGTAGGAGTTAACCAGGCCACAAAAGAAAAGAAAAAAGAAGGGAAAGAGAGAGGGGAGTGAGCATTACAAAGGGAACAGCATGTCCAAAGTTCCTGAGGTAGGAGTAAGCATGGCAATTTAAACAATGAGAAATGCTCTGTGTGTGTGTGTGTGTGTGTGTGTGGAGCAAAAATGACAGGGAGGAGAGAAGACTGGAGCCAGACCACCGGGATCCAGTGGGCCCTGGTAAGGACTTGAGTCTTGATCCCAAGAGGAATGAGAATCTACTGAAGGGGTTTAATAAGAGGAGAAATGATCAGATTTGCATATTAAAAACATATCCTGGCCAGGCACAATGGCTCATGCCTGTAATACCAGCACTTTGGGAGGCCAAGGCAGGAGAAGCACTTGAGCCCAGGAGTTTGAGACCAGCCTGGGTCACATCATGACATCCTGTCTCTGCAATAAATAAATTAAATAAATAAACAAATAAGCTGAGCATGGTGGCACATGCCTGAGTCCCAGCAACTTCGGAGGCTGAGGCAGGAGGATCACTTGAACCCAAGAGCTTGAGGCTGCAGTGAGCCATGATCACACCACTGCACTCCAGCCTAGGCAACAGAGACCCTGTCTCTAAACTTAAAAAACAAACAAGCCAGGTGCAATGGCTGACGCCTGTAATCCCAGCACTTTGGGAGGCTGAGGTGGGCAGATTACAAGCTCAGGAGTTTGAGATCAGCCTGGCCAACATGGTAAAACCCCATCTCTACTAAAAATACAAAAATTAGCCAGGCATGGTGGCGCACACCTGTAATCCTAGCTACTCGGGAGGCTGAGGCAGGAGAATTACTTGAACCTGGGAGGTGGAGGTTGCAGTGAGCCGAGATCATGCTATTGCACTCCAGCCTGGGCAACAGAGCAAAACTCCATCTCAAAAAAAGAAAACCAGCCAAACAAACCAAAAAAAAACGAAAAAAAACAAAAACAAAAACAAAAAAAACCACAACCAAATAACCAAATAGGTCAGGCGTGTCAGCTCATGCCTGTAATCCCAGCATTTAGAGAGGCCAAAGCTGGCAGATCACTTGAGGTCAGGAGTTCAAGACCAGCCTGGGGAACATGATGAAACCCTGTCTCTACAAAAAATACAAAACTTAGCCGAGTATGGTGGTGTGCGCCTGTAGTATCAGCTACTCAGGAGGCTGAAGCGGGAAGATCACTTGAGCCCTGGAGGCTGAGGCTGAGGGTGCAGTGAGCCGCAATCACACCACTGCACTCCAGCCTAGGCGACAGAGCAAGACCCTATCTCAAAACAAAAAACAAAACAGAGACATTATTCTGGCCACAGTGTGGGGAATGATTGATTGTAGGGCTCTGGAGTTAGTTGCAAAAGATCAACTGTAGGCAGTTATATTGATCCAGGCAACAGATAATGGTGGGATTGGAGGAGAAAAGTGGATGTACGTGTCAGATACTTGAGAATAAAAAGCTGGTATCAATTCTTAGGAACAGATCGTGAGAGCGTGGAAGGTGTTTTCCTCAATCCCAGTGTTTCCTTCCTATGAAAGGAGTTTGTTTCAGCCCTTCTTCTTCCTCTTAAGAGTGAGCTGCCTCAGAAAGGAATTCTCTGCAGGTCCTCCTGGCGTTGACAGAGCTGGGAGTGCTGCCTAGGAGTGGGTGGGTGAGTGGATCTCTGTCTTCTATTGTAGTTTGGATGCAGGTCCATTTGGCCCTCACACTGGATTAAGTTCTCAACACTTCTCTGTCGGTAAAGCTAATATCTTGGCCACCATATTTACTCTTTGGTTTATTTCTCTAACACTGGGCAGAGAGGAGAGAGACACTATTTATTAGAGAGTACTTTCTTTTTTTTTTTTTTAGAGTCTTGCTCTGTCACCCAGGCTGGAGCGCAGTGGCACGATCTCGGCTCACTGCAACCTCTGCCTCCTGGATTCAAGCAGTTCTCCTACCTCAGCCTCCTGAGTCACTGGGACTATAGGTGCACACCACCAGGCCCAGCTAATTTTTGTATTTTTAGTGGAGATGGTGGTTTCACCATGTTGACCGGGCTGGTCTCAAACTCTTGACCTCAAGTGATCCGCTCACCTAGGCTTCCCAAAGTGCTGGGATTACAGGCGTGAGCCATCGTGGCTGGCCCTGGAGACTACTCTTGAGACTCCAAATAGACTGGATATGGGTGATGGGGCTTGATGGATGGATAAGATTTTTTTTTTAAGTTTTAATAAGGATTTCATTGAAGAATATTCTTAGGAAGCCAACAACTTTTGAACTGTCATTTTTTAAAAGTTATGTTTTTTCATGCTGTGTAATAAAGGTAACGTGTAAGAGGCTATGAGTTACAAGCTTCTTCCTACTGGAATTCTCTGGGAGAGCACAGTATAGTAATTTCTGCAACGCTGAAATGATTTGTTTTAAGTTTCTTCTCTGCTTCTCTTCAAAAAGTGATGAATAATAACAGAAGACAGCATTAAAAAGCCATTCTTTCCCATCATTCTGTAGTATTGGAGCCAGTATTTTTACCATCACAGTCTACTATTTTTGCTTCATCCACTTTAATAAGTTCTGTCACCTCTCTGAATTCAACATCATTCAATACAAAAGTCCACAGATTATCACAGAATCTGTACATATTTAGAAAGCTCCTGAAATTGACTCTGTTCCTAACCCTCTGAGCCAATGCTGAATTTATAGCCTTATCAAACTGAAGTAGAACTTGTAGGTGGTCTGTTGAGACTGTATGAGCTCATCTAGGCTCACCTGAAGACTGTTTCCCAAAGCAGTATTTCTGTATAACTGATATACCATGGCTTAAGAAAGATTGCTCAAACTGCCTTTCTTTTTCTTTTTAGCTTTTTTGTTTGTTTGCTTGTTTGTTTGTTTGTTTTTGAGACAGAGTCTTGCTCTGTCGTCAACGCTTGAGGGCAGTGGCATGATCTCGGCCCACTGCAGCCTCTGCCTCCCAGGTTCAAGCAATTCTCCTGCCTCAGCCTCCAGAGTAACTGGGATTAAAGGCATGTACTACCATGCCCAGTTAATTTTTTTTTTTTTGTATTTTTAGTAGAGACAGAGTTTCACCATGTTGGCCAGGCTGGTCTCCAACTCCTGGCCTCAAGTGATTTGCCCACCTCGGCCTCCCAAAATGTTGGGACTACAGTGTGAGCCACCACATCCGGCCTTCTTTTTCTTTTCCCTTGAGACAGGGTCTTGCTCTGTTGCCCAGGCTGCAGTGCAGTGGCACAATTATAGCTTACTGCAGCCTCGACCTCCTGGGTTCAAGCAATCCTCCCATCTCAACCTCCTCAATAGCTTGGACCACAGGCACACACTACCATGCCTGGACTCATTTTATCTTATTTTATTTTTTTCTTGAGATGAGGTTTCCCTATGTTGCCCAGGCTGGTCTTAAATTCTTGGGCTCAAGCAATCCTCCTGCCTTGGCCACTCAAAGTGCTGGGATTATAGGCATGAGCCACTATGCCTGGCCAAAAAATTGCCTTTGTTATTCAAACTTGCATTGATGTACTGTGGGGAAAGGGCTTTCTGCTGCAGAGCAGACAGCAATCACCAGGAGCCCAGCAATATGTTCCTACTTCCCCAACCACAGAAACCCAGATGAATACGATTTTGATAGAAATGGAAGGAAAGACATTAGAGGTGTGGGGACAACATAAGCAAATAAGCAAGATGGCCAGGCGCAGTGGCTCACGCCTGTAATCCCAACATTTTGGGAGATCCAGGCGGGCAGATGACCTGAGGTCGGGAGTTCGAGACCAGCCTGACCAACATGGTGAAACCCTGTCTCTACTAAAAATACAAAATTAGCTGGGCATGGTGGCGCATGTCTGTAATCCCAGCTACTGGGGAGACTGAGGCAGGAGAATCACTTGAACCTGGGAGGTGGAGGTTGCAGTGAGCTGAGATCGCACCATTGCACTCCAGCCCATGCAACAGAAGAGTGAAACTCTGTCAAAAAAAAAAAAAAAAAAAGAAGCAAGATGACAGAAAAGCATACAAGGTATGACTGTGGAAAACTGAATGAACCAATCCAACTAGAGCTGAAGAATTGTGTAAGGAAGTTAAAGTAGGGCTGGAAAGATGGTTGGATTCAGGTTATGGAAGGTGCAGAGGGCCATGCTAGAGTCTATGGATTTTATCTTATAAGCAAAGGAAAGTTACTGTAAGATTTTCAAGCAGGCAGCATGAGCTAAACAACTTGTGGTGTGTAGAGGAGATTAATCACAGAAGCCAGTCAGGAGATTATTACAAGTTCCTGAACTAGTGTGACAATGATGATGAAGGAATAAATGCAGACATGTGAAGGAAGAGCTGACAGGTCTTTCTTGGAAGGTCAGATGGAATGAGTGAGGGACAAGAAGAATCCAAGATGGCTCCAGGGTTTGTGTTCTCGATGCCCGGAGAATGGGAGTGGCATATGAATGTCAGGAGACATTAGACTTCATTAAAATTAAAAACTTCAAAATCAAATTAAATTAAAAATTTTTGTGCATCAAAGGACATTATCAAGAGAGTGAAAAGATGATCCACAGAACAGGAAAATATTTGCAAAGTATATATCTGATAAGGGTTTAATATCCAGAGTATACATAAAAATCTCTTACAACTCAACAACAGGAAGACACACAACCCAATTTAAAAATAAGGAAAGCAGCCAGGCGCAGTGGCTCACGCCTGTAATCCCAGCACTTTGGGAGGCTGAGACGGGTGGGTCACCTGAAGTCAGGAGTTAACAGTCTGGCCAACATGTTAAAACCCTGTCTCTACAAAAAAATCAAAAATTTGCTGGGCATGGTGGCCTGCACCTGTAATCCTAGCTACTCGGAAGACTAAGACAGGAGAATCACTTGAATCCAGGAGGCAGAGGTTGCAGTCAGCTGAGATCGTGCCACTGCACTCCAGTCTGTGTGACACAGCAAGACTCCATCTCAAAATATAAAATAAAATTAAATTAAAAATAAATAAAAATAAGGAAAGCACTTGACTAGACATTTCTCCGAAGCAGATCTACAAATTGCCAAAAAGCACATGAAAACATGTTCAACATCATCAGGCATTAGGAAAATGCAAACTGAAACCACAATGAGATACTACTTCACATCTAGTAGTGTGGCTATAATTTTTTTTTTTTTTTTTTTTTTTTGAGATGGAGTCTCGCTCTCTCACCCAGGCTACAGTACAGTGGCATGATCTTGGCTCACTGCAACCTCCCCCTCCCAGATTCAAGAAATTCTCCTGCCTCAGCCTCCTGGGTAGCTGGGATTACAGGCATGCACCACCATGTATGGCTAATTTTTGTATTTTTAGTAGAGATGGGGCTTCACCATGTTGGTCAGGCTGGTCTTGAACTCTTGACCTCGTGATCCACCTGCTTCAGCCTCCCAAAGTGCTGGGATTACAGGCGTGAGCCACCAGGCCCAGTCATAATTTTTTTTTTTTTAATTGAAAATAACCAAGCACTGGAGATCATTTGGAGAATTTGGAGCCCTTGTAGTATTGCTGATGGGAATGTAAAGTAGTATATCCACTGTGAAACACAGCCTGGCAGTTCCTCCAAAAGTAGAACATAGAATTACCATATGATACAGTAAGTGCACTCTGTTAATCAGCTCTGGCAGCTATAACAAAATGCCACAAACTAGGTGGCATAATCAACAAACATTTTTTGTTTGTTTGTTTGTTTTTTCTTGAGACAGGGTCTCTGTCGTTCAGGTTGTAGTGCAGTGACGCCATCTCAGCTCACTGCAACATCTGCCTCCCGGGTTCAAGCAATTCTCCTGCCTCGGCCTCCCAAGTAACTGGGACTACAGGTGCCTGCCACCACACTTGGCTAATTTTTTGTATTTTTAGTAGATACGGGGTTTCACCAGGTTGGCCAGGCTGGTCTTCAACTCCTGACCTCAAGTGATCCACCCACCTCAGCCTCCCAAAGTGCTGGGATTACAGACATGAGCCAACACGCCCGGCCACAGACATTTATTTCTCACAGTTTCGGAGCCTGAAAGTCTGAGATCAAGGCACTGGCAGTTCACTGTCTGGTGAGGGCCACTTCCTGGTTCATAAAGGGCAGTCTTCTTGCTGTGTCCTCACATGGCAGAGAAGGGACACAAGCTCTCTTGGGACTCTTATAAGGACACTAATCCCATTCATAAAGGCTCCGCTGTCATGAGCACATCTAATCCTAATTATCCTAATTACCTGCCAAAGACCCCATCTCCTTGCAAAATCCATATGCTGAAATCCCACCCCATGGGGTGGGATACAAGCATATGGATTTTGAGAGGACACAAGCATTCAATTCTGTAGAACATTCTTTGGTATGTACTCTAAATAATTGAAAGCAGGGACTCAAACAGATTCTTGTACACCAATGTTTACAGCAGCATTTTTCACAACAGGCAGAGGCAGAAGCAACCCAAGTGTCTATCAACAGTTGAACAGATTTTTAAAATGTATTATATACCTACAATAGAATATTACTCAGCCTTAAAAAGGGATGAAATCCTGATACATGCTACAACATGGATGAACTGTGAAGAGATTAATGAACTAAGTCAGACATTAGCCAGGTGTGGTGGCACACACCTGTAGTTCCAGCTACTTGGGAGGCTGAGGCAGGAGGATCCCTTGAGCCCAGAAGTTTGTGGCTGCACTGAGCTATGATTGTGGCACTGCACTCAAGCCTGGGCAACAAAAGAAGACAGAAGAAGCAAAGAGAAAGAGAGAAAGAGAGAGAGAGAAAGAAATAGGAAGAAAAGAAAGGAAGAAAAAAAAGAAAAAGAACCAGACACCAGACATAGGAAGACAAATCTCGCATGATTCGCTTACGTGAGATATCTAGAATAAATAAATTCATAGAAGTGGAAAGTCAAACAGAGGCTCCTAAGGGGTGAGGTAAGTGCAAATAAGGAGTTATTGATTAATGGGTGCAGAATTTTGTTTAGGGTGATGAAAAAGTTTTAGAGATAGAGAGTTGTGATGGTTGCACAACATGACGCTACATTTTAAAAAGGTTAAAATTGCAAATACTGGGGCCAGGTGCCGTGGCTCATGCCTGTAACCCCAGCACTTTGGGAGGATGAGGCGAGTGGATCACCTGAGGTCAGCAATTCTCCAAGACCAGCCTGGCCAACACGGTGAAACCCCGTCACTACTAAAAATACAAAAATTAGCCGGGCATGGTGGTGCATGCCGGTAACCTCAGCTATTCAGGAGGCCGAGGCACGAGAATTGCTTGAACCTGGGAGGCAGAGGTTACAGTGAGCCAAGATCACACCACTGCACTCCAGCCTGGGCAACAGAGCGAGATTCCTTTCAAAAAAAATTTTTAAAGAATTGCAAATAGGCAGGGCGCGATGGCTCAAGCCTGTATTCCCAGCACTTTGGGAGGCCGAGGCGGGCGGATCACGAGGTCAGGCGATCGAGACCATCCTGGCTAACACGGTGAAACCCTGTCTCTACTAAAAATACAAACAAAATTAGCCGGGCGTGGTGGCAGGCGCCTGTAGTCTCAGCTACTCGGGAGGCTGAGGCAGGAGCATGGCGTGAACCGGGAAGGTAGAGCTTGCAGTGAGCCGAGATCGCGCCACTGTACTCCAGCCTGGGCAACAGAGCCAGACTCTGTCTCAAAAAAAAAAAAAAAAAAGAATTGCAAATATTTTACCACAAGAAAATCAAAAAGATTCCCTTCACTATTAAGTAAACATAATAATAATCATAGCTATCATTTATCAAGTCCTTTCTACACGCCAGGAGTTTCACCAGGATTATTTTATTTATCCTCATAAGAACCCTATAAGGGACGTGTATTATTAGCCTTATGTTATATATAAGGAAACTAAGGCTTACAGAAGTTAAATAATTTTCCCAGGGTCACAAAGCTGGTAAATAATCAGTTCAAAACTAAAATGATTTCAAGTTACTTAGTGGGAAGTTAAAGGAATTATTATTTATTTATTTTTGGTTGAAGTTAAAGTTTTGTATCTGAAAATGATATTTTTTTAAGAAAATAGTAACAGGACTAACAATTATGTGGTTTTCAAACAACACTGAAATACCAGTTTTTGCTTGTGGAATTGTAAAATTTTAAAAATACATGAAAAGCAATATTTTTCAGGATTAATGAATCAGAAACCTTTGAACAACAATTTGGCAATTTAACTTGATACAATCCTTTAAGAAAGATATTTGGCAATACATACCAGACTTTTTTTTTTTTTTTTTTTGAGACGGAGTTTTGCTCTTGTTGCCCAGGCTGGAGTGCAATGGCGCGATCTGAGCTCACCGCAACCTCCGCCTCCCGATTTCAAGCGTTTCTCCCGCCTCAGCCTCCAGAGTAGCTGAGATTACAGGCATGCGCCACCATGCCTGGCTAATTTTTTTTATTTTTAGTAGAGATGAGGTTTCTCCATGCTGGTCAGGCTGGTCTGGAACCCCTGACCTCAGGTGATCCGCCTGCCTCGGCCTCCCAAAGTGCTGGGATTATAGGCGTGAGCCACTGTGCCTAGCCATCCATTTCTTAAATATCCTAAAGTGAGTGTGCATTACTTTATAGTTGTAAAATTTAAAAAAAAAAAACTTTTTTAAAAGAAAGATATGGTTTAAAAAGACCAAATTTGTCTGGGTGTGGTGACTCACATCTATAATCCTAACACTTTGTGGGTCTGAGTGGGAGGATTGCTTGAGGCCAAGAGTTCAAGACCAACCTGGTCAACATAGCAAGACCCCTGTTTCTATTTAAAAAAATAAATAATAAAAATAAAAATACCAAATCCATATTCCTCTTTTGAATTACTGAGTAAAAGAAAATATTTTCTTTTTCCACTTTCAAAGATGATATGTTCTTTTTATTATGTCTTGAGGGCATTGGTGTGATTAAAAAGACTGATAAATGACCAAGAATTCATGAGTCATCAAATATAGCTCCCTGATGTATCAGGGGAAAATCTCAAGCCTTGAGATTAATGGTAAAATACCATTTAAAAAGTCACATAAATCTACCCAAACTGAATACTTGGTGCCTCATTTATTGTTTTGTAAAGACACGCTCAGTATATCAATGCTGTGAAACTGAAACAAGTTTCAATAACTGACAGCAAAAGAGGCTTCACTAAGTTAGTCAGAGACCCAGACAGATAAAATTTTGAAATGATTAAAATATCATAAAGGTCTGAGTGCGGTAGCTGACGTCTGTAATCCCAGCACTTTGGAAAGTCAGGGTGGGAAGATAGCTTGAGGCTAGAAACTGGAGACCAGCCTGGGCAACAGTTCAAGACTCTGTCTCTAAAAAAGTTTTTTTAGTTAGGTGGGCGTGGTGGCACGAGCCTATAGTTCCAGCTACTTGAGAGACTGAGGTGGGAGGATCACTCTAGCCCAGGTGTTTGAGGCTGCAGTGAACTATAATGGTGCCATGTACTCCAGCCTTGGCGACACAGTGACGCCCTGTCTCAAATAAAATAATAAAATAAAGTAAAAATCAAAAAGAGCTGAAGACAAAATTGGTGCAGGAAGCCCATGACTGATTTAAGCATCTGGATCACTGTGTCTTCAGATTGATGCCTGTGCCTCAGGTGACCCTGAGACAAAGCTGGCTGAGAGATGGGGAGGAGCTGATGACTCAATCAAGCTGAGACTCGGGTATAATTAGGTGAACCTTTATACCAAATGGACATCACAAATCTGTGATTTGATCTGCAAGGGATTTTATTTTTACCCGGACTCTCTGTCCTATGTCAAAACTTGCCCATTATTTTCATGAATCCTGTGGCAATTTTACATGGGTCCAAATAATTCCTCTTACTTTTTAATAACCTTATTTAGCCATTAGATTTTGATGGATTGATTTTAATTTTTAATAATGAGTATATTCTGTATTTTAGACCAGGGAGCATGAAGCCATTATGCAGTTAATGAGTTTCATCATTATTTACAATACAATAAACAGTGTGTTTATTTAAATTGGGCGTACATTAACATAAATGCGCAGAACATTTTTTTAAATTCCTCTCTACGGTATTTATGGCACATGGCAAAGTTTAATGGTAGATGGGAAGAAAGAAAAGAAAGAGTGAGAAATGAGACCCTTGGGTAGCCATAGGACCAACTTGGTTTCATTACGGGGCAGCTTTATGGGAAGGGCTCGGGTGAGCACCCACAGATTGCACAAAGGTGCTATACTCTGAGGCTGTGATAAACAGACTTCCCAGCCCCCACAGATCTTTCCTGTAGATTTATCGCAGTGTCTTGGGTTCTGCCATTAAGAATTTTCCCTATAGTCTTGAAGGCTAATCATGTTTACAGTTCTGCTTTGAAGATTGCAAAGCACCTCTAGGAACACTTCTTAGCTAATCCCTTGGGGCAGGGGCTCTAACCGGTTGATCAAGCTTGACTGGTGCATGTTTTCGGGAAGAGGTAGTAGCAGTGTTAAGAGCTCAGGCGTTAGAGATTAAATCCCTGCCTCTGCTGAGAGTGACCTGGGGCAAGTTATCTTCCCTAAGCCTCAGTTTCTTCATCTATAAAGTAAGGATAGTAATATTTACCTTGAAGAGCAGTCATAAAGGAAACAAAAAAATACATGGAAAACGCTTAACCACAACAGATAGTCCCAATATAAGGACAACCAGGTGGGTTGAAAGGCAGCTGTTAGCCCCTCACTGAGCTTGTGCACCTCCCTCAGCTCAGGTGCATCCCAGCAGGTGGGCTGGGTAGAGTATTTCCAATTGCTGGGCACTCTACTTCCCTGCCAACTGTGAGCTGCAGAGAAGGGATGCCTAGGTGGACCAGGTCAGCACCTCCTCTAACATCCGACTTCACCCCCATGAAATCA
Source organism: Pongo abelii (assembly GCF_028885655.2). Lineage (NCBI taxonomy): Eukaryota > Metazoa > Chordata > Mammalia > Primates > Hominidae > Pongo > Pongo abelii. Next base: position 32,175,787 of record NC_071992.2, read on the forward strand.
ACACCCTCACAATCTTGGTATCCTGGGAGACTGGAGAGGGGTCCTAAATGGGAGGGTTCCCAGAAGAAACTTTACCAGCTAGAGAATTCTGCCTAGGGAAGTGGTGTGTTTGTTTGTTCTCTGTTGCCCCAGCTGGAGTGCAGTGGCACTATGTCAGTTCTCTGCAACCTCCATCTCCAGGGTTCAAGCGATTCTCATGCCTCAGCCTCCCCAGCTAACTTTTTGTGTTTTTAATACAGACAGTATTTTGCCATGTTGACCAGGCTGGTCTCGAATTCCCGAGCTCAAGTAATCCTCCCTCCTTGTCCTCTCAAAGTGCTGGGATTACAGGCGTGCGCCACCACACCTGGCCTGTTTGTTTTTTAGAGACAGAGTCTCTGTTACCCAGACTGGAGTGCAGTGATGCAATAGTAGCTCACTGCAGCCTTGAACTCCTGGGCTCAAGCAATTCTCCCGCCTCACGCTCCCAAGTAGCTGGGACTACAGATGTGCACCACTACACCCTTAATTTCTTTGTAGAAATGAGGTCTCACTATGTTGCCCAGGCTGGTGTCAAGCAATTTTCCTGCCTAGGCCTCCCAAAGCGCTGGGATTACAGGCGTGGGCCACTGCACCCAGCCTTAGGGGATAGGTTTTAATGTTCATTTTCTAGCTCCAGGAAGCGTAGGTGCCCATGAGTCATCAGGGGTCTTGGCCACTTTCATCTTTGCACGCTGGGTCTGATGTTGCCAGGGACAGATGAAAGTGCAGCAAATTGGAGAGAATAGGGAAAGCACGTGGCTACAAGACTCTACCGAGGAAGGTCTGTTTCTTCTAGAGAGCCTGAAGACTGATGCCGTGACCCAGGACTATGACGTTTACAGGTACATGTAAGTGTCTACCTTGGCCACTTTTGCCTCTTTTCTTTTCTCTAATACATTATCACTACCTCATCTTCAGGAGAGTTTTTAACCTAGAGGTCCAAAACCCGGCAATCCATCATCTGTGCAGATTCTTTGTTTTCTAAAGTAAGAGATTCTCAGACAACAACTCCTTAGAGATTCTGATTTAGGAAGTATGAGAGGCTTAGGGGCCAAGCATATAAATTCTGGAGACAGATTGCCTTGGCTCCAATCCCACCTCCCTGGCTTACTATGTGTACATGTGAGCAAGTCACTTATGATCTCTGCACTTTCAGTTTCTTCATCTATAAGATTAGGATAATAACAGTAGCCTACCTGACAGAGGGGCTAACAGGGTGAAATGAATTATGTTATTAAGCAAGGCACAGGGCCTAGAATTTGGTATGTATTTTTTAAAAGGCTCTTGATCATGAGACACAGACCAGCTGAGGAATCACTTTGATACAAAGCTATTTCTAATTAGCATCCAACCATTGGTCTTTAGTGTAATTTCAGAAGTCGAAACAGGAGATTCAGGGACATCAAAGAATAATTTTTGGCAAGTTCCTGATGCTGACAAGAAAGATGAAAATTAGGAGGCATTACTTTTTGATCACTCCTTATATGGATACATTTATGAAACACTGGACAATTTTCAAGGTAAACCATTGAACATCGGGAAGCACAAAGTCAAGAGAGAAGAAAAACCTAAAATTACAGGATTTCACATGACAAATCAAAAGTAAATTAATCATTTTTCCACTGACCTTAATCACAGGGAAAAAAAATTAATCATTGTCAGAAATGTTTAAAACTGCTTGAGTTCTTCCCAAAGTTTCCAGGGAATGAGATATATTCATCATAAGATGAAGAATTCCATCAAATTTGATCCAGGTGCATTTAGAGCAGCACACCTGTATACGACTACTAGACCAGCTTCTCTAAAGATCAGAAATTGAATGTAGACAACACACAAAGAGGGAATTTTAGTACTTTTAGCTGCTTAGTATGTCATCCATACATCCAAACTTCAGAGGTGCTTTGTCAGGCATTTTCACAGCTTCTCCCTTCCCCGTTTTCCTTTTTATTCTTTTTTCTTTTTATCTTTTTTTTGAGATGGGGTCTTACTCTGTTACCCAGGCTGGAGTGCAGTGGTACAATCATAGCTCACTGTAGCCTCCAACTCCTGGGCTCAAGCAATCCTCCTGTCTCAACCTCCTGAGTAGCTAGAGCTACAGGCATGCACTACCATGTGTGGCTAAGCTTTTAACTTTTGTAGAGATGGTGTCTTGCTGTGTTACCCAGGCTGGTCTCCAACTCCTGGCCTCAAGCAATCCTCCCTCCTCAGCCTCCCAGTGTCCTGAGATTACGGGTATGAGCCACTGCACTGGCCACCTTTCCTGTTTTGTTTTGTTTTGTTTTGTTTTGTTTTGTTTTTTTGAGATGGAGTCTCACTCTGTCACCCAGGCTGGAGTGCAGTAGCACAATCTCGGCTCACTGCAACCTCCGCCTCCCAGATTCAAGTGATTCTCATGCCTCAGCCTCCTAAGTAGCTGGGATTATAAGCGTCTGCCACCACACCTGGCTAATTTTTTTTTTTTTTCTGTATTTTTAGTAGAGACAGGGTTTCACCATGTTGGCCAGGCTGGTCTCAAACTCCTGGCCTCAAGTGATCCACCTGCCTCGACCTCCCAAAGTGCTGGATTACAAGTATGAGTCACCGCACCCTGCCAGATTTTTCTTAATCACCTTCTCCAAATTCCTTTCTCCTCCTTTTGAATACTGTCATTTACTCTTCTAAGCTATTGCAAAACCATCTGTGCTACTATTAAGCATGGCATCTAGGTATTCACACTCTTTTTTTTTTTTTGGAGATGGAATCTCACTCTGTCACCCAGGCTGAAGTGCAGTGGTGCGATCTCGGCTGACTGCAAGCTCCGCCTCCCACCTTTAAGCAACTCTCCTGCCTCAGCCTCCCAAGTAGCTGGGACTACAGGCACATGCCACCACGCCCAGCTAATTTGTGTATTTCTTGTAGAGACGGGCTTTCACCATGTTGGCCAGGCTGGTCTCCAACTCCCGACCTCAGGTGATCCACCCACCTCAGCCTCCCGAAGTGCTGGGATTACAGGCATGAGCCACCAGACCTGGGCAGGGTTACACATTTTTAATTACAATTTTTATCCAGATAATTGTAGATGTACATGCAGTAGTAAGAAATCATAGAAAGATCCTTACATTTTGCCCAGTTTCCCCCAAGGGGAACGTTTTGAAAAACTATAGAACAATATCACAACCAGGTTATTGACAATGCTACAATCCACTAATCTTATTCAGATTTCCTCAGTTTACTGATATTCATTTATGGACATGTATGTGACAGCTTATTAATAGCTATTCAATTTTATCACCCGTGTAGGTCCAGGTGCCCACCAACAGGGTCAAGATACTGAATATTTCTAGCACCACAAGGATGCCCCTTGGGTTACCCTTTTATAACCACATCCACCTCTTCCTGTTCCATGCACCTGTGGCCCTAAATCCTTTACCCTGGCATCCATTTGTCCTCCATTTCTAAAATGTTGTCACTTAGAAAATGTTTTATAAATTGAATCACATATTATGCAACCTTTTGGGACTGGCTTTTTTCACTCAGTATAATTCCCTGGAAATTCATCAAAGCTGTCACACGTATCAATAGTTCATTCCTTTTTATTGCTAAGTAGCAGTACTCCATTGTAGAGCTCTTTCACAGTTTGACTGTTCATCTATTGAAGGTCATACGAGTGGATTTCTTTTCTTTTTTTTTTTTTTTTTGAGATGGAGTCTCCCTCTGTCGCCTAGGCTGGAGTGCAGTGGCGCGATTTCGGCTCACTGCAAGCTCTGCCTCCTGGATTCATGCCATTCTCCTGCCTCAGCCTCCTGAGTAGCTGGGACTACAGGCGCCCACCACCACACCCAGCTAATTTTTTGTATTTTTAGTAGAGACGGGGTTTCACCATGTTAGCCAGGATGGTCTCGATCTCCTGACCTCATGATCTGCCTGGCTCAGCCTCCTGAAGTGCAGGGATTACAGGCGTGAGCCACTGCGCCCAGCCCACATGCTTATTTTTCATCTGTATATCTTATTTAGTGAGGTGTCTGTTAAGGTCACTGGCCCGTTTTTAATCAGGTTGTCTTTTTCTTATTGTTGAGTTTAAAGCGTTCTTTGTATATTTTAGATAACAGTCTTTTATCAGACTTGTCTTTTGCAAATATTTTCTCCTAGCCTGTGGCTTTTCTCCTTATTCTCCTTAGAGTGTCTTTCACAGAACAGAAAGTTTTAATTTCAACGAAGTCCAACTTATCAATTCTGTCTTTCATGGATCATGCTGTTGATGTTGTATCTAAAAAATAATCACAAAGCTCGAGGTCATCTAGATTTCCTTCTATGTTACCTTCTAGGATTTTTATAGTTTTGTGTTTTACATTATGTTATCCATGTTGAGTTAATTTTTGTGACGCATATAAGATTGTGTCTAGATTATTACTATTATTATTATTTGCATGTGGATGTCCAGTTGTTCCAGCACCATTTGCTGAAAAGGCTCTTTTGCTGAATTGTATTGCCTTTGTTCCTTTGTCAAAGTCAGTTGACTATATTTATGTGGATCTATTTCTGGGCTCTCTATTCTGTTCCATTTATCTATCTTTGTGTATTCTTTTGTCAAACCACACTGTCTTGACTACTGTACCTTTATAGCAAACCTGGAACTCCTCCAATTTTGTTCTCCATTAATATTGTGAGCTGTTTTGGGTCTTTTGCTTCTCCATATAAACTTTAGAATCAGTTTGTCAATATCCACCAAGTAAGTTGCTAAAATTTTGAGTCAGATTACGTTGAATCTACAGATCAAGTTGTGAAGATCTGACATGTTGTAAATATTGAGTCTTCCTATCCATGAACATGGAATATCTCTCCATTTATTTACTTCTTTGATTGTTTTCATCAGAACTTTGTAGTTTTCCTCACATAGATTTTATATGTATTCTGTTAGATTTATACCTAAATATTTTGTTTTTGGGGGTGTGCTATGATTTGAATATGGTTTGTCTCCCAAAGAACTCATGTTGCACTTGGTCTCTAATGTAGCAGTTTTGGAAGGTAGTGCCTTTAAAGCATGATTGGGTTGTTAAGATTGATCAATCTCTTTCCGAAAAGATTGGGTTAGTTCTCTTGGGATGGATTAGTTCCCAGGAGAGTGGGTTGTTACAAAGTGAGTTTGCCTCTTCTGTTTGGACTCTTTGCATGCACCCACTTCCCCTTCCGCTTTTGAAACATGCCTCCTAATATGTTTCATGCTTCCACATGCATGCTTCCCCCATGCTATGAAGCAGCAGGAGGCCCTCACCAGATGCAGCCACCCATCCTGGACTTCTTAGCCTCCAGAACCTCTTTTCTTTATATATTTCCCAGTCTTGGGTATTTTGTTATGGCAACAGAAAATAGACTAAGATAAGGTGGTGATGTAAATGGTATTGTATTCTTCATTTCAAATTTCCCTTGTTAATTGCTAGCATATAGGAAGTAATCGACTTTTATTTATTTATTTATTTATTTTGAGACAGTCTCACTCTGTTGCCTAGGCTGGTGTTCAGTGGCACAGTCTTGGCCTGCTGCAACCTCCGCCTCCTGGGTTCAAGCAATTCTCCTGCCTCAGCCTCCCAAGTAGCTGGGATTACAGACGCACATCACCAAACCTGGCTAATTTTTGTATTTTTAGTAGAGACAGGGTTTCACCATGTTGTCCAAGCTGGTCTCAAACTCCTGGCCTCAAGCAATCCTCCTAGCTCAGCCTCCCAAAGTGCTGGGATTACAGGCATGCACCATCATGCTGCAGCTGAACACCCAGCTGAAGCAACTGACTTTTATATATTAACATTGTATCCTGTAATCTTGCTATAACAGCTTATTAGCTCCTGGAAAGGTTTTCTGGAATGCGGTGGCATGATCACAGCTCACTGTAACCTCTGCCTCCCAGGTTCAAGCGATTCTCCTGCCTCAGCCTCCCACGTAGCTGGGACTACAGGCTTTCATCACCATGCCCAGCTAATTTTTTGCATTTTTAGTAGAGACAGGGTTTCACCATGTTGGCCAGGCAGAACGCCTGGCCTCAAGTGATCTACCTGCCTCAGCCTCCCAAAGTGCTGGGATTATAGGCATGAGCCACCACCACGCCTAGCCCTGGTCAATACTTTTGAAATTTCTACATAAACTACCAGATCATCTGTGAACAGATTTTTTTATTTCTTTCCAATATGTATACCCTTTCCGCCCTTTTTCTTACCTTGCTGCATTAGCTAGGACTTCCAGTACAATATTGAAAATCAGTGGTGAGGCCAAGGTAAGTGGCTCAACCGTGTAATCCCAGCACTGTGGGAGGCCAAGGCAGGCAGATCACTTCAACCCAGAAGTTCGAGACCAGCCTGGGCAACATGATAAAACCCTGTTTCTGCAAAAAATACAAAAGTTAGCTGAGCATAGTGGCATGCACCTGTAGTCCCAGCTGCTCGAGAGGCTGAGGTGGGAGGATTATTTGAGCCCAGTAGGCGAGGTTGCAGTGAACCAAGATCACACCATTGCACTCCATCCTGGGCAACAGAGTGAGACCCTGTCAAAAAAAAAAAAAAGAAAGAAAGGTGTGATCCATTTTAAATTCATTTTCATTTAAGGTGTAATGTTTAGGTCATGGTTTGTGTTTTTGCCTATGCAGTACCATTTGTGGAAAAGGTTATCCTTCTTGTCAAAAATCAATTAAGCATATTTCAGTGGATCTTTTTCTGGAATCTTTACTCTGTTCCACTGATCTGTGTGCCTGTCACTCTGTCAATACCATACTGTCTTAATTGTGGTAGACGTGTAGTAAACCTTAATATTGGATAGAGTGATTCCTCTCACTTTATTATTTATCAAGATTATTTTAGCTATTCCAGAGCTCATTCCTTTCCACTTAAGTTTCTGAATAAGTTTGTCCATGTACACAGAAATGCTTTCTGGGGTTGTAATAGAAATTGTATTAAATCTGTAGATTAATTCGGAAGAATATCTTTATTATGTTGAATCTTTCCATCTATAACCATAGTAGGTATCTCCATTAATTTAGGTTTCCTTTGATTTCTTTCATCAGGATTTTGTAATTTTCCGCACATATATTAAATAAAATATACTTAGAAATATATCTAGCCCAGGTGCAGTGGCTCATGCATGTAATCCCAGCACTTTGGGAGGCCGAGGTGGGTGGATCACTTGAGCCCAGGGGGTTTAAGACCAGGCTGGGCAACATGGTAAAACCCCACCTCTACATAAACCATAGAAAAATTAGCCAGTCATGGTGACCCACGCCTGTAGTCCCAGCTCTAAGGTGAGAAGACTGCCTGAGCTCACGAGGTCAAGCCTGCAGTAAGCTATGATCATGCAACTGCACTCCAGTCTGGGCAATAGAGAGAGACCCTGTCTCAAAAAAAAAAAAAAAGAAAGAAAGAAATCTATCTAAATATTTCATTTTGTCTGTGTGTCATATGGAAATGCAAAAGTTTTTTTGTGTTTATCTTGTATTCTAAATCCTCACTAAACTCATTTATTAGTTCCAAGAGATTCTTTGTAGATTTCTTGGGATTTTCTACACAGGCAATCATATTATCTGCAAACAGAGATAGTTTTGTTTCCTCCTTTCTAACCTGTATACTTTTATTTTTTTCTTGTCTCTTGCAATAACTTCCAGGACCATGTTGAAGTGATGAGAGCAGACTTCCTTGCCTTTTTGTCGTGATCTTAGTGGAAAAACGTTCATTCTTTCATCATTAAGTATATGCTAGCTCTAGATTTTTGTTTTTGTAGATGCTATTTATCAAGTTTAGTTATTTCCCTTCTATTCCTAACTTGCTGAGTTTTTTTTATGAATCAATGTTGGATTTTACCAAACTTTTTTGTTTTTGAGATGAAGTCTTACTCTGTCACCCAGGCTGGAGTGCAGTAGCACACTCTCAGCTCACTGCAACCTCCACCTCCTGGGCTCAATTGATCTTCCCACCTCAGCCTCCCAAATAGTTGGGACTACAGGCACACGCCACCATGCCTGGCTAATTTTTTTGTACTTTTTGTAGAAATGAGGTTTCACCATGTTGCCCAAACTGATCTCAAACTCCTGGACTCATACGGTCTGCCTGCCTTGGCCTCTGAAAGTGCTGGGATTACAGGAGTGAGCCACGGTGCCTGGCCAAACATTTTTTCTATGTCAAATTGATAGAGTTGTATGATTTTTCTTCTTCAGCTTGTTAATATGGTGAATGACACTGATTGATTTTCAAATATTGAACCAGCCTTATATACCTGGAAGAAGTTCCACATGGCTATGGTACATAATTCTTTTTATACATTGTTGGATGCAGTTTGCTAATATCTAGTTTAGATTTTCACACTTAAATTCATGAGAAATATTGGTGTATAGTATTCTTTTTTCGTACTGTCTTTGATTTTAGTGTCAGGATAACACTGGTTCCATAAAATGAGTTGGGAAGTGTTTGTTCCTCTTCTGTTTCCTGGAAGAGATTGTGTAAAATGTGTGCTGATTACTCTTTAAGTGTTTGGTGGAATTCTCCAATGAAACTATCTAAGCCCAATTTTATTTATTTATTTTTCTGGTGGGGATCGAGAGGGAGTAAATTTTTGTCTTTTTGAGATGGAATCTCGCTCTGTTACCCAGCCTGGAGTGCAGTGGTACAATCTTGGCTCACTGCAACCTCTGCCTCCCGGGCTCAAGCGATTCTCATGCCTCCGCCTCCCAGGTAGCTGGTACTACAGGTGTGCATCACTACGCCTGCCTAATTTTTTGTATTTTTGGTAGAGATGGGGTTTTGCCATGTTGCCCAGGCTGGTCTTGAACTCGTAAGCTCAGGTGATCCACCTGCCCCAGCCTCCCAAAGAGAGAGAGTAAATTTTTTAGAACAGTTTAGATTTACAGAAAAATTGAAAATATGGCATAGTTTTCATATACTGCATATCCAGTTTCCCCTATTATTAACATCTTAGATTAGTATGATATATTTGTTAAAATTAATGAATAATATTGATACATTATTATCAACTAAAATCTATACTTTCTTCAGATTTCCTTAATTTTTACCTAATGTCCTTTTCTTATTCCAGAATTCCATCCAGAATACCACATTACATTTAATTGCCTTGTCTCCTTGGGCTCCTCTTGGCTGTGACAATTTCTGAAACTCTACTTATTTTTTATTTTTGTTTGTTTGTTTTATTTAGGTTTCTTTTTTTAAGACAGAGTCTCACTCTGTTGCCCAGGCTGGAATGCAGTGGTGTGATCTCAGCTTACCGCAATCTCTGGCTGCCTCCAAAGTTCAAATGATTCTCCTGCCTCAGCCTCCCGAGTAGCTGGGATTACAAGCACCCACCACCATGCCCAGCTAATTTTTATATTTTCAGAAGGGACAGGGTTTCACCCTGTCTCAAACTCCTGACCTCTAGTGATCTGCCCGCCTCAGCCTCCCAAAGTGCTGGGATTACAGGCATGAGCCACCATGCCCAGCCCTTTTACTTAGTTTTTATTTCATAATCTTAACTCTGCAATTCAGCTAGATGTAAAAGGGAATAAGGAAAATATAGAACCCAAAGAACTGCAGTGAGAGCACAAAGATTATGGAAGGCTGCAAACAAATGGGGTAGTGGGGCGCTCTCCCGAGCTACAGAAGGAAAGGCCTGGTAGTTAAGATAAAACACAAGTCAAATTTATTAGAATGATCCACAGTCAGCAATGGTGATCTTCTTGCTGGTCTTGCCATTCCTGTACCCGAAGCACTCCATGGCTTCCATGATATTCATACCTTCTTTCACCTTGCCAAAGACCACATGCTTGCCATCCAACCAGTCAATCTTGCAGTGCAGATGAAAAACTGGGAACTGCTTGTGTTGGGTCCAGCATTTGCCATGGACAAGATGCCAGAACCCGTATGCTTCAGAATGAAGTTCTCACCTTCAAATTTCTCCTTGTAGATAGACTTGCCACCAGTGCTATTGTGGCATGTGAAGTCCATACATACTCTGACACATAAACCCTGGAATAATTCTGTAAAAGCAGAAACCCATATAACCAAATTCTTCCTCTTCAGTGCTCAGAGCATGGATGTTTTCTGCTGTCTTTGGAACTCTGCAAACAACTCAAAGGAGATGCAGCTCAAAGTCTCGCCGTCAATGGCGATGTCAAAGAACATGGTGGGGTTGACTGTGACTTGTGGCATAGGGCTCTGGGTGGCCCCAACATCTGCAAACATCCTTGTTTTTGATGAGCTTAACAATTTTAAGAAGTACGGATAAGGTATTTTTCTGAATTTCTCTCCATTAGAATTTTTCTGATGTTTTTCTTGAGACTGAGGTTATAAGTTTCAGGGAGAAAGACCAGAGACAGAAAGCGCCATTTTCATCACGTCATATCAAAGATACATACTGTTGGCCGGTCGCAGTGGCTCACACCTGTAATCCCAGCACTTTGGGAGGCCAAGGTGGGTAGATCACCTGAGGTCAGGAGTTGAAGACCAGTCTGGCCAACATGGTGAGACCCCATCTGTACTAAAAATACAAAAATCAGCCAGGCATGGTGGTGGGTGCCTGTAATCCCAGCTACTTGGGAGGCTGAGGTAGGAGAATCACTAGAACCTGGGATGCAGAGGTTGTAGTGAGCCAAGATCACGCCACTGCACTCCAGCCTGGACAACACAGCAAGACTCTGTGTCAAAACAAACAAACAAAAACACACAGAGAGATAACATGATTCCGTGGTGCAAACTAACTTTTGAAAATTCTATATTCCTGGCCGGGTATGGTGGCTCACACCTGTAATCCCAGCACTTTGGGAGGCCAACGCAGGTGGATTACCTGAGGTCAGGAGTTTGAGACCAGCCTGGCCAACATGGTAAAACCCTGTCTCTACTAAAAATACAAAAATCATCCAGGCGTGGTGGCACACGCCTGTAATCCCAGCTACTCGGGAGGCTGAGGCAGGAGAATTGCTTGAGCCCGGGAGGCGGAGGTTACAGTGAGCCGAAATCATGCCACTGCACTACAACCTGGCCGACAGAGCGAGACTCTGTCTCAAAAAAAAAGAAAAAATAATTCTATATTCCTCTCTCAGAGATTCACAACTCATAATTGTACATTCAAGGCTCTGAGATTCCTGTTATAAGGAAACACTCTTATTATTGCTTAATCTGGAGTTCCTCAGACCACAAAACTTTTTTGGTTGCCACAAAATATCTATTAACATATTTTAGAACTAGTGTTCTGAAGAACATAGTTGGGAAAAGTGGATTCGCTCATTTGCTAGATAAGGGAACTTGCATTAAGTGAGTTAAGTGATTTGTGCCAAGTTACAGGACTACTTAGTGATACAACTGGGTCTAAAACCCAGGTTTCCTAAATTCCTGATGGTCCAGTATTTTTGCATCATACCATGTCGTCACCTATAAGCCAGGTCCTAAGGCTGCTGAAAAACAATAGGAAATGGCTTTTAAAAGTCATTTTATTGACTGGCTATAGTGGCTCATCCCTGTAATCCCAGCGCTTTGGGAGGCCAAGGTGGGAGGATTGCTTGAGCTCAGGAGTTTGAGATTAGCCTGGGTAACATGGTGAAGCCTCGTCTCTACAAAAAATACAAAAATTAGCCAGGCGTGGTGGCATATGCCTGTAGTCCCAGCTACTCCAGAACCTGAGGTGTCGAGAACCTTCCTGCCACCGCGTTCGTACCTCGCTGCTCCAGCCTCTGGGGCACATTCCAACCTTCCAGCCTGCGACCTGCAGAGAAAAAAAAATTACTTATTTTCTTGCCCCATACATACATTGAGGCAAGCAAAAAAATTAGATTTTAACCATGAGGGAAATCGTGCACATCCAGGCTGGTCAGTGTGGCGACCAGATCGGTGCCAAGTTCTGGGAGGTGATCAGTGATGAACATGGCATCGACCCCATTGGCACCTACCACGGGGACAGCGACCTGCAGCTGGACTGCATCTCCGTGTATTACAATGAAGCCACAGGTGGCAAATATGTTCCTCGTGCCATCCTGGTGGATCTAGAACCTGACACCGTGGACTCTGTTCGCTCAGGTCCTTTTGGCCAGATCTTTAGACCAGACAACTTTGTATTTGGTCAGTCTGGGGCAGGTAACAACTGGGCCAAAGGCCACTACACAGAGGGCACTGAGCTGGTTGATTCTGTCCTGGATGTGGTACGGAAGGAGGCAGAGAGCTGTGACTGCCTGCAGGGCTTCCAGCTGACCCACTCACTGGGTGGGGGCACAGGCTCTGGAATGGGCACTCTCCTTATCAGCAAGATCCGAGAAGAATACCCTGATCGCATCATGAGTACCTTCAGTGTGGTGCCTTCACCCAAAGTGTCTGACACCGTGGTCGAGCCCTACAATGCTACCCTCTCCGTCCATCAGTTGGTAGAGAACACTGATGAGTTGCATTGACAACGAGGCCCTCTATGATATCTGCTTCCGCACTCTGAAGCTGACCACACCAACCTATGGGGATCTGAACCACCTCGTCTCAGACACCATGAGCGGTGTCACCACCTGCCTCCGCTTCCCTGGCCAGCTCAGTGCTGACCTCTGCAAGTTGGCAGTCAACATGGTCCCCTTCCCACGTCTCTATTTCTTTATGCCTGGCTTTGCCCCTCTCACCAACCATGGAAGCCAACAGTATCGAGCTCTCACAGTGCCGGAACTCACCCAGCAGGTCTTCGATGCCAAGAACATGAGGGCTGCCTGTGACCCCCGCCACGGCCGATACCTCACCGTGGCTGCTGTCTTCCATGGTCGGATGTCCATGAAGGAGGTCAATGAGCAGATGCGTAATGTGCAGAACAAGAACAGCAGCTACTTTGTGGAATGGATCCCCAACAACGTCAAGACAGCTGTCTGTTCCATCCCACCTCATGGCCTCAAGATGGCAGTCACCTTCATTGGGAATAGCACGGCCATCCAGGAGCTCTTCAAGCACATCTCGGAGCAGTTCACTGCCATGTTCCGCCGGAAGGCCTTCCTCCACTCGTACACAGGCGAGGGCATGGACGAGATGGAGTTCACCGAGGCTGAGAGCAACATGAACGACCTCGTCTCTGAGAATCAGCAGTACCAGGATGCCACCGCAGAAGCGGAGGAGGATTTCGGTGAGGAGGCCGAAGAGGAGGCCTAAGGCAGAGCCCCCATCACCTCAGGCTTCTCAGTTCCCTTAGCCTTCTTACTCAACTGCCCGTTTCCTGTCCCTCAGAATTTGTGTTTGCTGCCTCTATCTTGTTTTTTGTTTTTTCTTCTGGGGGGGTCTAGAACAGTGCCTGGCACATAGTAGGCACTCAATAAATACTTGTTTGTTGGAAAAAAAGAAGCTGAGGTGTCAGGATCCCTTGAGACTGGGAAGTCAAGGCTGCAGTAAGCCATGATCATGCCACTGCACTCCAACCTGGGTGACAGAGTGAGATCCTGTCTCAAAAATAACAAAAAACCCCACAATTTTCTTATAAAAAAAAAAAATATATATATATATATATGTTTATGACATGTTGTATGTTTGGCATAAAACATTATTAAGATAAGCACCTATGTATCATCACCCAGCTTAAGAAGGAGAATATTATCAGAAACTTGGAAGCACCTTGTAGGCCCCTCCCCAATTACACCACCCTGTGTTTATCATTGTGTTTATCATGCGTTTGCTTTTCTTTATAGTTTAACTACATATACAGATCCCTAAAATGCATTATTCTATTTTACACATTTTGAACCTTTAATTAATGGTATTACTATAATATTCTTCTGCAACTTGCAAAACTTTTGCTCATTAATTTTGTGAGATTCATCCATGTTACTAAGTATAGCTGTAACTCATTCATTGCTACACAGACTATCATTAGGTGAATACATCACAATTTTTTTTTTCTTTTTTTTTTTGAGACACAGTCTCGCTCCGTCGCCAGGCTGGAGTGCAGTGGTGCGATCTCAGCTCACTGCAACCTCCACCTCCTGGGTTCAAGCGATTCTCCTGCTTCAGCCTCCCGAGTAGCTGGGACTACAGGCTCACGCCACCATGCCCAGCTAATTTTTGTATTTTTAGTAGAGACAGGGTTTCACCATGTTGGCCAGGTTGGTCTCGATCTCTTGACATCGTGATCTGCCCCGCTCAGCCTCTCAAAGTGCTGGGATTACAGGCATGAGCCACCGCACCTGGCCTCATCACAATTTATTTATTCATTCTTCTGTCAATTGATCTTTGAGTTGTATCTTTCTGTTTTAGTCCATTGCTGTAACAAAATACCTGAGACTGAGTAATTTATAAAGAACAGAATTTTTTTTTCTCACAGTCTGGAGGCTGTGAATTCTAGATCAAGGTGGGAGGAGGATCCTTGTCTGGTGAGAGCTGCCCTCTTCTTCCAAGATGGTACCTTGATGCTACATTTTCTGAAAGGAGGAACACTGGGTCCTCACATGGTTGAAGGAAGGAGAGAAGGGTGAAAATGGCTGAACTCCCACCATCAATTCCTTTCATAAAGACATCAATCTACTCATGATGGCAGAGCCCACATGAGCCACATGTCTCTCAAAAGACCTCACCTCCCAGCACTGTTGCATTGGGTATTAAGTTTCCAACACATGAGTTTGTGAGGACATATTCAGACTATAGCATCTTCTCTTTTTCTTTTGGTTTATTATAAACCATGTCTGAAGTGTTTTACATGCACAGACATGTATAAGCACACCTGCTAGTGTTTGTGTAGGTAACCTCAGAGAAATTGCTGAGTTATAGCACCCATCTTCAGTTTTATTAGAGAATATGAAATTGTCATTCAATTTACAATTGACATTGTCACCAGCAGTTTATGAGTCTTTCCATTGTTCTATACTTAGCAACATTATCTTGCCAGACATTTTTTAAAAACTTTATATTATGGAAATGTTCACACATGTACAAGAATTATATTATAAACTATCCCCTGGCTTCAACATTTACCAACTCATGGCCAATCTACCATGGGCTATTTTGGAATATTCAAAAGCTAATCTCAGATATCTGAGATTACTTCATCTGCAAATATTTCATAATGCATCCCTAAAAAATAAGGACTCTGCCTTTTAAAATTTGAGATAAAACATACAGTACAGTACACAAAACTTTTTTTTTTTTTTTTTTTGGATACAGGGTGTCTCTGTCGTCCAGGCTGGAGTACAGTGGCACGGTCTCAGCTCACTGCAACCTCCACCTCCCAGGTTCAAGTGATTCTCCTGTCTCAGCCTCCCAAGTAGCTGGGATTACAGGCATGTACCACCACGCCTGGCTAATTTTTGAATTTTTAGTAGAGACAGGGTTTCACCATGTTGGCCAGGCTGGTCTTGAACTCCTGACCTCAAGTGATCCGCCCTCCTCGGCCTCCCAAATTGCTGAGATTACAGGCATGAGCCACCATGCCCGAACCTGTACATAAATCTTAAGAATACAACTTAGTGAATGGTGATTTTTTTTTACATGTGCATGTACACAGCTGTGAAACCACTAGCGCTATCAAGATCTAGACTATTTCCAGCTCCTCCAGAAGGTTCCTTTGTAGCACTGTTTAAAAACATAAGAACAATACCACTATCACGCCTAAAATATTGTAATAATTCTTTAATATCATGAAATATCCATTACATGATCTAATTTCAATTGTCACATTTTTAAAAATTTGTTTGCTTGTTTTATTGTCACTCAAATCAGGTTCCAAATAAAAACCATCTTTGTCCCCTGTCTTGCAATTTATTTGGTGAATACACCAGGTGGTGTGTTCTGCAATTTCCCAGTCTGGGTTTTTTTGGGGTTTTTTTGGTTTTCTTGGTTTTTTGTTTTTTGTTTTTTTGAGAAGCCTGTGGCCCAGGCTGGAGTGCAGTGGCGCGATCTCGGCTCACTCAAGCTCCGCCTCCTGGGTTCACGTCATTCTCCTGCCTCAGCCTCTCAAGTAGCTGGGACTACAGGTGCCTGCCGCCACATCTGGCTAATTTTTTATATTTTTAGTAGATAACGGGGTTTCACCGTGTTAGCCAGGGTGGTCTCGATCTCCTGACCTTGTGATCTGCTTGCCTTGGCCTCCCAAAGTCCTCAGATTACAGGCGTGAGCCACCGCGCCCGGCCCCAGTCTGGGTTTTGTTGAATGCAGTCACATGGTGCTGTGTAACATGTTCCAGCAATATGTGTGTTAGATCCAGAGGGTTGATCAAATTTCCAATAAGAACATTTCTTAAGTGGTGGTATATTCTTCCATTAGGAGGCACAAAACATTTTGTTGTGTCTGTTTTGTGTATTAAGGCAGCAATTATTGATAATCACTGCTTAGTTCATTATTTCATTGGAGATTGCAAAATTGTGAGATTCTATCATTCCTTTTCAATATATTAGCAGACTATTTCTCTGAAGAGAAATATTTCATTATCAATTACTTGATTACCGTGAGGTGTAGCTTATACAGGAAACTGCCAGACTTTCAATTTTCAATCAGTATAAAATATAAAATGATGTTGTGGTTTTAATTTTCTATTTCTCTGATTTACTGATGAAATCATATGTTCCATGTTTTCTTTTTCTTCTGTGAATTGCCTATTCCTTTTTTTTTTTTTTTTTTTTTTTTTTGAGACAGTCTCACTCTGTCCCCAGGCTTGCAGTGGTGCAATCTCGGCTCACTGCAACCTCTGCCTCCCAGGTTCACGCGATTCTCCTGCCTCAGCCTCCTGAGTAGCTGGGACTGCAGGCATGTGCCACCATGCCCAGCTAATTTTTGTATTTTTAGTAGAGATGAGGCTTCAGCATGTTGGCCAGGATGGTCTCGATCTCCTGACCTTGTGATCCACCCATCTCAGCCTTCCAAAGTGTTGGGATTACAGGCGTGAGCCACTGAGCCCGGCTGTGAAGTGCCTATTCTTATATTTTGTCCATTTCTCTCCTTGGATTCTATGTCTTCTTCTTACTAATTTTTTTTTTTTTTTTTTTGAGACAGAGTTTCGCTCTTGTTGCCCAGGCTGGAGTGCAATGGCTCAATCTTGGCTCACCGCAACCTCCGCCTCCTAGGTTCAAGCAATTCTCCTGCCTCAGCCTCCCGAGTAGCTGGGATTACAGGCATGCACCACCATGCCTGGCTAATTTTGTATTTTTAGTAGAGACAGAGTTTCTCCATGTTGAGGCTGGTCTTGAACTCCTGACCTCAGGTGATCCACCCACCTCAGCCTCCCAAAGTGCTGGGATTACAGGCGTGAGCCACCACACCCGGTCTCTTCTTACTAATTTTTAAGAATTATTCACATATTTTGGATATGTATTATTTGTTGGTTGTAAATATCTTCTTCCAGTTTGTGGCATTCAACTTTTGGCCTCTGAGGTTTTCTCTTACTTTGTTACCAGTTTGGATATACATTTTAAAAGATGAGCCAAGCACAGTGGCTCATGCCTGTAATCCCAGAATTTTGGGAAGCTGAGGTGGGAGGATCGCTTGAGGCCAGGAGCTCAAGACCAGCCTGAGCAACATAGTGAGACTCCATCTTTACAAATTTATTTATTTATTTATTTATTTATTTATTTATTTATTT
Source organism: Pongo abelii (assembly GCF_028885655.2). Classification (NCBI taxonomy): domain Eukaryota; kingdom Metazoa; phylum Chordata; class Mammalia; order Primates; family Hominidae; genus Pongo; species Pongo abelii. Next base: position 32,193,326 of record NC_071992.2, read on the forward strand.
ATTTATCTGAGATGGAATCTTGCTCTGTCAGCCAGGCTGGAGTGAAATGGCATGATCTCGGCTCACTGCAACCTTTGCCTCCTGGGTTCAAGCGATTCTCCTGCCTCAGCCTCCTGAGTAGCTGGGATTACAGGTGCGTGCCACCACGCCTGGCTAATTTTTTTTTGTATTTTTAGTAGGGATGGGGTTTCACCATGTTGGTCAGGCTGGTCTTGAACTCAATTAGCCAGGCGTGGTGGCTCACACCTGTAGTCCCAGCTACTTGGGAGGCTTAGGCGGGAGGATTGTTTGAGCCCAGGAGTTTGAGGCTGCAGTGAGCCATGATCATTCCACTGCACTCCAGCCTGGGTGACAGAGCAAGACCCTGTGTCTAAAAATAAAAAATAAAAATAAAATAAAAAGATGTTTGGCCGGGTGCGGTGGCTCACGCATGTAATCCCAGCACTTTGGGAGGCCAAGGCAGGTGGATCATGAGGTCAAGAGATAGACACCATTCTGGCCAACATGGTGAAACCCCATCTCTACTAAAAATACAAAAATTAGCTGGGCATGGTAATGTAAGCCTGTAGTCCCAGCTACTCAGGAGGCTGAGGCAGGAGAATCACTTGAATCCGGGAGGTGGAGGTTGCAGTGAGCCGAGATTGTGCCACTGCACTCCAGCCTGGCAACAGAGCAGGATTCCATCTCAAATAAATAAATAAATAAAATAAAAAGATGTTTATCTTGCCATGTAAAGGACACAGATACGCACACCACTAGCAACATGTGGTGTAAACGTAAGGTGAAATTTACTGGGAAACTTACAGGCAGAACATCAGCAGAGTACATGGGTCCCACATCATCTTGCTGTCTTGTGGATCCGTGTGCTTGTACAAGGTACCTCTAACTGATTGAGAAATTAGGCTATAACAATAGGAGCTTCCTGGTCAATGAAACTAGTTTGTTCTAAAGGAAGAGCCTCTGGAGCTCAGCCACCAGCAAACCTGCTCTTCTGCTGAGCAAACACAGACCTGCTGAGGCAGCCTCTTGCTAAGTGTGGGAGACAAAATGAGCCTCCAGTGCCATCTGGATTTGTGTCTCCTTATATCTGAGGTGTTTCGTAATGGGATCTTTTTTTCGGGCTATCTAGCCTGCCATTTTACCAGAAATGGAAGTTCTCTAAAGAATGTTTTAAGGTCAACAGAGTGCTCACCATTAGACTGTGCATAGAATAACATAAGCCAAGCTACACATTGCTGCTACATCAATCTTCTTGACATTTTCACCTAGTTCATATTAGTCTCTGGCTGAAAAGCTTTCAGTCATACCTCAGTTCCTACCTATTAATGTCCTCAGCTAAACATTCAAGGCATTCTGCAATCTTGTCCCAATCTGGTTCTCCAATTTCACCTTTATACAAATTTCCACCCTACTAAATTGAACTTTTTCATGTCTTTTAAAAGCACCAAGAAATGCTACTGCCTTCCCTCTCCCTCCAATTACCCAAGCCAGAAGTCTCCTCTACGACCCAGGACTCCTCTAAAACCCGAGACAAATTCACCCTTCTCTCTGAAGTGTCCTCCTCTGACCATTCCTGTCCCTTGTGAACAAGTTGATTGTGGAGCAGCAATAATGACTTTTTTTTTTTTTTTTTTTTTTTTGAAACAGGGTCTTGCTCTGTGGCCCAGGCTGGAGTGCAATGGTGTGGTGCAATCTCAGCTCACTACAACCTCTGCATCGCCAGCTCAGGTGATCCTCCTGCCTCAGCTTCCCAAGTAGCTGTGACTACAGGCATGCACCACCACACCCGGCTAATTTTTGTATTTTTAGTAGAGATGGGGTTTCGCCATGTTGGCCAGGCTGGTCTTGAACTCCTGGACTCAAGTGATCTGCCCGCCTCGGCCTCCCAAAGTGCTGGGATTACAGGCCTGAGCCACCGCGCCCAACCAATGATGACTTTTGACAGTTAGTCCTCACCAAATTCAGATGTGCTCCCCACATGTCTCAGCATGCTTTGCAGTTGGGTTGGGGCTGTGAGACTAGTTCTAGCCAGGAGACCACAAAGAAGTGACATGTGGCACTTCTGGGCCCAAGGCACTTAAGAGTTAATATTTTTCCTCTACGCTTTATTTCACTACTGTGGCAACTGCATGTTCTAGATGGCATTGCTACAATATTGAGTAGAACCGTCCTGCCCATGTTGAACATTATGTGAATGAGAAACCATGGAACCTGAGAATTGATTTATGTCTGCAGCATTGACTAACCTATCCTTCTTCACGCAGATCTTTCATTTGAACAATATAAAAGTATTAATATATTATGTCTTGACTCTCACATTATTTTTTCTTTCTCTTACTGATTATTTTTGCCTGCCAAACATCACCACCCCATCCTCTGAAAAAATACCCCTTATTCCAGAGGCATGATCTTGTGGGATTGGTTATGTTCTTATACCCCACGGTTGACCAGTCCAGGGATCTGACCAAAGCCAGGCCAATGAGCTCCTCTCCATGATTTTTGACTTGGAACCAAGAGAATCAACTCAGACGTTTCTAGTAATTTGGAGCTCTAGGATATAATGCCAGCAGCAGCCAGCACCCATGCTCTGACCTGTGGAGAAAGCAGATCTGCAAGTGGATTGAGTTGACACAAGGCTACAGAGACACTTAAGACCCTACTTCAGATTGTTTCTGAGGCCTACACGTGTCTTAAATCTTCTTCATCTTAATGTACCAAACCTTTCTTGGACTTCTAGAGGCAATAAAGCACAGCTTGTGTCAGGTGCCCTGGACTGTCTGTTACCCACAGTCTGTCACCTGCAACCTAGCAAGTCCAGCCAACATCTGTCTACTCTTTCTCCTGTAGAAGCATCCTCAAACCAGCAAACCAGGAATGTGGAGAACCGTTTGTCTCTAAGGTTGCCCCCCAAGTGGTAATGCTCCTTAAGTCAATGAGATACCCTGATCAGCAATCATATATGTTCCTATCAGACATCTTCTGTCTCTCTGTCAAAAAGAGATACATGGGATTTGGCTCCACAGAACCAAAAAGAATGGTTTGGAAAACGAAAGGAGTAGGGACCCTGAAGGCACAAAACCAGCCATGCAGAGGAAACACAACAGCAGGCTGGTTATGTGGTATTAATGGGTTCGATGAGACTGTCTTGAGAACTAATCAGTAAGACATCAAGGTTCATACAATTCTCAAGTCCTACTTCAACAGGAGAGGGCTTTCTTTTAAATGCTTTATAGTCAATGAAAACATTGCAGCAGATGCTATTGATGCCCATGAAGATCCCTTCAGCCCACCCTGGAGATCTCCTGAAACACCTGAGTCTCCTTCCCTGAGGGATTTCTCTGGCTGCAGAGGAGTACCAGGGAGTGGAAACCCTCAAGAGCAACTTTAATTCATGAGGGATGGGAATTGGTGGATAAACATATCAGTGTTCTCTCCCTTTGGTAGGACAGGACAATTCTGAGGTGCGTTTTAGAGTCTCAAAAAGACCCCCATTGGAATGAGCAGTTTCCTCTCTTCCCTGCACTTCTCCACTTCCTCACCATACTAACCATTGATTAATGAACTACTTGCACCCAAATTCTCATCTCAGGAACTGTTTCAGGGAAACTCGAATGAACACATGATAATGATGATGATGGCATAATTTACATGCAGTAACAGTCACCTTTTTTAGAGTACAGTTCTATGAGTTTTGATTAGCAGTTGTGTAAATACCACCACCTATCTATCACCCCCCTCCAAAATTCCTTGGTATCCTCCTTGGTATTCAACCCCTCCACCTTCACTACCATCCCCTCATAACCACGGATCTTTATTCCAGGGTATCATATAAACAGAATCATTCACTATGTAGCCTCTTAGTTTTTTTGAGTCTGGCACCTTCCACTTACCAAAATGCATTAGAGACTCATCCATGTTGATATAGCCAGTCAGTCTATGAGCACTTCCTTATCTGGTACAACAAGATGTTGCAAACTCATCTTGTGCTTTCCATGCCCCAGACCTGGAACCAGCCATTTCTACAAAGAGCCCTTTTAGTGGAGAATGGTACTTAGATACCAAGATCTGGGCATTAGGCGTGCTCATTGTTATGGAGCCTAATAGTGGAAGAGCTAGGGAATATATAAATCACACACACCACACCCCCCAAGCATATCAGTATTTTATTGCATGGATATGTCATGTACTACACATATTCACTCACCAGATGGAAGACATGATGGTTGTTTCCAGTCTTTGGAGGTTATACATAAGGTTATTACAAACATTCCATACAGGTTTTTATGTGAATAATGATAAGTTTTTATTTCACTTGGGTAAATACCCAGAAGGGGATTGCTTGGTCAAATGACACATTTATAAGACATTGTCAAGCTGCTTTCCAAAAAGCAATGTAAGAGTGTTCCAGTTGTCCCACATTCTTATCAGTCCTTGGTATTTGTTTTTTAAATTTTAGCCATTCTGACAAGTGTGTAGTGTTATCTATTGTGGTGTTAATTAGCATCTCCCCAATGATGAATTATGTTGAGCATTTTTTCATGTGTTTAATTGCTACTCATATATCCTCTTTGCTGAAGTATCTGTCAAATCTTTAGCCCATCTTAAAATCAAGTTGTTCTCTTATTACTGAGTTTTGAGCATTCTTAAAACATTCTTCAATTTCAGAATGAAAACTATTTTTTTTTCTGATTAGAAATGTAGTGTATTCTAATTTTTAAAAATCGGGGAGCAGATAAAAAGCTAAATAAAGTGAAAACAAATTAGAGAACTTTACCACCAAGAGGTAGAGACCCATCAAAAGTGGGTCATTTTACTGACGATGCTAAGAACCTTTCCAATATTACCCACACTGCTTCCAGCCCTCTGCTATAGGTGGGGTTTCCTCCTACACGTAGGCCCTCCAAGCTGGTGTGGCCCATGTGATCTGAGGGACAGATACAGACCCACTGCCAAGTTCCACTAGCATGGCCAAGCCTCTGCTTCAAGATGAGGATGTGAGCTATGCGCAGTGGCTCACGCATGTAATCCCAGCACTTTGGGAAGCAGAGGCGGGCAGATCACTTGAGTTCAGGAGTTTGAGACCAGCCTGGCCAACATGGTGAAACCCCATCTCTACTAAAAATAGCTGGGCGTAGTGGTGGGCGCCTGTAATCGGGAGGCTGAGGCAGGAGAATCGCTTGAACCAGGGAGACGGAGGTTGCAGTGAGCCGAGATCACGCCACTGCATTCCAGCCTGGGCAACACAGTGAGACTCCATCTCAATTTAAAGAAAAAAAAAAAGGCCGGGTGAGGTGGCTCACGCCTATAATCCCAGCACTTTGGGAGGCCGAGGAGGGTGGATCATGAGGTCAGGAGTTTGAGACCAGCCTGACCAATATGGTGAAACCCCATCTCTACTAAACATACAAAAATTAGCCAGGTGTGGTAGTGCGTGCCTGTAGTCCCAGCTACTCAGGAAGCTGAGGCAGAGGAATTGTTTGAACACGGGAGGTGGAGGTTGCAGTGAGCCAAGATCATACCACTGCATGCCAGCCTGGACAACAGAGTGAGACTCTGCCTCAGTCAAAAAAAAAAAAAAAAAAAAAAAAAGATGAGGATATGGTCTATACACTTTTAGTACCTTTTCTCAGGTAGAAACTAGCAAAAACCATTCTCTTAGCTCATATAAGCCTGTGAAATGGTGAAATCCAATTACATTTTTGTTATCTCTGATACAGATACCGAACGGAGAATCCTTCTCTGTTCTGTAAGCACTCTTTCTTTACAAAGAACAACGTCTCACAGAATTCTACAAATGTCATACATTCTTTCCTTGTTATGTGTCTATGTGTATTTATATATTCCCTGGCTCTGTCCACTATGCGGGCCCCTTAGCAATAAGCATACCTAATGCCCAGATCTTGGTATCTAAGTATCATTCTCCACCAAAAAGGCTCCTTGTAGAAATGGCTGGTTCCAGATCTGGGGCGTGAAAAGTACAAGATGAGTTTGCAACATCTTGTTGTACCAGATAAGGAAGTGCTCATAGACTGATGGCCCATATCAAAAGGACCCAAGAGTCAGCTTCAACGGAATTTCCTTTGGCCAAATCTGGGACAATTTGAACATCAGAATAAATAATGATAGCAACATATGATATCCCATTGAATAAAATAGAAATCCACAAATCCATGTTATATAAATAGATAAATAAATAGAGGGAGAGAAGACAAAACCCCTCCTTGGAGTAGAATGCCAGCTAGTAAGTGTAAAAGGAGTGATGGAATTAGAAAACTGCCACTTGTCAATCATTATGCTAATAATTCAGGCACAAAACATCAACCGATACTAAAACTGGAAGGTGAAAGTTGGATGACAAACAGGATATTTACACAGCCTCAAAGGTCCTCCCCATGAAGTAGTTATTCATTATAAAATGCAAAAGAGTAGCTTTTGCTACTCGGGCATGGCGGCTCACGCCTGTAATCCCAGCACTTTGGGAGGCCGAGGCAGGAGGATCACTTGAGATCAGGAGTTCGAGATCAGGCTGGCCAACATGGTGAAACCCCATCTCCACTAAAAATACAGAAATTAGCTGGTGTGGTGGCAGGCGCCTGTAGTCCCAGCTACTTGGGAGGCCGAGGCAGGAGAATCGCTTGAACCCAGAAGGCAGAGGTTGCAGTGAGCAGAGATAGTGCCATTGCACTCCAACCTGGGCAACAAGAGTGAAATTCCTTCTCAGAAAAAAAGAGTAGCTTTGCCATCAGACACTATTAACCTCATTTTGGGACAAACTAACATTTTGTACTACCTAAGGGGAATGCAGGCAGAAAAGCTCTCACCATGACTGATATCCTCACCAAAAATGCATAGCCTTGACTGGGTGCGATGGCTCACACCTATAATCCCAGCACTTTGGGAGGCCAAGGAGGGAGGATTGCTTGAGGCCAGGAGCTTGAGACCAGCCTGGGAAACACGGTGAGACCCCATCTCTACATAAACATTTTTTAAAATATTAGTTGGGCATGGTGGTACGGAACCTGCTGTTCCAGTGGCCTGGGAGGCTGAAGCAGGAGGATGCTTGAGCCCAAGAGTTCGAGGCTGCAGTGAGCTATGATCATGCCACTGTACTCCATCCTGGGTGACAGAGTGAGATCCTGTCTGTGAAGAAAAAAAAAGAACAGAAAAGAAAAAAAAAATGCATAGCTTAATCTAATCATGAGGAAGGAAAAATCAGACAAGCTCAACTGAGAGATAGTCTACAAAATAACTGAGCAATTATTCTGGATGGAAGGAAACTACAGAGACGCAACAACTAAGTACAATGTGTGGCCCTGGATTAGATCCTTTTGCTATTAAGGACAGTACCAAGATAGCAAAACTTGATGTTGTCTCTGGACAAACAGGAAATGGGAGTTCCCTGAACTATTCTTGCAATTTTTCTGTAAATTTGAAATTATTTCAAACTAAAAAGTAAAAAGAAACAAAATACAGGCAGAGGAAAGCCAGAAGAGTGCTTGATTTATAGTCAGATGCAGAAATAGGACAGAATGTTTAATCTCTTCCTTGTGGCAGAAGGATGAAAGAAACGTCTTTAAACTGAAGTAGAAAAAGAAGGCAACCATGGCTGTAAAATATCAGTATTTCTTTTACAGGCCTTTAATGAAAAATATTTCAGGAAGTAAAATTTTTATTAATTAGCAAAAATATAACAGAAATAGATAAATCAGGAAAGGAGGCGGGTCTACTAAGGTCAGTGTGATTATTGCCACCATCTCATAAACAACTATAGGTGGAAAGCAAGAGTTTAAAGTGGATGAAATCACTTGCAGTTCAAAATCTAATAAAAGTATCGCACTGTGGGCCTAGAGCCAGAGGGTATTATTAGAATGGGTTTTAATGCCTATATTTATCCATATGGCACTTTTTTTTCTTAAGAATCATCCTCAACCTTTTCAAATAAAAGATACGCTTTTTAATAGGAACTCTGTGTCTCATCATAAAGATAGAAGAAGGTATGTCATGCCCTTCGCTGAGTTAATCTGGAGAGAAACAGACTCTATTTTATAATTGCACAGTATACTTTGGAGACATTGCTTATGGTAAGTTTATTTCATGTGGTGAGTCATGTGCAAACATATCAGTCAAGGAGCTTACAAATTGACAATGTATGGCCGGGTGTGGCGGCTCACGCTCGTAATCCTAGCACTCTGGGAGGCCGAGGCTGGTGAATCACCTGAGGTCAGAAGTTCAAGGCCAGCCTGGCCAATGGTGAAACCCCGTCTCTACTAAAAAATAAAAAAATAAAAAATTAGCCGGGCATGGTGGTGCATGCCTGTAATCCCAGGTACTTGGGAGGCTGAGGCAGGAGAATCGCTTGAACCTGGGAGGCGGAGATTGCACTGAGCTGAGATTGCACCCTTGCACTCCAGCCTGGGCGACAAAAGTGAAACTCCATCTCAAAAAGATAAAACTTGATAATGTATGTACTAACTCAAGATTGAACAATAGTATTCCCTTATGGGTGGTTTTGCTACCCACGGTTTCAGTTACTTGTAGTCAACCACAGTTGTAAGATAGGTAAGTATAATACAATAAAATATTTTGAGAGAGAGACCACAGTCACATAACTTTTATTACCATATATGTTATAATTATCCTATTTTATTATTAGTTATTGTTAACCTCTTGTGCCTAATTTATAAATTAAACTTTATCATAGGTATGTATGTATAGGAAAAAACAAACTATATATAGGATTTAATACTATATCCGAGGTTTCAGGCTACTAGATGCTTGGGGTCTTGGAATGTATCCTCCATGGATAGGAGTGACTACTGTACTTCTGTTGAAAATAACATGTGTACTCTCTCATGTGGTCTTGATAGCAGCTCAGAGAGGAGGTAAGAGCCATAGTCACTAGTTCAATTTTACAAATAAGGAAACCACATCTAAGCAAGGTGAAATGCCCTTCCCAAAGATGATACTTACAAGTGGCAGAGCTTAGACTCAACATGGATATCTTATCTCTAAATTCCCTGCAATTTCCCTGACTCCAGGCTCACTCAAAAGAATCATGAACTAACATTAATCTGTAACTCCATGATCTCAAACCATTGTTCATATCTTATCACGTATGGCACAAAAACTCATTCAATAATCGCTAGCATAAAGTACTTATATGTAACTCGTTTCTAAAACATTTAACTTTCATCAAAGTGTCAATAGGTGCTTAGGCCAGGCATGGTGGCTCATGCCTGTAATCCCAGCACTTTGAAAGGCTGAAGTGGGTGGATCACTTGAGGTCAGATGTTCAAGACCAGCCTGGTCAACTTGGTGAAACCTCTTCTCTACCAAAAATACAAAAAATTAGCTGGATGTGGTGGCAGGTGCCTGTAATCCCAGCTACTTGGGACACTGAGGCAGGAGAATCACTTGAGTCCAGGAGGCAGAGGTTGCAGTGAGCCAAGATCATGCCACTGCACCCCAGCCTGGGCGACAAAGTGAGACTCCATCTTAAAAAAGAAAAAAAACAAGTCCAGGTGCATAGGCTCACGCCTGTAATCCCAGCACTTTGGGAGGCCGAGGTGGGTGGATCACCTGAGGTCAGGAGTTCAAGACCAGCCTGGCCAACACGGCAAAACCCCATCACTACTAAAAAAATACAAAAATTACCTGGGCGTGGTGGCGGGCGCCTGTAATCCTAGCTTCTCAGGAGTCTGAGGCAGGAGAATTGCTTGAACCCAGGAGGCAGAAGTTGCAGTGAGCTGAGATCGTGCCATTGCACTCCAGCCTGGGCAACAGAGCAAGACTCCATCTCAAAATTTAATCAATTAATTAATTTTTTAAAAAAGGTGCTTAAAATGTTTGTCATTGACCAGATGTGGTGGCTCACGTCTATCATCCCAGCACTTTGGGAGGCCGAGGTGGTTGGATTGCTTGAGCCCAGAAGTTCGAGACCAGCCTCGGGAGCAGAGAGAAACCTTGTCTCTACTAAAAATACAAAAATCAGTGGGCATGGTGGTGTGCACCTGTAGTCCCAACTGCTTGAGAGGCTGACATGGGAGGATCGGTGCCTGGGAGGTCAAGGCTGCAGTGAGCTGAAATCACATCACTGCACTCCAGCCTAGGAACAGAGACCCTGTCACAAAAAAAAAAAAAAAAAAAAAAAAAAGTTTGTTATTGATTATGTTACATGAGCTGAAGCACAAACCTTCTTCCATAATCTCCAAATACATACTCCACAACTTTTGTTGACTAGCTGCTGTTGAGTTTAGACTGACATTCAGGATGCAAGGAAAACTGATAAAATCAGACCAAGTTATAGTGCAGAATGTGTGACAGCAAGTCTGATTATCTCTGGTCAGCTAGAAGTTCAAATCGCACTCATAAAATAAGTTCCAGATGGCTTCAGAACAAATAATGCGTTTTCAAAAAACATTTTCTAGGATGCTTAACCGATGTGGCCATCAAACTTGAAAGAAATTTAGCGGATTTGCATCATGGTTTGAAAAAAAAGGATCATCCAGCCAAGTCAGCCTGCCACGGTTTTCACATGTTTTTAATATGGTACAAGTAGACATAATGGGAGTGTCAGATGTGACTATGTCAATTTTTGGTCTTTAAAAGTGAACGATGTGGATTGGAGACTTATTTATTTAAAAGCTATTCATTCTACAAACATTTACCAATAAAGTGTTAGGCAAGGCACACAATCTAAGTGACTGTATCATTATTTATGTTAACAGTGGAAATTAAGTAAGTCTTGGTTAACATACCAGCGGCAATACCAAGCATATCTGAGCATCCTTGTAACCCAAAATATTAGTTGTTTTAGGACATTTTTAAAAATCAAGTCAGGCACTTTCTAAAGTATTTAGGGCAGGCTGGGTGCTGGGGTTCATACCTGTAATTCCAGCATTTTGGGATGCTGAGGCAAGCGAATCACTTGAGGTCAGGAGTTTGAGACCAGCCTGGCCAGTATGGTGAAACCTGTCTCTACTAAAAATACAAAAATTAGATGGGAGGCCAAGGCGGGCAGATCACCTGAGGTGAGGAGTTCAAGACCAGCCTGGCCAACATGGTGAAACCCCATCTCCATTAAAAATACAAAAATTAGCTGGATGTGATGGTGCGTGCCTGTGGTCACAGATGCTCAGGAGGCTGAGGCAGGAGAATTGGTTGAAGCCAGGAGGCAGAAGTTGTAGTGAACCGAGATCACGCCACTGCACTCCAGCCTGGGCGACAGAGTGAGACTCCATCACAAAAAAAAAAAAAAAAAAAAAAAAAGGAACCAGGCATGGTGGCTTATGCCTGTAATTCCAGCTACTCAGGAGGCCGAAATGGAAAGATTGCTTGCATCCAGGAGTTCAAGACCAACCTGAGCAACATAGCAAGACCTCTTCTCTAAAAAAATAATTTTTTTTTTTCAAAAGGTGGGAGAACTAGGTGAAAAAGTGGTGGTTGAGAGTAGAGGAAGGAGGTGGTGGAGAGTAATGTGAAAGGAGGAAGAAGACCTGGAAGAATACAGAATTAAATATAAGCCTGATCACATCATTTGTTTGCTCAAAACTTTCCAAATGCGGAGAACAACATGGCTGGTTTCCTACCCCAAGGTTATCACTCTTCCCTGCAGATAGAAGTGCCTCCCACCACAGATAATGAACTACCAGATGCTTACCTTCCCAGCAGTCAGTGCAGCTTGGCCCCTGTGATCAGGTTCTGGCCAATGAGAGATGGAGAATTCTTATAGAAGCTTCTGGAAAAAACTTTCCTCTTTAACAGAGACAAGGCCTATTTTTTCCAAGCCACTGAGCATGATTGTGTGAGGGTACAATGCCTAGAATTACCAAACCTATTGTGAGACTATAAGGGAAGATATCACGGGACCAGAAAAAGAGGTATCATACAATTGAGAATGGCAGGGTGAAAAGATGAAAAGATGAACCAATCCAGGTACCACACTTCTCATTGTGTAAAATTTTTCAGAGTTCTGCTTGTTTAAGTCACTATTTTATTTTATTTTATTTTTTTTGGAGATAGAGTCTCATTCTGTTGCCTAGGCTGGAGTATAGTAGCGTAATCTTGGTTCACCGCAACTTCTGTCTCCTGGGTTCAAGCGATTCTTGTGCCTCAGCCTCCTAAATAGCTGGGATTACAGGTGCGTGCCACCATGCCTGGCAAACTTTTTGTATTTTTGGTAGAGACGGGGTTTCACCATGTTGGCCAGGCTGGTCTTGAACTTCTGACCTCAAGTGATCCACCAGCCTTGGCCTCCCAAAGTGCTAGAATTACAGGCATGAGCCGCCATGCCTGGCCCCTTAAACTCTTAATAATCTGTCCCTTTTTTACTTATCCAAGCTCATCTCCCAGCACTTTTCTATTTTGCAGTCTTCAGTGTTTTCAATTCACCAGTCAAGAATTCTCTCTAATCCCTTTAGCCTCATTTCTGACTGGAACCCTCTTGGCTCCTACCACTCCTACTTTAACTGGCCACTATGCTCGTCCTTTAGGACCCAGGGAAATGTCACTTCCTCATGGAAGCCTCTACTGACCTCCCAGAGTGTGTATTTGCCACATTTTTGAACTCTCTAGAATGGTGAACTTCCATAGGTATAGCACCGATCCCACTTTGTTGTAACTCCTTACCAATTTGCCTAGCCCATGAAGGTAGGGTCTGTGACTCTCTTGCTCATCATTTTATTCTAAGAACCTATCATGGTACCTGGCAGTCATATCTGTGGAACACATAAACAAGTTGTAGGATATTGGGGGCAAAATAATTTCAAAGATCAGTTAGAAAAAGGCAAACAACATATTTCAAAACACGTACATGATAAATATGTACAATGTTTGTTTGTCAATTTAAAAATTAAAAACCGGCCAGGCATGGTGACTCACACCTATAATCCCAGCACTTTGAGAGGCCAAGGTGGGCGGATCATGAGGTCAGGAGATCCAGACCATCCTGGCTAACATGGTGAAACCCCGTCTCTACTAAAAAATTAGCCAGGCATGGTGGCACGCAACTGTAGTCCCAGCTACTTAGGAGGCTGAGGCAGGAGAATCTCTTGAACCTGGGTGGTGGGGGTTGCAGTGAGCTGAGATCGTGCCACTGCACTCCAGCCTGGGCGACAGAGCGAGATTCCGTCTCAAAAAAAAAAAATTAAAAACCAAAAAGGCAAACATCCCACTAGAAAAATGCACAAAGACACAATAGGCAATTTCCAAATTGTCATAAACTGAGGAAAAGATGGTCAGTCCTGCTAATAATCAAGAAATGCAATTAAAAGAATGATGTTTTATCATTTTTCACCACCAATTGACAAAATGAAGTTTTCCAGTGTTGAGAATGTTGTAATGAAATGGACATTCTCATATAATGTAGAAGCAAGTGCAAATTCTATCAGCTTTCTAACCAGAAACATCAATGCATAAAATATGCTTAACATTTAACCTAATAACTTATTTAGAATGTATTCTAAAGAAATAATCAGGCAATGTACAAAGATGTTTGCACAAAAATGGTCATCAAACATTGTTAAATATTAAAAAACTGTAAACAACCTAAATGTCCATCCATATAGGACTTGTACACCTATAGTAAAATTATACAAAGCTTTTTAAAAGGATGGAGTTGGAAAAATCCAGATGCCTTCATATGGGTACACGTCCATAATATACATTATTTATTTATTATTTGTTTCTTTTTTTTTTTTTTTTGAGATGGAATCTCGCTCTGTTGCCCAGGCTGGAGTGCAGTGGTGTGATCCTGGCTCAGTGCAACCTCCACCTCCCAGGTTCAAGCAATTCTCCTGCCTCAGCCTCCCAAGTAGCTGGGGACTACAGGCGCCCACCACCATGCCCAGCTAACTTTTGTATTTTTAGCAGAGATGGGGTTTCACCATGTTGGCCCGGCTAGTCTCAAACTCCTGACCTCAAGTGATCGGCCCACCTCGGCCTCCCAAAGTGCTGGGATTACAGGAATGAGCCACTGCACCCGGCCCAGTTTGTTTTTTTTTTTATTCCACTTATAAATGGGCTTATGCAGTATTTGTCTTTCTGTGCCTGGCTTATTTCACTTCGCATAATGTCCTCCAGATTCATCAATGTTTTCACAAATGACAGGATTTCCTTCTTTTTTAAGGTTGAATAGTATTCCATGGTGTATCTATTCCACATTTTCTTCATCTATTCATCTATTGATAGATGGATCAAGAAAATGTGGTATAGATACACCATATCTTGGCTATTGTGAATAATGCTCAAATGAAAGTGGAAGTAAGATATGTCATTGACATACTCTTCGGATATATGCTCAGTAACAAGCCTGCTAGATCAGTACTATTGTTAATTTTTTGAGGAACCTCCATACTGTTTGCCATAACATCCAGTCATCAGTTTTAAACCTTTACAGTCTGTGAATGTCCAATTAATATTTACAATGGTTACTCAAGAAAGGCACACATTTTAAAGTGGTTCACTTAGGGTGAAAATTACAGTAATGCTTATGATTACTGGAAGCCTAAATTTATACACACACACACACACACATTTAATTTTCCAACTTTTCAGCCATTGATGTTTACCTCATTAGTCATGTTTTTTGTCTTTAAAATTTTTATATATTTATAGTTAAGCTGATTTAATAAAACTTTACTCATATGAAGAGAAATAAACTTCTAATAAAAAATGACAATATGGGGGCCAGACCTGGTGGCTCATGCCTGTAATCCCAGCACTTTGGGAGGCCAAGGCAGGCGGATCACCTGAGGTCAGGGGTTCCAGACCAGCCTGGCCAACATGGTAAAGCCCCATTCCTACTAAAAATACAAAAATTAGCCTGGTGTGGTGGCACATGCCTGTAATCCCAGCTATTAGGGTGGCTGAGGCAGGCAAATCGCTTGAACCCGGGAGGCAGAGGTTGCAGTGAGCCAAGATCATGCCACTGCACTCCAGCCTCGGCGACAGAGTGAGACTCCGTCTCAAAAAAAAAAAAAAAAGAAGATATATCTGTTTTTCTTTTTCCATTTAGATATTCCCAAAAAGAGAAGAGACAAATTTAAAATGTTAATTTCGACTGGGTGCGCTGGCTCACGCCTGTAATTCCAGGACTTTATGAGGCCAAGGTGGGTGGATCACTTGAGGTCAGGAGTTTGAGACCAGCGTGACTGACATAGAGAAACCCATCTCTACAAAAAATACAAAACTACAAAAAATACAAAAGTTAGCCGGGTGCATTGGCACACGCCTGTAATCCCAGCTACTCTGGAGGCTTAGGCATGAGAATTACTTGAGCCCGGGAGGTGGAGGTTGCAGTGAACTGAGATCGTGCCACTGCACTCCAGCCTGGGTGACAGAGTGAGACTCTGTCTCAAACAAACAAACAAATAAAAACAAGTAAATTTCACAATAAAATGTGAAAAAAAAAGAGGAATCTAGGAATGTATTGCTTTCCTTTCGATAATCCTCCTGGTTACAGCCCCATTTTCACTCTCACTTCTGAGGTGCCAGCTACTGCCAAGGCTTGGGTCTTTTGGGTATTCTGTAGCTGTAGCTTCTCAATTTTTTGCCACCAAGCTTAGGATTTAGTTTTCTTTCCATTTTTTTTTTTTTTTTTTTTTTTTGAGACGGAGTCTTGCTCTGTCACCCAGGCTGGAGTGCAGTGGCGCGATCTTGGCTCACTGCAAGCTCCGCCTCCCGGGTTCACGCCATTCTCCTGCCTCAGCCTCCCAAATAGCTGGGACTACAGGCGCCCGCCACTACGCCCAGCTAATTTTTTGTATTTTTAGTAGAGATGGGCTTTCACCATGTTAGTCCGGATGGTCTTGATCTCCTGACCTCGTGATCTTCCTGCCTCAGCCTCCCAAAGTGCTGGGGTTACAGGCGTGAGCCACTGCGCCTGGCTGGATTTAGTTTTCTTAATATTAATCTGCTTCACAGTTTCCCAAATTTTATTACTATTGTTTTCTTTCATTCTCTCTCTCTCTTTTTTTTTTCTTTCTTTTTTTAAGAGATGGAGTCTTGCTGTGTCACTCAGGCTGGAGTACAGTGGTGCGATCATAGCTCACTGCAGCCTCAAATTCCTAGGCTCAAGTAATCCTCCTGCTGCAGCTTCTGAAACAGCTGGGACTACAGGCATGTGTCACCACACCCAGCTAATTTTTTTTTCTTTTTGTAGAGATGTGTATCTTGCTGTATTGCCCAGACTGGTCTCAAACTCCTGGCCTCAAGTGATCTTTGTGCTTTGGCCTCCCAAAGTGCTAGGATTAGAGGTATAAGCAACAGGCCTAGCTTTCTTTCATTCTCTTTATCCTTGTTAGTTTATGCTTTAAAATAATGTTGATGACAACAAATCTTTTTTGAATTGTTATTAGAGGTTTAGGGAGAGGGATGGAAATGCTTATGTTTAACCTGGCATCTTTAAACAATAAAATGTGACAGTCCATGTAGAGGTTATAGCACGGCCTCCTGTTCAGTGCCATTGTCCCTCCAAATTCATGTTTTTCTTACATGCAAAATACATTCTTTCCATCTCAACTGCCCCTAAAGTCTTAACTTATTTTAGAATCAACTCTGAAGTCTCATCTGATATCATCTAGAGCATATATGGTAGAGACTCGAGGTACAATTCATCTTGAGGCAAAATTCCTCTCCAGCTGTGAATCTGTGAAACCAGATAAGTTATGTATTTCCAAAATACAATGGTGGGACAGGCATAGGATATACATTCCCATTCCAAAAGGAAGAAACTGGAGGAAAGAAAGGGGCGATGGGTCCCAAGTAAGTCCAAAACCTAACAGAGCAAATACCATGAGATTTTAAGGCTCAAAAATAATACTCGGCCCAGTGTGGTGCCTCATGCCTGTAATTCCAATACTTTGGGAAGCTGAGGCAGGAAGATCCCTTGAGGCCAGCAGTCTGAGCCCAGCCAGGGCAACATAATGAGACCCCCCACCTCTAAAAATAATTTTAAAATTAGCCATGTGTGGACGTGCACACCTGGAGTCACTGCTACTTGGGGGGCTGAGGCAGAGGAGTCACTTGGGGCCAAGAGTTAGATGCTACAGTGGACTATGATCACGCCACTGCACTCCAGCCTGGACAACAGAGTAAGACCTTGTCTCCTAAAAAAAAGAAAGAATAATTGTCTTTGGTTCGATGCTGTGCCCAACTGATCCACTGGGGTACAGCTCTGCAAGCAGTATGCCCCTTTGGGCTTTGTGGAATACCACCCAAGTGGCTCTCTGCGAGGGTCTACCCACCCACCTCTGCTGAATGTCACAGCCACCCGCGGTGGAGACAAGCCTTGTTCTCAGCCTGTGCAATCTGGGCCTGTGGTGGGAGAAGCAGCTCTGATGATCTCTGAATCACCTTTGGAGTCCTTCTTCCCTTTTCTTGAAGGATAATGCATGTCTGTAGCCTTCCTTCATTCTGTCCTGTTTTCTGCTTCCTTTAATCCCAGTTGGCAGGATTTCTGCTGGGACAATCCCGTGACTTCTGTTGAGGTGGTTGATTAGGTCTGTGGTTTGCACCCACACCAATCTCTTCATCAAATGGTCAGTTAGCCACACCCTTGGTGTTCTTTACTGAATATCCTTTCTCATTTTTTACAATATGGACAGGCGGATAATGTTCCAGTCTTGAAGTTGTGGTTCCTTTCTGCTTAACAATTCCTTCTTCAATTTATTTCTCACTTCTCAAATTTTACTTTAAAGCAGTCAGGAGGCATCAAGCCACTCCAAAACTGCTTAGAAATCTCTACAGCTAAAATTAGCTGGCTGTGGTGGCGGGCACCTGTAATCCCAGCTACTCAGGAGGCTGAGGCAGGAGAATCACTTGAACCCAGGAGGCAGAGGTTGCATTGAGCTGAGATCGTGTCACTGCACTCCAGCCTATACGACAGGAGTGAAACTCCATCTCAAAAAAAAAAATCTCTACAGCTAAATATTTCTTGTAAGGCCTACCTTCCACAAAACGCTAGAGCATGAATACAATTTAGTTAAGTTCTTTGCCACTTTATAATAAGGATGCCCTTTCCTCCAGTTTCTTTTTTTTTTTTTTTTTTTCAGAGAGAGTCTCACTCTAACACCCAGACTGGAGTGCAGTGGCGCGATCTCGGCTCATTGGAACCTCCACCTCTGGGTTCAGGCAATTCTCCCATCTCAGCCTCCCGAGTAGCTGGGATTACAGGTGCCTGCCATCATGCCCTGCTGATTTTTTGTATTTTTAGTAGAGATGGGGCTTCACCATGTTGACCAGGCTGGTCTCAAACTCCTGACCTTAAGTGATCCACCCACCTCGGCCTCCCAAAGTGCTGGGATTACAGGCGTGAGCCACCACGCCCAGCCACCTTTCCTCCAGTTTCTAATAGCATACTCCTCATTTCTACCTGAGACCGTAACTGGTCTTTACTGTCTATATTTCTACCAGCATCTTGTACATGACTATGCATTCTCTAAGAAGAGGCAAGTTTTCTTTACAGCTCCCCTTTTCTTTCTGATCCTTCTCCAGAATCACCTTTAATGGTCCCTTCACAGCAATCTAGGCTTTTTCTAGCATGTTCTTCAAAACCCTTCCAGCCTCAGGCTGGGCTTGGTGGCTCATGCCTGTAATCCCAGTACTTTGGGAGAACAAGGCAGGAGGATCATTAGAGACCAGCCTGGGCAACAAAGTGAGACCTCACCTTTAAAAAAAAATAAATAAATCTAGGCATGGCAGCCTGCACCTGTAATCTCAGCTACTCAGGAGGCTGAGGTAGGAGGATTGCTTGAACCCAAGAGTTCAAGGCTGCAGTGAGGTATGATTGCACCACTGCACTCCAGCCTGGGTGACACAGCAAGACCCTGTATCTATTATTATTATTATTATTATTATTATTATTATTATTATTATTTAGATGGAGTCTCACTCTGTCGCCCGGGCTGGAGTGGAGTGGCGAGATCTCAGCTCACTGCAAACTGTGCCTCCTGGGTTTAAGTGATTCTCCTGCCTCAGCCTCCCAAGTAACTGGGATTACAGGTGCCTGCCACTATGCCCAGCTAATTTTTTGGTATTTTTAGTAGAGACAGGGTTTCACCATGTTGGCCAGGCTGGTCTCGAACTCCTGACCTCGTGATTCACCCGCCTCAGCCTCCCAAAATGCTGGGATTACAGGCGCGAGCCCCCGCACCTGTCAGACCCTATCTCTAAAAACAAAACTCTTCCAGCCTCTACCCACTACCCAGTTCCAAAGCTGCTTCCACACTTTTAGTTACTCGTTACAGCAGCAAACTGCTTCTTGGTATTAATTACTTAGTCAGCTGAGCCTGTCATAACAAAATACCACAGACTGGGTGGCTAAAACAACAGACATTTATTTCTCACAGTTATGGAGGCTGGGAAGTCCAAGATCAAGGTGCCACAAGATCGAGGTACCAGCCAATTCATTTCCTCATGAGGACCCTCTTCCTGGCTTGCAGTCAGGCACCTTCTCACTGTGTCCTCACACGGCAGGGAGAGAAGGAGCTTTGGTTCTCGTCACACACACACACACACACACACACACAAAACCAGGGTTTTGCTGTCCCCCAGGCTGGAGTACAGTGGTACAATTATAGTTCACTGTAACCTTGAACTCCTAGGCTAAAATAATCCTTATTCCTCAGCTTTGGGAGTAGTAGTTGGGACTACAGACTCACACCAATATGCCTGGCTAATTTTTCTGTAAAGACAGGGTCCCACTATGTTGCTCAGGCTGATCTTGAACTCCTGGTCTCAAGGAAATCTCCTGCCTTGGCCTCCCAAAGTGTTGGGATGACAGCAGTGAGCCACGTGCCTGGCTAATTTATTTATTTATTCATAGAAATGGGGGTCTCACTGTGTTGTCCAGGCTGGTCTCAAACTCTTGGCTTCAAGCAATCTTCCTGCCTTGGCCTCCCGAAGTGTTGGGATTCCAGGCATCGGCCACCACACCCAGCCTCTTTCTCCTCTTATAAGGGCACCAACCCCATTATGGGGGCCCCACCCTTGTGACCTCATCTAAACCTAATTACCTCCCAAATGCCTTAACTAATACTATCACAATGGAGGTTAGGATTTTATGTGAATTTCGTAGGGACACTAGCATTCAGTCCATAATAGGTTTCATGTGAAGGCTCCCCTTAGGGAAGATCTATTTCCAGGTCTACTCATGCAGTAGTTGGCAGGATTCAGCAACTTGCTGGTTGTTGGACTGAAAGCCAGTTCCTTGGTGGCTCTTGGCTGGAGGCCTTCATTCCTTGCCACATGAGCATCTCCATAAGGCAGGTCAAAGGCAGCAAGTGAGAGAGCAAGAGAGGGTATGTAAGACATGAGCCATCGTCTCTTTTTAAATCTAATCTTGGAGGTGCTATCCATCACTTTTGCCACGCTGTATTCCTTAAGAGCAAGTTGCAAAGTCCAGCCCACATGAAGGAAGGGATTACGGAGGGTTTGAATACCGGGAGGGAAGGATCACTGGGGTCCATGGTAGAAGCTGCCTACCCAGTGTCTTCTAGCTACATCCTTATCTTTGTTTTTTTTTCCCCTGAGATGGAGTCTCTCTCTGTCCCCCAGTCTGGAGTCCAGTGGCGCCATCTCGGCTCACTGCAAGTTCCGCCTCCCAGGTTCACGTCATTCTCCTGCCTCAGCCTCCTGAGTAGCTGGGACTACAGGTGCCCACCACCACGCCTGGCTAATTTTTTTGTATTTTTTTTAGTAAAGACAGGGTTTCACCATGTTAGCCAGGATGGTCTCGATCTTCTAACCTCGTGATCCGCCCGCCTTGGCCTTCCAAAGTGCTGGGATTACAGGCCTGAGCCACCACACCCGGCCATTTTTTTTTTTTTTTTTTAAGAGTCAGGTTCTTGCTCTGTTGCCCAGGCTGTAGTGCAGTGGCATGATAATAATTCACTGTACCCTCAAACTCCTGGGCTCAAGTGATCTTCCAGCCTCAGCCTCCAAAATAGCTGGAATTATAGGCATGTGCCACCATGTTCAGCTGATTTTTAAATTTTTTGCAGAGGCCGGGTGTGGTGGCTCACGCCTGTAACCCCAGCACTTTGGGAGGCTGAGGTGGGCAGATCACTTAAGGCAAGGAGTTTGAGACCAGCCCCATCTTTACTAAAAATACAAAAATTAGCCGAGTGTGGTGGTGTGTACCTGTAATCCCAGCTACCTGGGAGGCTGAGGTATGAGAATTGCTTGAACCCAGGAGACATAGGTTTTAGTGAGCCATGATCATGCCACTGCACCCCAACCAGGTGACAGAATGAGATTTTGTCTCAAAATTGTTTTTTTCTTTTTTCTTTCTTTTTTTTTTTTTTTTTGCAGAGGAGTCTTGCTATGTTGCCCAAGTTGATCCCAAACTCTTGGCCTCAAGTAATCCTCCCACGTTGGCTTCCCAAAGCACTGGGATTGCAGGTGTGAGCTGCTGCACCTGTCGTTGTCTTGAACTTTACTTATGACTATGTTTTCCTGATAGTACCTGGGATTTGACTTTTGCCCCTAGGCCATTTCTTATTTTGAGACTTTCGTCCTCTGGAGAACTAGGAATGAAAAGTAGTTTTATTTCAAATCATGCAAGTCCTGGCTTTTTTATTGCTTCTTCTAAATTCTGATGAAAAATGGAACAGTTTCTTTTTTAGCTCACTGCACTTCCCTGGTACTATATCACAGGCATGCAAAAGGAACCATTCCACCCTTTCACCATTCTATCCAGAAATCTCCATAGCCAGATCCACATGTTCACTAGGTACCTTCTCTAGCTTTCACATAACTGCAGACTAGTTTAGCTAATTGTTCTTCCAATACCTAAATCAATCCCCCTTTTCTCCAGCCAGCAGTAACAGTATCCTTACTGTTCTTTATTTTGAGACTAAGTCTCTCTCTGTCACCCAGGCTGGAGGGCAGTGGCGCAATCTTGGCTCACTGCAACCTCCGCCTCCTGGGTTCAAGCAATTCTCCTGCCTCAGCCTCCCCAGTAGCTAGGATTACAGGCACGCATCACCATGCCTGGCTAATTTTGTATTTTTAGTAGAGACAGGGTTTCACCGCGTTGACCACGCTGGTCTCAAATTCCTGACCTCAGGTGATCTGCCCACCTCTGCCTCCCAAAGTGCTGGGATTATAGGCGTGAGCCACCACGCCCAGCCCTGCTCACTGTTCTTTAATAGTGTTGGTCATTAACAGACTCCTCAAGGTTCTTCCAGCTTCCGTCCTCCACCTGATCCTAAAGCCCCTGCCATGTGTTTTAGGTTTCTATTACAGTAGGAATCACCCTGTTGATTTCTATTATCCCACTTCTAGGTATGTAATTATGTTTCAGTTATATATTGCTGTATTACAAACCACACTGAAATGTAGTGACTTAAAACAACAGCATTCACTTTTTTTTTTTTTTTGCTAACAATTTTGCAATTTGGGCAGGGTTTGCTGCAGAAAGCTCATCTCTCTTCCAGATGGTATCAGCTGCGGCAGCTCAACTAGGGCTGGAGCAACCACTCTCAAGATAGTTCACCCAGAGGGCTGGCAAATTGATACTGGTTGTCTGCAGAGCTCAGCTGGGGCTGTAAGCCAAACACCTGGATTCTCATCCATGTGGGCCTCTGATCATGATCAGAGGGAAGCCAGTGAACCTCAGAATTCTTTAGGAGGTGAAAGTCAGGGGGCTGTTGCACAACCATGTGAATATACTTAACACTACACTTAAAAATGGTTCAAATGGAAGGCTTAGGTGAAATGGTGTTTATGCCTGTAATCTCAGCACTTTGGGAGGCTGAGGCAGAAGGATTGCTTGAAGGCAGGAGTTTGAGAACAGCCTGGGAAAAAAATTTAAAAATTAGCTGGGTGTGGTGGCAAGAGTCTGCAGTCCCAGCTGCTCGGGAAGCTGAGGCAGGAAGATTGCTTGGGCCCAGGAGTTCGAGGCTGCAGTGAGTTATGATAATGCTACTGTACTCCAGCCTGGGCAACAGAACGAAATCTGGAAAAACAAACAAGTAGGCTGGGTGCAGTGGCTTCTACCTGTAATCTCAGCACTTTGGGAGGCTGAGGTGTCAGGATCACTTGAACCCAGGAGTCTGAGACCAGCCTGGGCAACACAGTGAAACCCATCTCTAAAAAAAAAAAAACCCAGCCTGGTCAACACAGTGAAACCTTGTCTCTACTAAAAATACAAAAATTAGCCGGACATGGTGGCACATGCCTGTAGTCCCAGCTACTCAGGAGGCTGAAGTAGGAGAATCTCTTGAACCTGGGAGGTGGAGGTTGTGGTGAGCCGAGATGGCACCATTGCACTCCAGCCTGGGCAACAGAGCAACACTCCATCTCAAAAAAAAAAAACCCAAAGTGGTTAAGAAGGTAAATTTTATGTTGTGTCTTTTGCCACAATGATAAATTAATAAAAAAATCAGGGGAAGATGGAGAGGAGCTGGAGGTGAGTAGTCATGAGGTGAGGGAGAGAGAGGTGTCAAAGATGACAAAAACCAATAAAATACAGCCCCTCTGGCCTCAATAACTTCTTTGGCTCAGCCGAAGGGTTAACAGACAATCACAACACACATGGTAGATACTGTAGCTTTCTGCTGCAAAGCTAACATAGGTACAAAGCCCATGCCATGCAAATCCCCTCAAAATAGACCTTTAATGTCCGCAGTTCCCAAAGGCAAACATTTAAGACATAATTATAGGTTTGGATTTCTAAAGGCAAGCCTCGAAATGAACACTGCCAGAGAAACAGCAGTGAGTAGTAAAAAACTACAGGTGTATACAATATTACCCTTTCAAGGTAACCTCGAAGGTCAGGCAATACGGTAGGTAGAGTGTTAGGCTGGGGAGAAAGCGGACTTTTCTGGTCTTCAGCACAACTATTACAGGATATAAAATCCCTTGGTTACAGCGAAATTCTGTCTCAAAAAAAAAAAAAATCCCTTTGTTGTCTTATAATTCTCAGGATGCCTGGGAACTATTGCTACTGAGGAGATATTACTTTGGAATCTTTCTTTAAAGTCATAAACAAGCTGTAATTATCATTTACACCCTGATTGAAGGTACATTTTCCTCCCCCACACAAACTCAAACTCTTTGCCTTCAATCACAAAGTTTTATAAATGGCAAAAGTCTGTTTACAGATTTTCCTTGAGTTTTATTGGTAATACATTATTGCTCTTTCAAATAACTCTAAATCATTCTTCATGAAAAGGACAAAAAGCAGGAATCTCTCTTTTTCTGACATATTATCCCAACCCCATATGTTTTTCTGAAAACACCCTGAATGTCACTCTCACTACTGACTATATAGTATAGCCATCCCTGCATCAGTGTCGATTTTATTGTCTCATATGTCAAATTCAATGTTGTGATTTTTTTTTTTTTTTTGAGATGGCGTCTCGCTCTGTCGCCCAGGCTGGAGTGCAGTGGTGTGATCTTGCTTCACAGCAATCTCTGCCTCCCGGGTTCAAGCGATTCTCCTGCCTCAGCCTCCCGAGTAGCTGTGACTACAGGCGCCCACCACCATGCCTGGCTAATTTTTGTATTTTCAAAAATGGGGTTTTACCATGTTGGCCAGGCTGGTCTCAAACTCCTGACCTCAGGTGATCCACCCACCTCAGCCTCCCAAAGTGCTAGGATTACAGGCATGAGCCACTGTGCCCGGCCTCAATGGTGGGATTCTATCTTTTACTGTTTGAAACCTTATCAGTTGTTCCATTCTGCACAAGGTCTCTATCTAGGGTCCCCCCTGCAAAATCATGACTAAAGACCACTGCCAGGCCGGTGGCTCATGCCTGTAATCCCAGCATTTTGGGAGGCCGAGGCGGGTGGATCACCTGAGTTTGGGAGTTCAATACCAACCAGCCTGGCCAACATGGGGAAACTCTGTCTCTACTAAAAATACAAAAACATTAGCCAGGTGTGGTTGTGTGCACCTGTAGTCCCAGCTACTGGGGAAGCTGAGGCAGGAGAATGGCTTGAACATTTCTCGCCTGGGCGAGACATTTGCTTAAACAATGTCACCTGCGCCACAGAGCTAGACTCAGAAAACAAAAAACAAAACAAAACAAAAAACACTGCCAAGACCCTGCCTAATGCCATTGCTGTGACTATCTGTTCTAAGACATCTCCACTGATTTAGTCCTTCCTGCTGGATCTTGGAAAAATCCAGTAATAACATTCAGGCCTGAGAATCAATAACCCATCAGACTTAAAATGCTCATTTATTAACAAATAGTTGAGTGCCTCCTATGTGTTGGGCACTGTCTAGATGCTGGGAATACAACAGTGAATAAGCCAGACAAGGATCCTCTCCTGGAACTTATTTTTGGTTTTTTTGTGACAGAGTTTCACTCTTGTTGCCCAAGCTGGAGTGCAATGGTGCAATCTCGCCTCACTGCAACCTCTGCATCCCGGGTTCAAGCAATTCTCCTGCCTCAGCCTCCCGCTAGCTGCTATTATAGGCGTGTGCCACCACGCCCAGCTAATTTTTTGTATTTTTAGTAGAAACGGGGTTTCACCATGTTAGCCAGGCTGGTCTTGAACTCCTGACATCAGGTGTTTGGCCCACCTCGGCCTCCCAAAGTGCTGAGATTACAGGCATGAGCCACCGCACCCCGCCTGGAACTTATTTTTGTTTCTTATCCCAGAGATTTTTGACTTTTAACAATGGACAAAGTCCTGGCTTGGCTTAAAGACAAAGAAATCAGATTCTCTATTTGGAATTAAGCCATGCTTCCCTGGGTGGGGATAGGAGAGGTTCTCCCGGCATCCTGATAACACACAACATAGTCTTCCTGCTCCTAAGTGAGGTCTGAGTGGAACTATTACTACATTGTCATTTTTGTTGGGCCCATGGCAGGCTCCAAGAAGACTATGCCCTTCTGTGGAGTATGTTCCATGACAGGCAAGAATGGCCAAAGACACAGTGCTAGCGTCATGGGCCACCACGGGGTCCTAAGACCACCACTCAGCTATTATTGCTCGGGAAGACATTGCCCCCTCGTGGTTCCTCATGTAATTGAGGGAAACTGGCAGTGCAAAGGGCTGCCAGTTAAGGCAATCAACACATCCAAACACGTGCAAAGTTCCCAGATTCACTGTAGCCTTGTCTCTTCTGAATGGCTTGGGTTGCAGTTTCAATAGACTTGGTTTATTTTCATCCAGGATACATGTTTGTTCCCTTAGAGAGAAATCACAATATGACAGCAATTTAAAAACATGTTTTTCCTATGGAAATCTTCCTGTTTCAAAATCTCCAAACCCCCAAGATAAATCCAATATGTAAATCCAAGTGTCACTACTGTTTTTCTCCTCATAACGCCCTTAAAACAAATATTTTCCTTGCTTTCTATAATCGGAAAGAGGATTCTGAGAGTGTCTTGGCTCCATACCACTTTATTTTTTTGTCTTTTCTTTTTTTCCCCTCTTTGTGGAGAACAGGGTCTCACTATGTTGCCCAGGCAGGTCTTGAACTCCTGGGCTCAAGCAATCCTCTTTCCTCTATCTCCTTAAGTGCTGAGATTCGAAGTGTGAGCCACCATACCACTTTAAACTCCCTAAAGGGAGGGTCCTTATCTGCAACTCCCACAGCCACCCCCACCCTATCCCCAGCAGCACTTAAACCAAGTATAAAGAATGTCTGGTGGGGGGTGGGGAGAAACAGTTAAGCAGTTGGAAACTTGTTACCGGTGCAAGACAGGAGCAGCAGGCTGGGACGGAGAATTCCTGGGAGTAAGAAGTGGGACAGAACCCACTGATACATGGAGTTCCACATTTATACCTTTGTAGCAGTCAAATCTAAGAGTTTAACACGGTGGTTTCACACTGCAATCCCATCAGTTTGGGAGGCCAAAAGCGGGAGGATCACTTGAGGCCAGGAGCTTGAGATCACCCTGAACAACAAAGTGAGACCCTCATTTTTCTTAAAAAAAAAAAAAAAAAAAAAAAAAAAACCAGAAGCTTAAACGATCGAGTATTGGAAAAGCTTTCTAAGGCCCTGGAAAAATAGAAGTTTTCTTAATAATAATGTTAGCTTCCATGTATTGTAAACCTAAACGAAGCAAGAATAAACGCTGGGTGCTGTATATAGCTCTATCAACCTATAATCACCTCGAAAACTCTAGGAGACACTTTCAGCTGCTCCCATTTCACGGATGAGGAAACAAGTACGCAATCCTGAAGTTGGTGCAAAGCCCAGGCCCCCTTTCTTTTTCAAGCGTGCTTCCAGCCTCTGAAGTTCCTCCGTACGGACCCCCAGCTCTGTCTGCAATAAGGAATATTCACTTTGCCAACAAATATTTATTGAGTGCCTACTATATACCCGCTAGCTCGTTTAAATAGCCGTGGGATTAAAAAGATAAATAGGGAGGGTTTTTTTTTTTCTTCCAGGAAGGAGCTTTCTGAAGGGTGAGGGAGAGGCCAGGTAAACAATCCCAGAACAGTCTGGTGAGAGTTGGGAGAGGAGTCGGGGGCCGCGGGACGCCCAGGAAGCGAAGCGGGGAAGGCTCCGGGCGCGTCGCAGGACCCGCGCTGGAGATGGGTTTGAAGCCCTGTCCCGAAAAAGCCGGCCCGGAGTGGGCTGTCCCCGGTGTCCCTCGAGTTCTCATCCTGTCATTCAAGCAGCAGGGGAAGAACCGGGTCTGGCTCCGGAAGGGTAGGCTTAGGGCCAGGGGTGCAAATCCCTCGGTAAAAAGCCGGCAAACAAAAGTCGCACACATCCCAGCTCCCGGTCCTGGCCCCGGCGGGGCAGGGTCCCCGAAGTCCCGGGGCGCGCAGACGCCGGGGCCCCCGGGGGCCGAGGGAACGGCGGGGCCGGACCTCCCTGCCCTCGGCCTCCCGGGCCCTCGCCCTGCGACCAGCCGCCAAGTCGGGGGCTGGGGTCGCCGCTTCCGCCCGCGGCCCGCTGCCCCTCCCCGGCGCGCGCCATCCGGCCGCCGGCCCCTCCTCCCGCGGGGGGCTCCGTCCCGCGCCCCGTCCCTCCGCGCTGCAGCCGGCAGCCCACGTCCAGGGAGGGCGGAGGGAGGAGGAGAGGCGCGGAGAGGAGGGAGGGGAGAGGGGAGGGAGGAAGGCGAGAGAAAGGGAGCTGCTTCCATCCCGGACTTCCCAGAGCCTTCCTGGAGCGCGCACTCAGCGGCTCTCGGGTCCCAGCGTCCCAGCCGCGGCCCGCGTCCCTCCGCCCCGCTCCTCCTCCTCCTCCTCCTCCTCTCTAGGCACCCCCGTCCCCTCCTTCCAGCGGCTGCAGCCCCCAGCCCCAACTCTCCGCGCTTACTCCTGGGACGCGCGTCCTCGCCCCATCCTTTGCTTCCTTCCTTCCTTCCTTCTTCCTTCCTCCCCTGGCTCCCGCCCTCCCTCTCCAGGTCGCCCTCCCGGGGCCCGATTGTCTCGGTGTCCCGCTCCCGGCCCGCGCCCTGCCCCGTCTCTCCCTTGCACTTCCTGAGTCGCCCGCCGCCGCCGTCGCAGACTCGCCGCGGGAGCCCCAGCCCAGCCCGAGCCCGACAGCCACTGCCCAGGCTCCAGCTCCAGCCCCGCAGCCCGCGGCGCCCGCCCGAGGGAGCCCCGGCGCCCGGGGAAGGCTCCAGTGGGCTAGCGCGCCCTCGCCCAGCCCCGCGCCCCAGCCCTGCCCGGCCCGGCGAGGAAGGACCGGGAAGATGAACAACGGCGGCAAAGCCGAGAAGGAGAACACCCCGAGCGAGGCCAACCTTCAGGAGGAGGAGGTACTGGGTGGCTCGGTGTGGTGGCGGGGGCGACCCGGGACCCAGTGCGGGCGGCCGGCGGGGCGCGGGCCCGGGGCGCGGCGGTGGAAGGTTCGGGCATGGCCCGTGCCCCGGACGCAGCCCCGCAGTGTGGCCCGGGGAGGGTGGATCTCGGGAGCGTGTGTTTTTGTGTCCACGCGCGTCTGCGGGCCCCAAATTGCGTAACTCCAAGGACTTTTCGGAGACTTTTGTAAGTATAATGCTCAGCTTTGTTTGCCCGGGATTTAAAAGTGGAACCGAGAGCTGACTCCTGGGTGACCTCAGATGATCGGGACTCGGAGGGTCATGACTTAGGGCCGGGGCTGGAAATTGTGTGTGGATTCGGGAGGGGGGGGCAGTTTAAAGAAGAAACTCGGGGAAAAGTTCTCGTTAAAAGATACCTCTGTTCCCTGCCCCCTCCCTTTCCGTGTTAAAAGTTCTTGGTGAAATATCTTTCTAGCCGAGGTTTTTTGGATTAATAGATAACTCATCAGCCACATTCTTCTCTGCTGAGTCAAAGACCCCGAACCTGGGCGGTGAACGCTTGTGATTTTAGGGGCCGTGCAGCTGAGGGGAGCAGAGTAAGAGGGTTAAAAACGCAGCGACTCACCAAATGCTCATCGAGGGTATTTTCATAGGACTTTGACTTCTGAGCATGCATTTTAGGTGGTGCGTCCGTAATCATGATGAAAGTTTTGTGACTGCGGAGCGTTCCTTCGGTGGAAACAAAATTGAGTAGATGTGGTCAGAAGGGGAGTCGGACTCAGGAACAAACGTTTCAAAATTCAGTAGGATATTTGTGGTATCCTACCAAATGACTCTCTTTTTGCAGGTACGTTATCTGGAGTCCAAGAAATTATTTCTGGCGTACTTTTTAACACACAGTTGAGTTCTTAAACATTCTAGAGGAACTTGAGAGTGTGTGTAGATGCAGGAAAGTGCACGTCTCAATACGACCCGAAAAGATTCACACAGGTATTGCATCCTGATATAGGTGAACACAGAAGGTAAACGGATTCTAAAGCGTTAGGATTGTTGAGACACTGTGAAGTGTGTAAACTTCAATTTTGA
This sequence comes from Pongo abelii, assembly GCF_028885655.2. Taxonomy (NCBI): domain Eukaryota; kingdom Metazoa; phylum Chordata; class Mammalia; order Primates; family Hominidae; genus Pongo; species Pongo abelii. The sequence continues at coordinate 32,223,094 of NC_071992.2, forward strand.
TAGTGAAACCAAAATGGCAGAGGAATTCATTAATATATACAACTTCTCTGCATATTGTCCACTTGGAAAATGGTAACTATTTAGATGGAGAAGGTAGAGGAGCGAGACTATGCCAAATAATGCAAAATAAATAGGAGATTTTACTCGTCGCCCAGTTGTATGGTAGTGAAAACCTAGATGAATTGCAGTCAGCCAAAAATTGCTTTTTCACCCGAGGACATTTTCTATTTTATTATAAAAGACTATTTGAAGAGTTGTTTGCTTGCATGTTTTCTAATTACAATTGTAGGAATGCTACTGGCATTTCTTTTTTCAAAGCGATGGAGAGTTGAATGGTATGTTCTGATTTTTTTTCTTGAACTTTACTGGCTGCTTTGCTATTTATTTTCCCTACCACTTAAAAAATTTTTAAAATAATGACAAGTTTGCTTTTTTAGGAATTACTATATTTAACTAATTCACTTACCATATCAAGATAATCATCGCTTCAGAAATCTTTCTATTTCAGCTAGATGTGCAATCTGTTTGCTTCTCAGGGTTAGAATATTATATGAAACCATCTTTCTTTATTCACCTAGTTGAGAAAACTTTTTTTTTCCCCTTTTGGTAGGTAGCAAAAGAGATTCAATGTCCTAAAAATCATACCCACATTAAAATTAAGTATAGAAAAGTCACGTTTTTCTGCTTGACCCATCTTAACAGCTGCCAGGACCAAGGGATTGCCTGCCCTGTTCCTGCACGCTCCTCCGTCCTTGTGAGGTTGTGTATAATAATCGCTGTATAATCGCGGGCCATTGCAGTACAGTTGCTGCCTCTTTACTTGTCCTGTTATCTGACAGCGTTCCTTTTCAGGTAGGAATGGCCTGTGGCTCTAGAAAGTGTCGGTCTTTTTAGCATAACACTTGTTATGTAAAAAATAAGGGGACAGGTAGGAAGATTTCAGAACCCAAGTTGTCCAAGAGAGGTTGTGTACAAAACAGTTAAGACCATGAAGAGAGGGGGGTTTATAATGTCAGAAACTGAGGAAAAGAAACTAAGGTGGCCTGAATGATCCAGGTAATTTTGCCTTAATTTCCTATTTTTGGTTTATATTTTGTTCTTGAAAAACTCTTAACCTCTTTTTTGTTGTTTTCTTTCTAACCCTGAAAGCCACAAGTAAAATAAATAGAGTATTTGGTGAGTGCCATTAATGTACCCGGCGTTACACAAAACCACTACACTGACCCTTTCCCTGCCCACCCATTGTATCAGCAACTTGCTCTTAAACACATTTAAAAACCTTGGCAGTGGACTCCGGTAAACAGAACACACACATAACAACATATATATGTACACGTAATGACAAGAGAGGAAAAATGTGTTTTGTTGTAATTTCTGGTGGCCATTGAACTGACGTGGAAAAATGAGTCCAATCATCATTAAGGGAAAGTAGTTTATTTCACAGGTCATGAGGGTGGTTTGGGCTTTCTCCACATTGTAAAATCCAAGTTTGTTTTTTTCTGTGTCTCTAGTTTCGAAACGAATTCCTTCTATCAATCAGTGTATTTTAGCTTCTTTTGAGAGTTTCTAATGCTTACCCTGAAATAATTGTGCTGAAATGCCTCTTTGGTTCTAATTGTATAGAATGAACAGTTCAGGATCTAGGAGAATTTGTGCAGCTTTTTAGGATTGAAAGTTTTTGAGAACTTGGGCAGAACATGTATTAATACTTCTACTTTGGATAGCATTGAAAACTTTGAGGAAAAATAATTTAGGATTTGGCTAGCCAGTTGTGTAAGAGAGATGATACATTTAACTTTCCGGTTTTTAATGTATTATTACATTAAATACGTGTGTAATACACGTACAATGTATTATACGTGTGTGTTCCCTAAGCAAGTTGTCCTGTAAAGACTAACCAGCTGTCAAAATCTCACTGAGATTTATAAGGTTTGTTTATATATGTTTAGAGTATCATATCATTTCTTTTATTTTACAGTTGGTAAAATGATTCCTAGAATTTCTCTAATTGTGCAATCAGACTTTATAAAAATTGATATATAATAGATCCATAATTGTTTGTCTTAATCAGTTATAATTTATGAGTTTAAAGTATTTTCAAATATATCAAGACGTTTTCTGTCTTATAGCTAGAAGTAACTTATTTGTTGGTCACTGAATTTTCAACATAGAAATTTAGATTAAATATGTAATTTGGTTTTTATTTCTACTTTTATCCATGTCATTGAGTACTTTTCAGGCTGATTATAAGACATCTTTAAAAGGCCTTTTACTATATTGAAGCACTGGTGTTAATTTCTCCTTAAATTGCTTTGAATTGACTTGTACTTATAGTAAAACTAAAAAAGCAAAAAACATGGAAGTGTTGGAATGTTGATCAAAAAGATATGCAGAAATCATATAAAGTCAGTTCTTCGGAGGTTAATACAAACCTTTACTTTGCATTCCTTCTTTTAAAGTGCTAATTTTGCCAAAATATTGGGGTTGTAAAGAAAATTATTTCTTACAGTTGCTACAGAGAGGGTAATGTCAGTTTGATGTGGCCACCTAAAATTTTCATTGAGCATTAAAGTCAATCTACATTATGACTTCAGGAAGGTATGGAATGGTTTTATACAATTTAACCAAGATTGGGGATCTCTGTTATTCCAAGTCCAATCCAATGCGATAAATATATATTTCAATTGTAGAATAGGATTTGGTGACAACTTTTGAGTTATTTTTCCAGTAGCAGTTTAAACATTTCCCTGATAAACCCTTGTGTGCATCTGCAGTCTTCATTTCCAGCGGCATTTAGTTTTCAGATGGGTAGTTTGGAAGGGGTGGAAGCTCTTTTCTGGAGATGCTTCCGCATGATTTTCATAGGTTCATAATAATTTTTGCTTTAAGGATAAAAGTGTTCAGTGCTGGTGACAAGGCAATAAAGCAGTGGTGATGTAAATTAGTGTAGCTTTTCAGAAAGGAGTGACACTATCAAAATGTGTTCAGGCCCTTTGATTTAGTACCTTTATTTTTAGAAATTTACCCTAAGAAAATGGTATCATAAAGATTTATAGGAATGATTTTTGCAGAGTGACTTATGACAGTGACAATTCAGAGGCACTCTGTATCTAACATTGGAAACTGCTAACTAAATCATTGTATAATTCCGGAAGGGAATATTATGCAGCCACTAAAGGCTCTGTTTTTAAAGAGAAAAATACATGGATTATAAAATATGTATTATATATAAATACATATTTATTATGTATTATATATAAATACATATTTATTATGTATTACACGTATGTGGTTATATACTATTCTGTGTGTTCTGGAGGTTAGAAACCTGAAGTCAGGGTGTTGGCAGGGCCACCTTGCTCTCTAAAGGCTGGAGAGGAGAACCTGTCCTTACCTCTTTGAGCTTCAGTGGCTCCAGACATTCTGAAGACTATATTTTTATTCTCATGTTGTAATATTAAATGAAAAGAACTGATTTTAAAGTTTTATACTATGTGATGCCAGTTCTCAAATAAATGTGTAGTCATTCATAAAACCAAACATTAATAAAATGTATCTGATTGGTGGATTACAGATCATTGCTATTTACTTTCTGATGCTTTTCGGTGCTTAAGTTTTCAAAAATGACCATGTGAACAAAAAGAATTAAATGTCTTTTTGCTTTGAGGGTTTCCTTGAATCGTGATATTCACAAAACCGAGGTTGGTCACATTTAGTTTTGCTTACAAGCCTAGCAGCGAGAATCAGGCCTGCCTTGTTCCTCAGACATAGTCTTTCTTAGTACTATTAGTATTTCTCTTACTCATTCCCTTATCTTGATTGTGTTAGTGATCTTCAGCTGCTCTCCTGTTCCGATGCTCTTCCGGAGTCCATCCTTAACACCATACTGCTGGGCCCTCCAATGCCCCGAATCCTTCAGTGCTACTTGGTACTCCACAAAGTCAAGTGCGCACAGGGCGTTCGGGATTGCCCTCACCTACCTGTATACTGTAATCCCTTTGCTTCAGCCTAGGTCTTCCTCTTCTGTTCTCTTGATCTAGTCTGAGCTGCTTTCAAGCCAGGATTCAAGTTTTTCAGCCTACATTTTTGCAAGATCCCCCTCACCTGAATGTCCCATCCTATAGAGATGATTTTTCCTTAGAATTTCAGTAAAAGTTACTTTCTGTTATGTCCATTTAACTCCTGGTTATTATTTTTTCAGCTATTTATTTTGTATGGGTCTATGCCATTGTACAGTATTCCCAATGTTCAGCACCTACCCCAGCACCAGGTAAATCTCCTCTGCACACATCCACGCTTACATATATACTAGTATATAATTCTTTGTAAATATATATGAAATAGCCTTATTGGTGAGGTTGGTGATTATGAGTTTGTATAGGTAATAAGAAGCAGCCACTTGTTTAATATTGAGGATCCCTTCTGCACTCTGCACTGGGGAATTAGAGAAGGCATGGATGGATCGGCTGGAAAATTACTTCCATCCCTTTGTCATCAGGAACCTCCATTTGCAAGCACAGGTGAGCCTGCCTGGTCCATCAGATAGCCACTGTCGGTGTGGGACTGCTTGTCCCAAGGTGCATTTGGGTTTTCACCATTAGAATTTGGTTTCTGCTGTGGAATTCCATTTGACCTTTTGGACGAGGGCTTCCAGAAGCCTTGGTTAGGTGGAAGAGCACGGACTCCCTGTATTCCCAAACAAGCCTGCTCTGTGTGACAGCCACTTTGGAATGTTTGTGTTCAGTTTCATTTGGCACCTTAGTGTCTGCCTGGGGGTAGGGGAAAGGGAATGCAAATGTTCCTCTTGAACAGTGCTTGCTTTGGTCAAAGAAAAAACCTTAGGAAGGAATGAGGAGAATGAACCTTAATAGCTGGTGCAGAAGTGGCTGCATAGCTCAGTGGGCTTGAGGCCATCTGGGACCAGGTATTTAAAATGGATGCTATGTTGGTATGAAGATGTCAGTCCCACGCCCCTGGTGGGGATGAGCTTATTTGTCATATGGGGATAACTCCCCATATGACATCCCTAAAGTGTACCAGGAGAATATTGTAAACAATTTTATTGCACTGTATTGTCTATGTTTGGCGGTGGAGGTGGGAGGTCCTTGATATTATCTGAAACGTGAAGCTGAGTAAAGGGGATATGTCTGTGGTATCAGAAGAAAGCTGCTTGGCTTGTCAGTGTTGCTGATAGCAGGAAAAAGGAAATACTGAAATCTTTAGCCTGCAGAATTGTCAGAAATCTTTTTATCTATTCATTAAATAATTATCTCCTAACTTTTATTGAGTATTTACTATGTGCCAAGCACTCTTCATATATTATCTTATTTCAGCCTCACAACAAGCTGGTGAAGGAATTATGATTGTGCTTCTTTGATGGGGAAAGGGCTGAAGCACTGAAAAACTATGGAGCCAGGGTCTTCACGTGCAGATTCTAGAGATGCCAAGATCTGAGAGAGGCAGTTCCTGTCTTAACATTGCTCACAGTTTAATGGTGATGCCCCTGTATAAACAAACAGGTATAACCATGCCCGGGGTTAAAGTAGAGGTAGTTGAGTTGAGCACAGCCAAACCTGCAAGGAAGGGATCGAGCTGTGTTACAGAAAGCTTTAAAGAAGTTTAAAGAGTCTGTTCTTTAAAGATGACATATGAGCTAAATCTCAGTTAAGATTTTGACTGATGAGAAAAGGGTTCAGACAGTGGGGAAAAGATGCGCTACACAGGGAATTCGCTCTGTGAATGAACACACAGAGGCTTCAGAAGACCCTTTTGGGGAAGAGCAAGCAAGGCATGGCAGGAGAGAAGAAGGGGAAGGAAGAATGAAACTGGGGAGGGGGCATTGGCCCACAGTGGGTGGAGGAGCTGCCTCTGCATTAGGGAATTGGACTCTGTCCTCTGATGGGGCACCGGGGTGGATGTGCCCCAGAAGGCAGCAATCTAGGACGTCCCAATGGGCAGGGTGATGTGGCGAATTTTGGAAAAGTTGTTGAGAACCATTCTTGCAGTGAGGTTTCTGCTACAAGAGTCCTGGTCTCAAAGTGAGGCAGCAGCCTGGCAGTGGCAGCTGAGGCAGAGATGCCAGGTGTTCAGGGCCTAGATAACTGTCAGATGTGCGGGAGAGAAGGTGAGGAGACAGCCTAGCAGCCTCTTGGGTTTCTCCTTCGGGTGACTAGCTAAGTGACAGTTGTATTTGTAGAAATAGAAAATAGAGATGTGGAAAGGGTACGAAAAGAAGGTACCTAGGAGATGAAGATGTTATTGAGTCTGGGGTGCAGAGGAGAGGTCTGATCTTGAAATGGGATTTTCAGAACAATTCAAGAACATAGAGCTGATAATTGAAAGCGTGCATAATGGGAGTGAGTGCCCAGAAAATGGAATTCCTACTTTCTAGGAAACCTTGTGAGGGTTAGCAAGGAAAGAGATACAAAATTTAGTGAAAATTTGGAGTCATGTTAAAAAGTGTTTGGGAAGGGGAGAGAATTGAAAATAATCAAGAAAAATGGAAACTTAAATTTAGGAACATAAAAATGTATTACATATAATCTGCCTGTTTTTAAAGGGTTTGGTATACTTAGCCATTGGAAAGCCTGAGGGGGAGCTTAGAAAAATCTGATATATAGTCTTTCTCATATGCTTTTTTTTTTTGCTTTAATCAAAACTCAGGAACCTGTCTATAAACCTCCCAAACTTGCCATTAATTCCCAGGCTTTTACTTCTCCAACTCTTCATTTGCCAACCCTGCACCTAAAAGGGAAGATCAAGCTACCATAAAATCTGGAGAGGCGTGAGTTTTTTTACAGGATAAAATTTCCAAGTTGCTTTTATCTTTTTTGACTTTATTGGGGAAAAGGAAGAGTAGGATGAGCCTTTGGCCAGCAGCCCAAAGACATCTAATCTGTGGGTCATATTTTCATTTTCTTTTTTTTTTTTTTCTTTGAGACGGAGTCTTGCGCTGTCACTCAGCCTGGAGTGCAGTGGCGCCATCTCACTGCAACCTCCACTGCCTGGGTTCAAGCAATTCTGCTGCCTTAGCCTCCCAAGTAGCTGGGACTACAGGCACACGCCACCATACCTGGCTAATTTTTGTATTTTTAGTAGAGACAGGGGTTTAACCATATTGGTCAGGTTTGTCTCAAACTCTTGACCTCAGGTGATCCACCCACCTCGGCCTGCCAAAGTGCTGGGATTACAGGCATGAGCCACCATGCCCGGCCATATTTTCATTTTATTCAATTTATACTTTAAAAGTTTGCTGCCTTTTTCAACCCAGCTAAGTGTCAGCTCAAAGTAGTCCAGGAACTTAAAAAGAAAACAACTTGCATTTGTATTTCTCTTAGGTTTTAACTCTACTGCACCTATTATGGTGATGGTGCATATTGTGTAAATGCTAAAGAGAAAAAGGAAATGGCAGTAATAAATGCCAGTCACACCAGGAAGGTGGATTCAAATTCCAGGTTGTAATACAGTATTGTTACACAAATTTAAAATGCAAAGGGAATGCTTAGGCAGTTCCATTCTGTCAGCCTTTAGGGTTTTGCAAAGGTATGAGACATCTGAGAATCTCCAAAATGAGGTCTGGCTCACCAACCTCTGCAAATAAGTTATAGGACAACTTTACTTTTAATTAACTTTTTATTTCTCATGAGTTGATTTTTTTGTGACGTTCCTCTTGATTTTCCCAGATTCTCGTGTCACCAGGGTAGATAGGCTGGCAGTGGCCAACGTTGTTCTAAGAGAAATCCTAAAGACTACCCAATTTTTTTTTTTTCTTGAATCCGCGGGATCCTGTTTTGTGAAAATTCTTCTTACGCCCACCTATAGGATAGACAGTGGAGGCCCCCCCGGGAGAAAGTGTACACAGAAAGTGCTATCTAATTACAGAAGTAGCAGAATTTCCTTTATGCTCAGGGGAAGTGCTACAAAAGTGTAATTACTTTACCCAGCATGTGTGATTTACGGGACTTAAAATGTGTGAGTTTCCAAAGAGGCATCTGTTTTTAAATACAGTATCCCTCCCAGCCAGGCAGGATGTGTTTGGGGAGGTGGGAGTGAGGACATGTACTTCCGTCCTGTGCCTGCTGCAGGATGCCTGGTGACAGGGGACTGAAACCACTGGTACTTGCTGCCCCTCAGGGTCTAGCTTATCTGAGTAGAAGGAAGAAAATCAGCAAAGGGCTGGAATCTAGTCAGCTACTCCCAGACCGGATCATCCACTGCTCTCCTCTTACCTTCCCAAGCCAAATTCTTTTTCTAGGACCTCCAAGACTTTTCCCAGTAATAAGCAAAAGAATTGTTAGAGTGAATCCTGAGACCATTTTTAAAATTTATTTTTCTTTCTTTTTTTTTTTTTTTTTTAACCTGTTTTTATTTGAGATGGAGTCTTGTGGTGTTGCCCAGGCTGGTCTTAAAACTCCTGGGTTCAAGCGATCCTCCCGCCTCGGCCTCCCAAAGTGCTGGAATTATAGACGAGACCATTTTTGTTGCACAAATTTTCTTTTCAATCTTACTTTTCCTAATATGCTTAAGAAAATCAGTGGGAGAATTGAAGATCAGGTGCAGTGGCTGGGCCAGGTGGCTCACGCTTAGCACTTCATGAGGCTGGCACTTTAGGAGGCTGAGGCAGGCAGGCAGATCAGTTGAGCCCAGGAGTTCGAGACCAGCCTGGGCAACACGGCAAAACTTCATCTCTACAAAAAAATTAGCCAGACGTGGTGGCGTGTGCCTGTAGTCCCAGCTACTTAGGAGGCTGAGGTGGGAGGATTGCCTGAGCTCGGGAGGTCGAGGCTGCTGTGAGCCATGATCGCACCACTGCACTCCAGCCTGGACAGAGTGAGACTCTGTCTCAAAAAAAAAAAAAAAAAAAAAAACACCAGGTGCATATCCAGATGTAATCAAACCTGTAAAAGCACGTAATGGATTTTGCATATTAATGGATTGATTAAACATTTATGGAGCTGGTGTCTACTCTGCTTTTAACATTGCTCTTTGACAAACCATATGAAGTGTTGCCATCCCATGTTTTGGGATAAGAAAGCTGAGGCTCTGAGAGATTAAGTAATTGGTCTGAGGTTTTACAGCTGGTGGATAGGAGCTTAAAATTCTCCAGTGGCATATGAGGTTCATGTGATCCGGGCCCTGCTGGTTTCTCTGACCTCATCTGCCAAGAATCACAGCCTCATTCATTATGCTCCAGCTGCCTGGGCTTTGGTTAGGTGTCTCCAACTTGCCAAACTTGTTCCTGCCTCAGGGCCTTTGTGCAAGCCATTCTGTATGCCCGGAAAGCCCTACACTCAGACGTTATCAGCCTCATCCTTGCCATTCATTTAGATCTCAATTCAGATGTCACCCCAGAGAGACCTTTGACCTCCAAGTTTAAAGTAGCCCTATATTCCCAACCTTTAATTTTCCAAATAGTACTTCTTACCTCCTGACATTGCCTTATATGCTTATTGTACTTATTTGGTACCCCTGGCAGCAGAGACTGCCTGCCTTGTTTAACACTGTACAAACCTCAGATGCCTAGGACAATGCCCAGAACTGTCCAATAAGTTTTTTTGTGAATTGACTAGAATGTAAATCTGCTTGACAAATGCCAAAGCCTGTCTGATACACTGTATCATAAACCTTTTTCAGCAGTTTTCAGATTAAACTTTATATTTCTGCCTTGAAGATGATCACTTCTGATCCTCATCCCCACTTTATTACATACAAAACCGCAGTTATCATCTCACACCCTTTTAAGCTGGAAATATTCAGACGGTAAGTAATAAGAGCCCTTGTGGGGGTATGCAGCAGTTTTCCACACATAAACGAATCCTTCCCTTTTGTCCACTTAGAATGGGAAACCTATTAATTCCACAGAACGAGGAGAGGGATGTGGGCCTGGCGTGTAGGGAATGCGTAAGTACCAGTAGGGCAAGGTGAATTTGATTCCTGTTTTGCAGATGTGACTGTTAGGTTGTTAGGGTTAATTTAATAACCCAGGTGGAATTGATTTGGAGATAGACTTAGCACTTCTGATCCTCTGACTGGGTCTAGCCTCCAGCTCAATATACCGTCCTCAATTTGCCTACAAGAAGAAAAAGATCTGAAGCTCAGCGTAATGCTGGCTTTAGCTGGAAGAATCCAGCCTTTAAGCCATCTATATGTGTAGCCATGAAGGACCTTCTAATCTGTCTTGTGAGCCCTTATGGGGCCACCTCACAGCAACAATTTATGCCCACGTGTCAGCCTCACAGACTCAGGAGCTGTTTCTATTCATTGTAAAGCAGACCAGATGACATTTCAGGATGAAAGAAATGTAAGTCATCATTACATAGGGCATCAGGCTAACAAGTCACCTGTTAGTTGAGCAGCAGACTAGTTAGTGCATTGATGAAAATGCAGACCATTGGATTATCCTCATTTATAGCATTTATGTCACGCTTGACCTTCAACAAACTTGGTTAACTTAACCATCGTCCATTACCTGATAGTCTTAGAACCAATAGTATGTAAATCCTTATAGAAGTTATTTCTTGACCAGTCAATTCATGAGTATTCTTTGTTTTCTCTCTTATTATCTCATTATCTCTTTGTTTCTAAGGGACCTAAGACAAGCCACTGAAGCTGCTTGTCTTTGACAAGTCATTTTAACCTGTTTCCTTAACTAAAAGGTAGGGATTGTATAGACAACGCCTGTTGTGCATTAAAAGAACCATAAATCTCATTTTTCCACTTGCATACCACTTTCCGTTTCCCCATTGTGATGCAGAAAGCTGCCGTGGCGTGCCAAGACACATCCAGGGTGGGCTGTTTGGGGGGAATGGTTTTAATTTTAAGCCTTTTAAGTGAAAACCCTTAGACCTTGCCTCTGTTTTGTTAAATTACGATTCTAGCAAAATAAGGAAAAATTAGTGAAGCACTAGACTTTGGAAACTCTTTCCTGTATATTTGAAATGATTTTCTTAAGACTGCTTTTCTTACCTGAAATTGTTTTGTTTTTTCCTAAGCAAATGAGTGCCTCTCCTTGGGAACTGGGTGGGAGTCTCTGGATGTGAGAGAACAGCAGGAAATGACCCTTTCTAAACAAAAGGACTCTTTAAGGCCTATCCTGAGTCTTTGTGTTTTGAGGAGGGGTTATGCAGAAAACCAGAGCTAGGAAATGAATCTCTGCATTAGCCATTCTAATGGGGGAAGGGAGAATGGAGAACATTCTCTCCTTGCACGCCCTCCCAAGTATCTAATGCCAGGGAACACTTACTGTGCGATCCAAAGAAGTGCAAAAAAGACCCTAGGAGCTGAGGTGGTGGTTCTTCAGGAGTGCGTGGCTTCAAGTCCCCTAGAGGAAAGAAAGAACCAGGTTGGGCAGAACGATACCCAATGTGATGTTCAGCTTTAACCTGGGCTTTCAGAATTTGCTTGAAAAAGCTCGTGATCAACAGAATGCAGAAATAAATACAAAATGAGGAAAGTATGAGAGGGGTTTTGCAGGATCTATTTGTCATTTATATCTTTTGTTTTTTTTTCTCAAGACGGAGTCTCGCTCTGTCACCCAGGCTGGAGTGCAGTGGTGTGATCTCAGCTCACTATAACCTCTGCCTCCTGGGTTCAAGTGATTCTCCTGACTCAGCATCCTGATTAGCTGGAATTACAGGTGCCTGCCACCATGCCCAGCTAATTTTTTTTATTTTTAGTAGAGACGAGGTTTCACTGTGTTGGCCAGGCTGGTCTCGAACTCTGCTGATCTCAAGTGATCCGCCTGCCTCGGCCTCCGAAAGTGCTGAGATTACAGTGCCTGGCCCATATATATGTTTATGATCGATTTATCATATATATCTTTATGATCTGTTTATCCATAGGTAGAAGTTAGAGTGTTATGATTTGCTAATAAATACCCAGTAAATAAATCAAAGATTTGAATTACTGTGTTAATGAGAAAATGAACTTTGAGGAATGCAAGTCCTTTTAAATGATCAGGTCCAGAGGGACTTTCAAATGAGACCACAGTCACGTCCTACTCCCCCCTTGAGCTATATATTCACCTCTCTGTTTTCACTGCTTGCTGTTGCTACAAGTAGCTATAAATTAACCTAATAATGCTGCACTGGACAGTGTAACTCACTCTATAGTTTAACAATGTATATAGCCAATCACTGATCAGTATAATTTGTGTAAACCAATGAGAATTCCTGGTAAACAACTTTATATCAGCCCACTCCCTTGTCCCTGCTCCTTTTTTTTTGCCTTTAAAAAGCCACTTGTAACTGCTTTTTAATTGGAATGCATAAGCCCCTGGGTTGCAGTCTTCAAGCTTGGCCAAAATAAACTCTACTTACATTAATTTTGCCTCACCTTTTATGTTGCTATCAACTTCTTTTCTCAATCTAAGCTGAAGAGGGAATTAGTAATCATTGCTGTGTGAGGTAGTGGGTCTGTGATGAAGAAATGTTGAGCCTTGCCCTGCAGTGGAATGTTCCCGCCTCTCCTCACTTCAAAGTGACCATTCATTGTATCAGTATTTGTGCAAGGAGATCCCAAATTTAAAATGCTAGAAAAGGGGATAGGTCTTATCAAAATTATTTTGCCATTATAAATTCTTGCTGTCTTGGAGCAATGAACTTCTCTGCTCTTCCAGGGACACTGCTGTTTTTTTTTTTTTTTCAAGGAATATAAATCTCACTAATAATTAGAAACACACGTCTTGAAAATGGTTTTGTGGTTTACTTCATTTTCAGAACACTTGAAAACGACAAACATCTTTTCTAAGAAAAAGCATTGTTTGTTACACCACCACTGTTTGTAGGCTTTTCATTGTAACTATATTTTTAGAAAGGCTGGCTCATGTGTTTGATGGGGACTGTGTGTTGAGGGTAGGGGTCTGGTTTATTTACTCCACAGCACCAGATGCTTTACAGAATTAAAGATAAGATTAAAGCTGCCACTCAGATCCCATTATGAAAGGGTTTTGTTTATATATTAAAGGCTTGGAAGACTCTTTATCTTAGATATGAAGCCAGCAATGCAGTATTCAAAAGAGATGTGATCATTGTAAGTTCCAGAGTTGATAGGGAAAAATTATTCTCACTGAAAATCCCAGTGTCTGAAGTGTTGGTAGGTTTTCTTCATTTTTTTTTTTTTTTTTTTTTTGAGACACTGTCGCTGTGTTGCCCAGGCTGGAGTGCAGTGGTGTGATCTTGGCTCACTGCAGCCTCCGCCTCCCAGGTTGAAGTGATTGTCCTGCCTCAGCCTCCCAAGTAGCTGGGACGACAGGCTCCTGCCACCGCACCCAGCTAATTTTTGTATTTTTAGTAAAGACGGAGTTTCACTATGTTGGTCAGGCTGGTCTTGAACTCCTGATCTCAGGTGATCTGCCTGCCTCAGCCTCCCAAAGTGCTAGGATTACACATGTGAGTCACCGCACCCAGCTGGTTTTCTTCATTTCTTTTTTCTTTTCTTTTTTTTTTTTTTTGAGATGAAGTCTTGCTCTATTGCCCAGGCTGGAATGCAGTGGTGCGATTTCAGCTCACTGCAACCTCCGCCTCCGGGGTTCAAGCTGTTCTCCTGCTTCAGCCTCCCGAGTAGCTGGAATTACAGGCACATGCCACCACACCTGGCTACTTTTTTTGTATTTTTAGTAGAGACGGGGTTTCACCATGTTGGCCAGGCTGGTCTTGAACTCCTGACCTCAAGTGATTCCCCGCCCCCTCCCCAGCCTCCCAAAGTGCTGGGATTACAGGCCTGAGCCACCATGCCCGGCCCTCATTTTCTTAATACATTGTTTAAACTCCTAATTTGAGAAAGGTTAATGTATAACATTGTAACAATTGGTAAGATACCAATTTACAAATATGGAAATATATATCAGATTCATTTAGAGGAGGTTGTATATGGTATACGATTGGCATATGTTTTTCATTCTGAAAGTATCAGTTATTTTCCTGTTATTATCTGTGGTAACATTGCTTGTATTTTTGTTGTTGTTGTTGAGACAGAGTCTCGCTCTGTCTCTGTCGCCCAGGCTGGAATGCAGTGGCGTGATCCCAGCTCACTGCAACCTCTGTCTCCCGGGTTCAAGCGATTCTCCTGCCTCAGCCTCCCAAGTACCTGGGACTACAGGCGCCTGCCACCACACTCAGCTAATTTTTGTATTTTTAGTAGAGATGGGGTTTCACTATGTTGACCAGGCTGATCTCAAACTCCTGACCTCAGGTGATCTGCCTGCCTTGGCCTCCCAAAGCACTGGGATTACAGGCATGAGCCACCACACCCGGCCACATTGCTTGTATTTTTAAAATAAAAGATTTTAAAAAAAAGTGTGATCCATTCTCTAAGCTGCTTGCCACCATGCAATATTGAGAGTCAGAAGAATGGTTCTCAGATCCCGTGCATTAAGAACTATTTGTGTATCAGCCTTCTAAAGCATGGCAAATAAGACAACATACGCAGGGGAGACACGTTTCCTGGGATCATTTGTGGTCGAGATGGATTCAGGAATGTAGCATGTCTGATTTTATTGGGTGCAGGAACTGCTTTTTCCAAAGCTCTTGGTATTCATGTAACTGATGGTTAACCCCGAATCAAAGTGAAAATGTCCTGAGCAGGCATGTTTGTCCATTCTCTCCATGTTCTTAGATCATCAAAGGGAAGTTCTTGCCCTTTGCAAGACTAGCATCTGTTGCCATTTGGTCATAGTGCACCCAGCCTGCTGACTCTGTATCTTCAAAACAAAAACAAAAGCCAGTAGGGAGGGAGCAAAGACTCAGAAGTGCTGTGGGGCTTTGGAATACTGTGAGTTTCTGATTTTGGTAAATGTACATCCAAGATATTTTAACCATTAACTGTCCCCTCTTCTACATTCCATTAAACCCCACTGGCCTTTAATCAACAAGAGAATTTCTCTTCTAATATCTTGGGTTGTGATTAGACGGATAGAGGAATCCTATTGGTGTGAGCTTACCTTGAAGTCAATGAAAAAGTGTTATTTTTCCTTCTTTTTTTGAGACGGAGTTTTGCTCTTGTTGCCCAGGCTGGAGTTCAGTGGCACGATCTCAGCTCAGTGCAACCTCCACCTCCTGGATTCAAGCGATTCTCCTGCCTCAGCCTCCCGAGTAGCTGGGACTACAGGCATGCACCACCACGCCCGGCTCATTTTGTATTTTTAGTAGAGATGGGGTTTCTCCGTGTTGGTCAGGCAGGTCTCGAACTCCCGACCTTAGGTGATCTGCCTGCCTTAGCCTCCCAAAGAAAAGTGTTATTTTTCCATCTACTGGTACTAAAGTCAGCCCAGGCAAAGCCTGGGTGCTGCTCAGTGCAGGAGACTCAGGCGTGGAAATGCAGCAGATTGACCTGGGTCCCTCCTCCCTTAAACCAGTACTCTGAAATCTCACCACGTAACTAACAAGCCCTGTACTTTCCAAATTGACATCACAATCATAGTCTTGCCGTGGCCGGGCGGGGTGGCTCATGCCTGTAATCCCAGCACTTTGGGAGGCCGAGGCGGGTGGATCACCTGAGGTCAGGAGTTTGAGACCAGCCTGGCCAACATGGATAAACCCCCATCTCTACTAAAAATACAAAATTAGCTGGACATGGTGGCACATGCCTGTAATCCCAGCTACTTGGGAGGCTGAGGCAGAAGAATCGCTTGAACCCGGGAGGTGGAGGTTGCGGTGAGCCAAGATCACGCCATCGTACTGCAGCCTGGGCAACAAGAACGAAATTCTGTCTCAAAAAAAAAAAACAAAAACAAAAATAAAAATGCTTGCCGTAAATACCTTTCCTCCCTCCCCACGCCTAATGGATTAATTTTTAGTCTTATAAATTAGGAAATTTCTCATATAGGGCTGAGATAAAGAGTAAGCGTTATTGTTCATGTAAAGCCCTGAAATAGTTTGCCTTTATCGAAAGCTCTAGGATATTTTCACAGTTCTTTTGTTGTATTAAAAATGTGCAGAACTACCTTCTACCCCAGGTGGTCCTCAGCAGAGCTTCTGTGTGGAGCAGAAAGTTTTCTCCTGGGATATTTTTTTCTATTTTAAGCCCTGTCTTATGCTTATTTCTGTTGGTCATTTCTCCCAGCATTTCTCAAAGGAAAGATAGTAACGTATTGCTTCTATTTTAGGGATTAAAGAATGATAAATGTATGGGGTTTTTAATTCATGTTATATTTTAAATTGAAACTACCAAGATTCATAAGCCATTTGTTCATCTAATTGGATCACATTGTGTTCAAGTTTCTTTTCACTGTTTTTGTTTTTTAAAATACAATCTTAAATAGTTACCCTTTCTCTCCTCACCCCCATTAGAAAACACAAGTAAGCAAAAAAAAAAAAAAGATTAAAAAAGGAAACAATTCTATAATTCCCCCACAACCAGTGTTAATACCTCAGTGTGTATCTTTTACATGTTCTTTTCTCTGTGCACACATGGCATCTATCATCTATTTGAACAAAAATGAGATCATAATAGGTTTTCCATTTATTTCACTTAACAGTATGTTATGAACATCTTTGCATGCCATTGGATTCATTTCTCTCTCTCTCTCTCTCTTTGTTTTTTTGAGTCGTTGTCTTGCTGTGTCCTCCAGGCTGGAGTGCAGTGGCACAATGCGATCATAGCTCACTGCAGCTTTGAACTCCTGGCCTCAAGCCATCCTCACACCTCAGCCTCCCAAGTAGCTGGGACTACAAGTGTGCACCACTATGCCTGGCTAAGTTTTTCTATTTTTTCTGTAGAGACGGGGTCTCATTATATTGCCCAGGCTGGTCTTGAACTCTTGGCCTCAGGTGATCCTCCCTCCTCAGCCTCCCAAAGTGTTAGGATTACAGGCGTGAGTCACTGCATCTGGCCAATTGGATACATTTCTGCAGCCAAATTTTAAATTCTTCCTATTGTGCTATAGTATGGATGTGCCTTAATGTATTTGACCCACCCCTTATTATTGGGCTTATTATTGAACTTATTTCCAGCTTAAGTGGTATAAACAGTGCTGTACATCCTCCTAGCTAAATCTGTGTATACACCCTTAGTGATTTCCTTAGCTTCAACTCTTAGAAGTGGAATTTCTGGGTCAAAGGGCATGCATTCTTTTAAAGATATTTGATGTTTATTGCCAGATCTTCTCTAGAACACTATTTCCACTAAGAGAATCAGCAGGCCCATTCCTTGCATCCCCTGCCCCTGCCATTTAAAAATGTCCAAAGATTGCTCCCTCTCTGTGGAGTTTTTCATATTTGTGTCCCATCCGTGACTCAGAATTAATATTCCAGCCTCATCTGTATAACACCTGGATGTTATATAGTGACTTTTTTTAACCTCATTTGAAGACATATCCCAGTTGTGTTTCTTATACTTCACTGGATACAAAAATGCTTAGCAGATAATTTCTGGGGGTGTCATTCTTGAGTTTATCGGACACCGTGAAGTGTGTTGATTTTTGTGTGTTAGGTGCTTGCTGTATTTTTCTGGCTATTAATGTCTGACGATGAGGCCAGTATTTTAGGTGTTGTGAGTGCAAGTACAGAATTTGAGTCAGCTCTAACATTTGTCAGGTAAAGCAATAACACTGCCGATTAAAACTTCATTGTAAGATGCATCCTGATTTCATAGATGTTACAGTGTGGAAACATGTCTCAGAATCAGTGGATATATTATTCTGTCATCTACTTTTCTGGTCACATCATTGGTTTGCTCTTGAGATGAGAACAGAAACACACTGGTCAGTTTGACATAAGTTTTGGTGGACAGTGAACCAAGTACATCCTTGGAAAGAATTTTATAATTACAGTTGAATCAACAATGCTTCAATGCTTTTTTTTTTTTTTTTTTTTTTTTTTTGGAAATAGGGTCTCTCTGTCACCCAGGATGTGGAGTGCAGTAGCGTGATCATAGCTTACTATAACCTCAACCTCCTGGGCTCAAGCGATCCTCCCACCTTAACCTCCTGAGTAGCTGGGACCACAGAGCTGTGTCGCCACACCCTGCTATTTTTTTTTTTTTTTTTTTTTTTTTTTGAGACAAAGTTTCACCCTTGTCACCCAGGATGGAGTGCAATGGCACCATCTCGGCTCATTGCAACCTCCACCTCCTGGGTTCAAGTGATTCTCCTGCCTCAAGCCTCCCAAGGAACTGGAATTACAGGCGCCTGCCACCATGCCCGGCTAATTGGTCTATTTTTAGTAGAGATGGGGTTTCATCATGTTGGCCAGGCTAATCTCGAACTCCTGACCTCAGGTGATCCGCCTGCCTCAGCCTCCTAAAGTTCTGGGATTACAGGCGTGAGCCACCACTCCCGGTTCACCCTGCTAATTTTTAAATTTTTTTGTAGAGATGGGGTCGCACTGCATTTCCCAGACTTTTCTCTAACTCCTGGCCTCAAGCAATCCTCCTGCCTTGGCGTCCCAAAGTGTTGAGACTTACAGGCATGAGCTACCATGCTTTGCCCCATAATGCCTTTTATTAGGTACAGACCGTGGCGTATATCTCCTTGTGAAAATGATTCTTTTCCTCCCTCTTCAAATTGAGGATGCTGCCTTGGAGCTCCAGCATGTTGCAGCTCCTTAAGTATTTCTCAGGATGAAGGAGAGACCATTCAGGGCAATTGCATCTTCCCTGGAGGGGCTGTTTTCACTGTGATGCCCGCAACATACCAAGAGCCAAATCCTGTCTGAGGAGTGCAGCTCCGGTCTCCCCATATGGGCAGGGCAATCACCATTAACCCCAGCCCACAGGCCTCCTTAATTGTTAACAGACATTCTGAGAAGTGCACGCCCTCCACAAAGCCTACACACATGTGTTCGAGTGTGACTCTAGGAAATGAGCAGATGTAATGGAAACCTCAGTATTGACTCATCCCGATTGTTATATATGAGTGGAATTTGCATCTCATTTAGTGTTTATTTTAGTAGATTCCAATTGAGGTCATGGAGTGCTGAATTTATATGCATCATAGCACCTTTCTCAAAGGAATTGGGAGCTCTTTTGCAAGATAAAAGATGTCTTCTTTTCCCTTAGCCCTTGGTTTTGTTTGGCAGATGGTGTAGGTGAAGAGAACATTAGTTGTGGAAGAGGTATGTATGACTCCCTTGGGTACAGTCATTGATATTTGTTAAAGACAGCCTGAGAGTCTGTTGTCTTGGCCTTTCTGGGGGATGGAGAAGTCGTTACTGAGAAGCAGTTTTCCTGCCTTCTTGGAAAGACCTCAGTCAACACAGGAAACAATGGGAGAATAACATTTGATCCTACCTAAACGGACAGCATTGTGTAATATGGGCAGAGAGGGCTTAGAAATTCAGAAAGAGATCAGTGTGGACCAGAATAAAAGGCTTTGAGAAAGAAAGGTGGACCTTGAGGAACTGGTAATATTTAAATAGAAATGGGTACTGGGTTAGGAGAGTTTCACCATCATAAAAGTTTGGGGCCTGGCATGGTGGCCAATGTCTGCAATTCTGGCACTTTGGGAGGTGGAGGCTGGGAGGCTGAGGTGGGAGGATTGCTTGAGGCTAGAAATTCGAGACCAGCCTGGGGAACACGATGAGACACTGCCTTTATAAAAAGTAAAAAAAAAAAAAAAGATTAGCAGGCATGGTGGTGTGTGCCTGTAGTCCCATCTACTTGGGAGGCTGAGGTGGGAAGATTGCTTGAGCCCAGGAGGTCGAGGCTGCAGTGAACTGTGGTCTTGTCATTGCACTCCAGCCTGGACAACAGAGTGAGGCCCTATCTCTTTAAAAAAAAAAAAAAAAAAAGTTTTGGAAGTAAGAATGAATGTAGCACATTTACAGGAGCAGGGAAAAGCTGTATCTGTTACTTTTTAATGAATGAATTGTATGTATTTGGGGATACATTAAAAAATTTTTAGGCTGGGCGTGGTCCTCATGCTTGTAATCCCAGCACTTTGGGAGACCAAGTGGGAGGATTGCTTGACCCAGGAGTTCGAGACTAGCCTGGGCAACATGGTAAAACCCTGTCTCTACAAAAAATACAGAAATTAGCCAGGCCTGGCAGCGTGCACCTGTAGTCTCAACTATCAGGAGGCTGAGATGGGAGGATCAGGATCACTTGAGCCCAGGAGGTCAGAGCCACGATGAGCCATGATTGTGCCACTGCACTCAGCCTGGGCTGCAGAACAGGACCCTGTCTCAAAAAAAAAAAAAAAAAATTGTTATTATTTGTCAATGTCATTGGTTTTCCAATCAGGCCTGTTCCACAGGTGATTGATATACAACCTGGGAAGAAGTTAGACACCTGCAGAACCCAATGCCAGTTAGCTAAGTCTTTTTTTTTTTTTTTTTTTTAACTCATTTGGGTCCTAGTATTCAAGGCCATGCAAGCTGTTCAGATGACCATACTGGAAAAATAAGGAATTTTTTTCTTTGGTTATTCTTCCATAAGTTTCTTTTTTATTCCAGCAGGGTGCAGTGGTGCAATCTCGGCTTACCGCAACCTCTGCCTCCTGGGCTCAAGCAATTTTCCCATCTCAGTCTCCTGAATAGCAGTCGCGCGCCACCACACCCAGCTAATTTTTGTATTTTTAGTAGAGACAGTGTTTCACCATGTTGCCCAGGCTGGTCTTGAACTCCTGAGCTCAAGTGATCATCCCCGGTCAGCCTCTCAATGTACTGGGGTTACAAGCGTGAGTCACCACGCCCAGCCTTAACTTTCTGGATGAAGCCATTTACTCCATAACTTTGCTTATTTTTTCCTGTTTTTTGTTTTCTTTTTTGTTTTTGTTTTTTTTGGGTTGGGGGGGGTGCTTCTTCATTCTGCCTCTTCAGAACAGCATGGCTGTTTATCAGCCGTGGTGACTCAGCCCAATGTATAATTCCTAGATGATCTAGTCATCCCAAAGGTACTCAACTCCTACTTGGATTAGGCCCTGCTGGTGCAATGAGCAGCAAACAGACATTGTCCTTGTTCATCCTGGAAGTTACAGTGTAGTTGAAAGTGTATATTAAACAGTGAAGCACAGGTAAATAGAGAATAACAAACTGTAATAAGTGCTAGGGAGGAAGAGCGCAGTTGATGTGAGATCGATAGTTGATGGTCACAAAGGGACCTTTTTGACTTTGTTCTAGGCACTGTTCACATCACTGGGTGTGAACTCAGTCATCTTCACTGTGCTGTGGGGTAGTTATCCACCACCGCTCCTCCCAGTAGAGGAGGAACTGAGGCTCAGTGAGTTGAATAACTTGCCCTGGGTCACAGCTAATAAATAACAGAGCCTGGATTTGAACCTGGTCAGTTAGTTCAAAATCCATCATCTTTCACTAGACCTCATTGCCAGTTTAGAGGTACTAGAGAAGTTTACTTCAAGGGAACAAGAGTTCTCTTCCTTAGGCCCGTATCTCTCAGGATCCTGCCTCCCTAAACAGAAGAGCTTGCAACACAGGACTTGTGTAAGCTCTCAGCAATCAGTAATGTGGAAACTAATCTTGTCAAGGAGATGACCAATTACAGGATCCCTAGTTTAAGAAAATCTAAATGGCCTTGGGCTTCCTCTTGCCCAAATCTAGTCTTTTCTACTTCTTCCATCCTGCCTGTCTAGACCCTTAAGTTAGACCCCCAGAACCTCATTGGACTCTCCCCACCCTTAGTCCATCTAACATGAATGGCAGATTCCTTTTCCAAAGGCACTACTCCAGCTGGGCACGGTGCCTCACACCAGCAATCCAGCACTTTAGGAGGCTGAGGCAGGCGGATCACCTGAGGCCAGGAGTTTGAGACCAGCCTGGCCAACGTGGCGAAACCCTGTCTCTACTAAAAAATACAAAAATCAGCCAAGTGTGGTGGCGGGTGCCTGTAATTCCAGCTACTTGGAAGGCTGAGGCAGGAGAATCGCTTGAATAGGGGAGGAGGGGTTTGCAGTGAGCCAAAATGATACCACTACATTCCAGCCTGGGCAACAGAATGAGACTGTCTCAAAAACAAAACGAACAAAAATCAAAGGCCCTACTCCATAAATCAATTGCACCAAAAAACATTTGGAGGCTCCTTGATCAAAGATTTTATGTATGTGATAGTGTTCTAAAGACAGTAGAGTGCTGTGCAATTGCACACCACCGTGTTCTGGTGATAGTAAGATCCAATTTTGAGAAATAACTCTCTCATCTCTTAAAATTCAAGTTAAAAAGTGTATAATTGAATAGTTCTTAGAATATTCAGAGCTGCGGAACTATCACCACTATCCAATTTTAGAACATTTTGTCAACCCCTGAAAAAAATCCCAAATCCATTAACCAATCAGTCACCATTTCCTCCTCTCCCTAACCCAAAGCAACTGCTAATCTGCTTTTTTCCCTCTATGGATTAGCCTATTTCAGACATTTCATGCAAATGGAATGATACAAGATCGGTCTTTTGACTTTTTTCACTTAGCATCATGTTTTCAAGGCTCATCCATCTTGTTGCATGAATTGGTACCTTTCCCATTGTTTGAGTGATATCGCCGTTGTATGGATGTGCCACATTTTGTTTGTCCATTCATCTGTTAACATATATTTGGGTTGTTGACGCTTTTTAGATGTCAATCTGTTTCTTACAAAGCATTCCACCTCCAGGTCCCTCAGTGTCTAGTGCCTAGAGTGTTTTCTCTTTTTTTTTTTTTGAGACGGAGTTTTGCTCTTGTTGCCCAGGCTAGAGTGCAATGGTGTGATCTCAGCTCACTGCAACTTCTGCCTCCTGGGTTCAAGCAATTCTCCTGCCTCAGCCTCCCAAGTAGCTGGGATTACAGGTGTGAGCCACCATGGCTGGCTAATTTTGTATTTTTAGTAGAGAAGGGATTTCTCCGTGTTGGTCAGGTGGGCCTCAAACTCCCAGCCTCAGGTGATCTGCCTGCCTCGGCCTCCCGAAGTGCTGGGATTACAGGTGTGAGCCACCACGCCCAGCCTAGAGTGTTTTCTTTAATCTTTTCCAGCTATTTCTACTTTTTTCTGTCCGAGCTTATCCTTTGGGCTTTCCCCCAATAGGACTGTTGAGTCAGTTACTGACTTAGCACAGTGAATATGCGTCCTAATACATTCTTTATTTTTTATTTTATTTTATTTTTGAGACGGAGTCTTGCTCTGTTGCCAGGCTGGAGTGCAGTGGCGCGATCTCAGCTCACCACAACCTCCGACTCCCTGGTTCAAGCCATTCTCCTGCCTCAGCCTCTCGAGTAGCTGGGATTACAGGCAAACACCACCACGCCCAGCTAATTTTTGTAGTTTTAGTAGAGATGGGGTTTCACCATGTTGGCCAGGATGGTCTCGATCTCTTGACCTTGTGATCTGTCCACCTTGGCCTCCCAAAGTGCTGGGATTACAGGCATGAGCCACCGCACCCAGCCTTACTTATATTCTTTTATGTGTCTACATGTATTCATTTAGATGTTGAGCTCAGTTTTTTAAAAGACAATTCATCCAACAAGTATATATTGAATACCAACTATGTGCCTGGCACTAGTTGGCAGTTGGAATAAATCAGTGAACAAAGCTAAGAGCCCTGCCTCCATGGGGACTTAAACATTTTGGCAAAACTTACATTCTGGGTGACTTAAAATACACACACACAGACACACACATTTAACTGCTACTCTTGTATTTATTATTTTTTTTGAGACGGAATCTCGCTCTGTTGCCTAGGCTGGAGTGCAGTGGTACAATCTCGGCTCCCTGCAACCTCAGCCTCTGCTGAGTTCAAACGATTCTCCTGCCTCAGCCTCCCAAGTAGCTGGGACTACAGGCATGTGCCACCATGCCTGGCTAATTTTTTGTATTTTTAGTAGAGACGGGGTTTCACCATGTTAGCCAGGATGGTCTCGATCTCCTGACCTTGTGATCTGCCCCCCTTGGCCTCCCAAAGTGCTGGGATTACAGACAAGAGCCACCGTTCCTGGCCAACTACTACTCTTTTATATTTCTGGGTGACTTTAAAATATATATGTGTGTGTGTGTGTGTGTGTGTGTGTGTGTGTGTGTGTATATATATAAATAAAATTAACTGCTACTCTTATATTTCCAGCACCTGACCACGAAATGTCATATGGTTTAGATGGTCAATAAACATTATTTGATAACTGACATTGAAATTTTCTTTTTTCCTTTTTTTATTGTTTGTTTGTTTTGTTTTTTTTTTAGAGACAAGATCTCACTGTGTCAGCCAGGCTGAAATGCAGTGGTGCAATCATAGCTCACTGCAGCCTCTAACTCCCAAGCTCAAGACATCTTCCTACTCCAGCCTCCTGGAAAGCCAGGACTGCACGTGCACACAGCCATGCCAGGCTAATTTAAAGAAAATTTAAGAGATGAGGTGCTGCTACTTTGCCCAAGTTGGTCTTTAACTCGTGGGCTCTAGTGATCATCTGCCTTAGCATTTCAAGACGCTGGGATTACAGGTGTGAGCCACTGTGCCTGGCCATGAAATTTTCTTAATAATTTTTAATGAAGCCACTTAATCCTCTCCAGACTGTAAAGATCTCTGTCTTATTTCATACTGGCACTGTAATCACAGTTGCCGAGTTTATTCATGAAGGTGAAAGTGTCCCTTTGGCGAACAGAAACAAACTTGGGAAAAGCACATCTCACTTCCTCCTGTATGTGTCTTTACTCCAGACCCTGACCTGTGTTTAGCTCCTTCTGCAGGCCGTTAAGTAGGAGTCTTATTCTAAGGATTGGAATCTTCTGGAGATTCTGTGGGAGACAGAGGAGGGAGGGTGGTGTGCGTTCCTTACTTACTGTCAAAATTGAGAAATTTCCCTCCTGGCCGGGCATGGTGGCTCACGCCTGTAATCCCAGCACATTGGGAGGTGGAGGTGGGTGGGTCACGAGCTCAGGAGTTCGAGACCAGCATGGGCAACATCTCGAAAACCCATCTCTACAAAAAATTTAAAAATTAGCTGGGCGTCGTGGCATGTGCCTGTAGTCTCAGCTACTTGGGAGGCTGAGGTGAGAGGATTACTTGAGCTTGGGAGGCAGAGGCTGCAGTGAGCCGTGATCGCACCACTGCACTCCAGCCTGGGTGACAGCAAGACCCTGTCTCAAAAAAAAAAAAAAGAAAAAGGAAATGTTTAGGCCGGGCACAGTGGCTTACGCCTGTAATCCCAGCACTTTGGGAGGCCAAGGCGGGTGGATCACAAGGTCAGGAGTTCCGGAGACTAGACTTGCCCACATGGTGAAACTCTGTCTCTACTTTAAAAAAATTCAAAATTAGCTGGGCGTTGTAGTCCACACCTGTAATCCCAGCTACTCAGGAGGCTGAGGCAGGAGAATCGCTTGAACGCAGGAGGCGGAGGTTGCAGTGAGCCGAGATCGTGCCATTGCACTTCAGCCTGGGCAATAGAGTGAGACTTCGTCTCAAAAAAAACAGAAAAAGGAAATGTTTCTCCTCCTTTCTGTCCCATAGTAGGCAAGTGTTTGTTCAGTTACTAACAAAGTCGAGGCTTGTCTGGCGGTGAACACGGTGCCTACTAGGAAGGGCTGCCAGCTCCTTACACACCTTGTTATAATTAGTTGCAATTAGGCACCTTTCTTCCCCAGTGTCTTTTGGAACTGATAGTAGCAGGGCTTTCACAGAACACTCTGAGAATTAATGAGTTAACATTTGCAGAGGCCTCTGGAAATGTTAAGTGCTTGGTGTTCTTATCTTCTCTCTGAGCTTGGTTGCCTTATAAGGCTGTCCACTGAGGCTGAGGGACCTTTGTGGGGAACAGGGCCAGCCCTGAGCCCAGATGACTGTGGCAGTCCATGACTGTTCCCGGAATGGGCTCAGATTTCTTATTTTAATAGGAATGACACTACTTTTTTTTTTTTTTGTAATTATTAGTGTCAGTCTCACACGTACTTTCCCCCCAACTTTACTACATCTATTTTTAGCACCCCATCTCCATGGTTCTTGCCCTCTCAAAACCAATTATAGTAAAATCCATTTGAACAGAGATACTCCAGTTCAAGTTAAGTTCTTCCATTTTCTTTTCCTGGAAAGATAGGCTACTTATCCCAAGAATTATTTGAAGTTAGTTCATTCTTTTTTAAGTGCTGTATTGAGGAGAGAAAAATAGTAGATAAAACATTCCAATAGTACTTCATTTTTTTTAAACCAATGAATTAAAATGCACACATATTCAACAGAGAGGTCTATAAAAGTTTTAACTTCTCATGAAACAGACATTTCCAACAATAGTATGTAAACATGGACATTTACATATTCAAAAGCTACTTTCCAAGATTTTTCCCTCCTACCTGGGTTGTCAGTATAATGACATCGATTTAGGCTATCATAGGCCTTTTGAGCTGGAAGGTCACCCAAGAACCGTATTTGTTCAACACCCTCACTTAAAAAGATGGGGCCGCTGAAGTCCAAGGTGGTGTCTGGAACACATTCCAGTTTTTTAAGCAGGCTGGACTTTTCTAATTGACATTGTTTTTTGTTTGTTTGTTTGTTTTGAGGCAGAGCCTTGCTCTGTTGCCCAGGCTGGAGTGCAGTGGCACCATCTTGGCTCACTGCAGCCTCTGTCACTCAGGTTCAAGTGATTCTCCTGCCTCAGCCTCCTGAGTTGCTGGGAGTACAGGCATGCACCACTATGCCTAGCTAATTTTTGTATTTTTTAATAGAGATAGGTTTTTGCCAGGCTGGTCTCAAACTCCTGGCCTCAAGCGATCCTCCCACCTTGGCCTCCCAAAGTGCTGGGATTACATGCATGAGCCACCATGCCTGGCCGGCATGGTTCTAATTGATCCCTATTTCTCTCTCTGGAAGGAGAGTGGGCATCTCTTTCTGGATCCCTTGAGGTCAAGTAAAATAACCCCTATACTTTTCAAATGTTGTAAGTAGAGAGAATGATAGCTACTCTCAGCCTGCTCCAAGAAGAGTGCTATCACAGGTGAATCCTGTAAGATAAATACCAATATTTGGTGCGGTGGGGAGCATCAAGAAAGTGGCACAAGGTTAGAATGTTAGAACATTATTTCTTTTTTAAGACAGAGTCTCACTGTCGCCCAGGCTGGAGAACAGTGGCATGATCTCGGCTCAGTGCAAACTCCGCCTCCCCAGGTTCAAGCAATTCTCCTGCCTCAGCCTCCTGAGTAGCTGGGACTACAGGCATGTGCCACCACGCCCGGCTAATTTTGTATTTTTAGTAGAGACTGGATTTCACCATGTTGGCCAGGCTGGTGTCGATCTCTTGACCTCGTAATCCGCCCGCCTCAATCCCTCAAAGTGCTGGGATTACAGGCACGAGCCACCGCATTCAGCTAATTTTGTATTTTTAGTGGAGACAGGGTTTTGCCATGTTGTCCAGGCTGGTCTCAAACTCCTGACCTCAGGTGATCTGCCCACCTCAGCCTCCCAAAGTGCTGGGATTACAGGTGTGAGCCACCGCGCCTAGCCAGAATGTTATTTCTTAAATCTTTCTTGACCTTAGAAATATTTATTTTTGTCATGCCCCCTCCCCCATCCCCTCCTCCCCTTTTAATGTCATCAGAACAACAGGCAGTGTGGGTCATTGATTGCTATCTATGCTGGCTCAGTGGCTATCGTCATTTTTATTAATGATACACTTCTTTTCGCCAGGGCAGATAGCTTGTAAGTAAACATAAATCCTATTTAGAAACAATGAACAAATATTTTTGGTGAGCTTTGGACCTCTTGTATCTGTGGATGTTTATAGGCAATCTCTTGTTTATAGGAAATGGTGCAGAGCTGAGGAACTTTGGCCTCAGTAGTGGTGGGAAGTGGGACAAAGTAGGCCAGGTCTGTTGCTGGTTAGCTCACTTGATTAGAACAGTATGCTAATGAACCCAAGGTCACTGGGCCATCTGTGTATGGGTCAGCCAGCTCTGCTCTGCTGGGATCCCAGACCTTGGCCAGGAGGCTGGGCAATATGTATCATTGGTCATGAGGCTGCAGCAGATAGAAAGATCAGTACTAATCCATCACCAGACCCAGAAAACAAATTCAAAACACATGCCCTGTGGATAGTACACTATCTGTGGCTCTTTAATTTATGAGGGTATCATAACAGATTTTTGTAATTTTCTTAAACAGATTTTTTTTTTTCTGATTAATAATAAACTGCATGTTATTGAGGATCCTGGGAAAATAAAGTATGAGGAAGGAAACAAACTTCACTATTTTTCCCAGGACTGACAGAGGTTCCATTTTGGATTTTTCCATCCTTGATGTTCCCTTCCCTTGGCTTCCATGACACCACACTTGATTGACTTTCCTCTTCTCCCTGACCCCACCCCTACATTCTCCTTTTCCCCTTTCCTCCTGAACTTGGTTTGTAAATGATAGTGTTCCTTGGCACTCCGTCCTGCCTCTTCATTTCTCATGGTCCTGCATTCCCATGGATGGTGTCCTTTGTCCCAGACTTCTGTCCTGAAATCCAGATTCAAATATCCCAAGTGTCTACACCACTTCTAATTGGATGCTAATGTGTCCAGTAAATGATCCCATTATCCCCACCATCTAACCTGCACCCCTGTGTTCCTCCTCTCTAGGAGTCACAACCTTCACCTAGGTGCCCAGCCCTTCCCCTCCCCTCCCTGACTAATCCATCACCAGATTCAACAATTCCACTTTCCAAATATCTCTCAAATCTGTTGACTTACCTCTACCCTGCTGCTGTCCTATTTCAGGCTACCAGCAAAGCTTCTGCACAGCCATTTCAACCTTAAGCCACTTTCCTTGTTTCCAGCCTTGTCTGCCTTTCAGTCCTTGCTGTCTTCAGGAGAGCCAGCTAACCTTTCACAGAATGGAAATATACTCTGCCATTCTGCTTAAAACCTTTAACTGTGTCCAGGTGGTCTCATCTGCAACTTTCTCTGGCAGACCCTATGCTTCAGTCATACCGAGCTTCATTCACTTCTGATACCGCATCATCTCTTTCATCTATCCAGTAAGCATTTTTATGGATAATCAATTGTCACATATCAGGTTCTGGGAGGGTGCTTCAGGAAACTCAGAGTCTTGGATGGGGAAAGGCCAAGACAGACCTGGGAGGATAGGCTTGGCTGGAAAGGCTGTATTGACTGGCTTTGGGAAAACCTGGAATAAGACTGCTTGGTGTGTTAGAAGGCAGTGTGTGTACACACTGTGCCTTGTGCGATGTTTGACAGCTTTTCCTCTGGTCTTTGAAAAGGATGACTCCTTGGAAAAGTTATTCCAGGAGCATGTTGCATAGAAGAAAAGACATCCTGAAGTCTTCATCTAAGAGAAGTGCTTCTGAAGTTGGTCAGTTTGTTTTTGTGTTAGCCTTATACTTAAAATCACTGTGTATGGGGCTAAGTTTTAACGTAACACAATGAATCCCCTTTGTAACATTCCAAGTGATATGTCCCATTGCAATGTGGGATTTTCAGAATTGGGAAATCCCTGAGAGCCAGGATGTAGAGTGTTGTTTCCCAATACCCTAGTGGTTTATGAGTTGGGAGAATTGTGTATACCCTAGCCATGTTCCCTGTTTCTTCTTGGGTTTGTTTTGCATCCCCCTTGCCAGATAAACTAAACAAAATGATAAAGAGTAGAAAAGGCTGTCCATTAGTGGAGTTAATGTTTGTGTAAATGTTAATCCATAGGAAATACAGTGTTGCTTTCCAGTCTAACAGACTCTTTGGCCCCTCATCCTACCCTCTTGGTGATTTTCATTGTTTTGTTGTTGTTGTTGTTTGTTTTGTTTTGTTTTGCTTGAGACAGAGTCTCCTTCTGTCACCCAGGCTGGAGGGCAGTGGTGTGATCTCTGTCCACTGCAACCTCTGCCTCTCGGGTTCAAGCCATTATTATGTCTCAGCCTCCCTAGTAGCTGGGATTACAGGTGCCCACCACCATGCCTGGCTAATTTTTCTTTTTGAGATGGAGTCTCGCTCTGTTGTCCAGGCTGGAGTGCAGTGGTGCGATCTTGGCCCACTGCAAGCTCCGCCTCCTGGGTTCACGCCATTCTCCTGCCTCAGCCTCCCGAGTAGCTGGGATGTGCCACCAGGTCCAGCTAATTTTTTGTATTTTTAATAGAGGCGGAGTTTCACTGTGTTAGCCAGGATGGTCTCGATTTCCTGACCTCGTGATCCGCCTGCCTCGGCCTCCCAAAGTGCTGGGATTACAGGCGTGAGCCACTGCACCCTGCCCTTTTTTCTGTTTTTGAGACAGTCTCCCTCAGTCGCCTAGGCTGGACTACAGTGGTGCAATCTCGACTCACTGCAAGCTCTGCCTCTTGGGTTCAAGCAAGTCTCCTGTCTCAGCCTCCCGAATAGCTGGGATTACAGGCATGCACCACTACGCCCAGCTAATTTGTGTATTTTTAGTAGAGACGGGGTTTTGCCATGTTGGCTAGGCTGGTTTTGAACTCCTGACCTCAAGTGATCCTGCCCGCCTTGGCCTTCCAAAATTCTGGGATTACAGGTGTGAACCACTGCTCCTGGCCTTGTTTTGTTTATTGGTGGGGGAGTTTGTTCTTCTAAGAGACAGATGGACCTTTTTTTTATTTTTATTTTTTAAATCTAGTTTAAGAATACAATAAAATCTTCTGATTCTGTTTGTGAACACTGGTAAGTTTGTTACAATGTTAAAATATTTTACTTCTGTAGAAAGAAAACCAAATATATCACGATGACTGGGTATTTAAGCTTTTACCAGAACGTTTGGAATTGTCCAATGCCCTCTGTTTTTCCTTAGTGCCTTCATAGTACTGATTCACAGTGAACCTTCACTACTTAGCCCCAGATAACTGATTATCAGTGGTTGAAATCAACGTGGAGATGTCTCAGAAAACCTGTTTTTCAGAAACTTCTAGAAAGTTGCAAACAAAAAAAACATGAATGTCATCGTGTCATCTCATTTTTCTGTTTTTGAAAAATTATGAAGTTTTAAGTAATTGTGACTTTTAAACATGTAAAAGTATGGAAGTACATCTAGTAAACAATGCAATGTAAATTCCCCCTCAATTTCCCAACCCCATCCCCATTTGCTGTCCAGAAGTGTGACCACAGTTAACGGTTTAATGTGCATCCTTTTTATGTACTTAACATACATAAATTTTAACTTGACATTAAAGTTTAGATCTTCCATGTTAGTATGTACAGCTGTAACACATTCTTTTTTTTTTTTTTTTTAACACATTCTTTTTTTAGTAGCCACATAGTGTTTCAATGTATGGATGTTCCAAAATACATTAACCATTTCCTGCTGTAACAATTTAACTTTTTAGAATTCAACTATGTGTACTTTTGTAATTAAAAATGTGAATTTTATTTTGCCTATGTGTTCTTCATGAAACAGGATATGTACGTTGGTATAGTTTATATGTGTTACCATATGTAACACATGTATATGAAGAATAACTACATAAATATTTGAACAACTTATGCGCTATTTAAAAATTTTTTTTAACCATCTGTCATTTTATAATATAACTTACTCTTTAATTCTAGAACTTGTTTAATATTGAGATTCCTAGAAATGCAATTTCTGGATGAAAGTGATGTGCATTTAATTTTTCAGTAGATAATACTGAATTGCTCTCTACAATTACATCAATTTATAGTCCCATCTAGCTGGTCCATTTCTCAATATGTTTTCTAACATTTGAGATTATGTTTCTTTTTCTTTTTAAGAGACGGAACCTGGCCTATGTTGCTCAGGCTAGCTTCAAACTCCCGGGCTCAAGGGGTGGGTCCTCCCGCCTCAGCCTCCCCAGTAGCTGGGACACAGGTGCATACCGCCTGGCCTGGCTTAGAGATTGTCCTTCTTATTCTGTAATCATTGGCTAGACGAGGGCATTTCACTGTGGTGTTTTGTATTTTTCTAATTACAGAAGTGTATCATTTTCAAGTGTTCACTAGCTATTTTTAGTTTTTCCACAATTTGGTTATCTTTTGTCTATTTTTCTGTTAGATTGCATTTTTGATTTTGTAGGCACTCTTTATTTCTATTATTATTATTATTTTTTGAGACAGAGTCTCACTCTGTCACCCAGGCTGGAGTGCAGTGGCGTGATCTCTTCTCACTGCAACCTCCGTCTCCTGGGTTCAAGCGATTCTCTTGCCTCAGCCTCCTGAATAGCTGGGGCTACAGGCATGTGCCACCACGCCTGTCTAATTTTTGTATTTCTAGTAGAGACTGGGTTTTACCATGTTGGCCAAGCTGGTCTCAAACTCCTGACCTTAAGTAATCCATCTGCCTCGGCCTCCCAAAATGCTGGGATTACAGGTGTGAGCCACCACTCCTGGCCTTGGCACTCTTTATACGTTGTAAACATTGATTGTTTTTGTCTTTAATATATTTTAGAAATATTTTCCCTAGTCTTTTTGCTTGTCCTTTTAAAGATAGGCCCCTGCTATCCTTTGCTGTGAATGTCATCATCTGCAT
The DNA here is from genome assembly GCF_028885655.2 of Pongo abelii. Taxonomy (NCBI): domain Eukaryota; kingdom Metazoa; phylum Chordata; class Mammalia; order Primates; family Hominidae; genus Pongo; species Pongo abelii. The sequence goes on from NC_071992.2 coordinate 32,255,407, forward strand.
AGAAACTCCAAGATTATCAGTTGAAAAAAAAAAAAAACAGAACTAATAAACTTCAGTAAGATGGCCAGATGAGAAAAACACAAAAATCACAGGGTTTTAATTTTATTTTTAAAAATATGGCTGGGGGCGACGGCTCAGGCCTATAATCCTAGCACTTTGGGAAGCTGTGGCGGGTGGATTACCTGAGGTTGGGTGTTCAAGACCAGCCTGGCCAACATGGCAAAACCCCATCTCTACTAAAAATATAAAAATTAGCCGGGCGTGGTGGTGCACGTCTGTAGTTCCAGCTGCTCAGGAGGCTGAGGCAGGAGAATCGCTTGAAACCGGGAGGCAGAGGTAGCAGTGAGCCAAGATCATGCCATTGTACTTCAGCCTGGGTGACAGAGTGAGACTGCATTTCAAAAATGTGTGTGTGTGTGTGTGTGTGTGTGTGTATGTGTCAGCATAGGAAAGTAGTACAGGTAGAGAGCATTTCTAAACTCAAAATGCCCCACAATCTGAAGCTTTTTGAGCACTGACGTACCACAAGTGGAAAATTCCACACTTGACCTCATGTGACAGGTTTCAGTCAAAACTTGGTTTTCATGCACATGAGTATTAAAAATGTTTTATAAAACTACCTTCAGGCTATGTTTTTGTGTATGTGTGACAGCACACACACACACACACACACACACACACACACACACACACATATATTTTTGAGATGCAGTCTCACTCTGTCGCTCAGGCTGGGGTACAATGGCATGATCTTGGCTCACTGCTACCTCTGCCTCCCAGTTTCAAGCGATTCTCCTGCCTCAGCCTCCTGAGCAGCTGGAACTATAGACGTGCACCACTACGCCCGGCTAATTTTTGTATTTTTAGTAGAGATGGGGTTTTGCCATGTTGGCCAGGCTGGTCTTAAACACCCAACCTCAGGTAATCCACCCGCCACAGCTTCCCAAAGTGCTAGGATTATAGGCCTGAGCCATCGCGCCCAGCCATATTTTTAAAAATAAAATTAAAACCCTGTGATTTTCGTGTTTTTCTCATCTGGCCATCTTACTGAAGTTTATTAGTTCTGTTTTTTTTTTTTTTTCAACTGATAATCTTGGATTTTCTATGCAGATGATGACATAAGGTGTATATGAAACAAAATGAATTTTGTGTTTAGACTTGGTTCCTATCCCCAACATATCTCATTATTTTTAAAATATGCAAATATTCCAAAATCTGAAACACATCTGGTCCCAGCCATTTCATATAAGAGATTCTCACCCTGTGCTAATCAATTAGAACACATAATAAAAAACAGATACCGTTCTTGACAGCAGTGAAAAACAAATTTGCAAGAACAACTTGAAGAATATTGCATTCTGAAGGACAGAAAAGACCTGAATAGGTCTGGCGCAGTGGCTCACACCTGTAATCCCAGCACTTTGAGAGGGCGACATGCATGGATTACTTGAGCCCAGGAGCTCGAGACCAGCCTGGGCAACATGGTGAGACCTTGTCTCAACAAAAGAAACGCAAAGAATTAACTGGAAATGGTGATGTGTGCCCGTAGTCCCAGTTACTCTGGAGGCTGAGGTGGGAGGATCACTTGAGCTTGGGAGGTTGAGGCTGCAGTGGGCCGTGATCACACCACTGCACATCAGTCTGGGCCATAGAGCAAGACCCTGCTTCAAAAAAAAAAAAAAAAAAAGAAAATACCAAGTAAATGGAGATACAGATTGTATTTCTGTGGATAGATACTGTAGTCTCTTTTCTCCAAATTAAACATTAAATGGAATTCTGATAAAAATTCCCAAGTACTTTAAACAGAATTTGACAAGCTAATCTATAAGTCAGCTGGACTTAGAAACATAACATAGAGCCAAGAAAATTTGGAAAAGAACTCGGGGGGACTTTCCACACCAGATATCAAAACCCATTTTGAAATATTGTAGTTAAAAGAGACAAATCACCAAATGAAACTGAAATCCACAGAGGTGAAGTTACTAGTTTAAGGTCACAGAGCTAGATGGGCATTTTTCATGCGGGTCAGTTGAAGTGTTTCTCAGTGGCTGGACTGATGGCATGTGATTCTAACTTTCAGCAATGTTGTAGCCTTTATCGGGAGGCTTCTTCATTTCCCAATTAGAAAGATATTATCTTTTGGGAAAATTACTTATGCAGAGAATCAACCTATGGACATTTGCCGAACTTGAATAAAGTGAGAAAAGGAAAATCTCTCAGGCCTTTATGTTTCATGTTGTAGTGTTTTCCCTGTAAATGCTTCCTCTATTGTAGCAGAGTAGTTCAGAGTTGAAGGGTCATCAGGGCGGAAGATGAAGAGTCCAGGGTCTACCTAGGAACAGTAGTTAGGAATGGTTTAGAAACTTGCAGTCAATTGACAGGCTAGTTAGTATTTCAGTGACATTATCAGTTAAAAGTTTAAAATACTTACCTATTTGAAGTCATGAAAATGGCTAATTTTGATTTATTTTCATCCCATGCTTTAAATTTATTTGTGCTGAATTGTGAAGATGATGAGCTTAAAAGTACAGGTTAGAGATTTAGAATTTGTAGTAATTACTCTTGTGAAAATTTGTTTTCTTAGGGAGGTGTGTGTGAGAGAGAGAGAGAGAGAGAGTGTGTATGAGTGCACGCGTGAGCTGGTCAGCTGCAGAACCTTCTGGTTAGCAAACCTGATAGCATCTAGGGTGGAGCTAAGGGGGAAACATGTTTAATCACATACTCACCAGCTTCCTGGCACTAAGAAATTATCACCAGACAGCAGCCACCAGGATAATTTAACTTTAGTTCTGGACAGGCAAATGTGCAGCAATCATTTAAAGTAAATTTCTTAAAGAACATGTAGGAATTATTTCACTACTTTGTGGTGATGTTTCCATAAATCCTCTGTAGTGTTTTTGTTATGTTTGTGTTTCTTATTAAAAATTCCTTAAGTACAAACATCATTTTCAAATATCATATTTAGTATTCCTACATTTGAAAGCCAAACATGACAAATTATTTTTTTACAAATTTTCTAGGTACCTACTATGTGCCAAGGATAATGTCATATCCTCACTTGTTTTATGGGTTAGGTGGAAAGTATTACACACAAGGTTAAAAAGGTTGATTACTGGCTGGGCACGGTGGCTCATGCCTGTAATCCCAGCACTTTGGGAGGCTGAGGCAGGCGGATCACGAGGTCAAGAGATCGAGACCATCCTGGCCAACATGGTGAAATCCCGTCTCTACTAAAAATACAAAAATTAGCTGGGTGTGGTGGCACGCACCTATAGTCCCAGCTACTTGGGAGGCTGAGGCAGGGGAATCGCTTGAACCCGGGAGGCGGAGGTTGCAGTGAGTCGAGATCGCACCACTGTACTCCAGCCTGGGTGATGTAGCGAGACTCTGTCTCAAAAAAGAAAAAAGAAAAAAAAAAGCTGGTTGCTATGATAGAGATAAGAATATAGTAATAACCAGGTAGGTAATTGAGAAAAAGTTCTTAAAAGCAGCAGGGGGCTGCGATGGGTAGGATTATCTACTGTTGTTTTTCTTTTTCTTACTATTTTATTTTATTTTATTTTTTTTTTTTTTGAGATGGAGTCTTGCTCTGTCACCCAGGCTGGAGTGCAGTGGTGCGATCTTGGCTTCCACCTCCTGGGTTCAAGTGATTCTCCTGTCTCAGCCTCCTGAGTAACTGGGATTACAGGCACCCTCCATCACGTCTGGCTAATTTTTGTATTTTTAGTTTAGACAGGGTTTCGCCAGTTGGCCAGGCTGGTCTTGAACTCCTGACCTTGGGTGATCCACCCACCTCAGCCTTTCAAAGTGCTGGGGTTACAGGTTTGAGCCACTGCGCCTGGCCGAAATTTTGTTAAATAATACTAAATTTTCTTAGTAATAGAGGTCTTGCTATGTTACCCAGGCTCGTCTCGAACTCCTGGGCTTAAGCAGTCCTCCCGCCTCAGCCTCCCAAGGTGCTGAGATTATAGGCGTTGAGCCACCTCCCCTGGCCTGCTGTTATTTTATATAGAAATCTGCGCCTCATTTAGGCATGAGAGTGTTCCATAGTACCTCCTTTGTAGGAACTTAATAATGTACAAGAGAAATCCAAATGTACGTTTCTGAACAAATTTAAATAGATATCTGAGTGTGGATTTTAGAAAACTTTCTATCTGGGCTCATTGTTTTCATCTTTTTCTTGTGTAAATAAACACACCCAAGAAAATCATAGGAAAAATACATAACAAATGCACTTTTAAAACAAAATATCCCAAGTTTATAATTCATGGTATTGGATGGATGTGTTTTACTGAGACAAGAGTTGCAATTTCAATAAATATTTCTTTTTATCTACTTCATGTGCTGGGGAAATGGGTGAAGCAGGGAATTCTATGATCGCAGGAAGTCCCTTTTTTCTACAGGTTCATTTTGTAGCCATCATGTCATTGCAGCTATCCCAAGTGGGGTTGAGAACCAGGACCTGGCTCCAGATCTCCGAGCAGTTGAAATGTACCTTGCAAAGTCCATGCCTTAGGCAGGAGAGCTGCTCAGCCTCGCTTCCAGCCTGTTTGCTCTGGGTTCTGAATCGCCCTGGGCTTTGTTATCTGGTTTCCCAGCCTCGCCTTCCAGTTCTCTGTCTACCAGTGTTGCACCAGGGCTCTTTTTATTCTTACTTCAACTGGAGATCCAGACTCTCAAACATCTGTAATATTTGTCCCTATCTCTTTGTTCATGTGTTCCGGCACCTTGCGGATATTTATAGGTCACCAGTTCTGCTTTCGCTTGAAGACCTGTCTGGCAGGGCTTGGCACCTCTTTCCTCTTTGTGTATGCGGGGCCTGGTTGCCTAGCTACCTCGGAGGAGACAGGGCTGGGCTGCAAAGGGGAAGGCCTGGCAAATCCTGAGTTAGGCCTGTGCTTGTTCTCCAGTATGGGCGGGGCTTCCAGGGGCTCAGGGGCCATCTATTGTAGGAGTAACGGCCACTTCCCATCCATTTCTTCTTTCCTCTCTCTTTTAGTTATTTGTTTCTGCTTGTGTCTCAGGACCAAACAATCTGCAGGGTGAATTGGTGGGGAGGAAGTTGAGGGCTGGGGGTGGGGAGGGGAGGACCTCCCGGAAATAGTAAATCTTGGTTTCGTTTTTCAGAGACAAGTAGTCACATGGGTCCCTTTCCAAGAGAGAAGATCTCTCTCAGGAAGAAAGGCAGGATGGTGCAGGGGTTTAAACTAGGTTTGTATTACAAAAATTCGGATGGGCTTTTTTTTTTTTTTTTTTTTTTTTTTTAAATAGAGTCTCGCTCTGCCACCCAGGCTGGAGTGCCATGGCGCGATCTTGGCTCACTACAACCTCTGCCTCCTGGGTTCAAGCCATTCTCTTGCCTCAGCCTTCTAAGTAGCTGGGACCTCAGATGTGCACCACCACGCCCGGCTCATTTTTGTATTTTTTGTAGAGACAGAGTTTCACCATGTTGGCTAGGCTGGTCTCTAACTCCTGACCTCAAGGAATCTGCCCACCTACGTCTTCCAAAGTGCTGGGAACAGGCGTGAGCCACCATGCTGGGCCTTGGATGGGCTTTGATGTCTTCATAGTGCATGAGTTTTGGGTCAGCCAGTGTTAGGTTTGACATCCTGGTCTCCTAACCTGGCTCTGACACTTATTAGCTGTGCTGTCTTGGGCAAGTTACTTTCTTTGAAGCTAGTTCTTCTTGAGTAAATTGGGAATAACAAAATCCACAACATAGAGTTGCATATGGATGGTAGCGATAATTACAGATCATGCCTCAATAGAATGTAAATAGGTGCTTAACAGGTGGAAAGTTGCTGCCATTGTTATTATTATTTGAAAGGGGATATCACTGAGACATGAAATGAGGGCAGGTTACAGAGCAGTCGGTCAATAAGCCCAGCTTTTGTGACATTGGAAATTTAATTATAAATCAGTTACTAAGGGTGCATGGTTATATTGGATTCATAACTAGGTTCATACTCTGCTCCATTTGGCTGGCTGGGTGACCTTTAACCTCTCTAGATCTTAATTTTTTCATCTGTTTATAAGAAGAGAATGAGGCTAATAATGCCTACTTCGTGGAGTTGTGAGGATTAAAGGAGATATAATATGTAAAATGTTACACAGTGTCTGGTACAGAATTTGATCTAGAAAGAAGGCCCTTATCATTAGACATAGTAACCTTTAAAGCACGGTAAAAGCGGTGCTCAGTGATGAGTGACAATTTCTTTTTTGTGCTCTAGTCCTTTGAAGCATGGCTGTTGTATTTCCAAGTTTTTTGACACTCTTGCATTTTATTTTCTTGGGTACACGCGCGCGCACACACACACGCACAAATTAGCATTAGCATTAGCCCATTATTAAATATTAACTTTTTATTCCATGTATGTATGTATTTATTTATTTATTTAGAGACAGGGTTTCACTCTGTCATCCACCCAAGCTGGAATGCAGTGGTACAATTTCAGCTCACTGCAGCCTCAGCCTCCCAGACTCAAGCAGTCCTCCCACCTCAGCCTCCCAAGTAGCTGGGTCTACAGTCATGCATCACCATGCCCAACTAATTTTCTGTAGTTTTTGTAGAGACAAAGTCTCACTATGTTGCCCAGTCTGGTCTCAAACTCCTAGACTAAAGTGATCCTCCCGCCTTGGCCTGTCACTCAAAGTGCTGAGCTTATAGGCATTTATTCCATTATTACTACTTTTATGGAAATTCCTATCTTCCTTCAAAAGCTAAGGCTAGGTTCCTTAATATATTGAAACGTATATGTAGCATGAGTCCTCTCGGCATCCATGATTTAAGTATGTATTTTATATGTGTATATTTGATATGTAGAGTAATTTTAATTTCTTTTTTTTGAAATGGAGTTTCGCTCTTGTTGCCCAGGCTGGAGTGCAATGGTCTGATCTTGACTCACAATAACCTCCACCTCCCTGGTTCAAGCGATTCTCCTGCCTCAGCCTCCTGAGTACCTGGGATTAAGGCATGTGCCACCATGCCCCGCTAAATTTTGTATTTTTAGTAGAGACGGGGTTTCTCCATGTTGGCCAGGCTGTTCTCAAACTCCCGACCTCAGGCAATCTGCCCACCTCGGCCTCCCAGAGTGCTAGGATTATGGGCTTGAGCCACTGCGCCCAGCCAATAGCTACTTTTCTTAAAGGATTTTGGTAAGAATTAGTGTACAATTTCTCAGGCACTTCCTAAGTCCCAGATATTGTTCTAAACATTTTTACAGATATTAACTTCCTAAGTTCTCCTAACAATCCTAGGAGGAGGTACAGTTCTGAGCCGCATTTCATGGGTAAAAAAACAGCAGAGAGGGAAATTAACTTGCCTGAGGTCACACAGCTGTAATGTGATCAAGGCTGGCCTTTGAGACCAGGTGGCCGCTGACACTATGGATGGTGTTGTTCTTAACCACCACTCTATGCTGCTTCCCACCATGTCCAAAGAGTGCCTGAAGGCTTCTCTCTTTCTTTCCTGAAAAGTTACTTACAGTCCCTTGACTGCACAGAGTTCAGCAGTGAAATCTGGCAGTGCCGGTGCTGAAAGATGTGAGGATGTTGACAGATGCTGGAGATGCTGGCTCAATGTTCATGTCCCACCAGGGGCCAAATTGCCCATCTGTAAATAAGGTTTCTTGTCTTCAGACTCCGTGGTGATTATTTTTTTCCTCAGGGGCCAGTCATCCTTTTAATCTTGTGGTAGAAAATTAAAATGAGTTTCACTGAAGTGTGGTTGGATTTTTAAAGTTTCTTTTAAATATTACTTTAGAGAAGTTAATTAAGTACCTGGCCTGTAGATCCAGCTTCCTGCATTTTCCTACTGTTTTCACTATTTAGACGGGAGGCTTTGCTTAGGAGAATTAGATTACAAATTGAAGGGTGAATGAATTCCTTATCGGCAGATCATGAACATTTGGGGTCCTGAATAGGTAGCAGGGTTGCATAATAGGACCTGAATAAAGTCAGGCAAACATGACTATCTCTGATCTTAAAGGCATTGAACAGGCTGAGGTTAAAGTGTTTGTCATAGTTTCTAAAAGTCAAGGGAGCGAGGGAGGGAGAGTTTACTTTCTCACTTTGCTTGCAGTGATTTTTTTTTTTTTTTTTGCTTACTATGTCTTGGGGTTTCTCCAGGTGGTAGAGGTTGCTCGGAGGTCTGGCTCCCAGCTGGCTTGAAAGCAGTGATTGTTAATGTTTTGGGGGATCTTTGATCCCTTTGAGAGTCTGGTGAAGCCTGTGGGCACCCTTCCCAGAAAACACACACAGACACACACACATAGACACACACACAATGTTTTGTTCATGGGTCTTTAAGGGCCACACACCTAGGCTTTAGAGTATATGGCAATTCAACATCAGAACTTGTTTACTGCCCCTCCCCTTTTTCTTTTGTTTTTTGAGAAGGGGTCTCGCTTTGTTGCCCAGGCTGGTCTCAAACTCCTGGAGCTCAAGCAATCCCCCTGCTTTGGCCTCCCAATGTGCTGGGATTATAGGCATGAGCCACCACACCAGGCTGACCTCCCCTTCTGTGTGCCGTCCTCAGCCTGGGCCTCCTGGCTCTAAAATTAAGCTAATCGGTGAGTTCAGCTATTGTTCTTAATGTCTTGTTTGTACCCCAGAATTATTTGCATTTGAAAGTCTTCAGAACTCCATACCCACTCCAGCTCTATCAGATCTGATCACTTCAGGAGGTAACTGTAAAGGGGACCCTGCTTTATTGGCCATTCTTAGCCAAATGGGCATTGATGTTGAAAGGGGTCCAGGTAGCTAGCCTGTCAAATCTTCACAGTGCTGTCCCCTCCCTGTCTCTCCCTACCGCCACACTGAATTCCCTCACCTCACACTGAGTTCACTCACCTTTATGTACTTCGGCACATCTTGTTCTTTACCTGGAATGCCCTTCCATTCTTCCTCCACTCCAGGAATGCCTGCTCGTCTTTCAGTACCCAGATCAAATGGAAGCCTCACTGAACTCCCCTGGCAAACTCCCTCTCTTCCTCTGTTTCCATGGCAATTTTTAAAGGTCTGTGTTACAGCATACATATCATGTTGTAATTATTTTTTATGTGTTTGGCAGACTCCACCGCCTGTAAACCAAGTGCTTGTCTTAATCGTCTTTGATCATGCAGCATGGTGTCAGGTGCTAGATATGTTTGCCATCCAGAGTTTATACAAGTGGGTTGTGGGGTTAGAACACAGGATGCAGATTCTAGCTTTGTGACTGCCATCTCTTTGTGCCTCTCTTTCCTCAGGTGTAGGCTTGTTGGGGTTGGGGAGAGTCTGAGTAAAGTGGAATAGTACCTAGCGCATGGTGAAACATTCAGCAACTAGGCCAGGTGCCATGGCTTATGCATGTGATCCCAGCAGTTTGGGAGACTGAGGTGGGAGGATCACTTGAAGCCGGAAGTTTGAGACCAGCCTTGGCAACAAAATGAGACCCCATCTTTTTTTTTTTTTTTTTTTTTTTTTGAGCTGGAGTCTTACTCTGTCACCAGGCTGGAATGCAGTGGTGCAATCTTGGCTCTCTGCAACCTCTGCTTCCCGGGTTCAAGCAATTCTCCTGCCTCAGCCTCCCGAGTAGCTGGGACTACAGGTGCACGCCACCACGCCCAGCTAATTTTTGTATTTTTAGTAGAGATGGGGTTTACCGTGTTGGCCAGGATGGTCTTCATCTCTTGACCTTGTGATCTGCCTGCCTCGTCCTCCCAAAGTGCTGGGATTACAGGTGTGAGCCACCACACCTGGCCATGGGACCCCATGTAGTCCCAGCTACTCAGGAGACAGAGGTGGGAGGATCGCTTGAGCCAAGGAGTTGGAGGCTGTGGTAAGTTGTGATCATGCCACCGCACTCCAGCCTGGGCAATAGATCAAGACCCTGTCTCAAAAAAAAAAATCAGCAGTGTTAACCATTGTGATATTTAATCATAACATTAAGCATATCATTGAGTGAATGAGAAACTCTTAAAAATAACCCAGCATAATTGGAGAGAACATTATATAGATGTACAGAAATTGAGTTAATTCTGCATTCTCCAAGTTTAACCTCAGCATAGATAAAATAAAGAAATCTAAATTTACAGGGCTCCCAGAGAGGCTTGGTAGGACACTCTATAATCTACTATTCATTTCCTTATATTATAAGGTTAACTGTCATCTGTGTGAGGACCTTAAGCCATTTACAAGTAGGTACTGTGGGAATATAAGGCTTTTTTTTTTAAAGGGTAGGAAAACTCATGTACACTATTTTAATAGTATGATTTAAATGTGTTCAAAAACCTTGTGTTTTTCAAATCCCCTTTCAGAGTAGCCCCAATAAGCTGGGGAGTATGTGTGTAGTGGCGTCGCCATTTGTAGCTCCACTAGTAACATGCAAAGCACATGGGAATCCATGAGAAACAATCATAGACACATCTGCTTCTGCTTCTAAGACACATCAAAGGTGGTGAGAAAAAAGATGTCATTGAAGGAGCTCTTTCCTTAGTGTATTTTATTTGTAGGCAGGATAGAAGTATCCTGCTAAAGTCATAAAATAGAACAGTATTTTAGAATTAGAAGGAGCTTGACTAGTCCAGCCCCTTCTTGCTTTACAGATGAAGAAACTGAGGTCCCAAAATGTGGAGTGATGTCACATTGTGCTAGGGATGTGAAGAGGGGTGTTTGTCATCACGTGGATGGTCATGTGGCTGGCTGGGGGGCCTCAGAGGGGACCTTGTATTCCCTCTTTATACAGGAGCCCCTGTCTGTCTTCAGGCACATGGCTTGCTTCTAGAAAGCTTTCCTGGACTCCCCAGGCAGTATTTCCTTTGTGCTTTTTAAACTAAATTTTGACTAAATTAAAAGCAATGAAATCCAGGCCTCCTGGAAGGGTGTATTTAGTTCTCCTTTTTAGCAGAACAGTTAAGCTAATGACAGTGTTAGAAGCCTCAACCACCCCATCCAGTGATTGATATACATGCCCCCAAATTTTTGTAGTGAAATATAAAAACAGTCTGTAATCTGATTTTGTAATCAAGGTCTAACCAATTACAGTACATCTCAAAAAGTCCTTAGCAATTGGGTTGTTAAGTCACCCAGCAAAATCCCTGTCATTGACTTCCTTGGAGCCATTTCCTTTCATGTTTTGGCTTCTTGGTGTCTACATAGTTTCTAAGATCAGCAGCCCAATAAATTGTGCTATTATCTCCAGGTTTCCATGTCTTACATATGGTATACATTTGCTGTTGTCTCCTTTTTCAAAATGTAGCTCAATTTGTGACTGTTTAATTTTTAAAGTGAAAGAGGGAGAATGTTTTAGAAGAAGTTAAATAATTTAAAAATTAGATGCCCAAGCCCTGGTAACTTTGATTTATGGAAAAATACTTTTGGTTATAGCCATATAGTTACAGCATCTATACAGAAACTTGGCAAATTTTGAAAATCTGAACTCTGGCCCGGCGCAGGGGCTCATGCCTGTAATCCCAGCACTTTGGGAAGCCGAGGCGGGCAGATTGCTTGAACCCAGGAGTTTGAGACCAGCTTGGGCAATATGGTGAAACCTCATCTCTACAAAAATACAGAAATTAGCCAGGCATGATGGCGCCTGCCTGTAGTCCCAGCTACTCGTGATCATGCCACTGCACTCCAGCCTGGGTTAGAGTGAGACCCTGTCTTAAATAAATGGATGGATGGATGGATGGATGGATAAATAAATTAAAAATCTGAAATCTTATAAGTCCCCCTGTTGTCAATAGAGAAGAGAATCATACTACTTTATACCCGTAGTGTCTCTGGAGGAGTAACAAGTTGTACGTCTTGGTTCTATTCTGTAACATAGAACCAAGGTATTTGCAAGCTGACGACGAAGAAGAGGCTTCATTGTGCATATTCCTACACTGTATTTTTTGGTACATTTTTCAGAGTTTGTAAAGAAAACATCTTGTATTAAGTTTTTTAATAACTTTTGATCCATTTCCCAATGTACAGTACAAGTATATCAAAGAACAAAAATGCAGTAATCCAGCATTGTCAAAATCACTGCTATTTAAATGCTGTATGAAGAGAGTAGTGTTTAAGTTCCTAGTAGCTATCTCACTTATTTGTTGGCTGTGGTAGAGTAATCATTGTGGCAATCGTTTTATACATGTTTGAGTTACACATATAGTTTGAGGGACATGTACTAACACCATATTTAGTAGTTTCTCCTAAAGACCAAAGTTATAGCCTCATGTTCATTTACTTAGAAATGGATAAAAGTGCTATTAATTTAAAAAACAGCTATGTCTTATAGTTCATTTATTCCAAAAAGATATATCAAATGCCTACCATGTAGTAGGTACTATGCAAGTTGCTAAAATTTAAAGACGAATAAAACAAGGCCTTCTTATTTGGTGAGGCTGATGAAAAGTGAAGCAGATGATTAAAATGCAGTAGCATAAGTAATTATTTGTGAGTATATTTTTAATGTATGAAGCAGTTTTCAGATGTATTCTTTATTAGTCTCAATCACTTGCATTTCCTTGAATTGAATGGGAGAGGAGGAAGATGTGGGGTTGCAGCGGGTTCACTGGGAAGCATGCATTATTCTACATATACTGGGGAGCACATGGTATAACTGGCAGAGTGTATCCAGGGGGAGAAAAAAATAGCATGTTGGTTCTTGATTTTATTGTGTGGCATAGGGCATCACATAGTAAGGGGACAACTCAAATTTCATAGGAAAGATTGCCTGACTTGGAATGTAGAGTCAAGGCCTACACCCACTCCCCTGCATTTCTTTCTTTTTCCTTCCTTCCTTCCTTTCTTCCTTCCTCCCTCCCTCCCTCTCTTTCTTTCTTTCTTTCTCTCTCTTTCTTTCTTTCTTTTTCTCTTTTCTTTCTCTCTTCTCTCCTCTCTTCTGTCCTGTCTTCTCTTCTCTTTCTTGAGACGGACTCTCATTCTGTCGCCCAGACTGGAGTACAGTGGTGTGATCTTGGCTCGCTGCAACCTCTGTCTCCTGGGTTCAAGTAATTCTCCTGAACCTCTAGAGTAGCTGGGACTACAGGCGTGCACCACCATGCTCAGCTAATTTTTGTATTTTTAGTGGAGAAAAGGTTTCTCCATGTTAGCTAGGCTGGTATCAAACTCCAGACCTCAGGTGATCTGGCCCGCCTCGTCCTCCCAAAGTGTTGGGATTACAGGTGTGAGCCACCGCGCCCAGCCCTCTCTTTCAATAATAGTACTTATCAGTATATTTATTCCTCATTATACAAGTCTGCTATGTCAAGTAAGAGTTTAAAACATTATTTGGGCCAGGCGTTGTGGCTCACACCTATAATCCCAGCACTTTGGGAGGCCGAGGTGGGAGGATTGCTTGAGCACCAGAGTTGGAGACCAGTCTGAGCAACATAGGGAGACCCTGTCTTTACAAAAACATTAAAAAAAAAATGTTAGCCAGACATGATGGCATATATCTGAGGTCCCAGCTACTTGGGAAGCTGAGGTGGGAGGATCACTTGAGCCCGAGATCAAGGCTGCAGTGAGCCATGATCACGCCGCTGCACTCCAGCCTGGACAACAGAGTGAGACCGTGTCTCAAAAAAGAACCAAAAACAAATTTTAATTTGACATTTCAAAGACTTTTTCTTTTGAACCAATCTCTTACTTACTAACAAAGTTTGAAGTGATCCGGTAGTTGTTTAAATAAACTGACTCTCCCACTAGAAAGTAACTATTTTCTATCCCATTGTCTGATGAGATGCTCTGAGTCTTTGGTTAGATGGAAGACTGCAGACAAGTTAGCCCTGCATCTCATTTACATAGTATTTTTTACTCTTAAGCAAGAAATCTTCACCAGGTCCTCTTGTGATCTGGTGCTGACACAGAACCATGACCATAGAGGTGCCCATGACTTATTTCTGTGTCCCTTGAGGATGTTGGTGCCAAAGGCTACTTAAATCCTCCTTGGAAGGGAATGATTTCATCCATCGAGAATTATTGTTTTAATTTGTGTCATTTACCTGTTTTGCCTTCCTATTGCAACTACCTCCATGAAAGTAGTTATATTGAAAAAAGATGCTTATATTAAAATCAGATAGGCTTTATTAATAAAGTGTAGTGTGTAGGCTTCTATGACTAATACATAGTTTAAAGTCAGGGTGGTGTAATGAAACCAAATAAAGTTTCTGGCTCATTCATAACTGTGCAGTAGTTTAAATTTATTCTTTGTTATTGTTGACCACCTTGTTCTTGTTAGAACAAGGCAGGGAATAAATAAATAAACAAAAAAAATGATTCCACATTATTTTCTGTTTGCCTAAATTGCAACATAAGGAAGCAACAAAAGAAAGATCCTTTTCGCTTAAACATTCCGTTGACCCAAGAAAAATCACACAGGGTCTGGAAGCAACTTTTATTTGGAGAACTAGACTTTACGTTCAATTGAAAGCCAATGCAAGCTTCTGCTCCTCTAAAATGATGTCTTTTGCCTAAGAATAGACCCTTCTTTCAGTCTAAAAACCAGATAAACTGTCCTACAGTGATCCAAATAGCCAGCGGCCTCATTCCCCCCAAACTTGACTAACAACACAGCAATATAATTCTACCGTTTAAAACTTGGCTGACCCAAACGTGAACTTTCAAAGAAAATAAGAGTCATTACTAAAAGAGATTCCATTTCTTTCTGGGGCCTAAGTTAAGATGACTTTCCAGAACTTTGAGAAAACTTACTCTTTCAATGGCCACTTAATTGTGTAACAAAGTAAACATTCACAAGGGAGGCAAAATATAACATTCCCTATGTTTAGATTTTTCAAATATCTTTTTTTCAGGGGTGCATTTTCTTTGTTTGTCATATGCAGTTTGGAGTAATTTACCAGGTTCTACCCAAAAGTTGTATCATGATCAAGGATCGCTTGAACCCAGGAGTTTGAGACCAGCTTGGGCACCATAGGAAAACCCTGTCTCTATTAACAGTACAAAAAATTAACCAGGTGTGGTGGTGAATGCCTGTGGTCCTAGCTACTCTGAAGGCTGAGGTGTGAGGATCTCTTGAGCCGGTGAGGCAGAGGTTGCAGTGAGCTGTATTCATGGCCATAGCACTTCAGCCTGGGTGGCAGAGCGAGATCTTGTCTTAAAGACAAAAAAAGAAAAAGAGGGTGAATTCTACCTACCTGGCAGGATCATTGGGATAATTGCATGAACATAGGATCTGATTCACCACCTGGTACATAGTAGGAATTCATGATATTGTAGCTGTTCTTATAATTATTAATTTGACCTGGAACTTCCATGTCCTGATTCTTAGATCTCGCATGATTATACACATGTTATCTAATTGATGAATTTCAAATATGAGCTATTTCAACAATTAAATGGCTGAACAGTCATTAATTTCAGGTGGTCCTAAACCCAAGGCAGTAAATTCTTTGAGGTGGATAAACCTACATTTCATTTGTAGTTTAAAAAGAAAAAGTGAAAAAATTATTTAAAGTCCTGAGTGATGGAAGGCGGGGCTTGCAGTGAGCCGAGTTTGCACCACTGCACTCCAGCCTGGGTAACAGAGCGAGACTCTTTCTCAAAAAATAAATAAATAAATAAATAAAAATAAAGTCCTGGGTCAATAAGTGACTTTATCCTTCTAAGCTATAAAATGAAGAAGCTACACTAGATAGTCTCTAAGCAACCTTCAAACTCTGAAATTCTGTGGTTGATATTAGGCCCAATATGGGGGATCTGTGATTTTTTAATTGCTACAACTTCTAGGAAATGAGGAGTATCAAAGATTGTTATGGGAGAGTGGGGGTAGGGGAGTTACTATCATTGGTCTTTTGTGAACAAGGCCAAGAACAAAAAAGAACAGCAAGCCGAGCACAGTGGCTCACACCTTTAATCCCAGCACTTTTTGAGGCCGAGGCAGGCGGATCACTTGAGGTCAGGAGTTCGAGACCAGCCTGGCCAAAGTGGAGAAACCTCGTCTCCACTCAAAATACAAAAATTAGCTGGGCATGGTGGCGGATGCCTGTAAACCCAGCTACCCTGGAGGCTGAGGCAGGAGAGTCACTTGAACCGGGATGGCGGCCGCTGCTGGGAGTGGAGATGGCGCTGCTGCACTCCAGCCTGGGAGACAGAGCAAGACTCTGCCTCAAAAAAAAAAAAAAGCAACAAAAAGAAGTCAGTCCAGATTTGCAGAAATAACAGGAGTTATTCCCATATAACACACACACACACATTTAGTTCTCAAGTATAGTTTTCTCTGGCAGCAAGGATTTTAGGGAATTCCGTTTAATCCGCATCTAAGGGTTCTTGTGGGACAGGGAAAGGAAGACATCATTGTCCTCAAGGAATTTATAATCTGTGATCAGCAGAAAGACATAAAATGGAAGTATTCTAAAACATATTTCTGAAGGATGAACTTCCAAAGAAGACATCTATCCATCCGTCCGTCCATCCATCCATCCAATCCAAATGCTTACAGGTTAAGCATCCCTTATCTGAAAATCTGAAATGCTCCAAAACCTGAAACTTTGAGCACTGACATGACGCCTCACATCTCACCCTATGTGTCAGTCAAACACAGTCAAAACTTTGCAGTCAAAACTTGTTTCATGAACACAATTATTTAAAATATATAAAATTACCTTCGGGCTACACATATGAGGTGTATGTGTAACGTATGTGAATTTCATGTTTAGACTTGGATCCCATCTGCAAGGTATCTCATTATGTATACACAAATCTTCCAAAATCTGACATTGAAAACACTTCTGGTCCCAGGCATTTAGATAAGGGGTGCTCAACCTACACTACTTGTGGAGGTGCTAAGCTATAACAAATACTCTCTGGAGGCCTCTTGGGATATGTTGCCTGTTGATTTGGTTAATTCTCTTTCATAAATCACAGATCATTGTAATCTCATGGTACCAGTATTTTATGATACATGACATAGGTTCAAAGCCTTTTGCTACAATTTAAGATTCCATTCATATCAGTAATCCTTGTGGGTCAGAGGGTACTGTGTTGGTGATATACACAGACAACTAACTTGTGGAAGCATAGAGAAGAGAGACAGCAGCTGATGGGGATGTATGCACAAGCCTATGTGGGGTGGATGGGTCAATGGAGTGATGAGTTAGGGAAGACTCTACATCAAGAATACTCTTGAAGAGTCTTCAAAGATAAATCAGTGACTGGAAGGAAAAGAAACAACCTTTGGTTAGATTATTATTATTTTTTAGGAGATAGGTTCTTGGCTTTGTCATCCAGCCTAGAGTACAGTGGTGTGATCATAGCTCACTGCAGCCTCCAAACTCCTGGCCTCAGGTGATCCTCCTGATTTGGTCTCCCAAAGTGCTGGGATTACAGTTGTGAGCCACTGTGCCTGGCCTGGTTAGATTATTTAAATTAGGACTATATTGATCTGAAATATAAAGAATTGGGGGAATGTGGGTAAGTACAGGGAGACAACAACAATTTTTCTGACTCTTTTTAGTCCTTATGTGGAATTCAGTTATTTCCAATAATTAGCTCCTTTTTCTTTTGAAGAAAACAATTGTCTTTTCTCAGAGTAATGACATCAGCCTCCTCCTTTAATCAGGTCTTTTTTTCACTTTCCTCCTTTTTTTCACTTTCCCCAACCTCTAAACATTTCCTGGTACTAGGAGACTTTTATTGCTCAAGCTGGCCCATTTTACTACGGCCAGTTCCAATGGTTGCATACTCCTGGGACGTTCCTGTGACT
The DNA here is from genome assembly GCF_028885655.2 of Pongo abelii. Classification (NCBI taxonomy): domain Eukaryota; kingdom Metazoa; phylum Chordata; class Mammalia; order Primates; family Hominidae; genus Pongo; species Pongo abelii. The sequence continues at coordinate 32,273,093 of NC_071992.2, forward strand.
TCACGCTTGGTATGATTTCTACCTTGTTGAATGACTACCATAATTAACCTACTTCTCTAAAAATATTTGAAAGCTGCTGTCTAATTTCTCTTGAGCCTTGCTTTTTTCTCCTTTAGCCATCTCTACTTCCCTCAACCACTTTCATAGGTCATAGTTTCCAGTTCCTTTACTAGCCTGATTGCTTTTCTCCAAATCTCCAGCTTTACCCTGCCAGTCGTCAGTTGGAATCCTGTGCTCTGAGCATAGCTGTTCTATGCAAGAACAAGGCAGGACTATCACTTTCCTGTATCTAACACTAATACCACTTAGGACTGCAATAGTTTTCTCAACACACATCACCTTGTTTCCCTGCTTCTCCAAGTCTAGGGTATGCTGTGTGCCTGAGCTTGCTGGTACCCTTGCATTCTTCCATGCGGTTGTGGTTTGCTTGTGTTTTTGTTTTAAAAAGAATTCATTGTGTTGAATTTATAAAGGAGTTGGATTTTGTTCTAAAAGAGGTTCTTGCTTACGGGCACGTAATAAATATTTCCTGAATGTAACTGAATAAATATTGAACCTTTACATGTTTACACTCCCTTGTCGTGATATATGTAGCTTTTTTTTTTTTTTTTTGAGATGGAGTCTCGCTCTGTCGTCCAGGCTGGAGTGTAGTGGCGCAATCTCAGCTCACTGCAAGCTCTGCCTCCTGGGTTCACGCCATTCTCCTGCCTCAGCCTCCCGAGTAGCTGGGACTATAGGCGCCCGCCACTATGCCCGGCTAATTTTTTGTATTTTTAGTAGAGATGGGGTTTCACCGTGTTAGCCAGGATGGTCTTGATCTCCTGACCTCGTGATCTGCCCACCTCGGCCTCCCAAAGTGCTGGGATTACAGGCGTGAGCCACTGCGCCTGGCCGATATATGTAGCATTTTGACTTAGATTTGTTGGGATTATAAGTCAAAATGTTAAAATTGATCTTATCAGAGCCTGCCACTTGGAAAAATAGCTTTACTTCAGAAAAATTTTGTATTGAACTCTTTGAAGGCTTTTTAAAAAACGATGTTATTGGCTGGGCGTGGTGGCTTATGCCTGTAATCCCAGCAGTTTGGGAGGCTGAGGCGAGAGGATTATTTGAGGTTAGGAGTTCCAGACCAGCCTGGCCAATATGGTGAAACTCCATCTCTACTAAAAATGCAAAAATTAGGCTGGGCTTGGCTCACGCCTGTAATCCCAGCACTTCGGGAGGCCGAGGTAGGCGGATCACCTGAGGTCAGGAGTTTGAAACCAGCCTGGCCAACATGGCAAAACCCCGTCTCTACTAAAAATAAAAAAATTAGCCGGGCATGGTAATGCTTGCCTGTAATCCCAGCTACTTTGGAGGCTGAGGCAGGAGAATCACTTGAACTCAAGAGGTGGAGGTTGCAGTGAGCCCAGATCACACCACTGCACTCCAGCCTGGGTGACAGAGTGAGACTCCATCTCAAAAAAAAAAAAAGGTAGCCGGGCATGGTGGGCACATGCCTGTAATCCCAGCTACTCAGGAGGCTGAGACAGGAGAATCACTTGAACCTGGGAGGTGGAGGTTGCAGTGGACCAAGACTGTGCTACTGCACTCCAGCCTGGGCGACAGAGTGAGACTCTGTCTCAAAAAAAGAAAAAAAAAGTTGTTATTTTTACTTAGGAAATGATTTACCTATTTTGCAATTTCATCTTAGAGCACAATTATAGCTATTTATTACTTACTATTCATTCCTATCTTCCTCTTCCCTCTGATAAATAACCTGGTAGTTTTTGGTAAAATAAGCTAATCAGCAGGGTTCTCTAAATAATACAGTCTCATGCCTGTAATCCCAACACTTTGGGAGGCCAAGACATGAGGATCACTTATGTAGCCAGGAGCTTGAGACCAGCCTGGGCAACAGAGTGAGCCAATTGCTTGTGTTGGCCTTTTGCTTTCCATGTTTTAGGATAGTCATAACTTTTATCAGGTACAGAGTATAACCAAGTGGATTTTCCCCTTCCGTCCTCCCTGTACAACGAAGGAGACTGACCGTAAGTGGAACCAGGAAGTGTTGACGTGGTCATTACCGCAAGCAAGGAGGAAAAATAGCAGCCAAAAATGCCATTTACGTGAAACTTGTGACTTGATTGAGGAAACACTTGCTCAAGCAAAAGCTTAACTGACTACCTCTAAACTGAGGAATGTTAAGAATTACCATATTTACTTCTGCACTAGAATTAAATTCTTTGTGTGATCACTGTCTTTAGCTCTTATTCTAACACACTGGGGCAGAATGAGAGAGGCATTTGAATGCAGATATTATATTATTCTACCTTAATAAATGTTTTTCTTTGTCTTTGCAATAATGATTTTATTAGCTAGGCTTGATGTCCCATGAATTTTGTCATCAAGTATCTATATAGAGAGACAGGAAGATGCGATCTTACTTTTTTTATTTTTTATTTTTATTTTTGAAATAGCCTTGCTATGTCACCCCTGGCTGGAATGCAGTGGTGCAATCTCAGCTCACTGTAACCTCCACCTCCCAGGTTCAAGTTACTCTCATGCCTCAGCCTCCTTAGTAGTTGGGCCTACAGGCACGTGCCACCACACCCGGCTAATTTTTGTATTTTTAGAAATAGAGACGGAGTTTCACCATGCTGTCCAGGCTAGTCAAACTCCTGACCTCATGTGATCCACCTGCTTTGGCCTCCCAAAGTACTGGGATTACAAGATGATGTGACTTATTTTAAATGTTTGTTCGCTGAGGGGGAACATCTGAGTTTACCTCTAAGCATCAAAAATACTCTGATACTGCAGTACTAGTTGTTATTTTGTTCTTATTTGAGACTAAGTTAACAGCTGTAGTCAGTTACTATGCTCAGGAAATAATGTTTGGAGATAAACTTTGTGTGTGCTCTCTGTACATTTCATAGTATCATTTAAAAGCAAACCTCTTTAATCGAAGCCAAAAGGAAAGGATGTGTTTTCTTTCTTCCATGTTTCTTGGCAGATCTTACAGGTGAGTGGGAAGTCATGAATGGGCAATTTCCAAGAAGTACAAAAGTAATTTTGTTCATAAAGCAAAATATTTTCCTTTGATTCATGATTTACAAGGAAACCCATAGCTGAGCACCTACAAGAAACTTTGAATAGGCTGACTTTGCAGTGAGGGTCTCAAAGAAGGAATGCGGTAAGCAAATCTTTTGACATTGTGATGATACATTCTTCTAAAGGTTAGGAGGAAAAACTTCTTTCTTAGAGTTTGGCTTCCCCACGCCCCCTCTTGTTTCCCTCTTGCTAATTGCCTGTTTTTTGACTTTTTTTTTTCCTTTTGTTTTGTTTTTGTTTTGAGAAAGGGTCTCCCTCTGTCACCCAGGCTGGAATGCAGTGGCACCATCACTGCTCGCTGCGGCCTTGACCTGGCTCAGGCAGTCCTCCTACCTCAGCTTCCTGAGTAGGTATGACTATAGACATGTAACACTTTGCTCAGCCAATTTTTGTATTTTTTGTAGAGACGGGGTTTCACCATGTTGCCCAGGCTGTGCTTATTTTTTATAATTAAAAAAAAATTAAAGCCAGGTGCAGTGGCTTAGGCCTGTAATGCCAGCACTTTGGGAGGCTGAGGCGGGATTACTTGAGGCCAGGAGTTCAAGACCAGCCTGAGCAACATAGTGAGACCTCGTCTTTACAATCAATCAGTCAGTCAATCAATCAATCAGTCATTCGATCAATCAACTGTAGTAAAGAACACAGAACAAAAGTTTACCATCCTAACCATTTGTTTATTTTATTTTTTGGAGATGGGGTCTCACTCTGTTACTCAGGCGGGTGTCAAACTTGTGGCCTCAAGCAATCCTCCTTCCCAGTGTGCTAGGATTACAGATGTGAACCACTGTGCCGAGCCGTAGCCTTTTTTAAGTGTACAGTTCAGTAGTGTTGAGTATATTCACGTTGTTGCTCCACAACTTTTACATCTTGCAAAACAGAAACTCTATACCCATTAAACAACAGCTCGCTGTCCCCACATCCACCCCACCTCTAACCCCTTGGCAACCAGCATTCTTACTCCCTTTTTCTATGGATTTGACTAGTTAGATACATCATGTAAGTAGAATCATTCAGTATTTGTCTGTTACTGGCTTTAAGTCAGCCTAATGTACTCAAAATTCATCCATGTCGTATCGTGTGCCAGAATTTCCTTCCTTTTTAAGGCTTCCATCGTATTTTTCCATCCTTCTGTCATATGGATGTTTGGGTTGCTTCCACCACCTGGCTATTGTGAATAATGCTACAATGAGCATGGGTGTGCAAATATTTATTTGAGATACTGCTTTTGTACTCACTGGGTCTACTACTACTGAGTAATTGTTCTTGATTTTTTGAGGTTCCCCATAGCAGCTTGCATTCCCAACAACAGTGCATAAAGGTTCCAATTTTTTCCACATCTTTGAGAACACTTTTTTTTTTTTTTGAAGAGATAGGTTCTCACTATTTCAGCCAGGATGGGGTGCAGTGCCATGATCATAGCTCACTGTGGCCTCAAACTCTTGGGCTCAAGGGATCCTTCTGCTTCAGCCTCCCAAAGTAGCTGACTGGCTAGGACCACATCACCACCATCGTCCCCCACACCGCCCCCTCCGGCTAGTTTGTTGTTTTGTTTGGCTTTTAATTTTTTTGTAGAGACAGGGTCTTGCTATGATGCCCAGGCTGGTCAAGCAGTCTTTCTGCCTCAGCCTTTCAAAGTGCTGGAACTACAGGAGTGAGCTACCCTGCCTGGACTATTTTGATTTTTGATAGTAGCCGTAATTGTCCATTTTTAATATTAACCGTAATGATCAAATAACTTTGAGCACCTAGGGTTGGACAGATGTGAGATTGTGTGCGATCTGCAAAGGTAGAGTTAAAATTTTTTTCTTTCACTTGCTCCTAAACACTGTTTTGGGGCTTTTAAACTTACAGTGGGTCTGATGCAGTGTATCATTGTTTCTTCTTGATTTTCAGCACAGTCTGTATGGGACTGTGTAGGTAGAAAAAGCAGTGGAACATCATGGTAGCTAAAATTGCAGATCTCAAACTTGGCAGAACTATTAGAAAAAAAGTAAAGTTCAGTAGAACAGATTGTGAGGAAAGCATTATTCATGTCGCAAGAGTTTACAAATAACAGGTGTACAATGCACTGGGATGTTTCTTGCCCATTAATGGAAATGCTCTGGAGACTGTACAGTCAAGAAGATGGATAAGGTGGTAGATCTCTTCCGCTCTCTCCCTGATTCATTTTTTTTTTCCCTCATACTGCCTAACTTCCTCTGTTAACAGACGCTGGGTAGTATCAACATGTGTTTCCTTATCGTTCAATCTGAAAAATAAACCCTCCAAAAAATTAAAAAGGGGAAAAGGAATGTTCTGATTTATCTGCCATCAATATTTTTTATTCGTGGATTCTCTTAATACCATATCAGAAACAACTTTTTCTTTTTTTGAGACGGAGTCTCGCTGGAGTTCAGTGGCACAATCTCGGCTCACTGCAATCTCCGCCTCCTGGATTCAAGCGATTCTCCTGCCTCAGCCTCCCGAGTAGCTGGGATTACAGGCGTGTGCCACCAGGTCCAGCTAATTTTTTTATTTTTAGTAGAGACGGGGTTTCACCGTGTTAGCCAGGATGGTCTCAATCTCCTGACCTCGTGATCCGCCCGCCTCGGCCTCCCCAAGTGCTGGGATTACAGATATGAGCCACCGCGCCCGGCCTATTTTTATTTTGTTGTTTCTTTTTTGTATAGTCTTGCTAGGTTGTCCAGGCTGGTCTCGAACTCCTGGGCTCAAGCATGGGAAATGTCTGACCTAAGAGCGCGTGGCTACTGAGTAACAATTCTAAACTATTTCTTGGGCCTTTCCTGTGCTAGATGTTCCCTCTGGTGATACAGGCAAAATTAAGCCAAAATATGAAATAAAACATTTAGGCTTCTTTACGCTCCATGTTCTCCTTCCCTGCCTCTCCAAGTCTCAGTTGCTTTTCACCTTGGCCCCTTCGTTTTGTTGCACTCTAGGATCCTGGAGCCTTGCAGGTTTTTCTCAGCTCATTCCCACTCCTTTCACCCTCACCGTGGCAACTCCAGAATGTGGGTTTCTGGCGCTTTATCTTCTGTTTCTGTAAACCTTCGCAGCCAGTCACTGCCTTTTCCATTTTAATTGCATTCTCCCACCCCCGCAGTCTTCCTGGAATGCTTCCTGTTTTGTTCACGGTGGGGCCAATCCTCCAGGGATCTGCATCTCTTCTTTTGCCTTCATCTGGCTGAGCTGGGCTGGTGCGCTGAGCCCTAGGTGCAGGCGGAAGCTGGGTCAGGTGCGCGGCGGCACTTCTGGTTGCGCGGCCCACACCGGCCGCCATTGCGGTGGAGGTCCGAGCGAGTCTCCTGGGCCCGAACCGGCTGTTGGAAGTGCTAGGGCACCGAGAGCCACGGTACCTGTGAGGGGTCTCTTTAACTTCCTCAGATGGGATGGGGGAAAGGTCAGAGGGTGACACTTCGGGTGACCGATGCCTGAACTGGGGCTTCCAGGGGAAGGCTATAGAAAGACTTGGCGATAAGCTCTCCCTCTTGGGGCCGTGACTCCTACCATTACTTTTATTTACTTATCATAGCTTTTTAAAAAACTGTGAAATTAATAATAATTTCCCTGAGATATTCACCTGTGGCAGTGGAGCAATGAAAGCACGTGCTTAAGTATTCTTGTCCACACAGTTGGCAGTGGCTCCTCCGTACCGAAAGCAGTTGTGATAGAGTCACCTCAAGCCCTGCAGCTTCTCCACAACCCGAATCTGGAATATGCTGCGTGGATATTGCCTTTTTGTAAAATATTGGAATCCGTTGGCCCAAAGTCAATATACTCCTAAACTGTAATACTTAATATTTTTTCTCTGAAGAGTATTTTAAATAGTTTTTTTAAATGGTGTCCTGCACTAATGTTTTTGGTAATTATGGCTAAAAAAATTAAAAACCTTTAATATGCGTGATGTAAAAACAAAAGGCTGCGTAGTATAGTGGTTAAGAGCCCAGGCTTTGAACTGCTTGAGTTCAAATCAAGCTCTAACACCAGCTGTTTTGATTTTGGACAGGTTCCTTAACCCTTAGTTTCCTTAGCTGCAAAATAGCTCCTATCTTATAGGGTTGTGGTAAGGGTAATTGGGTAGATACAGGTTTACAGTTGCTTATCTGAAATCCTTGGGGTCAGATGTGCTTAAAAATCTTTCAGTTTTTTTGTTTTTTTTTTTTTTAAGACGGAGTCTCGCTCTGTTGCCCAAGCTGGAATTCAGTGGTGCGATCTCGGCTCACTGCAACCTCTGCCTCCCAGGTTCAAGTGATTCTCTTGCCTCGGCCTCCTGAGTAGCTGGGACTACAGGGGGGCACCACCATGCCCGGCTAATTTTTGTGTTTTTAGTAGAGCCGGTTTTCCCCATATTGGCCAAGCTGGTATTGTACTCCTGGCCTCAAGTGATCCTCTGGCCTTGGCCTCCCAAATTGCTGAGATTACAGGTGTGAGCTACCACACCCGGCCTCTTTCAGATTGTAAAAGATAACATAGTGCATAACCCATAGTAACATAATACAGTGATGTCTAAGGTAGCACATGGTAATTAAGCACATTAGTTTTTCTGCAGTGAAACATGAATAATACACTAAGTGGGATAAATTAAAGCTATAAATAGTTTTACATCACTTCAGATCAGGTTTTGCCACCCAGTGAGTTTGCACCGCCCTTCTCCCAGACCCACCACTATAGGCTTTCAGAGCATTTAGATTTTGGAGTTGTGGATTAGAGGTTGTGGAGTCATATGTAAACCATGTGAACAGGGCCTGGCATTTAGTAAGCACCCTATAAATGTTAGTGCAAAACTGAATTCTTCCTATACTTTATGACTAGATTGTTATTATTTAGAAGAGTAGTTTAAATCATAGTGGTTTAAAGTGGATGTAGTGAAGGCCTGCATAACTATCTGTGTTATTTTTCGCATATTATCTCATTTGGGTTTCAGGTCTGTTTTTCCCATGGTAAAACAACAAGAAAGACAGAACAAAGAAGGCAGAGCAGAAAAGTTCCATGTTCCTCCTCACTCCATCTTGCCTAGCCAAAACAATTGAACAGTTTCAGATATCTATTTCAAAGATTTCAAATAAGTTCTAAAATGTTTTCTTTTGTTGTGACTTCAGCCTTGACTTGCCTCTACTCTTAAGCATACGGTAAGAACCGAAAGCCACCCTGTGCATCTTAAATCTTTAAATCTGCTTTGCTGCCAATGGATTATTTCTAGAACATGATGGCGTAGAAAATTCTTAAATTTTAGGCAACTTAAATGCTTCTAAGATTTTTTTTTTCTTACCAAAGAGAGGTGGCTTCTGAGTTGAGGACTGTGGGGTTATGTTTCATGTGAGTTCATGGCTATATTACATTTGGCCTGAAAGTCTAGTGATCTGGTATATTTTATCCTGTGATCCATTAATATCTATTGAAAATACACTGTAGCTCTTACAGTGAAAAATAATTAGACCTATTTCATCCTCTCTTTCTACTTAATACACATATTTACCCAGTCTAAGCCTGATCAAAAGGACAATGTGGGAATGCCTGAAAGAATAATGTATGCTTTTCAAAAGATAGCCAGATACTGGAAGCAGAAACTCTGAAGGACAAAGTTAATATCTAAAGGTAAATCTTACTATCCTTGTGTCTGTAAGATACACAGATTGACAAAAGTAACTATAATACAGAGCTATTTAGATAATTCAAAAGAATTACATCTTTAGATTATTTTATTGGCTTATATCTAAAGAACTATAAATTCCATTTTTATGCATAGATTAGTAGCCTATTAGTTTCTTTTAAAAATTCTCTGTAGATGGAAAGCTTACATTGGAGTTTTCATCTTTTCTTTCTCCTTGCCATTTCTTCATCAGTTATCTTTATTACATGTATACACACACATATGTAGATATACACACAGATATATATATATATGTATTTTCCTGAAACAAGGTGTTGCACTGTCACCCAGGCTGGAGTGCAGTGGTGCAATCACAGCTCACTGCAGCCTCGACTACCTGGGCTCCAGCGAGCCTACCACCTTAGCCTCCTGAGTAGCGTGTACTACAGACCGCCACTCCTGGCTGATTTTTGTATTTTTTGTATTTTTGTAGAGATGGGGTTTCACCATGTTGCTCAGGCTGTTCTGGAACTCCTGGACTCAAGTGATCCACCCGCCTCAGCCTCCCAAAGTGCTGGGATTATAGGCATGAGCCACTGTGCCCAGCCTGTAAATACATTTATGTGAAGACTTTGCTAAAGAAAGAGACAATGAAATCAGTTAAGACAGCAATATGGTACATGAAAAACAACTTGGAGCATTAAATCAAAATTGCCAAAGATCACCTTTTAAAGTGTAAGGCTTGTTTCTTTGTATACGCTTATCTCTTTTGCAACTTCATGTTATCCTGATGTGTGTGATATTAACTTTAAAGATGATTTTATCATTTTATTATGGTAGTTATTCCTTCGTTCACTTTCCCCTTTATTGTGGTTAATCTGTGAAGTAGATTTGGTCATGTAATACACTTTATTTTTAGCAGTCTCAGTGTTGTAAATCGTGTATTTTATTTCCTTTAATATAAGAATGAAGGCCAACAATCAGGGTGAGGCTGTTCTGTTTCAAACTTGACACTCAAAAACTAACTTCTGTGTTTTCTATTTTAAGGCTTACTACAGGTAGACTACTTCAGCCATCAATTAAAATAAGCTTTTCTTAAAAATGAGATGATAATTAGTTACAGCATTAGAATCCCTAATATGTGAGTGTATGTGTGTGCATGCACATGGGTGCAGTATGGTAGTGGCTGCAGCAACAGAAAACCGAAGTAATGTGGCTTAACCATAATAGGCATTTATTTCTCTCTCACGTAAAAGCCCAAAAAGTGGTCTATATTTATCAGAATTTTTTGAGACAGGGTCTTGCTCCATTGTCTAGGCTGGAGTGCAGTGGCGTGATCCTATCTTTCTGTAGTCTCAACTTCCTGGGCTCAAGCGATCTACCCAGCTCAGTCTCCCAAGTAGCTGGGACTACAGGCACATGCCACCACACATGGCTTGTGTGTGTGTGTGTGTGTGTGTGTGTGCTTGTGGTGGAGGGTAGTGGGGTAGAGATGGAGCTTTAATATTTTGCCCAAGGTGACTTTATATTTTGATTCTCTGCCATCTCCAACAGGTAGCTGTCATCTTATGATCTAAGGTGGGTGCTCTACTTCCCACAGTCATCTTCTAGGCAACAAGAAAGCAGGAAAAAAGCTCTATTTTATTTTTGATTTGGTTGCATACCACAGGAATGTTCTCTTTTAAAGGCACCACCTAGAAGTTGCAGGCATCACTTCTGTCCACACCATAGGCCAGAATTTACTAATATGGTTTGAGTATCCAAAATAATGCTCCAGAGTCTGAAACTTTTTGTCTACTGACATGATGCCCAAAGGGAATGCTCAATGGAAAGTATAATTGCAAATAATCCTCCAATATGGAAAAATTCGAAAACTGAACACTTCTGGGCCCAAGCATTTCAGATAAAGGCTACTCAACCTGTACAGTATTAACTAGCGAGGGAATTTAGGAAATCATGTGCCCAACAGAAATTTATTACTACATAAAATAGAGAAGATACTAGAGGAAGTTAGCAGTTATAATAGTAAAGTGTGTAATAGTGCAATGTTTTGTGAATTTTAGATACTCATCATTATAAACATCTGACAAAAAGACTGAACTGCATTATGGAGCTGCTGGGTTCTATAAATCACTAGTCTTGAGCATCCCTGCAAAGTATTTCCTTCCAGCCTGTCACCCATGGAGAAAAATATCTCCTAATTCTTAATTTAGGAAAGACTTTGTAAGGAGACATTATTATATTAAGAAGTGAAACATGATAAAAATGAATTCCGTAACAAAGGGGAGAAAGTAAACGTCTATTCAACTTTCATTGAAATAAATATTTTCAGAACTTTATTGTGTCTGTACAAAATTGTATCTGCATCTTTTTTTTTAACTTAGCAATGAATCTTAGACTTTATATCAGTAATGTAGATCTAACTCATTTTAAAAATGATATGTAGTAATTTGGGGAATTTTAAAACAGTGTTAATACATAACTGTCACATATCTCTTTTGTGATTACATTTTTTTGCTCGATGATGGATTATAGATAGCTCTCTGATATAAACAGGATATTTCTAAAAGCCTCTTAGTCCTCTTGCCTCAGCAATCTATAGTCCATCCTTTCAGTGTTCCTAAATTTCCTCTGTGAGAATATATATGCTGTTAAAAGTTAAGGGGACTCTGACACAGAAAGCAGATAAACAAACAAAAATTATTGAGATGGTTTACAATTGTACTACCCATTGTTTAATTCAGAATGGAACATAGAAAAATAAATTAGGCTTCTTGTTCTAAATGTTTGCCTAATTCTTTTAGAATATTAGAATTTAGCTTATTAGCTGTATGTTGGGTAAGCATTCCAAGAGTTAACTTGTATTTGACATTTTTCACATGCCCTTAACATTAAGCATGTGTGAGGTCTTCCTGTGTGCATATTTGGATGTACAGCCTAACTGAGGTGGAAAACACCAAGATGTTTGCAGGACAGATGCATTCCAAGTATGTGTTCTTATTGCTCTTCCTGCCATTGGCTTCAAGATGAGCTCTCCCGCTTGTTTTCAGTACTAGTCTTAAAACCAGGTCCTTTTCCGTTCCCTCCCATCTTGACTAGGTTGCCTCTCAAATTCAAGTCAAGGCATGTTTTCTCTCAAGTGTAGACTTTCAAGATGAAAGCAGCAGTGCATGAAGAAGAGAAAAAAGCCTGCAGAAATGTGTAAAAACTAGAAAAAGTATACAGAGAGCAGTGGGTAGAAATGGGTATAATGGTTGACAGCTCTTGGATCCAGGAGTCATGTCTTGTTCAAGATTCAAATCCTGACTATCACTTTCTAGTTATGTTGAACCAAGTTATTTTGAACTTCAGTTTCCTTATCTATAAAGTGGGGACAGAAATAGAACGTATTATCTGTTGGATTCAGGATTAAATAAAGAGTTCATGTAATAAAATGCTTGGTAGTATGTTTGGCAACTATTATACGACTCTATATACTCTTCATTTCTTCTCTATGTCCAGATTATTAAAATGTTACGAGACCATACCCATGGGGGGAACTTTGCTGTCTTTCGTTTCTTTTAACTGCTGTCCTGGCTAACTTTCTTACTCAGCCCCTGGGATTGAAGTCAGGCCTAGAAATTTGGGAGTTCGGCACGTTAAACTTTATAGCTGGGAGTACTGGAGAATGACAGTTAACTTCTGCAAGGGTAAACAGTGTTGAGAACCATGCTAATTGCACATTGTCAGGGTTTTGAACAGTTCCCATTGTGGCATGTATTCCTTCAGTACTTTGTTGTGCCTAACTGAGAATGAAAGAAAAGAAGAAACAAAAAGGAAAACTATAATGTTTTTAAACTTGGATTTTGTTGTTGTTTTTGTTAAAATAGTAGGAAACTAACACGATCTTTTCTGACTTAGTCTTATATTCAGATATCCTGAAGCAACTTGAATAATGTACTGTTTCTTGCCCCCACCCAGCTCTTGATTGGATCCTTCTCCTCACACCTTTTTTTTTTTTTTTTTTTTTTTGGAGACAGAGCGAGACTCTGTTGCCCCGGCTGGAGTGCAATGGCACGATTTCAGCTCACTGCAACCTTCACCTCCTGGTTCAGGCGATTCCCCCTGCCTCAGCCTCTGGAGTAGCTGGCATTACAGGCACCCGCCACCATTCCCAGCTAATTTTTGTATTTTTCATAGATACAGGCTTTCACCATGTTGGCCAGGCTTGTCTCAAACTCCTGACCTCAGGTCTCCTGCCCGCCTCAGCCTCCCAAAGTGCTGGGATTACAGGCGTGAACCACTGTGCCCGGCACACCCTCCTTTTAAATGGAGACAGAAGCAAGCGCTGTCACCTGTACCTCACACAAGGAGAAACTGGGCCTCAGGGTGATTCACTGGAGGTGCATTGCTGCTCCTATGAGGCTTGAGGCCAGATTTTCTGCTTCTCTGATAACCTCTTAGGCATTTTGCTTTTCACAGAGTATTTTTCCATTATTTTATAAAGACCTCCTTCAGGGCCAGATTCTACAGTTTTATAGTTAGAATTTGGTTTCAACAGAAAATCTTGAAAAATTACAGTTTACTTTTAGTTACACTTCAAGTCAACTAGGATGTCCTGTTTAGAAGCAGGGCTCCAAGCCTTTTTAAAGAACAGTTTATCTTTCTTTTAAACAAATGAAGGTATTACACGGCTCACAGATGGAAGGCAGGTTGCCACATTAAAATAAATTAGTGCATGGTTTCCTTTTCCCAAATAACTTTCCTCTTAAAGTGAGGGTATGGGAGAATGGATTAAAATTATAGATTGCTACATATGGACACATTAAAATCAACGAGCATAGTAACTAGTCAGCGTTTTAATATTCTTTTAAAAGTAAGTTGCTTAAAAACCCTGGAGGTAGAATGTTTAATCATTTGCATGCTAGTTTCTAAGAATTCATAATTAAGCAATTCAGCATGAAATGGATTTATAGATGGACTATCTTAGATTTGGTATTCTCTAGCAGGCAGACTTAGTTTCAGTCTGGTGGAAACACTGGATGGTTTCAACCCGGTATCTGTTTGCTTTTACTCCCTAAACCCACAACTGGACTTTGAGGAGGAGGTGGGAAGGATGTCATGGGAGGTCACTTCAGGTAAAGTCAGTCCCTGTGATACTGACTGGCAGCTCCCAGGTCATGAGCAAATGGCAACCTTGGTAGTATGCCTCCACTGCTGTCCAGGCCTTCAGTCCCACTTTCTGTCTTGGAATTCATGACACTTGAAAGAGAAGAAGTCATCTCATAAAGTGCTGCATAGTATTTCCAGAGCTGCATGGCTGTGAAAACATAATTGGAGTTCTAAAAGCTGGCACAGTCTTTTATAACAACAGGTAAATGCAGTGACCAGTTTATTTGTGGCTTTTGGTTTCCCACTGCCTGAAAGCAAAAAAAAAAAAAAAAAAAGTGTGTTGTTTTTGAAAACTAAAGGAAGGACTTTCATTTAAAAATAAAGAAGCTTCAGAATAAAATTACTTCTCCTTTGCCTTTTATGGTACTGACTGATGAAAGGCAGATATGTATCTGGTAAAAATCCTACAATGTATATTAAAATGAGTAAAAAATATCAAAAAATATGGTGACTAGCCAGTATTTTAATATTTTTGAAAAAATAGACTCCTTGAAAAGCCCTGGAGGTAGAAAATGTAATTACTTTGCATGCCAAAAGAAATGTTTCCATCCTGGGGTCTTGTACAGGCTGAGGGTGCTGGATTATAACAGTGTGTCCTTTTTTGTAACTGGCTCTGTAGTAGAAGTAGGTGGACTACAACACATTTCACTGCCCTGGGCGTCTGAGGTCTTTAGATTCACACCTGCCATTTCAATGCCCTGAGACTTTTCTTTCTCCTATCTCTCCAAGCTAAAATCGTTGAATCATATCCTGTCATTGGCTGTTCTGTTTATAATAAACTTCATGTGTAAAATGACATATTATCAAGAATTGCTTCAGCCATTGACATAGTGTCTGTACTCATGGAGCTTTGTTGTTTAGTTAAGACTGAGATGTCTTTCATTATTTAGTGGGTGTTTTGATACAGGTCACGTGAATGTTGTCTGTCAAGCAAAGCAACAGTGCTTTGCACAGGAACTGAGTTGAGATTTGATAGATATGGATTATTATCTCCACTGCCCCCTGCACCCCAAACAGTTTTCTTTTTGGAATAGCTCACGTTATTTTCAGGCTCTCTAGAAGTGTGAATGAGGCTAGTGTCTTTCTCAGGGAAAACTGCCATTTTACTGATTTTTTTCCCAGCAGGCAACAGTCTGTTGGTGATGGATATACTGCTAAGAATAGAGAAAAATGAGAAACTAGACATACTTGCACAGGCTTCAGGGGCAAATTTCATTCATAGAGACATTTAGTCCATTTGTTTTTTAAATATCAAATTGTAACAAATCTCCCAAATCTCTCCTATCTTTTAGGGACTGGGGGACGGTAGCCAAGTAGAACAGTGTTATTCCAGGCATTGTCATTAGCCCGAAACCATCATATAATGATTGTGTTTCTTTTCTATCATATTTCAGTCACAGTATCATTTCAGGTGTCCCTCAGAAAGATGTCACATCCATACATGTCACCTTTTAGGGAGGAAGCAGCAGTCAAGGGCCATTAGTACTAGAACACAGGCCTTTCCTGTCAAGTGCTTTGTCCTCCATATCACTCTGCCTTCCTTTGCGAGATGCCTTAACAAGGCTGCAGTCGTGTGTCTGAGAGATCATCAGTACAGGTTCTAAGGCCGAACAGGTTGTAAGAAGAAGGTGATGATCAAGCATGGCATTTTACATCATCAGTCCTTAGTTAAGAAAAGTATGGGCATTCCTGAGGGCTGTCATAAGTGGCCAGAAATCAGGGTCTGTAAAGTCCAAAGTACGGGAGAACTGGAAGCAATGAGTAACTCATGTTTGATGTACAGAGATGATTGTACCCAGTGTTACCATTTACAGAGAAGGCATCCAAACCATAATAAGCAAAATGCTAGACTAGATGTCACTGGGCAGGGCTGGGATTGGGGGGTGTTGGGAGGTAGAATATCACTAGGTGGCAGTTAGATATTCATTGCTGGCATTTTATCCAGACACCAGAAGAACATGATCATTGCAAGTGTATTTGTTATCTCTCCGACCTCCACCACCTACAAGAATTTTTAAAAATACTACTAGTGAGTGCATAGGGATGATCCCTATCTCATTTCTTTTGTGTGGTTCATGTAATTCTGTCATCTTTGACTTCTATAATGATGCCTAGGTAGGGAAGAGTGCCAAATGGTCCTTAGCCCTCAAATTCCTGCCAATCACTGAGTTGCTGATAGTATTCTCTACTGCAGGGGATATACCAGGACAATTAGCTTTAGTTCAAAACCGTTTATCAGAGAATGTGGGAGACTGACTCCTGGCACTTGTTTGTGTCATATGAGATATGCTATTTGTCTAAAAATTATCCTTTTCGCATTTTATAGTTACTGTTTGCTAGTCAGAACTTCCAAAATCTTTTCCTTGGAGATTTCCTTCCGAAAATGTCAGTATCTCCTGACTTTCAGAGCAAATTGAGGGTTACTGTTCTTAACAGGTATCTCATGCTGCCTTGAAGTATGGTTACTTGACACAGATGTCTTCTTTCCCCTTCCTTGTGGATTCGTTGTGGCCTCTGCAGCAGTATTTCTCAGTGTGTGTTCTATGGGCTGCCTATATCGGTATCACTTAGAGTCCTTGTTAACGAGGCAAATTCCAGGGGCCCAACCTTACTTAGAGTATCCGGGATTCTTCACTTTAAATAGCCATCATACTCTCCCTGTGGTCCTTAATGTATGTTAAAGTTTGGGTAACCGTTCATGTAGAATCTTGTAATATGGTTTGTGTACCTGACAGCTAGTTCAAAATGCAGAATCTCAGCCCCCACATTAGATCTACTAAATCAGAATCTACATTTCAATAAATACTACGTGAAAATATGGATGTGAATTGCTTTACAACTCTTTATAAATAGGAAGCACTCATTAATTAATCACTGACTGTTGGTTTGTGGATCTGCTTTTCATATATTCTACTTTTCTAAAAAAAAGGAGAAATAAAACAGCTTTTAGCTTCTTGGAAATTTTGGGGGTGTCTCAGAAGAATTGTTCTCTTATTACATTATTCGCAGTAAAGAATAATAGTGAAAGTTCATGCTATCACTAATATAAGCACAGATTTAGCTATTTCCTCCTAAATAACTGCAGAAGTACCTTATAAAATCTAATTGCAAATCTGTTTCTTATACAAAAGGGTCTAATTTTTCTCTGCCTGTGTGAGATTCACTCAGGGCCTGATTCAAAGGCCTCTGCTCCAAGATCAAGAAAATCTTCCCAACAATCTTCAGTGGCATTTGGCAATAGGAGCTTTCAAGGGCCACAATCTCATCTCAGTGGGAGTAGGTACAATTGAATGTTATTTGTATGTTTTTTTAAAACTAGAAAACCTTCCTGTGGATTTAGTCATGTTTCCCAAATGTTTCCCAAATGTGCTTGATCAGGAAGTTCATCTGTATTGCTTATTAAAAATTCATACTCCTAAGCCTCATCCCCAGATCGACTGAATCAGAATTTCTGGGAGGGATCTCCAGCAGTCTCTTAACAGACATCCTGGACATTCTTGAGATCAGGCGTATTTAAGAAATACTGAATTATGTGATCCTTCTCCCAGCAGATTACCTTTCTGTTTATATTTTTTTGAACTCATATCATCCCTTTTGTTTTCTTGAACATACATTACCCCAACAGCAGTAAAGAGGCAGCTCAGGATTGCTAGTTTAGTACTGAAAACCAGAAAGTGTGTATAGCTAAATACTGCATGATATTGTTTGTCCATGACATAAGCATACTTGATTAATGAGTATTAATTTAGTGTGAGTTTATTAACTTATTAATTAACTTATTCATACTATTGTCTGTTCCATGGATAGTGTCCTGAAGATGGCAAGTGTTACATTTAGTCTGCAAGGAAACAAGATCTAAAATAGTAGAATGATGAACCGTCATGAGATACATTAGGGGTGTATGTGTAGGGGCTGATGGGGAGAGGTTATATGTGTGATTTGCCATGTCTTATTCTGCAACTCCTTTTCTTAACATTAAACTTGTGAGTGTGCTTCAACCTCAGGATCAAATTGTTGTTATTTAGAGAAATGAATTATGCATTCTTTTCCTTATAATTACATCGTTTATGTACCATCCTCTTTGAACGTAGCAGAAGGATTTGTTTCTTATAAAGAAATAAATGTGTTGGCCTCTAATTTAGTATTGGAGTAATCTTTGTGTCTCAGACAAAAAGATGAATTATCAAATACTTTAGGGTACTACTGTGTTACACATTGTTGAATCTATTATTTGTGTGTATAAATCCATGATTAAATTAGGTAGTGTTATCTAATTTGAGTTCTCAAATTCTTGGGTTTCTTTTTGTTTGTTTGTTTGTTTTTTTGGTTTGTTTTTCTCAGACAGAGTCTTACTCTGTTAGCCCAGGCTGGAGTGCAGTGGCGTGATCTTGTGTCACTGCAACCTCCGCCTCCCAATTCACGCAATTCTCCTGCCTCAGCCTCCCAAGTAGCTGGGATTACAGGCACCCACTATCACACCTGACTAATTTTTGTATTTTTAGAAGAGACGGGGTTTTGCCATGTTGGCCAGGCTGGTCTCGAATTCCTGATCTCAAGTGATCCGCCTGCCTTGGCCTCCCAAAGTGTTAGGATTACAGGCATGAGCCACCATGCCTGGCCTCAAATTCTTGTATTTTATAAATCATTTCATGGGTTTAAATTCTTGCTTATGATGGATAAGTGAGAAGGGAGTCTTTTCCTCTTACAACTACATTCCTGACCATTTCTGTGAAATAATTTAAATACTACCCAGTTAGGGCTTTCTCTCAGTGAGTGTGTCATTCCATTGCAAAAGGAAACTTAGATCCCCGGTCTGAGGAAATTTAAATCTCTGATTCAAAGTTATAATGATAAGCGAATGAGATAACTTGCCTACTCTCAAGGAATTTATCATTAAATTGGAGAGGACTTAACTAAAGCCTGTGAAACAATTAAAAAAAAAAAAAGTAAGTCCTGACTGTGGTATAAACAATGCATTAGTAGTACAGAAGAGAAAAAGAAAGAATTGGGGCGGTGGGGAAAGCTGCTTTGGGGAAGGAGAGTTTAATTTGGGCTTCTAAGAGTAGAAGAGAGCCTTCTCTGGAAGTAAAGAATAATTATAAAAGACAATGCAGGCCGGGCATGGGGGCTCACGCCTGTAATCCCAGCACTTTGGGAGGCCGAGGCGGGTGGATCACGAGGTCAGGAGATTGAGACCATCCTGGCTAACATGGTGAAACCCCGACGCTACTAAAAATACAAAAAAATTAGCCGGGCGTGGTGGTGGGCGCCTGTAATCCCAACTACTCGGGAGGCTGAGTCAGGAGAATGGCACGAACACGGGAGGCGGAGCTTGCAGTGAGCTGAGATCACGCCACTGCCTGGGCGACAGAGTGAGACTCCGTCTCAAAAAATAAATAAATAAATAAATAAATAAAAGACAATGCTTTTATTCAGGAATAAGCAGTGTGTAGTATTAAGACTGAGCCAGTAGAACCCAGGGAGGTAATGAATGGAACATTTGAAGGCCAGAGGCTTGGGGATTTTGTTTTGATATAATTGGAAGAAACTGATGCATGCTAGCAGTGTTGAGTGTGAGGTCAGAAGAGCAATAATTTTGTTGTGTGTGTGTTTTTTAATGCATTTCGAAAACTAGATGTGTGTCTTTCTGTGTGTATGTTATATATGTATCTGATATTTGTTGTTTTTTAACGTTTCTAGTTTTTGTCATCTAAGATGACATTGCAAATAAAATCGAAAATTTCTGATGAATGGTATACTCTCCAGCAAAGGTGAAGATATTTGGGCAAAAAAATGATGCTTGTGCTAGCCTTAAAAGGTCATCGAAGGTCTGTGAGCCAGTTGTCTAAGCGCTGCTTCCACTCTGATGGTGTTGAGGGGTGAGGTGTAAGGCTAAGGGTCCATATTCTTATTCCCTGGGTCCATAGTACTTTTGACACAATTTCTGTTAGCAAAAAAGTATTGCATGTGGTGTGTGATATTAACCACACTAAAAAGATTTTTTTTTTTAAATCATGGTTATATTGTAGTTTAACGTACATATACAGTCTTTTAACATTTCTGATGAGAGTTTGTATTTTATTATATTTAGAATATTTGGAAATTCTTTCACTGGGATCGGAACAAATTACCTGTAGTTAACAATAGCTTAGATGTGGCCTTGCAAGAGTGATTGAGAACCTTTGGGTCAAGTGTGGTGTATCATGAGGTCAGGAGTTTAAGACCAGCCTGGCCAAGATAGTGAAACCCCGTCTCTACCAAAAAGTACAAAAATTAGCGGCGTGGTGGCGTGCACCTGTAGTCCCAGCTACTTGGGAGGCTGAGGCAGAGAATTGCTTGAAACCCCGGAGGTGGAGGTTGCAGTGAGCCGAGATCACGCCACTGTACTCCAGCCTGGAAGACAGAGCGAGACTCCATCTCAAAAAAAAAAAAAAAAACCAGAACTTTCAGAACCTTTGGCACAACAGAACTGCATATCTGGGATGTTGGTCGTATCTTTATTTGGTCGTACTAAAACACAGACTCTCTGGCACTGTGAGAACTGTTTTGCCCGCACGTATCTTTGCCTGTCTTCTGGCCAATGCTGGCCTGTCATACCAGGTTCCAAAGATCACTGACAGGCTGGGTCATGTCTGCTCTGAAAGATCCTTCATATGCCCCCAGGTTTTGACAGTTTTGAGAGAATCCTTTCTCAGTTGAGAACAGTTTTGGAAACTGCCCGAGATGTTTGAAATTCAGAAAATGGAAAATATTGAGCTGGTTTCTGTAAAATATGCTATTTTATTTGTGCTCTTTACAGATATATTACAAATCTGTGTTCTCATTCACAGGTTAAACTTTGTGAATTCCAAGGTCCTGAAAGGTGGTGGTCGTGGTGGTGGTATAAATAAGCATTTCAGACTGGAAATTCAGTATTAATAATGAAATATTTGTGTTTAATTTGTTTAGTGATATGCGGTTTGTTCAGTGGTAATGTTCTTTTTCTTTAATAGCGATTGAAGCACTATTTTATTATGGGTAACTTCTCAAAATATCTGTAGCTAAATGAAATCCTAAGTTTTAGAATTTACATTCCTTTTTTTTTTTTTTGAGACGGAGTCTCGCTCTGTTGCCTAGTCTGGAGTGCAGTGGTGCGATCTCGGCTCCAGCCTCTGCCTCCCGGGTTTAAGTGATTCTCCTGCCTCAGCCTCCTGAGTAGCTGGGATTACAGGCGCACACCACCACACCCAGCTAATTTTTAGTAGAGACAGGGTTTCACCATTTTGGTCAGGCTGGTCTCGAACTCCTGACCTCGTGATCTGCCCACCTCAGCCTCCCAGAGTGCTGGGATTACAGGCATGAGCCACCGCCCTGGCCTTGATTTATATTCTTTAAGTATTTTTTCTGTCCCTGCTAGCAGAAAGTGTAACAAGGTAGCATTTGAGGAGTTTATATATTCATCCCTCAGTATTTGTGGGGAATCGGTTCCAGGGCTTCTGAGGATACCAAAACCTGGATGCCCAAGTCTCTGATATAAAATGGACATGGTATTTGCATATAACCTATGCACATCCTCCTGTATATTTGAATCATCTCTAGATTACTTACAATAGCTAATATGATATAAATGCTATGTAAATAGGTATACTATAATGTGTAGGGAATGATGACCCAACAAAGTCTGTACATGTTCACTACAGATGCATTTTTTTTCCTCAGAATATTTTTGATCTGTGTTTGGTTGAATCCATGATGTGGAACCCACAGATATGGAGGGCCTACTGAATTTGTTTAACAAAACCTTGGGTCCTGCTTAGTCTCTCTGTCAGGTACTTTTCTGAATGTTCTACAAATATTCACTGATTTATTCCTCTTAGCAACCCTGAGAGGTGGGTTTTGTTATCCTTCCTATTTTACAGATGATATTAAAGCACTCATTTAATTAAAAGTTGGTCCAAGATTGCTCAGCTAATTGATGTTGGAGCTGAGATTCAAACCCAGGCAGTCTGGCTCCACAGTTTATATGCTTTAACACTATGCTCTGCTGAGTAATTCTTTCACAAGAAAAAAAAACAAAAAACAAAAACAAATAGATTTAGTCATGGCTGTTAGGTCAGTGTCTGTGATGAACTGGTTGCACATCAGTAATTCTGTAGTCCATTTACCTTGTTTTGCACTGGCAATTCTGTGCTAAATTCTTTAAATTTGTGGCCTCAGACACTGTTTTTTGAGACAGGATCTCACTGTCACTCAGGGTGGAGTGCCGTGGTGCAAACATGGCTCACTGCAGCCTCAACCTCCTGGGCTCAGTTGATCCTCCTGCCTCAGTTTCCTGTGTATCTGGGACCAAAGACATGGGCCACCATATCCAGAGCTAGCTTTTGTAAAGATAAGATCTCACTTTGTTGCCTTCCAAAGTGGTGGGATTATAGGTATGAGCCACCACACCCAGCATGTTGGCCTTTTTTTTTTTTTGAGACGGAGTCTCACTCTGTCACCCAAGCTGGGGTGCAGTGGCATGATCTCCGCTCACTGCAACTGCCACCTCCTGGGTTCAAGCGATTCTCCTGCCTCAGCCTCCTAAGTAGCTGGGATTACAGGTGTGCCACCACACATGGCTAGTTTTTGTATTTTTAGTAGAGACAGGGTTTCACCATATTGGCCAGGCTGGTCTCGAACTCCTGACCTCAAGTGATCCTCCCACCTTGGCCTCCCAAAGTGCTGGGATTACAGGCATGAGCCACTGCCCCCAGTGGTTTTTTTTGGTTTTGTTTGTTTGTGTTTTTTTGTTTGTTTGTTTTAAAATAATAGAATCTCTGTTGCTCAGGCTTTCATTGAACTCGTGTGCTCAAGTGATCCTCCTACCTCAGCCTCCCGAGTAGCTGGGACTACAGGCATGAACACTGTGCCCAGCTTCATTCTATTTTAATTATTACATGAACCATAAATAGATTGTACAATTTAAATAAATGTAAATATGTGGTGAAAAGTGGCTTGATTGACAGGTTATCAATGGCAAGAACTAGGTCTTCCCACCTGGTGTTCGGTGACCTCTGTATGCTTTTAACAAAAGCCTTTCATTATACCTTTGGAGTTGGAATGGAACTTGGAGATCAACTCTTGTACACTTTCATTTCATAAATAAGGAAACAGAGACCCAACAAGGTCAGTCCCTAAGCCCTCAACAGTTTGTTCTAAAACAGAAACATGATTTAAACCACGCTCCTGAATTTAATGGTCTTTTCCTCCCATTATAGTCTTAAAAATTTATACAGTGCCAGATTAAATATCTCAATAAACTTTAAAAAATATTTTAGATCAATTTAAAAGCACATATAATCATGTTAACCTAGATTATTTCTCAACCACAAACCTCGCCTTTTTTTTCCTCTCACATTTGTTGTCTTTTGTTGTTTCCAGCAGGCACATAACATTGCTAGTTGTACATCATAGCAAGTCTTGTAAGATCTGTGTCCCTTTACATAGTTACACATGCATATAAGCAACATATAAACTTAATATTGACTTGATTCATGCAACCACATAAATGGTTAACAGACATAATTAGGTGGTTATCAGATTAAACAAATATATCTTTGGTGGAGAGTACTAAGTAGGCTGGGGCATATTAATTGTAGCCTAAATGTACTGAATGTATTCTGAAATTTGAAATGCATGCAATTGGAAAAGCTAATCTAAACTAACAATCCAAACTTAAAAATATCTAAACTTAAAAATGGAAGTTTGCTCTTTTACTGGAAGTACTCATTATCAGCACTGGGCTTTATAGTGTTAAGTAAACTAGTTTGTGAATTAGAGAAAGGCACTAATGTAAAATAGGTTGTGTTCTAAAAACTTGTATTTCAGCCATGTGGTGTTTTAAATAGTGGCTGGATGGATTTTTTCTGTAGAAACAGTTTTAGAAAAGTGGATGGTTCTTACAGAGCTCACCAAAGCCTTGTTAGCCTACATATACGTCTGTGCTCTGTGAACGTCCCTAGGCTTGACCCTCTTAGTCTTTTTCCTGGTATTAGCTTCAAAATATTTTACATTTATATTCTTCCTATTTATTTTCTATATTATGTCAGATATATCTGGAATTAAGTAGAGATATTAAAGGAGACTATAGCTAAGATTTCTTATACTACTGTAAAAAGTAGTGATTAAACAAATCAGGAAAATTATAAGTTGAAATCTCTCTTCTTAAAGAGTCATGTTTATTTTATTGCCTTTTAGATTATTGAATCTAGTCAATTAAAATTAATGGAGCTGGGTGTGGTGGCTCATGCCTGTAATCCCAGCACTTTGGGAGGCCGAGGTGGGTGGATCACTTGAGCTCCGGAATTCGATAAATGTTTTGACATTTTGTATTTCTCTACCAAAAACACAAAATATTAGCCAGGCATGGTGGCATACACTTGTGGTCCCAGCTACTTGGGAAGCTGAGGTGGGGGACGATCTCTTGAGTCTGGTAGATGGAGTTTGTAGTGAGCCGAGATCACACCACTGCATTCCAGCCTGGGTGACAAACCCCATCTGAAAAAAAAAAAAAAAAAAATTTAACGGGAAAAATACCAGTCTTCTGGTGGGACTTTAAAGTAAAAATGCATATGCACCCCTAACTACATAGCTTCTACTGCCTAGCTTTACCAACTGATACCAATCTCTTCATTGATGTTGATATAATTATTTATTCCTGACAGGATTATGGCATCATAAACAAGTGATTTATATAGTTTTAATCTAAATAGGCCCCTAATAAAAAGTGACTTGATAACTTTTAGGGACAATTTTTCTTCAACATTTTTAAATATTAAAATTTATTTAACGTATACTGAAATTTGCTTAACTAAACTTTTAAATTTGACCTCATTGTAGTTTCACATACAGTGTGTATTTGTTTGTTTTTGGGAGATGGAGCCTCACCCTGTCGCCCAGGCTGGAGTGCAGTGGCCCAATCTCGGCTCACTGCAACCTCTGCCTCCTGGGTTCAAGTGATTCTCCTGCCTCAGCCTCCTGAGTAGCTGGAACTACAGGTGCATGCCACCACGCCCTGCTAATTTTTTGTATTTTTTGATAGAGACGGGGTTTCACCATGTTAGCCAGGATAGTCTTGATCTCCTGACCTCGTGTTCCACCCACCTTGGCCTTCCAAAGTGCTGGGATTACAGGCGTGAGCCACCGCACCCGGCCTCATGTACAGTTTTAAGAATACAGAGGGATCACTTGTGCTCTTTGCCTAGTTTCTGCCTGTAGTGACATCTTAGAAAACTGTAGCACAATGTCACAGTCAAGAAGTTGATATAATCCACTAATTTTGTTTCTGTGAAGTTTTATTATATGTGTAGGTTCATGGATCCACCACCACAGTCAAGTTACAGAACAAGTCCCCACTACAGAGATCCCTGAGGTTGCTTTTGAGTATGTTAGATAAGTGGGATTATGCCTTATGGAATCTTTAGAGATTGGCTTTTTTTACTTAGTGTAATTCCCTTGAGAGTCATTCAAGTTGTTGCTTGTATTAGTAGTTTATTTATTCTCATTGCTGACTAGTATCCCATGTTATGGATATATCTAGTTTGTTTAACCATTCAGGTTTTTGTGTGAACATGAGTTTTTATTTCTTTGGAATAGGTGCCCAAGGGTACAATTGCTAGATTGTTTGGAAATTGCATAGTTTGATAAGAACCTGTTTTCTAGTGTGGTTGTACCTTTTTGCATTCCCAACAGCAGTGTATGTGAAAGATTCTGTTTCTCTGCATCTTCGCCAGTACCAGTGTTATCATTGTTTTTGTATCATATGAGATACAATCAGGTATGGATTTTAATGTAAATATAAAGTAGCTAAAATACCATATACTACAATAAAAAGTGATGATTAAACAAATCAGGAATATTATAAAATTAAGTAACATTATACTTTTTTTTTTTTTTTTTTTGGAGACAGGGTCTTGCTCTGTCACCCAGGCTAGAGTGTAGTGGTGCAATCTCGGCTCACTCCAACCTCCTCCTCCTGGGTTCAAGCGGTTCTCCTGCCTCAGCCTCCCGAGTAGCTGGGATTATAGGCATCTGCCACCACGCCCAGCTAATTTTTGTATTTTTAGTAGAGATGAGGTTTCACCATGTCGGCCAGACTGGTCTCGAACTCCTGACCTCAAGTGATCTGCCGCCCCAGCCTCCCAAAGTGCTGGGATCACAGACGTGAGCCACTGTGCCTGGCCTGATTTTTTGTTATTGTTGTTTTTAATCTCAAAAATAGAATGTAAAGAGAGAGATTTTCCTGATGTGTCAAAAGTTGAGAGCTAAGAAATGGATTTTAGAAGGATGCATGAGGAGCATGATGGTGGGGTGCTGGCCAGAGTGAAGTTTGCCTGCGGCCTTTTACAAAGGTAGACAGAATGATGGTAATGAAGAGATTTTGAGTCATACTATTGGGGTCCATAATACGAAAAATGCTTCCACTTTGAGTTATGCATTGGTTCGTTTTAGGATGCGGACTTGTTTTCTCTCTTGCCCACCTCAAGCCAGTGTATAACAGTTGCATGATAATACCATCACATGCACCTTCTCTTAGGATTGCCTTTGGTACATGAAAATGTATCTTTTTTGTGAACATTGTAAGCCACCTTATAACAGATAACATTTTTCTGAGCCCTTACTATGAACCAAGCATTGAAATCTATGCACATTACATGTAGTTAACTCATTTAATCTTTGCAAAAACTATGTAGCAAATTACCCCATATTTACCAGCTTAACAGTTATTTAGGAGCAGCTTGGCTAGGTGGATCTAGCTCAGGGTTATAAGGTTGGAATCACAACATATTAGCTGGGGCTGCGGTCATCTGAAGACTTGACTACGCGTGGGAGATCTGCTTCTAAGATGGCTCACTCACATGGCTTTTGGCCAGAGGCCTCTGTTCCTCATCATGTGGACCACCCCATAGGGTTAAAATATTATCACAACATGACAACTGGCTTCACTCAGAGTGAGTAATTCAGGAGCTGCTTCTACTAAGGAAGCCAGAATACCTTTTTTGACGCAGTCTTAGAAGTCATACACTGTCACTTCCGCCATACTCTGCTCACTAGAAGGGAATCACTTAAGTGAAGCCATGCTAAACGTGAAGGGGATTAAGCTCCACTTCTTTAAGAGGAGGAATATCAGAGAAATTGTGGACATAGTTTAATATGAGGAAACTTAGGAAGGGAAAGGTTAAGTGATTTGTCCAAGTGCGTACCTTGTGAGTTGCAGAATCTGGATTTGAATCCCGGCAGACTCCATGTATTTTTGGTTGTTCTGTGAACCACATGCTTTGAGCACTTTAACCTCTTGAATGCATATTCAAACTGACAAGGTTTGGTGGCCCATGGCTGTAATCCTAGGACTTGGGGAGGTGGAGGCGGGAGGATCACTTGATCCCAAGAGTTCAAGACCAGTCTAGGCAATGTAGGGAGACCTCATTTCTACAAATACAGAAAACAAAAAAATTAGCCAGGCCCGCTGTGAATACCTGTTGTCTCAGCTACTTGGCAGTCTTAGGCAGGAGGATCTTTTTGAGCCAAGGAGGTTGAGGCTGCAGTGAGCTATGATTTTGCCAGTGCAACCTGTTTCTTTAAAATAAAAAAAAGTTGTAATGACTTTCTTCATATTTACGTGTTCATATCTAGATATTCATGAATGATATGGCCCTCTCTTTTATATCTGGTTTAGTACTTTGACTCAATTTTTACATTCACTCATTTAGTTGATAGATACTGATCACCTCCTGCAAAGTACTGGGATGCTCACCATCATATGGGAAAGAACGTTCAGTTTAAAGGTGAACTAACTGACCTGGCACCAAGGAATTTAAACTATATATTGGGTAATTTCTGATAACTAAATATTGGGAAATAAACCTCCCCCACTCCAGCTTTCTAGTTCACATCTTCTCTAATTGTTAGAAGCATGATGCATAGTTGTAAGAATGCATTGTAAACTGAAGTTGGCAATGGGATGAAGTTCCTCAGATAGAGTTTGTCTACTGCTAATATCAAAAGCAATAAATAACTTGAGAGTCCTGGGCACTGTTGAAACTGTAAACTGCCAATGTCTTTTTTTTTTTCCCCTGGTACTTTAAATGACCATGAAGAACTCTGTGTTGTCTGGGTTAGTTTTAACTAGGTAGTTTGAGAGATGTGAAATGACTTGTTTCTTTGAACAAATCTGTTTTGTAAAATGAGTCACCCAGATTATGCAAAAGGAGAAAGGAAGAGAGGTCTTAGAATTTTGATAAGATCTTCTTCATATTCTATGCTTCTATTTCATTTTGTCAGTCCGTGGAAAAGTCTTTATTGTGGTGATCATTTTGACATTAAACTTCGGGGTACTTAGGATGAAACCGTAAGGGCATGTACACCTTAGGGCATTAGAAGGGCAACTTTATGTTCATAATACATTGGACTGATGTATACATTAAAAAACTTAATGTTTTAGCAGTGTATGCAGTGAAATTGTATGAAAAGTAACATTTCATAGGCTGACTAGGGTTGAAATATAGAGCAAGCCACCTAAAAATTAGTTAGAAGAACTAAAGGATGGAGTAAGAACAGGACCAGAGTTAAGGGATGAAGCATCCTGCCTTTATAAGGAACTTCTTGTTGAACTCTAAGGATTTGACAACCATATTTCTTGTTTGACAGCATTCAGTGAATTTCCTAATATTGAGGTTAAGTTCTCTCATGTATACACACATATATCTAGTTTCTTGTCTAGCCTAATTCAAACCTTAAATTCTTGATTTGTGTCTGATATACCTCCCTCCTTCTGCATCTGACAGTACTAAGGGAATTTCTTAATAATGAGGTTAAGTGTTCACATGTGCAGACACTTCTCTTGCCTATACTTTGGCAGCTTAAAATCCTAGGAATTCTCACTTTTTCTCTTTTCCTTTTAGATATATGGCAGACATGAGGAATGGCCTGGGTTGGAGTTTGCTTCTTAAGAAGTCCTATCAGGCGGGGCATGGTGGCTCACGCCTGTAATCCCAGCACTTTGAGAGGCTGAGGCAGGTGGATTACCTGAGGTCAGGAGTTTGAGACCAGCCTGGCCAACATGGCGAAACCCTGTCTCTGCTAAAAATACAAAAATTAGCCAGGTGTGACGGCAGGCGCCTGTAATCCCAGCTACTTGGGAGGCTGAGGTAGGAGAATCGCTTGAACCTGGGAGAGGTGGAGGTTGCAGTGTGCCGAAATCGTGCCACTGCACTCCAGCCTGGGTGACAAAGTGAGACTTTGTCTCAAAAAAAGAAAAAAGTCCTATCAGAGTCAGAGCTTATGAAACATTCTGATTAGAAGTCAGCATTGGATTGGGCTGAGATTGGCTCCTCAAAGATTGAACATAGTGGTGTGGTGTACCCAGTGCTAACTTGTTGTCCCTATTCCCCGAGCATGTCTGAGCAGTGCTCACGTCCTGCCTTATGAATTATGGAACATCATTGTTCTTCTCTCTTCCACCTGTGCTCCCATGAGTCTTCCTTCTTCCCATTATCCTACCAAAAACTTTGTGATCACCTTGGCAAAGGGACCCTGGTTTCCATAGGCCCTAAATCAGGGTATGAATTTGGTTATTCTACAGATTGTGTCAGCCAATAACTGTCACTTACAGCAAATGCTAGTGGATCCCTCAAAACTAGGGAGTCATGTACTCTGGATAATTATTAATATATGGATGGCTTTTTCTTTTAGAAAGGAAAGAGCAATGATTAATATTAAAATAGCCTAGGTGTGATAGCTTACACCTGTAATCTCAATACTTTGGTAGGCTAAGGTATGAAGATCACTTGAGATCAGGAGTTTGAGACTAACTTGGGTAAGACCTCGTCCCTACAAAAAATAAACATAATAAGATTAATTGGATGTTGTGGCACACACCTTTAGTCCTAGCTACTTGGTTGGCTGAGGTGGGAGAATCACTTGAGCCCAGGCGTTCTAGGCTGCAGTGAGCTATGATTGCACCGCTGCACTCCAGCCTGACCAGAGCGAGACCCAAACCTGGAGTCCATAACAACAGCACAGTGGCTTTGGTTTTTCTTTCTTTTTTTCTTTTTTTTGAGACAGAGTCTTGCTCTGTTGCCCAGGCTAGAGTGCAGTGGCGCAATCTCGGCTCACAGCAACCTCTGCCTCCCAGGTTCAGGTGATTCTCCTGCCTCAGCCTTCCAAGTAGCTAGGATTACAGGTGCCGACCACCACGCTGGCTAATTTTTGTATTTTTAGTAGAGACGGGGTTTCACCGTGTTGGCCAGGCTGGTCTCCCATTTCCTGACATCAGGTGATCCACCTGCCTCGGCCTCCCAAAGCGCTGGGATTCCAGGCATGAGCCACCACACCCGGCCAGTGGCCCTTTTTTAAATCCTATGGTTAATCAATCCTTGGTGTCTATAGCAATGTGACCTCCTGAACCAAAACATGCCTTCCCAGGGCACGGAAAAGGAACAAGTCTTTTAAGTCCAATAGGTGACCATTATCAGGAAGTAAGAACTTGACCACCTGCTTTTCTTGAAGTCAGTGCCAGCTAGAAACTGGAGCTTGACCAAAGCCAGTTCATTTCTGCTGAGCTGCAATCAGAATTAAATGCCTGACAGGCCATATTAATGGTTGCAGTAATCCATTTTCATGGTGGCAAGGCCTGAATGGGAAATCATACCAAGCCAACAAAGCCTTCTTTGGAAATGAGATGACCAGCAGTCCTCAGCAGGGTTCAGTCTTGCAACTTGGTGTTTCAGCTCATGGTTACAAAGTAAACAAATAACTTAATAGATTATTAAAAAAGAGTAAAAGAAGTTAACCAGTGTGTAAAATTTACAAGCTGGGCCCTGATGCCCCTCTTGTGCGTTAAAACAACCCAGCTGTATGTGATTTATGCTGCACGGATATGTGGAGGCCTTAACTTCTCAGTTTCTGAAACCCAAGTTTATATTACATGGTCTGTCAGAAGAGGGATGGCACTGCCATAGGTATGGGAGTGATCCCTCAGTTCTTGTCTTAGTAGAGCAGTCACAAAGCAAGAATACCCCTTTGACTGAAACCAGGATGTTTCTGCTCCTGGGGCAACCTTAGTCACTGGTTCCCTTTTTTGGTTAGATTATTTTTTCAGAAGTAAAGAAACACTGACTTTTGGTCAGAATTGAAATGTGAAGCAAGTTACATGAATATATTTTTGCCAGATCAAGCTTGTCCCTCAGGATCAAGGACAGGCAGGAAAATGAGAAAGAATATTTCTAAGGACAGTGGACATGCTGAGTTTGTATTTTCAGACAAAGGAAATACATTTGGGCTTGGATTTGTTCTCATTTTTAAAGTTGTTGTTTATGCTCATAATTTAAATGCCAAAATGTATAAATACATAAAATGAAGGTTATCTATAATTCTACCTTCCTCTCCACTGTTAACATATAGATAATTTGGTATGTATTCCTTTGATACCTTTTTTTTTCCCTTGAGCATGTACTAACTTATAAAAACCCTAAGAGAATTAAAGTGGGAATATGGGCAGTTCCTGCCGTTTGCTTTTTCCCTTAATAATTATGAACCTTGTTCTATGTCAGTAGATCTGGATATCTATTTACTCAGCTTTTTAAATGTACAAGTTAATGAGTTTGGGCTTTTCTTTCCCCAAAAAACCTTACGAATTTGCATTTGTTGAAATTGGACATATGTATTTGTAAGTATGTTTTAATTATCATAAATTAAAATGTGAATAATTTTCCTAGTAACCATATATTGATCACTATTCTAGTCTATATAGTCCTGAATTTTTTTTGCACTTTCTCTTTTTGGGTCTGTCTCCATTTCAGTCTCTGTCTTACATTTTTCGCCTTGATTCAGATTGGTTTTTATCCTACTTCCCATTTCTCCCTTCTAAATTTCTTTATCTTATAATAGTAATCTCTCCCAACAAACACATATAGGTGTTTGTCAGTTGATGTTGTGTAACTCTATTGATAAATTGTGACTGGGAAATGCCATCTTATTTTGTTTGCCATGTCACCAGCTGAACTGTTTACAAGCAAATATGTATATCTCCATGGATACAGGATTATGTAAATCCTTGGATTTGCATATATTTCTAAGTCAGTCGAGATATTTATAGAACATACACTCTGTGCCTAGGACTGTGTTATACACTACAAAAAACAGCCTTCAAACTCTAAAATGCCCATAGAAAGGTTTCATCTGTGAATCCACTGTGTGTTTCAAGAATGGTTTCTCCAAAAGAATGATTCAAACATACAGCACATTTAAAAGCTGCTTTGAGGTCTTCATTTATATCTATAAGAATACGGGTAGATTAAGAGAGAACTAGCAGAGAGAGAGATGAATGTAGCCGTTAACACCATGGGTTTACTCAAGAGTGTTGTGAATAAGTAACTCTACACAGTCATTCCTGAGTCATTAGAAGATAGTTATCCTTCCCAGTTCCATGAATTTAAGAGGAACCTCAAGAGGCCAGCTCAGAGCAGCTAGATAGATGACCTTAAAACTTTTATGAAAAACTAGAACATGCACAGAAAATGCTCATAGTCTTTGGATACTGTGTGTTTACCAGATGTGGCTGCTAGTTGAAAAGTGTGTGTGATTATTCTCTGTTGTGTACTGAAGTCAAGCATTTTTCTATTGCTTTTTATTTTCGTGCTTAGATTACCAACAAGATTAGATATGCTCTTTATTAAAGAGAGGGCCATTTCAAGGCCTGCTTTTGGCCTTTCTCTCCAGGGAAGCTCAAGACTGCCACAAATGACTTTACTTACTGAATTGGAGTTTATTAAATGAGAAGCCAGTCAATAAAATGTGTCTTGCCTTTCCTAGTGGGAGCTGGCAATGCCATTTAAGAACACGTGGCCAGTTTATCCAAAATCTAACCGTAGCCTCTGCAGGAATGCTGGATAATAGCTAAGCCAAGAACACTCTTGCTCTTCTGCCCAGCACAGGATGATTTTAACTAGCATTTATTCTTTCAGTACTGTTGGGGTAAAAAGGAAGTTGAAGTACATCTACAAATCTTTTTGAGTCCCTTTGGGACAAAGCTTTCAGCAGTTTCATCTCTTGAACTTCTATGAGGCATGTTGTGTACTTGTCTAAGAAATATGTTTCCCCATGTGTTCCATAAAGTAAACATCTGTGGATGCTAAAGGCATAGTGCCAGGCACATCTGTGTCCATAGACATTGCTGGTAAACTAAGGGCTGCTCTGGATAATGCTTTGACCTGCTGCAAAGTTCAGTTGGCGTAGTAATTCATTTGTTATTTTTGGGGAACAGTTTTGTTAATGAGTATTTCATCATGGATTTACATGCTGCTTAATGCTCGTATCTTACTCTTGGGGTTTTTTTAGTTACTTTGTGAATGAGCTAAGCTTTCTGTTATCACAGGCAGCCGTTACATATTCAGTTTATTTCACTGACAGTAAGCTCCCTGAAGGCAAGAATCATGTCTTTATGAATTCAGTAGGCTTAGCAAAGCCAAAACTCTGAAGTGCCCTTTAGTGGCTCAGATGAAAAGTATGATAGTAATAAGAGTAGGGAAACTAAAATGTTTTAAAATATTTCTGTGATTCTAGGCCGGGCACGGTGGCTCATACCTGTAATCCCAGCACTTTGGGAGGCCAAGGCGGGCCGATCACCTGAGGTCAGGAGTTCGAGACCAGGCTGGCCAACATGGTGAAACCCCATCTGTACTAAAAATACAAAAATTAGCTGAGCGTGGTGGTGGGCACCTGTAATCCTAGCTACTCAGGAGGCTAAGGCAGGAGAATGGCTTGAACCCTGGAGACAGAGGTCTCAGTAAGCCAAGATCATGCCATTGCACTCTAGCCTGGGCGACAGAGCGAGATTCCATCTAAAAAAAAAAAAACAAAAACAATCTGTGACTCTAGATCCCAGTCACCATAGAAAAGCATGAATTTGATATTCAGGAAGCTATTTTTTCCATTCATTATTCATGATTTTTTTTTAACTTGCTTGATGACTTTCCTAGTCTGAGGAGGTCTCTAGGACTCCAAGCACATTATGCTTCTGGATTTAAGTGACATCTAGTTGGAATCAAATACATAATGTAAGTATTCAAAAATTATTTCCCCCTTGTCAGTCTATTCTACTAGAGGAAAGAGTATCTCAGTGAGTGAGATGAGATATTCTGGTAAATTTCTGAAACAATAGTGGACTTCATGAGATTGTAGGAAACCTAAGTCTCGTCCATGTTTAAATAAAATGCCAAACATCTGATCTGCCTCCAGTTTGATGAACAAAGCAGAGTTGCTTTGAGCCTCTTGGCATCTATGGGTGAATGGCAAACTTAGGCCTGACAGGAGCTCAGCTTTTCTTTTTCCCCATGTATAACAATTTTCTATTGAAACACTAAGGTAAGAATTTCTTCGCTTTCCATTATGGAATATCTACATAAGAAAGAATTTCCTCCATAAACTTTATAATATTATATTGATACAAATATTGACCTTGTTTCTAGTCCCTTAAAGAAAGGGAGGTAATAAATTGAGGTAATTCTCAACCTAATAAAATAAACTTACAGTATTTAATGCATATTTATTTTAGAAAGATGGAAAATACAAATAAGCTAATAAACATTAAAATCAGTTACTATACCATTGGGGCTAAATGATAGAAACATTTGAGTACACATAAGATAAATTTTTTTCCTCTAAATACTTATATGTTGGCTACTTTATAGAACAAAGTGGAACTATATATACTTTTTCCTTGAACGTCATTTTTGTTGGCTGTGTAGTATTACATTGTATGATACAGATGAACCTTAGTTTATATTAAGTAACCTTTTGTTCATAATCCCCAGATTTCAAGTAACCTCTGTTGGTAAATTGACATTTATGAAACCCTTTTCTCTATAACAATATTATAAATAATAGTTTATTTTCTAGGTTAACTCCTCAAATTCTAATTCATATTTATCACATGGTAAGATGCACCACTAGATAAATGGCACCATGACACTTAGAACGTAGGTTCTGCTTATCGTATCATTTTTGTGGAAATCTCTGTAATCCAGTTAGAACCTGGCACAGTGTCAGAGAGAAAACAGGCACTCCCCAAAATCTGAATGAATGGGAGATGGTATTCTCGCTCTGCCCAGGTTGTCCTGACCAGAACAGCCAAGTGGAACAGATGGTGTTCACTTTCTGGACTATGGGAGGAGAGTTGCGGGTGACAGGGAGGGCACACTGGATTAGCAGGATTTCCTCACTGTTTGTATCTTTGACACTTGTCAGCAATTCTGCCTCAGCGAACTTCATAAAGACCCCCAGGAACTTGTTTATCTGGTGGCAGAGTTGAGGGTAGTGGAAGTGAGGATGCAAAAGATACAGAAAACTTGAACAACAAACTTGATGTAAATGATACTTATAGATCATTGCACACAGAACATTTACCATGTTCTGAACCATAAGACAAGGAATTGATGGGCATAAAAAAAAGCATATACCTTTCATATGTAGGCATTCCACTTCTAGGTGTTTATCCAAAAAGAAAGAAAGTATACATCCATACAAAGATTTGTACATGAATGTTCATAACCATTTTATTTGTAAAAGCCAAATCTAGAATAACCTAAGTGTCTGTCAACATGTGAATGGATAAACTGTGGTGTATCCACACTACAGAATACTTCTCAGTAATAAAAAGGAATAGACTGTTGATACATTCAACAACATAGATGAATCTCAAAGTAAATTTCACTTCATGCTAAGGGAAAGAAGCCAGATGAAAAGGGTACATACTCTGTGGTTCCCTCTGCATATATAAGTGTTTGAAACATATATACTAATATAAAGAGATCAGAGCAGTGATTGCCTGGGGATGGAGAATGGTGGGACAGAGTGGGAGGAAGGATTAAAGGGGCATAAATAAACTTTTGGTGGTGATAGATTGTCTTGGTTGTGATGGTGGTGATAGATTGTCTTGGTTGTGGTGTTTCTTAGGTTATACGTATGTCAAAACATCAAATCTTTCAAGATGTGTAGTTTATTATGTATCAGTCATAACCTCAATAAAGCTGTTTATAAATAAATCATAAAATAAGGCATTCAGAATTCTGGGGCTATTTACATCATTATAGTGTTTATCAAACACACTTACATGCAAATGGCATGACATTTTACTGTGTACTGTGCTGGGTCAGTAAAAGGGCCTTGCTTGGTAATTCCCACTTCTGTGTAACAGGAAACAATGAAAAGTGTTAGGAATCTAGAAAAAGCCTAAAGCCAGGCGAGGTGGCTCATGCCTGTAATCCCAGCACTGTGGGAGGCCGAGATGGGAGGATCTCTTGAGCTCAGGAGTTTGAGATCAACCTGGGCAACATGGTGAAACCCCATCTTTACAAAAAATTAGCCAGACATGGTAGCACACTGTCTATCTGTCTTTCGGTCTAATATTCTCCCCATCTTTCACTGAGGAAAAATCTTTCATGTATATATATACATGGTTAACAATTGAACAATTGAGCATCGAATTTTC
Organism: Pongo abelii; assembly: GCF_028885655.2. NCBI lineage: Eukaryota > Metazoa > Chordata > Mammalia > Primates > Hominidae > Pongo > Pongo abelii. Next base: position 32,309,425 of record NC_071992.2, read on the forward strand.
AATCATGTTGCATCTGTGTGAGTGGAGAAAAAGAAATAGAAAATATGATGATAATTCAGTAGCTACTCCTTGCCTATTGAATCAAGATCAAATTACTGAGCCAGTGGCTTTTGGTGTTTTGTGTGTTTGACCCTAAGCTTCTTGTTTAGTTTTGGCTTGCCCTTCCCCAAGAATGTTTTCTTTCTTCTCCTATTTCACTGCCTTGGTGAATGCTTTTCTCTGCCTGTGATTCTTAGGGATCCCACCTAATCTTTTGGCTCTATTTGGTAAATGCCCATCCTTTAGATTCTTATTCAGATGCTTTCTCTGGTGTTTCCCTTGTGTTCTGTGTTTTAGTAGACACTAAGCACATAGTGTGTACTCTACACTTTGCACTACGTGTATTTACATATGTGTCTTGAATGACTTTTATTAGTGGCACCGTAACCAGGTACCTTGTACATGGTAGGCGTATGTGTTGATTGTGCCTTAAACACAGTGGGTGGAAGACAGTATGGCGATTCCTCAAAGATCTAGAAGCAGAAGTACCATTTGACCCAGCAATCCCATTACTGGATATATACCCAAAGGAATATACGTCATTCTGTTAGGAAGATACATGTATGTTCATTGCAGCACTATTCACAATAGCAAAATCATGGAATCAACCCAAATGTCCATCAATGAGAGACTAAATAAAGAAAATGTGGTACATATACACCATGGAATACTATGCAGCCACAAAAAGGAATGAGGTCATGTCCTTTGCAGGGACATGGGTGGAGCTATGAGTCATTATCCTCAGCAAGCTAACACAGGAACGGAAAACCAAACATCACATGTTCTCACAAGTGGGAGCTGAAGGATGAGGGCACAGGGACACATGATGGGGAGCAACACACATTGGGCTTGTTGGGGGCCTGAGGGGAGGAAGAGCATCAGGAAGAACAGCTAATAGTTGCTGGGCTTAATATCTAGGTGATAGGTTGATCTGTGCAGCAAACCACCATGTGGTATGTGTTTACCTTTGTAACCTGCACATCCTGCACATGTACCCCAGTACTTAAAAAACAACAACAACAACAACAACGCAATGGGAACAGTAGTCAGTGAGGTTGGCCCTGCTGTTTTGGAACTGAACAGATGTAGAGTTAATGCATTTTGGTTACTATTTAGGTGCATTGGGCTTAACTGTACTTTTACATTTATTAAAGTTATTGTAATTGATGCCTGTGAGGAATGCAGCAACAAAACAGGCAGGAGAAAACAAATTGTTTTTATATTATTTTTGAAGCACATTATGTAGGCCCTCTATTTAGGGCAGAGGAGTGGCAGATTTACTGTGCTCATGTCATTTTTTTCTTAAGCTAATATTTAAATTATATGGAACCTCCCCCCATCCTTCACATTTTTAGAAGTGTGCAATGGCTAGTTGGGAAAAGTTAGCTTGTAAATTTAAATCAACTAGATGTAATTCACTCTGAATAATTCACATAGAAATATTCAAGTGTGGCTTAGGGGATGTACCTTAAGATTACACAGAAGGCTGCGTCTCCCCTAAAATTTAAAAAGGAAAAAAAAAAGAGTTGGCTTAGTGGCATCTTAACAGTGAAGTATTCATTGTATCATGGAAAGAGCATGAATTTAGTATGAGTTGTGGAATATTTGGAATAATATGTTTCTGAGATTTCAGGTGAGAGTTAACTCTCTGGAGTGTCCACACCCTTGATCACTTCCTAAATTTATTTTTCCAGGTCCGGACCCTATTTGTCAGTGGCCTTCCTCTGGATATCAAACCTCGGGAGCTCTATCTGCTTTTCAGACCATTTAAGGTACCTTTTTTTATCTTTCAGAAATTATAAAATGAGACAAAAGTCTCTATGCTTTCCGAGGGCTTTTTGGAGCAAGAAATGGTATATTTGAGAAGAAAACAGATGTTTTTAAAAGGTTAATGAGTAAAGGAGATTTAATAACTGAGTTCTAATGTATAGTCTCACTTAGGATAATTACATATTTATATTTCAAATTCAATAATGTAAGTGAAGATTTATTCCTAATTTCAGACCTTATTATTTGAAATAGTACTGTTGATACTGTTCTTTGGAAATGTAAATAGGTTTTTACGAACTGGGTTAAGAACCTAACCACCGTTATTTTTTCCATGGTAAAACTTTCAAACAAAGTAAAACAAAATTTTAAGGGATACCTAGGTGTGAGTTGAGGATAATATTTCCTGGCGTTTATTGGAATATTTAATGCAGTTACCTGTCCTTCCTATGGAAATAAGATCACTTGATAGATACTTAATGTTGCTAGGATTGAAAACTTCATAGGAGATTAGACACCAAGCGCTTAGTAGAAACTAAGCCAAAATAACCATGCTGCCAAGAAGAAACCTTTTGAAGGTTGGCCTTTGGAGGATAGGAGAAAGCTGGAACTGATCAAATCAGGGCCCTGGAAGGGATATGTTCCTTCTCTGGAAGGGCCTGTGTTCAGGAAGTCTTAAGTTGGTCAGTGTGGATGTGTTAGCAGCAGTGCCTGGCAGGGACCACACTTATGATTAGGTGATGGGCTATCTTGATTTCTGGTTAAAGATCATCCTCATTGAAACAGGTCCCCAGTGATAGAGGCATGACAGGTTGAGGGATAGGATTCAGCTTCTTGGGAAGATGGAATTGGATATGACAACTAAAAACTCTAGTGTTGGGGAGGAGGAAGGAGGGTTGCGGGGGCAGCCAGTTAGAACCAACAAAGATAAAACAGTCTAGCTTAAGTGCCAAGAGGGCACCATGTCATAATGGACATAACTCCACCTGACAGCTGTCCCTTTAATGCAACAATAATGATGACGGCCCAGGGAAACAGAGGTCAGGTGCCAGGTTAGGTGGGAGGAAGTGGGAAAGGAAGAGAAGGTGGTATGGAGAGAGTGCCACCTTTTATAGAATTTCCTGAGTTTCTTCTGCCGAGTTGTACTTTTATAAAAGGGACGGTTTTTCTATCCTTTTTATAGAATGCAAACTTTTAAAGCAAATTGATCTTAGTGTATAAAATACTGTTATGTTTTGGGGTGTATAGAGAGAAAGACATTCACCAGCAAGCCCCTTATACGAATTATTAAAGTATTGTCACAATCCTTTCAAGTGGGTGAGTCTCATTTTTTCAAATGAGGAAAATGAAACTTGGAGCAGTTAAATAAATTGTGCTCAAGTTTACGCACATAAAAAATGGCAGAGCAAGATTCAAACCCAAGCAGTCTGACTCTGCCCTCTCTGTTCTGAACTATTATATTATACTGCTTTTCTGTTTGTGACTTGAGAACACAGTATATCCCTACCAGTGGTGTTTTACTTGAGTGAAATATCCAATTGTCCTTTGCCTTTGAGACCTTCATGGTGTTTAAACCTCTAGTTTTTTCAGAAGAGAGCACCTTGAAGAAAGGAAGAGGCAGAGCTGTGAATCATGACCTCTCTGGCCATAAGAGCTCAAGGCCTTTGAGGTGAAATGTTTATGGTAGCTAATTGGTAACATAGTTCTCTGCTGGGAAGATGTAAGGATGAATCAATCTCAACATCCTGCCCAGAAACCCTGACGAGAAAGTCAGCACCCTAGTACATTCCTGACAACCCTCTTTTAATTAAAGTCCCTGGAGGCTGACCCTAGTCTGCAAATGTGTCTCTGCACTGATGTGTGTAGTGGTCAATCCTGTCAAGTGGTGTGTTTTTCCCCTGTGTCGTCCATTAATGCAAGCCACCAGCTATTGATTATTTTCAGAAATAAACACATTTTGTTATCCTTATCTTGAGGAGCCGGGAGGGGTGAAGAGAGGGAGTGAAAGAGGGAGGGAGTGTCTCTGTCTTTCTTGAGCATGGGCTGGAATAAAAACCCAAAGGGATTATTTTTGCATGTCCCAATCAGAAGAGCAACATGAAAACTGGTTCCTTCAGTAAGTAAGCAAAGTAACTCAACAAAATTCAACATCATTGCCTGCTTAACCATTTCTGGCAGTTTTGAAAATGTGGTCAGGGAGTTTTACCAACTATATTTTTTTGAGACGGAGTCTGGCTCTGTCTCCTAGGCTGGAGTGCAGTGGCGCGATCTCGGCTCACTGCAAGCTCTGCCTCGCAGGTTCACACCATTCTCCTGCCTCAGCCTCCCGAGTAGCTGGGACTACAGGCACCCACCACCACACTCGGCTAATTTTTTTGTATTTTTAGTAGAGATGGGGTTTCACCATGTGTCGATGGTCTCGATCTCCAGACCTCGTGATCTGCCCGCCTTGGCCTCCCAAAGTGCTGGGATTACAGGCGTGAGTCACCGCACCTGGCCCCACTATATTCTTAATGTTTTATTGTTGTTATTTCATAGCAGCTACATGACCAAATCAATACATGGCTCTGACCTTCCTGTTGTATTAAATTTACCCTCTTTCCTTGCCTAGTTCTGTAAAACTATTCTTATCTAGACCAAGAAAACAAAAAGATTGCTATTAACAGAGACACTCATTTTTCTACCATTGTGTAATTTAATGAACAAAAATAGAAGGAAGAGAAACACAGATAAATCCATAGATTGATTTTTTTTTAAGGCCCCAAGAATGCAAACAGGTGTGTGTGTGTGCACGTGCACATGCATGTGTGTAATTTGCTTTTCCAGATAACTTAGGAGACATTTGTAAGAAGAGTTAGGTAATCAATAAAGAACTTATTTTTACATGAACAAGATGGTATTACTACAGTTACTTTTGGCTAAACTTGGTTTTTCTTTATTTTCAGGGCTATGAGGGTTCTCTTATAAAGCTCACATCTAAACAGGTAAGCATTTCAAACTGGCATATAAAGATCACTTTTTTACTTTCTTCAGGAATGTTGCTGGGGCTTGACATTCTTTTTTTTTATTCCCATTAGAATTTGAGGGGTTTTTTGTCTTTAGAATTAAGAGTGAGATGTATTAGGAATTAGCACAGGAAAATGCTTCGTAATTCTGTAATCTTCAGCTGGAATTTCAGGGACTGTCCCAGAGGAAGATAAACACAGTGGTATATTGAGATTGATTTGTTTGTTCAATGAAAATAATGGTTTATTATTTAAATTCACTTTTATTCCCAAGTCTTTCCCATTTCTTTTTATAAGGTTAAACAAACTTTTACAGTCAATGTGAATATCAGATAGTGAAGGATCATGCTGTCTGTCAAACCCCTAAACTAAGGCAGAGTCCCAAGTCCAGAATGGAACAGAGAATGTACAAAATGGAAGTGGTAGTCAGTGATTCTAATAGTTCCTACAAGCTTAGAGATTGTAGCTATAGACTTTTTTTTTTTTAAGCTAAACTCTTGGCATACACACCTCTCCAATCACTATTCATCTCTCTGGCTTATGAGAAGAATGATCTTGGAGGCACCCTTCTATACTGAAAGATAGGGAGTCCAAAGGGATTATGGCCTTTCTGTATTTACTCAGAACAGCCTAATTAAGAATATGATTTTTTTTTTTTTTTTTTTTGAGACGGAGTGTCTCTCTGTTGCCAGGCTGGAGTGCAGTGGCGCGATCTCGGCTCACTGCAACCTCCGCCTCCCAGGTTCAAGTGATTCTCCTGCCTCAGCCTCTCAAATAGCTGGGACTACAGGCGCATGCCACCACGCCCAGCTAGTTTTTGTATTTGTAGTAGAGACAGGGTTTCACCATGTTGGCCAGGATGGTCTTGATCTCTTGACCTCGTGATCCTCCCGCCTTGGCCTCCCAAAGTACTGGGATTACAGGCGTGAGCCACCCTGTCCAGCCAGCACAGGATTTTTTAAGGCATCCCTTAGGATTTGAGATAGGAATGTTCACTTTGTAATTTTGGTCATGCAGTGAGAGTCCAGGGGTTTTATCATTGTGTCATTGTATTCTTGCACTTACAGTGTACCAAAAGGTGATTCGGTTCTCTTTCCATTTTAAAAGATGAAGAAACTGAGGTACAGTGAATTTGATTTAGGAAAGTAGAGCCTCTCCAACCCAAGTTTTCCTCTATTCCCTTGTTCACTGCTGTTCACCTTTCAACCACTTCTAGATTTTTTTATGATTCTCTAACTCCCCAGCTGTGCCCTTGAAGAACTACCCTCACCATCCCTTTGATTCATATTAGAAATTTGGCTAAGCCACTGAGTCATGATTCTTCGGGACTTCGCTTTCTTATTTCTGCCCATTGCCTGTGGTCATTTCTTTATCTTAGCTCTTCAGTTTGATGTCACCCTTGACCTAGAAAAACAGACATCATCTGATTTTTTTTCTTCATATTTCTCTTTTTTTTTCTCAGCCTGTAGGTTTTGTCAGTTTTGACAGTCGCTCAGAAGCAGAAGCTGCAAAGAATGCTTTGAATGTAAGTACTAATGATGTAATTGTAGGGGGTTTCCATATGAGGTGGTGGGAAGTAATGGAATCTCTTTGGATGGGAAATCAAGTGGAAAGAATATGACTGTACAATCTAAGAGGGAGGGATTCATCAATTTAATTAGCACTCTAAAGAGCTTTTTCCAAGAATTGTGATCAGATATGCAGATTATTAAATAGCACTCTGCTTTTTGATTGCTGTGAATGAAATGCTCAGAATATCTGATATCTGATGATGTGGGTCTTATTTTAATCTAGCCCTATCCCATCCAATGGTGGTGCGTAGTGCTGCTTTGTTTTTTCCAGAGGAGATATTTCAGATGTTAGCTTGCTCATCATTATACTCTAAATGACTACTCTCAGAATAGATTGAAATCCTGGCTTTTTTTATTTCATGAGGCTTTCCTTTTAGATATGCAGCATTTAAAAAAAAAAAAAAACTGGTCATAGCCTTTATTCTGGTTGATTAAAAATTTACATATAAGGCTTTCCCAAAAGACGTGTGTTGTAATAGAATAAATTACAGTCATTTGTAATTGAGTAGATATATCTGTATTTGGTTTGTAGGTATGTTGTTTGCCATGTGTTTTGAGACTTTTACCAGTATTGTTTTGGTGAATATTTTTCCTCCTTAGTATGTTGAAAAACTAAACAACTTAAGGGAACTAAGTTAGAGAAGGTGAAAGGAAGCAGAATGTAGTTTCAGATGCTGAGGATGAATCCTCAAGTGAGGAGTCTCAGTGAAGGCTGGCTCCATCATCCTCTAGGCAGTTGGCCTAAGTGGCTGTGAACAAGTGCTGATTGAAGTGTTTAGGGTGCTTCCTAAAAGGCAAGTGGCCACTTGACTGGTTGTAATACAGGTACCATTTTGGAGGCTTCTGGGAACTTGTGTCTGGCCTTTGTATTGCTGTGGTACCTGCAGGTACCCCTGGCAGCTGCTCCTTTGAGTAGACCATGCAGAGTGCTGTTGGAGAGACCTGATACAGGTGATGACTTAGAGGTCCAAGGAAAAGTTTTTATACTTCATATAATGGTGTCATTGATAGACAACCTTAAAAGGTTTTTAGACTTTGGAACAAAAATGTGTACACTCTGAAAAGAAATACCTTAATTGTTGTTGGTTTTTCATATAAAGCATATAGGAACATCTTAGGATTCCAGGAATTCCAGAGTCCAGACTTTTTCTGCATTTGGATAAATGACCTTCTTGTCAGAATAACTGCCTACTCACTCTGTTCCTTTCCTGTATAACAAAGTATAAACCAATTATTTATTGAGCACCAGTGGTATACACCGAAGCATGGTGTATAATTGAATGTTTTGATATAAAAGTTGTTTTATGATTTTTGCATTAAATACATAAAACCAGAATTTTCTCTGTATAATGACTCTTTAAACTTAAAAGTAGAACCACAATTTCAATTTAGCAGTGTTTTATTTTAACCGGGTGGGAACCTTCTAAATGCAGAAATATTCTGGGTCCTTTAAAGTTATGTTAGATGAAGTTTTCACCATGTTCTTTTCATTGTTCTTACAAAGGAAGTAACAAGCAGTGGAAGCTTCACAGACTTGGCTCTCATTGCTTTACTGTATTTCTCCTATGTATATAAAGATGTCACTGACTCATTTTCTGAACAATAGGCTTTTATAGTGACCTGTTATCTGACAAGGCAACATTCCCTTAGGTGGTAGGTTGCATTTTTGTTTTTTAAAGATAACTGAAGGGTTTTGTTTGTTTGTTTGTTAAAGAATAAAGACATGGTGTTGCTGTATTGCCCAGGCTGGTCTCCAGCTCCTGGACTCAAGTGATTCTCCCTCCTTGGCCTTCCAGAGTGTTGAGATTACAAGCGTGAGCCACCACACCCAGCCTGAAGTTTTTTGCTTGTTTGTTTTTGTTTTTTTTAATGTTTAAATGATAATATTTTTTAAAAACTGTGTTTCCTCGCCATACTGAGTACAGTGAACATAATTTCAATTTTTCTTGGTGCCCAAAGGTTATCATTACAAATAGCAGGTAATGAACCTACTGTAATATAATGATAGAGGTGTTTAACCCTGTTTGCCCCTGTGCCAGCTGGCCACAGATCACTGTTGTCTGGTCTTGAGGTCTGGTTTTAGGTTATTCTTCTTGCACTAGGCTCTCCATTCTTTTTTTTTCACTGGCAGTACGCCTTTCTTTAGCACTATCCTCTCCTTTAATCATTAATAGTTTGCTGCTTATGTGTTAATAACTTGGGAAGGACCCCAAATAAAACAGGTCTAATTCTGTCCTGTTTTGTGGGCCTGAGGGAAAATTCATATTTACCTGTGGAATAATGAGCCTGGGCTTTCTGCTGCCCAAAGCTGACTTACATAAGAGTGTAGGACGTTTACTGAGCTCCTGGCTGATCTCTTTCTTGACGTTTTGAACTTCTCTATGTAAAGTAGTAGAGGTATTAGAAATCTTTGTGATGTTGTAGTTAGGGAAACAGACGTGGAGAGGATGGGTGATTCAGTCAGCAGGTGTAAGTTTAGAGCTCCAACTAGGAGGCAACTAAAAGTAAACTTCTTGCATCTAAGCCTTGTTCATTTTATACAACATCTTTTGCTTGCTTTGTACATGGGATGTTGCTGCATTTTTCCTTGTGGCAGTTACAGACTATTTAATTCACAATGTCCAGGACAAATTGCCACCATAAAGTTTGGTATGTGACCATGGAGCAGACCCATTCAAGGTAATGTATTTAATCATGAAGCTAATAGGTATATTCTTTGTGATCCAACATATTAGGCTGTTTTCAGGGTCATCTTTTCTAATTGATGAGTTAAAAACATATGATGCTTGTAGCCATTACAGAATTTTCTCCTCTCATGTCATCTGTCCAGGGTTCTCTTAACAACATTTTCTTACTTTCCTTTGGAGAGAGAATTCAATATTGTAATGTTTTGTTTTATTCCACTATTGAGAAACATATGCCTGAATCCAGTAAGTTTCTCTGTGTATAATAGTTCAGTGTTAAGAACCACTTCTCCATGTTTAGTTTCTCTTTTTGTTGTTTCTGTCTTGATTGCTATCTGGTTCAGTTGTTAGTATTAATGATTAGTCTTTTCTCAAAATGACTGATTTTTAAAATCTATTTTCTTCCATTTTTGGACTGGGCTTCAGCCATTTTGATAATTGTGTGGAAAAACATGCTCAGATTGAATTAAGTTGTAACAGTGAACTTTTATCAGGGAATTAAACCTTCTGAAGTTAAATACAGTACGTTTTATTTCTATAGCAAAAAGTCCCACGTTAGGCAAAGAATAACACAAACCCAGACTTCTTTTCAGGTTATCTTTGGTCTCATTAATCCACATCATTAAAAACCCCCTCCATTCTTTAACCTGACAGCAAAATATCTGACCTATTCTTTGTCCTTAACTCACTTTGTAATTTCTGTACCTGTTTTGAATTTCCAAGCTAAAGGAAGGGGGCAGTGACAATCTTAAGTATCAAATTATTTTTAGGACTTGTTTATAATTTTGGAAAGTAAATCAAATGCACTAATATAGGGAGTTAGCTAGATTTAGGAAAAATTCTGATTTGTGGAAATTTTTAAAAGGAACACAGGAAGCAGAGCATGTTGAAGGGTAAAGATCCCCAACAGATGTGGGAGTAAACCATCTAGCTATTTCCAGCAACTTTGAGGACCTCAAATTGTCATTATTGTCTAGTAGGAATCTTGTTTTTATAAATAAGAATGATTTGTAGTTAACCTTCAATTCAGGCTTGTGCATGATCTCTGCTAACCTAGAGATCTCTGTAATGACCTGTTATGGCATTGTTTTGTCTTACTGGTGTTTGGAAATTGGTCATTACTTTAAAAAGTTTTGGACTCTTTAGTATATGTGCCATTCATTTGCTATCCTTCCTTCCCTGATTTTGGATAGTTGTTATTAGGCTAGGTTTTATCTTAGACTGTATTATGTTACACGAGAACTAGAGAAGTCTGTGTACATCACTACAAATGGCCTTCCCAACCAAAATTGCTTAGGCTAGTGTAGTAATTTGCTTTACTCTCAAACTATACTCATTAATCTAAGTGATCTCTAATTATCAGTGAACCTCCAAGTTCAGTGTTGTTTTTCTTCCAGATAGCTCTTGAGATGTAATTTGCATATGATTCACCCATTTAAAATATTCAATTCAATGGCTTTTGGTATATTACATTATTTTTTTTAATTACTTTAAAATACATTTAAAATTTTGCTATTTTAATGACTTTTAAATGTACTCTTTCTTGGCATTAATTACATTCACCATGTTGTGCAATCATTACCACTATTTCCAAACTTTTTCATCAACCCAAGCAGAAACTCTGTAGCCCTTAATGCAGTAAATACCTCCCCATTCTCCCTTTTCCCCAGCCCCTGGTAATCTCTAATCTGCTTGCTTTCTCTGTGAATTTGCCTATTCTAAATAATGAAATATTTGTCTTTTTGCTTCTGGCTCTTCTTTCTTAGCATAACATTTGAGATTCATCCACGCTGTGGCATTTACCAGAATCGAATTACTTTTTATAGCTAAATAAAATTGTATTATATGGATATGTACATTTTGTTTATCCATTCATTTGTTGATGGACACTTAGATTGTTTCCATGTTTTGGCTATTGTGAATAAGGCTGCAGTGAACACTGATGTGTAACTATCTGAATCTGTTAATTCCTTTGGGTATACCTAGGAGTAGAATTTCTGGGTCATGTGGTGATCATATGTTAGCTTTTTGTTTACTTTGGTTTGTAATTTTTTCCATAGTAGTTGCACCATTTTGCATTCAAAACTTGTTCCTGTTTTTAAAATTATAACCATTCTAGTAGATATGAAGCCATCGTGGATTCTTGCTAAATGCTGTTTGACTGATTTTAATAGTAGATTTGATATCTGTAGGAATTTCACATGACTTAAAATGTTTCTTTTAGCAGGGACAAGTAACATTTCTGTGACAGTTCTAAGTGATGGAACTGCGTTTCTTTTACCTGTCAATAAGTAACAGAAGGGGGAAAAACTCAACCCTCATATTACTCTTTTAATAAGACAGAACTTGAAGGAAAGGTATTTTCTCAAGGTCTAAATAGATTTTGGAATAAAGAGTTGAAAAGCAGTTTTGTTTAAAAGAGGTAAAATGGCTGCCACTCAGACTTCCATTGCAAAGGAACCTTAATAATAAATGGAAAAACTGTATGTAAACTAAAAATATATAAGATATTAAATTATTTCTTGACTATTGAAAAATTTTGATTCAATAGTATTTGCAGTTAAGAGAGAATTTTAGAAAACTTTAATTTGTAAGAAAATATGCTGAGAAAAGACTTGATAGTGTCAGATGTTGAAAAAACAGCTGATATGATCAGGAAAACTTAGCCCTATTTTCATTTCCATAAATTCCTGGCATTCAAATAAACACTACAGTTATTTATAAATATCACAGTGATTACAGCCTTGTACATAATTTGTTATACTAAATAGTTTGAGCTTTCCAACTACCAAGGTTCTTTACAATTAGATATAATTAATTCATTAGTTCTATACCAAGTTTCTCATTTGTGAGATGGAGGTATTATTTACTTCGAAATGGTAAAGGGAAAACAAGCAAAAGCATTTGCAAATGCTCTGTAAGTAAACCTGTACCATGAATATATTTTCTTGGCCAGAAGTACTGGTACAGACCATTAAGTATGGAGGGATACCAGGGCAGTCAAGACCTGCACTGGGTACACAGAAACATTTTGGCTTGGTTAGACAGTCTCTGTTTCCTGTACCACAGGTTTTCCTGACAGCCTGTGCAAGTTAGGACTTCTGATCTTAATATTTGTACAGCTTGTGAGTTAGGTGAATTATTTCCACCAAACAAAACTTGTTACAAATATAAGCATCCAGATGGCCTATCTCAACTCCCATGGCCCCCACCAGACACTATATCAATATGTTTCTTATCAGTTTTGAAATTTTCTCCTTAAGTTTCATTTAGCATATTGCTGAAAGTGGGTTAAAGAGGCCCAATTAGTGAGATCCCAGCTGGGACTTTTAGATGGGAAATATGCAGGATTGCCAGATGAGATCATGGGTCTGATCTAGTGTTTATCTGTTAAATCTGTTTATAACTGCTTAACTCTTGACTTGCAGACTTTTAAGGCAGCCATTTGACGTCACAGAGCTGGGAACTAGGCTTGTGCCAGTATAAAGCTGCTGTGATGTGGGGCCGTTGGGCCCTTCTGTTTTTCTCAACTATGTGCATGCACTTTGGAGCTTGACAAACAGCCATGTCCAGTGAACTCCCCCCAAAGAAAATTGAAACTGACTCACCATGAAAGGCATACCACCAAAAGTGACTCCTAACCCATGTACAATTCAGAAAGAAAGCACTAGTTAACAAGTGCCCAATGTGTGATTATTTAGTTCTAGAATCTGTCCAGATTTTCTTTGTTCTAGCTCTGTTCTCTTCATGGTGGCCCTGCAGTTTTTAGATGTTATAAAACCTCCCTGCGATTATAATAGCATGTAAGTTAAAAGTTGTTCTGAAAAAACAAATGAAGATGCATTTATAAGTAGTCTTCAGTCTTTGCCTGAAGAAGAGTAAGTTGGTTATTTGAATTTATGAAGCATTTACATAGGAAACTAGAAAATAAAACACTAGTAAAAGCGCTTCGCCAGGCGCGGTGCCTCACGACTGTAGGCCCAGCACTTTGGGAGGCCGAGGTGGGCAGATCACCTGAGGTCAGGAGTTCAAGACCAGCCTGGTCCAACATGGTGAAACCCTGTCTCTACTGAAAATACAAAATTTAGTCAGGCATGGTGGTAGCCTGTAATTCCAGCTACTCAGGAGGCTGAGGCACGAGAATCACTTGAACTTGGGAGGCGGAGGTTGCAGTGAGCCAAGGTTGCACCACTGCATTCTAGCCTGGATGACAGAGCGAGACTCCATCTCAAATAAATAAATAAATAAATAACATAAAAAAATAAACAGGATTCAGCCCAGGTCTGTATCCAGGGCTCCTACTCTTTACCAGGCTGGCCAACATGGCGAAACCCCGTCTCTACTAAAAATACAAAAAAAAAAAAAAATTAGTTGGGCCTGGTGGCGGGTGCCTGTAATTCCAGCTACTTGGGAGGCTGAGGCAGGAGAATCGCTTGAACCCGGGAGATGGAGCTTGCAGTGAGCTGCGATCACGCCATTGCACTCCAGCCTGGGTGATGGAGTGAGACTCTCTCTCAAAAAAAAAAACAAAATAAAATAAAATAATAAAAGAATCTCAAGGAAGTTTAAAGAAAGAAAAGTAGTCAGAAATGTTAGTAGCATCCTTTCCCTGGAGAATTAAGGAGGAAGAACCACACGTTCTCACACATAAACCAGTGTATATTCCAATGACAAGTATATGTGGAAATCTCAACTTCACCCAGCTCTTCTCTAGGTAAAACACTTCCATCAGATAATTACATGACTGTGTGAAATAGCTCTCAGAATTTTCCTTATGGCCTTTTTTGAAGATCTATTTGTTTAAACTTACATAATTTTAAAACTCATGCCATTTGAAAAATGATACCTCATATGACCTTGCCCTTTCTCCGTGGTTTTTCAGACATTTCAGAAAGTGCTGTGAATCTAATTTGCCTCTATCGTAAATGTAAATAGAAAATATAGTTAGTGTTTGTGGAACATGAAGTGCAGAGTGAGTTTTTTGCTAGATCTTGTTTTGGCTGCTAAGATGCCAAGCCAGTTTTAGAACCAAGAAGTCTTAATGTCTTGACTGTCTTGACTATCCACATTACTGATGGTTCTGCAGGGCAGCACATTTTGGCGGCTTAAATCACTGTCTTCTTTGTTCTCTTTTACTTTTAGTGAATGATGACATCATCACAGTGACTAGGGTCTTCAGAGTTCCCTTTCACAAACTGGCTTAATGCTCCTGATAATCCATAAGGATTTGAACTTTTGCTCCACAAAGCTGGAACCCTTGGTCTTACTCCGTAACTGGAATGCATTAAAACATTTTAAAACCTTAGGGAGTCAGGTAGGACTTAACCATCTCAAAGACTGAATAAGGTGTTTTGATAGATACTAATTAATTATTGTACTCTTTCAAGTATATACAATATGAGGTATTTTCTTTCTTTATAATTAAATGCAGGGTTTTTTTGCTTCTTTTTATAGACATTTAATAATTACATGGATGTGTTAAAAAATTTTAATGAGAAAATTGCAAACAGTCAAAATTTTTTATATGTAAAATAAGTGAGGGAGAATAGAGTAAATGTTCATAGAATGTGAAAAATTATATATGTAATACATAATAAATATGAGACTAGGAGAAATAAGTGAAACCAAATTTTAGTGAACATTATTAGACTGATCTAGAATCTAAAAGATAATAAAATCTGTTAACAAAGCTAACATTTATAGAAAAGTACACCATGAAGTATATTTTTAAGACTAAAATTTCTCTTCTGAAAATCTAGTGTTAAATTTCAGTAGATAACATTTTGAAAAACTAAGTGATGCTTTCAGTAGCCTGGTCATTGTATAAAAGGATATAAGATTTTTTTTTTCTTGGCCATTGTGCGGCAAGTTAATTTTTAGGATTATTGTTTTTAAATTAAAAGTTCAAAATAATTTCCCCAGAAAAGCAGTTGGGTAGAAAATTTCTTTTCTACTATAAACCTATGACCAACAGTTCTCTTGTATTTTGAATTTTTAAATCTGGTTTCTCCTTTATTTGCCTTACACAAGACATCAGTCATATGTAAATGAATGAATAAATACGCAGAGTACTTAGTTACATTTGTAAACACAGGACATGAAAATAAGTTTAGATGGAAAAGGAATTCACATCGTTACTTTATAACAGAGGAACAAAAACAGATAAAGTATAAAAGCATTATTTCTATGTGTACTTTCAAAAATAAGAATAAAAATACAATCCACACAAATTAATTTCTGTATGATGTCTCACAGAATTTAGGTATTCACTTAGAAGTCAGATGTAATGATGTCCAAATAAAAGAACATTGAATAGAAGGCAGAAAACGTTATTTAAGATTACAGGTGACAGATACACCTATGGGGAAAAGGCAAACAACCAGGTGTGAAACAGAATCTGGCTGTTCACACATCTTAGAATGCTCAATAAATGAGTGACAAAATGAATGGAGGAAAGGCTTTTAGGCTTAGGGATGACCCTAGGTAACTCTAGCAGGAAAATGTTGATTTTAACAAAATTTCACCCTGTCCCCTTGATTTATCTGTAGAGGTGTTTACCAAATTCTGAAAACACACTTGAAACTATTCTTAAAATAAAAAATTTTAATACACTGACATTAAAAACATACTGTGTATTTGATGTTAGGGTGGTTTTATGTATTTCTGCATAACATCAAGTGTTAGTGAGTTTGTACCTGTAAAAAGGTACTAAATGTGTTAATTGAGGCTAAGAAGAGAACAATGGAAGTATGTCTTCTTGATAACCAATCATGAGGGTGTCCGAATCCAGCTGACCTGATTATATCCAGGCCCTGCCACTTTACTGATTTGGGGGCTCTTCTTCAAGCCTTGATTTTCCTTCCTATGCTGTTGATCGTGGCTACCTCAAAGGGTAAGAGGCTCAAATTAAATGAGATGGTGGGTGTTTTTGTTGGTTTTTGATATTTTGTTGTTCAAACAGGGTCTTGTCCTGTTGCCCAGGCTGGACTGCAGTGGTGCCATCATGACTCACTACAGCCTCGACATCCCGGCCTTGAGTGCTTCTCCCACCTCAGCCTCCCGAATAGCTGGGACCACAGACACCTGCCACCAGGCCTGGCTAATTTTTTTATGTTTTGTAGAAGTGGTGTCTCTCTGTGTTGCCCAGGCTGGCCTCAAACTCCTGGCCTCAAGTGATCTCTCACCTCAGCTTTGCAGAGTTTTGGGATTACAGCTGTGAGCCATTGCGCCTGACAGAGATGGGTATTTTTAAAGCTACTGGCATTCAATAATGGTAAAAATGCTGTTAATCAATGATAATGACAACCTTCACAAAGGACTGCTTTTTATTCCTAAAGTCTCTTTTTCTTTTCTTTTTTTTTTTTGAGACAGAGTCTCGCTCTGTCGCCCAGGCTGGAGTGCAGTGGCTCACTGCAACCTCTGCCTCCTGGGTTCAAGTTATTCTTCTGCTTCGGCCTCCTGAGTAGCTGGGATTACAGGCACGTGCCGTCACACCCGGTTAATTTTTGAATTTTTAGTAGAAATGGGGTTTCACCCTGTTGGTCAGGCTGGTCTGGAACTCCTGACCTCGTATTCTGCCCGCCTTGGCCTCCCAAAGTGCAGGGATTACAGGCGTGAGCCACCGTGCCTGGCTAAAGTCTTTTTTTCTGTATACTGGTGTTTTTTGTTTTGTTTTTGTTTTTGTTTTGAGACGGAGTCTCGCTGTGTCACCCAGGCTGGAGTGCAGTGGCGCGATCTCGGCTCACTGCAACCTCTGCCTCCCAGGTTCACGCCATTCTCCTGCCTCAGCCTCCCGAGTAGCTGGAACTACAGGCGCCCGCCACCACGCCCAGCTAATTTTTTTGTATTTTTTAGTAGAGACGGGATTTCACTGTGTTAGGATGGTCTCTATCTCCTGACTTTGTGATCCTCCCGCCTCAGCCTCCCAAAGTGCTGGGATTACAGGCGAGAAGCCACCACGCCCAGCCTCCGTATACTGGTTTTTAAAATAATTTTGGTGGAACCTCAAATTCCAGTGGATTCAGAGTATTTCTAAACATTGACTTATAGTTAATAGTAAAATTATTCATCCTTCCTTTCTTGGAGCTCATCAGGGAAACACAGTTGCAATGTTATCCTTAATATTCTCAAGCCTATGAAAATATTGTAACCTGAACAAACACATCCTCATCTCCCTTTTATTCTATCTTAATTGTGCACATCTTTCTCCATTTCAAATTCTGATTGAATCTCTGTTTCAAAGACCCAACATCCATTGATTATAATGTTTCTTTAGCAGCCAGTGAGATTCCTGACTTAGAGGGGTTTTGTTTGTTGTTTTTTTTTTTTTTTTTTGAGACAGAGTCTTGCTCTGTCACCCAGGCTGGAGTGCAATGGTGCGATCTTGGCTCACTGCAACGTCCACCTCCGGGGTTTAAGTGATTCTCCTGCCTCAGCCTCCTGAGTAGCTGGGATTACAGGCACGCGCCACCACGTCCGGCTAATTTTTGTATATTTGGTAGAGACAGGGTTTCACCATACCATGTTGGTCAGGCTAGTCTTGAACTCCTGACCTCGTGATGCACCCACCTCGGCCTCCCAAATTGTATAGATAAGCCTTTTTGCAGAAGGGGAGAAATTCAGCCTCAGTTTGGTTAGATCACTTGTAATCTAATTGCAAGGATTCATTAGAGTAGAGGAAGAGCACTGATTTCAGTTGTTTAGAGGCGAGATAGGTTTTGCCTCACTTTGTTTTGGCTCCCTGTGCAGCACAGGAAGTACTTTGCAGTGAACTTCCTAAGTTTGGACTTGACTGTTTACATTCTTTTCAACTAACTTGTGCCTTAAGCCCCAAGTTCTTGGTTGGAAGGAGTTTGCAAGCCATTTGATGGTGTGTGTTAGAGGTGTTTTTAAAAATGGGGTTAAGGAGCAAATTTACCCACTTTGCTTATTTCTGTGTTTTTATGAAATTCATCAGCGACATCTCCCCCTAACCCCTATTGATTAATTTAGTAAATGGTATTAGTAAATGATGTTGAGGACCAATAAATAATGTATTGGTATAAATGGCTCATTTTTATCCTTAGTGAAATAAAGGATATAAAACCATTGACTTATAAAATTATTTGTATTTTTTAAATGTAATACAGCTTTTTCTTTCTAAAAATTTGTTGTCAAGTTGTACAGTTTGAAAATTAGTAGCTAGATCAAGATAGTGATTATCTTTGGGTGAGGGGGAAGAAAACAAGAAAATGCACGTTTTCTACTTGCTCTTGGTATTTCATTTCATTAACATTACCTAAACTTGGTTGGGCGCACACAGGGTGGGAGGTTTCACTGGATCCTGTTGGGGGCTGGGGGGCTCATTGCTAAAATGCTGGAGAGCAGAAGCAGGATTGTGAAAATATACTTGGAGGTCTATTGCAGTCTATGTCTGATCTTTAAATAGAAATCTTCTCAAAATGGTTTTGGAAAGTTTAGGCAACTGTTTTTTTTCAATTGTAGAGTTTGTTTATGTCAGTACTGCTTTCTCTCCTCCTCCTACCTCTTTTTTTCTTCTGCACCAGCCACTAATAAAAGCTCAAAGTAAACTTTGCAGAACGATCCTTAAAACATATACAGAAAGTTAAGATAGGTCCTCAAATGACCTAACAAGCACTTAAGGTGAAGCTAAAAGAAGAGCTCGTTAAATGCGTTCTCTTAGCCTGTCTACCTCACAAGTAGGACTTATTCTTCATGTGCTTTTCCATGTAGACATAGACACCCCCACCCCGCCCCCGATGGAGTTTCGCTCTTGTCGCCCAGGCTGAAGTGCAATGGAACAATCTGGGCTCACTGCAACCTCCGGCCTCCACGATTCAGGCAATTCTTCTGCCTCAGCCTCCTGAGTAGCTGGGATTACAGGCGTGCAGCACCACGTCTGGCTAATTTTTGTATTTTTAGTAGAGATAGGGTTTCACCATGTTTGTCAGGCTGGTCTCGAACTCCTGACCTCAGGTGATCCACCTGCCCCGGCCTCCCAAAGTGCTGACATTACAGGTGTGAGCCACCGTGCCCAGCCAACACACTTGTTTTTTAAAATAATTCTCTGAGACTTTTTATGTTACACAGTATTAATCATTCAACTTGTCTTTGAGTACATAAAGCACTTTCACACTTGCATGCATCCATTGTCTCATTTTGCCTGATATGTGCATAGTATGTATTAGATGCAAAAGTAGGTTGATCTCCTTTTCAATAATTAGAAGATTAATGTGTGATTATGTATAATTAGTCCTTTCTTTAAAGAGCTGACACCACGCTTGTCAACACCAGTAACCCTTTGACTTAAAAAAAAAAACCCCTTTTATCTTTAAAGGATCTATATCGTCATCTACTAATTGGATATGAATTTAGTAAGTATTTCAAAACCCATCCCTTCCAAGTTTAATCCTGGGTTTTGTACTTGGCAGAAGCTATATGGGCACATATGTGGCCCTTATGAATGAAAGTGATTGTCTCAATTTGCCATCACTAGGAAAAGAGATACAAGCTATTTTTAAAGTTGTTATTGATAATGAATTTGCACATAAACCCCCTACTTTTTCACTGGATGCACTGTGTTACCAAAGGGGTGTATATTTTCTAGACTGGCCTGTTTCAGTAATATAGACCGGCTTCTTTAAGAATAAGGTTGTGATTTCTTTTGTCCGTTTTATTGTTTTCTTTTTTTCTTTCTCTTTTTTTTCTTCTTGGTGCCAAATTCACTGATTTAAGCCTATGATCTGAGCTGTACAGAGATGAATCACATAATCCGGAAATCATTTACATGTTCACATTGACAGGGCATGGTTTCTATGCCACATTTCTGAAATTTTTGATGTGACACCCATAAGGCTTTAGTCTAATACAAGGAAGTGCTTTGTTGAGGCAAACCCACTGTTGATTTCCCAAGTCAGTGAAGTTGGCCATCAAAATTCTGAAGTTTCTTTGGTGTCACTTGACAGTGACCGACATCAGACTGGAATGTCTTGGGCCATCATTAAGCCGATATGGACCATTAAAAGTTTGTTAATAGGTTTTCCCCAAATCACCCCAAGATCTCTATCAGAGTTGAAAATTTAACTGAATTGAGAGCTATTGCCTAGGATCTGCTTCCTTTAAGCTTTCATTTTGAGTGCCTTCATTTAGCAAGTAGTGGGAGTAAAAGACATTGATGCAAAGGGGAAAGAATGTATGCCGATGGGTTTATTCATTGTCCTGACAGTGAGACAGGAAAGGAAAAGGCAGTAAGGACTCTGCAGTGAAAAAGGGACTGCTGGCAGCACCAGCCACGTTTGGTGTTTGTGCGTTAAGGATTCTAAGGGATGTTTTTGTGCCTACCAGAGCAGTTGACCTGCTGCTTTACCTTCTGTTCACCTTCAGAGTTCTCGGTGTAAAAATGTGAGCATCGGGATTCCTGAGTAAGATAGTACCATCTGCACTCTGGCCTATGTTTCTTTCCGTGTAATATTATCTATTTCAAAGTGTCACTGTAAAATATTGCTTTAATGGGTAACTGACCGTGTTTGGCTTAGAAACAGCCCTTTCCTATCATTGTCAGGGCCCAGGTCTTTCAATCATCCTTTTCAGAATGGTTTGAGAACATAGTGGCAAAAGTTCAAACAATCACGCCCTCTAGACCCTTTGGAAAATAAACTCTGCTTGACTCTGATTCTCTTGACATGTTAAAGATTGCGTTTATAGCTTCTTCAAAGGCCCTGTCATGACTTTATAGTCATCCTATACAAAGCAGATTCTCCTAGGGCGTGGTTATGTACATAGGGGTGGTTGGCTAACACAAAAAGTAAGTGTGTGTTGTGGAAAAGAAATTAATTGGGCTGGGGTGGATGGTCAAGTCAGATGGAGATTCCAGATACCTTCGAAGTATATCTGCCTAGTTCCTCCTACGAAGGGAATCCAGTCTGCAATTACCAGCCAGGCCCCTCAGATCTACTCAGATGCAGGAGAAGCAGGATGCACGTCAGCTCCCTGTGGGGGAAACATGGGAAATAAAGGAAACCACACAGCATCAGACTGGACAGCAGCTCAGGTGTCCTGCTGCTTTCTCCCAGTTGGGGCAGTCTCAGAGCAGAGTATGAATCTCATCTTTCTCTTTCTAAGTAATAGAAGAACATCTCCAAAAAAGCCAAAGGAGAAGAAACCCCATTGGTTCATATTTGGAAGAGGAGCTCCATAGCTGATAAGCACTGGGCCATAGGGATTAGTGTTTATCAGACGTCAGGCATTAATCTGGCTGTTTACAAGATCTCATTTAATCTTTACAACTAATGCTGTGAAATATGGACTATATTCATCCCCAGTTTACAGCAGAGGAAACTGAGACACAGAAAGGTTAAACAGTATATCCAAGGTCAGTAGTGGAGTAGTATTTGAATCTAGGAAGTCAGACTCTTAAGTTCACACTCCTGATTCTCACAGTGTAAGCCTCTTGTTCATGGGGAGGTTCCGCAAAATTGACTGTGACCCTGAGCTGGGATGTCTCTTTTATAATTGTGACTATAATTAACTGCAGCTGATGGTACTCCTAGACAGCTAGTTTTCTGGATACCTTTGCCAGTTGTAGAAGAGGATTGATTAACCAAGACCTTCTTCTCCTGGTTGCTTTTCTAATCCTTCTAGGTTCGGTGGCAGACATGAGGTTTTCCCCATTTTGTTATTGGAGCAGATACTTCATACCTTAAACACAATGTATTGTTTTCACCATAGGAATTTGGCTTAGTGGTGGGAGGGTGTGAGTTTGAGTGCCACAGTTTATTCAAAAGAATAAAAGTGAAGCCAAATGTACATTGTATTTTAAGAAGTGGCCTAGTCACTAGGAAATATTAAAATCTTTTTATCCCTCTGGTTAATGAGGATGAGATTAGGCTTCTCTATCATGGCCAATATTATTCTTTTATAACACTTAGCTTGTTACAGATATTATCTGAGGAGAAGTTACACAGGCTTGAAATCAAAGATAAACCTGTGGAAACATTCTAGACTAGACATGGAAACATATTCCTTTCTGTTACTAAAACATTCAAAAGAGGATAAAATTTTATTGCGTTTTATGGAACATCTGGTTTAGAAACAATTATGAAGGTTTTTTTTTTTTTTAATTCAAGGGGCTAAAAATCAAAACTGACTTCAAGATATGTGGTAACCTAACACCTCCTGGAAGACTGTTCAATTAGGCAATCATGGCCCAGACTCATGGCCCAGCATCATCTCTAATGGCTCCATGGCCACGTATACCACAGGAAGCCTTGGGAAAGGGGTCTCTTTCTCCAAGTGCAGTATAGCTGTTTTACCAATGGACAGGAAAACATGTTTTCAAATGACTGATTTAGGCAAGGGAAAAAAGGAGTATTAAATCAGATTATTCTAAGGTAAAGCCAGGGCAAGCACTGGGAGGTGGTTGGATTAAGAAAAAGAATGAGGCATAATTGGTGTGATACAGTTTCTCATTGGGCAATAACCCAGCAGCACAGGCTGTTGTATTAACAGTCCTGATGTCTTTGCAAGCAATGCCCTTATTTAGGAAAAGTATGAAATACGGTTTACATCTGACGGATTCTTTCCCTCACTTGTTCATTCTCTGTTGGAATCCATATCTACCTAAGTTTCATCACAATGCAAACTGAACAACAGCCCCAGTTATTATCTGGAAACAATGTAGTCTTTATAAAAGAAAAATCTTCACAGAACTGTAATGTCCTCACATATACACGCTCTATTGGGAATTAAAAAATTGGATTGTGATATGGATTCTACCAGTAGTTAGCTGGGAATTTAGGCACATTAATTTATTTTTCTGGATCTTTTTTCATCTGTGTTGGGAAGCCTTTTGGCATTTTGGATGAGAATTCTAACATTGTGTGGGACTATCCTGCTCCTTTTAGGACTTTATCTTCCTGCCTCCTTCCTAATGAATGCCTGGGTAGTATTCAGTCATATAACAGCCTTCAGATACCCTTGCACATTTCTTTCTTTTTTTTTGAGACGGAGTCTCCCTCTGTCTCCCAGGCTGGAGTGCAGTGGCACGATCTCAGTTCACTGTAATCTCCACCTCCTAATTTCATGCCATTCTCCTGCCTCAGCCTCCCAAGGATCTGGGACTACAGGCATCTGCCACCACGCCCGGCTAATTTTTTGTATTTTTAGTAGAGCGGGGGTTTCACCGTGTTAGCCAGGATGGTCTCGATCTCCTGACCTCATGATCTGCCCGCTTCAGCCTCCCAAAGTGCTGGGATTACAGGCGTGAGCCACAGTGCCCGGCCATCCTCACACATTTCTAAATACCCCTAAGGAGTAGGGGGAAAGGGCAATGAGGAGTACTAACCATGGCTGAGAACTAGGCTTGATGACCCCAAAATTTCAGTACTAATTATGAATTTCATGATTTATGTAGACAAACCTGTATTACTTATCAGAGAACCTGACCCAGTTCTCTACCAGCTTCCCATTCCTGTGATCTTTACTCATAGTTTTGTATTTTAAAAATGAGCGTCACAAGTTTTCACTTGTAACACACTGATATATTCCCCAATAAATGGTAGAAAACTACTGGTTCGTTTTTAACTCACCTGCACACTGTTGTCTCTCAGTGAGTCCTATGCTCTCCACTGTAATAGATTACCCAGATGCAGGTTTGTCTGTGGCCTGTCATGGAGTCATTTCAGGCTCCAACTGAGTGTAACAGTTGTTTTCACAGACTCCTGGGGAAACTTTCGACTATACCTTGCCTAGTTTCTGTTTCTAATATAACCGATTATGATGCCTGTGGCAGAGAAAGCTGACAATACTCAAAAAACTGTAAATATATTTTAACCTTGGACCAATATTTGAGAGCTCAGAATCTCTCTAAAGTATGTATTTACTTCCTAGTTTCTGATGGAAATGACATGGCTATCAATTTTAAGAAACCGTTTATATTCCTAACTTATGTTTTTAACTTCTAAAAAGGCAAAAAAGTCAATTCTTTCTGCTTCATTTCCTTTTCTCCTGTTGAAAGATTTGTGGTCCCCAGGATATTTCTTTTCTTGTGACCAAAATGCTCTTTGAAAATAGTAAAAGGCTTTTATTGTGGCTCATGCCTGTAATCCCAACACTTTGGGAGGCTGAGGCAGGCAGATCACTTGAGGTCAGGAGTTCAAGACCAGCCTGACAAACATGGTGAAATCCCATCTCTACTAAAAATTTAAAAAATCAGCCTGGCATGGTGATGCACACCTATAATCCCAGCTACTCGGGAGGCTGAGGCATGAGAATTGCTTGAACCCCAAAGGCAGAGAAGTTGTAGTGACCCAAAATTACGCCACTGCACTCCAGCCCGGGTGACAGAGTGAGACTCTGTCTCAAAAAAGATAAACCAGTAGAAGACTTTTATTATTAGCTCTCTCTAGAAAATGGTTTGTTGTTGTTGTTGTTTTGTTTTGTTTGTTTGTTTGTTTGTTTGTTTGAGATGGAGTCTTGCTCTGTTGCCCAGGCTGGAGTGCAGTGGCGCGATCTCGGCTCACTGCAAGCTCCATCTCCTGGGTTCACACAGTTCTCCTGCCTCAGCCTCAGCCTCCCGAGTAGCTGGGACTACAGGTGCCCGCCACCACGCCTGGCTAATTTTTTGTATTTTTAGTAGAGATGGGGTTTCACTGCGTTAGCCAGGTTGGTCTCAAACTCCTGACCTTGTGATCCGCCCACCTCGGCCTCCCAAAGTGCTGGGATTACAGGCGTGAGCCACCGCGCCTGGCCACAAGGTCACAGAGGGATAGTAGCAAATTTGACCTTGAGTTTCATTGGCTGTGGGTTTTCATTTGGAGTTGGCCGTGGAGGAAGGGGCAGTATAAAGGTTGTTAGAATCAATTGAAGAAGTCTTTCAACTTACTAGATGGGATCGTATATTATTACTACCTTACTGTTTTTATCCTGTAGTAAAAGGCAGTTTCATCTAGTTCAGTACATATGCCTCAGATCTACTGGATCAACAGATCAGAATGGGAGTGTAGGAAGCTCTAGCAGAATCTGATAGGAAGCTCTTAAAGAAGTGACTTGTGGCTGTATCCCAGAGGAGGTAGAGCCTTTGGTTATTTAGAAGCTTCCTTGGAGAATTTCAGTATCTCAGAATGTCAAAGCAGGTGGGGAGGGGAGTTAGAATTCTAGATCCTCAGCTTTTAGTCAGTATTTATAACATGTATTCATCAGTGGGTTAGCAGAAAGATGAATGGGTCGATGAATCAGCTTTCACTTTTGAAATGGTGGAATAGTTTTCACTTGCTATGAATGCATAGGCAAAGTGGAGACAACAAGGATGGGGAGAGACTCCAAATTGAAGACAAACAGAAACAAACTGACTCTAACTGTATTACAAATGAATAACACAACCACACTGAAGGTGGGGGGAATGGGGAAACTAACCCACAAGTAATCCAAATAATATACATATTGGCAACATACATTTAGACTAAAGACAAAAAACTGTAAATAAATATAAGTTGTAGTTAATAGACTTTTTATAGTGGTATCGGTTAGCAATTCTGAAACTAATGTGCGTTTTTGTATTGAGCAAATAAATAAATGTATAGTAGATAATGAAAGCTAGGATTCTCGCTATTAGAGGAGTTACACATAGGCAAAGGAGAGGGATAGAATTAACCAAATGGTGTGAGATTGGAATTGGAGCTATCAGTATGAACTTCAATACATCTAAATATATTTTAAATATATTAAAGTATTTTTATTAAAATAAAAATTAAAAATATTTTAAATATATCTATATGACGCAGAGAAGTAGATCTGAATGTGAGAGCATGTATGTGTACACAACTGGGACACTTGGAACAGCAAAATAAATAATGGTAGTAATGAATTATAAAGCATAGAGCTAAATATAAGTCTGTAAGTCATTCCTGATGTAAATAATTAACAGGGCAGAAGGGAGAGCTTTTCCATGGAGTAGAAAGCTGATACACTGTATATAAAAGGAGCAATGAAGGCAATCCCAGCTACTCGGGAGGCTGAGGCAGGAGAATTGCTTAAACCCAGGAGGTGGAGGTTGCAGTAAGCCGCTGAGACCATGCCACTGCACTCTAGCCTGAGTGACAGAGCAAGACTCCGTCTGGTGGCAGTGGGGAGGAACAATGAGATTACTAAAGCACCATTTGGCAACTACAATAGTAACAGTTGCTTCAGGTAATAATTATTAATAGATGTTAAAACTAGTAGATTTTTTGAAAAACAACATATTTATATAGTCTGGAAATATTTGTCTGTAAGAAACTAGTTAAAAGGGGAAAACAGCATCTTTACAATAGAGAAACTTGGCAAATGATCAAAGCTAATATCACTCATAATGGGACAAAAGTGACACCATGTGCCTCTTGATATTCTGCACTGTGCAGGACACCCATCTCTGATCTTCCTGCCAAAAAATGCGTAACCTGAATCTAAACCAAAAAAAAAAAAATTAGATAAACCCAAATCGAGGGCCACTCTACAAAATAAATAGCTTGTAGTTTTCAAAAATATCAAGCTCATGAAAGGTAAGGACTGAAGAACTCTTTCAGGAGACTAAAGTGATGACAACTAAGTGCTATGTGTGATTCTGAATTAGATCTTGGATCAGGAAAACAAAGAGATGTCCTTGTTTTTAGGAAATCAAACTGAAGTAAAGGGTAAAAGAATAGCATGCTTGCTACTTACTTTTAATCAGTTCAGGGGAAACGTGTGTGTGTGTGTGATAAATGTGAAATGCTAACATCTAAGAAATGTGTGCAAAGGGTATATAGGAATTATACTATGTCTGCAATTTTTCTGTAAGTCTGAAATTATTTCAGAATAAAGTTCTTTTTTAAAAGTAACTGGTTTTTAAAAACATAGCTGGTTGAATGCTGTGTCCCAGTAGGAAATCCCTTATTCCACCTCTCTCCTTTTGTTTTTAATTCTGTATTGGATTTTATAAATTATACATAGTTGTAAAAATTTCAAATGATGCAAAATTGTACAAAAGTCTGTGCCCTCTATCACCCCTACCACTAAGTTGACTGCTATTAACTGGTTGGTTGTCTCATTCTAAACCTTTCTGGACTTACACAGATAGAGAAGTATACATGCACGTGTATATACAGTCTCCTCTACTCCCATACTACCAAACATTGTTGAGTATCTTTTTTTTTTTTTTTCAGCCTAATCTAGCCATGGACATCTTTCTCAATATGTATATATAGCTCTGTTTTGTTTCTAAGCATTTTTTTTCTAAATGAGTCATTCCATTGTCCCTAAAACTCATTGTCAAGGACTGATGGACTAACTTTAGTGCAGAACCATTTGTAACAACACCGGGAGCCTGAAGCTAACAGAACTGAAGTACTCTGTTTATTGTACCAAATAACCAAGACTCTATCAGGTATGAGGGTGCTCTGAAGACCTCAGTGACAGGAATTTGGAGACTTTTTTTCTAGTGAGAGGCTCTTACGGTGACTCAGCTTTGGTCAACACCATTTTCTGTGTCTCTGTATAGGCTCAAGGTTGAAATCCTTATAAGAGAAAACAGGTTTTGTCACTTTAGGCCGCAGCTGCCCCTTAAATAGGCAGCTGTGGTCAGAGGAATAAGGGCATAGAACACAGACATTGGCCCCTGAGTACCCGTCCCAAAGAAGAAGGCTTAGAGGGCAGTAGCCATCTCATACCAGCTTCTCTTCCCAGGGCTGCTTTAATGGTTTCATATCTGATCTGTTCTAGTCTCTTCATTGAGTCTGTCTTCCCTACCATCCCTAGAGTTACCGCCAACCACTGTGATTCTCAAATGTGGTCCCTATTGCAAACAGCATCAGCATTACCCTGAACTTGTTACAAATGCAAATTTTCAGATTCCATCTCAGAGCTACTGAACCAGAAACTCTAGCAAATCATCCAAGTTGATGCTGCTAACATTTGAGGGTCACAGACCTACTACATAAAGCTGATCATATTATCCCCCCATTTTTAAAACCTAATGGCTCAGCTGAGCACACACTCCAAAGTCCTCAGTCATGGCATAAGAGGTCCTTTGTGATCTCTTCCCCAGTCTGCTTGTTCAGCCACCCCACCCCCGACCCCTCCCACCCTAACACCCTTTCTGCATCCTGTTACAGAGAAATTTGCTGAGCCCTTTCCTGAACTGCACCTGGTGAACTTCTACTCTTCCATCACTTCCTCTGGTGCCTTCCCTGGCTCCCTGGCATGAAACTGCCCTGGTATACTTTCAAGTATACTGGACGAACAAGAATACGTTGTTTCTCAGCAGTGTCCTTTTAAAGATCTCCCAGAATTTGCCCTGAGTAGGGAATTCAGCCTCTGTAGATTATATGGAACCTGGATTGGTTGAGACTGTTGGCTGTCCAGTAGCCAGTCAGATTGGGGTGCCTGTAAGTAACTGTTTATATTCAAATTAATATACTAATATTCGGAAACTGTCCTTTCTGGTCCATGTAATGAAAAGGACACCATTTACATTTGGAAGAGAAAGGTTCTCTGTTCATTGTGAGAAGAACGGTGAATTATGAGCAAGAGAGGAAAAGGTTGCTTTTGAAAGACACAGGTTCACCCTTTCACTTGGCAGTAATCTTATCCTGACAGCATTTAATGTGAAGTAATTGTAGCCAGAGAAGAATCTTAGTAGGCTTTAATTAAAAACACAAGGAATTTTTTTCTCTTGTCTTCTTCCTATCTGCCTCTTTTTCTTTTTTCCCTCTTCATTTCTGTGTTCTCCCTTCTCCTGCCCCTCTTTTTTCTCCTCTTCATCATCCCTTAACATTTAAAATGTTTTTGGCTTGGCTAATCCCTATGGATGGAAACTTAGCTGAGCAGGATATTGATTACCAAATATGGTATTGCTGCTAAAGATGTTAGAGGAATGTGGCTTGTATTCTAAGCCTACGGCCTCTGAATAAGCTGCCAAACAAATTAGGTCATTTTAACTTCTGAGCTTTTTTTTTTTTTTAAATGAGGATGCTGGAACTTTGATTTGGAACATGATGTTGATGTTATTTTAGTTCAAATGGGCGGGGGTATGAAGAAGGGGGCAGGGAGTGGGGGAGACTTAGTTCAGCATGTTTTAGGACTCAAGCCACCAGCCCAGGTTGTGTAAGAGGCAAACATATTATGTGGAGCTTCAGTTGATTCTGGAATACCAGTGAAAGAGCCGAGGCATAGAATTCACATGTGCAGCCTCATTTTCTGAGGCTAGATGCTCTAGACCACAACTAGGTCCCAGGATACTCTTCACGTTATCCCCAGTGGCCTGGGCCACAGGACTCAGGTTAATGTGAGCTCAGGTTTAGGAAAGTTGCTTCCTCACAGGAAGGTTGGTCAAGTTTAGTGCCGGGGAGGACATCCTGAAGTTGATGGCAAGTTGCTACTATGTGTGTCTGATGGAGTGTGGTGCAAATGAGCAAGTCCTTTCACAGCATACCTATACGTGACACCCAGGGACTGTGCTTGCCTCCCAGCAGAGACCACAGTTCTTAGGTCCATTCTTGGAAATATTTATTCTGTTGTAATATTAGCTTTGTTAGGGTGGAAGTTGGTCCACCTCAGTGAGGTCCTTTGTGACCTCACCCCAGCTTGCTTCAGAATGCAGCTTTGCTTTTTGTTTTTGTTTTTCCTTATATATTTTTTCGGCAAAATAATACCGAGGTTTCCCAAATTTAAACAAAAATACAACACAACATCAGTTGAAGGAAATGTTCTGTGTTTCACAGAACAGGCGCTATCTGTTCGCTTTTTGGTGTTGATTAGGTGTGCACAAGGGTATTCTCCACATCCCTTTTGCTACTGCCCTCAATTGGTTTCTTCTCAGAATGAGTGAGTCATGCTCATGAGGAAGTTCCACCTACTCCAAGATTTCTGGGTCAGGGCTCTGTGGCTTTTGTTAGGCCTCCCTAAGGACCTCTCTTTCCTTTCCCTTCCCCCCTTATTTCCTGTTAATGCCATTACCATCCAGCCACAGGCTCTTCTTTGTATACTTGAAGCTGAGCCTGTGAAGTTCAGAGTTGTTCATCCTGGTCTCTAGAGTAAGAGAGTCTTGTTTTTGTGGATATTTCTTTTTTTGAGACAGAGTGTAGCTCTGTCACCCAGGCTGGAGTGCAATGGCGCGATCTTGGCTCACTGTACCCTCTGCCTCACGGGCTCAAGCAATTCTGCCTCAGCATTCCAAGTAACTAACTGGGATTACAGGTGCATGCCGCCACACCCAGCTAATTTTTTTTTTTTGTATTTTAGTAGAGATGGGGTTTCACCGTGTTGCCCAGGCTGGTGTTGAACTCCCGAGCTCAGGCAATCCACTTGCCTCGGCCTCCCAAAGTGCTAGGATGACAGGCGTGAGCCACAGCGCCCTGCCTGCTCTTATTTTTCTTCAAGCTCATTAGAAGAATGGTGGCGAGGGGGCGGGGGGTGCTTTGGAGCTCTCAGGCCCATGTGTGTACATTCAGAACACTAAATGGCAACTGTGTTCTTAGGAGACTAATTTTCAGGACTCCAGTCCCTTTCCAGACCATACCATGAAAACATGGGAACTGAGTGGGTCCCATGGGTGCACATTTAAAATACACTCTCTTGGGATATCTTTTTGACACGTAGGGTCCAGAATTCATGGTATTGGATGCTTAATAATGAAGGCATTCTTGAATGGTGGAAGGGTTCCAAATAGACTTGTCTTGCCCTAGTGTCTTTCATAGTGTCTGTGATTTGTTTTACTGAATATAATCTATTTTAGGTAAACTGCAGGAATAGGGTCAGACGTAACTGAAATTACTATACATTAAAGTGTGTAACTGTGCTAGGAATTTGCTGGTTCAAATTTTAAACTGAAAAGTTTTTGTCTAAAAAGAAAAGGAATAGTTGAAAATCTGCGTAACTACATTTTTTAACTAAACTAAATCCCACTGACTTTCGGAACACTTTGTGTTGTCATTTTTCATGTAACCTGTATAAGTAGTAATAATGAGAGTGGTTGCTGACCTTTTTTCCTGAGGGACCAGGGTTTACTGGTGTGTTTATTTTGTCACCATTCCGGTTTGACTCTAAGGAAATGAAAACATCTTCCATTTGTTCTCTATTTCCAAAGGGCATCCGCTTCGATCCTGAAATTCCGCAAACACTACGACTAGAGTTTGCTAAGGCAAACACGAAGATGGCCAAGAACAAACTCGTAGGGACTCCAAACCCCAGTACTCCTCTGCCCAACACTGTACCTCAGTTCATTGCCAGAGAGCCATGTAAGTCGATCTACTTTTCATTTAAAAATAATAATAACTAAGAACTGTTCATGTGCTGCATGTGAGGTTACACCATGGGACATGGAGCTGGCTGAGTCTTATTTTCCATTTCTGTGAAGAGGTTGCCTAGGTGTTCTTGGTGTCAGAATTCCAAATACAGCAATCTTGTTTGCGATTGGCTGTCCCAAAAGATGGTTCAGCTTGAATAGAACCATAACTTCAGAATTTCATTTGATGTACTACAGATTTCCTTAATGTTATATTTACCATCATGAGTATGCCCCTAGTTGCCTTGGGTATAAATCCTTCATTCCCCCCTGCTCGGACACGAGAGCTGGTTCTCAGCATTTACTTTAATCCATTTGTTGAAGGACATCAGCTTGGTGGCTTTGGAAAAATAGGATATTAAAAGTGAAAGAAGCAGATCTTAGGAATTTGGTTCTATTCAGTTTAGCCATAACTCTAGGGGGAAAAGTAAACACATACAAGGAATGTATATATTGGAACAGTCAGTCTAGCAAACTAATACCAGTAAAACTTTAAGGAAATTTGGGGCTTTCTTTTCCAACTTAATTGGATAAGGACACTGGCTAATCGCTCAAGACATCTTCTACCCCACATTAATAAGCTTATTTCATTATATGTCCAGACTACCATTTCTGCCTTTCACTGAATAACTTTAAAAGATTGAATTTGCTTTCTCAAGCTCAGTCAGTGGCAGAAGTGGGGCATGAGACAGGCCTTAACTTTTCCTTTCATTGCAGAGCCATATGTGATTTAATACGGCAGGGCATTCAAGGAAACCCAAGTGACTTGGATTCCAAGTTATTTGGAATATTTCTGTCCTGTCGTTTTTGGTCTGCTTTCTAAACCGCACGATTGTGATCTTCTTCCTTCGATAATACATTTTAACTCTTCTTATTGAAATTGAAGGACACATGGATTCCTTGCTCCCCCCATGTCATGTGCATGTCAGATTTAATCAGGTTATCTTTGGAAGTCACAGCCATTCTGTAGTTCAGTCACTCTTGGTACTCATCAGTAGAAACTAATAGATAAGTCTCCCTGAATGTTCTAAAATAAATGTTTCTATGAATCCAGAAAGTCATAATAGATAAAAAAAAAATTATTTTGTTCTTTCACCTTCTTTGTCCCAGGGAAACTAGAAACCTTTGCTTATTTGGGAAGGAACTCTAAACAAAAGTTACATCTTACAGTGTACTTGTAGTACAGGAGGATATAGGAACATCCTTTACATAATTCTTCATCCTTATAGTATCTAGCTTAATACTTTGTATATTGTATATATTTAATATTTATTATAGTGAGTGGATAAATTGATACTGAAATTGGGCTACTTGTAGAACTATAGATGCATTTGTATGCCTCTTCTCTCTGAAATTTCTTCTCTCTTGATCAAGGCATCAAAAAAGAGTATTTTTAGGATGCCTGATTTAGTAAAAATAACCTAAAGTAATTCTTTGCCTTTTTAGTGAATTTGCCAGCCTCAGATCTCAGTTCTTTGAAAAGATTAATTCAGGCAGGAAATGTAATGCTGGTGATACTTAACTTTACATTTTCAGTTCTTTGCTGAATACTCTTTTTAACAGGACCACAAAACTTTTTCTGAATTTCTTACAACAGCCCTGTGAAATAGGTAGCCAGGAAGGTTGTAGCCAGGTTACGACATGCTATACAAAAGCAACAAACAGGAACAAACTGGACATTCACAAGTCCCTGAAGTTACAGGAGAGCATAGAAACTGAGCTTAGAACTCTTTTCTGGCAAGCTCTGCTCACCTCCCTTCCGAGCATACAGAACAGTGCAAAAATGGCCAGATAGTTTCCATGACAGGGTAAAAACTTGCCCAGCTGTTCACAGCAACACGAATTTGAAGTTTAAAAAAAAAAAAAAATCCAAGCAGCCAGCAGTATATTTTTGAGGAAAATAAAAGTCAGCATGATTTATCTTAATATAGCTCATTTTTACGACATAGCGTCTTGAGGAGAGCAAGTCCCCTATGGCTCAGGTCAACTTTATTATCCATTGCCATTGCCTCTGGGAACTGTGAACTTGACCGTCACATACAACTTGCTTACCTGGAAGCATACGGCAAGACTTAAGAACACTGTGTTGGGTCTACACAGACAAACCCACTTGCATTGTACTCAGAATTGGTACTCAAGGTGGTCAGTTGAACTACTTATCAGGTGTAGACTATAACGGAATTGGAGAATTTGAGGATTGGAAAGGCCCTGAAGGCTAGTCTTTGTTGTAGGCCATGGAGGTTTTTTATAAATGTTTCTTTTGGTTAATGTTTTTATATGGTAGTGGCTGAAAAGCACTCGTTACCATCACTGAAGGAAGAATGTTCTGTGGTTTGATTATACAACACACATACACTTGAACTCTCAATTCTCCATAAATATATGAACTTAATGAACTTAAACGAGCGCCCAGTGTGCTAGATTCTGGAGAAGAAGGAAATTGGTTGCTGCCTTAAAAGAGCTGGCATTCCAGGGAGGTGATGGTGGTCAAAGTTGTCAGAAAACTTGGCCCCATATGAAGGACATATAAGAGATTCTGCAGCTTAGCTGAGATTGCCCCCGAATCAGACTGCCATATTTGCTGAGCACCTGCTGTATTTGTGCCAGGGATGAAGAGTGAGAAAACCAGATGTTGCCACTTAGCTGGGTAGATGGTGGCCTGCTGTGGAGAACTTTGGCTTCAGGCTAGAAGATGTCACTGAGAATCCTGTCAATAATTCTGCCAATTATTGACAAGCTTTGTGACCTTTAAGAGAAAAAAATTTTTTTAACTTGGTTGTGCTCCTATTCTCTCAGCTATAAAATAGGAATAATACTTTCTGATTGTTAGGAGAGGTAAATAAAACAATATCCCAGGATTGGGCTGAGGATTAAATAGATATAGTGTATGTAAAGTACTAGGCAAATGTAAAGTACAATAATAATTTGTTAATAAAAAGCTTTGGGTTGCCTTTCTTTCCTAATAGTTACAGCAGATATTGATCTTCTGAGTTGTCATCACAGTTTGAGCGTAGCCAATTGTCTTTGCAAGTTAGCAGAAAGGATGAGTGAAATTGACATACAATTTCAAGAAAGTAGTGTATCTACCTGCCTAAATTAATAGAATTGATCATTAATTTGAGCTTTTCTTTCTCTTCCTTGTATGTAATAAAGTTGGAAAAGAACTGTGAGAAAGCGGGAGTTAAGAGATGAGGAAGAATTATAAATTACATTAAATTCTCTTAGATTGTGCATTAGGTTGTACAGGAATGTAGTGTTCTATAATAAGAACTCTGCTTTGGAGATGAAGAAAGAGTAAGTCACTTAACTGATTTTTATTTTTCTCGTCTGTAAAGTGATGATGCTGTGTGCCAGATGCTCTCCTAAGCATTTTTATGTGAATTATCTCATTTGATTCTCAATAGCACTTATTTTCCAGTTGAAGAAACCGAGGCCTAGGAAAGTCTAGTAACTTTCCTGAGGTAACACTGTCAGTAAGTGTGATGGCTGAATAGTGTCCCCCAGAATTCATATGATGAAGTCTCTGTTCCTAGTACCTCAAAATGTCACCATATTTGGAGATAAGATTTTTAAAGAGATGATTAAGTTCAAATGGGGCCCTTAGGGGTGGAGCCCTAATCCATTATGACTGCTATCCATATAAGAAGAAAAAGAGACATCAGGTATGTATACACACGGAGGAAGGGCCGTGTGAGGACAGAGGACAAAGCAACCATCTGCAAGCCAAGGAGAGAGACCTCAGGAGAAACCAACCCTACAGACACCTCTAGACTGGCCTCTAGAACTGTGAGGAAATAAATATTTGTTGTTTAAGCCACTCACTCTGTGGTATATGACTATGGCAGCCCTAGCAATACAATACATCAAGTGATAGAGCCTAGACTTAAATTCTAGACTTTTTGTCATTTACTAGTTTTGTAAGTTTGGTTTAGTTACCTAACCTCTCTGTGTCTCAGTTTTCTCAGCTACACAACGGCAATAATTAGGGCCACAGAGTCAGGACGCAGTGACTGTTAGTGTGCATGTGTAAAAATGGGTACATTCATGTGCCTTTTGTCCCTCATAATTAAAAGACCTATAGTTTTTCTGTGTTTGTATACTCAGCATCTCACATCTAGAAATACATAATGGATTTTTTTTTGGTAACATACCATAGTTTTATTTTTATGTTTTTTCAGTTGATCATGATTTTCTTATTCCCAGCAAGTGTGGAGAGAGGTGCCCTTCAAAGTACTTTTTAAACTTACAGTGTTACTGAGGTCTGATTGGGATGTGATAAAATGCACATATTTAAGATGGCTCATTTGGTTAGTTTGTCATAATACATATGAAATTAATTGAATAAATGTTCTTGATGAGTTTATACTCTTTGCAATATACCTTATTATAATAGTGCCCTTAAAGGTGGAGGCATTCAACACTTAATAGAGCCTTTACTCAGTTTAGACAGATCCTGTCCTTTCGATTCAGTTTTTATGAAGCAGATATCAAAAGGCTCCAGAACTCTGCAGTAATGAAGATTCCTGTACTCCCGCTCCAAGGAGTCTGGTTCTGCAGGTCTGGGCTAGGATGTAGGCTCTGTATTTTTAAAAAATAATAATTGTTCTTATTTTCCTCCCCTCTAGGCTTTTAAAAGCTCTTTGGGTAGTTTTGATTCACAGTTGAGAGTCACTGATAAATCAAAGAATTTTTAAAGTTAAATTCTCCTTCCTACTTTCATATTCTTCTCCTTTGCCCCTGCACCTTTCTTCCCTCCTCCCTTCCCTCTCTCAGACAAAAGCTTGCTCTGTTAAATTAGTACTCTTAGATACCTGATCAGCACATAACGTTTTGGTGACTAATCAGATTACTTCCTTGTTTACCTGCCATGTCCCTGGAAGTTCCCATTTATCCAGTAACAACCTACGCTAACTGGAAGCGAGTTCTCTGTCTCATGTCTGAAGAGACCCTGTGAAGGTTCAGGAGAGCCTGTAAAGTATCTCACACATTCCTTCCCAGAAACAACACTGAGCAAATAGGAAATCTCTTAACATTCATCTCTGTGGGACAAGGTCATCCAGGGCCTATCTAAAGCTTACTGTGTCCCATGGAACAGAGCCCTGGTGCCTGCATTTTTTCCAAGGCAGCAGTGCATGGCATGCACAATTAGAAAGATTGGCAAATGTCTTGTCAGTTTCACGCCTGCTCTCCAGCGGCATTGTTTATGAAGACTGACTGGGCAGGAGGAATACCTAATCAATCTGGGCAGAAGGAACGGGACACAAGGGAATGACTAAAAGTTGCAGGTGTTCTGAGGGCAAGACTTTCTATTTCTTTTTTTTTTTTTGATAACCAAAATCCTACATGCTTCTCAGAAGAAAAATTTTCAGGCAGTCCAGCAAAAAAATAAAAGTCATTAAATTCTACTACCCAGAGACAATCACCATTAGCACTTTGGTGCTTATCCTTACACACCTTTTAATATGCACATAATAAAATGTATCTCTTTCTGCATTTTGAATTTTGAAATCATTTAACTTACCCCTTTATCTTTAGGACAAAGTTTTGCTGCAAGTGAGACTAAGTGGCTCAGTAGGGCCGAAAATAATACCTGGGCTCTCACGAAACATCACCTCAGTCTCTGCTGCCATTGCTGTAGAGCATTGTGTATTCATGTGGCACAGATACGCTTGCTAGAATCAGAGCAAGGGGAATAGTGGCAGAGAGAAGTCTCTCTTAACTCTCTGATGTCTCAAGTAAACCCAAACCAGCTCCTGAGCTGCTTGAATTCTGGCATTTGATTGAATGATTCATAGGCCTTTATTTAATGGATGGGAAGAAAGGAAATGTTTATTGAGCAACTACTCTGTTTCCTCAAGAATTATATGTAAAATACCTATTTTACCCCTAAGGAGACTGAAACTCAAGAGTTTGAGTAACTTTCCCAAACTCACATAGCTCATTTTAAGGCCTGCTTGGCTCTAAAACTCATTGCTAGTCTCACATCACCACACTGCCTTTTTTTTTTTTTTTCCAGTTATGTTTTTAATTATTTACCTCCCGACCTGCTCCCCCTCCTGCCCTTCAACATTGCCTACCTTATGGTCCATTTCTTGATTGATTGGCAGGGTTTGGCTCTGTCTCCCAGGCAGGAGTTCAGTGGCACAATCATGGCTCCCTGCAGCCTTGACCTCCTCTCAAGTGATCCATCCACCTCAGCCTTCCAAATAGCTGGGACTACAGGTGCGTGCCACCACACCCAGCTAAATCTTTATTTTTTGTAGAGATGGGGTTTTGCCTCATTGGCCAGGCTGGTCTCCTGGGCTCAAGCAATCCACCTGCCTTGGCCTCCCAAAGTTCTGGGATTACGGGTGTGAGCCATGACTCACTTCTTTTTGAAGTAGCCCATGGGTGCTGACAGCTATAGTTCTTTCGAAGATAATTCCTTAGAAGGTGCTTTAAACTCACTCAGACCTTTGAAAATGTACTTAATAAGACATATTATATAAAGTCAGGATTTCAGGGCTGGTCAGCTACTTATTGAAAAAAATCAAGGCCGGGCCTGGTGGCTCACACCTGTAATCCCAGCACTTTGGGAGGCCGAGGTGATCTCAAGTGATCAGGAGGTCAGGAGTTTGAGACCACCCTGGCCAACACGGTAAAACCCCGCCTCTACTAAAAATACAAAAATTAACTAGGCATGGCAGCGCTCACCTGTAATCTCAGCTACTCCGGAGGCTGAGGCAGAGAATCACTTGAACCCAGGAGGCAGAGGTTGCAGTGAGCTGAGATCGTGCCACTGCACCCCAGCCTGAGTGACAGAGCGAGACTCTGCCTCAAAATAAAACAAAAAATCAAGCTTCAGACTGGGCTCGGTGGATCATTCCTGTAATCCTGGCACTTTGGGAGGCCGAGGCAGGCGGGTTGCCTGAGCTCAGGAGTTCGAGACCAACCTGGGCAACATGGCAAAACCCCGTCTCTTTAAAAAATAATAATAATAAAAAAAGTATATATATACACACACACACACAAAAATTAGCTGGGCGTGGTGGTGTGCACCTGTAATCCCAGCTACTCAGGAGGCTGAAGCATGAGAATTGCTTGAACCCGGGAGGCAGAGGTTGCAGTGAGCTGAGATCACACCATTCCTCTCCAGCCTGGGCAACAGAGTGAGACTCTGTCTCAAAAAAAATCAAGCTTCAGTATAATTCATTAGCATCAAATTTGATGGCCAAGTGCATTAACTGTAAAATGTTAGCTGAAGTTAAACCACCAGATCGTTTATATTTAGTTTTGGTGTACTTTGTTCTCTCTGGGAAAACTAAAACTAACATAGAAAACAAAACACATTTCCTTAACATAGAAATGTGAGGGGTTGTCTTACATGATATTGGGTTGGTTATTCGGGGAGATAAAATTTTCAGTCCATGTTAAGAGAACGTGCCTCAAATCAGTCAGTCTCTCTCTCTTTGTTTTTGAAGACTGGGCCTTCCTGTGTCACCCATGCTGGCCTAAAAGTCCTGGGTTCAAGCATTCCTCATGCCTCAGCCTCCAGAGTAGCTGGGAGTACAAGCATGTACCATACCACCTTGCCTGGCGTTTCTTCATGTATTTCCTTTTTTGTTATTTTTTATTTTTGTTTACTTATTTCTTTGTGTATGCTTTTTTGTTTTTTATTTTATACATATATATCTGTGCATTTATACATACCGTATAAAAATACAGCATATGGCAGGTGTTTTGGTTTGATTTAGTTTAGATAAAACATGGCCATACTATTCTTAACATGAGTTCTTACCTCGTGGACCCCTTTCCATCCAGGACTGTATATCCAGAGCATTGTTTTTTTGTTGTTGTTTGGGTTTTTGTTATTGTTGTTGTTTTTTGAGGTTAGGTCTTGCTCTTTGACCCAGGCTGGAGTACAGTGGTGCAATCATACAGTCATATCTCATCACTTCAGTCTCCAACTCCTGGGCTGAAGCCCAAGTGATCCTCCTGCCTCAGCCTCCTGGCTAGTTTAAAAAAAAATTTGTAGAGATGGGATTTTGCTATGTCTCTAACTTCTGGGCCTTCTCGCTAGGCCTCCCAAAGTGCTGGGATTACAGGTAAGAGCCACTGCACCTGGCCACTGACCATACTATACTTACACAAATTCTCACCTCATGAACACCTTTCTATCCAGGTACACTTCATCAAAACTGCCTTCTTAAGCTCTAGGAAACTGTGATAAGAGCAGAACTCCATACGATCTCTTCTGTGTAGATGGAGGAGTTCAGTTAGTGGTAAATAAAAAGGGGAAGGGGCCTGCCCTGAAGTTTCTTCTTGATATCACCCGAAATGCTACTGGGTGGGTACATTTGGAGGTACACTTAGAAAGGCAGCCTTCCCACCCACCCCACCCTGAGATTTTGGGAAGAGGTGGTAGTGAGGGCACACGTCGTTATTTCACCCCTTTTTCTTGCCTCCAGTCTTTGCTGGTGAGGGATAGGAGTCTCAGTGTGAAGAAGAGGTTGTGGGGAGAAAGTAATGCAGCGTCTTGGGGCAGTCAGAGTCATCAGGTGATAGCAAAAGAAAGAGGCCAGGAAGTGAGACACAGAGGAGAAAGACTTCAGACTGTGGCGTCAGAGCCACAGCACCCAGCTGAATTTCTGTTTCTTTATTAAATCATTGAACAGCTGTAAACAAATAACAAGAACTCAGGTGCCGGGCGTGGTAGCTCACACCTGAAATCCCAGCACTTCGGGAGGCTAAGGCAGGTGGATCACGAGGTCAGGAGATCGAGACTATCGTGGCTAACACGGTGAAACCCCGTCTCTACTAAAAATACAAAAAATTAGCCGGGACTGGTGGCGGGCACCTGTGGTCCCAGCTACTCGGGAGGCTGAGGCAGGAGAATGGTGTGAACCTGGAGGCGGAGCTTGCAGTGAGCTGAGATCACACCACTGCACTCCAGCCTGGGCGACAGAGCGAGACTCCATCTCAAAAAAAAAAAAATAAATAAATATCAGGGACTCGAATCTCCTTGGATATCACAGATTTCTATTGTAATGCAAATAATTGCCCCAACTTTTGTTTTATAAACTCAAATTATTCATTATATTCTTAGAGATGAAAGAGTAAAGGGAGTTGATTTACTGGGACAATCCAAAAGAAATACAAACTTAATTATTTGAAGACCGTTGCTCCCTCACTTGCTCATTGTGAAGGAAGGTGTTTCTTATATTGTTGATGCAGGCTCCCTTTTACTTCCCTTTTGTAATCCTCAAATAAAGAGCTATCTTTTCTTTTACAGTATGGCAGTTCTCAAAAGCATGGTCCACGCACCCCTGGTTGGTCTCTGAGATTCCTTAAGGGAGTACATGAGGCCTATATTATTTTCACAAAAATAGTTTGCCTTTCTCATGTGTAGTAGTGGACATAACTACTGGCACCTTAATACATATCAAGACAGTGGCACCAAAATACATTAGTAATCATTTACCAATGTGAGCATTAGTAAAAAGTGTGCAGCAGTAAAGTGTGCATCCTCACTCCTGCACACTTTGTTAAGAAAAAAGCCAATTTTGCCTAAGAATGTTTTTGATAAACAGGTAAAAATTAATGTTATTTAACCTCAACTCTTCAGTGCAAGTCGTTTTATGATTAAGTGTGACAGAATGGGGAGTGTACATAAAGCTGTTCTGTAGTTGTTTTAAGGTATGAAGTAAATGGCTGCTTCCTTTAATCCATTTTAACTTGACACTCATAAACTATGGTTATTCAGACTTGGATTTTGGCTTTTTCTTGAAAAATTGTGAGATGTACCTGTCACTTCACAGAAAATGACAGTTTTTGTTCCAAATAATAACATTTTAGCTTTAAGGCAAAAATCAGAATTTTTGAAAACTTTACCACCATGATTTTGACAGTTTCCCAACAGATTGGTGGTGATGTTAATGAATTTTTTTTTTTTTAATTGAGATTTAGTGTCACTCTGTCACCCAGGCTAGAGCTCAG
The DNA here is from genome assembly GCF_028885655.2 of Pongo abelii. Classification (NCBI taxonomy): domain Eukaryota; kingdom Metazoa; phylum Chordata; class Mammalia; order Primates; family Hominidae; genus Pongo; species Pongo abelii. The sequence goes on from NC_071992.2 coordinate 32,350,760, forward strand.
TGGCTTGATCGGCTCACTGCAACCTCCATCTCAGCTTTCCCAGTAGCTGGGACTATGTGTGCGAGCCCCATGCCGGGCTTTTTTTTTTTTTTAGTGTAGAGGCGGGGTTTCCCCATGTTGGCCACGCTGGTCTCAAACTCCTGACCTCAAGTGATCCACCCACCTTGGCCTCCCATAGTGCTGGGATTACAGGTGTGAGCCACCACTCCCAGCCATATTAATGAATTTTTAAATTGCACAATGAAATGGGTCAACATTTAGAGATCCACATAACTCCTTGAACCATTATCTTCCAAATGACCAATGTATTATATTCCAAAATCATGCATGGGTAAAGGTCTGTATGAAATGGAACAATGGATTTTTTAGAATCTTTTTTAGTTTTTACTTTTTATTAGAGACCATGTCTCACTCTGTTGCCCAGTGGTTCGATCATAGCCTCAAACTCCTCCCAGGGTCAAACAATCCTCTCTCGTCAGCCTCCAGAATAGTTGGGACTACAGGTGTGTGCCTCCAGACCCAGCTAATTTTTTAACATTTTGTACAGATGGGGTCTTGCTTTGTTGCCCAGGCTGGTATCAAGCTCCTGGGGTCAAGCCATCCTCCTGCCTTAGCCTCCCAAAGTGCTGGGATAGCAGGTGTGAGCCACCACACCAGGCCAGGACAATGGATTTTAATGGAACATAATAGGAAAGCTCATTGATAAGGTTTCAGATTCCATAATCCAAGACATCTTTAATAACTACCCCTTAATAAGTGTTGGTGTAATAGCAGAGAAGAATATCCAGTTACCTGTAAAAGGTATTGAAATATTACTCCTTTGACCAGCTAGATGCATATCTCTGTGAGACCGTATTTTTTTCATATACTAGAGCCAATACAATATGTTACAATAGATTTAATTTGAAGCAGATATAAGAAACCAGTTGTCTTCTATTAAACTAGATACTAAAGAGATTTGCAAATATGTAGAACTAAAGTTTTATCTTTTTTTTCTAAATATGTAGATTTCATTAAAATATCTTATTTGTAGTAATAGGTAAAATATCTTATTTTAAAACAACATGAATTAATCAACTTTTTTTGTTTTTTAAGAGATGGGGGTCTTACTTTGTTCTTCAGGCTGGAGTGCAGTGATGCCATCACAGCTCACTGCAGCCTCCAACTCCTGGGCTTAAGTGATCCTCCTGCCTCAGCCTCCTGAGTAGCTGGTACTACAGGCACGCACCACCTTGCCTAATTTTCTAATTTTTTGTAGAGACGGGGCCTCACTTTGTTGCCCAGGCTGGTCTTGAGCTCAAGCAATCCTCCCACCTCAGCCTCCCAAAGTATTGCCATTATAGGCCTTAGGCACCGTACCTGGCCACTTAACCTTTTTTAACTTCAAAAGTTTATATAATATGGTAAAAAACCACACAAAAGTTCTTTTAGGCTTGATCGTTTTTACGTGTGTAAAGGTGTCCTAAAACCAAAGTTTAGAAACTTCTGGTCCTAATCATTTAAAATTAACATTTTTTGGCCAGGCACAGTGGCTCACGCCTGTAATTGCAGCACTTTGGGAGGCTAAGGAGGGCGGATTACTTGAGGTCAGTAGTTCGAGACCAGCCTAGCCAACATGGTGAAACCCCATCATTACTAAGAATACAAAAATTAGCCGGCTATGGTGGAGGGTGGGGCGCCTGTAATTCCAGCTCCTCAGGAAGCCGAGGCAGGAGAATTGCCTGAACCCAGGAGGGAGAGATTGCAGTGAGCTGAGATCGTGCCACTGTACTCCAGCCAGGGGGACAGAGTGAGTGAAACTGTATCTCAAAAAAGAAAAAACACCTGCAAGCTTTTGTGCCAGCCTCTCCTTTAAAATGGGTCTTTTATTTCTGCTGTGTATTCTATAGTGACTAGCCCACGAGTAACTGGTTGTATGAGGAGCTGGATAACATACCAACCATTCATTCTTATAGTACCTCCTTGGGAGACTCCACCCAAGTATCTTTCACAAATGCCCAGTTCTCTTCCACCACAATACCAGTTCCAAATGCAGTACAAGCTTATTTCAAGAAATGTGGAAATTAAACAAAAATTATTTAATACAAAGATATAAGGCATTTTCAAAATTTTTTAAATACAAAGATTTAAGGCATTCCAAAAACATAGTTTTTATAATACGTGTATATAAAACCAGGTACAGTGGCATGTGCCTGTAGTCCCAGCTACTCAGGAGGCTGAAGCAAGAGAAGCAGTTGAGCCCGGGAATCTAAGGCTATAGTGTGTCTTGCCTGTGAATGGTCACTGCACTCCAGCCTGGCCAACATAGCGTGACTCCATCTCTAAATACACACACACACACACACACACACACACACACACACACACGAGTTTTCCTCATGTGAATTGATTTTTTTAATAATATAACTTATTTAAATCTGTATGTTTTAAAAATTGAATGCTGAAAATTATGTTACCCACCTAGAGATAAGTGTTTTAACATTTTGGATGAATAACTATACAAATATACACATAGATATTGTATGAATGGGATTTGACATTACATCCTGCTCTGATACCTGCTTTCATTCTCAGCTCTAGACCTTATTTTTTTTGTTTATCAATAGATATATAGGCCAAGACCCCATCGTGTGTGTGTATGTGTATGTGTATAGCTGATCCATACAGTAAAATACCATGTAACCAAAGCTCTTTTCATTTGGGAAAACATTGGCAGAAATGATGGTTGCTTGGAGAGTTAAATCTCTGGGTAAGTATAGTGTAATCTGTGCAAACTCAGGTCCCTTATCCTTCTTTTCATTCTGCACTTCATGTAGCCACTAGGATCCTAGCTATACTGAGATACAATGGAGGAGCAGCAGTATCTCTACTTAAAGTGGTTTAATTAGTGGCTGAAGGTGGAGGGGTGTCTTTCTGTCTTTTAATTAAATAGCCCTCAGAAGGTCAAGGAGATCAAACTGGTCAAACATTAACAGTTCTGTGCAGGAAATTATGGTGAGTTCCTGTTCTAGTTTTCTCACTTGAGTTTAGCAAACATTTGAGGGGAGGTGAGAGATTAAAAAGCTGAATAAGGTACAGTTCTGCTCTTGGAGTGTTTACACGTAGTAGAGGAAACAGGCCTATAAGGAGCTGCTGTGTAAGGTAGAGCAAGTGTTCAGTTGAAGTTATAGACAATGCTTGTGCAACTGATGAAGCTGATCATTATTCAGTGAATGGGAAAGACCTCGTGGTCTTCCTCTTTTAGTTGAACATGAGAAAGATTTCAGTTAAGTGGAAATTGTGGAAACAGATCGACAGACTGAAGGGGTGGCCAGTGTGAGGATCAAAAACTGAAAGTGTAGGGAGGAAGAAATCACAAAAGAGCTGGAGCTTATGATCCAGTGCAGCTGAAGAGATGCCCAGAAGGAAACAGAAAGCAGCAGCACTAGGTAGGGATATTGTGCCGCATTTAGGAAATCTAGACACCATTTGTTCTGTGAATAGGAGGAAACTTTTCAGGATTCACAGAACACATCTTAACAGCATGCTGCTTTAATCATCTCAGAAGTAGCATGTATGGAATAGGCCAACTCTGATAAAGGAGAATGGAGAGGTTTCTTGTGTTTTTTCTTTGTTTTGTTTAAAACGACTGACATGTACTATGTTACACATTCTGTAGGGCAGAATTCCGGGCACAGGTTAACTGGATCCTGCTTATGGTCCCACATGGCTGAAATAAGTGTATTGGCTGAGTTGCAATTTCATCTGATGTTTTTCCATTCCCACGTGGTTGTGGTAGAATCCAGGACCTTGAGGTTGTAGGTTGTAGGCAGTTAGCTAGGAGTATGACTTTTTCATTCATTCATTCATTGGTTTATTTATTTACAGACAGAGTCTTAAATACACAGAAGAGATTGGTGTTTTCTATGGCTTGCGTTTTATCTGCTTGGAGGGTATGTGTCTAATTCTCTCTTTCCCTCTCATACTGGTAAATATACCAAAATATAGAGAGAATAGTATGACCAATCCCAAAAACGAATCATTCATGTTTAACAGTTACCAAGATTTAGCCACAACTTTTTGATTGCTTCTTTCTCCTCCTCCTCAGTTGTCTTTTTACAGTTGAATTGGTCAGTCAATATATTGCATTAGTTAAGTCTTTTAAGTGCCTTTTAATCTAGAGCACCTTCTCTCACCCTACATGGGAGGATCTCTTTTTTTTTTTTTTTTGAGGCGGAGTCTCGCTCTGTCACCCAGGCTGGAGTGCAGTGGCACTATCTTGGTTCACTGCAAGCTCCGCCTCCCAGGTTCACGCCATTCTCCTGCCTCAGCCTCCTGAGTAGCTGGGACTACAGGCGCCCGCCACTGCGCCTGGCTAATATTTTTATTTTTATTTTTTTATTTTATTTTTTTGTGGTATTTTTAGTAGAGATGGGGTTTCACCATGGTCTCGGTCTCCTGACCTTGTGATCTGCCCGCCTCGGCCTCCCAAAGTGCTGGGATTACAGGCGTGAGCCACTGCGCCTGGCCGGATCTCTCTTTTTTATGCCATTGGATTATTGAAAAAAGTGCCAGCCTTCCTGGGAAAAGATTCTCCTCTGGATTTGTCTGTTTTCTTCTTTTAAGTGTCCTTTTGCTTGTTCTTGTGTCCCCTCTATTTACTGTAAATATAAAAGCTTGATTAGATTTGCAAGGTTTGGTTAAATTCAGCCTTGCCATTTTGGGGTATGAATACATCATAGGCCATACTGTGTACTTTATATGACATCCCTTTATAAAATAAGTAATTTGGGGGCTATTCCATGCTTGGTGTAAACTAAGAGGGGTTTGTGGATTCAAGCCTACATTGTAAGGTCCCTATCACCTTCATTTTAACGACTTCATGTATTGATCTTTTCCTCATTACTTCATTAGTGACTGAAAAATGTTGATTTTTCTAATTGGTTGTTTACCCTGAAATACAGGTCATCCAAAAAAGCAGGACAAATGCTTAATTCTTTTCCTTTTAGTGCAAATTTTCTGCCTAAGACATTGGTGCCTGGTAATCTCCATTGGTGATCACTGTTTTGTGGGGGGTTGTTTGTTGCATCGTAGTTGTTATTGTTTCTGCTTTCCCTGTATTTGAGTATCATCATGAACTCGTGTTTTTTAGTATATTTTCAAGGGTTTCAGTATACCGCAGTCATTATTCTTTCTGATGCCCAGAGGCAGGGAAGGGACAGTATCTTTTTGATAGAAGGAAATACCAGGACTGCCTCAGTGGACCGAGTTTTGGAATGTCCATCATTTGTAGGAATGATGGGGTATCACTTCCTAATGGTTCAGAACCATTAGAGGTGCTTCCCTAGGTGCCCAATATGACCTATCACTGTTAGAGTATAATGCATTTCTTTGGCTACTTATCTGGTTAAAGCAACTCCTTTATCCACAGAAAAGGAGGTTGAGGTAGGAAGATCCCTGGAGCCTAGGAGTTCTAGTCTAGCCTGGGCAACATAGTGAGATGAACATCCACAGAAAAACCCACTTTTACAGCTTTGTGAGGATAAAATTTTTAGAAAGGAAATAGTTTTTTTTTTTTTAATTACTAAGATTCTTTGATTAAGAACTACAGTAGAACACTGGGATTACTAGTGGCTATACATTGTTACTTTCTTCCCAATTGTAAGGCTTTGTCAGCAGAACATGAAATTAAACTAAAAGTAGAAAGGTGGGACATGTAATAGCCAGAATGTTCATCAACAAGAAAAGAAATTTATCTTGTAAAAAGTGTGTCTTTGCACGTAAAATAAACATAAAACAGACTGAGCACTGATATTGACTAGATGCTTTAAAATAAGCAGAAGGGGCAGAAAGTTAAATATTTAGATTAGTTCAAAATGTTAGCTTTATAGTAGTGTGCCATTGATGGAGTATTCCTGGAACATGTCTTCTCTGCTTGTTTTAACACCTGACCTTGGTCCCTGAAATGGAATGTATAGACAGGAAGACAGTGATATGGGTGGGTTTGTTTAACATTTTCTCTTTGTTTGAATAAGCCCTTTAGTTGTTTCTTAATACTGTTGAATATTTAGTGGCTTTCTAGGACCAAGACAGTATGGTTCTGTCATTCTGTCATGATTGGTTTGGGTTTATTGACGTTTTCCCCAAAAGGACTGGACACACTTGAATCTGAGGCTGAATTTAGTTGGCTTTTTCGTTGTATGTTTATGAAGAATAGATGAACTTTGTCAACAAAGATGGTGCCTGGCAGAAAGATTGAAACGTAGTAGGCTCTTGGTATGGGAATGCTTATTTCCCTGCTTCTCTCCCTCAGTTAGGGTTATTATCATATAAAATTATTTTAGATTACTCATATAATTGTGAGTAACCTAAATTACATGAGTATAATGTGGGCATAATGTCCTCCATGTTCATCCATGTTGTTGCAAACGGTAGGGTCCTCTCCTCTACCCCGCTTTTTTAGGCTGGGTAATATTCCAATTCATGTATACACCACATTTTCTTTGTCATTTGCCATTTAGATTGCTTCCATGTCTTGTCTTTTGTCAATAATGTTACAGTGAACATGGGAGTACAGATATTTGTTAAGAGGGTAAATCTTAGGCTGTGTTCTTACCACATCCTCCAAAATCATAATAAATAAAGAAGATAGAATGGGGGGATTGGAGAAATGTTGGTCAAAAGAAACAATCTTAGGCTGTGTTCTTACCACATCCTCCAAAATCATAATAAATAAAGAAGATAGAATGGGGGGATTGGAGAAATGTTGGTCAAAGGAAACAAATTTTCAGTTAGGAGAAATAAGCTCAAGAGATCTATTGTACCTTATGGTGACTGTAGTTAATAACAATGTATTGTATATTTGAAAATTGCTAAGAGAGTAGATTTTAAGTGTTCTTCTCAGAAAAACCTAAGTATGTGAAGTAATGCTTATGTTAATTAACTTGATTTAACCATTCCACAGTGTACACATATTCCAAACGTCACATTGAGTCAGGGCCAGTGGCACAGGCCTGTAGTCCCAGCTACTTGGGAGGCTGAGTTAGGAAGATCCCTGGAGCCTAGGAGTTCTAGTCCAGCCTGGGCAACATAGTGAGATCCCATCTCTATTTAAAAAAAAAAAAAATTCCAACCTGGGCAACAAGAACGAAACTCCACCTCAAAAAAAACAAAAAACAAAAAAAAAACCATGTGGCTGGGTGGAGGGGATCATGCCAGTGATCTCAACGGTGGGCAGATTGTTTGAGCCCGGGAGGTCAAGACTGCAGTAAGCCGTGATGGAGCCACTGCACTGCAGCCTGGGCAACGGACCAAGACCCTTTCTCAAAACACAAACACACACATAATGTTGTACACTGTAAACATATACCGTTTTTAATTTGCCAATTTAAACAATGTATGTTAATTTTTATATAATTTTTAAAAAGGATAGGAGGAAACTTTTGGAGATGGTGGATATGTTTATGATATTGATTGCAGTGAGAGTTTCATGGGTATATACTTATCTCCAAACTCATCAAGTTGTAGACATTAACTATGTACAGCTCTTTGTATATCAGTCATTTCTTAATTAGGTGATTTTTTAAAAATAAATACTTATGTTTCTGACAGGCAAAAATGGCATGACATTTTAATAGTTTATTAATAAAGTTTTTTGTCATATACTTATTAACCATTTAATTTGAGAATGGTATTTTCCAGTTATTTGTCCATTTCTTCTTTTCCTTATTGATAGGTCTATATAAGAAGAATAATGCTTTCTTGACTAGTATAGTTTGCTTTCAGGTGGATACTTTCCTCATTGGTTGAAGGAGAAGCTGGTGATTCTGTTTTCTGTTTTCCTCTCCCTCAAAATTAATAATATGAGCACCTCCACAGCTGATAGTTTCTTTTTAAAATAATGATGAATTAGGCTGGGTGTAGTGCTTCACGCTGTAATCCCAGCACTTTGGGAGGCTGAGGCAGGCAGATCACTTGAGGTCAGGAGTTTGAGACCAGCCTGGCCAATGTGGCAAAACTCCATCTCTACTAAAAATACAAAAATTAGCCAGGCATGGTGGTGCGTGCCTGTGATCCCTGCTACTTGGGAGGCTGAGGCATGAGAACTGCTTGAACCCGAGAGGCGGAGGTTCCAGTGAGCTGAGATCGTACCAGTGCACTCCAGCCTGGGCAAGAGAGTGAAACTGTGTCTCAAAAAAAAAAAGTAATAATGATGATGAATTTCCTGTTTTGTTTTACCTCACCGAGCTGTAATGTAATAGTAGGAATAAAATGAGATAATATGCTTTAAAATCTGTTGAGTACTACATAATGGCATGTTGCAAATACAGTCCAAGGCTTAAGCAGCTTCATTTGGAGTATCATTTGAGTAAGATTCCTCTAGAAATCTAGTGTGTAGTAGGCCAGGGCTTTAGGGTGAGCACATGACAGGGGATGAATTCCTCAAAATTGTAACTGTAAAGATAAATCTAACCTTGATGCTTTTTCTTTTCTTGATTTCTGGGCTCTTGCAAAGTCCATAAATTGCATTATACTTAATATAGACACATTTTGTGTTCTCATAACTGCATTAGCATGTTAATTTCTGCTGAGTGGGTTAGTAATCAAATAACCAAGTGGCTAGACAAGAAAAGAGACTTTATAAGTGGATTATCTTGCTTTCCAGTGTTACCATTTTTAATGATGGTCTACTCATTTTTACTTTAACTTTTTGTTACGGAAAATTTCAAACATATAAAAGTTGAAGGATTTTTAGCATAACGTTTTATTGTTTTAAGTTTGTTTGAATCAACATTCAATATGTTCCCTCTCATTCTCTCTCATTTTTTTGCTTGCAGTTTATTTGTTGTGGAACCCAGATTGTTTGTCCTATAATTTCCTAGAGTATCTCTGTGGTTTTGTTTAGCATGATTCTGTTTCTAAATTATCTGCAAATTAGTAGTTATCTTTTATATATATTTTTTATCTTGCAAGAATACCTGGTAGCGTGTACTTCAATCAAGAGGCACATAAGGATTAGTGGTCTTTCATTTTGTGATGTTTACAGCCATTGATTATCAGGATCTACCAATTGCCCATTCCTTTTTATGTTTGTTTATTTACTTGTCTTTTGGTTATGTTAATGTATTTCATTAAATTAAAAAATATTTTATATATTTCCCGAACAGTGCTGTATGAAGATTATACCAATGTACACAGCCAACAGCCATGTACCAGAATATCCAAATTTTTATTTTCTTATTTTATAGATAACTGACGCTTAAGGAGATATGTAGTTTTCCCCAAGATTACACAGCTATTCAGTACAATATTCAGGTCTATATATGTAAATTTTGCCTTAATCTCAGACATAACACCAATTTTCTTCTCTCCTTTCACTACAGTCCCAGGTTATTGCCCATCTTCATTTTTTGAAAAATTATAGAAAGGCAGATATAAGTAGGGCAAGGTGAGATGAAAAGAAGGGAACTAAGCAGTATTTTTCAAAATAAGCATTTGATCACATTAATAACTTTAGAAACTTGATTTCAAACTTTATCAGTAAAACTACTTTTTTGTAGCCCTTTAAAGACCATTATTAGTACTATTTATAAAAAGTGCCAAAGCTGGGACCCTACTGGAATATTCCAAGTTTAGTCTATCATACCATTTTTGCTAGCACTTTATCAGTGGACATGTTTATGAAAAAATTTAATCTAGATGTGTTTGATGTGTCATTAAAAGTTATTTCAAAAATCATTTTATTGTAAATGTTTCTCAAACTTAAGTTCTCCTGAAATAGCAATTTAACTTGATTTCTGGTAAACAGTTAAAGATTAGCAAAGTTTTTAATGTCATAATTTTTAGTGGAAGTTAAATTTAGGAATTAGCTGTCTCCTACTTCCTAGTTCAAATCCAAGTTAACTTTTAAAAGTCTAAAATATACTGGCCTCTCTCAAGACCTAGACACAGATATCAACAAATGCCAAAAGAGATATGCAAACAGGAAACTATGTGATTCTTTTAACAAATATTTTAAATCATATAATCATTTTTCCACTTGACCCTTCCCCTTCCTCCTCCTCCTCCACAATAAAAAGAATCTACAGTAATCCTGTAGAAACTTCAGAAATCTTTCTGTTTTTCTTACCCACAACTCCCTATTTATATATGTTAAATGCTACCTGATATGGCAAACACATGTAAATGATGTCCTTTCAAAGTTCACTGGCTTCCTCTCTGAAGTCATCTAAAATTCAGAAGCCATAAAACAAACCATCAGATAAAAGTGAGACTTTATACTGAAATAGAACCATAAGAACATTTTTTTGCAGTTTCTGCAAGGAATTGTGTTACTTACTCCTTTCAGTGAATCAGTAATGACGTTTTAGGTCAGGAGAATGGAAGCTGCTTGCGGGGGAACATAGGTAGGTGACTCTAGTACAGAGAAAGGCATTTGATGTGGCACAGACCTAGGCCAGGTAGGTGGCAGGTGGCAGGTGGCAGGACCCATGCTGTAGAGCTCTCTGCAGGTTGCAGCTCCTCCACCTGGCCTTCCTAGCCCTGACCAATTACTCTGAGGCTTCCCAGCCCTAAGCTGCTTGTCTTGAATTCTCCTCTGAATACTTATACAGTGTGTGAAAGAATTCCTTGCCACTCATGAGAAATGTATTGATTTATTTGAAAATATTTGATGCACTTAAATCCCAGATTTAGTAGCAGTTATGGTAACAGATGTCCTTTTGATGAAAAGCCATTTCTGATAGATGGGGCATCCCCATAGTGACATGAGAGAGCTTCACTTCCCACTTTGTAGAGTCCAACTCTTTAGCACGGTGTAAAGGCCCTTCATGATCTGCGCCCCCACTCCTTATCCCCAGATCCCCAGCGATAAGGTCTCCTTGAAAGCCATGCGCCAACAATACTCAGCTCTGGGAGTCCAAAGAGAGTCCATCATGTATTCGCTTTGCCTTCAGGCTTTTTGCTTAGAGAGCCCATTCTCTGGCCATAAATTTAATCCCTCTACAAATTAGCTGCTTGTCCTTCAGAAGTCACCTTAACCATCTCTTCCTTCATAAGCTTGCCTGGCTCTCCAAATGTAGGTTAATTGCTCCACTGTGTTGGTTACTGCTGTAGAGCTGTGTTTATTCAGGCAGCGGCATAGATACTGATTACATTTATGCAGGACCATTGGTGGAAGGCAAGTTCCCCAAAGTGAAAACAATCCACTGAGATAAATTTTCTAACCACAATTTTATTTTACTGAAGGCTGGGAAGCCCTGAGGTTGGTTCTTGAAGCACACACAGCCTGGAGAAAAGCAATTCTAAATGTATGTGGCTACCCCTTGATTTAGATGAATTACATTCCAGTCAAAAGGAAGAACAGATTTGAAAATTTAATGGCAAGACTGACTTCATTCAGGAAATCATAACTAATCTTACCAAGCTAGGGGTGAGTTGATGGTGTGCAATAAATTTGGGAAGAAGGAAGAAGGAAATGGGAATCCTAGATTACAATTAATAGTTTTCTTTAATTCAAAAGGTATTGGGAGGTATTGCAGATCTGGAAGAAGAAGAATTACATTATTAGAAAGAACTCAGCAACAGATTTTAAAGGAGATGTGGCTTTGTTTTAGGTATTTTCTCATCTAAAAAAATTAAGAGAATGATTAAAAATGCATCACCAAAAGTGCCAGGGTGATGATTCAGATAGCACTCTGTAGCTCCATCCTAAAAAGGGCATGCTAGCCTGTTCTTCTGATACATACTTACAAAACTTTCCCAGTTCTCTCTTCACCTCTATTTATTTCCAGCACCATTTGCCCCTTTGGACCTGATTCTCATCTAAAGATATTCTGTTGTGGGAAGTAAATATACCCTGAGAAAAATAACTTTCTGGCAAAACCTTGAAATGAGTTATTGTAAACCCTCAGACAGGCTACTCATTCTATATTTGTAGCAAGATCAGAGGAATTAACAGATGAAATGGCCCTGGAAGCTGGTGTGAGCATCCACACCCCAGGCCTTCCTCTCGTCCCTAATCACACCGCTACCCTGGGAAACCTTTTCTGGGGTCTCCCAGCCTCACTCTGGGTGGAGTTTGTTCTTCTTTCCTCAACTGCCAGCTCCCCAGGTCTCTGAATTAAATTTTGCATTCCCATCTCTTTTCATAAATTCTCTTTGAAGATCCAGAGACAACTCTCCCAACAGTTTCTATTCCCTCTGAGACATTTGTAAACTACCGTCTCGTCATCCACTAGCTGGCCTACAACCATTGGTTACATACACAGCCCAATCTTTTCATAATTTACCATCCAAGTCCCACACTGTGTGTGCTGTGGGCTTCATGATCCGTTTACCAGACTATTCCCAGCCCCAGCATCCTGTGCTGGGCTCAGCACAGTGTGAGAAAAGGAAAACTTGGAGGGGATCCAGCATGAAAAAAATGAAAGATTGGAAAGAGGAGTGTCTGTGAGAAAAGGATGGAGGAGCTGGGTAGGTTTAGCTCTTGAGAAGAGATGGAGAATGAGACATATGTGGAGAGATTACAGTCAGCAGTCCCTTTTTTTGTTTCACTTTCTCCGTGGTTATAATATCCTTAAAGATAGGTTTAAAATGGGCCAGGCATGGTGGCTCACACCTGTAATCCCAGCACTTTGGGAGGCCGAGGCGGGTGGATCACCTGAGGTCAGAAGTTCAAGACCAGCCTGGTCAACATGGTGAAACCCCGTCTCTACTAAATATATAAAAATTAGCCAGGCGTGGTGGTGGGTGCCTGTAATCCCAGCTACTCAAGAGGCTGAGGCAGGAGAATCGCTTGAATCCGGGAGGCAGAGGTTGCAGTGAGCTGAGATCGCGCCATTGCGCTCCAGCCTGGGCAATAAGAGCAAAACTTCGTTCCCCAAAAAAAAAAGATAGGTTTAAAATGGTAATCCTTGTTTAGTGGTGGACTCTGTGTGTGGGGGATGTCACATTGCTTTCGGAGAGGTACTAAGGTGTTCAAGCAGTCTCTGCAATAGGATTTGGTTCCCTGTCTTTTCTATCCCTTGTCTGATCCAAGCCCTGAGATTTTACTGGTAAAGAGACTGGAGAAAGAGGGGTGGGTGGACAGGACATGTAAGATGGGGGAAACTCCTGCAAGTATGTTTGCCTGATGGGCTCCAGATGGGGAGCTGGGACACACCTGTGACCATGGTGGGTCATTAGGTCCTAACATGGTTCCGGGAACTCGTGAAACCTGAGGTCATTAGATAGTGCATGTTTGACCTTTGGGCATCTTCAGGAATGAGAAGTTCAATAATGAGGATGATAGCAGCTGTTACTCATTCAAGACATTTCTGTTAAACACGTTATATTCGTTATCTCATTCAGTCTTCACAACACCCTGTTACGTAAATACAGTCATTATCCTCATTTTACAAAGAAGAAATTAAGCTCAGAGTTTTTTAAATGTGCCCATGGTCACATTTGGCAAGCTGCTCACCTGAGGTTTAAAGCCAAGTCTGTCAGGTCACAGACCCCAAGGTGGGATTTTTTGGTTTGTTTTAGCAGCGTTATTGAGCTGTAATTCACATACCATACAATTTAAAGCTTACAACTCAGTATTTTTTTTTGTATGTTATTAATTTTTAAAAATTGTGGTAGGCCCAGCACTTTTGGAGGCCGAGGTGGGTGGATCATTTGAGGTTAGGAGTTCGAGACCAGCCTGGCTAACGTGCTGAAACCCCCGTCTCTACCAAAGAAAAATTGAAAATTAGCCAAGTGTGGTAGCATGCCCCTGTGGTCCCAACTACTCAGGAGGCTGAACAGGAAAATCGCTGGAACCCAGGAGGCGGAGGTCACAATGAGCCGAGATTGCGCCACTGCATCCAGCCTGGGCAACAGCGAGATTCCGTCTCAAGGAAAAAAAAAAAAATGTGGTAAAATATATATGACATAAACCTGCCATTTTTTTAAGTGTACAATTCAATGACATCAGTTATATTCACAGTGTTTTGCATCCATCACCACTATCTATTTCCAAAACTTTTTCATCACCTTAAAAACTCTAACCGCATGCCTGTAATCCCAGCTACTCAGGAGACTGAGGCAGGAGAATCGCTTGAACCCGGGAGGCGGAGGTTGCAGTGAGCTGAGATGGTGCCATTGCACTCCAGCCTGGGCAACAAGAGCAAAACTCCATCTCAAAAACAAAACAAAACAAAAAAAACAACTCTAACCATTAAGTGTAACTCCCCATTCCCTCCTTTGCTTGTCACCTGGTAGCTGAAAATATACTTTCTGTCTCTGTTAATTTGCCTACTCTAGAGACCTCATGTAAGTGGAATCATACAATATTTGTCCTTTTGTGTCTGGCTTCTTTCCCTTAGCATAATGTCATCAAGGTTCATCCATGTTGTAGCATATATTAGAATTTCATCTTTTTTTCTTTTCTTTTTTTTTTTTTTTTTTTTTGGTGAGATGGAGATTTACTCTTGTTGCCCAGGCTGGAGTGCAATGGCGTGATCTCGGCTCACCGCATCCTCCTTTTTCCAGGTTCAAGTGATTCTCCTGCCTCAGTCTCCCGAGTAGCTGGGATTACAGGCATGTGTCACCACACCTGGCCAATTTTGTATTTTTTTTAGTAGAGACAGGGTTTCACCGTGTTGCCCAGGCTGATCTCGAACTCCTGACCTCAGGTAATCCGCCCGCCTCAGCCTCTCAAAGTGCTGGGATTACAGGCATGAGCCACTGCACCTGGCCAGAACTTCATCCCTTGTTATGGCTGAATGATGACCCATTGTATGGATATAGTACATCTGGTTTATCCATTCATTTGTTGATGGACACTTGAGTTGTTTCCACCATTTGCCTATTGTACAGAGCCCAAGTTTTAACTGGCATGTATATTACAACACAAGCTGAGAACCACCCCAGGATGAGATCTCCTGATTTCAAGCTTGGGCATCACACCATGTTGCAGAGAACCGGTAGCCTCAGTATTGAGAGTGAGGCTGACCTGAGTTTTGAAATACAAGTCTATCACATTAGTTGTGGGACATGGGTCAAGTTATTTAACTTCTCAGACTCTGGGTTTCTCAGTCTCCACTATCCAGACAGGTAATCACAACAACACAGTTGAATATGTGTTCTATCATGGGAAGTTTTCTTTTTTTCTTTTTTTTTTTCTTTCTTGGGATGGAGTTTCGCTCTTGTTGCCCAGGCTGGAGTGCAATGGCGCGATCTCAGCTCATTGCACCATCCGCTTCCTGGGTTCAAACGATTCTTCTGCCTCAGCCTCTCAAGTAGCTGGGATTACAGTAGCTGGGATTACAGGCACGTGCCACCACACCCAGCTAATTTTGTATTTTTAGTAGAGACGGGATTTCTCCAGGTTGGTCAGGTTGGTCTGGTTGGTCTCGAACTCCCGACCTCAGGTGATCCGCCTGTGTCGGCCTCCCAAAATGCTGGGATTACAGGCGTGAGCCACCGCACCCGGCCATTCATGGTAAGTTTTCTTAAACCCTTTACCTTTTCAATTATCATGACAACCTATGAGAACAGGTACCACTACTACTATTCTTCCTCCTCCTCCTCTTTTGATGAGGAAATTTGCCTGAAGTCACATAGATGGTAAGTGACCAGGGACTTCAAACCTAGATCCACCTACCAAAGCATTATACCAATCCCTCATGCAAACCGTATGTATATGCATGGGCTTGTATTATATATATATTTTTTTTACTTGTTTATGCACCTTTTTCCATCTTTATAGACAGGTCTTTTACGTTACTATTTTCGGTGGCTATAATAATGGACCATTTTATAGTTATTGAACTAGCTCTTAGATTTGAACATTAAGGTATTTCCCATCCACTAATTAAAAAAAACTTTATATGACCATCTTCATAATACTTAACCAGCAGTCGGTTCTAGATTTGTAGGGGACCTTGTCTGCACTGGGATGGCTTGGACACCTTCATTCTAAAATGTTCTGAAGCTTCAGGGAGGGAAGAAACCCCAGAAACTCCTTGGTTCCTGTGTTGGGTTACCCACCAAAGATCTGAAGTCATGCCAGAGTCAACCAGCCTTCCTGCTGACCCTCATGCCCAGATTTCCTTGATTTTGCATCAGTGCAACTGAAAAAAGATTTCAGACTGACAGGCAACCTTTTAGTGTTGGAAGGTAATCTGTTCATCCCAGACCAGTGATCCGCATGAGATAGAATTACTTCCTATTCCCCAGAACGAAGAAGCTCAGTTAGTCTAAACTCTTGCAGTTTTCTTTTGGTATTTCAGTGCTTCTAACTAGGTTAGGATACCCTGTTCTCATATATGAACTCTGCAAGAATGAGTACGATTTTCAGGAATGAGAGGGCAGGAGTGGGGAGTTGTTTACATTAGCATTTGCCAAGTTTTCACTGTTTATCTTACCGGAAAGTCAACAGTGTGACTATTAACCTCCTGCATAATTAAAATTTGGGCCTTGTTATGGTTGTTCTTAAACTTGTGGTTAAATCTTTGTGATTTTTAGAAAGCAAAGAGATGAAGAGTAAAAGGAAGATAAAATATGGCCATTCAGGGGACTGAGGTACATGGACAACCTGGAGCTGCTTGTTGTAAATTGGCAGGTTCATTGCAGCCGGTGGAATGAATGATAAGGGAATTGTGTAGATCAGAGTCTCCCAAGGTACTTAGCCAGTTTTGTTTAATAAAGTTAAGTAGATTTTTTTGAGCAGATCACATTTCCCCGGTGAAGCTGGAGGGTTGTGAGATTTCTTTTAAAGAAAGTCTTCTGCTCATAAATGAAGAGCATTGTTCTTATTTTAAAAATAAGTACGTGAACACCAATATAATTAACAAAGCTCTATCTTCTAGTGATCATTAATTTAATCTTAGTACAAAAGAGCTGAACAATATGTCTGAGGCACGAAGAATGAGGAAGAAACAGTTAAACATGAGAAGTGGCTGAGGGCATACATTCCAAAGCACCACTCCCTGCCACCTCCCTCTGGTAGGTAATGACCCCAGATCATCTGATGAATCAAGGGATTGTTTTTGTACTGAGGATAGATTTCCTGTAGCAGAGACAACATTATTTATACCCCCAGATTGTATTCCTTACCTTTTTTCCTATATTAATGTCAGTTATTAATGTTACTGTTGTTTGACACTGTGCACTTACTATATGCATGTCAAATTCATATTCAGCTTTTATAATGAACTAGGTGTTTTTATCTGAGGAATCGGAGGCTGGCAGAGATTAGGTAAGTTATCCAATGTTGCACAGCTGGTAACATTTACAACTAAAGGACTTAAAGGGGAGAAACACCAGTTTGACTTTCAGGTGAAGCTTATTGAGTCACCTTTCACCACCATACGCATACATTCTGGAATTACCCCATCTATAATACTGATACAAGGAGGTCGTTTGTTCTTTTCTTGTCCATACCCTTTTCAGTGACCATCTCCTCGCCCTCTAAAGAGTTCCCACGTCTTTGGACACTTTTCAGATGACATACCACATCTTCCTAATAACCTGCCACTGTGAAATAAGGAGTTCCATTTCCAAATAGTTTCTAGTACATTCCGCTACCCACTCCCACTGAGGATCACCAGGATACATTCAGTTAAACAGGAATTACCTGTAGATAATCAGCATTACTGCCCGAAATCTGGGCTGGAAACATAAATGATGATGATACTCAACCAGCGTTTGCCTCACAGCAGGTGCTCAGTAAGTGTTTGTTGAAGACAAACAGTTGTTAACCAAGATGAATTTAAATGTGAGAGTAGCCCTGACCAAATTGACATTTTTAGATCTTGTAGGCTTTATTTATTCATGCTGGTCATAACTTCATTTAAGAATTAGCCTCATTTTGTTTTTTGGAACTGGAGACTGCCCAATTATTCATCCATCTTGTGGCCTCATGGCTTAACACTCTCAGAAAACACTTTTTATTCACTGCGATCATGGAGTATGCAGGGGGATTATCCTTCAGTGGCAACGTGGAACCTAGCCTGCCTCTGAAAGGAAGGGAGGTGAAGGAAAGCAACTCTCAGGCAACAGCAGGTGTTTCCAGAAGTGGGGTTTTGTTTTGCACTGAAAATTTAATCCAAGGGCACCAGATTTTTAAAACATGAATGAATCAAAGTAGGAGAGTTTGGAAAAGGAGGGCACTTTTGAGATGTCCACACTTTGTTGCTAGCAGCTTTGTTACTTGTGGAGAGACAGTTCTGGGTCCATGGGTGGCTTTGCTCCTGTAGGTTTTTCTTGTTTCACAGTAATTGGCAGTAAAAGACTTTTCATATTTAAGTGATTGATCTAGCCTGGCTTAAAGAGATGATCAAATTCCTTGGCACACAGAAATGTTTAGCAGCCTTGTTCATATCCATTGCCATTGTGGTGCCTGATACATCTGGTGCTAGTGAATAAGTACTCATTACTCAAAGAAGTGTAGAACAGATGCTGTGGAATTTCTTTTCAGGATTAATAACAGTATAATTTTTGCTTGTACACAAATCAGGTTTTTCCCCCCACCAGAATGCCAGGTTAAATTATTTCAAGTCTATAAAAATTGTTTTTTTTTGGCCGGGCACAGTGGCTCACGCCTGTAATCCCAGCACTTTGGGAGGCCTAGGTGGGTGAATCACGAGCTCAGGAGTTCGAGACCAGCCTGGCCTACATGATGAAACCCCATCTCTACTAAAAATACAAAAAATTAGCTGGGCGTGGTGGCAGGAGCCTGTAATCCCAGCTACTCGGGAGGCTGAGGCAGGAGAATCGCTTGAACCTGGGAGGTGGAGGTTGCAGTGAGCCGAAATTGTGCCACTGACTCCAGCCCGGGTGACAGCACGAGACTCTCAAAAAAAAAGAATTGTTTGTTTTTAGCCTAAAATTACAGTTTGCACTCTGACTTCTGAAAAACACAGAAACTCAGTTTGGAGGCAGTGATGCCTTGTCAAGAATGTAGACTCTGGAAACAGATTCTTTAGATTTGTATCCCTCTACCTATAAGCTGTATGACCTTGGACAAGTCACTAAAACTCTCCAAGCATCAATTTCTTCATCTGTAAAACGGAAATACTAGTATCTAGCTCAAAGGACTAAGGGGAGATTGAGACTTTATGCTTGTGAAGGATACTGTACACATAAGCACAAAATAAATACTTGTTCTGGTTCCTAGGGATACGTTAACATAATTTTAAATTAGGATTTCAGTCATTGATTTTTTTAACATTCCCTGTGGATAGATCAAGGGCAAGTAGCCCATGGCTAGCCAGCATAGATGGGGAACCAGAAGAACGGGGGTGGTGGAGTTGCTGAGTTCCTAGAGCAGGAGAAGGCCATGGGTGAGAGTGGGAGCTCAGTTCAGACACACAGCTTCATTCTGGAATTCCTCACGTGGCTCATAGAAGAGTTTGCTTATGTGTGTGTCTAGATTTGTGTTATTTGTGCTATGAAGTATATTTTGGGGTTCTGATTCATCAGTTTCCTAGGTCAGTGGCAATCTCTTTAAAACTGATAACTATGACAAGTTAGTAGTTTCCACCTTTTTTCGTCAAGGACTGGAACCTTTGCAGATTTAAGGAAACTGACATTTTCTTAAAAGTCAAGGAAATGTGCTAAACTGTAAATCATTGAGTGGATTACATAATTCTGAAGTTTATATCCTCTTGCTAGTTGTAAGTTAGTTGTAGGCACTTTGTAATATCGTTAATTTTAACTAACTTTTCTTGAATATGTTCTGTGTGCCAGACATATGTGCTAAGGATAGGAGATTACAGTTTTGTGAGGGACGTAGACACAGAAAAAGATAATTTTTCGTATAAGCAGTAGGTGCAGTGTTCAGGGTACACATAGGCTGTTTTGGGAGGTGTAAAAAAGGATATCTGGTCTTTACTGGATTTTCAAGAGCGCTCCGTGCCTTGATGAAGACTCTTTTAGGCAGCACCTGTCCCAACTAAGAGTCCCTGCTAAGAAATGGAAAGTTCATTAGATCAGCTTCATTCATTATCAGAGAAATCTACATTAAAATAATAGACTTTAATAACATTTCTTTAGATATAGGGTGTCACTGTGTTTGCCTATGCTGGCCTTGAACTCCTGGCTTCAGGTGATCCTGCCACCTCAGCCTCTGTAGTAGCTGGGGTTACAAGCATGTGCCCTGTTCTGTTTTTAAGGATGATTCCCAGTGTTGTTACATTAAAATTTGGTACAAATGTTGCTACTTTGGGGATTATACATTCAAATAGCACAGTTAGGTGTATTGAGTTCCTTAAAAATGTTCATTTCTGAAAGCTTTGCAAGGTTATCTGGAAGGCTGAGGAGAGAGGATCGCATGGGCTCAGGAGTTAAAGTTGGAGTGCACATTGATGATCACACCTGTGAACAGCCGCTGCACTCCAGCCTGGGCAACATAGTGAGACCTTGTCTCTAAAATAAATCAATAAATAATGAATGAATGAATGTCTGCTATGTAACATGTGCTATGCTAGGTACTGGAGATACAGCAGTAAGCACAACAGACACAGGCCCTGCACTCAGGGACCTTATAGTTCAATAAGAGATCATCTCTACAGTTCAATAAGAGATCATCTCTTTTTTTTTTTTTTTTTTTTGAGACGGAGTTTCACTCTTGTTGCCCAGGCTGGAGTGCAATGGCATGATCTCGGCTCACCGCAACCTCCACCTCCCAGGTTCAGGCAATTCTCCTGCCTCAGCCTCCCTAGTAGCTAGGATTATAGGCATGTGCCACCACGCTCGGCTAATTTTGTAGTTTTAGTAGAGACGGGGTTTCTCCATATTGGCCAGGCTGGTCTCAAACTCCCAACCTCAGGTGATCCGCCCGCCTCGGCCTCCCAAAGTGCTGGGACTACAAGAGTGAGCCACCGCGCCCGGTGAGATCATCTCTTTTTATGGACTAGATAGAGATGTACCCAAGCAGCAATTTCATTAAAAAGACACCTCTGCCTCCCCTTGCTGTCATAACCATCCTTCTCCCTTGCTCCCTTTCCTCCCTCGCCAAATAACAGATGTATGCCAGAAGAGGTGTGTGAGTGACAAATGAAAGTTTTACTAAAACACTGTTTTGTTTGTTTATAAATTTTTTATTTTTAAAAAATTAATTTCCACCTGAATCATAGATTCAAGTTGCCCTGAAGATATACTTCCTGAAACACTTTTCTTTATGTTAGGAGAAATTTATTTTCCTTCCTTTTCTACTCTTTCTCCTTTGGGGACCTCCTTTGTGGCGGGCACAGTAGTGAATCTAACAGAACAGTATGCTGCTCTCATGAAGCTTACCCAGGTCTCTAGCAGAGTGGGACTGAGTAGATCTTCTTATGTTGTTCATAGACGTAAAACCATTACGTTCTGAAAATACAGCTCCTGTTAAACATCCAGACTTGATTGCAGTTGTCAAAATCTGGGCTCGCAGAGAGGCTGGCAGACACTTTGAATATTCTGCTAATGCCAGGGAATAGACTTTCCTGGGGAAACTCTGGGTAACCCTCATCCCAGCAGCTGCAGGTCATAGGAAGGAAGAGGAATGAAAATGTCCCCATGTGATGAGTAAGAGTAGGTAATAGTAGTGGCTTAAGTTCCCAGAGGAACAGTTTTCTTCCCACTCATGCTCAGGGTTCCCTTCAACTCTGATTAGAAAGCAGATCCTTTTAAAATCCTGGATTGCGTCACATGATTTCTTAGCCTCGAAGAAGTGGGCAGTAAAGGAAGAAGACAACCATCAGAGCAGTGACTGATCAGAAGAACGGCAGAAAATCATTAAATGGAGAAGTGACTCTGGGCCAGTTGAATCATGACCAGCTTGCTTTTGGAATTTCCTTGGCATATTTATTTTGGGGTCTGCTTGCTTTTTTGCAGAAAACTTTTTGCTTCTGCAGTTTGTATCAGAGAAATAGTGGAGTGGGGAGATGGCAGAAGTTAAAGTCAGTCTGGCTGAGAACCCACATTTGGGTAATAGAAGTAGGGATGGGAATGAGAAAGACATAGAGAAGATGTCTTTATCATCAGTAGGTGGAGCTAATGAACATGGAGAGAGGCAGTGAAGTGCAGAAGTGAAGGGTCTGGACTCATGATCTTGATTGATTCACATCCTGGCTCTGTGAGAGTCATTGGGCTGGATATTTAACCTCGCTGTGTCTCAGCTTTCTCATAAGGTAAAAAGGGGCTCCTGCTGATGTCTCCCATGAGGATGATTGGTGCACAGAATGAGGTCAGTAAACACGAGCTCCTACTGTTGTTACTACTGCTGTCATCACTGTAGTTATCTTTGTCATCTTTATTGTTACTAGGACTTAGCAATTGTGACAGTAAGTTCACTTCTCCATGAGTTGAGTTTGATGAGTTTAGGGTGTTTACATTGGAGTAGAAATCAATGCTATGTAGGTTTATGAGTCATCCTAAATAGAATTAGTAGTTGAAGCAATGGAAATGACCAAGGTCCATGATAGAGAGAAAATAGAAATAGTAGAGAGCCAAGCCAAGACTTGATTTCTCCTCATGACTGCAGCACATAGTACAGTTGGTTCCCTGTACAGAACACAAAAATCGCAGTGGTAATTAGTGCTGGGTAGTGGAAAACACCTCCTTTGAGCTATTCACCCAATCTTTTTTTGTTTGGAGACAGAGTCTCGCTCTGTCGCCCAGGCTGGAGTGCAGTAGTGCTATCTTGGCTCACTGCAGCCTCTGCCTCCCAGGTTCAAGCAATTCTCCTGCCTCAGCCTCCCAAGTAGCTGGGACTACAGGCGCCCACCATTACACCTGGCTAATTTTTGTATCTTTAGTAGAGACGGGGTTCTCACCATGTGGGCCAGGCTGGTCTTGAACTCCTGACCTCAAGTGATCCACCCACTTCGGCCTCCCAAAGTGCTGGGATTACAGGCATGAGCCACCGTGCCCGGCAACAATCTTTTCATTAGCTTCTTTCATAAACATCTTCATCTACATTTGTCTTCTTGGGAAGCCAGTGAATGGGTTTGACATTCTGTGGGAACTGTATTAGTAGTTCCCTAGGGCTGCCTCAACAGATTACCAGAAACTGAGTGGCTTCAATGGACAGAAATCTGAAATCACGGTGTCAGCAGTGTTGGATCCTCTGGAGGCTCTGAGGCATTCCTCTGCTTGTAGACATACCATTCCAGTCCCTGCCTTTGTCTCAAGATTCCTAAATCTATCTGCAAAGACCCTGTTTCCAAAAACAGTTACGTACTGGGGTTCCAGGTGGATTTTGATTTGGGGAAATGCCATTCACTCTATCACAGGAGCTAGTGTTCACTGCCCTGCACCACGGGAGCTGGCGTGGGCTACATTCTTAGTCCTGATGGCGGAAGAGCATGTCTGAATAGGCTAGTCCTTAAAAGAGTGGGCCTTGTATGGTTGATTTTTGAAAGGCTTACTTAACAGGCATGGATCAACTACTTGCTGAGGTATGTGAGTGGGAGTTGATTGCTAACAGAATCCTTGATTTATTTTTCTTGTTTCAAAATTTATATTATTCCTATTAAAAATGGAATTTTTCATCATGTTTGGATTTTCTGTGTCATGGCTGCTGTTTTTCCTGGCCAAATTCTTCATCTACGAGGCAAGCTCTCCTGGAAGACTCTGTCCCTGAGTTTCTTATAGCAAGTTGAGTATGCTAAAAGCCAGACATAAAGACCACCTGCTTTCCAGGGGCCTTGTCATCACCAGCAGCAGTGGGGGCATCACCCACCCCAGGGAGGAAAGGATGGTGTATAGAAGAGACCCCGAACTATGAGACAAGAGACTTGAGTTCTGGTCTCAGTTCAGACATTATAAATTATCTATGAGACCTTAGATAGATCTTGGTGTCTTTATGTGCATATTTCTCTCCCACCCAGAATTAATCCTCAGTCTGGCTATTTCTTCACCTGAAGGCAGGATGGAAGTATATTTTTTCTTCATTCGTTTTCTCAAGTATAAAGCAAATGGTTGATGTTTTTTTAATCTTTTCTTTTCTTTTTTTAATCTTCCTTTTCCCTTTCCCTTTTTCCCTTTTTCCCTTTCCCGACAGAGTCTCACTCTGTCGCCCAGGCTGGAGTGCAGTGGTGCGATCTTGGCTCACTGCAATCTGCACCTCCCAGGTTCAAGCAATTCTTGTGCCTCAGCCTCCCAATTAGCTGGGATTATAGGCGTGCACCACCACACCCAGCTAAGTTTTGTATTTTTAGTAGAGACGGGGTTTTCCCATGTTGGCCAAGCTGGTCTCGAACTCCAGACCTCAAGTGATCCACCCACCTCTGCCTCCCAGAGTGCTGGGATTACAGGCATAAACCACTGCATCTGGCCCAAATGGTTGATTTCTTGATGTTGTCTTATAATATGGTGGTAGGCACTGGTAAGCAAGAATAAGAGCAAGCTTGCCATCCAGGAGGTAACTGCTGTGACTGGGAAGGTGCAGGATGTGGTGGAGCACAGAGAAAGCAGTCTTCTAGACTAGCAGTGCGAGACCAGGCCCCTCCCCACCCCCAGAAGTGGCATCTAAGTAGAGCACACTGAGGAGTTAAGCTGGGTGGAAAGAGTAAGTAACTGATGAGTAAGAGTTAAGCCAGGCAAGAGGAGGGGGAGAAGAGTGCCTCTGGCAGAGGGAGCAGTGTGTGGGAGAGAGGCAGGCATAATCATGCAATGGAAGTGACTGATCCCAGACCATGAGGGAGAACCAGATGAGAATCAGGGCTGGAGAGGAGGATGAGGGCCAGATAATTTGGGGTCTTATAGGCCATTACATGGAGTTTGGGCAGTATCCACAGAGCAAGAGGAAATCATAGAAGGGTTTTAAGCGGGAGTGACATGACTGAATTAAGAGACAGGGTCTTACTCTGTTGCCCTGGCTAGAAGTGTAGTGGCACAGTCACAGCCCACTGCAACCTCAAATAAGTCCTAGGTTCAAGTGAACCTCCCACCTTAGCCTCCCGAGTAGTTGGAACTAAAGGCGTGCACCACCAGGCCTGGCTAATATATATTTTTTTAAGATACGGGGTCTCGCTATGTTGCCCAAGCTTGTCTCAAATCCTGGGTCCAAGCGATCTTTCTCCTCCTGCTTCTGCCTCCCAGAGCACTGGGATTACAGGTGTGAGCCACTGCACGCAGCCATACTGTGTATTTTTAAAGTTGTCTCGACTTGAGTGTGGAAGCCAGGAGGGCTTTTAGGAGGCCTTTTCAGTAATCCAGTAGTGTTGGTGAAGATCAAACTGGATCATGGGATAGATTCACCAGGACCTTGATGAAAGAATGAATGAGAGGGAGGATGGGGTGACCACCAGGTCTGTGGCTTGGGCAGCTGAGTGGAAGGTAGCATCTTGCTGAAATCTGGAGCCAACGAGGACAGGTCATTGAGGGAGCATGTTTAGTTTTGAGTATGTCGAGCATGAAGTTGCTGTGGAATATTTCCAAATAGATGTTTTCAGGAGGCAAAAAAGTTCTTAAACCTTGTGTTACCAACTAAACTCAGAGATACATGGCCATACTTAAGTCCATTAAAGATTCTCCTTGTTCTTCCATCTCTCAGTTGTTTCTAAGAGTCATTCATGTTTATCTTTCTTTCAATGTGACCATAGACTGTATGCTTCACCTTTCTGCATCTGTTTCCTCATCTAAAACGAAAAGGCAGAAGATGATCTTCCCAAGCTCTGTAGGCTTAAACCTTCATCAGACGCTCTGCAGTTCTTACGTTTCAAAGGGATTACAGGGTGGAGTTGGAAGTTTCTAGTCCTTGTTTTTCAGAATCCAATTTGAGCTCTTCTGGTTGCATATTCTCATGCTAAGAAAAAAAGCCTATTCAGATGTATATTGTGAGCCCTCAACAACATTATCCTCAGAAGGTGCAGAAAAGAAAAGATGTAGCCAGATTGGTGCAATGGGAAAGGATTTGCCCTGCCTCTCAGGAGGGACGGATTAGGCCCAGACAAAAAAGCCCTGGCCTCTTGATCTGCCCTCTTTCTGCTCACTGGGGCCTGGCTCACTCTGGGTGGTCAAGAGCCTCTTTTGTCAAGAGGAATCTCACCCCCTCCCTAAACTCCAATTCATCCCAGTGGGCCTTGGGCAGCAATCTTTGTCTTCTTTTTTTCAGCCTTCCATCCTGTAAAGTTTGAGCAGGATGGGCAGTGACTCAGGAAGGTGAAACCCATCAGGGCCTTGCCTGCTCGTTCAGTGGGGAGTCCTTGTGAGAAGGGCTTGTGCTGTGGAAAACCAGTCTCTCTAGATTTTGTAATTTTCTCAAGCAACGAAAAAAGCAAACAAATGCAAAAAGCTTATTCTGATTTAATACCCACTTCCATTAAATGGGTATATGTGTGTGTTAGGAGAGTGCTCAGGCTCATACTGGAAAGTTAGGTGTTTGTGAGGACTGCTTCAGGTGCGATCCTGACCTGGTCAGACCACGTATCTTTTGATGTTTATGGTAATTCCACATTCCTTCATGATGGGAGAAGGGAGACAGAGATGATAAGATGTATCAAGGGATTTATCAAGTGTAAGTTCACCTTAATCTCTTTTAGGCTTCTGCCTTACTACTACTTTACTATTACTCAGCAATTTTGAGTTTAGGGGATTTCAGAGCAAATCCTCTTTTCTGCTGGGCGAGGTTTCGTGCAAATATTAATGGTGAATTGTCTCTAAGCATCAGTAAAGAACTAATGGGAAGTAATGCTTCAGGATAAAAATAGAGAAAAGTCTGGAAAACAAATTCCAGCAGTCAGGCTGACATTGAAATCTGATTCCAGCTTATCTCTGTTGCTTATCTCTTTAGGATCAGATATCTTAAAGGACATACTCATTTCATTTTTAAAAGTTTCTAAAGGAAGGACCTACTGATCAGGTAACCACCTCTACCCACCCCACCCCAGTTAGCCAGGAAGATAAGGAAGGACCACTGACAGGCTGCGGGCCAAACACGTTCCCCCTGAGGGCTCTGCCGTTTGGAATCAGTTGTATGTATCAGTTTTATGGTCTTCTGCTATCACAGTGGGAACAGACAAGATTTAAAAGACTCAGAATGTCTTAAAATAGCTTGGTCGCTAAACAACAATAATAGCTTGGCATTCCTGAGAATGGTTGTTTGTTTAAAATTCAAGGCATTGGTTCTGGTAGCAGTTAGTTTCCACTAGCTGGGCTCCCACATGAGTTACTCTGGAAATCCCATGGTCTCATCACAACAGGAAGCACAGGGATCTATTAAGCTCCTCCCAGCCCCTCTGAGGGTGGTCCCTAAGCCTTGGGCTACAGGCACCTACACACCCTAGAACACAGTAGATGCTGTGGACCTGATCATTTTAAGGACTCTGGTGATGTTGTTTTCACTCTGACTAAATAATAATGATCAGTCCACTCTTAGGGGCTTATTTCTCCCACCTAGATGCACAGGCAGTCTGTCTTTCTATCACCAAGTCCTGAGCAGGTAGTTTTTACTGCCTTGTTGAGAGGAGGAGGGAGTCGGGAAGGCCAACCAACAACAGTATGTTAACCACATTGTTGGGGTCCCATCATATCTGGAAATGGGTACAAACTGCCCTCTGAACATATCATCAGCAGTCAGCTCTTGACTCCCTACCATCCTGAGAGAAGCTCGTGCCATGCAAGCTGGCTGTTGGGGAAGCCTCACACAGGCTCTGCTACTTTCTGGTTTCGCCATAGAGCAGTCCCACATCACACCAAGCAAAGCAGTTTTCTGTTGCTAGCCCCCTTTCTGTATTGAAGAGTTTCGGAGGATGGGAAGGATGCAGAGACACTGGGCCTGGAATGGCTCCTTAGATGGTAGGAAGGAATAAAGTGACTCTGTTGACCTTGGGTCACATGCACTGTAGACTTAGGGAAAGTCCTGAATGGCAGAGTTACTAATGACTTTTATCAAATCACCTTTTGCTGACTCCCGTGTTAGTCCTGG
This sequence comes from Pongo abelii, assembly GCF_028885655.2. Lineage (NCBI taxonomy): Eukaryota > Metazoa > Chordata > Mammalia > Primates > Hominidae > Pongo > Pongo abelii. The sequence goes on from NC_071992.2 coordinate 32,378,616, forward strand.
ATAGTGTCCTTGGCATACTTGATTTCAGATTTTGACAGGTGATAAAAGCACATATTGAGATTGCTGCTTCACAGAGCCCAGATTCCTTGCTATTGACTGATGTTATTTTTGCCTTTCCTGAGAAGCTCCCTCATGTGTTTGCTGTTACTTTTAATGGATTGCTTCCTGATACATGGGAGGCCCAGGCACTTGCCCTTCAATCTGGCCAACTGCAGCCTGACCTGGTGGAATTGGAGCTGCCTGAGGAACCCTTAGACCAGGCACTTGGCAACATGACTCACTTTTTTCCCCTAAAAGTCTATAAAGAGCAACTGGAAATGTTCCTGTTTACATCTTTGTGGAGTGTAATTTTAATCAGGATTCTCAAGGTTTTTCACTTCAATTCTCTGAATTTTTAAGATCTCAAATGCCCTGTGGTCACAGTATTTGGCCCTGTACTTCTGAGGGCTACATGGAAAATGCTTGATGATCATGACTGACTTGTCAGTAGTAATTATGCCAATAAACAGAAAAGTCTTCCAGTTCTGGTCTGTTGAGGCCCTGCCGTTAAGCCATGGTTTTCCCAAAGGCTCTGCAGTGGGTTCTCATGGGATATCTTTCATTGGTTCTTTCTCTCCCTTTTCCTCAGAGGGCCGCATTTTCTGTTTTGTGCAGGAAATTCCCACTGTTTTGGGTTCCCCAGCTACAGTTGGAAAGACATGGGTTCCCCAGCTACAGTTGGAAAGACATCAGAGTGTTCAAGGCAGAGTCCAGGCCTGAGATCTCAGCAGGCCAGACAGGCAGCAGATGCTTGTTGCTTTTCTTGTGTTATATTTTTCGTTCCCTTGCTTAGCATTTGTGGGACCAAAGCCAACAAACAACAGGTTGTTAAAAGAATGAGAGTAATTTGACTTCCGACAGTGATTGGGGCTCGGGGTTGTTGGGTGTTTTGTTTTCTGATTTGAAACTAGCTGTTTGGTAACCACTAACTCTCGCCTTATTCTTTTCTTGCAGATGAGCTCACAGTGCCTGCACTTTACCCCAGTAGCCCTGAAGTGTGGGCCCCGTACCCTCTGTACCCAGCGGAGTTAGCGCCTGCTCTACCTCCTCCTGCTTTCACCTATCCCGCTTCACTGCATGCCCAGGTAATTGATACCCATCGGCCACGACTTCACTCACTTCACCACCAGTCCTTTCAAACTTGGTTCCCCAGAGCACACCATACAACTAACACCTATCCAGCTAACAGATCCACCTTCAAGAGATTAATGATCCCCTCTAAATCAAGCTGACACTCCTTCAGGACTTACGAGGATCGTCTGACAGCAATGATATCACCCACTGCCTGATGTTTGCCCCAAATGACACCTCTCTCTTCCTTAATGATCTCACCTCATATCGCACATGAGAGACCGGGGCAAGTTTATCCACCTGGCTCCCAGCTAGCTAGAGGGCATCACCAGAGTGTATACGTGTGTGCCTCGTGTGGAAGGGCTGCAGAGGAAGGTGTGTGCTAGGAGAAGGGGATATGTGCGTCTGTGCATGTTTCTGTGTGTTGAGAGTTTTCCACTCTCGTGTACGGTGAGAAGAATCTCTGACCAAAGGGAAAGCTTCCAGGGGGGAAGGCTGTACTTTCTTAAATATGTTACAGGAGAGATTAAGGGTTCCTTCTCTCCATTTTCAGGAAACCCTGTAGAAAAGGAGGCACAAGATAGTGTCTAAGATGATTACAGGTCAAGGCAGAGATCTCTATTCTGACCAGCTTGCTTTCTTACTTAAAAATAACCTGATTTTTATAAACAAACTTCCTGTCTCTCTGCAAAGATCACTGTCTACATACTAACACTTCCTCTCCCCTTGGAGAAAATATTTCTCTTAGCTTCGCTTTTAGTGCAAGTGGTAGTAATCAGTGTAAAGATTCACCTTTGGAGATCACCACTCATTCTTTGGCCTGCAAAGATTGATGACCAGTAACAAATAGAAAGTACGTACGTAGGTTTCATTTGTCTTTCTGCATGTGTAATTCAGCCTTTAAATTTTAAATTTTTAAAAATTATTAGGCTGGACAGGCGGAGTTTTCGTTTGCCTGTTTTGCTCAGTGTTTGTTTACAAGGCTGGATGAAATAAACAGCTTCCCAGAAAACCTCCTTCTGACTTAAAACTCTTTTATGTTGTGCAGAATTCCCTGTCTTGATAAAGACCACCTAGAAGCAGCCCCCAGCGAGGGTTCTGGAAAGTCATTGGGGTCAAGATTGTTGTTGGCTGAACGTCTTTTAATTCTGAGTTACAAACACGTTGTGCGTGCATTGACGACCCGGCTTCCTGGGCTGCCCATGGTGCCTGAGCCCCAGTAATGATTGCCCTCTATGTTGGGAGAAGAAGGGAGAAAGTAGTACAAGTAGTGAAGAAAAAAATGTAGGTGGTGTTGGTGGTTGAGAGTACATGGCATAGAAAATAAAGGAGCCAGGATTACCTGTGCCTTTGGCTTCTCCTTCCCCTGCTGCTTTTTCTTCCTTTTTCCATGTCAGTGCTTGGGAACCCTCACAACTGGCAGGTAACAGGGTTGGGATAAAATGTAAACCTGTGGGTGTCTTCTGCTGAGTCATTAGGATCTTTGTAGCAGGCTGCGGATAAATATGTGGATGACATGGGGCAACTAAGAGCCCCTTTTGCTTGCCACCTCCCACCCCTGCTCTGGATGGTATCTCCTCTTGCTAGACTGCCGGGTACAGATCACGTGGCAATTAAGGCAAATGTTAATAAATACCATGAAACCGTGGCTTGCATAGTCTTCTGAATAGCCATGGCTTTGGTTAGTCAGCAACAAAGCCTTTCACCCTTACCCTGGATAATCAAGAGTTGACAACAGCCAGAAAGTACTGGGAATGGTGGCTTTTGGCCATGACATCTGCCCATTCTTCATTCATGTAATGGGTAAAATCAGAAGTAATTCTGGAGATATGGTATGGTAAGAGAAGGGCCTAAAGAGTCTCAAGAGATTAGAAAGCGTATGCCATTGTAAGGAAGGATGGGGAGAGAGTGCCAAGATTAGATGGACTCAGCCATTTGATTTAATGGGATGCATTGCCCATGGTGGTACCCTCCCCTGGGAGTTCTTCCTTGATCTTGAGACTTTCCCAAACTGGAATCCACTTAGCTCTGCCACATCGGTCCCAGATTGGTGGGACTCTCATCTGGTATCAGTTTTCAACGCCACTTCTTGTTTGGAGTCATTCCCGGTGCAGTCATGGACGCTATGAACAAATATGGTTATTTAAATTTATTTGTCCAGTATGAGAATCAGAATGAACTAGTAGAGGCTTTACAGATCAGCTGGTCTGACCCATTTTACAGACGAGGAAACAGGCCTGAGAAGATGGAGGGAGTTACCCACAATCTGAAGGGGCTCTACCATGACTAGACCCAGGTCACCTGCCTCCCAGGCCTGGCTCTTTCCACTCCGAGGTGCTGGCTCACCACAGACTTATTCTTTAATGGAATTTTGGAAAGGCCTCACTCCAGTGACTCCTTGGATCTTTCTTCTCTAAGTAGATGGGAAGCCTGTAAGAAGAGACTTGGAGGCAAAGCAAAGGGAATCAGCACTTAACCCTCACCCAAAGGGCCCAAGAGAATCTTTAGTAACTGGAGGTAGAGCAGACTGGAGCCTCTACGGGGCATCTCCCCATATTGGAGAATTCAGTCTTTGTTTTGGAAATCTTATAATGTCTTTGGAGAGGCTTTAAATAATTTTGTTTTTCTTAGCAATGTTATGCTCTATTTTGAGACATGGATTTTTTTTTTCTTCTAGTGTTTCTCTCCTGAGGCAAAGCCCAACACACCTGTCTTTTGTCCACTTCTCCAGCAAATTAGATTTGTCTCTGGGAATGTGTTTGTAACATACCAACCTACTGCAGACCAGCAGAGGGAGCTCCCATGTTGAATTTGTTTGTTAGCTATTTTTTCTCCCTTTCACAAAAACTATTTCTTGACGACCTTTGAGAGATTTCAATAAAAATTTTAATCAGAGCAAAAATGAACTCAAGTAGACTGCAGCGTTTTGTTTTCACGGTGATGCAATTTTGGAGCAAAGGTGTTACTCTCTGACTGAGGTTTTGGGAGAATTGGGCCTGTGACACCAAGTCTATTTTACATAGAAGGACTCAGAACGAGCTTCCTGGAGAGGCCAGGTCCTGGAGCCGAGGCCACACTGCTGCTGCTTGTCTCTGCCTGGGCCCCCGGAAGAGCCACCCAAGAGCTGCATGTTGGAAGCATCTCATCCACCAGGAGACCCCACTTCAGCAGGGATGCTGCATCTAGCTAGGGGAGCCCCTGTGAAACGTGTGGGTGCAGTGTGCAGTCTGCCCACCAGGATCCACAGGAAGGAAGACCAGGAGACACAGTGTCATTGAAAAGAAGTTGAGTCACATTTCTAGCTCTGCCCCGGCTTCAGCTGTGGTCTGGTACCCCTTCAGATTTCCCAGTCTAAAGTAAGGATACTTACTTGCCATCAGATCCCGTTTTTTAGAAATTATTGGATAAGGTAATAGGACTGAAAGCCTCAGTACTGACTTAATGTTTAGAGATCAAAGAGCGACCCTGCGCAGCAGACATCAGATTGCTAAGAAGATCATTAACATTTTTAAAAGTGATCATCCGGTTTACTTTCAAGGTCATTGGTATTTGAAATGTGTTAATTAGGAGAGGGAGCTTTCATCTGTTGCTTCCAAAAAGCTTATACACTGAAGAGAGCACACAGCTATTCTGTCACCTCACATTCACACACTTCCGCCTCTTAGGTTTGAGCTCATGTTTTGCTTTCAGTCTTGTTGTGATGGGGCAGAGAGAAAGTCATTCAAGTATACTGTCCTTACCACATTCTTGAAACACAACACCATATACCCTGTACTTCAGGCAGAGTCACAATGTGGGGCTAGAAGCTTCTGTAGGTAAGTAGGACTGAGAGAGAAAGTCCTGGTTACCTGGTTCCTTTTCAGAGGCCTCATTTGTCCAGAGTAACAGCAGTTCTATCGGATTTCTAATAGGGCTGCTGTACAGCTTACCTGGACATAAACCAAAGGTTTTAAAATTATAACACAGACTGCCTGAGGACAAGGCATGCATGTCCCTTGGGATGGCCCTGTGACACACTGGAAAAATTTTAAAGGTTAAACCCAAAATAAATACAGAAGTGGACCATGGGAAGAGAGACATAGGCCAACCAGGAAGGGTGCCCACAGAGGAGTAGATGGGCCTGGGAATAGTGGGTGGACTACCTGAACTGCAGGGCTGTCCCCACCACCCCTGTATCTCAGCAGTTGCTCATCAGCAGGGTGGGACTTCTGAAAACTAGATTTTAAAAAAAGCAAATCGTTATATTAAGCATCTGCATCACTATGCCCTGTAGGAAATACTGAGGCAAAAGACACAAGGACTTCTGCTTTGGTGTCAGGTATGTTTTGAATACATAGAGTGTTGGGGGGTGTCTCAAGGGCAGTGCTGCGTATGGACCCCAGTGCGCATGGGCTCCTTAGGAGTCGCCCAGCAGCGAGACAGCTGCGGATCCCCTCCAGGCGCGTGGGAGGCTCACAAGGCAAGGACTCTGATGGTTTTGGCTTCCACCTCCTGTACAGTGGCCAGTGCTGTGAGGGTGGTTGGTCCCACAGGGAAACCTGTGAACAGAGCCATGTCTGGGGCCCCAGGGACATGGCTTCAACACCTCACCTGGCAGTCCTGCCTCCCAAAAGTAAGGCAGGAGTCCGGAGATTCCCAGTGCTTGCTTCTGTGAATCTCAGGTCACTTTAGCACTTGACCCCTGACCCCGGACTGCCTTGTCCTTGAGGCCTGGGCTTCCTAAGGTATTTACTGTCTGCTCCAGAGCTGTGGCTGTGGCTGTCCGGAAAACCACAGCTTTGAAGGACTGCAGAGCTTGCCTTTGGGGCTGTTCTGCCCAAGGCCTTCCATTGTTTTCAGACATAAATGAAATTGTTAATCCTCTGACATTTACCTTTCCCTCTCAACCTGCAGCTCTGTGAAGGTCAGACTGTGAGGAGAAGCCACCCCTTGAGCGCTCTGTCTCCTGATAGTGCCAGCCTGGCCTGGTTTCCTGTTTGGTGAGGCTTTCTAGGAGCACCTGGCTTAGCTCTCACAGGAGGAGGGGCGGACGGGGAGGCCAAGCCAGCCTCCTGTGAGAGTGGGCTGGGTCTCCTTTCCTTTCCTGGGGGCGATTTCTTTCTTTCTTTCTTTCTTTCTTTTTTTTTTTTTTTTTTTTTTTTGAGGCAAGAGTCTTGCTCTGTCGCCCAGGCTGGAGTGCAGTGGCGTGATCTCGGCTCACTGCAAGCTCCGCCTCCCGGGTTCACGCCATTCTCCTGCCTCAGCCTCCCAAGTAGCTGGGACTACAGGTGCCCGCCACCATGCCCGGCTAATTTTTTGTATTTTTAGTAGAGATGGGGTTTCACTGTGTTAGCCAGGATGGTCTCCATCTGCTGACCTTGTGATCCGCCCGCCTCGGTCTACCAAAGTGCTGGGATTATAAGCGTGAGCCACTGAGCCCGGCCAGCCTGGGGGCGATTTCTATGCCTGCCTCCTGATTCAGGGCATGTGCTCTGAGCTGCGCCTTTCAGGAGAGCTCTGCGGGGCTTCATTTCCTTTCTAAGCTCGTAGCAAGAATGTAGGGTGGAAAGGACAGGCTCTGGAACTCCCTGGCCAGACACGAGCTCGAGCTCTGCCATTTACATGCTGTGCAACCTCAATTGAGCAAGTTTCTTAACCTCTCTGGGCTTCAGGAAAGGGGCCAATAATCCTTCATGTAAACACTTAAGAGAGTGCCCGGCATATTAGAAGGGCTTCATGTTTGCTTTAAAGGTAGCCCTTCCCAGGGATCTTTGAAGGGGCACTTGAATTTTCAGTAAGGAGAAGGAAGCCCAGGACTAAGCCTAAGCTACCCACAAGGCCGTGACAGTTAAGACACAGGATGGCCAGCACATGTGGATGACACTAACGGGGGCTGCTAGAGACCTCACGGCTGGAGCCAAATGGAAGACTGGAAAGCATGAATGAATGACGGGAGTAAGATGAGGCATTGCAGTGAGAGCGCCACCCGCAGCACCGATTGACAGCACCTGCCCTGCTCCTGGCAGTGTGATCTCCACAGCTTATGCCAGCACTAGGAGAGCTTATCCAAAAGAGGGGCCTCCCCAAACCAGGCTGGACACGGCCACCGGAACACCCTTCTGACAGGAAATACATCCGGGGGGAGGGGGCTGGGCAGCTGAAATCGCAGAGACGGAATGGCCCTTGCCCTCATGAGTTACTTTACACAAACCCACTGTCCCTGACCTTTCCAGCTGCAGCCTTATCTCACTTTGCTATCGGAGAAACTGGAGAAAGAATCACAGGTCACCCAGCCCATTCCTCCCTGGACTTTCTGGCACTTTCTTCCCACAGTCCTTCTGCTAGGATTCTCCTCAGCCTCATTTCCAGGCAATGGAGTTACATCTTGTACTTGGGGATATTGCTCTCTTCACAGTTCTGCCATGAAACCCGAGAATCCACCCCCGGCCAGGCAGATGCTCTCTCCCTGCCGACCCTCTCCACCTCTTCTGTCATTTGCAGTGAGAGAGACATCAGCATTTTGTCCTTCACCCCAGCTGGCCTCTTTAGAAGCAGTCCTCCAAAACCATCCATCCAGCGTGTTAGGGAGACGTGTTCTTTTGTCCAGAGCTGCTGCTACTGAGGCCCAGACCTCCATGTTGGGCAGTTTTAGGAGGAAATGCTGTTCAGAAGCCAGAGTCAGTCCCCTAGTATATGGCTGTGTGGCTTTGGCCAGGGTCACTCACCCCAAGGAGACTTCCGTAGAAATCACAGTATTATTCAGGATTGCCAGAACATCTCAACGTGGGCCGCCTCCTGACTGGGGGCAGCATTACTCCATTACTTACTCTCCATTTGGTACACTGTTTTCCAGGTTTCTAAGTGTGTTCCATGTTGTCCTTTGCGGGAGGTTAAACTCCCCAGATCCTGCGCGCCTTCTCCCCTGTCCTTATTAGTAGTAAGAGCCCAACCCTGAGTCCCAACAAGTCCCACCTGGAAGTGCCGTCTGCGCTCGGCTCTTCCCTGGGATTAACAACCGCGTGGCCCAACTGTCACAGTAGGGTGCTGCTGAGCGCCTGGCACCTAACTGGGACTCAGTTTTTTAAATCAAATCTGATTTTAATGACAGTTTCTACCTACTCTGCTAAATTTGAGATCCTAGGCAAGTTGGTTTTTAACTGCACGGAGCCTCAGTTTCCTCATCTATAAATGGGAAGAGTGAACATCTCCATGGGTTTATTTTGCAGAAAACAGTAAGATGTTTGGCTTAAAGTCATAGTTATGATTAAAATAGCTCTTCCAATGCCTTCTCTTTGTCAGGATTTGATCTGGCATGGCCCAGAGGCTCCTGAGCCCTCCCTGTAAGCTTGAGAAGCACTTAGGACACAGGGACTCCTGACCAGCACCCCGATAAGAGAAACCTAAGGGCCCGGGCTTTTTGCTTTGGTAAAGAAGAGAAGCACCAGAGCCAGGGCGAGAATGATCCGTGGCTGTGGCGTATACTGAGAGGAGGCTCTCTGGTTGGGTCAGCTGGCTGTGCACCCAAGGTTTTTTTCTTCTGTAGGCATAGGCACCCAGATGCCGTCCGGAAAGTATGTGAACTCTAACTGCTTTGGAAACAAAAGCAAGGCCGCAGAGAAACTTTGGAATTATAAAATGTAGCCTTCATAAAAGGGAAAAGTGAACTTTTCTGTGAAGAAAACCAGTTGTGACAGTAGGGGAAAAGGAAAATCAACTCCAAATGGAATCATGTTTTATTCAGGATTTGTGCTGCCGGTGGGGAAGGCCAGACCCAGCGACAGCATGGGAAAGTGGGACACCCCAACTTCAAGCTATGTGCGTTCTGCCACGAAGTTCTATGCGCTTCACTGAGCTCAGCTCCTGGGGACCTCTAATGGCCCTTGATAGCAAACATAGTTAAAAATTAACAGACTGACAGAATTAAATATGGATGACAAGCAACCACTGTGGACTTAATCTGACACAGGGTGTTACACGCCTGGGTGCCTTTAACCCAAGTGGCATCTCAAGTGAACTTCTGAGATGTCTGGGCACATTTCACATGCCTGTTTGGAAGCAGAGCCTAGCTTGTGCTTAGGACAGACAGGAAAAGAGTCTAAGAGCCCAGGAGAGAAAATTCTCCCTGGAGGCTTTTGTTTCATTAAACTCAGCTTTGATCGGGCTTACCAGGATGTACTCACAGTCCTAGGACCTTGTCCTTGTGGTCTAGACCTTGTCCCTGCCTGGGCTCGGACCTCAGTAGCACCTGCCATCGTGACTGGAAGATCCGGCAAGAGCACAAGGCCAGCGGGGAGCATGGCCTCCTCCAGCTAGGACTTTCTTGCTCACGTCTTTTCCAGCTGTTGGGGCAGGTGAGATGGCAGCCTTAACCAAGGACCATGTCATACAAATCTTGACATTCTGCCTAGATCATAGCGACTTAATTGCCCTAGGCAAGGAGTATTAGGTGCCAGATAGGTAGTGAAGAAGAATGCTGATGGAGTTTTCATGCCTGAGTCTGCCGAGAGAGAGTATAGGCTGCCAATTCTGGGGTGCGGGGAGAAGAGGAGCGGTTCCTTTACAAGGGGGCCTCGTTCATGCAGCAGCGAAATTCCTAAAAAGTGTTCTTCCAGTTTTGGTGAGTGCTTTATTAGAAATGAAGGTGAGGGTTGCTATTTAAAAGAATCTTGCAATCAGCGCTGTAAGGAAGACAATCTTTTTGTATTGCACATCATCCCTTCAGCCTATTCGATGAGTTTGGAGTTTCTTGGACCAGATTATGCTGGGCTTGGCAGCTTCTCTTCAGCCTGGCAGCCTCTGACAGAGCTTGCTATAATGGCCTAACGTGCTTTATTTGGTGATGCTACCCAAAAGTGGATTCTGAGGTCTGGAGCAAGTGGGGCAGAGTTGATGGTAGGTAGTCACTGTGTGAGTGGTTCCCTGCAGTTGCTCAGTGTTGGGAACAAGCCCCACTGGGAACTTCAGGGCTCCATTCTAGGGAGAGTCATGGATACCTGCCTGAGAATATCCATGCCTTCAAAACATTAACCCATTAGTTTGAGATAACATTCTTGTCATTTACATAAAACAACTTGTTCAAGCTACTGTGGGTTTTGTTTTGTTTTGTCTTTCGTTGAGGAAGTCTCGCTCTGTCGCCAGGCTGGCATGCAGTGGCGCCATCTCAACTCACTGCAACCTCCGCCTCCCAGGTTCATGCAATCCTCCTGCCTCAGCCTCCTGAGTAGCTGGGACTGCAGGCATGCACCACCACGCCCAGCTAATTTTTTGTATTTTTAGTAGAGATGGGGTTTCACCGTATTAGCCAGGATGGTCTCTATCTCTTGACCTAATGATCCACCCGCCTCAGCCTCCCAAAGTGCTGGGATTACAGGCATGAGCTACCACACCCTGCCCAAGCTACTGTTATTAACTATTTTGTTCAAAGAGGGATAGCTGATTTCTGAATGTGGTGCAGGGGAAACCTGCATTCAGGTACAGCATCTGCACTAGTGAAGGTGAGAGAAAATCTTTAGCTGCTCCATGTACATGAGACATCAGAGCACTAGCCGGTTTGGTGGTCTGTCTTCCAGCTCGAAGCATGCAAATGGCACAGCCCAGCCTCTTAGATCCACCAAATGCTACCACTGGAAGGGGCCTTCCAGACCAGCATTTCTCAACATCCACAGGATTCACAGCTATTCCATAATCCAGAGATCCTGCAGTCAGATAAACTTGGGCAGCACAGGTCTAGATCAAGTCAAACAGGTTTCTTTATTTTGGAACTTCTCAGAGCCGTTACTGTGCCAACATGTATCAAGAAAGTGCTGAAGGGACCAAATTGTGCATTTCTCTCTAATGTCCTTGAATTAGAGCATTTCTAGACCAGTGTTCTTCCAGCCATACTTTTTGAAACCTTAATTAAGAGCAGCATCTCTCAGACTTGACCATGTGCCTGGTGATCACCTGGAGGGCTGGTTACAGTGTCATTTATTGGATGCTTCTCCCAGAGTTTTGGCATTTCTGACAAGTTCCCAGGTGATGCCGATGGTCCAGGAACCTGAGAACCACTGGTCTAGGCTTACCCCTTCATTCCCCAGAGAAGAAAACAGTCCAACCAGAGAGTATTTACTTTCAGTAGTGACTATTAATTGAGCCAGTCACCTGCTAAGCACTTCTCGTGACTCTTTGTAAAGGCAAGTATGATAGTGGGATTCAGCCCCTAGAAAGGGGATAGCGCAATGCAAATCATTACTGTAGAGTTTTACCCTGTGCCAGTCACTTACTACTGCAGAAGAGCTGGTGTACTTCAGGCAGGGCGTCCTCCCGAGACTAGTCAAGGTCTTCCTGTCCTTGGCATCAGTATTAGGAACATAAATTCTGTCTGTATTTAATCCTCTCTCATCTATAAATGGAAGGGGGTGGAAATTATTTTTATGGGTGGGTACCGCTTTCTCTAGCATTCCATTTGATTTTTACTCTGAGTTGCTTCTTTTTCTGGGTATCTTGATGCTCTCCTGTTGTCCAGTCTGTCACCATGCTAAGTGCTGGAGACGTACGGTGTTAGCCATGCAGGGGCACTGTATTTTCAGAGCGTTCCTGAAGAGGAGGGATGGTAGAATCCCAAACAGTGTGGCCCTGGGTAGTGAACTGTAACATAGTGATAACTTACCACTATTGTTAAGTTCTAGTGGAGAAGATTCCCAGGGTCGTCCATGTTGCCTTAGATGTCACAGGCCGTGTGAAGTGCTTAGCGTGGTCTCTGACACAGACTAAATGTCAGTCAGTTTGGTTAAGTATATTGTGTTACAGTTTCTCACAGGGTCTTGAGAAGCCCCTGGAATTGTGTGCAAGGCTGTGAGTGTGCACATTTGAGAGAACTATGGGGAAAGAGAGAGGGTGTGTGTGTGTGTGTACGTGTGCACACATACGTTTTCTGCACATGGCATGAAGAAATGTGAGGGGCCGCTGCCTTGCATGGAAGGCCAGCCCTTGTCACATTATTCTAATGAGGAGCCCTAAACTAGCCTGCTGAACTGTTTGGAGAGGACCTTGACGCAGGCAGTCTGGAGGGAACTGTAGGTTTCCCCGTTAAGAAGAATTATAAAGCAGCCCTTATGGGATGGGCAGGAGTGACCTGGGGCCAAAAGCCCAGCAGAACAAGCAGCCCGAATGGGGCTAAGAGAGAACCCTCTCCTCATTACCCCCACACAGTGATTAGCGCAGAGCAGCTTGTTCCACCCCCCCACCCCGGCCGGCTGCCCGAACTGTGCTGTGCACCATGAGCCCTGCCCCTCTGCCTGGCTGTGGTGTGGGAACCTGGACGAGCCGCTCAGACTTGGCCAGGGGGGCACTGCCCTCTGCTGGAAGCTGGGCACAGCGCAGCCTCTCAGGCTGGAAGAGGATGCGGTGAGAAGAACCCCCCCACTTGGCAAGCACGTAGTGTCCTAGCCTGAGACTCAAGAGCAATGAATTCAGGGGTCTGTGTGTCCACCACCTGCCACCACATCCACTCTGAGGAGCAGCCACCTATTGCATCACTGGCGTCCTCACTCCTCAGCTGAGCACAGCCTCCCCTGGACCCCACAGCTCGGAACCCGCCTTCGTGTCACTCTGGAGTGCGCCTCGACCAGGCTGACGAGAGCCTGAAGACGGGCTGCACGCTCGTCCCCAACCCTGCAGGCACCTGTGCGAGTGAGAACATGATGGCTGTGTGCGAGAGCTGGTCAGAGAGGCTGGGGCAGGGCTTCCTTCTCGCAGTCACCTGCACCGAAAGCAGAACCATGCCATCCACTGTGCGGCTCTCCTACCCGGGCAGCCCTCCCCTTCCTGTGTCTCCTGTGAAACACCGTCATGTCTTGGCCTCGTCGGGGCTCAGCGCCCCAACCCACACCCAGGCCGCACCAGTCGCACCACTGCGCTCCACACTGACCCAGTGCACACAGACCCATCACCCTCTACTGTGTGTTTAGGTGTCCAGCCCCCCACCTGCCATGGGGGCTCTGTGTCCCCGCCCCGTCCTTTCCCACCTGTCTCAGGAAGGCAGCTCCAACTCTGCTCTTTGCTTAGTGAGCAAGTGGATTCAGATGCACCAGGCCGTGAGCCGTGGGTAGGTATGAGTTCTTTCTTCTCCCCACCTCTGCCCCTCTCTCCTTCCCTGTACTCTTCTGTCCCCTTCCCTGCGCGCCCCTACCTCACCCCCATCTTCCCCACTATTGCCCTCCTTCTTTTGTTCTGAACACAGTTCTAATTTCCCAGAGGAGTGTTTTCTAGCCTCCCTGCACGGGAAAAGTTTCTGACCCTTGTCCCTGTAATTGCAATGAGTGTTGGGAGTGACCCCAGCCCTGCCTTAAATGAACTTTGGTACCTGCTGGTGGCCCTGAGGACAGCAACTTTGCCTTTCCCTGATACTGGGGACCCTGCTCTAGCTGGTCATCTGATCTCTGGTCATATCTGGCATGGTCGCCAGAGGAGACCCAATGCACAGGCAGCCTGAGGGAGTCGTGGTGCAGGCACAAGCTCCAGTGTGTCCTAAGCCTGCGTTTCCTGACTCAGGCCAGCGAGGAAAGAACCGCTTGTGAGGAGGCCCATGGGGAGGAGGAGATTCCCAGGCCTTCTTGTGCTCAGACCAGGGGCAAGGTCGGGGTGCTGTGTCGGATTTCTCTGGGACCCAATTTCTAGACATCCCTGCTTTTAGAATCAAGTTAGGAGATCTCATGGGGCCTCATCCTGGATTCTGACCCCACTGGGCTCTGTGACCAAGGTCATTAAGAATCCCCAGACCTCAGTTGGTGCCCACACCTGTAAAACAAGGAGATGAGGCAGGAGCTTTCCACCAGTCCCTTCAGAGCCCTGCGTTGTGCAGCGCTGTCTCCCAGACCCCCCTGCACCTCCATTTCAGCCAGAATGGCTGTTGCTTCATCGTTAAGCTTTGGAGATCTCAGTTAGTCCTCTCTGCCACCCTGCGGGAGGGCATCGCCTCACCTGGCCCCGCACAGGCCTCACCGTCTCCACTGCCAGCAGCACTTCTAGGCTGCTCATGGTGGCCATGGGGAGACCATGCCCCTCCATGTGAAAGGAAGAGCACTGGGAGGCGGGCATCTCTTGCCTGTGTCCAAAACTAACATGGCCAGTGATGGATGCCGTTAAAGACAAACTGCGCTTGCCCTTTTGGGTGTTTTTTGTTTTGTTTTGTTTTTGTTTCTTTGTTTGTTTTGAGATTGAGTTTCATTTATTGCCCAGACTGGAGTGCAATGGCGCAATCTCAGCTTACCGCAACCTCCGCCCTCCTGGTTCAAGCGATTCTCCTGCCTCAGCCTCCCAAGTAGCTGAGATTACAGGCATGCATCCCCACGCCCAGCTAATTTTGTATTTTTAGTAGAGATGAGGTTTCTCCATGTTGGTCAGGCTGGTCTTGAACTCCTAACCTCAGGTGACCCGCCTGCCTTGACCTCCCAAAGTGCTAGCATTACAGGCATGAGCCACCGCACCTTTTTTTTTTTTTTTTTTCATGTTTTCCTTGGCATAGGACCTGGAATATGCTGCCAGGTGGACAAAGTGTTGCCCAATGCATCTGTGTTTACGGCTGGCCTTCCACTTTAGAAAGCTAATGGAAGAGAAAGGGCTGCTGGTCCCAGCTGGGAGGCTCCTTGCTAAAGGCTGTAGGCCCATCCCCTCAGCAGGGTGAACAGAGGGCCTGGGGTACCAGACACCCACAGTGCCAAGAAGCTGGAACCCTTTTTCTAAAAGAACAGGAACAGAATCGCAAAGAAGTCCTGGCCAGGCCACTGGTGTGGATGGGGTCATGAACTGCCCCTTCCTTACCAAAGCAGCTATGTTTCCACACTCTGCTTAGAAAGCCATTAGATAGCCTTTCACCAGCCTAGGCCTGGGAAAAGAAATTCGCTGTGCTGGATCTTAGCCTCAAAATGGCTGCTAACCTTTTTAAAAGGAGGATGAGAGCAGAGGAGTTGGTGGAACCTCGGGCACTTCTCGAGCTGGGTGCTTTCCTCAGAGAGCTTGCCCATGTGTTCATAAGGGTGTGTGGAACGCCTCTCAGGACACTGCTCTGATGCTTTTCAGCCCCTTGGGGAAGAGGCCTCACAGGCTAGTGTGAGTGGGTACCATCTTGGAACAGTAGGGAAGGGGTAGCCAAGCAGGACCCTCTGTGAGAATGGGGATATGCTGGGGAGCCCTGGCTCACGGCCTTCTCCCCACATGTCTTTTCAGATGCGCTGGCTCCCTCCCTCCGAGGCTACTTCTCAGGGCTGGAAGTCCCGTCAGTTCTGCTGAATACTATGTAAGTACTCACTTTCCTATGGAATATGCGAAGCCCCTAGTATGCATCTGTACGTGGTGGGTGCACCATGAACACAGCTCTCCTCCTTTCTCTGCACCCACACCTTATGCACCTCCTTTGATTGTCCATCTTTGTTAAACTCACTTGGACTACATAGCAGTGCATCTTTTCTGAGAGGAAGTTTTCACCTAGGTATGGGTGCTAGTCTGTTTGAGTCTAACTTAGGAAACCAGTACCTGGCCTCCCCACTTACAAATAAGCAGTCAGTGCTAGTTTCTGTAGAACAGCTGTCAGAACATTTTATTACCTAATTGTAGTTCACCTGCTGCCAGCATTAAACCAAAACCTTAAGTTGCAGGAATAGTCATCCACTAATTTACACAGTAGTTGATTATGGGAGATTTATTAGAATGAGTTTCCCTGCATACATCATATCCAAAGTACTAATCATTATAAAATACCTCATTTTCCTACCAAAGGTGCAGTGCACAGTTCCAGCAGGCTTTAAGGTTTTCATCATGAAGGAAGCACTACCCTAAATGGGTATTTTTGGCCATTTTAGGCCTAACTTTGCTTCAGAGAACTACCAAATGCCTTTTCTCCATTTCTACAAAATACCAAATGCCTTCTGTAATTCCGAAATTCTGAATTTCTGTTAAGTACAAGGCACTGTTCTTCTAAACTCTAATTTAGTATGTGAATTTGGAGAGTCTACTTAGAGTTAAGCTTTTAGAATGTTTTAGTTCCACCATCAGTCTTCTCTTGGTTTACACAGTTCCTTCATGAACAGGAAGAAAAATGACAAGAGGGAGGGGCCTGATCCTCATCCTGTTAGAAGTGCTGAAGAGGTCATGGCAAACCTGTGCACCTGACTTTACAATAGTGTCATGGGCCTTTCCTTGGAGACTTCTATTCTAAGATAAAAATACTTCCAAACTAAACTAGTGTTCTTTTCTTTTTCTACCATTAATACTGAGTCCATGTGCTTTTGTTAGATCATTTGAAGCCATTTAGATAGACTCTTCTGGAGAGGCATTCTATGGAAAGAACAGGCCCCTGGTCGACTTAATGGAGAAATGTTTCAGACCTCTCACAAGAAAAAGACACTAGAGCTGGCCTCGCGCAGGTCAGTGCCCTGTCAGTGAAGAAGAAAGAGAGCATTGAATAAGATTTTTAAAGAGTGCTAGGGTTTATTGGACACAGGTAAGTTGCCCTGTTGACCTGAAGTCTCGGTTGGTGGGTCAGGTCACCTTCAAGATCTGGGAGGACTTTTGAGTGTGGACTTCATGTTTGAAGTTCTCATCACGCAGGAGGGCCGGCCCTTTTGGATGAGCTCAGGTCCGAGTCAGAAGACCCATTCTCTGTTCGCAAAGGAGAGGTCTCAAAAGACCGTAGAGAGATGAGTAATGGGCATGAGAGTATCAGAAGCCCACAGACGATTCTCAGAGCAGCCAGTCATAGCCCAGCAGCCACCTGGCCATTCACGGCTCTTTCTCTGATGGCAGGGATAGGCAAGTTGAGAGAGAGCGCTCTGTAATTTAGGACATCAGCATCAGTAAGCTAAAATTGTATCTACTCTTCCTGTAACCCAATGTATTTCATATTTTAACCCAAATACTTCATATTCGAGTGTGGCAAATAATAATAGTCCTCAGGGGCGATCGCAGGTGAAGGACACAAATCCTTCCAAGGTCAGTGAAACAAATTTCTTTACCCAAAGATTCCCAGAGCCTTTATTACCATATGAACATCATGAATATTTAAGAGGAGGGGGCTCTGGTACACAGTGTTCCTCAAGCTTACTTGAAACCAGGTCATCCTTTTTTCACAGAATCTTAGGAGACTAATGTTTCATGCTTGGGGGAACCATATCCTAACCTCTTAGCCAGAAACGAAACCAGAGGCTCCCATATATAGAGATCCTTGGATGAGTAATCATGTGTGATACTGCTCATTAATCTGTGATATTTAAAAACCCAGACAATGTAGTAGCTTCTTTTCTTGTACTACTTTTGTCCCTTATTCTGAAATTAAATGTCGTGTGTGTGTGCGCATAAGTACCCTTTTTAAATGGTAGTGTTAGGAAGTGGTAATTGTCTCTTAAATGTCCTTTATTAGTTAACAATTCATGATAGATAAAATGTTCTTTTAAAATGTTTATTTTGTGAATTCTAAAAGTTTGCTTTTTAAGAGAGATTTTTTTGCTCCAGGGAATACCATTTTTTAAGCTATAAGACCATATTTGAGATACAGTCTAGGGTCTATGAAGTCCAGAATTTCCTAAGTCCATGTTTCATCTTCGTATGCCCATAATTAACTTTTAAATACAGATCCTAAAGCCTTACTTAACTGGTTGCATAGGAACCTCCCCATTACCATGGTGCCCAGCACTGCCTTACAACTCTAGATGGCACTGAATGGACCCTGCTGTGAGCACCTCCCTATTCCATGACAGTATGTTGAGTTCTCCATTGTCAGAGGCTGGTAGGGTGTTCAGCTAGAGGTGTCTAGGATGAGGTAACTGGAAATTCCGAAGCACACGAGAGAGGGCATGGCTTGAAACATTGACCTGGCCCTCAGCATAAACTGACCGTTGAGGAAGTTCATGAAACTGGAAGAGAGGCCCCTTGCCAAGCATATCTGAGAGCCAAGAGTCAGCAGAGAAAGAGCAGCCCCCAGAGAGTGGAGAGGGAGCTGGAGGAGCAGAGGGCGCCGGCCACTTCTGTCAGTCAGATGCTTTAGGAAAGTCAAGCATAGTGAGAGAAGACCTTCAACTTGGCAAATTTCAGTTGGTAGAAAAGTTGGCAAAGGATGTTGGCCTGGGACCTAAGGAAGGGCTTTTTTCCGCTTAAGAATTTATGTAGGCCACAGAGAAGACATCCATTGTGAAGCAGTTGCGTGGGTTCCAGTGACAGAGATCCTGGGTTTCATTTGTATCTGCTCACCTAATTTTTTTTCCAAATCATTTCTCACAGACCCTTCAGCAATGGCTACTAGAAGGATGAACAATTGCCCTCCTTTGGAAGTACGGCTTATAAGAGCCCTGTAAGATCCGAGTAAGAATATGTAATGGACCAGGCGCAGTGCCTCACGCCTGTCATCCCAGCACTTTGGGAGGCTGAGGCAGGCGGATCACTTAATGCCAGAAGTTTGAGACCAGCCCAGCCAACATGGTGAAACCCTGTCTCTACTAAAAATATACCACAGCCAGGCATGGTGGTGGGCACCTGTAATCCCAGCTACTAGGGAGGCTGAGGCAGGAGAATCGCTTGAACCCGGGAGGCAGAGGTTGCAGTGAGCCAAGATCACGCCACTGTACTCTGGCCTGGGCGACAGAGCAAGACTGTCTCAAAAAAAAAAAAGAATATGTAATATCTCCCGTGGATAAATCATTTGTTCTGAGCTAAGCTTGGGCCATGAGCCAGACTCCTTCCTCGGAGCCTGTGGGGAGCAGGTGAGGAAGGAGTATGGATAATGGTGCCCGTTACTCCTGCACGCGGGGGAGTCTAGTTTCCCAGCCCATCTAAAGTTAGACTAGCTCAGTGCGGATCTATTATTTCAGCTCCTTCTAGTCTCTTGGATCAAGTCCTTTCCAAGATGGCCCATAATCCAAGCTGTGTAATCTTAGGCAAATGTAAATTAGAATTGGAAACAGTGGTGCTAATGAGCTAATATAAACATTTTTAAACCAGAACAAGTCTGTCAAAAAGGCCAAATGAAAGGCGCATACCATTCATTGGCAGAGGCCCACATGGCTCTCTCCGTTCGGCGGAGAGGGCTTCCTTCCCCAGCTCGCTTTCCCAGCACGGAAAGAACAGAAGACGAGCAGGAGTGATGCTGTCCTTCCAAATCCTCAAAGGCCAGCACTCCCAGAGGTCCTTCAAGGATTTTTCATTTATCTACTTAGACTTCTTAGTGCTAAAGAGAAATCAGTGACTAGACTAGATATGTAAATAAGCACTTTATTCTCTAGACAAACATTTGTTGTGTCTGCTATGTCCCAGATACGAAAATGAAAAAACAGGCCTGTGCCCCTCAGGAGCTTAAGTTCTAATGGCAGAGAACTGTGGACACATGTACAGGAGAGGGAGTTACTGCTCACGATGCTGCAAGACCAGCCTGCTGTGAGGAGAGCCAAGCTGAGGGCATGCACAGGCCATGTGCATGCTGTTGCTGTGGCACAAGCAAGGCCATCAGGAGAGGGGTGGTCAGAGGGGGACAGGGTGTTACTGGTGTTTTAATTTGCTCCGCCTCTTGCTGATGGATGGTGTTGAGTCTGGCCACAGGCTGTGTCTGCATCACTAGAGTTTTGCTGATGGTCCAGCCATGTGCCAGAGAGCCCAGAATACAGAATCACGATTGAAAATTGTCAGTTTCCCAGATACACTGAGAACAGGAGAGCATGAGCAACGTTGCTGTCCTTACATGCAGTGAGAGCGAGGCAGCTTTCCTTGATGGATATTCAAATAGAGTTGAACTGTTCGTGAAAGGGAAGAACCAGCATTTGGGAGCCAAGTGGGGTATAGGGGAACGTCTTCTTTCAGGACTCTTGAAATTTTCCTGGCCATGGACCGGGACCAGAGCCCAGAAATTATAAGCACATGTAGTTACAGCCTCCCCAGATTGGAGAAGGAAATGGCAAGAGAGAACATGGTGGAATTTGGAGCTATTTTTCCCTTCTCTTCTGTTTTGGGTGGAACGGCCTCACCCGTCTTTGGCTGTGAGCTTGAGTCATCCTCAGTAGAGTCCCAGGTGCTGGTGCCCAGGTGGAGCTTAGAGCTTAACAAGGAGGAAAGGTACTGGGGCTCCAGAGGCCCAGACAGCTGCGGTGGCTCCTGCTGTCACCCTGGCCTCCCCTTAGAAGAAAGCCACCTGTCCATGTCACGCTATCACACTGCGGTGCACCCAGCAACCAGTATGAGGCTGTGAGGTCTGCACATCACACCTAAGGCTACTAACGCCATAACTGTCCGTCATACTTAAGGCTAATACGGTGAGCAGCTGCAGCGTCTTGGGGAGGAGATGGGTAATAAGTAATCAAATAGACATAATAATTTGGGTGGTGATAGTATTCAGGGAATAAATAATAAGGCCAGGTAAGCAGCTCAGTCTTGTGGTGGGGCCGGCACTTCTGGTGCCCTCTGCTTCAAGTTAGCAGAGCAGTCAGGGTCTGCCTGAGAAGGTAACATCTCAGCAAAGACCTAGAACTTCACCAGCTTTATATGGGGTTTCTTTCTCAGAACACATTCCACTTTAGTGAGGCTTGGAAAATATTTAACTCCTGTAATCTTAAAGTAAATGGACTGGAAGTGCAGCAGGCTTGGCTCCCATGTGGCACTAAGGAATCACTGGGAGAGCGCACAGGGCCCTCCTCAGAGACCTTTCTCTATTTTCCCAGTGAGGAGACGCAAGCCTGGTTCTGCAATTCTTTCCAGCTCTGGAGTCTGTTATGGTTCCCATCTGAGCTCTAAAGGTAGGGGTGGGCCTGAAGACCCTCCACGCTGCCAGTCCTGTGGATGCGGTGGGTGCCCCTCTAGCCACCACTGTCCTCCGGACTGTGCCACATCACAAGCACTTACCGAGCTCCTCTACAAACCACGTGACAACCAAATGCAGTGAAAACTGCTGCTCCCCAACCTGCTCCTGCCCATTGTGTTTTCTGTGGATCTGTCTGGAGTCCTTGGAGACTCCTGAGCATGTGCACCGGCAGAGCTGCCTGACTCTTCCCTGGAAGTTCAAAGAGGGTAGCCACGTGTTCAGACCGGGCCATGGGGTCTGGGGGCTCCACGGGCTCCATGACTCCTGAGAGCAATTCCTGGCCGGACTCTGGCTCATGTTACTGCCCACCCCCCACCCAGGTAACCCCAGGGGTGCAGACAACTGTTGTTGAGGTCCCAGGGGCGGGTTGTCCCCTATGCTCCTGGGGACATGGAGGAGAGGGAGGGTCCCAGGATCCCAGTACTTGTATGAGTCGCACTGATTAGCTGAAGCCCAGAGGCTTCTTAATCACCCTAAAAATGCAGCCTCCCGGGAAGTGTGGCCTGGCTCTGCAGCTCTGGGTGGCTCGTGCTCTCTCTCCTGTGTGGAGGGGGCCTGGAGAGGTTGGGTGAGCTGATAGGTTTCATGTGCAAAGATGATTATTTTCCTGTTCTCAAATAACCCAACTTTTGCTAGGAAACTAGAATCATCTAATGTTGTATAGTGAAGTTCTGGGGAAGATGTTTTCTTCCTTAAATCTGAGGAGAGAGATGTCCTAGGAAGGTAGTCTTCAGGCTCACTCTTGATTCCAGAGCTGGGTTTCAGCACACGCAGTCCCCTTTCCCTGAAGAGTCCTGGTGGGGCCACTCGGAGGTGCCAGCTGAGCCAGTGCCACCTTTCTGGGGAACCCGGACAGTCCGCAGCAGTACGTTATGCACTCCAGTTCTCAAAGCCTCGCATACTGGACATGGCCGGCCTGCAGGGAGGGAGATCTGAGAAATGTTAGTGGGAAATAGGACCACTGGTGTCCACATGCAGGGAGTTGGGCTTCCTTCCCTGGCACTGGAATCCTTGCTGTAACCAGCCGGCTCAGGGGCAGCCATGCCTGCAGGGGGAATATTAGAAACTGATTCTTTGCTAGGTCTTTGCACCTTCGTATTTCAAAATTCTCAGACCCTAGAGTAGAGTACAAGTAGCCAGATATGTTCACAAATGTGCATCCTTTTAGTTTTTGTTTTCCAGGAAGTGCTTGGAGCAAAGTTTAGTCCTTGGTGCCTGTGACAGACAGGGATTTCCTATGGCCTTGGGCTGACCAAAGCTGCTGTGTTTCGAAGCAGCTCCTGGAGGTGGTTGTTTCTGGATCTTGCTGTGTGGGGCCTCAGGTCCCATGCCTTTCCTCTGCAGGGCCTTTGGACAGTCCTCCGGGTCTAGGCCACAGCCCTTGGGATGCAACCACAGGGACGTGGTGTAGAGTCCTGCTTGCTGGGCCTGCAGCCTCCTAGTGTGCCCTCAGCGAAGAGTTCACATGCTTTTCTTGGAATGTCCTTCCTCGCTGGCCCCCAGGAGCCTCCTCTTACTTGCTCCGCCAAGTCCTCAGTGCGTTTTCCTGGCTGAGAGCTTTTCATGTCGCATATCCAAGGCCATTCTGCAGCAGCCTCTCGTCCTCAGATCAGCGGCAGAGGCCTTTGATCTCTTTCAGCGTTGCCTCTCTTGGCTCTCTGCCCTCAGAACAGGCCGGTCTTCAAGACCGAGGCAGCCCCCGCAGGAGGCAGCCCCAGGTGGAGGTTACTGTGCACCGTTAACGGGTGATCTTTCTCCATCCCAGGTCCCAGGTGTGTGATGGCGGCTGCAATCTGTCTTGTGGGTATTAATGCAATCTTCAGTGGTGGCTACTGTTCTCTAGCTGTTCTACAAAACTGGAGCATGCTGGTGAGTAACAGAGTCAGGGCTGAACAAGCCCTCAGGGGCGGCATGGCGAACACGTGGGAACTGCAGGCCTCTGGGGGTGGGGTCTGGCATTCCAGGTGCTCCTGCCCCTCCACCCCAGGTGATTCTGCCCGGAGCTCTTTAACATCTGCTCCAACACGGCCTGCCAGGGAAGGTCATCCCAGGACAGCAACTGATACATTTTTAAAGCGCATCACCCCAGTATTTGGTGCTCACCATGTCCTCCTTAGATAAGACTGGCACCATGAACATCTGGCTGTCCAGCAGCACCTGGAGTGAGGAATTCCGCCTAGGGAAATGTTACTGAAACGAAGCTTTTCCCTTTAAGCGTCGCCTTTTTTGGGGGGAAATTATTTTGTTGGAAATCTGTTTCAGATGTAATGTGTGTATCCCCCCATCTTATTAATCCAGTTATACTGCATATGATCAGCCATTTGATGACTTTGGGGACACAGGATAATTACCTTGGAGCATGACTGAATCAGAATTCACAATGAATTTCTCTAGACTGTGGACCTCTTAGTAGTTCATAGTTTTGGTGATCTGTCTTTTCAGTCGGTATCACCTGTCACTCCTCAGTTCGTTAGCTACTAGCAGGAAATGTAGTCTAAAAAAAATCCTCCTTGTAGCATCCCCAGAGGTGACCTTACTGCTGGGTCTCTGGAAAGCCTGGCTTAGAGCGGCAGGAACGCCAGGGGCGAGTCTATGGTGGTTTATGTCAGGCTCCATCCCTCTGAGGGGCCTATGAAAAAAGGTGAGTCTGAAAGGAACAAGGTTCCTGCTACAGACAGAGAACCGAGCAGTTCTGGCCAAGGATGTGGGGCTGCATTTGAGGGGCTTAAGTCACTTCATACTCCAACGATACCTCTCAGTGCCGACCCAGGAGCAGGCCTTAGGTGTGTGCCACACTGGGCGACCCGCCTCCCACCACCCCAGGGAGCTTTCCCACAGCAAGCCGGACCCTGCACTTTGGGCATTTTTCCTGGGGTGCCTGTTTCTTGCACTAACCCAAGCTTTTTTCACATCACATAGGGCAGCTGGGTCTATCCCAGTAGGTCCACGGCCTTCTAGCTTTTCCTTTTGTCAAGGCTCTTAATAGTCATCACTCACTCAAACTTTTTTAAAAGACATGATTTTGTTCTTCCTCCTGGGGATATTTAAAAACCAATTAAGCCACTTGCACATTTTTTTCCACTTATGCAATTTTTGAATGCTGGTTAGACATCATGATTTTTAAATGCAGCAAGTCAACCAAAGTATCAACAATGCAAGGAGCAGGAGTTTTCCTGGTAGGCCACGGAAGGGCCTAGTGGTGGGAGACAGAAAAGAGGGGACAGGTCTGGGTCACGGTCCTGGGGGCAGCTGAGGGTCAGGTTGCAAATGCCCCAGATGTGCCTGAGAGAGCGGCAGCAGCCAGCATGAAGGGGAGCAGTGGCGTTCTCAGCACCAGTGTGTTAAGGTGGGGCTCACAATTTCTTGGGGGACTTCCCTGGGTTACAGCGGCAAGTTTGGAGGGGGCTTTTCTCTTCCCAAATCTGAGGTCAGACGACAGTGCTTATGTGACCTACCCTTTGAGGGCAGAGATGGGCTGTTCTCCATTGGAGTTCCAGACTGCAGAAGACCATGCCCCTAGAGGCTCCAGAGACCGTGAACTTTTTCGATGACACATTTGAAAATCTCTTTATTACAAATTAATATCAGTACCTGATTTTTTGAAGATGAAGCTGACAGATATTAAATGAAAACTGAAGCACTCTTAATTAGGAACCTTTGCCACATGATGGCCCATGTTTATTTGGAGTTGGGGGGAGAACATGCCTTATCTGACTTGGTAACTAGGAAGCCTTAGAAACTCTTGGGGAAGGAATCCTCAGGAATTAGGTCAAGGAGCTGCAGATGGATCAAGGGAGGCTTTCCTCTGGGAGAAAAATCTCCCAAGGCATTGGACCGAGACCCTGACTGGGTGCGAAGACACCGCAGAGTGAGGGGCAGGCAGCGGGCATCCTGACCCCAGGCCCATCTGTCCCCGCGTTCCACTAAAGACCCGAAATGCAGTGTTTTAGAATTGTGTAATATTCCTTAAGAGACCAGGAGACATCCTCCAGTGTCTTCAAACTGGGACTGTTCCCACTTACCTGAGATAAGGAGATTTGTTCCGTCTTGACGTCCCATCAGCTGTTATGTCATAGTCGGCCCCTTCCAGGAAGGCCCCGCGAGGAGAACCTGCTCCTAATCAGAGCCTTATGCGTTCCCAACCCTGACCCTGCCATCCCTCCATGGGGCTGTGTTCCCAGATGTCTTTGGATTCTGTTTAAAATGTCCTTGTTAAGACATTCCAAGGTTTGAACTCCGCTCCTAGCTAAACCTCCTCCTTGTTTACAGGGACTGAAATAGCCACATTTTGACCTTCTGTTCAGTCTGGGATCATCTGTGGTAGTGTGACTACATTCCTTTCCCATGCAAGGATCCCATTTACATGGCAGTTATGGAAGGCCCAGAAAACCAGACTTGCTCCCGCCCTCTTCCTATGTTCCTTCTCCCTTCAGATTAGCCCTCCTAGGCAGCCATTCCGCCTGCTTAGGGGCTGAGGCATTGGAAAGCTGCGTGGGTCATTACCCAGGAAAGCTGGAGCCACCATATCCCCCTCATCAGGGCCGCAGCTACCCATGGAGGCTCAGGGTGCCCCTGGGCTGGTGTGCAGAACCCAAAGTGGGTCACCTGGCCTGCTCCCAGGCCAGACGTCATCAACCCCGGGGGCCCATGTCTCAGTGCCACATGCCATAAATGACCCACCACTCCTGTTTTTTGTGTCCTACAGTCTAAAAGTGTTTGAATGGAGGGTTTGCATTTGGGCCACCTGCAAGTGACTGTGTCTGGGGTTTGAGGAGAAGGAAAAGGTCTCTCTCAGGAAAATAATGCAGGATCATCCCTGTCGAAGCTAAAGTGGCCTGGTCAGTGAGAACCCCTGTGAGGAGCACAGAGGAGGAAGCCCTTAAGATCTCCAGAGGCATGAGTTCTGAAAGACAGTGGGGCCTGTATGTGCTGAGGGGACTAGAACAGGAGAGGAAGTAAGAACAGGCACGGCACGCTCTTGCTGAAAGTAGACTGCAGCCAGGCTTTTGAAGGCCTTGAAGGATGTATTAGGGATTTGGAAGCCACTGGAAAGATGAGCACGGGTGGAGAGTGATTTAAGGATGTTGTTGTCATGCTGCCCGAAGCAAAGTGGATGAAGATTCGAGGTAGAAGCACACATCTGCACAGGTGGCCCTAAGATAGTGATGGTGGAGTGGAAGGAGCAGATGAGCCAAGAGGACAGGAGATGAGGTCGGTGTAAAGGGGAGGGACAGGCCAGGGGTGCACAGGGATGAGTCTGAATTTGGCTGCCTTGAGGGCTGTCTACAGTAAGCATACTTAAGCGGATGTGCTAGAACTAATGTCATTATTTATTTGCCACAACCTAAAGAGACAGGCAAGTATTAGTCTCCCGTCACAGAGAAGGTCCGGGGTATCCAGGGCCCGCTGTGGAAAGCTCTGCCTGGCTTGCCCCTGCTCCCCCGGCCGTTACCTGCTACCCACTCATGCTGTCATTCAAAAACTGGGCAGTGAAAAGTCACAGGTCAGATACAAATTGGACAGATTTGATTTGTATAGAAAGGAACATTTACAAGCTCATCCCATACGCTATGTTTCAGTGGTCACCTAAATATTCTCATTTCAGGACTTTTTAAAACACATTTTCCCAAATCTAACTTGGGACATTTAAATAGGTTATCAGTAATTATCTGTTTTTCTTTATGGCCTCTTCCCGCACACAAATAAGCATCTCCCTGTACAAAACTCTAGTGTGTGCTGAGCTGATTGATTGCCTTCTGCATACACCTTTTCTACAACTTCTCAAACGTGTGTGACATGCTGGTAAGATGGCAGGAAAAGGAGTGACCAAATAATACAATATAGCTGAGATGTGTTTCAAGAAAACCTCTGGGCCAGGGTAGGGGTCTGTGAGTGGGAGCCAAGGACTTGCCCCATGTTTCTAATCAAGGTGAGACCACTGACACGTGTGGTCAGCAAAATCCGCACACTGTCATCTAACCCATCCATTCTCCCATCCACAGCATCTCCAGGACGAAGCCATCGCAACTAGGGAGGGGTTGACACCTGCTCTCCTAACATGTTTTCTTTCTGTTTCAGGCTTGAAAAAACCTTGCCCAGTTTTGATCCCTTCAAGACTTTGTCACAGCCTCTATCACACATCTGTTTTTCTCGAAGAAAAAAATATAATAAAAATGTTTTACTCTTTTACACTGTATAATTGTAAGAAATAGCGTGTTATTTGTGAATGCATGGTCTGAAATGTCTGTACAGTTTGGAGATATTTTCAAACGAAACGTAAGAGAAGTCAACAATAAAACAAAGAAAAGTTAGTATTTTTATACCAAACATTTTAAGTATGCTGGGATGGACGATCTTAACACTGGTTTGGATCAGTTTTTGTTCTTGACTTTTGAATGCTTGTAATTAAAAATATCTATTTTTTTCCTCTGAAGTAAGTTGCATGTTTGAGGCATGTTTCCAAATATTATCAAAATTTCCTGAATTGTATTGTGAATATATAGAAATTTGTGCCTGGCCAGAGTCCAGGGTAAATTTAGTAGCGTGGTGTTAGATGTTAGAAACAGAACTGTTATTTGCAGTGTTATGTCTAGGATCCCAGTTCTAGTAGAACAGCCCTACAAGACAATCAACCAGAAGCCTCCAGGAGCTTCTACCTATGGCTTATTCACAACTGGGCAAGAAAACATCGTTGGTAAGAACTGCTGGGTGTGCCCTGAGAAAGCCCTGGCAGCTCCAGCTGTGACTATATCAACTGTGTGCCAAGTGTGAGTTTGTGCAGTTTTATGTTTCCACTCTCCTGTATGTGTAGGCACTCGATGCCTAACCTACCTTCCACAAGCCAGCCCCGCATCCCTGCTCCCCCAGTGGAAGTGCAGAGCCCGCCTCACTGGTAAGGGAAAACCTTGGCTTGGGAGGCCAGCCCTGGCCCATGAAGGGGTTGGCTGTGTCCAACCCACTTGGCTGCAGTGGGCAGCTCATGTCTCTATCTCCAAAGTGATGTTTGCAAAACATCGGCTGAACTGAGCTGGTGTTCCCAACTCTTGGCAGCACTGGGCCAAACTGACCACATACCATGAGCTCCCAAATGGCGTGTGCTCACTGTGAGACGACCTGCCACACCGCACAGGAGACGGAGGCAGTGGGCATTTGGAACCAGTTCTATTCAGACTTCGTCAAAGCCAAAGTCAGTCTGGTGTTGTCAGTTGACACATCTCCAGAGTTCATGACAGCTCAACCTCTCCCCTTGTACAGAAGCCATTTGTAAAACCACACTGACCTAAATTCAGCTGCCAAACACAATCACAGTCTTTCCTATTGATCTGCTCGGCTTTTGTTGAAAATTTCAATGTCATGATTACCTGGTTGGTTTGGGTTTTTGTTTTGTTATTTTCCATTAGAAATATAAAGATGTCACGAAGCTTTTAAAGGTCAACACAAAAAACCAAGGCCAGGAGTGAGGGGCTCTTTCTTACTATAAATAAGGGGAAAGGGCAGTTAGCTCGAGGACTTGTGATGGATCCACTTTGGTGTTCAAGGACCTGCCTATGCCCTCAGTGCCAATTGGCTCTTGGTGAGATGCCTGTACTCCTCTCTAAGGAAAACAGCCACTTCTGCAGTCTATTATGCTTTTATAACTGTTTAAAGGTACTTTTCTATTGTCATTTTTAAAAAATAAAGTGCTTATTCCAGCTGTCACACCATTGCTTGACAAATTCTTTTTTAGCAAGACCAACTACATATATCCCACACTGCAGACAAGAGGCCAACAGATTTCGTTCCCATTTTCAGGCTTCAGCAGAGCTAAGCATTGGCCATTAAGCTTAGGCACAAAGAAATTAAAGGAGGAAGCAGACACCGAGGAAAGCCAGAGAGAGAATAAGTCTGCAAAGGCACGACCACAGCGGCTGGTGACCAACAATGACACCAGAGGCAGAGGGACCTCAAGGGAGGCCCCTCATCTATCTTGGCCTACAAAGCTTGACTCAGGATTATCTGAATTACATTAAAATGTCACTTGGGTTTTCTGCTGACTTAAATATCTTACCCCAGGCATGGTGGCTCACACCTCTAATCCTAACACCGGGAAACTGAGGCAGGAGGCTTGCTTGATCCCGGGAGTTTGAGACCAGCCTGGACAACACAGCAAGACCCTCAGTTTTAACATCAGTCAGGCATACTAGCACCTGTGGTCCTAGCTACTCAGCAGACCACAGAGGAAGGACAACTTGAGCCCAAGAGGTCGAGGCTGCAGTGAGCCATGACTGCTCCACTGCACTGAAGCCTCGGCAACAGGGCAAGACCCTGTCTCCAAAACCACAAAAAATTAAAAAAAAAAAAAAAAGTGGAAAACCAGGCACCAATTGCCAAGACTATCGTCTTTTATATACACTCTCACCTACTCTTTTTCCCCCAAAAGGAGAAAGCAAAAAAAAAAACATTCAAGCAGTCGCAACAACCACTACTGAGTCTTGCTGGGTACTGAGATGACCCGCAGTGAAGCTCTCACAGCCTGCCTGCAGAAGAGCTTAGCCACCAAACGTAGGTTGTGTCCATTGCCTTCCAACTCATGTAACTGTAGAAGGCCAAAAGCTTTCCTGGGCCCAGGCTTAGAAGGCCACGCCAGCATGGCTCTCAGGCCCGCCTGATCTGCCTTTGGTCCACCTGTGAGCTCCAACTCATAGGCACCAGAGATTGGCCAAACAGCTAAGGAATGGAGGCTAGTGAGTTCTTAAGGGGCTTTGCTGCCTCGGGACTGCCCGGACTCCATCCCAGCCAGTCACTGGCTGAACACAAGTCACCTATGATTTTTTACAGGGGGCCTTGGGATGGATGAGCACCCCGATCTTCCCCATGCTGATGACAGTCATTCATGATGTGCAAGTGACAAGTCTGGATGGTATTTACTAACCTAGTGTGACCTCCAGATATATTTCCACTCACCAGCCCCAACTTCATTAGGGTCTATGCAAAGTTACCCTTTTTGTCACTCTATTGAACAGGAATGAATGCAGTATGTCTTTTGGAATAAGAAAAAGGCAGGCTGTTTGCTCTTGCTCCCATGCAAAATGTCCCAATTTGTAGGCTCCAGAAAGATGGTAACTAAGCCCATCTTTTTGTGTGATTACCAAATGAACCCTTGTTAATGTCGAACTGATACAACTATAAAAGTGGCATCTGAAATTAAATACCATGCTTTCCATGTCTATAACAACATTACAAATTAAAGGAATTTGAAAAGAACCTTGCAATTCACAAAGTGAACATTACATTGCCAATTAATCACACCTGGGCTTCAGACTCACCTGGACCCAGGGCATGCACGTGTGTCCACCCTACTTTCATGGACTAGCTTGCAATTGTTACTGCCCCATCCCTGAATTCTGTGTTCCAATACACAAGAATTCTTGGTGTCTGTCAAGATGACATAAAGAAGTAATTTTTTTTTAAGAGACGGGGTCTCCAGACTGGAGTGCAGTGGCAGATTCACAGCTCACTTGCAGCCTCGAACTCCTGGACTCAAGCCATCCTCCTGCCTCAGCCTCCTGAGTAGCTGGGACTATAGGCGTGTGCCACCATGTCCAAATTCAACTTGTTGTTTCTGAGCGCTTTGGGCAAGACGTTATCTGTGCTAAGAATCTGGACAGGTTCCCAAAAGCACTCTCACCCACCCAGTTGGAAGGTTCTGGCACACAGTTGCTCTCCTCTCCAACTCTTAAACCATTCTCTCCACACCCTCATGGCATAAAACAACTTTACAGCCTGCGTAGAAAACCTAAGAATATTCATTACCAGTGAGGTGTTACTTAAAACACTCATCCTCAAAAAATGCCTCTCCTAAAACTCTAATAACTATGATAATGAAAAACTGTATGTTGTCAGCAATTTGATCAAGAGTGCTAAATTAGGAAATTTCAGTAACTGCCACTGTAAAGCTATCTGTCCCTGCTGCAGAACATCCCACATGGAACTAATATTAACTCTTGTGTGAACTGGCTGGCTCCATAGCTACCCAATCCTGAGAGAGGCCAGTGCGCTGTGAGAACTAGGCCCCTCTGCAGCTCTCCAACGAGCCTGCCACTTCCCTCTTCCTGACCCTCCGTTCAAACTCATTCCTACTTGGGGGGCGAGGGAGGAGGGAGCTCTTCCTACAAACTGTAATAATTTGCTGGTAAACATAAACAAAACAGTGAAGCCTTCCATTCTCCACCGTTCACATACATCTCACCTATGGACGATCTGAGGGGAAGAGAAAATTCGGGTCCTTGTGTTCCACTTGTCCAGTTGAGAAATTCACGTGGAACTCTGCCCATGGTCGTTAATTCCAAGTTAGGAACTTGGGCCAAATGCTTAAAGTCAACCCAAACTTCTCTTCTGAGCAAAAAGGAAGGCCTAAATGCAATGAGAAATGATGCACGAGTTAAATAAAAGATTTACCTGGACAAAAGAGCACTTTTTAAAACTAGAACATAAGCCTTGGCATGGGGGCTTGGCAGGCACTTCAAAACCTCACAATCACCACCCACGGGACAAACCTGCTCTCGGCGCTTCTAGAGCTGGTCCTGCCTAAATCAGGATACGGTTCACTCAGTTATCCCCTGCTGGCACCCTTCTGTGTTTTCTTTAAAGGAAAGTCTTTGCCTTTTCTCCCTTGACATGCAAGCCCCACGAAGCTGTGGCCGGATGAAAAGTCACTGGGCTTTCACCAGGGTCTCGGAACCACATGGTTAAGTCACACAAATGTGCTGGTCCTATCCCCAACCAATGGAGTTGGATTAGTCCCCTCCCCATCTGCTGAAGAGCAGGATCCACATTTATTTCTAATGGAAATCCAGAGAAGGAAAATGCACTGTCGTTCTTTACACTGCAGCCAGAGGGGGGTCAACCGTACAGCACCAGGGCCGTCTCTAGCTCTTTGAGTTTCCAGCGGTGCTTCCCCCAACACTCCACAGGACAGGGATGGGTGTTCTATGGTCCAGTTAGTCTGAAAAATGGTTTCCAAGAGGTCCTTGGACCATCCCACCACAACTCCCACAGAACACCTTCTCATCTCTCAGGACAAGCCCACAAAAACCACCCTGAGAGACCTCGAACCTGCATGAAGCTCCAGGAGGGCTGCTCCGCCTCACTGCAGAAGGCGCGGCACCAGGCTGAGCTTGTCAACAGTCAACCAAACCTTAGAAAACCCCAAATCCTCCCCACAAATGAGTCATCTGAAAGTAAAAACAGTAGCTACAGGGAAGAGACACTGAGTCTCATCTTCTACACCTCAGAAAATCACTATTAACTAAGAATCAGGGAACTGATAAACCAAATGCCCTCAAAACCAAATCCCACAAAACCGTCCACACTCAGAATCCCATTCTACTGCTAGAGATTTCAAACAGCTCACAGATAAATCCGGGACTGTCCACTCGCAGTCCCTTGAATGCTGGGGCTGGAAGGAACGGGATGTCCCGTGCTGCCTTTCCACTAAGCCTCTGCTCAACAGGAGTCAAGTGCCACTCTGTCCCCTGGGTCCCACCATCATCTGGCCACACTTACAGGCTGTGACAGCAGCAGCCAAATGTTCGGTTTTTACACTCTGTCCAGGCTTGACTACATTTCCCTTAGCTATCCTCTAAAAGCCTCACATCATGGTGATGAATTATAGATCAAATGCACTCCCGACTGTCATACCCTCTTAACTCACCCAGCCGTGCCATTCCCACGTGCTTCTAAATGGCCAGCAGAGCCACCAGAAACGGGCAGAGGCGAGAACATGACTTCAATTTGGTGTTTCTGGTGGATATGTTTTCAGACACCCAGAAGAACTGCGAAGAGACAGCTTTCTCTGTACAGCATCCCTCGAAGATGCTGCAGACTTGGTTCCAGGCCATCGCAATAAAGCAAATATCACAGTAAAGTGGGTCACACAAATGTTTTGGTTTCCCAGTGCATATTAAAATGTTTATGCTACATGATAGTAGAAAGTGAGCAATAGCATTATGTCTTAAAGAACCCAATTATATACTTTAATTTAAAAATAAATTATTGCTAAAAAAAAATGCCAACAAAGTGAGCACATGCTGTTGGAAAAACGGCACCAACAGATCTGCTTGAAGCAGGATTCCCACAAACCTTCAATTTGGAAAAGAAACTCCACAGTATCTGTGAAGACACATAAAGCAAAGCACAATAAAATGAGGTGTGCCTGTAATATGACCGTCCAACACAAGTAACCTTCCATCAATGTTCCCACAAACACTGTATCCTCCTCAACACGTCACCAGATGATGCAACCCCAGTACCTTGAGATGGGGTATACGGAGGATTTGCTCTTACATGTAGTAGACTGAGTGGGTCGAGGCTTAACAAAAGAAACTGCAAGTGAATGAGATAAAGCTACGGAATTTTGTTGAGTACAGCAATTTAGTGAGTCACTTCATTTTGCTAGATCTTCATTTCTGAAACGAGTTTTAGACAAAATAATTGAAATCAATTATCAGGCCAGCCCACGAAGTACTGTTGAGCACAGGCATTGCTAGAAGTCACAACCAATACACAACTGGCAGTAAGCGCCTTATCACAGAGATGGAGAACCTGATCACAGAGCCCACGACGGAGGCCCTGATGCTCATCTCCCTGCAAAGCAGATGAGATGTCCAAATTGCACTTCCAGACCTGGCCCATAAAATAAGATGGAGTGTGGAGATCACAAAAGTAGGTACCTACCTGGAGATAAGCTAACTCTAGATTTTTTACAGGAAAGCTAGTTTCATGCCATAAGATATTAAAGTTCTTCCTTACCAGAAAAAAACCCGATACAAAGCAAGACAGGCTGTATTTCCTGTGTTCTAAATTATCGTGGGAACCTCAGTTACATCCTCTCCTGCCACGTTTTGGGGCTTGGAGGTAAGAAAGAGATAAAGCAAACAGATGACACTGTAAAGGGATGAGAGGTAAGGAGAAAAGAGAGAACTGAAAAAGCAAAAAAAGGTTATTTGTCGTCTGCACAAAGCACTTCCTGCTCTGGGTTTCCATCATGCCTTTTCTGAGAACCAACACCTCGTTTCCTAATCCACTACTATCCCATGCTGTGACAGGAGGACCATGACAACCAGCACAAAAGACCACACAGCAGAACATAAAGAGTGCAGGTGAGGAAAATGCAAACTTTGCCATAGAAAGCAGGAACCATGTGAATTTCCCGTGAGTCACCCTCACTCTAAAGAACGCTCACATATTTGGTAATGGCTCTCATGAGCTGGGCCAGTGACAGGGTGACAGAGGGCATCTCCATCAGAACCACCTCGGGTCAGGCCACATGAGGGTGGGGGCGTGGTATAGCTGATGTTCAGGTTGACAAGGAGACACTACAAAGGCTTGCCATCCTGGAATTTACCAAACCCAAGAAGCTGGACACTGATGCTTTTTTTTTTTTTTTTTTTTTAAGACGGAGTCTTGTTCTGTCACCAGGCTGGAGTGCAGTGGCACGATCTCAGCTCACTGCACCCTCCGCCTCCCGGGTTCAAGTGATTCTCCTGCCTCAGCCTCCCGAGTAGCTAGGATTACAGACACACGCCCCCACGCCCAGCTAATTTTTATATTTTTAGTAGAGACGGGGTTTCACCATGTTGGCCGGGATGGTCTCAATCTCTTAACATCGTGATCCACCCGCCTCAGCCTCCCAAAGTGCTGGGATTACAGGCGTGAACCAGCTTGCCCGGCTGACATTGATGCTTCTTTTTAAAAGAAAACATTAACAATGACATCCAGCACATCTTTATTGCTCAGCTTGCTAACAAGCAGCACACCTGTGTTCCAGTGGTGAAATCCATGTGCTCAGCAACACAACGCAGGCTGCAGGCTTCATCACATCCCCAGCACGTGACCCATGGAAATCAGCGACTGGAGCTGCTTCCTGCCATTTCCGAGAATGAAAAGAAACAGAATTCACTAACATCTTAAAAATCCTTCTACAATGATTTTATTATAAATATGTTCTTTTGGAATAAACAAATATTGCATTCAAGACTATGGGCAAACTTGCTCTAAAGTAACAAACGAGGAAGAAAGGAACCAGGAAAAATACAGCAAAGACACCTGCATGCCACACTCAGCACCTTTCTCCCAGGGAGTAACAGAAGGTTAACAGGGAACATCACATTGCCCATGAGCCCATTCTACTCAAATAAGCTTTGAGTTTGGTAATTTGCACTTGTTTTGTAAACTGAACTGCTCCTCTCCTCAGCCGTAAGAAGCAGATAGGAAGACAGTCTTCAGACCCCACGCATCAGCAAGAACGCTCCTGATTGTGTATCTGTGAATCTGTTCCAGGGCAAAACTGTTCCCTATTTGCCGGAAGTAATGTCAGAGTAATCCTTCAGCACTCCAGCCAAGTGTTCGTTATGAGTCTTAAAGCGTCGCTTTTTCTGTGAAGCAGGCTTTTTCCTTCTCTGAATAGGGGCCTAAAGGAAAAGGTAAAAACAATTAGAAACAACAGCTGCTCTGAGGGATGGTGCGGCCAGGATGTTCTGAGCGTGCCCAGATGCCAGCAGCTGAGGATGCCAGGTTCAGACCCTTCTCCTGCTCTGCCGCCCAGCAGCACACATGGGGGCACAGCATACACCCTGACCAGACCCCGGGCCTCTGTTCCCGAGATGCAGATGCCATCAGGAATGAAGGAGCAGGCACAAAAACCTACCAAAATGATTCTAGGCACTAAGTCAAACAAAAGGGGCGGTAAAGCCCTTCAGCTCTGTCTCTGTCATCAGGTTTAAAAACGTATCCACCATTACCGATTTTAAAAAGATCTGAAGAAAATATGGCAAAATCCTGAGAAAGGAGGGGCACATGAAGGTCTGTAATATTCTCTATTCTTTTCTATATACTTGAAATATTAGCATCACATGATGAAAAAATTAACAAATGAGACAATAATAGGAAATCATGAAGGGCTGCAATTACACTCATTTGTGGAAAGAGATTGACAATAAAGCTTCCCTTTTGGTGAGTCCTAAAAATTCACCGAACACACATCCCCACCCCACACCCCAGAAAGACACAGGTGACAAGCTATGAAGCATGACGGTGGACAAGGAAAGGGGGGAGGCGCACAGCACTGCTAACAAGGGTGCTGGTGAATCATCCCCCCTGGGCTTTGTTCTTGGACTACAGATTTTATTTGCTGGTGCAAGGCAATGTAAAAGTCATCATTTAATTACTAACATCCCCTGTGAGCAGGATTTAGAGACTATACGGACAAAAATATCTGGTTCCTAGAGGACCTGAAAGTTACTATGGCAGAACCAAGCACCAGGACGGCGAGGCTCATGGAGCAGGGGAGGGCCCCGTTCAAGTCTGAAAGGTTGTGCAGATCAAGGCGCAGCCTCCCTTTAAGAATGGGGAGAAGGGCTTGTAGCAGCTTAGAGTGGGAGAGTGGGGAACACGCAGGCCCTGGAAGGTTCCATATGGCTGGACCTCAAGAGCAGGACTACTTGGGAGGAGCTAGGTGTGGAAAGGCATTCACAGGCCTGGAGCAGCACCGAGGGCGGGTCTGCAATACCTCAGACATGTCCTGGGCTGTGGACACTGAGAAACAATGGCGGAGGAACGACTCCCGGCTCTTCAGAGGGCAGAAAGCGGAGCAGGCTAACAGTTCCCAGGGCAGGGGATTAAGCTGCTTTGCTAGAGATTACGCACCACTTTCTTTGGTCCAGATTCCTGCATGGAAGAAATACCCTGTCGCTTCAGATATTCTTCAATTTTCTCCTCGTCCATGGAATCTACAGTGACACTCCTCCACAGTTTCTGAAATTCTGTATCAAAGAGACACTAGTTATTTTACAATCCATTTTTACAAACTATAGCAATCTTGATCAAAATCCAGGCTTCAGTGTTATCTCCTCTGGATCCAAATGAGCACATCTGATATGTCATCATGAAACAAGTCAGGGCAGAACATCCACATGCGGGACACGGTGCAGGGAAAGGCCTGGAGACAGAACTGCACCCACACAGCCCCAACAGTGGGGCTGTTTCTAGAGGCCAGCAAATGAGGGCTGCCGCGATGGAGCCGCCCTGCTTTCCTGGGCCGTCGACACCCTCCTTTAATTCCTCTATTTGGGGCTAACAGCTTATTTCCTGCTCAGCTCCCCTAAGCATGATACACTCATTCCTCTCTCATTGATAACAGAAAATAAGAAACATGTAGGGAGACGGGAACTGAAGTTTCACATGTAAATTAGGTTATTCAACAATTTATCTGCAAAAAAGACTTCTGAAATCAAATAACCTGGGAACTGGTGACTAAGGACGCATGAAAGAGAAAGGGGGGATGGCTGAAATAGAAACACTATCTCACCTCCGCTCCGTAACACAAGGAGAAAGGCGACAGTCCCGCCTGCATCTTGTCTTCAGAAACCTGTAGTCCCTCTGCCACGTCACTATTTTTGCAACCAAGGGAGACCACAACTGGGAAGCATCCCAAATGAACATTATTTACATCTTACATTCTGCTCCTGAAGACAGGTTCTGATCACTGGTTTCACTTAATTATCAGAAGCTACTTTCAGACACAAAATCCTAAGACTTACACACTCAGGAATGAAAAAAGGAAAAGCTCTCTGAGCCCTGAGGCTTCACAGAGCCTCCCGCTCATAACTGCCCCACGCACTGAGGGGATGCGCCTTCCCTTCCTTTCTTCCCACCCCAGACCCTCACCCAGCACCGCCCTCCTTTTCTTCCAGAGCCATAAACTTCCCACAGTCCGTTTACAAATGATAAATGAAGTAGGCACCCGATACTGTGCTAGGCCAGATTTCTTTCCTTTTCCCCTTTTCCTTCCTTCCCCCTTTCTCTCTCATTTCAGTACACGCTGCATAAAGCAAATGATGCCCACACAGGCGGGACTCTGGTGATACCATGGAAATCTGTTTACTGCCACCTACCCTGAAGCTTTTCATTGCAGGTGACCAATGGCAAAAGTGGCAAAATCTACTACAAAGAATTCAACCTGAGCATAAAGGTATTTAAATCCAAAATGTCTCTAAATAAGATTTTTTAATTTCCATAGATACATTAGGGGTTCTTTCTACTACACACCCACTGAACGTTCATCTGCACACATTATGGACATGACCTAACTGATAACAACTGTCTGCATGATTGTCTCGGCCTCTGTAAGCTCCTTGAGAGCAGGGAGCTCTATTTCCATCTCGTTTCCATGATAGTCGGCACTGTACCTAGCACATGACAGGTCCCCAGTGATTTGACTACTGAATGTATGAAACACCATCACTGTCTACTACAGCCTAGACAAGACATCAACGATTTGACTACTGAATGTATGAAATACCATCATTGTCTACTACACCCTAGACAAGACAGAGTGTTTTCTTTTTTTTAAATTTATTTATTTTTGAGACAGGGTCTAGTTCTGTTGCCCAAGCTGGAAAGCAGTGGCACAATCTCAGCTCACTATAACCTCCACCTCCTGGGCTCAAGCAATCCTCCCACCTCAGCATCCTGAGGAGCTAGGACCAAGGTACACACCACCATGCCCAGCTAAGTTGTTTTTGGGGGGGTTTTGTGTACAGATGGGGTTTTACCATGTTGCCCAGGCTGGGCTCAAACTCCTGAGCTCAGGCAATCCATCTGCCTCAGCCTCCCAAAGTGCTGGGATTACAGGTGTCGAGCCACCATGTCTGGCCTTTTTTTTTTTTTTTTTTACATTTTTTAGACTTTTAAAAAATAATTTTACACTAACAAAAGGGTTACAAAATGAGTACACAGAGTTCCTATATGCCCTTTATCCAGCTTCCTCTAATGTTAACATCTTACATAATTGTATAATTATTGAAACTAACATGGACATATTACTATTAATTCATCAACAGGCCTTACTGAAACTTCACGAGTTTGACCACCAATGCCCTTTTCCTGGCCCAGGATCCTGCATTCACCTGTCACATCTCTTTGGTCTCCTCCATTCTCTAAGTGTGGCCAGTCTTTGTTTCCCCACTGGTCAGTTGTTTTACAGAACCTTCCATTTGGGTTTGTCTAGTATTTCCTCATTACTAGATTGAGGTTATGCAATTCTGGCAAGAACAACACAGTAACGAGCTTGTGCCCTTCTTGGGGCACAGGAGCAAGCTACATAGTGTCAACAGGGAGCTGGTAAAGGCGACCATCAGGCAAGGTGCTATCTCTCAGGTTTCTCTGTCATGAAGCTATCAGTTTTTCTTTTGTAGTTAATAATTAATGGAGAGATATTTTCAGACTATACAAATACCCTGTTTTCTCATACTATCACTAATTTTATAATAGCATCCATTGGTAGTGCTTACCTATAAAAATGACTACTTGTAAGTACCTACTGACAAATTATTTCCATCATTCCTTCCATATGTACTAATAGAATTCTATCATAATAGGCTGGGCACGGTGGCTCACACCTGTAATCCCAGCACTTTGGGAGGCCGAGGAGGGTGGATCATTCAAGGTCAGGAGTTCAAGACCAGCCTGGCCAACATGGCAAAACCACATCTCTACTAAAAATACAAAAATTAGCTGGGCATGGCAATGGGTACCTGTAATCCCAGCTACTCAGGAGGCTGAGGCAGGAAAATCACTCGAACCTGGGAGGCGGAGGGTGCAGTGAGCTGAGATAGTGCCACTGTACTCCAGCCTGGGTAACAGAGCGAGACTCCATCTCAAAAAACAAAACAAAACAAAAAACAAAAAAGCTGCTCTTTCTTCAGTTCACTTTTTGTTGAGACAGGGTCTCACTTTGTCACCTAGGCTGGAGTGCAGTGGCACAATCTCGGCTCACTGAAGCCTCAACTTCCTGGGCTCAATCAATCCTCCTCCCTCAGCCTCCAAAGTGGCTGGGACTACAGGCACGCGCCACCACACCAGGCTAACTTTTGTATTTTTAGTAGAGACACGGTTTCATCATGTTGCCAAGGCTGGTCTCGAATGTCTACACTCAAGCGATCCACCTGCCTTGGCCTCCCAAAGTACTGGGATCACAAGCCTGAACCACTGTGCCCAACCTCCAACTTGTTTTTCGATTATTAAATGTAGCAGAGACTCATGGATATTACTGTACAGATTTATATCTACATATTTATTACACAGATAATCCATGACGATCAGTATTTATTTATTTATTTTTATTTATTTTTTTTTGAGACAGAGTCTCACACTGTCGCCCAAGCTGGAGTGCAGTGGTGGGATCTTGGCTCACTGCAAGCTCCGCCTCCTGGGTTCACGCCATTCTCCTGCCTCAGCCTCCTGAGTAGCTGGGACTAGAAGCGCCCGCCACCACGCCCAGTTAACTTTTTGTATTTTTTAGTAGAGACAGGGTTTCATCGTGTTATCCAGGATGGTCTCAATCTCCTGACCTTGTGATCCGCCCGCCTCAGCCTCCCAAAGTGCTGGGATTACAGGCGTGAGCCACCGTGCCCGAACGATGATCAGTATTTATTTTGTGGTTCAAACATCCCAGCTCTAATCACTAAGACTTCCTTCATGTTGGTTCCTATGTCCCTGACTTGCTTCCTTTTTTTTTTTCCTCCAGTTTTTCTTCTTTCTCTCACTTTCTGGTACTAAAAGATGTTCCAGGTTCATCTTGTATTTCCCCTCATTTGGAATCAATCATTTCTTCAAGGATTCCTGACTCGTTTTATTATAGAATGGTATTTAAAAACCAAGATCTACATATTTTGGGTTTTTAAAAATAGCCATCTCTTTTTTGAAAACAAAATGATCAAGGGACATCAAACTTAACGGCAGATACTTTACTATAGCAGAAGACAGCCAAGTATCATGAAAGTCAGGCACACTCTAAACTACAAGGGTAAATAAAATCAGAACTGATTTAGAAATCTACTCTCTTAGCAGAAGAGGAGAAAACAGACTAGAATTTAAAAGCTCAGATTTGATCCTTTCATTTCAAAAGACCCTTTCTTGTCCCACATGAGTTAAGAATAAAAAACTGTGTAACTGCCATAGAAGGGAAGAAAACGAGCCAACTTACCAATGAAGCTTTGCTTAAAATTCCCAAATAACGCACTCACATTTTGTCTGTGCTTAGCCCTTTCCTGTAAATGCAAAAGTAGCACAACAGTGTGGTGCAGGCCTCAGAGCCAGATGGCCTGGCTGTGACCTCAGTTACCACATTTCCTGCACAAAGTGGCGCAAATACCTCAATTTTTCTGCCTCCATTTCTTCATCTATAAAGTGAGGATAATAATAATACCTGCCTCACCAAGCATGGTGGCTCTGTAATCCAAGCACTTTAGGAGGCCAAGGCAGGCAGATCACCCGAGGTCAGGAGTTCGAGACCAGCCTGACCAACATGGAGAAACCCCATCTCTATTAAAAATACAAAATTAGCCAGGCGTGGTGGCACATGCCTGTAGTCCCAGCTACTTCGGAGGCTGAGAAAGGAGAATCGCTTGAGTCCGGGAGGCAGAGGTTGCGGTGAGCCGAGATCACACCACTGCACTCCAGCCTGAGCAACAAGAGCGAAACTCCGTCTCAATAATAATAATAATAATAATAGTAATAATAATACCTGCCTCATAGAATAGTGAGGATTAAAGGGGTTAATAAAGCACCGAGAATAATGCCTGCAAATGAAACAGCATTATCTACACCTATTACTGTTATCATCACCATCTAACACCCATCATAATTTTCTGGGTGCTGGTGTCTTTAATAAAGGCAATATAAAACATTTAAGAAGAGGATCCGCTACTAGACACAAAGTGATCTCATTTATGTAAAGCAGAAGAAACAAAACTTCTAAAAATTTCTTAAAAAGCAAAAACACATACATATTAAATACATCATAAAGATGTGGAAAATACACACCAATAGGTATCCCTACAGAAAAGAATATAGTTTGCTTAGAGAATTTTCATTTTTTGCTCTGCAGACTTGACAAAGGTTTTATTAATAATATGCAGAAATATTTGTGTATTGCTAGTGTAAAATTTTAAAGAAATAACCTAAAAATAAGGAGGATCATATTTACCAATAATTCACGCACTTGCCACTTTTTCTCGGCCCCACATTAGGCTATGGTGTTCTAGTGTTAGCATTAAGGTACAACTTTGCCCTTTAAAAAAAAAAATAAAAGAAGGCCAGGCCCAGTGGCTCATGCCTGTAATTCCAGAGCTTAGGGAGATGGAGGTGGGAGGATTGCTTGAGCCCAGGAGCTCAAGGCCAGCCCGGGCAATATATCGAGACCCCATCTCAAAATTTAAAAAATGAGCCAGGCATGATGGTGCTCACTTGTAGTCCCAGCTACTCAGGAGGCTGAGGTGGGAAGAGCGCTTGAACCCAGGAGTTCGACGTTGTGAGCTACAATTGTGCCTCTGCACTCCAGCCTGGGAGACAAAGAGAGACCCTGTCTCTAAAACAACAACAACAACAAAACCAAATGCAGAATCTCAACCAGCAACACACCATGCCTTCCTCCCTTTTCCTTTAACAACACATGTTATTAACGTGACTTTTTATCCTCAAAAGTGTCATTATATCCACTTTGCAGTTCCAGAAAATAGGACATTTCTCGATTTACCTCACCTTCTAGTGATCTTACATTTGAGACACTATCAAAATAATTTCTCTTGTGTGCTACACAGAAAAATGCACCCCCACCCAAGATGTCCACAACTTAATCCCCAGAACTTGTGAATACATTACCATAAAAGAGACTTTGGTGACTAAGAATCTTG
Organism: Pongo abelii; assembly: GCF_028885655.2. Lineage (NCBI taxonomy): Eukaryota > Metazoa > Chordata > Mammalia > Primates > Hominidae > Pongo > Pongo abelii. Next base: position 32,421,249 of record NC_071992.2, read on the forward strand.
AGATGAGGAGATCTCAAGATTTGGATTCTGAATTAGAAGAATTAATACTGTTAAAATGTCCATACTATCCAAAGTGATCCACAGATTCAATGCAATCCCTATAAAAATTCCAATGTCATTTTTCACATAAATAGAAAAAATAATTCTAAAAGTCTAATGGAAACACGAAAAAAACTGAACAGCCAAGGCAATCTTGAGCGAAACAAATAAAACTAGAGGTACCACACTACTTCAAACTATATTACAATGCTACAGTAATCAAAACAGCATGGGACTGGCATAAACAAAAGCCCAGTAATGAACCCATGCATTTACAATCAGCTGATCTTTGACAAAGGTGCCAAGAACACACAATGGGAAAAGGACAGTCTCTTCAATAAAGGGTGTCAGGAAAACTGAATATCCACATGCAGGAGAATGAAATGAGACCACTGTCTCATATCATATAGAAAAATCAACTCAAAAGGGATTGAAGACTTAAACATAAACCTGAACCTGTGAAAATACTACAAGAAAACACAGGGAAAACAACACAACACTGCTCAGGGCAATCATTTTTTGGATTTGACCCCAAAAGTTCAGGCAACAAAAGCAAACATAGACAACTGGGATTACAACAAACCAAAAAGCTTCAGCCTGGCAAAGTAAACAGAGTGAAGAGACAACCTACAAATTGGGAGAATATATTTGCAAGCAATACATCTAATATGGGGTTAATATACAAAATATAGGGCAGGTGCCATGACTCATGCCTATAATCCCAGAACTTTAGGAGGCCGAGGCAGGAAGATTGCTTGAGCCTAGGAGTTCGAGACCAGCCTGGGCAATACAGTGAGACCTTGTCTCTACAAAAAATGTTTTAAGATTAGCCAAGTTTGGCGGTGCATATTTGTAGTCCCAGCTACTCAGGAGGCTAAGATGACAGGATCACTTCAGCCTGGGAGGCCGAGGCTGCAGTTAGCTGAGATCATGCCACTGCATTACAATCTGGGCGACAAAATGAGATGCTGCCTCCAAAAAAGAAAAAAAAATTATATATATTTTCCATATATATGGAACTCAAAATAATAGCAAAAAAAAAAAAAACCGATTTAAAAATTGGCAAAAGACCTGAATATTGTCTGAAAATTCAGAAATCCTGAAATGTCAGAAATATTCAGACATTTCTCAAAAGAAGATATACAGATGAGGCCAGGCACAGTGACTCATGCCTATAATCCCAGCACTTTGGGAGGCCAAGGCGTGTGGATCACCTAAGGTCAGGAGTTCGAGACCAGCCTGGCCAACATGGTGAAACCCCATCTCTACTAAAAATACAAACTCAGCTGGGCGTGGTGGTGGGCACCTGTAATTCCAGCTACTTGGGAGGCTGAGGCAGAAGAATCGCCTGAACCCAAAATATGGAGGTTGCAATGAGCCGAGACTGTGCCACTGCACTCCAGCCTGGGCAACAGAGCAAGACTCTGTCTTAAAAAAAAAAAAAAAACAACACACAAATGACCAACAGATATATTGCTCATCATTGCTAATCATTAGGGAAATACAAATCAAAACCACAATGATTTCCAACTGGGGAAGAGACTTAAAGGAAAAAGGAGAAAGAGAAGTACAATGAGCCATCACTTCACACCTGTGAGAATGGTTATCCTCAAAAAGACAAAAGATAACATGCACTGATGAGGATGTAGCAAAGGGAACACCTGTACACTGTTCGTGGAAATGTAAATTGGTGTAGCCATTATGGAAAACTGTATGGAGTCCCCCCAAAAAACTAGTAACTAGATTATCATTTGATCCAGCAATCCCACTTCTGGGTATTTATTCTAAGGACTTGAACTTAGTATGCTGAGGAGATGCTTGCACTCCCATGTTCACTGCAGCATTATTTATAAGTCAAGATAAAGACTCAGTCTAAGTGTCTATCAATAGATGAACGGATAACAAAAATATAATATATATATACACACAATGGAATTCTATTAGCCTTAAAAAAGAAAGGAATTCTGTCATTTGCAACAACATGAATAAACCTGGAGGACACTGTTAAATGAAATAAGCCAGGCACCGAATGACAAAAACCACATGTTTTCACCTCTACGTGGAATCTAAAACAATCAGAACTCAACAGAAGCAGAGAGTAGAATGATGGCTACTAGAGGCTAGAGAAGGGGAATGAGGAGGTGTCGGTCCAAAGAAAAAAGAATCTTGCAAGGCAGGTTATCCTGGATTATTTGAGCGGACCTAATGTAATCACAAGGGTCCTTATAAAGCAAAGAGGCAGGCAGGAGAGCCTGAGTCAAGGCAGAAGCAGAGGTCAGAGTGATGCTGGGACACAAGCCAAGAAATTCAGGGAGCCTCTGGAAGCTGAAAAGGCAAGGAAACGAATTCTTCCCATGAGTATCCAGCAGAAGTGCAGCCCTCCTTACCCATTTAAGACTTCTGACCTCCAGAACAGTAAGATAATACATTTGTGTTGTTTTAAGCTGCAAAGTTTGTGGTAACATCTTACAGCAGCAACAAGAAACTAATACACACTGCTTGAAAATTTTCTTTTTAAAAAAGTACTGGCCTGGCCCGGCACAGTGGCTCACGCCTGTAATCCCAGCACTTCTGGAGGCTGAGGCAGGCGGATCACGAGGTCAGGAGTTTGAGACCAGCCTAACCAACATGGCAAAACCCTATCTCTACTAAAAATGCAAAAAAATTATCCGGGCATGGTGGCACGCACCTGTAATCCCAGCTACTCAGGAGGCTGAGGCAGGAGAATCGCTTGAATCCAGGAGGCAGAGGTTGCAGTGAGCCAAGATCGCACTACTGCACTCAAGCCTGGTGACAAAGCGAGACTCCACCTCAAAAAAAAAAAAAAAAAATTGGCCCGGTGCAGTGACTTACACCTGTAATCCCAGTACTTTGGGAGGCCAAGGTGGGAGGATCACTTGAAGCCAGAAGTTCAAGACCAGTCTGGGCAAAAGCGAGACCTCCATCTCTACAAAAAAAATTTTTTTAATAATAAATTGGTCAGACATGGAGGCATATGCCTGTAGTCCCAGCTAAGAGACTGAGGTGGGAGGATGGCTTGAGTCCAGGGGAGTTCAAGGCTGCAGTGAACTATGACTGTGCCACTACATTCCAGCCTGAGCAACAGAGCAAGATGCTGTCTTAAAAATAAAAAATAAATTTTAAGTATAACTTAAGCAGGCAGGATTATAAAGACAAGTGCCACTTCATCCTCAACATTTCAACAAGTATTTCTTGAGAATTCTGTCACTACCACAGTATGACCTGCTATCTGGACATCTGTAAAGAACAGGCATCGTCTGCCCAAATCTGTGCAGCAGAGGCTGGACAGAATGAGAAGAACTTGGCAGCACTTGCTGTTCTTGGTGATCCTGCTGAAATCTACACTGAGCAATTGCACTTTTTACTCGGGATAAACACCAGATACCAAAACAAAAAGGAGAGAAACCGTGTGGTAACTCTTTGCCTTGAAAACTGCTTTACAATGGGAGAAACACCATATTCTTTTGAACAACTACTTTAAATTGTCCTTTTATTTTACTAAGGTATAATTTATGAAAATTAAAATCCTGCACATTTTACTGTACAGTTCCTGAAGTTTTGACAAGCATATGGTCATGCTAACAACACAACGATAACGATATAGACAGTTCCACAACCGCAAATCACCCTATGCTCCTCTGCAGTCACTCTCTCCACGGGCAGCCCCTGATCTGTTTCTATGGTTCTGTTTTCCAGGAATATCATAAACGTATAAATAAAATCACACAGCATGTCCCTTTGGAATCTGGCTTCCCTCATGAGACATGATGCCTCTGAGATTCATCCATGTTGTTGGAATGTCAGTCCTTTGTTCCTTTTCATTGCTGAGTTGTATTCCATTGTAAGTATGTGCCACAGTTAAGGGGAAGTTAAGGGACAGTTAAAGGATGTGAGTTGTTTTCAATTGTTGGTGGTTATGAAGAAAGCCAATATAAATACCCATGAATTTTATGTGAATTTGGGATAACACCCAAGAGTGTGATGGCTGGGTCATACAGTAGTATATATTACAATGTAGAGATCTGTACCTACTATTTAGCTTTCTAAAGGACACTGGACCCATGTCTCACACCATAAACAAAAACTCTAACTCCTAGAGGAAAAAACAGAAGTAAATCTTCATGACCTTGGATGAGGCAATGGTTTAGACATGACACCAAAAGCACAAGCAGCAAAAGAAAAAAAGATAAAGGACTTGATCGAAATTAAAAACTTTTTTTTTTTTTTTTTTTTTTTTGAGACAGAGTTGCACTCTGCCACCCAGGCTGGAGTTCAGTGGCACAATCTCAGCTCACTACAACCTCACCCTCCCAGGTTCAAGTGATCCTCCTGCCTTAGCCTCCCAAGTAGCTGGGATTACAGATGGGGACCACCATGCCCAGCTAATTTTCGTATTTTTAGTAGAGACAGGGTTTTGCGATGTTGGCCAAGCTGGTCTCAAACTCCTAACCTCAGATAATCCACCTGCCTCAGCCTCTCAAAGTGTTGGGATTACAGGTGTGAGCCACTGCGCCTGGCCCAAAATTAAAAACTTTTATACCTCATAAGACACCATCAAGAAAATGAAAAGACAACCCACAGAATGGAAGAAAATATCTGTAAAGCATGTATCTCACAATGGCCTTGTATCCAGAATAAAGAATTCTTACAGCTCTGTAATAAAAGCACAAAACAATTTTTGAAATGGACAAAGGATTTCAATAAACATTTTGCCAAATGAAATATACAGATGGACCGGGTGTGGTGGTTCACACCTATAATTCCAGCACTTTGAGAGGCCATGGCAGGAGGATTACTTGAGGCCAGGAGTTCAAGGTCAGCCTCGGCAACATAGTAAGACCTTGCCTCTATAAAAAATTAAAATATTAGCCAGGTACCATGGCACACCTGTTGCCCTAGCTACTCAGGAGGCTGAGAAGGGAGGATTGCACGAGCCTAAGAGCTTGAGGCTGCAATGAGTTATGATCGCATCACTGCACTCAAGCCCAGGAAACAGAGTGAGACCCTGTTTCTACACTAAAAAAATAAAAACAAAAATAAAAATAAAATAAAAAATAAAATGGCCAATCAGCACATAAAAAGATGTTCAACATCATTAGTCATTAGGGAAATGCAAATCAAAATCACAGTAACACTTCACATTCACCAGGATGGCTAAAATCAGTGTTGGCAAGGGTGTGAGGAAAGCAGAACCTTCCTAAGTTGCTGGTGAGAATGTAAATTAATGTAGCTGCTTTGCAAAATAGTATGACAATTCCCCAAAAAGCTAACCATAGAATTACCATATGATGTAGCATTTCTACTCCTAGGTATATACCTAAGAGAAATGAAAACACATGTCCACACAAAAACTTGTATAGGTATGTTAATAGCAGTATCATTCATAACAGCCAAAAAGTGGAAAAACCCAAATATCCATCAACTGATATATGAAAAGTGTATGGCCATACAATAGAATTTTTTTTTTTTGCTATAAGCACTTAATGCTCTTTATTTCCCTATAAGCACTGCTATAGCTGCATCCCATGAATTTTGATACACTGTGCTTTCACTTTCATTTAACGCAACAATGTTTTTACCTCCCTGTGATTTCCTCCTTGAACCATAGGTTACTTAAAGGTATTTAATTTCAGGCTGAGTGTGATGGCTCACATCTGTAATCCTAGCACTCTGGGAAGCCGAGGTAGGCAGATCACTTCAGCCTAGGGGTTCGAGACCAGACTGGGCAACATTGCAAAACCCCATCTCTACAAAAAAAAATACAAACATTAGCCAGGCATGGTGACACACACCTGTAGTCCTAGCTACTTGGGAGGCTGAGGGAGGAGGATCGCCTGTGCCCAGGGAGGTCAAGGCTGCTGTGAGCTGTGATCATGCCACTGCACTCTAGTCTATACAGTGAGATTCTGTCTCAAAAAAATACATAAATAAAATTATTTAATTTCCAAATGGACAGTTTCCAAATATAGCTAGCTCTGTTATTGATTTCTAGCCTAATCATTATGGCCCACACACATCGTTCATGTATAGTCAGCCTTTGGTATCCATGGGGGATTGGTTCCAGGACTCATACAGATACCAAAATCTACAGATGCTCAAGTCTCTGATATCAAATGGTATAGTATCTACATATAACCTATGCCTATCCTCCCATGTACTTTAAATAATCTCTGGATTACTTATAATGGCTGGTACAATTTAAACACCATGTAAATAGTTATACTGTATTGTTTAGGGAATAATGACAAGGAAAACGTCTGTATGTGTTTAATACAGACACAATTTTTTTCCAAATATTTTCAGTCTATAGTTGGTTGAATCCACAGATGCAGAACCAAAACACATGGAGGGCCAATGGTACTTTCACTTCTTTCAAATACAATTAAAGCTTGTTTTGTGGGCTAGAATACCACCATCTTGGTGAATATTCCAGATGAACTTGAAAACATATGCACAGGGCCAGGCACAGTGGCTCATGCATGTAATCCCAGCACTTTGGGAGGCTGAGGCAGGTGGGTCACTTGAAGCCAGGAGTTCTAGACCAGCCTGACCAACATGGTGAAACCCCGTCTCTACTAAAAATAAAAAAATTAGTCAGGAGTGGTGGCGCGTGCCTGTAGTCCCAGCTACTCAGGAGGCTGAGGCAGGAGAATCACTTGAACCTGGGAGGCGGAGGTTGCAGTGAGCTGAGATCACGCCACTGCACTCCAGCCTGGATAACAAGAGTGAAACGCTGTCTCAAAAAGGAAAATATATGCACAGTATTCTGTTGCTGCGGGACAGTCTGTTCTATAAATCCCAATTAGGTCAAATTAGTTGATGGTGCTCTTCTGGACTTCTATATCCTAATTTTCCATCTATCTGTTCAATCAACTACTGAGAGAGGAATGCTGTAGAGTCTGTGGATGTATCTATTTCTCCTTTTAGTTTCATCCATTTTTAATTCATGTATTTGGAAGGCCTGTTGTTAGATATATAGGTATTTAGGACTACTATGTACTCTTGGAGAATTGATACTTTTACCATTATGTTATGTCCTTTTTCTTTTTGAGACAGGGTGTGGCTCCGTCACCCAAACTGGAGTGCAGTGGCACAATCATGGCTTACTGCAACCTCCAACTCCTGGGTTCAGGTGATCCTCCCACCTCAGCTTTCCTGAGTAGCAGAGACTACAGGTGCACACCACCACACCGGGCTGAGTTTTGTATTTTTTGTAGAGATGACGTTTCGCCACATTGCCCAGGCTGGCCTCAAGCGATACTCCTGCCTCAGCTTCCCAAAGTGCTGGGATCACAGGTGTGAGCCACCATGTCTGGCCCATGTCCTTCTTTAATCCTTGGTAATTTTCCTGGCTCTGAAGTCTACTCTGTCTGATATTAATATAGCCACCCTAGCTTTCCTGATAGTGTTTGCACAGTATATCATTTTATATGGTTTTACTTTTAACGTGTCTATATTTATTTTTTAATCTTTCTTTCGAGACGGAGTCTTGCTCTGTCACCCAGGCTGGAGTGCAGTGGTGCAATCTTGGCTCACTGCAGCCTCCGCCTCTTGGGATCAAGAGATTCTCCTGCCTCAGCCCGCCAAGTAGCTGGGATTACAGGCGCATGCCACCACACTCAGCTAATTTTTGTATTTTTAGTAGAGATGAGGGTTTCACCATGTTGGCTAGGCTGGTCTTGAATTCCTGACCTCAGGTGATCTGCCCACCTCAGCCTCCCAAAATGCTGGGATTAGAGGTGTGAGCCACCGCACCCGGCCTAACCCATCTATATTTAAAGTGAGTTTATTTTCTTTCTTTTTTTTTTTTTTTTTGTAAGACAGAGTCTCCCTCTGTCGCCCAGGCTGGAGTGCAATGGCACGATCTCAGCTCACTGCAACCTCCACCTCCCCGGTTCAAGCGATTCTACTGCCTCAGCCTCCTGAGTAGCTGGAATTACAGGCACGCGCCACCATGCCTGGCTAATTTTGGTATTTTTACTAGAGACAGGGTTTCACCATGTTGGTCAGGCTGGTCTTGAACTCCTGACCTAAAGTGGCCTAAAGTGGGTTTCTTATAGACAGTATATACTAGACAGCTGCAGGAATGGATCTTTAAAAAAAAAAAAAAAGTGGCCAGGCACGGTGGCTCATGCCTATAATCCCAGCACTTTGGGAGGACGAGGTGGACAGATCACCTGAGGTCGGAAGTTCGAGACCAGCCCGACCGACATGAAGAAATCCTGTCTCTACTAAAAATACTAAATTAGCTGGACATAGTGGTGTATGCCTGTAATCCCAGCTACTGGGGAGGTGAGGCAGGAGAATCACTTGAACCCAGCAGGTGGAGGTTGCGGTGAGCCAAGATCACACCACTGCACTCCAGCCTGGGCAACAAGAGCAAAACTCCATCTCAAAAAAAAAAAGTATATACTAGAGTCTTGCTTTTGCACCCAAGCTGAAAAATAGTGTGTTTAGACCATTTACATTTAACACAATGATTAATGTAGTTGGAATAAAGGCTATAATCTTCACCACTGTTTCTATTTGTTCCATCTACGTGTTTTCCTTCTGTCTCTGTGTTCATTTAGATTAGCTGGATATATTTGTATGATTCCATTTTATCTCCACTATTAGCTTATTATATTTTTTTCAAAAAATGTTTTTAGTGGTTGACCTAGGTTTACAACATACATATTTAATTAATCACAGCCTAGCTTACAGTAAGTCATAGCATTTCATATGTCGTGTAAAGACATTACAACAGTATACTCCAAATTACTGATCCCTTCTGATCTTTGAGCTAATTTGTCACAAATTTAATTTCACATAACATGCCCTAAACACAAAATATAGTGTTAATATTTTTAATTTATGGTCATCTTTCAGAGAAATTAGAAAAATATTTTTAAATAATAAAAACTCTATCTCCAAGAAACGTATTTGTATAGATCCAAATGTCTAATGTCAAACCTCTTCTTCCTAAACAACTTCCTTTAATATATCCAGTAATGCAGGTCTGATGGCAATGAATTCTCTCCATTTCTGTTTCTCTGAGAGAGCATTTCTCCTTCATTTTTGAAAGATTATTTTTGCCGAATGCAGTTGCTCACACCTGTAATCCTAACATTTTGGGAGGCTGAGGAGGGAAGAATGCTTGAGCCCAAGAGTTCAAAACCAGCCTTGGCAACATAGTGAAACCCCATCTCTACTACAAATACAAAAAAAATTAGCTAGATGTAGTGGCATGTACCTGCAGTCTCAGCTACTCAGGAGGCTGAGATGGGAGGATGAATTGAGCCCTGGAGGCAGAGGTTGTAGTGAGCCAAGATTGCACCACTGCACTCTAGCCTGGGCCACAGAGTCAGACAAGAAAAAAGAAAAGAAAGGAAAGGAAAAGGGGAAGGGGAAGGGGAAGGAAAAGAAAAAAGAAAAGAAAAGATTACTTTTGCTGTGTACGGAATTCTGGGTTGAAAGGATTTTCTCCCTTTTGGCCATTTAAAGATGTGCTGCATTATCTTTCGGTCTGCATGGGTTCTAACAAGAACCCTGCGTTCTTTTTTTCCTCTGGAATTAGTCTCTTTCCTCTGACTGCCTTCAATATTTTCCATCTTTCATATTCTGCAGTTTGAATATGATATGCCTCGGTGTTTTTCTGTCATTTGCCTGGTTTGGGGGATGATCTATTTGTGTTCTCTGAGCTTCACAGATCTTTGGTGTCCATCATTAATTTTAGAAAATTCTTGGTCATTACATCTTCAAGTATTTCTTCTGCCCCGTGTTCTTTCTTTTCCTTCTCAGACTTTACAAATTCAGACCACTTGATACTGTCTCACAGCTCATGGGTGCTCTGCCCTATTTTTTTTCACACTTCAGCAGTATACAAGTTCACAGACTCCTTCTTTGGCTACACCGAGTTTAATAATGAGCTTGTTGAAGACATTTTTCACCTATGTTACTGTCATTTTCATTTTTAGCATTTATTTTATTTTCTTACAGTGTCTATCTCTGCTGAAATATCCTACCTGACCATACAAGTTGCCTGCCTTTTCTACTAGATATTTTAACATACTAAACAGTTATTTTAGATTCCATGTCTGGTAGTTCCAAAGAATTTGGTCTTAAAAATGTCCTGTCTCAATTCCATGTCTGGTAGTTCCAAAGAATTTGGTCTTAAAAGTGTCCTGTCTCAATAGTGTGTTGTTCCTTCCTTCCTTCTTTTTATGCCTCAAAAACTTTTTTGAAAGCAGGATATCCTCTGTAAGATAGCTGAGACTGAGGTAAATAGTTTTTATGCCTGGGAAATGGGCCCGCCTTTCCTTCTGCCAGATCTTTAGTGTGTGGAGGTTGAGTCAATCTATTGTCAGAACAGAAGCGTGGTTTGGAATTTGTTGCTGCCATGGTTACCCACAATGTACCACCAGCTTCGAACTGTGTTAGGGTAGTGGCTGGTTTGCCAGAGGATGTTTTCCTCAGTGTCTGTTCGACCTTCAGCTTTTTTGGTCTTCCTTTTATGCTGCATCTGAGCTGGTCTGCCTCCATGTTCTTGCGCCTCTCACCGATCTCCAGTGTCACCTGTTAGTCCACAGCTGTTAGCCTCGTATGGATGGGAAGATTCTCTGACACTAGGACGAAGCCTTGGTCTTGGACAAACACTGTCTTCCTTGGTGACTGGTGTGTGGCCTTCTCAGTGCTCCTGCCCTTTCTCCTCCACTAAAGTTCTGGGCCTAGCACATATTCTTGTCCCTCGCCAAAGATGAAAGACTGTTTTTCTGTTCTCTTTCCACAGTGGTTTAAGGCTCTTATCTCATAGGAGCAAAGAAGGGAAGAAAGACTCAGACAGGGCTTCATGTCTTTCCAAAAGGATCTACTGTCCCCCTCCTCCAGGGGGAACAGTAAGACACACTTTCTCAGTACCCACACCCTAGCCTCAATCTTTTTTGTAAGCATCCAATGAAATCTGTGGAGAAGAGCCTGTGAGTGGATACAAATACTCCCTGTGTCTGCAGCCCCCCAGGCGATCTCTGTTTTCTTGCTGGTCCACACTAAGTTCATTAAATTTTAACTGAATTCTCCTGCAGGATGTTCACTTTGTCTGTCTCAGGTAAACAAGTGCTCAGGTCTTACCTTTCCATGGGGGTGCCTGTCTGTCCTTACAGTTTGGGTTGGGAGGTTGTCCTGCAACCTCAGCTCACTGATGAATTCAAGAAGATATCAGCATGCAGACTTCTGGGGTTTGTTGTTGCTGTCAGGGTAGGAACGATGCTCTCTCTAGCTTTCTCCATTCTAAGTAGAAGCTAAAAGTCCCCAACTATCTGCTTTTCAGCTAAACTTTTAAAGGCTGTTTAATGAATGTGGCTAGCTTTGCTCACTATAGGCATATATGAAAGAAAATAATTTCAGGTCAAACTTCCAACTCAGCAACAAAAATACCTCTGTAATCCCAATAAAGCATGCAAAATTACTGTTTTAAAATGTAGGCAATAGCCAGAATTTTACATGTCAAACTTATTATTATAGCTGTTGAAGAAACTATATCCTACCAAAGAATAGTTCTGGTATTTTGATCATCAATTTGTTAAGTTCTAATTTATCAACATGTGAAAACTGTATTCATTTCTGTAGAATAAGTATTACGTATCTGTCCAACAAGTCAACTGTGTACTTCTCTCCGTATAACAACAAAGGCAAAATGGGAAAAAAGTACGTATGAAAAACATACCTTTTACTCATTGGTTAATTTCATTCAATACACTTTCTACCACTGCAAAATTTCAGTTCCTTGAAGACAGAAATTTCTTTGCCTTTCTACCTGATATGCACAGAAGCTTACATATTGCGGGCCTCTTATGACACAATTGCAGAGGTAATATTACCTACTTAAATAGTGGCAGCAACGGTCTGGAAAGCTGATCTGTATATTAATATACAGAAAGAATACACAACACTATAAATTTTCATGGCACAATAGAACTGAAAGTACACTTTAAAATTTTTAATTTAACTAGTTCCTTTTGTTTAAAAGTCACTTGAGCTATTTTCAGAGAAAAACCCTGAATAAAAACTCTTCAATTTTTTTCAACAAAACATTTATACTTAATCCCTGCCTTTCCTTAGCTCAATGCTGTTGCAATATTTAAACATGACATCTACTATGTAAATGTAAATATATGACATCTACTATGTAAATCATTTAAATATGACATCTATGTAAATGTATTACAGCTGCATAAATACTTAAGATGAATACAGGAACACCGGTATTTTAGAGGTACAATCTCACAGAATCTCAAATTTAATTACTTTTTAAAACATGTGGGGACAAAATGTTCAGTTGACAAAGAGAAATAACCTGGTTTTCTTTAATTTTATAAAATGAGTGAAAGAAAATGTTTAAAACAAGACAATCTTCGGCTGGGCATGGTGGCTCACACCAGTAATCCCTGCACTTTGGGAGGCCAAAGTAGGAGGATCATTTGGCCCAGGAGTTCAAGACTAGCCTGGGCAACAAAGTGAGACCCTGTCTCTATTTATAAAAATTAATAAAATAAAAAACAAAAATACTCTTTATGTTCTATAAGGTCGGCAAAGTCAACTAAAAACACCCAATCAGTATTTGTGAGGACATGAAGAAATAGATTCCTTCTCATTTACTACTGTGGAGGTATAAATTGGCCCAATTTTACAATAGACATTTGGTAAGGCATTAGTATTTTCAAAAATATGTCTCTCTTTTGATCCAGCAATTCAACCTCAAGAAAATGTACACACAGCACTATTTATAAAAGCATAGAGCAAAAAATAAAACCAAAAAAATAAATAAATAACTGGCTGGGCACAGTGGCTCACACCTGTTATCCCAGCACTTTGGGCGGCTGAGGCAGGCAAATCACTTGAGGTCAGGAGTTCAAGACTAGCTTGGCCAACATGGTGAAACCCTGTCTCTACTAAAAATACAAAAAATTAGCCAGGCGTGGTGGTGCATACTTCTAATCCCAGCTACTTGGGAGTCTGAGACAGGAGAATCGCTTGAACCTGGGAGGCAGAAGTTGCAGTAAGCCGAGATTGTGCCATTGCACTCCAGCATGGGCAACACAGCGAGAGTTCGTCTCACCAAAAAAAAAAACAAAAAAACAAAAAAACTTTCCATCTGTGGAGTTTGTATGCCTGGAAATGGGCCAGAAAAAATTGCTTTAGTGTATATCAACAAAATAGAATGCCATGTAGCCATTTAAAAAATAACGATCAGGCAGGGCACGGTGGCTCACACCTGTAATCCCAGTACTTTGGGAGGCCAAGGTGGAAAGATCACCAGGTCAAGAGATCGAGACCATCCTGGCCAACACTGTGAAACCCTATCTCTACTAAAAATACAAAAATTAGCTGGGCATGGTGGCACCCGCCTGCAGTCCCAGCTACTAGGGAGGCTGAGGCAGGAGAATCGCTTGAACCCGGGGGGCAGAGGTTGCAGTGAGTGGAGATCATGCCACCGTACTCCAGCCTGGTGACAAAGCGAGACTCTGTCTCAAAAAATAAATAAATAATGATCTAAAACAGTATGAGAGCCCCAGAGCACAGACTCAAAAGTGGTAGCTACTATAAGAATCCTGAATTCTTAAGATAAAGGTGAAACTGTTTAAGCTTCAAGTAAGAAAAGTTGCCAGCAATGAGGAAAAAGATTGTCCATTAGAATTCTCATCAGAAACACCAAAAACCATAACGTAACTGCAAAAAATCAGCACAAATGTGACCTAAGACTGCTAAACTGGCTTTCTTTGCTATCTGTTTAACCAAACACAAAACTATAACACCAGTGAGTCAGTGACAGATAGATAAATAAATAACCAGGTTAAGTAGGATTAAAATGACTAGCACCTTGGGTACTATTTTATTTTTCCAATACTAATAATAGTTCACATTACCATGTTCTTACTTTCCACCAGATTCTGTTCCAAGTTCCAGGCACTTTTATTTATATTCACTCACTTAATCCTCAAAGACAATGAGGTAACAATACCATTGTTTCTATTGTACAGATGAGGAACCTCAGAGAGGGAGGTTAAGTGTCTTGCCTAGGCTAGTAAGGGACTGAGCTAAGATAAAACCTACATGGAATGAATAAATCTTTTCTTAGAGTAAAAAAAAAAGTAATAAAAAATAAATTTAAAAAAGATAAAACCTACAATCTAACTCCTCAGCACCCGCCTCTTCCCGATCACATTTATACTACCTTTAAATGAATAAGCTCCTGACTTAAGGAAAGAAATGCCTTTGAAAAATAAGATGCATGCCTAGGTCCAACTACTCTGTGTTCACTTCTACACTGGATTGAAAAATTACTACGCCATCAACTCTCTCCTTGAGCTAATTCTCATTTTAGGACAAGTGCTTCTATTACAGACAGAACCCTCTGTGCGCCTGAAGTGTGCGCACTCAGAGTTCCTCTCTATGGCTAAGGCTGCCACCTAGTGGAACGAAACGAAAATCTTCACACAAAGCATAAAGCATTCTGAGGCATAAAAAGAGGAGGAAGAGACGAATGTTAAAATGTGTCCATTTTCAATGAGTATTCCCTGGAAACACATTCCTTATATCATTGACAAAAACTTGTTTTGTTTTGTTTTTTATTACTGATTTACGTAATACTGGCACTTTCAACTAAAAGACTGGTGGTACCTTACCCGAGGTTCCTGTAAGTGGCTGTTCCCTCTGGTGTCTCTACAGCACCGTGTGAACACCAAAATGACAAAATGAAAACAGCTGAACTACGCTTCCTATGCCATTCTACCCGCTCAGCCTGGAAGGTGAAGGACAGCAACCTCATTCACTGTGATCTTCCTTCCACCACAGAGCGTGCGGAATGACAGGAGCCGGGAAAAGGAATCTGAAGACAGTGGGTCTCAATCTTCCTCTATTCTATCAACATAAACTGGACCTTTAACCAAGTTCCCAACAAGGGGAATTTTGTTCTCCAGGTGACATTTGATAATGTCTAAAGATAGTTTTGGTTGTCACACTGCAGGGAAGCTAAGCTACTGGTATCTAAACAAGCCAAGGATGCTGATCAATGCCCTACAAACAAGGCTCAGGACCACTCCCCACACCAAAAAAAATACTCAACCCCAAATGTTAACACTGCCAAGGTCGAGAGCCCTGCTTAACCCCTACCATCCTTCTTAAGAGGGACACAGATCAGTGAAAAATACCAATTTATAATAATAAGCTGAGCCTACAAACCCAATTCTATTTAACATATATAAACAAAGTATTTTTGGTACTTTTAATAAACTTTTCTAGGAATATACAATGTATATTGTACACAGAATATAGCATTATTAACCTTGATAAATCACAGAAGAAATGTACTTTGTAATTTCAGAACTTTACCAAGAATTCTTTACCACTTAAGGAAGAGACCAGTTATGAAATCTAAGTTGCCAATACATCGTAACTATATTGGCCCATCGGTGGCTATCATCTTCATGGTGACTCTACGATAGAAAGATATACAGCTGTTTCACTTCTATTCCATTTACATTCTAGGATAACTGCCTGAGCATTTATACATTTTTGAATCTTTTTTTTTTTTTTTTTGAGACAGAACCTTGCTCTGTTGTCCAGGCTGGAGTGCAGTGGCACAATCTAGGCTCACTACAACCTCCACCTTCCAGGTTCATGCGATTCCTGTGTTTCAGCCTCCCAGGTAGCTGGAATTACAGACACGCGCCAGCATGTCCGGCTAATTTTTGTATTTTCAGGAGAGACGGGATTTCACCATGTTGACCAGGCTGGTCTTGAACTCCTGACCTCAAGTGATCGCCTAAAGCAGGCCTCCCAGAGTGCTGGGATTACAGACATGGGTCACCGCACCTGGCTGAAATAAATTTTTAAACCATAAAAAATATATTTTAAAGCACAAAAATATTTTTTCATTTATTCTTTACATTACACAGGGTATTACACTGACTTTTTAAGGAAGTATGTGTATCAGTAGGTTATATTATCTACGAACTTTATTTCACAAAAGCAAAGATGATGTTACAAATCATTTGTTATAAGAAGTGTTCACTGACTTTGGGAGGCCAAGGCAAGCAAATCACCTGAGGTCGGGAGTTTGAGACCAGACTGACCAACATGGAGAAACCCCGTCTCTACTAAAAATACAAAATTAGCCAGGCGTGGTGGCATGCCTATAATCCCAGCTACTCGGGAGGCTGAGTCAGGAGAATCACTTGAACCCGGGAAGCAGAGATTGTTGTGAGCCAAGATTGCACCATTGCACTCCAGCCTGGACAACAAGAGCGAAACTCCATCTCAAAAAAAAAGGTGTTCACTGAATCTGGTGAAACAAAAGCCACTCTAGGAAAAAAACTAAAGTCCTTCCCACAATCTTTGTCTTTGCTATTCCCTCTGCCTGGATACTCGCCTTACAGTCCCACACGTGGACACTATTCTGACCCTTGGCAAGGCTAGCTCCACCCCATTTTTCCTGTTTTGGCTCACTTCACCTTTTTTCAGAGGTTGTATCTGAACTTCACCACCCCCACCTTACCATAGAGCTCATTTATTTTCTTCCTAGCATTTCATACAATCTGCAACATTTTCAAATTTTGTATATTGTCCCCCATTTCAGAATGGAAGCTCTATAAAGACAGGGACTGGTCTATCTTACCCCTATATTTAGCAAAATGACTAGGGCACTTAGGAGGAGACCATTAAATATTTCTTGAATAAACAGGCTTACAAATAAACATTAATAAACTGTAACAAAAATCCCAGAAATTGTTAACAAGGGAATAAAAAGACAACAGAGAATAAGAGAATGAAAATAAATTATACCATTTCCAAGTAAATGATGGGGAGATTGCAACATATAATAAAGACAGTAAATGTAAAATGACAGTCAGAACTGATTCAAAAGTTAAAGCCAGCCATATGCCATCTAGAAAGGAAATACTTAAAACAGCAACAAAAAAATACAGACAGAAAGTAAAAGATGGGCAAAAATATATCAAATTTTTTAAAAAGCCAGAGGTTATGAGAGTCAGATGGGATAAAGCCGGACATCAAGGAAAAGAACATTAAATACAATCAAGGGGGACACATTATAATGATTTTGAACACAATTCTTTAATAAACTATGACTGCCAAGAATGTTTATAAACTAAAAACTCTGCATGAAAATATAAAAAGCAGTAACTACAGGAAAAATAAAAACATAGAAGTTGTGAGAGATTCTGATGTTTGCTCAGTCACTGCTTAGATCAAGTAGTCAAAAATAAATATGTATGTATATGGCGATCTGATAGATTATATTTTCTGTTAAAATGAAAACACAACAAACAACAGAGATAAAATAAGTAGTTCACAAAGAAATAAGGAAAGAACAAATACAAAAGCGCGCCATAAATAGAGAAAGTAACAGTGAGAAAATTAAGTCCGAGGGCCACGCTCTGAAAAACCGCACACTATTAAATTTGAAATTTTAAAAAGAATGATTTTGTAGAAAAACACAAAATTATCAAAATTGACTCACAAGAGAGAAAACTTAAGGACATAAGCAAATAAAACATTAAGAATGTTGCCAAGAAAGCAACTAGCCAGATACATTCATGGGTATATGCCTTCACATTTTTAAAGAATCTACTATTCTCATAAGGAATGAGGGGGGGAGAGGAAGAAAAACTACTTTTCTTTTTATGAACCCAGCATAATAACCATAACCAAAATCTGACAAAGCACACAAAAAAGAAAAGTGACCATACTGAAACAATTGTCCTAAATACATTAATATAAAAAATCTAGAAATACATGAAGCCAAAGAAAGGTTATCTAGGAGTGTAAGGATGGTTAAATATTAAGAAACCTAGCAGTACATTTCACCATATATTAAATAAGTTAGCAACAACAAAGATCTGAAAAGATGCAAAAATATTTTCTCAATTTACTTCTGCATTATCTTCCTGATTTCTATGGCTACTTCATTAAAATAAAAAATACATAGCCAATGTATAAGATATGTAAAGATATTTGCTTCAGCATTGTTAACTATTTTAAAACTCATTAATCAGGTACACACAGTGGAATACGAACCAGCCATACATCATTATGGAGTATCTGTAATGCTGAGAAAGCAAACTAAAAGAATAAACATCAAATTGTTTACAGAACTTGTTCCTGATTATGTAAGATTTAACTACCAAGCATATGTTATCACAAGACACGCATCACATATCCATGATGCATGTTTAATTTCTGTATCACATATGCTGGAGTTTAATATTACTATTTTACTCTATGTATTTCTAGATTGTTACTGTTTTCTAGGGGGAGAAAGTGAAAATTCTCATTTTGCCCCTATAAGCTATGCAATAAGGAAATAGAAAAGAGTTTAGGCCAACAAAGGCCATATAAAATGAGAAATGAAAACAGAGGTAATATTAAGGAAGTATAGATAAAAAATACACAAACAGGAAAAAGCAAAGTTAAAACAACGGTATCCACAGAAAGAGCACACAAGCGACAGAAAGTGACAGCTTAGCATGCAGATTACAAGAACACCTGGGCTTCCCACTGCTAAATACACAGTGTACTCCTAAAATAACCCCAAAGAAATACTATTAAGAATTTCTAGAGCTTCATGTACACTCTTACAGAGCTACTGCAATCTCTTTCCTATCAACCACCCGCCTCAAGTTAAACATCTGCTTATACAACAGACATGCTACGCTATGCTGCCATCTGCAGAGCAGACTTAACACTAAAATTCCCACTGAGAACATTTAAATATGTTTGTTGAAGGCATCAAAGTAAATGATGGAGAAACTAAAACTTAACTAGAGATATAACTATACTGAGAGAAGAGAGATAGGTATAGGAAAGAGAAATGACAGTAAGTCACACAAAGTTTAAAGTTGAAAAAAAAATCAAGAAACAATAGCATAAGCATATTATTAGCAATTGGGAAAAAACTGAAGAATCCAAAATAAAACTAGTTAAGTTGTTGCCACAAAAGAAAGGGACTGCAGCTAGAGAAGGGAAAGGCACATCTGCCTTTTAGTATAGGCTCTTACTCTCTATTTGAACTTGTAATATTTGTGATAGGTTTTTTTAAGTACTGGAAATATTTTTCAAAATGAGTTAATTATACCTAAGAATAAAGGAATCGGTTATTTCTTAGATTTTTTTTTTGAGCTCAGAAATATCTTAAATGGTTTTTAACTTTCTTTTTAAAGGCAGAGTCTCACTCTGCCACCCAGGCTGGAATGCAGTGGCACAATCAGCTCACCGTAACCTCCAACTCCTGAGTTAAAGCTATACTCTTGTCTCAGCTTTGCGAGTATAGCTGAGACCACAGGCATGCACCACCAAGCCTGGCTAATTTTTCAGTTTTTAATAGAGATAGGGTCTCACTTTTTTGCTCAGGCTGGTCTTGAACTCCTGGCCTCAAGCGATCCTCCTGCCTTGGCCTCTGAAAGTGCTAGGATTAGAAGCATGGGCCACCATGCCCAGCCTTAAATGTTTTTAAAAGCAAGAAATATAAAAATTAGCATAAAAGCAACATTGCAAGTAATGAAGACTAAAAGCAATATAAAAATCGCCAGGCAGTACTGAAGTCTTTGTTCAACAGGCACCTATCACTACAATGGATAGCATAAGTTCACTACATACTTGCTTTGTTATATAAAAGCTTATTAGAAACAACAACATCAAAGAACTGGAATATTCTGCACATTTTTATTTAATTAACATTTATTGTGAACCAATTACATGTAAGGTACTCAATTGGGATTTTCACAAAAATACAATTTCCTAAAACAAGTTCAGGGAAACTAAAGCCCTATCTACCAGAACCACAAGCCTGGGTATCTATAGACAGATAACAAAAGGAAAACTTAAGGTTACTGCACAAATCACAAAATCAATTAAATTGATGTTCAATTATTTTCCTGCCATTTTATAAAACTTCAAAAGTAATACAAATTTACAGTAAAACACCACCACCACATTTGCTAAAATGGCAATTGGTACTTGAATAATACATTTTTCATCACTAAACCCTTGTTTAATTAATGACAAATTACTGACAAAAATCTAAAACTAAAGTCCAAACATAAGTATCATATACTTAGTAAGAGATTCAATATACAGCTTAGCATCCAACTCCACAATATCCAGAAAGAAAAACATCATCTCCTTCCTTATTCAATTTGATAATTGAAAGATTCATAAGGTAAGAGAACACTATTCACCAATAAAGTTTATTCTTTTTCCCATCCTGTATCAAGCTTTTGTATCAGGATATGAACTTACATTTGTAAAAGTCTAAAGATAAAGAAATAAACCCGTTTGGTACAGTTGAGCTATAAACATAAGAAATCCTGAACTGCGACTGTAAGTATAACTAACCTAAAATCTTTCAAATCACATATTTCAAATTGCATTCTAAGAAACAATATGTTAGACACAGGGGCCACTGGCTGTGTTCTAAGAGATGATAATGCTAAAAAAGCAGTATTATAAGATTTAAATTATAATTGTATTATAAATATTAATTTTATCACCCTAAAATTGTAATATACTTGCAAACTAAAGTATAATACAGAAAAGCTCACCTTCATCCACAGAAAACTGACAGCTCTTATCATTGAAGAAAAGTATTTTCTTCTTATCGGGACGATTTACAAATAGTATCTGGTCCCCCAAAGCCTTAAAGATAGATAAAATAAAGATTTTTCAGTTAACTCCAAATTACCTCACCAAAAAAAAAAAAAAAAATTTAAACAATAAAGGACTTTCATTTCCTTAACACATTCAGTATACCACCATAGGGTCCACTGGACCCAATTTTAGTTTTAGTTTTGTTTTTAAGAGACTCCACCCAGACTGGAGTGCAGCTCACTGCAGCCTCAACCTCCCAGGCTCAAGCAATCCTCCCACCTCAGCCTCTGCAGTAACTGGGACCACTAGTGCGTTGCCACCACACCTAGCTAATGTTTTTTAATTTTTTGTAGAGAAAGGGTCTCACTATGTTGCCAGGGCTGGTCTTGAACTCCTGGGCTCTAGCGATCTTCCCACTTCAGCCTCCAAAAGTACAGGGAATACAGGTGTGAGCCACTGCACTCAGCCCCAATTTTAGTTTTTGAGTTTCTTTCTTGAGTAGTTCAATTTTTTAAAAATTGGTATTTCCAGACTTGTATTCTTAGAGGTCTTCCAAAGAACAAAAATAATATGTGTTTCACTTAAAACAGAAAATTCAATCTTTGTTGCAATTACTATTTGGGTCCATGGGACTCTTTCACTAATCTAAGACACATAATAGAATCTTGGTGTTCTTACTTTTCCACTACCTTGAGATATTTTGCTACTTACTCATCATTACCCATCAATTATTTCCAATTGTGCTTTTAAAATGCTAAAATAATAAGAAAATAGAAGAATGATTAAATCATCTAGAAATGTGATGCAACGGTGAAATACATGGGCATCCTTCAGTTTTCTCACTGCATTGCCCAAAGGATTACATTACACCTTTTCAAGAAGATATAAAAGATTGGAAGAGTCTTCTTGTTGTCTTTTAACTTTTATTGAGTACACCTGACAAAAAAAATTTTGTATTTTCTACCCTTGAGAGCAAAGACAAGAAAACTGACCAAAGACATTTCACAATTATTAGATGAATCAAAATATGAATGCAAAAAGCCAAATAGCAGCACTCTAGACTATCTGGCAAAAATTCATCATAGGAATAAAGTCTCAAGCTATGGAGTCTTTAGATGACAATAACTCAAGTGAAGATTCTCAAGCTTAAG
The DNA here is from genome assembly GCF_028885655.2 of Pongo abelii. Lineage (NCBI taxonomy): Eukaryota > Metazoa > Chordata > Mammalia > Primates > Hominidae > Pongo > Pongo abelii. The sequence goes on from NC_071992.2 coordinate 32,443,100, forward strand.
AATCAACAAGCGAACAAAATGCTTCTCAATACAAAATGGAAACGATATTTTCGTCCCGTTATTCACCAGGAAGATTATCACACAGTATTTTGTGACAAGAATCTTTATCATCTCACTTTGCTAAAAGGATATATGACAGTATTCTTCTTTTTGATGTGTTTTCCAAAAATTACTTGACACAGAAGTTTGCTGTGTTAAATTCTTACTAAAATCTCTAATAAAGCTGTTTTCATCATCCCATTATTCTTACTTATGTAAATTATTCATAAAATGACTTAAAGTAGCTTAAAAATAATAGTCCACTAGATTGAGGTGGTAAAAGGTGATAACCACAGGATGAGCAACCCAAATCCCAAAATCTCGAATCCAAAATCCAAAACTTTTTGAGTGCTGACATGACATGCCAAAGAAATACTTACTGGGGGCCGGGTGCGATGGCTCACACCTATAATCCCAGCACTTTGGGAGGCCGAGGTAGGAGGATCATTTGAGGTCAGGAGTTTTTTTGTTTGTTTGTTTGTTTTGAGATGGAGTCTCACTCCATCACCCAGGCTGGAGTGCAGTGGCGCGATCTCGGCTCACTGCAAGCTCCACACAGTGGCCCACGCCATTCGCCTGCCTCAGCTTCCCGAATAGCTGGGACTACAGGCGCCCGCCACCATGCCCGGCTAATTTTTTGTACTTTTTAGTAAAGACAGGGTTTCACCATGTTAGCCAGGACAGTCTCGATCTCCTGACCTCGTGACCCACCCACCTCGGCCTCCCAAAGTGCTGGGATTACAGGCGTGAGCCACTGCACCTGGCCAAGGTTAGGAGTTTTGAGACCAGCCTCGTCAACGTGGTGAAACCCCATCTCTACTAAAAATAGAAAAATTAGCTGGACATGGGGGCAGGTGTCTGTAATCCCAGCTACTTGGGAGGCTGAGACAGGAGAATCTCTTAAACCCAGGAGACAGAGGTTGCAGTGAGCTGAGATCATGCCACTGCACACCAGCCAGGGCAACGTAAAGAGACTCCGCCTCAAAAAAAAAAAAAAAAAAAAAAGAAAGAAAGAAAGACAGACTCACTGGAGCATTTTGGATTTCAGATTTTCAGCTTTGGAATGTTTAACTGGTATAATGAAAATATACCAAAATTTGAAAAAAATCCAAAATCTGAAACAGTTCTGGTCCCAAGCATTACAGGTAAGGGACAGTCAAATTGTACATACATAAAATAAATGAAAGAACCTGAAGGCATTGCTAAAAAAAATTAAAGACATGAATAAATGAAAAGAATTCTGTGCTCATGTATTAAAAAACAATACAGTTACGATGGCAATATTACCCAAAGTTACCTATTCAATGTAATCCCTATCAAAATCCCAACGGCATTTTTTTGCAGAAATGGAAAAATCCATCCAAAAATTTGTATCAAATCTCAAGGACCTCAAAAAGCCTGAAATGGTTTAGATCTGTGTCCCTATCAAATCTCATGTCAAACTGTAATCCCCAATGTTGGAGGTGGGGCCTGGTGGGAGGTGACTGGTATAAAGGTGGATTTCCCTCTTGGTGCTGTTCTCCTGATAATGAGTTCTCATGAGATCTGGTCATTTAAAAGTGTGTGGCACCTTCCCCACTCTCTCTTGCTCCTGCTCTGGCCATGTAAGATGAGCCTGTTTCCCCTTCACCTTCTGCCATGATTATAAGTTTCCTGAGACCTCCCCATAAGCTGAGTAGACACCAGCATCATGCTTCCTGGAGAGCCTGCAGAACCTTGAGCCAAATGAATCTCTTTTCTTTATAAATTATCCACTTTCAAGCATTCCTTTATAGCATTGCAAGAATAGACTAATACATAGCCAAAACAATCTTGAAAAAGAACAAAATTGGTGATCTCATTCTTACTGATTTCAAAATATATTACAGAGCTACATTAATCAGGCCAGGTGCAGTGGCTCACACCTGGAATGCCACCACTTTGGGAAGCCGAGGGTGGGTGGATCACCTGAGGTCAGGAGTTCGAGACCAGCCTGGCCAACATGGTGAAACCACATCTCTACTAAAAATTAAAAAATTAGCTGGGTGTGGTGGTGTGTGCCTGTAATCCCAGCTAATCAGGAGGCTGAGGCAGGAGTACTGCTTGAACCTGGGAGGCAGAGGTTGCAGTGACCCAAGATTGCATCACTGCGCTCCAGCATGGGTGACAGAGCATGACTCTGTCTCAAAAAAAAAAAAAAAAAAGCTACATTAATCAAAACATTGTAGTGCTGGCATGAAGAAAGACATATAGGCAGAATGGAGGGCCCAGAAATAAACCTTCACATATATGGTCAAATGATCTTCCACATGAGTACCAAGACTAAGACCATTCAATGGGCAAAGGACGGTCTCTTCATCAAGACACTGGGAAAACTGGATATCCACATGAAAAGGAATAAAGTTGGACTCTTATACCATATACAAAAATTAACTCTAAATAAATACCTAAATATAAGACCCAAAACTATAAAACTCCTAGAAGAAAACATAGGACAAAAGCTTCATGACATTATATTTGGCAATGATTTAAACATGACACTAAAGGCACAGGCAACAAAATCAAAAATAGACAAGAGTGCAGCAAACTCAGAAACTGGCAAATTAAAGGGCACAATCAACAGAGTAAAAAGGCAACCTACAGAATGGGAGAAAATATTTGCAAATCATGTATCTGGTAAGGAATTAATATCCAGAATATATTTTTTAAAACCACAATTCAACAACAAAAATACAATGGACTATTATTCAGCTTTAAAAAGGAAGAAAATCCCGTCGCACGTACAACATGGATGAACCTTGAGAATATTATGCTAAGTGAAATAAGCCAGTCTTGGAAAAAGATTCCAAGATTCCAAGCAAAAGGGCTAAGGCTAGAAGAACAGAAGAGACATATCATATGCTACCTGCTGTAGGACAGACAAGGTTTGGAGTAATTGCCCACTTAACCACAAAACAAAACAAATAGAAACACTCTTGGGAGGAATGTAACAGAATCCTGAGTCTTTACACATATTAATATAATCCACAAGGTCTAAGACCCAACAGAAATGTATCAGATATATGAAGAAACAGGAAAATATGACCCATAAAAGAGACAGTCAATGCAGACCAGCTCTAAGATGACTCGGCTGTTAGAAGAATTTTAAAGCAGCTATAAGAAATCATACTTAAGGGTGTAACAAAAGATACTTGTCACGAATGGAAAAAAAAGAAAACAAAATTCAGCAAAGAAACAGAAACCAGAAGAAAAATTTACAAAGAAAGACTAGAACTGAAAAATACAATTAAAAAATTCACCAACTGGGCTTAACAAGTTGGAAGTGAAGAAGAAAAGTGAGTGAACTTAACAATGAATTAATAGAACAGAAAAAAAATTGAAATAAATAAACAGAGCCTCAGGGACTTGTAGTACAATACCAGAAGATCTGACATGTATAATTCCATTACCAAGAAGAAGAGAGAAAAGGGCAAGTTTTCTTCTACAGGTAGCAAAATGAATGAACCTGCTTAATAAGTTAACATTAATAATTAGCAACTGTGACAAATGGAAACAAGCAGCTTTCCCCAGTGAGTTTCAAATTTAAACTGGAAATGTCATCTGTATCAGTAGGACTTTCACATATGGCCCCTTTAGGACTTCAAAATAGTCAGGTTATTAACCAATGCTTTCATGTTTTAATGCCTCTAGTTCCTCAGGTAAGGAACACCTACTAGTATTACACAAGACACTCTTATTTACAAACAGAGCTTACAAGAGAAACTCTACTGCCTTTGAGGAAAATTTTCCAGAAATATCCTGAACAATCAAACAATCATATAGCAACAGCAACAAGAACCCATCAAAGTTACACAGAGATGGCTGCTCCCTTTCCTGCTAGGTGGCACGAGACATATTTCAAACCTTCAAGTGGCTCACTGTAACCCCATGTGTATATAATAGAAGCTGTAAAAACAATTGTAAAATGTTTGATATTTTTAAAACCAAGAAGTCATTATTCATTCAAATTATATTAAGACATAGAAAGAAAAGAGAGATTACCTTGACAGCTTTCTGGGAATTGGGCAGTGCTTCTTCTATGTCTTCTAAAAGAATTCCTCCTAATCCTCGCTGGTCATGCTGATCTAAGAGCCTAAGTAGGGCCTTCTTATCTCTCACGTTGTACTTGGGCTTAAAAGCATACTTCCCATCTATTACTTCAATTTTGGGATTGTTGACTAAAGCCTGTAACAGTGATACAATCGGAATATATTAACAAATGGAACATAAATATGTTTTTTTTTTTTTTTGAAACGGAATCTTGCTCTGTCGCCCAGGCTGGAGTGCAGTGGTGCGATCTCAGCTCACTGCAACCTCCGCCTCCCGGGTTCAAGCAATTCTCCTGCCTCAGCCTCCCTCTCCTGCCTCCCTCCCTCTCAGCACCTGGGACTGCAGGTGTGCACCACCACACCCAGCTAATTTTTGTATTTTTAGTAGAGATAGGGTTTCACCACGTTGGCCAGGCTGGTTTTGAACTTCTGACCTCAGGTGATCCACCCACCTCAGCCTCCCAAAGTGCTGGGATTACAGGCGTGAGCCACTGCACCCAGCCCATATATACATTCTTAATTCTACTAATTATTTTAAAATACAACACTAGCCGATGCAGTAGCAAATTAAAAGTACCTTATGAATACAAACTGGCAGGCCTAAAATCCTGGACGTCCAGGATTCCAGAACAGTAGATCAGCACGGTGCTCACTTTTTATAAAAGAAACTGTGTTTTATTTACATAAATTCTTTGAGGAGAAATAAACCATTTTATCACAACTACTTTGAAAAAAGCTGAACCCATATTCTTCTAGTAGTCAAAATGTGTAGGAATCAATAAAACACCTACAAATATTAATAGACAAAGTGAACTGAGTAGTGCCCACTCCACCTGCAAAGTACAGCTTATCACATACTGGCATTATAAAGTAAGGAACATTACCCTTACTAGTCACTGGTCTTCCCCATCTGCTATCAACTGGCAATGGCAGCTGTGGAAGGAACTGAAAAGGACCAGACTAGTGCATACAAGAACTTTACCTATAATGTCAGCTTGAGAATGAAAAACTGAGTAGGAATGCAGGAATTACTGAATATAATTATTTTTCTAGTCAGTTCTGTTGTACAGCTAGTATCAGAAGGAAAGCTCTTCAAAAAGAGCCACCCTATATATTTTCTTCTGCAGCTGCCAGCCTGACCCTGAAAGGAGAAAGAGAAGAAACACAGAAAGAAGAAAAAAGAGAGAATAGAATAGTAAAATGATCAAAGTCATTGTTAACTAAATGTTGGTAGTCTATGAATTCTCAAGGTTAGCTAAACCAGCAAATTTAAATGTGGATTACCATTGTCTGTATATCACTAACACAATGAACTACAATTATACTGATTAACGGTCATGTTACATTATAAAAGTCAAGACCTGTATTTTGCTTGGTAAAAAAATTAATGAACTGTATGTTAGGAATTTTACATTTGGTTTCTAGAATCTATCTCTGGTCCTAGAAAGTAGTGTTCTTAGTTTTCACTTCATATTTAAGAGTGGTAAACATTTGAATTTTTAAATGCTATTCATTTCCAAATTAGCATGGTCACTGACTGCGTTGGGGTTTCTTCAAATGATGTATGTTCATACACAGCATTTGTGACTTTTTTTCCACATCAAGCCATAATAGCAGTAATTGTGCAACAAAATATCTTCCTATCCCTGCAGTACCTTATGCTTTAAATTTTCTAAAACAAAAACAATTCAATTTACAAGCATACAAACCATAAATCTGGCAATACAAAATAAGCATTAATCTGTAAAAACATAAGTCGAATTGGTACAATGACTTCTTTACAACTATTACACAGAAGTCTTACCTTTAACATTTTGAAATAGATAACATAAAATTATATGAAAACCAACAAATCAATCTTATAAATGTGTACATTCAAAAAACAAAGACCCTACACCATTTATTTTAAGAAAAAGTAAAAAGCATTATCAGATTTCACCATATTAAAACATTCTAGGCAATGCGCGGTGGCTCATGCCTATAACCCCAGCACTCTGGGAGGCCGAAGTGGGCCAATCACTTGAGGTCAGGAGTTCAACACCAGCCTGGCCAACATGGTGAAACCCCGTCTCTACTAAAAACACAAAAATTAGCCTGGCATCGTGGCGCATGCCTGCAGTCCCAACTACTCGGGAGGCTGAGTCAGCAGTGAGCTGAGATCATGCCACTGCGCTCTAGCCTGTGCAACAGAGCAAGACTCTGTCTTAAAAAAAAAAAAAAATTCTAGTTACAGAAAATCTCTCTTGATAATCAACTAAATTCTTACCTCAGTCATTAGCCATTGTTTCTGCTTGAGTCCAATATCTAAATGTTGTGTTTCATCCAAAATTTCATCTAAGGTTAGAGGATGCGTATCTCCTCGCTGATGCCGTGTCTATCAAGTGAAGAAATTGTTATTAGAAGACAGTTTTAAAATGCTAGATGCATTAAATCATAGTTACATGTAAACAAACCTTCAGGAATGAAAAACATGTATTATTCCAGGTAGCATAATTATAGTGACAAAGAGCCATAGACTACGAAATCAGAATGGGGTTGAAACTCATTGCTCTATAAAATCAAAAGATAAACTGACAAAAAAAATATGCAACTAGTATCACCAAGAGCTATATTCTTCCTAACATTTCAAGAGCTTCAAAAACCTAACAAAATAGACCAGGCACGGTGGCTCATGGCTGTAATCCCAGCACTTTGGGGGACTAAGGCAGGTGGGATCACTTCAGGTCAGGTGTTCGAGACCAGCCTGGCCAACATGGTGAAACCCCATGTCTACTAAAAATATAAAAATCAGCTGTGCATGGTGGTGCATGCTTGTAATCCCAGCTACTTGGGAGGCTGAGGCAGGAGAATCGCTTGAACCTGGGAAGAGGAGGCTGCAGTGAGCTGAGATCATGCCACTGCACTCCAGCCTGGGAGACAGAGCAAGACTCTGTCTCAAAAAAACATAAAACTAACAGAAAATGACCCAAAGACAGAAACGCACAGATTGCAAAAAATGACCTTAAACATAGGAAAAGACACTCAACTTTCACCAAATAATCCTATTTCTAGAAGCTTATCCTACAGAAATACCAGTACCACACAGAAAAGTGACTTATGGTCACTGTAGCATTGTTCATAAAAAGAAAATATTAGAAATAACCCAAGCGTCCACAATTAGAAGACAGATTAACCACAGCACATCCATTCCACTATACAGATGTTCACAAAGTAAATGTAAAAGTTCTCTATGTGCTAATTTGAAAAGATGTCCAAGACAAATTAATAAGTAAAAAAAATATGTATCATGCCTATCCAATGAAAACACACACACACACGTAGATACCAAAAGCTAGACAGGATGCAAAGGAACAGGAGCTGTCATTCATTGCTGGTGAGTGTGCAAAATGGTACAGCCACTGTGGAAGACAGTTCAGCAGTTTCTTACAACACTAAAACACACTCTTACCATTCGATCAATCTAGCAATCATGATCCTTGGTATTTACCCAAATGAGCCAAAAAATTATGTATATACAAAAATCCACTAAGGATGCTTATTATAGCTTCATCCATAATTGCCAAAAGCTGGAAGCAACCAAGATGTCCTTCAGTAGGTGAGTGGGTGAATAAACTGTGGTATTATCCAGACAATGGAATACTATCCAGTGCTAAAACGAAATGAGCTATCAAGCTATGAAAAAAACATGGAGAAACCTTAAATACGTATTACTAAGGGAAAGAAGCCAATCTGAAAAGGATACATACTGTATGGCTCCAACTACTGACATTCCGGAAAAGGCAAAAACCATGGAGACAATAAAAAGTTTAGTGGCTGCAGGCCAGATGCAGTGGCTCACACCTGTAATCCCAGCACTTTGGGAAAACGAGGCAGGCAGATCACAAGGTAAGGAGATCGAGACCATCCTGGCCAACATGGTGAAACTCCATCTCTACTAAAATACAAAAAATTAGCCAGGCGTGGTGGCATGCGCCTGTAGTCTCAGCTACTCAGGAGGCTGAGGCAGGGGAATCACTTGAACCTGGGAGACGGAGGTTGCAGTGAGCCAAGATCAAGCCATTGCATTCCAACCTGGCAACAGAGCAAGACTCTGTTTAAAAAATAAATAAATAATTAAAAAAATAAAAAATTAAAAAAAGTTTAGTGGCTGCCAAGGGTTGAGGGGAGAGAAGGATGAACAAGCAGAGCCCTGAGAATTTTTAGGGCAGTGAAAATACTCAGTAGGATACTAAAGTGGTGGACACAGGTCATTATACACTTGTCCAAATCCACAGAAAGAACAACACTAAGGGTGAACTCACGTAAACTATGGACTTTGAGTGGTAATTTGTCAATGTAGGTTCATCAACTGTCACAAATGTACTCTTCTGGTGCAGGATGTTAATAGTGGAGGAAGCTGTGGGGGGATGGGTAGGGAATGGATGAGAATTCTGTATTTTCCAATCAATTTTGCTGTGAACCTAAAACTGCTCTAAAAAAATAAAGTGTTTTTTAAAGTAAATAAGAAAAAAGTATGTATGTTAAACATATGCACTACGAACCCTTGCATATAGGGAAGAGTAGAAATAAGTATACATTTGAACTTTGTTTCTGCATAAAGAACCACTGGAAAAAAAATCACAAGAAACTAATAAAAGAGGCTACCTGTAGGAAGCACAAGAGGAGAGAAAATGAGTAGGATGACAGGTGAGAACAAGACTCCTTCATTGAACCTTATTATACAACTTTACTTTTTGTACAAAGAGATATGTTATTTATCCACAACAAAAATAACTCTTCAAAAGAAAAAAAAAAACCCAAGCTCCAAGTTCCCTCACATTGAGCAGGTTACTGAACCTCACTGGGCTTCAGCCAGGCCCTGGAAAACTAAATAACCACTTCTCCAAACTAGAAGATACAGACAGCAGATAGAGACATAAGCTTAACACACCACACAAAAGAACCATTCGTTGAGCATTTGCTGTTAATTCATTCACTTATTCATTCAAATATTTAGTGGTAACTACTATGTGCTGAGAGTACAGCAATGAGACATACAATAAAATGCAAACTACTTCTGCCTTTAAGAGCTCCCAATAGAGGGGAGAAGATAAACATACAAGCTACAAAAGTTAGATATGGCCGGGCATAGTGGCTCACATCTGAATCCCAGCAAATTGGAAGGTCAAAGTGAGCAGGTTGTTTGAACCCAAGAGATTGAGGCCAGCCTGGACAACATGGCAAAACTCCGACTCTACCAAAAAATTGCACATATACAAAAATTAATCAGGTATGGTGGCACACGCTTATAGTCCCAGTTCCTTGGTAGGCTGTAATGACTGCTTGAGCCCAGGAGGCAGACGCTGCAAGTGAGCTGTGGTCATGCCACTGCACTCCATCCAGCCTGGGTGACAGAACCAGATCTTGTCTCAAAAAAAAAAAAAAAAAGCTAGGTATACAACTATCTGTCAGGAAGGCATCTTCAATCAGAAGAAATGAAAGAGAAAACTGGACAGACCTTGAATGACGACATGATAACTAGAATACAGGGAAATGCCGGGCAGCTATAGTACATCACAGTGGTCTCCTACGTGGGGTGTACACACCCCAGCGGCACAAAAGTGGGTACCTCAGGATGATTCTTTAGAACATTTATTAACATTGTCTTTAATTTCCATTTAAAAGTTATGCTTTACTTAGGCTGGGCACAGTGGCTCATGCCTGTAATCTCAGCACTTTGGGAGGCTGAGGCGGGTGGATCTTGAGGTCAGGAGTTCAAGACCAGCCTGACCAACATAGTGAAACCTGTTTCTACTAAAAATACAAAAAATTAGCCGGACATGGTGGCACAAGCCCGTAATCCCAGCTACTCAGGAGGCTGAGGAAGGAGAATCGCTTAAACTGAGGAGGCAGAGGTTGCGGTGAGCCAAGGTTGCACTATTGCACTCCAGCCTGGGTGACAGAACAACACTCTGTCTCGGGGGGGGGGAAGAAAAAAAGTTACGCTTTACTAATAGTGAATATGTGGACTGACACATACTATTAGTAAAGTGGCTCCTTCGCTTCATGTCACGGCATCCACATTTCCAATCGTGACATGCATGGAGGAATCCTGAGGTGGGCCTGGGAATCCCACATGACAAAGGGCCCAGCATGCATGGCCTCGCTCATTCCTTCACTTTCAGGATTCTGCAACACAGTGAGACTGGCCTGTTATAAGATGGATTTAGGCAAATTTTTTTTTAAAGACCTTTCAAAGGTAGACATTGTACAATGGTTTCACAAAGCTGTAAGAAATGAATTACAAATTTCTCCTTACAAAAAGGCAAAATGTTTCAAATCTGCTCAATATTCTACGATTATAGCAGCTATTTATAGTTTGCTAACAATTATTTTAAAAATAATTAAAATAAGCCATCTGTTCCTTCAAAGTAAAGCTGGCATTTAATGATGTATAAAAGTAGCTGCTTTTTGAAATAAATTCATGCCATGGAAAGAGCATTTTGAAAAGACTGGGAAATATTTCCATCATTATGTGATTTCTGAGTTTAAAAGGTATAAGAATAAAAACTCATATCTACATATCTTAAAAATTTGATAAACTATTTTCTAACTTTCACTATTATTTTCTTTGAGATGGAGTCTCGCCTTATCACCGGGCTGGAGGGCAGTGGCACGATCTTGGGTCACTGCAACCTCCACCTCCCGGGTTCAAGTGATCCTCCTGCCTCAGCCTCCGAGTAGCTGAGACTATAGGCGTGTGCCACCACACCATGCTGATTTTTGTATTTTTAGTAGAGACGAGGTTTCACCATGTTGTCCAGGATGGTCTCGATCTCCTGACTTCATGATCCACCTTGCCTCAGCCTCCCAAAGTGTTGGGATTACAGGCATGAGCCACCGTGCCGTCTACTTCGATAGTTTTACAGTACTTTGAGTGCTGTTTTATAATCTTTATTTTTAAAAAGTCTTCCAGACAAAACTCTTCTATGAGTTTAAAATCAAAATTGTCAGTAATTTAAAAATTATAATCCATTTTGATATATTTTGCATAAACTGACTTTTTTTTTTTTTTTTTGAGACGGAGTTTCACTCTTGTTGCCCAGGCTGGAGTGCAATGGCATGATCTCGGCTCACCGCAACCTCCGCCTCCCTGGTTCAAGCAATTCTCCTGCTTCAGCTTCCCAAGTAGCTGGGACTACAAGGCGTGCACCACAACGCCTGGCTAATTTCTGTATTTTTAGTAGAGACGGGGTTTCACCATGTTGGTCAGGCTGGTCTCGAACTCATGACCTCGTGATCTGGCCACCTCAGCCTCCCATAGTGCTGGGATTACAGGTGTGAGCCACTGCGCCTGGCCAAACTGACAGACATATTTTTTTAAATGGGAGTTGAGTAGCCAAATTGTCAGGATTAAAATAAATCAGTGTCACAATTTTCTAACAATGATTTACGGCCGCCGAGTGAATAATGCATACCCTCCCTCCAAAAACATGCACATCCAAATCAACCTGTGGCTGTGTTACCTTGCATGACAAAAGGGACTTCATTGGCATGATTAAACCAAGGATCCTGAGATAGGAGACATTATTGCAGATTTCCAGGTGTCCCTTAAAAGGGAAAGAGGGAGGCAGGAGAGTCCAAGTGAATAGCAAGAGATGTGACAACAGAAGAGGATGGAGGAAGGACTATGAGTGAGGGAATGCAGGCGGCCTGTAGAAACTGACAGAGGAAAGAGATGCTCCCCTTTACGTCTCCAGAAGGAACCAAACCTGCCTATACTCTGACTTTAGCCCAGCAAGTCTGCCTTTTGGACCTCTGACTTCCAAAACTGGAAGATAACCAATTTGTGTTGTTTTAAGCCACTAAAGTTGTGGTAATTACAGCAGCAATAGGAAACTTACACACACACACACACACACACACACACACACACGTATACATACACACATTCATTCCTTTGAGCTCTATAAATCTTTGTTAAGGGTCTTTATTGCTATGACATCAATTAAAACCAAGGTTCCAAACAAACTAAACCTAAAAAGAGACCTTCATCACTTTGTAAGAAAAGGTTAAATGAAGATGTTTGACACAGCACTCATTCAATCATACTGCTTTCAGTCAGAAAAAAAGCTTCTTATATTGTTAAAAAAATTATTTTAAGATAGTGTATTTTACCTTTTATCTCTATCTTTTTCATTTCTTATTTTTGTATAATCTTATGACATATACAATGTATTGATAGAGTAATACACTAGTACATACATGTACAAACAGTAAGCTAAGAAAATTTTAATAGAGTTAGCCAAGCTGGGCACGGTGGCTCACATCTGTAATCCCAGCACTTGGGGAGGCTGAGGTGGGTGGATCACTTGAGATCAGTAGTTCAAGGCCAGCCTGGCCAACATGATGAAACCTCGACTCCACTAAAAACACAAAAATTAGCCAGGCGTGGTGGCACATGCCTATAATTCCAGCTACTCAAGAGGCTGAGGCAGGAGAATCGCTTGAGCCCAGCAGGCGGAGGTTGCAATGAGCCGAGATTACGCTACTGCACTCCAGCCTGGGAAACAGTGATATTACATCTCAGAAAAAAAAAAAATGAGGTAGCTAAGAAAAAACGGAGGAGAGCAGTGCAGTAGACTTTTGGATATATGGATCTGGAAGCACACAGCCTAAACTAGAAGGAATAATGGAGGTTACTTGTCTAAGGACAGCCAATACAAGCCTTTCAAAATATTTTTCCATATTCTCTGTTATCATTATTAAATTTGATCTATTTTCCTTTGTTTCTTTTATATTAAAAGTTTTTTTCCCCATTACAATCAAATACAAAATTACAAAAAGGCCAACCTAACCTGGAAATATAAGCAAATAAGAATACAGCTCAAGAAAAATAAAAAAATTACTAGCCTTGTATTATTGTTTTTAAATTAAAAATAAATGGAATTATTGGAATCAGAAAAAAATCAATGACAGAAGTAATAATCAATGCATGAAAGCCTAACCATTTTCACTGAGCTTTGTGAACACAGAAGCCAAAAACGCAACTATCAAGTTGCCAAGGGGAAGCTACTGGATCAAAATGAGTGATGAGCAATAAAAGATCAAGAGAAACTGAAAATCCCATCCCTTCCTCATAGATCAGGAATTAAAACGAAAGAGTGCTTACAGAGAGTACATACATAATGCCCTACAACTAAAGACTTGATATAGTTTTCAGCAAAGAAAACATCTTTGTTAAATTTCTTCCTAATTATTGGATGACTTTTGGTGTGCTACCTTTCGTATTTTATTTCGCTTTCTTATTTTTTTATTGCAAATTTGTAGAAATTGATTTTTGTAGACTGATCATTTGGTAACCTTACTGAATATACCTATTAATTCCGGTAGTTCCCAGATTCTTCTAGCTTTTCTACATACTTAATCACATCATCTACGGTTTTACTTCTTCCTTTCCAATTTTTATGTTACTACTTCCTTTATGCCTTACTGCACCAGGAAGAACTTCCAGTACAATACAGAATAAAAGGTATGACAATTTGGTATCCTTGTCTTTTTCCTGACCTAAAGAAAACACATTTGCTATTTCATCATTAAGTATGATGTTAAATCTAGGGGGTTTTTATATATATATTTTTTAATTATACTTTAAGTTCTAGGGTACATGTGCACAATGTGCAGGTTTGTTACATATGTATACATGTGCCATGTTGGTGTGCTGCACCCATTAACTCGTCCTTTACATTAGGTATATCTCCTAATGCTATCCCTCCCCCCTCCCCCCACCCCACAACAGGCCCCGGTGTGTGATGTTCCCCTTCCTGTGTCCAAGTGTATCGGGGAACCTGCCCCACTAATCATGTAGGTTCTTTTCTATTTTCCCTAAGCGTCCGCCGGTTTGAGAAATAAAGGGACAGCGTACAAAAGAAATAAATTTTAAAGCTGGGTGTCCGGGGCAGACATCACATGTCGGTAGGTTCCGTGATGCCCCACAAGCCGCAAAACCAGCAAGTTTTAATTAAGGACTTTCAAAAGGGGAGGGAGTGTAGGAATAGGGTGTGGGTCACAGAGATCACGTGCTTCACAAGGTAATAGAATATCACAAGGCAAATGGAGGCAGGGCGAGATCACAGGACCACAGGACCGGGGCGAAATTAAAATTGCTAATGAAGTTTTGGGCACCATTGTCATTGATAACATCTTATCAGGAGACAGGGTTTTGAGAGCAACCGGTCTGACCAAAATTTATTAGGCGGGAATTTCCTCATCCTAATAAGCCTGGGAGTGCTATGGGAGACTGGGGTCTATTTCACCCCTACAGCCTCGACCATAGAAGATGGCCACAGCCAGGGGGGCCGTCTATAGATCTACCCCCAGGCGCGTATTTGCTTTCCCAGGGATGTTCCTTGCTGAGAAAAAGAATTCAGCGATATTCTCCCATTTGCTTTTGAAATAAGAGAAATATGGCTCTGTTCCGCCCGGCTCACCAGCAGTCAGAGTTTAAGCTAATCTCTCTTATTCCCTGAACACTGCTGTTACCCTGTTCTTTTTTCAAGGTGCCCAGATTTCATATTGTTCAAACACACATGCTCTACAATTTGTGCAGTTAATGCAATTATCACAGGGTCCTGAGGTGACATACATCCTCCTCAGCTGACAGGATTAAGAGATTAAAGTAAAGACGACCATAGGAAATCACAAGGGTATTGACTGGGAAGTGTTAAGTGTCCATGAAATCTTCACAATTTATGTTTAGAGATTGCAGTAAACACAGGCATAACAAATTATAAAAGTATTAATTTGGGGAACTAATAAATGTCCATGAAACCTTCACAATCCACGTTCTTCTGCCATGGCTTCAGTCAGTCCCTCCGTTTGGGGTCCCTGACTTCCCACAACACAAGCGTTCTCACTGTTCAATTCCCACCTATGAGTAAGAACATGTGGTGTTTGGTTTTTTGTCCTTGCGATAGTTTGCTGAGAATGATGGTTTCAGTTTCATCCATGTCCCTACAAAGGACATGAACTCATCATGTTTTATGGCTGCATAGTATTCCATGGTGTATATGTGCCACATTTTCTTAATCCAGTCTATCATTGTTGGACATTTGGGTTGGTTCCAAGTCTTTGCTATTGTAAGTAGTGCCGCAGTAAACATACGTCTGCATGTGTCTTTATAGCAGCGTGATTTATAGTCCTTTGGGTATATACCCAGTAATGGGATGGCTGGGTCGAATGGTATTTCTAGTTCTAGGTCCTTGAGGAATCACCACACTGACTTCCACAATGGTTGAACTAGTTTACAGTCCCACCAACAGTGTAAAAGCGTTCCTATTTCTCCACATCCTTTCCAGCACCTGTTGTTTCCTGACTTTTTAATGATCGCCATTCTAACTGGTGTGAGATGGTATCTCATTGTGGTTTTGATTTGCATTTCTCTGATGGCCAGTGATAATGAGCATTTTTTCATGTGTCTGTTGGCTGCATAAATGTCTTCTTTTGAGATGTATCTGTTCATATCCTTTGCCCACTTTTTGATGGGGTTTTTTTTTCTTTAAAGTTTGTTTGAGTTCTTTGTAGATTCTGGATATTAGCCCTTTGTCAGATGAGTAGATTGCAAAAATTTTCTCCCATTCTGTAGGCTGCCTGTTCCCTCACATGGTAGTTTCTTTTGCTGTGCAGAAGTCCTTTAGTTTAATTAGATCCTATTTGTCTATTTTGGCTTTTGTTGCCACTGCTTTTGGTGTTGTAGACATGAAGTCCTTGCCCACGCCTATGTCCTGAATAGTATTGCCTAGGTTTTCTTCTAGGGTTTTTATGGTTTTTGGTCTAACATTTAAGTCTTTAATCCATCTTGAATTAATTTTTGTATTAAGGTGTAAGGAAGGGATCCAGTTTCAGCTTTCTACATATGGCTAGCCAGTATTCCCAGCACCATTTGTTGAATAGGGAATCCTTTCCCCATTTCTTGTTTTTGTCAGGTTTGTCAAAGATCAGATAGTTGTAGATGTGTGGTGTTATTTCTGAGGGCTCTGTTCTGTTCCATTGGTCTGTATCTCTGTTTTGGTACCAGTACCATGCTGTTTTGGTTACTGAGCCTTGTAGTATAGTTTGAAGTCAGGTAGCATGACGCCTCCAGCTTTGTTCTTTTGGCTTAGGATTGACTTCACAATGTGGGCTCTTTTTTGGTTCCATATGAACTTTAAAGTAGTTTTTTCCAATTCTGTGAAGAAAGTCATTGGTAGCTTGATGGGGATGGCATTGAATCTATAAATTACCTTGGGCAGTATGGCCATTTTCACGATATTGATTCTTCCTATCCATGAGCATGGAATGTTCTTCCATTGGTTTGTATCCTCTTTTATTTCACTGAGCAGTGGTTTGTAGTTCTCCTTGAAGAGGTCCTTCACATCCCTTATAAGTTGGATTCCCAGGTATTTTATTCTCTTTGAAGCAATTGTGAATGGGAGTTCACTCATGATTTGGCTCTCTGTTTGTCTGTTATTGGTGTATAAGAATGCTTGTGATTTTTGCACATTGATTTTGTATCCTGAGACTTTGCTGAAGTTGCTTATCAGCTTAAGGAGATTTTGGGCTGAGACAATGGGGTTTTCTAGATATACCATCATGTCATCTGCAAACAGGGACAATTTGACTTCTTCTTTTCCTAATTGAATACCCTTTATTTCTTTCTCCTGCCTGATTGCCCTGGCCAGAACTTCCAACATTACGTTGAATAGGAGTGGTGAGAGAGGGCATCCCTGTCTTGTGCCAGTTTTCAAAGGGAATGCTTCCAGTTTTTGCCCATTCAGTATGTTGAGAGTTGTTTTAGCATGAAGGGCTGTTGAATTTTGTCAAAGGCCTTTTCTGCATCTATTGAGATAATCATGTGGTTTTTGTCTTTGGTTCTGTTTATATGCTGGATTACGTTTATTGATTTGCGTATGTTGAACCAGCCTTGCATCCCAGGGTGAAATCTAGGTTTTTACAGTTACCCTCTTACCACTGGGTTTCTCAACCAGCATTCCACAAAACCCTAGGGTTCCACAAGAAATCGTGATTTTAAAAAATAAACATTTTTTAAATTTCTCACACCATGTGATGCTGGTGCTCACAGTAACAGGCAACTACTGAGCAGCCAAACTAACAGTTTCATAAGGAATCTTTTAGCACCATGTGGTAGTGTGCAAGTAGGGCTATGTTCATTTTGCTGAGGGCACTGTCTGTTGTTTTTTGTTTTTTTTTAAGGGACAGGGTCTCACTCTGTCGCCCAGGCAGGAGTACATGGCATGATCTCAGCTCACTGCAACCTCCACCTCCAGGGTTCAAACGATTCCTGTGCCTCAGCCTCCCGAGTAGCTGGGACTACACGCATGCGCCATCATACCCAGGTAATTTTTGTATTTTTAGTAGAGACGGGGTTTTGCCATGTTGGCCAGGCTGGTCTCAAACCCCTGACCTCAAGTCACCCATCCGCCTTAGCCTTCCAAAGTGCTAGGATTACAGGCATGAGCCACCGTGCCCAGCCTGCCACTATACGTTTTTGATGCAATAGGGGCAGTTAGGCCACTGATAATTGGTAAGCTCTATATGGCACAAACAAAAGCATAGTAGGCTGACAATGTCAGCAGCTCCCTTCCCAAATTACATCCTCCAACCTTCCTTCACACAGTGCCACTGACTTATAGGACCAAACAAACTCTACTGGTATAACAGAAAATCTAAGGAAAACATTCATTCTAAACAAGGAATTTTTACACACCAAGAGTCAACTGCCTCTTACCACTCTGAAATGTTGCAAAACATGGATTATGTAGCAATAAAAGTAAAATGTAGCCGGGCGTAGTGGCTCACACCTGTAATCCCACCACTTTGGGAGGCCAAGGTGGGCAGATCACAAGGTCAAGAGATTGAGACCATCCTGGCCAACATGGTGAAACCCCGTCTCTACTAAGAATACAAAATTTAGCCGGGCATGGTGGCACACGCCTGTAGTCTCAGCTACTTGGGAGGCTGAAGCAGGAGAATCGCTTGAACCCAAGAGGCGGAGGTTGCAGTGAGCCAAGATCGTGCCATTGCACTCCATCCTGATGACAGAGCGAGACTCCGTCTCAAAAAAGAAAAAAAAAGTAAAATGTATTGCGAAGTTTTCATATTTTTTGAAACTTTCTCAGTTACTATTCCCTTTAGTTTTATAACATATTAGCATCTATGTCTTATAAACATGTCTGACAGTCCAGTGTGATGATTTCTGAAGATACAATTTACGAGAGAAGAGAATTCCAAACCTAAGCCCAGGAACAATTCTAATAAGGCAAGTAATAAAGAACTATAATCTTCTGGGTCATTTTACTGCATCAGTGCAGCAAGAGAGAGAGAACAGCCTACCACTACAGTGAAAACTACTTATCAATGAACTTCACTAGGTTAGTAATACAAAGTGTCCTATTCCATTGTGCAGCATCTGTGGCAGACAATTTATGACTCCAGCAAAACTGAAAAATCACTGAAATAGAAATCACAGCTACTGGACAAGTCAAGGTACTTACTGGAATCTCAGAGTAAAGCTCTTCATTTTTGTTTTTGTTTTTAAATCACATTCAGTGAAAAAGCTCATAAAACACGTTATTAGTAGCAGAATTTATTGTCTAAAAAGGGGGTATAGTGGGTAGAATCACACCACTGATGGGAACCTAATCATGCCAGCATGTTAAATGACAGTGAGTAAAATGCACAGCATGAGAAACTGAAAAGGCCCCACTCTCAAACGGTGTAAGCTGACACACTGATGACATGTCACATGATGCTAAGAGGTTTAATAAACTGACAAACAGCTTGTTTATCCAGGCTGACAAACCAACATATTTCACTATGTATGTCTTGTAAATTTGTTTAAACAACACTGAATTTCAAGAAAAATTTTTGTGCTGCAAAAAAACTACCATAAACAAAGGGCATGACATTTTCAATGTGGCGTCTTCATATCTGGAAACAAGAAGTCCATCTTAGAGAAACTGCGTTGGCATCTACAGTGATGTTCCCCCATTAGTGACTGGCTCACGGCAAGGTTTTACCTCTCTTGCAAAAAAAAAAAAAAAAAAAAAAAAAACACCTCAGGACATTGCTTTTTTCAGAGAGGTACTAGCAAAAATCCTTGGAAATGAAATTTAAGATGTCTTGAATGGGCCAGGTGCAGTGGCGCACATCTATAATCCCAGCACTTTGGGAGACCAACACAGGAGGATTGCTTGAGGCCAGGAGTTTAAGACCAGCCTGGCAACATAGCGAGACCTCATCACTATTTTAAAAAAGTCTTGAATGATGTTTAAAAATGATTTGCTTTATTAAACATAGACCAGTATACTTGAGCACCTAAATCTCTTGCTACATACAGAAATCCAGTGGCTTAGCAGAGGAGGTATTCTCAACAGAACACTGAAGCTGAAAGCTGAATTACAGAAGTACTTTCAAGAAAATAGTAGGCCATCCTTTACTGAGTGCTTTGAAGATGAAGAGTGACTGCAGGAGCTAGCCTCTTAGCAGACTTTTTAAAATAATAGGAACCAGTTGAACAAGTTTAGAAAAAAATATTTTGACTTCAAGTGACAAGACATTGGATTTCAAAGGAAAACTGAATCTCTGGAAAAATCATGTGGCAAAAGAAATCTTGTAATGCTGTTTGGGCTTGAAAGTGAGGAAGGATACCAGCAACCCTGAAGCATTCTCGAAAACCACCTGGAAGAACTAAAACACAAAATTAAACAATACTTTCCCCCTCTTTCAACACAAATGTGAACCTGGGTAAAGGTTCCTTTCTTATCCCAAGCTTCTGCCCAACTGAGAACAAGTAAGTTGCCTACTTTGATCAGGTGAAAAAAGAAATCAAGTAGAAAATTTTAAAAAAGAAAAAAACTGAGGTTTCCTCTGCCTATACTACTGACTTGCACAAGAGCGGAGATCCTTTCTGGGGAATAGGGAGCAACCACACACACAAAGAGCAGACTAATAAGCTGGGCGAAATAAATGTAAAGACAAAAATATTCTCCTGTCAAAAGAGCGCTGACAATTATTATTAACTTATCATATCCACAACTTACTGATTAGGTTAATATATGTGAACTCGGAGGTATAGCAATTCTTTGCATGGGTTCTCTGAGACCTGAAAATTATTTCAAGGGTTCCTCCAGAGTAAGAAGATTGAGAAAGGCTGCTCTATTGCATTGAGGAACTTTGCCTCTACTAATTTGCTACAAGTTTTTATCATAAATTGGTATTAAATTTTACCAGAGGCCAGGCATGGTGGCTCACGCCTGTAATCCCAGCACTTTGGGAGGCCAAGGGAGGCAGATCATGAGGTTAGGAGATCAAGACCATCTTGGCTAACATGGTGAAACCTCATCTCTACTAAAAATAAAAAAATTAGCCGGGTGTGGTGGCACACGCCTGTAATCCCAGCTACTTGGGAGGCTGAGGCAGGAGAATCGCTTGAACCCGGGAGGCAGAGGTTGCGGTAAGCTGAGACAGCACCACCACACTCCAGCCTGGGGAAGAGAGTGAGACTCCATCTCAAAAAAAAAAAAAAAAAAAATTTTACCAGCAACTTTTTCTATATCCACTGAGAGATCACGATTTTTCTTTATTCTGTTAATATAACTTACACTAATTAATTTTCAAATATTAACCACTCATACATTCCTAAACTTTACTCCATCACAATGTGTTATCAGATCTATGGACATATATATTCATATCTTATATTTGAACAGATTAAATTTGTTCATATATTTTAAAAGATTTTTATACCTGTATTTAGTAGAGATATTGTCATATAATTTAAATACTTTATTTAAAACTGGAAACAGATCCATATTCTTGACCCAGTCCTACTATGGACCAGAACTGTGTCTACAAGCCAGTCATTTAATGTCTACGGACTCCAGAGTTTCTAAATTCAAAAATAATTGTCAGAAGTAATTCAGACAGAAGCTAGGCCAGTAGTTCTCAAACTTCAGCATGTATCACAATCACTTGAAGGGCTTTTTTAAAAACAGACTGTTACTCATGCCTGTAATCCCAGCACTTTGGGAGGCTGAGACAGGCAGATCACAAGGTCAGGAGATCAAGACCATCCTGGCTAACACGGTGAAACCCCGTCTCTACTAAAAAAATACAAAAAAATTAGCCAGGCGTGGTGACAGGCGCCTGTAGTCCCAGCCCCTCGGGAGGCTAAGGCAGGAGAATGGCGTGAACCCAGGAGGCGGAGCTTGCAATGAGCCAAGATCGCGCCACTGCACTCCAGCCTGGGTGACAGAGCAAGATTCCATCTCAAAAAAAAAAAAGACTGTTGAGCTATACTCCCAGAGTTTCAAACTCAATAGGTCTGAAAAGGGGCCCAAGAATTTGCATTTCTAACAAGTTCCCAGGTGATGCTGATACTACTGGCTGGAGAATGACACTGGAAAAACACTAAGCTAGAATAAGCCAAATTAACCCAGATTTTTCAACATAGTGTTTTACATAACTGAGACATAAGGAATAATGCTGAAATCAAGAGAAAAATCATTTTATCAAAAATAAAGTACACCCTTAATTTGTCATCTGAGAATTAAAGTGCTGGCTCATATGAAGAAAGAGGCATCCTAAGGGGATTTTCGAGATAACTTGGAGTGCTTTTAAAACTTACTCCTTTAAGCAATAAAATTTGTTTTACATTAACTATTTCTGTAAAAATCCTCCTAAAATAAACCATAAAGTTCCTCTTTCATCTTAACCAGGTCACTGAACATAATTTAATCTTTTTTGATGTCTCAGTTACTGTTCCAACGTAAATTACTGAGCTATGGTATCACAGTAACCATCTCAGGAGCTGGTGAGATGAGGTGGGCAGTTTGTCCCCTCCACTGCATATTCTCAGTATTATGACTCTGAAGTTCCTGTATCCGCCTTTCATCTTTCTATTCAGTACTTTGTCCAAAGTTATGACTATCTGCTATAAATCTCACTGTACCTATCTAATGCCTCCCCGGAACTTTTTCCACATAGTTTCTAAATCATTCTTATTAAGCAATTAAACAGTTTCCCTATTAAATGAATCAACTATAAGGAGCATTTTTGTTGTCTTTCTTTTGCTTTCTTTCTAAAGGTACACAAGAGACAGTGGGAGACTTTCCAAGAATCTGTTTACAGATACCTTCCAAATGTACTTCTTCCCTTTCAAAATAAGCCCTTCTCCTCTTTACTTTCCAGCTCCCCCCCGCCATGAAAAAGTACAAATCTCACCTCCATTCAGAATTTACGATGCAGAGCCCGAAGGAATAATAAACTCCAGGGACCCAAACAAACAGACAAGCCAAAAAAATGGTTTCAGGGAAGCATTCATGAATGATAACTGAGGTGCCGTAAACTATCCATTACTGGACTTCTTGTCTTTTCCAGTCACATATTTTTCAAAGAGTTTAAAATATTTTGGCCCCTGCTGGAACATTCTAATATATCATAATCTGTAAGCAACTGTTTAAAGTTTCCTTTAACAACCATTCCCCCCACACCTCCACCTCCACTCAGTATTGTCCAAGAATGCATTGCTCTTAGGGGACAGTATGATAAAAGTAATGCCAAGAGAACACTGGTTAAAAAAATAGATAAAAAGAAACATTTTTTTCAAGAATTCTTATTTTTTTATTAGCGACAAGGTCTCAATGTGTCGCCCAGGATGGAGTACAGTGGTGCAATCTTGGCTCATTGCAACTTCCACCTCCCAGGCTCATGTGATTCTCAGCCTCTCAAGTAGCTGGGGTTACAGGCATGTGCCAACACACCTGGCTAATTTTTTTTTGTATTTTTAGTAGAGACGGGGTTTCACCATGTTGGCCAGGCTGGTCTCAAATTCAAGTGATTCACCTGCCTCAGCCTCCCAAAGCGCTGAGAATACAGGTGTGAGCCACTGTGTTGGGCTGAGAATTTAAATATAAGTAATTCTCAAAACTCATTCCCTGAATATTTATTAGCTTGAAGAAAAAGCATATTTAGAGAGCTGGAACAATATCAGTTAGGGAGGTTGATTCCTTTAAATATAAAAGAAATACTTTCTAGGACTGCCAAGTCATTCAAATTGTGCTATATAAAAGCCACAGATAAAAGCTGTATAGAAATTACTTTAGATTGAGTGTGCATTACTCAATACGGTAGTTAAAATCTATTTTGTCAAATCATATCACTAAAGTTTTATTTTAATTAGTCAATTCTCATTACAGTTTTTCAACAGTTTAATATTTCTACCTTCTACTGACAAAAAATAAGATATGCTAGCTGTCATACTGAGTAGTTTTAAGCAGTAGGTATCTCTTTCATTAATTACCCAATAAAAATGTAAGGTTATTTCTGATTCATTCCCTTTTATTTATACCTAATAGCTGAGATCAGAGATCAGAAGATGCAGGAACACACATTTAAAAACAAGTAACAGGCCAGGTCTAGTGGCTCACGCCTGTAATCCCAGCACTTCGGGAGGCCGAGGCAGGCGGATCACTTGAGGGATCCCCTGAGCCTAGGAGTTCAAGACCAACCTGGGCAACACTGAGAGACTCTGTCTCTACAAAAAAAATACAAAAACTAGCCAGGCATGGTGGCACGTGCCTGTAGTCCCAGTTACTTGGGAGGTTGAGGTGGGAGGATCACTTGAGGCTAGCAGATCGAGGCTGCAGTGAGCCAGGATGGTGCCAATGCACTCTAGCCTAGGTGACAGAGTAAGACCCTGTCTCAAGAATGAATAAATGAAGAAAGAAAGAAAGGAATAACACAACTTTTATCATATCCCTCGCTTCATATTTTAACTTATTTAATTTTTAATCTAACATGACAAGCAACACAGAAATGTTTAAATTATTATAAAAATCGACAAATTACTGTAATTCTTTTTCAGTCATATAATTTTCAGCTCAAATACCTTAGTAGTATCTTTTAGTATACATTCCATAATTTATTCCTCAGTGGTTTTCATATTATCCAAAATATCTGGTAATCTATTTATTTGAAATTTAAAATAGAGGAAAATTTTATGATTCAAAGCAAGTTTGTTATGGCTAGTTGGTTTGACAATGGAGACTGGCTTTGTTAACTAGGAGATATTTTCTAAAAATTGAATAAGCTAAACCTTCACAATAAAGGTTTTCACAAAAATATATTTTAAACACATAAAACAATTGTAATAAAAATTCACAAAGCTATATTAAAATTAACAGTATTTCTGTTTTCTCAACTGTTTCTGAATATATCAGATTTTAAAGAAAGTACCTATGAAGGAAGGGAGGGGAACTGATATAAGACATTTGATAAGTCTTGTGAAAGCCTTTTTGATATGCTTCCTAGAAGCTAAGAAAATAAATGGTTAAGCACTAGGTAACAAATCCTTTGGCAAGTTGGGTGGTTTCCTTTCTTTGCTTTCAATAAAACTGAAGGAGGACCTCACAGAACTATTAACTAATGGATGCTTGATGATAAAATCACTAGTGATTTTTGACATATAACTTGGAAGATTTTGATATCACAAAATTTCCATTAGAATTAACTTATATATTTGAACATTTATGTCTAAGCACTTAAAATCTACAAAATCTCAAAACATGAACAGATTTGCCAAACACAAGAACTAATGAAGGAAGAGAGGAGACAGCTGCATTCATTTCATTTAAGAATAAATTTCTGATACAAAGTGAATTTAATCAAAATTTTAATCTACGTATGTTATTCTAATCAACTGTGCACCAATAATAATTGTAAAAATAACTCAAACCATAAGTTATTTTTAACACTTAAGAGCTTTATGGTCGTAGGAAAAACATTTTAAATTTCGATTTATATTTCAATTTATTTACATATTATTGTGGCAGAAAAGTTTGATAGATGATCAATAAATGATTTGAAAGATAAAAATACATAACATTTGGATAAAATTCAAAGGGAGTAACAGATGGGACATAAATATTCAAAGAAAAAGTAATTAAAATTCCCAATCATTAAGGGAGTTTGTTTTTATACTTTTAAATAATGACATTTAGATCCCATTAGATAAATTTAAAAGTGACGTATTTTATTGAACTACAATATGCCAGAAATTCCGTATTTCTGGTCATCATTTAAATTTTTGCTTGAATAGTACCACTATTTAAACTTTGCTAACAGAGTGTAGTTATCAACTTAAATTTGCACAAAGGGGTACACAGTTTTTCAAACTGTAGGGAACACAAGTAAAAATTCTGAAGTTCACTGTTCTAAGACAGACAAAGTTATAAGTAAGCCACATAGGGAAGTGAAGACCATATTAACAGAGGAGCAAAAACATGACACTTACATGTCAGTCTCCCTCAACAGAGTGACAGCCCTGAGGGTGTGCATTTTTTTCTGGGTATTCCCACCATTAGTGCCCTAAACAGCCAATAGATTTTCATAACTGCTTACCATGTAGGGGAATACATGGATGAAATGAATCAACGGTGAATACTTAAGTGTCAAAATACATTATTTAATAATGGGGAGTTATATACTAACATATTTATACTATAACTCAAATACAAACCACAGAATTTAGACTCAGCTAGACACTAAGTCTATTAAATTACAAAAGAAAAGCCTTAGCACAGTTAAAAATCTGATTTATATTTTAACCAATAGATGGATGAAATTAAAATAACAAATATAGTACTGTCTTTTTCAAGAGATGCAACTAGTAACTAATTGTGAAAGAGAATTTGGCAAAAGAAGGGAGCAAATTTGAAATTACTTAGCCATGTTAGCTAAAAATGAAATCCCGCTTTAATAAATTTAGTTAAGATTCAAAGTCTTGGTCGGGCATGGTGGCTCATGCCTGAAAGCCAAACACTTTGGGAGGCCGAGGTGGGAAAATCACACGAGCTTAGGAGTTTGAGACCAGCCTGGGCAACATAGTGAGACTTCGTCTCTTCTAAAAATAAGAAAATTAGCCAGGCATGGTGGTGCATGCCTGTAGTCCCAGCTACTTGGGAGGCTGAGGCAGGAGGATCGCTTGACCACAGGAGTTCAAGGCTGCAGTGAGCTACGATTGTGCCACTGCACTCCAGCCTGGGTAACGGAGCAAGACTGTCTCAAAAAAAAAAAAAGAAAAGGAAAAGAAAAAAGATTCAAAGTAAAACCAAAATCTTATATGATCAAAACTTAGTATTCAAAAAATACTAAATCTTCCATCAAACATTAAATTCTAATTCTTTTGTGAGTCAATGTTTTTCTAAGACTCTCAGTAAATGTCTAATTTTCTCCTCCAAGATGCAGAGAAGCCATCACCATCATCTGCCCGAACTATGTACCTTTTACTTCTCACATCAATGGAAGTAATACCTTGAAAAATCAGTCACATCCTCCCATTGGTTTTGCCAGCCTGTATGCATTAAGAGGTGATATACCTACTGCCTAGGCACACTCTTATTAAGTGAAATGGTGAGCTTAAATTGTACCCTTGAGTAAATGCAGATTAAATATGCTTTGGCAACTTGCCACAATGCCAAATTAACACAATGTAAAAGGCTTGAGGTATAATTGGCATACAATAAACTGCACATACTGAAAATGTACAATTTTGATAAATTTTGATGTATACAGAAATTTAACTTCTGAAAACCCTAATCTCCTTCTTTTGCCAAAAAGTTAAATAGGACTTTTGCTATTTGAGAAAAGTACTTACCTTCATGTAATTCACAATCTTAGCAAGAACACCAAACTTATATCCAGAGCTTCCTGACAGAGCTTTCAAGTTAAATGATCCATTGCTATGATCTGGAAATGAAGTTCAAAATAACATCGTCATATTATGTGTGATTATGACTCTTGAGCAGCTAAAATAATTTTAATGCTGGTAACATATTTCTTGAGTTTTTCATCTAGTATATTCTATCCTGTAAAATTATGGTGAAAAATACAAAATCTTTGAGTATATACATTAAACTACCAATTTTCTCACTAAGGGTAGAAACAAAGTACAAATAACTTAAAACACCAAACCACAATTCTTTTATAAGAATCTTTATCACATTCTTTTTTATTATATTTTTTGAGACAGGGTTGCATTCCCATTACCCAGGCTGCAGTCCAATGGCACAATCACAGCTCACTACACCCTCGACTTCCCAGGCTCAGGTGATTCTCCCACCTCAGCCTTCTGAGAGGCTGGGACTACAGGTGCATACCACCATGCCTGGCTAATTTTTTTATTTTTTGTAGAGATGGGGTTTCGCCATGTTGCCCAGGCTGGTCTCAAACTCCTGGACTCAAGAGATTCACCCATCTCAGCCTCCCAAAGTGCTGCGGTTACAGGTGTGAGCTACTGCACTGGGCCCCTTTCTCCTTTATCTCATTCTTATCTTAATTCTGATTAGACTCGCTCCACAATCAGAAGTACACTTTATTAAACAAGGGAACAATACAAAGCTCAATCCCACCCATAAAGCTAACACAAGGAGTGGATTACTTCTGAGGGATGAAAAGTTCAATATACCACTTTTTACATCAATTTCTGCTTACCAATTTAAGACCAAAAAAAAAAAGGAATTCATGGAAACTAATAGAAAAAAGATATCACAATTATTTTAAAGTAAACTTTACAGATAAATTAGGAATAAAAAGCCATAGGCACTGCCACTGCATGAACATGGATTCTTACTTTAAAATGCATCACAGCACTGCCCACCCACTTTGAGAAACACCCCCCTCTCTTTCTCTATCTGGTGTGGAAAAACCTGTACAAAAGATCATTTGTTTCAGAACATCTATCATTTCGTTGCATTCTTACAAGCAGAAACCCTAATGTCACCACTGCATCACAAATGCATTCCATTAGTCATAACCAGGAACAGTAAAAAAAATCCATCATAAATACTAGTAAAACATTTTAGAAGTACACATTCTATTAGCAAGGTATGAGATCAGATATTATAAAGTTCCCATGTGGCTGATCCACAAAGAGAGAGGTTAAGTAAAAGGGGAGAGGAGAACCAATCTCTGGCACCAGGTTGGTAATAATAATTTAAACAAAAGATTGCATTAGAACAACCACAAGTCAAATGTAACAATTGTCAGAGATCCAAAAGAACAGCTTCTAGATGGCAATATAATACTCCTTTGAGATTAGTGAAGTCTTTATTGAGTATGCTTTTTTGAGACTAAAATGAAACTTCATATGCAATTTTCCTTTAAAACTAACTTTGTTACAATCTTAATTAATTGGCACACTGAAGTCTACCACGTTTCCAAAAGTAACAATAACATTAAGAATGCCTTACAGTTGGGAGGCCCAGGTGGGCAGATCATGAGGTCAGGAAATCGAGACCATCCTGGCCAACATGGTGAAACCCCGTCTCTACCAAAAATACAAAAATTAGCTGGGCATAATGGCATGTGCCTGTAGTCTCAGCTACTTGGGAGAATCACTTGAACCAGAGAGTTGGAGGTTGCAGTGAGCCGAGATAGTGCCACTGCACTCCAGCCTGGTGACAGAGTGAGACTCCGTCTCAAAATTAAAAAAAAAAAAAAAAAAAAGAATGCCTTACAGGTGCTTTTCCATTCACTGTTCCAATTATGAAATATTACCTACGTAGTTCATTTTCCCAAGGTGTTCAGCACATCTGTAATACAAGTAACCAATATTTATTATCTGCTAAACACCATGGTAAATATTCATACGTAATCCCTCCCAAAAATCCAACTTAAGAAGTATTACTGTCCCCTTTTAAATATAATAAAATTGAGGGTAGTAAGCAGCAGAGTATAGATTCAAATCCAGTGTAAACCCTGTGATAGCCTTTACACAGATTATTCCATCTGAAACTGGCCATTTTGTCAAAGTACAGAAATCTGTGACTGCACATTTAATGCTTCCTTGTTTAAATTTAGTAAAATAATATTAAGCTTACCCCACGCAACTGTATAAACAACTGGGAAGACTATGAAAAAAGAGATGACAATGTGTTAAGGAGAAACACCACACAAATGGCCAATTATGAATCACATACAGTTGTGCTTACGAGACATGACGCTTATGTCTCTGGCATCTACTACTAACTCAATGTCAAGCTTAGTAAACACTCAGTAAATATTTGTTGAATGAATGACTATAATACAGATATTTCCATGCATTCCTTTATGGCCCCAGAAACTAATGTACCAATTCATCTATAATTTTATTTTATTTATTTTTTTATTTGAGATGGAGTCTTGCTCTGTCGCCCAGGCTGGAGAGCAGTGGCGTGATCTCAACTCACTGCAACCTCTGCCATTCGGGTTCAAGCAATTCGCCTGCCTCAACCTCCTGAATAGCTGGGATTACAGGCGACTGCCACCGTGCCTGGCTAATTTTTGTAGTTTTAGTAGAGATGGGGTTTCACCATCTCGGCCAGGTTGGTCTTGAACTCCTGACCTTGTGATCCACCCAACTCAGCCTCTCAAAGTGCTGGGATTACAGGCATGGGCCACCGCTCCCAGCCTTCATCTATAATTTTAAAAAAGAAGTCTACATAGCATGTACCTGGTCTGCTGCTGTTGTAACAGCCACTCCCATAATTAAAAACCTTCATTCTGTTGTGCTTAGACCATAACTCTAAATAATACACAGTAACTAAAAATACTCCATCTCTAAAGAGCCAACCTGGGGATCACTTTGCCATTTACATTTTAGAGACTATTTTTTGAATGCAGGTAGTGTATTTACCTAAACGAGCCCTCTTCCAACTTGCAGAGCTAAAAGCCAATTATTTTCCTTCATAATTCCTCCTAAATCAAACCACCACATGGAAATAATCACTTCCAAAGCGCAAAAATTATATATGGAACAAGTAATGAAAGAAAAGGAAGAACAAGAAAAGAAAAATTTATAAGATTTCATGCATACTTCCTGAAGGAAATATCAGGCTGGCAAACCTGGACTGTTTGTTTCCTAGGTTACTACCTTTCCCGACATTATCTTCCAGCCCTAGCACTGAAGTATTCACTGAAGGATCTGAAATTTTATAATGAAACACTAAAGAATCATCAATTTGTTAGTAACTCACAAATTCCTATATAGGAATTTAGCTTAAGAACAAAAAAATAAAGGAGAAGGGATGACAGTTGATACCCCAGACAGCTCTATTCAAGTTTATGAATGATTTACTCTTAAGGGTGGCAAGACTTAATGCAAATGAACATAGAGGAAACTGTCAGCTCCATTGTGGTTCGACCAATAGAAGCACAGCTCCATCTTGGCTGTGCACTAGACTGCATTACAAACAGACGATACCATCGCTTCAACAGCATCCTCTCAGACAAGAGGTAGGTTTATATGATCTTTTTTATTTAGTGGTACATGTCCTTATGATGCAATAGGAAAATATTTTACCCTGAAAAATCAACCAGAAACCTTTGCTCCTACTAAATATCAAGAAAAAGCAATGTATTCGTTTCACCGCTTGGTAGGATTTTATTATGAAAATATGAAGACTGCCTTGTGCTATCTGATAAGCACCCTTACCATCTGTGCCTTAATGGAAAATTCATTACATTTTACATGAACCTGATCTATATCCAGACCTGAGAGTAAACCATAGCTTTTTATTTTAACTGGTTACTTGCTAATTTCATTTTCTCTGTTACTTGCGATTTCATTTCTGCAGTTTGGTCTGTCTTAACAAAGGATTTTTCTTAAAGAAAAACCCAGATCAAAAGCGAATTCCAGACTAAAGCTTTCTGATTCTATGTGCAAATGATATTGGCTGCTAAAAAATAGTTACTTATAAGAAAGTTTGTTATATTTTTTAGAATATGAGAAAATAGTTCAAAATTATTTTTATTTTACTTTGAATGTAGATGCAGAGAATGCCAAGAAATTATCACAATTTTAATTTTTATATAAAAATCATAAAAGGTATCACTATATGGGCTGCATTATACTACACTGAACAGATAATTTATACAGCTTCAGACTTCCTTAACATTTAATTAAAATAATTCTTCACTGTGAAATTTCTCTCTCCTAATATAAAGTCATGCTATTAAACAAAAACCTTCTTAAATAGCCTTTCATTTTTGATATCAATTTATCACACCATTTAAATATAATGTTGAAGTCATTCTTAAACTGATCCTCAAAATAAATACAAAGTAAGTCCTTTTGATAAACTGCATTTTAAAATAAAAATATGTCCTAAGAAGAACTGGTTAAGAAAGGAGAGTAAGTACCTTTCTAGGTAACAAGATTATCTTCGTGGCTCAGAGCAATCGTTCATGTCTATTAAAAATTAGTATTAACTGCTGACCAAATTTCTAATTTTATACTATTCAAGCATGAAAATTTAGTTATTTACTAGATGTTAGAACTCCAGGATACATGCTATATCTGACCTAAAGAGCCAGCTTCTGTCCTTTTACCTTGCTGGTAAGTTTATTTAATCTTTAAAGGGTTTTTTTTTCTTCATAATTTCTATTCCTTTTCTTAGTCAGCATTCAGCTAGCCTGAGCAAAGTATCCCCTGCAAAACCCAAAGGTTGCTGTAATAAGATACTAGATCTGTCCAGGTTCAGCACAGTGGGGTTAATTACCTAGAAACCATTTGTGCTTGCTACAGAAAGTACAGAAGCACCAAACAAAAGTCTCAGATAAAATAAAAATAACTTTGTCAAATAAAACAGTTAACTTACAACTCAAATTTCAGGTAAACTGTAAACAGAAACCTCTACCACCCACATTGTTTTAACACTCTATCATCAGCCTGCATTTTGCTTGGAATATGTCTATTGTTAGCACAGATGGAAGGCTCATTGCGGTTTCACCAAACTGATTGGAGACATGGCCTAAGTTCCAGAGCTTAAATTAAGTGAGTTGCTCTATATTTACAGGCTATTAGGATTAATTGATCACATTTCAAAGTGATATGCTTAAAAGCACCTGAGAATTCAATTCAAAGGCTTTTACCATAAATACAGCAAAAGCATAACTTTATTCTCATCTGGCAACCCAAAGGTTCCAGAACAGTTCCAAGTCCCATCCCCATCAACACTCCACTGGGGCCTTTGGGAGTAAACATATCAAATGGGAGTAAACATATCAAAATGGGAGTAAACATATCAAATGGGAGTAAACATATCAAAATTAACATAAAACAAAACTAAAACACATACACTAAAAAAAATTATGTGATTTACTTTAAAGCTCCCCATTCCTGTAATCAAATTTTAAGGCATGGGTAGGGAAGTCCAGAAAAAGATTGTTTTACTTTTTTTTATATACACCATTTTCTCTTGCTTTTCATAAAGAATGTTTAAAGCATTTGCTTAATATAAACTTACATTTTAATTTCAAAACTAAGTCGCAGGATAGGAAAAAATCCTAATGATATATTTCTCTTTTTTGGCGGGGGGACGGAGTCTCACTCTATCGCCCAGGCTAGAGTGCAGTGGCGCAATCTTGGCTCACTGCAACCTCTGCCGCCCAGGTTCATGAGATTCTCCTGCCTTGGCTTCCTGAGAAACTGGGATTACACATGCCCGCCACCACAACTGGCTAATTTTTGTGTTTTTAGCAGAGACGGAGTTTCGCCATGTTGGTCAGGCCAGTCTTGAACTTATCAGGTGATGTGCCCACCTCGGCCTCCCAGAGTGCTAAGGATTACGGGCCTAATAGTATATTTCTTTCTGCATGCTTAGTTATGCCTAATCCATGAAAGTAAGATTTAGCCTTTACCCTAAATTAAACATCAAAAGTTACTAGAGCTCTACCACACTTTGAAAGAACATGCCACACTAAATTTAAGGTGGAAAATGACTCCAAATTACAGTGTTTATGTTTTTCAGATATGCCCAGAAGCTAACGAACAATGAATGTTTTGAGCCGCTCGGTTATCAATACACTCACAAGACAAATCATCATCATTTACAACATAAACCTGACCTATACACTTTCTTAAACTGCTTAGACACTTCCAGCAAAGCATATAAGTGCCTTCGGAGGTGGCCTATGGTGTTACCTATAGTCATTATTACAAGCATAATTTGTTTTGTTTTGGTTTTTTTGAAACAGGGTCTCACTCTATCACCCAGGCTGGAGTGCAATGGAGAAATCACAGCTCACTGCAAACTCAACTTCCTAGGCTCAAGCTATCCCCGCACCCGAGCCTCCCACGTAGCTGAGACTACAGGTGCAGGCTATCATGCCCAGCTAATTTTTATTTTTGTAGAGACAGGGCCTCCCCCCATTGCCCAGGCTGGTCTCAAACTCCTGGGCTTGGCCAGGTGCAGTGGCTCATGCCTGTAATCCCAGCACTTTTGGGAAGCCAAGGTGGGTGGATTACCTGAGGTCAGGAGTTCAAGACCACCCTGGCCAACATGGTGAAACCCCATGTCTACTAAAAATACAAAAATTAGCTGGGCGTGATGGTACACACCTGTAATCCCAACTATTCAGGAGGCTGAGGCAGGAGAATCACCTGAACCAGGAGGCAGAGGTTGCAGTGAGTCAAGATTGTGCCACTGCACTCCAGCCTGGGTGACAGAACGAGACTCTGTCTCAAACCAAAAACAAACTCCTGGGCTCAAGTGATCCTCCTGCCTCAGCCTCCCAAAATGTGGGGGTTAAGGCATAAGCCACAGCGCCTGCCAAGCATAATTATTAAAAGCATTTTTATGTGTGAATAAAGTATACAGTCTAACAAAAATGACAGTGTTTCCTAATCCCAATTGGAATTTTTTGGAATCCAGAATACTCAATAAATGTATTAAATAGATACATAAACAACAGGCTTTTTTTTAAGTGAAAGTAAGTTTATTAAGAAAGCAAAGGAATACTCAGCAGCACTTTAGAAGTTTTATCAGGCTAACGTTTTGTGTTATAGTGCATTAAATAAGTCAATATTGATAGCTGATTTAACTAGATGTGTTACACTTTGAAAGCACAAAGGGATTTTATCTTTTTGAATTAAAGGAGAAAAGCCAAAAAAAAAAAAAAGGAAAGGAATAAAAGAATGGTTACTCCATACTACTCCAGAAGCAGGAATAAAAGAATGGTTACTCCATACTAATCCATATTGTTGGCTAATAACAGACTTTTAAGAGAGCCAAGAATAAGGAATAGCGCTTTTTATTTCTCCTTTTAAAATGGATGATTTATTTTGGTCTCAAATAAATAATATATTTAAATGGTTGAAAAAAACAAAAGAACACAAGGTACAGGTTAAGAAGCCTCAAACATACCCCTGTGCCTCACTCTCCTCCCTATGGATCCCCATCCACACCATCATTGTGATTAATTTCTTGTAGGTCTTTCCAAGATTTCTGTGCAGATAAAAGCAAATAAGAGTATATATTTTCCCTTTTCCTATATACACTATCCTACACCTTGTTCTTTTCACTTAAGAACATATCCTAAATATCTTTCCTAAAACTCAGTTACCTATGATTCAATTGTGTGAATAAACTATATTAATTTAACCAGAAGAATAGCTCATTAATGGATACAAGTTAAACCTCAAAGAACTGAATTTAGTTATGTATCTGTCTGCCTTCCTGACTGCCTCTTTCTATTTATTTTTGAGGTAAGGGGACCTGAAAATATTTTAAGCAGTTCACTTATACACCAAAAGTAGATGAGATATCTCTTTGTTTTTTTTGGAAATGGGAGTTTCACTCTTGTTGCCCACGCTGGAGTGCAATGGCACGATCTTGGCTCACTGCAACCTCCGCCTACCAGGTTCAAGTGATTCTCCTGCCTCAGCCTCCCAAGTAGCTGAGATTACAGGCATGAGTGACCATGCCCGGCTAATTTTGTATTTTTAGTAGAGACGGGGGTTTCTCCATGTTGGTCAGGCTGGTCTCGAACTCCTGACCTCAGGTGATCTGCCCACCTCAGCCACCTGAAGTGCTGGGATTACAAGCGGGAGCCACCACACCCGGCCCATTCTAAAATTCCATTTTGAAATGGCAACTTAGTCTTTATAACTTCTCCCCCAAAAGTCAATACAAACAAAAAAGGCCTACTCATAATAAATTAAAATACAAAGTCATGACTTCAGTATAATTTCAACTAGGTACAAGTTATAGATTTATACAGCCAATTTCTAGAAGAAAAAACATCAAAGGACATTATATTAAGGAGACACAACTGAGTGGTGCTTTTAATTTATTTAAAATTGCTATAATAAGGCCAGGTGTGGTGGCTCACGTGGGTAGATCACATGAGGTCAGGAGCTCAAGACCAGCCTGGCCAACATGGTGAAACCCGTCTCTACTAAAAATACAAAAATTAGCCAGGCGTGGTGGTGGATGCCTGTAATCCCAGCTACCAGGGAGGCAGAGGCAGGACAATCACTTGAAACCAGGAGGCAGAGGTTGCAGTGAGCCGAGATTGCACCACTGCACTCCGGGCCTGGGCAACAAAGTGAGACTTCGTCTCAAAAAAAAAAAAAAAAAAAAAAAAAAAAATTACTATAATGATGTTACTTAAATCAATAGTGAACATTTTAAATTAACATTAACTTCACCAATAAGGTAGATTAAACTAATCTGAGGGGTAGAATGTAGGAACTGCTTCTCTCTACTCTCTTTTTTCTATCATCCTTCCCCTCAGTTACTTCTGATGCCAAGTTTAGAAGAGAAGCCTTCAAAAGAAACTTCCAGATTTTAAAAAGGGATCAACCTGGAAGGCCTTAACAGAAAGTCTAAGGATTACTTCCATAAATGCTGGGGTGATCCTCAACTAGCCCAGGTAAAGTGATTGGATAGACCCCCAAGCAATTCCTTCTGCTCTTTGCCCACTCACACAAGTGCAATGCCCTCGGTTTCCCGAAAGGCCTGCTCTTCTCCCTCTTCCTCTCATTAGCTCTGTTCTTCAAAAATGACCTGAAACTCATACACTTAAGTAAAAATAGCTGTAATAACGTGTGCTACCCCTCACAGGAATATCTGTATTTTGGCAGTGCTAAAAATCTTAAAGGATCTCCAAAAGCTGAGCATTTTTAAGGCATTTGAGTGTGGCCATGTATGCATGACACTACTCTATTGGAGAGGCTGGGTCAAAGAGGACCTAACTTTTATCTCCATTTAAATAAGTTTCTGGCCAGGAGTGGTGGCTCATGCCTGTCATCCCAGCACTTTGGGAGACCAAGGAGGGTATATCACCTGAGGTCAGGAGTTCAAGACTAGCCTGGCCAACATGGTGAAATCCCGTCTCTACTAAAATACAAAAAAAAAAAGCTGTGCGTGGTGGCAGGCGCCTGTAATCCCAGCTACTTCAGGAGGCCGAGGCAGGAGAATCATTTGAACCTGGGAGGGGGAGGTTGCAGTGAGCTGAGATCACACCACGGCACTCCAGCCTGGGTGACAGAGCGAAACTCTGTCTCAAAAAAATAAAAATAAGTTTCTATGAGTTACTTGAATACTTGTGTGCATGGTGATTAGAATTAGAGGCAGCAACAAGGCAGAGGTTGAAGGGGTAACCTATTAGGATATTCACATTACACAAGGGGCACCACTTACATCATATTCTACATGAATGGCACCCCACAACACAATATGAACGGTGCTCCCTGGAATTGTGCAAGGTAGCATCCCTACCTTCTATAAGAAGTACTCTGAAGAGAAAATGCAAAGGATGAAAGGGTAATTTTTGAAAGGCTGGGTACAGTCTGAAAAAACTGTCATGTCATAGGAAGTTACACATCGCTGTTCCAGACAGTGTATTTTTGCATGATCCTGAACTAAAAGAAGCAATTGATTATATTACTGCCCATCAGTCTGTCTCTAACTTCAAGACGAAGGGTCACCAAGTAAGATAAAACAGGATTCCTAATTCCAAAAGAAAACATGTATTTAAGTCTTTACTTCTGGCTCAGATCATCAATTTAACCTTCAAAATGCAGGAAAAAAGAAAGGAGGCAAGTCCATCCAGAGAGGTGAAGTGATTTATCAAGCAAACCTAAGAAAACAAAAACCTCAGAAAACATAATTTTATCAATCCCAAAGTTTTTATTAAGAAAACAAAAATATTTAAGGAATTATATTGTTATGGCTTTGAGTTTGGGGTGTGACAATAATATTGTGGTTATGTTTAAAAATAGAGTCCTCACCATTGGGAGATATATATTGAAATATTTCTAGGTGAACGATGTCTTGAATTTGCTTTAAAACAACCAATGGGGTGGAAGCAAACGGGTACAGGTAGAGATGGGCCAACAGTTGATGAATGAAGTTGCATTATAAGTACATGGGAGGCCAGGCGCAGTGGCTCACACCCGTAATCCCAGCACTTTAGGAGGCCGAGGAAGGTGGATCATGAGGTCAGGAGTTCGAGACCAGCCTGACCAATATGGTAAAACCCCGTCTCTACTAAAAATACAAAAATTAGCCAGGTGTGGTGGTACACACACCTGTAATCCCAGCTACTCAGGAGGCTGAGGCAGGAGAATCACTTGAACCCGGGAGGCGGAGGTTGCAGTGAGCTGAGATTACATCTTTGCACTCCAGCCTGGGCGACAGAGCAAGACTCCGCCTCAAAAAAAAAAAAAAAAAAAAAAACAGTACATGGGATACTCTGGTTTCTCTTCAGATCATATAAATCTCTCACCTTTTACTAAAGATTTCTTTGGAGAGGAATAATTCTAAGTCTTAACCCAATTTTTGAGGCTCTGCATCTGCAAGGCTAGTAAGAAAGAAAAAAAAAAGAGTACATGGGGTTCATACTACTTTGTAGTTTTCGTTAAATGAAACACTCTCACACACAAGGTATCTCCAAAATTTACAAAAGTATTTGGTACACATTAGGTAATCAATAAACATTTGTTGTAAAATCCTGTTTACAACTATGTAGTAAAGGAAAAGCATACAGAATGACAACCGATAAATTAATGAAGTAGAACTACATTTTTTCTCTTATTTCCAAAATGTTCTTAGTGCACAGGTTATCTTATAATTTTTAAAACTAAATGTTAAAATACTTGTTAGAGATCAAGATAGTAAAAATTAATTTAGTTTCTCATTACTATAGTTCCATACTAACAAATCTTTGATTCTAACAGTCCCCATTTAAGAGCTAACAAGTACCACGTCAACAAAAGCTAAACTTAATTCAAGAATACTGAAACTTGAACTCACTAGCTTCTTTTGTGAAATAGAATAATAACTGATACCTTTGGGAGGGCTGAATTTGTCTGTTTTTTAAAATATTTATGTCTATGGGTCACTCAGGTATATGAAACACTTAAGACTATCATTTATAACCCCAAGATTGGGGTCTCTTCACAGACCACTCTAACCTAAAATTTTATTATCCTCATTCTGAAAATTGGCATTATTTGGTTTTCTTTCTCTACTATTTTACACTCAGCCACTATTTCCTGATTCAGATCACCTGTCATCGAAGTTTAAAGAAGGGGAAACAGGAGACAGAAATACACTGAACCAAAAAGGTAAGAAGAATCCACAAGGCTAATGATAAAAGCTTTTCCAGGGGCAGTTTGAAGAACATAACCTTAAAACGCCAAGGTTTTTTGTAGATAATAGCTCACTGACCACTGCTTTAATCAAGTTTTAAACCAATTCAGCTGCCTTTTCCCCTTCCATTAGCAGTTAATTTCGGTATAGGAATTTTTTTTTTTTTTTGAGAAACGGTTTCATTTCCATTGTCCAGGCTAGACTGCAGTGGCACAATCTTGGCTCACCACAACCTGCGCCTCCCTGGCTCAAGCAATCTTCCCGACTTAGCCTCCCAAGCAGCTGGGACTACAGGCGCACACCACCATGCTTGGCTAATTTTTGTATGTTTTGTAGAGATGGGTTTCGCCATGTTGACCAGACTGGTCTTGAACTCCTGGGCTAAAGTGATCTGCCCACCTCACTCTCCCAAAGTGCTGGGATTACAGGTGTGAGCCACCATGCCTGGCCTGAATCTTAAATATACATATTCATCTAGCAAATATATTAAAAAACAGGGTATGGTTGACTAAGTACACTGGCCCAGATATACAAAAAAATTCAAAACTACCATTTAGGCATTAATTAAGGAAGATTCATGTTGCCTATACAAATTTACTAAGAAATCTTAGTACTGAGATTTGAATTAACAGATCTGTAGTTTGCTACATAAATTCATTTTCTACCTTTTTTATAGATTCAAAAGAGCAATATAAGAAGTGGAATCTCTAAGAATGGCTTCCAGCCACTGGAATGAAACCACTACCTCTGTTTATCAGTACCTTGGTTTCCAAGTTCAAAAAATTTACCCTTTCCATGACAACTGGAACACTGCCTGCTTTGTCATCCTGCTTTTATTTATATTTACAGTGGTATCTTTAGTGGTGCTGGCTTTTCTTTATGAAGTGCTTGACTGCTGCTGCTGTGTAAAAAACAAAACCGTGAAAGACTTGAAAAGTGAACCCAACCCTCTTAGAAGTATGATGGACAACATCAGAAAACGTGAAACTGAAGTGGTCTAACACTCTACAGAAGATGAACAAAATCTCTGAAAGCAGCTCAACCTCTTCTGAGAAAACAAAAATCTTCTGAGGCCAACTGTTGCTACAAAACAAATTCTGACTGAATGGTTAAAACATTTCTAGCAGAAGGGGAAAAACAAGTTAAATATGCACTGTTTGTGTGTATAGCCATTTCATTAAATATACAGTAAAACTTCATAAATGTGAATTTACTGATCTGTTTAATACTGACACTTCAAAAACTGGATAAAAGATTCCTAGAGTTCAATATTAAGCAGCAAAAGATAAGCTGGAAAAGACAAGCAAGGCTAATGATGCTAAAATGATTTTATAACTAACCAATTCATGTAGACAAAAAATAGTGTGTTGGTAACAAAAAGGCTATTTAAAACATGTTTCTAAGTCTGAAGTAAAATACTTCCACTTATATATATAAAGTCCCTATTTATTAAAAAGTAGTATTTTCTAATTTACTGAAAACAACTTATATAAATATATAAAATGACTTGAGTTTTATGTAGGATTAGTATGAAAAAGTCTCAAAATAATCAAAAATGCCACAAGTATATTTGCACAAAATTCTCACAAAACTGACTTACTGTTTAGTTGGAAATGCATGATACAGGAAAGGCCTAGTCTATTTTAAAACTAAAACTTATTACTACACCCGTTCATTTCCTGAGTTTGTTCTTTCATTTTACCTCTCTTATTTATACTCTCAAAGGCTAAGATAACCAAGGCAGAAAGACGGCCCCTCCCCCCCCCAAAAAAAGGTCAAAAGATAGGGCCACTCAACACCTGCTGAGAAATATGGCAGTTTTATTTCTCGGAATTCCAAGGGCTATATAGATATTTTGTGACCCTAACACTATTTTGCTATCACCCATGAGCAAACAAAAGCATGCTCTTAACCACTATACTACCCCTAAGTCAGAAATGCCACTCCTGGAAATGTATCCTAAGCACTTAGTTCAAATGTAAAAGCTCAAGGTACAAAGATTTTTTACAACAGCATTACTCAAAATAACAAAAAATTGAAAATAACTAAGACTT
Source organism: Pongo abelii (assembly GCF_028885655.2). Taxonomy (NCBI): domain Eukaryota; kingdom Metazoa; phylum Chordata; class Mammalia; order Primates; family Hominidae; genus Pongo; species Pongo abelii. The sequence goes on from NC_071992.2 coordinate 32,483,714, forward strand.
TAACCAAATGTGGCACATCAACTTCATGAATTATTAAAAAGCAACTGAAGGCCAGGCGCAGTGGCTCATGCCTGTAATCCCAGCACTTTGGGAGGCCAAGGCGGATGGATCACAAGGTCAGGAGCTCGAGACCAGCCTGGCCAAGATGGTGAAACCCCGTCTATACTAAAAATACAAAAGTTAGCCAGGCACGGTGACGGGCACCTATAATCCCAGCTACTCGGGAGGCTGAGGCAGGAGAATTGCTTGAACCCAGGACGCAGAGGTTGTGGTGAGCCGAGATCATGCCAATGCAAAAAAAAAAAAAAAAAAAAAGCAACCGAAAATTCTGGCAAGATAGAAAAGTATTTAGAAGTAAAAAATAAATTCAGCATATAAAAGTTTTAATATAATTATTGATATTATAAATTAATATACATATGAGTAAGGTTTGAAAACAAATATGGAGAATTAGAATAGCCGGTATATTAAGAGGGCTGTGGGGACAAAAAAAAGCACTAGGTATTATAAAAGACTTCTTTTAAATCTCTATTACTGATGGAATTTTTTGTGTGCAATAAATAACTGTGTGGTGAAGAGAGGAAATCTGTTCCTTTCAATTTAAAGAATACCGGCTGGGCGTGGTGGCTCACACCTGCAATCCTAGCACTTTGGGAGGCAGAGGCAGGTGGATCACCTGAGGTCAGGAGTTTGAGACCAGCCTAGTTGACATGATGAAACCCCATCTCTACTAAAAATACAAAAAAATTAGCCAGACATGGGAATGGGGCCCCTGTAATCCCAGCTACTTGGGAGGCTGAGGCAGGAGAATCACCTGAACCTGGGAGGCAGAGGTTGCAGTGAGCTGAGATCACACCATCGCACTCCAGCCTGAACAACAAGAGTGAAACTCCGTCTCAAACAAACAAAAGAATCTTAACTGCCGGTCTGAAATAACTCTTCCACAAAGTATTTTTTATTTTATTCTCACATTAGAAACAAACACAAATAATATAACCAACTTTAAAAGGATTTGTGAAGCTTGGATATATAAAATACTTTGGAAACCAGGAACTGAGCACTGTTAAAACCATATACATTTTCACGAACATTGGATTCTTGGCAATAGATGGGAAGTATACAAGTCCTTTAATAATCAGATTTTTTAATAGTGTATGTTACCAACTTTCTCCCCCACCCTATCCTGTAATTTATTTAGTCATCCAACAAATATTTACTGAGTGCTTACTACATGTCAGCAATTAGGCCAGATACTGAGGGCAGAGTGGCAAACAAGGAACCACGTCACTACAATGGAGCACATCGGGAGCTCTGTCAAAAAGAGTAGTGCTATGGGAACTCAAAGGTTATACAGTGAATTCACACTGAAGAATGAGAATAATATGACTTTTAAGCTGAAGCTTAAAAGAACAGGACAGAACCAAAAGAGGGTAGGAGGTAAGAAAGAATATTCCAGGAAGAAGAAATAATATGAATAAAACCCAAGAGGCAAGAGAGAATAAAGCATGTTGGAGGAGCTACAAGTCAGTATCACTAGGACAGAGTACAAGGAGAACAGTATGACACCACACCTAAGAGATAATTAGAGGCCAGATGAGGCAGGCACATAGGCTGCAGTAAAACATGGACTTTATCCGAAAAACAGTAACAATCAACTTGAGCTGAAAGCAACATGATCCAATGAGAAAAATCACTGCTGTATGAAGAATGAACACGAAAGCAGCTAAACCAGGAGCCCCGGGTCAACAGCTAATCTAGCATCCAATGACCGTGGCCTGAACTAGAGTGGCATGGTAGCCTTTAGTGTTTACACCCAATATTTCCAGCTCTCTTCATTAAGGAAAGCATTCACTTCGGAGCTCCCTATGGCTGGGAACGTAACTCTGGCCAATAAGTGACTTGTGACTAACTCTGGCCAATGAGCTGTGAGAGGATGTGACATGTGTCACCTCCAGGCCACAGCACTTTACTGCTAGTGCAAGCTCTTCCAGAGTTAGTTTTCCTGCTAGCACAGAACTCACAAATGTTTGAGCTTCCAGCTGCTCTGTCAGCCTGGGTCCTTGACTGACTGTAACTAGCTAAGACTTCTGCCAATCCATGATAAACATGTAGTATGAAGGAGAAACAAGCTTCTGTTGTTTTAAGAAACTGAGATTTTTGTGATTGTTACCACAACACAGTTTATTCTACCCTGACTGTTAGGGAAAACCCTGGCCAACCAAAGAGAAGTAAAACCCTACAAGGGCTCTTCCTGCTGTTGAATGGGACCTGTTTGTGGGGAAGATGAAATTCGCTACCCAATACCTGTAGCCTAAACTACAAAATGCAAAGACATTCTTGAGCAGGTCAAAGGCTCAAGTGGCTTAAGCCTGAAAGTGGCTATGCCAATGTTTAAAACAGTTTTTACATTTTTGTTTACAATGAGTTAATTCTATGTAAATTTCATTGGAATGACAAACAAACCTAATATATATTATAAGAATGACAGGCCTACTTTGATTTTTTAAAAAGCTTTGCTTCCAAATCAGTTATAAAACAGCTTGTAGGATGTGTAAAAAATTAACATCAATAAAAATTATTATTGCTACAATTTGAAGTAGCTAAATAATTTCAGCTGTGAATTAAGTTCCACTGACATTGTTTAAAAGACAATAATGTAAGAGTAAACTAAACCCAAAGCAAGCACAAGGAAGGAAATAATAAATACTGATGTGGAAATAAATAAACAAACAACAAAAAAAAAAACAAAACAGAAAAGCCAATGAAACCAAAGGCTGGTTCTTTGAAAAAATCAACAAAATTGATGAACCTTTAGCTAGACTCACCAAGAAAAAAGGGAGAAAACACAAATTCCTAAAATCAGAAATGAAAGAGGACACTGGGTGCGGTGGCTCAGGCCTGCAATCCCAGCACTTTGGGAAGCTAAGGCAGGCGGATCACCTGAGGTCAGGAGCTCAAGACTAGCCTGGCCAACATGGCAAAACCCTGTCTCTACTAAAAATACAAAAATTAGCTGAGCGTGGTGGCACACACCTGTAATCCCAGCTACTCTGGGGGGCCTGGGCGACAGAGCAAGACTCCATCTCAAAAAAAATGAGAAGGGATATCACTACTGACTTTATAGATATCAAAAGGATTATAAGGGAATACTTTGAAAAACCTCAGACAATGTAAATGATGAATGAATAAACTCCTAAAAGGCCACAAAGTACTAAAAGTAACTCAAAAAGAAATAGAAAATCTGAGTAAACTGAAAAGAAAAAATTCTTACAAAGAGCTTTCCACAAGGGAAAGCTGAAGCCCAAATGGCTTCACCAGTGAATTCTCTCAAACATTTTAAAAAATAATAACAAAGTTTCACAACTCTTTCAGAAAATAGGTGAAAAGGGAGCACTTCACAAATCGTTTAAGGAGGCCAGAATTACCCTGAGAAGCACCAGAGAAAAACAAAACTACATACAGATCAAGTCCCTCAGGAATAGAGATGCAAAAATCCTGACCGAAATACCAGCATATTGAATACCACAACAAATAAAAACGATTATACACCATAACCAAGTAGGATTTATTTCAGGAATAAATGCAAGGTTGTTTGAACATCTAAATATCAATTAATGTTAATATATCATATTAATAGACTAAAGAGTGAGAAAATGCTCATCTCATTAGATACAGAAAAAGCATCAGACAACATCCTGTACCCATTTATGACTAAAAACTCTCAGTCAGATGCGGTAGCTTATGCCTATAATCCCAGCACTTTGGGAGGCTAAGGGGGATGGATCCCTTGAAGCGGGGAGTTTGAGACCCACCTGGGCAACAAAGTAAAACCCCATCTCTACCAAAAAAAAAAAAAAAAAAAAAAAAAGTTTAATTAGCCAAATGTGGTGGGCATGTGCTTGTAGTCTCAGCTACCCCGGAGGCTGAGGCTTGCTTGAGCTGGGGAGTTTCCAGGCTGCAGTGAGTCATGTTCATGCCAGCAGTGAGCCATGATCATGCCCGTACTCCAGCCTGGGCAACAGAGTAAGACCCTGTCTCAAAAGAAAACAAACAAAAGACTGGGCGCGGTGGCTCACGCCTGTAATCCCAGCACTTTGGGAGGCCAAGGCGGGTGGATCTCGAGGTCAGGAGATCGAGACCATCCTGGCTAACAGTGTAACCCCATCTCTACTAAAAAGACAAAAAAATTAGCCGGGCATGGTGGTGGGTGCCTGTAGTCCCAGCTACTCGGGAGGCTGAGGCAGGAGAATGGCGTGAACCCGGGAGGTGGAGCTTGCACTGAGCTGAGATTGCGCCACTGCACTCCAGCCTGGGCAACAAAGCAAGACTCCGTCTCAAAAAAAAAAGAAAACAAACAAAAAAAACCACCTCTCAAAAACTAGAAATAGAGGGGAACTTCTTCAACTGGAAAGGGCGTGTACAAAAACCTGCAGTAATATCATGTATAAGAGTGAAAAACTGAATGCTTTGCCCCTAAGATCAGGAACAAGGCAAAGGCAGCTACTTTTACTACTCAATGTACAGCCAGTCCAGACAAGCAAGATAAATAAAAATTAAAAAGTTCACACTGGAAAGAAAGAAAGAAAACTGTTCTTATTCACAGATGACATAATCTTGACGTAGAAAATCCTAGGGAAACCACACAAAAAACTAAGAGAAATAAAAAACAAGTTCAGTCAGGTTACAGAATACAAGATCGATGTATTAAAAAAAACTCTTGTTTCTATATACTAGCAATGAACAATTCAAAGAAAACAATTTCATTCATAAGTAAGATTGAATCAGAATAAAATAACTGCTGGGTGTAATGGCTCACGCCTATAATCCCAACACTCTGGGAGGCTGAGGTAGGAAGACTGCTTGAGGCCAGGAGTTTGAGACCAGCCTGGGCAACAGAGCAAGATCCTGTCTCTACAAAAAAATTGTAAAAAGCCATCCATTCATTGACTGGAAGATCTAGTATTGTTAAGATGGCAGTTCTTCCCCAAATTGATTTATAGATTCAATTCAATCCCTATGGAAATCCCAGCAGGCTTTTTTGCAAATGTTGATAGTTTGATCCTAAAATTTATACAGAAAAACCAAAACAATTCTTGAAATAAAAAAGAACTAAGCTGAAGGACTTACATTTCTCAGTCTCAAACCTTAATTACAATGCTACAGCACTCAAGATAAATGATACTGGCATAAAGATACACACAAAGTCAATGGAACCAAATTGAGACTCCAGAAATAAACTCTTTGATTTATGGTCTACTAATATTCAACAAGGGCGCAATACAATTCAACAGGGGAAAAGATCATCATTTCAAAAAACGATGCTGGGACAACTCCATAAGAACACGCAAAAAGATAAATTTTGACCCTTATGCTAACCCATACACAAAAATCAACTCAAATATACTACAGACCTAAATGCAGGAGCTAAAACTACAAAACTCTTAGAGGAAAACATAGAAAAGAATTTTCATGACCTGTGTCAGGCAAAGATTTCTTAGATATGACACCAAGAATACAAATGATAAAAGAAAAAACTGGTAAGTTAGACTTCATCAAAATTAAAAACTTTTGTACATACAAAGACAAGACACTATTAAGAAGATAAAATGACAAGCACTTGCTTGGAGAAAATATTTGCAAATGTATATCAGATCAAAGAATGGTAGCCAGAATATATGAAGAATTATTAAATCAATAGGAAGAGGAAATATACCTCAGTTTTTTTTATGGGCAAAAAAAAACTGAATAGACATTTCACCAAGGAATATACATGGTCAATAGGCACATGAAACAATGTTCAACATCATTACTCATTAAGGAAATGCATATTAAAGCCACAATGATAGCATTTCACAACTATAGAAATGGCTATGATTAAAAAAAAAAAAAGCAAAGAATTTTAAGCGTTAGCAAAGATGAGAAAAAACTGGAACCCTGATACATTGCTGGAGAAAATGTAAAATGGTACAGCTGTTTTAGCAGTTTCTTAACAAGTTTAATATAAATTTGACATATGACCCAGAAATCTACTTCTAGGTCTCTATCCAAAAGAGATAAAAAGATATGTCTACACAAAGACTTGTACATGAATATTCATAGCAACACTATTCAAAACAGCCAAAAAGTGAAAATAATGCAAATAACCGTTAATTGGTGAATGGATAAACAAACTGTGGTACATATATCCATACTATGGAATACGCTTTAGCAATAAAAATAGAATGAAGTACTGATGCATACTACACGGATGGAACTCAAAAATATGCCAAATGAAAAAAACAACACACAAAAGACCACTTACTGTACAATTTCATTCATAGGAAATATCCAGAAAAGGCAAATATACAGAGACAGAAAGCAGATTATTGGTTTTCCGGGGCAGGGATGGGAAAAGTCACCACAAATGGGCACATCAGATCTGTTGGGGGTGATGGAAATGTTCTAAAATTGGACTGTAGTAACAGCTGCAAAATTCTGTAAATTTACCAAACATCTTCGAACTGTACACTTAAAATGAATGAACTGTACGGTATGTAAATTAAACCTCAATAAAGTTTTTTTAAAGAGGTAATAACCTAAATTTTAACTACAGCACAAGACTATTAATATCCTAAGAGCTTAAATTCTCTTATTGTCCCATCCTTTATATTCAACAAAGTGCCTATCAACATGAGTGCTGAACTGAAAAATGAACTAGCCATAACTAAATGGTTTCCTCCTGAATAATCTGAATAAAAACCAAACAGTCCTCAACAATTTTACTAACCAGAATTTTGTTTAGAGCCTGATGATCCTCCATGTTCTACCTTTGTTTTCTTCTTCTTTGACGATGATGATGATGACTCAGAAGATGCTGAACGTTTTTCTACTACAGGAGTGGAAAGAGCTCGTTTTTTGAACAGCTCCCTTTCTCTCAACAGGCTTGGATCCATAATGCTACAAAGAAAAAATAAGTGTCTTTAATACAAATTCAAGTCACTCAAACCTGCACTCCAAATCCATAGATCTCAACAAGTTACTTCCCAAACAAAATTATCTTATTATTAGTTCTCTAGCACTTGTATTTATTCACTTATTCATGTACTCAAGAAATATTTCATTAGCGCTTATTACATGTCAAGCACTGTACTAGCCATTATAGGAAAAAAAGAGGACAGGCATAGTGGCTGAAGCACTTTGGGAGGCCGAGGTGGGCAGACTGCCTGAGCCCAAGAGTTGGAGACCAGCCTGGACAACATGGTAATACCTCATGTCTACAAAAAATACAAAAAATTAGGCAGGCATGGTGATGTGTGCTTACAGTCCCAGCTACTCGGGAGGCGGAAGTGGGAGGATCACTTGAGCCTGGGAGGTCAAGGCTGCAGTGAGCCCTGATAACGCCACTGCGCTCTAGCCTGGGTGACAGACCAAGACCCTTGTTCAAAAAAAAAAAAACAAAAAAGAAAGAAAAGAAACAGAATTATTCCCTAAAGCTCCAGAACTGTGCTGTCCAATATATTAGCCACTAGCCACATGTGAAATGTGGCTAGTTAAAATTGAGATGGACTTTCAAGTGTAAAAACACACAAGATTTCAAAGATTTAGTATAAAGAAAAAACTATTTAATTATTAACGAGATATTTTACATTAATTACATGTTGAAGTGATACTATTTTGAATATACTGGGTTAAATAAAATGTTAAAATTAATTTCACCAATTTTTCTTTTAAAATATGGCTATTAAAAAATTAAGAGACAGTGTCTCACTGTGTTGCCCAGGCTGGAGTACAGTGGTGTGATCATAGCTCAATGTAGCCTTGAACTTCTGGGCTCAAGCAATCCTCCCACCTCAGCCTCCTGACTAGCTAGTACTACAGGTACACGCCACTACACGCAGTTAATTTTTTTAAAAACTTTTTAGAGACAAGGTCTTGCTATGTTGCCCAGGCTGGTCTTGAACTCCTGGCCTCAAGCAATCCTCCTACCTCAGTCTCCCAAAGCACTAGGATTACAAACAAGAGCCACTGCACCCAGCCTAGAATATTTTTAATTACACGTGTGGCTCACACTTCCCACTCCCATTATATTTCTATTGGACAACATTGCTGTAGAAACATGAGGACTACAGGGCAGAAATTAGAAGAAGGTGGATTTAGGCTCACTGCAAAAAAAAAGAGAACCACCAGAACTGCTTATAAATAAAATGGCATATTTTTAAAACTGGTGAGCTCTCAATTATTAAGTGATGAAGAGGCTGAATTATTATACTATTTGTTAGAAATGTCTACAGAGAGCCGGGCACAGCGGCTCATGTCTGTAATCCCAGCACTTTGGGAGGCTGAGAGACCAGCCTGGGCAACATAGTGAAACCCTATCGCTACAAAAATTAGCCGGTCATGGTGACACACGCGTGTAGTCCCGGCTACTCAGAAGGCTGAGACATGAGAATTGTTTGAGTCCAGCAGAGGTTGCAGTAAGCTGAGATCCCGCCACTGCACTCCAGCCTGGGTGATACAGCAAAACTCTGTCTCAAAAAAAAAAAAAAAAGTCTACAGAAAATTTCCAATTTGGAGGGAGGTGGTTTGAGGCAACTTCTATGTTGTGGTTGTTGTTTGTCTAGTTCTAAAATTACAACTCAAAGCAATTTCACTACAACCAGGGAAGCTACAGGTCAACCAACAAGAATTCTAAACACACCTCTCTTCTGAACTCTGCTAGAACCCTACACAGGGTCTATGAAGAGCTCAAGCTGACTATATAAATGAATTTCACCCTGTTAAGACTAGTGTCAGCTGGGAGGAAAAAGACTCATACTTTGAAAGCTTTTAAGCACAGATAGCTCAATAAATATGTTAAATGAACAACACATGGAACAACATCTTTAAATTGCTCTGGTCCCATTATTACTGGTTTCACAAGCCTTTATTAAATATCTTCTGTTTGTGAGGCACTGTGCTCTAAGCTTTGAAAGGTTACGGAGGATAAATCCTTGTCTGCACGCCGCTTAGATTTGAGAAAATGGAAGCATTGAGCTAAAAATTTTAAATATAAGCATTGATAAGAAATAATCAGAGTGAATTTCAATTAAGGCGTGAACAATCACTGGACAGTGAATCAAAAACCTGCCTTCTCTCAGTTTCAATTTTTTTTTTTTTTTTTTTGAGACACAGTCTCGCTCTGCCGCCCAGGCTGGAGTGCAGTGGTGCAATCTCGGCTCAATGCAACCTCCGCCTCCTGGGCTCAAGCGATTCTCCTGCCTCAGCCTCCCGAGTAGCTGGGACTACAGGCGCGCAGCACTAAGCCCCGCCAATGTTTGTATTTTTAGTAGAGACGGGGTTCATTCACCATGTTGGCCAAGCTGATCTTGAACTCCTGACCTCAAGTGATCCGCCCACCTCAGCCTCCCAAAGTGCTTAGATTACAGGCGTGAGTCACCGCACCCGGCCTCAGTTTCAATTCCTAAAGCCACCTGGCTAGGCAACCCACAAGGCCTCTACATTCAATTTCATAAGTAAAATGAGGACGCTATGAAAGCTGTCCACATCCAGCCCAATTGTAATAAGAAAATGTGTATGTTATTTTTTAAATAGTAAAGTCATAAAAACACGTTATTTCAGTATTACTATTTTGAGTTGGATCTGAAAGAAGGGAATGATTTACTGGGCTGAGGAAAGTAGGAGACAGCCTTGGGAAGAGGGAAAGCATGGGGCCAAGAAGAAGAAAGGAGAATTGTCAAGTGAGAAGGTGGGGGCAAAAAGCAGATTGTAAATTTCTAGAACAGGAAACATTTGTGTCTTCTTATTTCACGTTGCAAAGGCAGGACCTTAATCTGGACTTTTAAAAAATTACTCTAAAAGATTTAAATAGGCCGGGAGCAGCGGCTCACGCCTGTAATCCCAGCACTTTGAGAGGCCGAGGAGGGCGGATCACGAGGTCAGGAGTTCTAGACCAGTCTGGCCAACATGGTGAAACTCCGTCTCCGCTAAAAATTAAAAAAATGTGCGGGATGTGGTGGCGGGTGCCCGTAATCCCAACTACCTGGGAGGCTGAGGCAGGAGAATCGCCTGAACCAGGGAGGTGGAGCTTGCAGTGAGCCAAGATTGCGCCACTGCACTCCAGCCCGGGCGACAGTGTGAGACTCCGTCTCAGAAAAAAAAAAAAAAAAAAATGTAAATAAAGCCGTACAGTTTACAACAACTAAATGCTTACAGTATATGACCCTCGCAACTCTAGGAGCAAACAGGTATTAGCGTTATTCCTATTTTAATACGTGAAATCTGAAGTGAAGCTGTCTGGTTAAGGTCGCACAGATGGAAGAGCCAGGGCCAGGACCCAAACCTCCTGACTCCTAACTCAAGTGCTCCTTACACCAGACCTGGAACGCTCGTAAAGGCCTTTAAAACAAAGGCCACCTGTGAAGTTCGGGAACGTTCAAAGGCATCTAGGGCAGAAGGCTTCGCAATGTCTTTCACCATCACGTGCTCTGCCTAACTTCTCCTCCTTTTTCAAAGACTACTCAATATGTGTACTAAGTTTTAGATCTCTGGACCCCCCCATGGAGCAAACAGGCTACATCACCATGTCCATTTTACAATTAAACAAAACCACAACTCAAGGAGTTGGCTGGTTCCTCCGTGGGCAGACATGGAAAACCCAAAAATTAAACTGAAATCTGCCTCCAAGCCCACGATTCTTGCCACCATTCGACCTCTTTCAACCTTACTACTTCCCCTCTCTTTCACTTTTGGCCAGCCTCGTTAGTGTCCCTGGCACCTCAGGACCCGGCTATGAAAAGCGAGCTGCTTCGCCCTTAAATGACCGAAGTGGGGAGGTGGGCGAAAAGGGGGCCGCAGCGTTGTTTAGACTGCAGAAATCAACTACTATCGTTAAAGTTTGGGGATCATCATGAACCAAGTCTCCAAAAGGTAGCCTAGAAAGCAGTCCGCGTATGAGCATCATTTTAAATCACAGCCTTGAGCTGGCTGGACCCCGCGGCTCCTCAAACTCCACACACAAGTCGCTTGGCTACCGCGCCCGTGAACTTGGAGGCTTGGAAGAGGCACAGTCAGGCAGCAGACCGCGAATTTTCCCTCTTTCCAACCCAAAAGTTTGCTCAATGAACCTCTGGCCTAAAGACAATGCTCCGGGGAACGGTTCGCGTGCTGGGTGTTTCGCTTCGAGAACGGCGGTCCCAGCTTCCCGTGAGGTGGAGGTCACGCTCAGCCTCCCGGAGGCGGCGGCGCGCCTGGGTCCCAGGGAACAGCATGCCGGGGCTCCGCGCCCCTCACCCGGCGGCCGCAGCCCCTACCTGAGAGAGAAGGGCAGCCTCGCACGACTCTCCGCCCCCTTCCTGCGCCTCCGCCTCAGCCGGCCGCCCACGCCCGCACTGCACCCTCTTCCTGCTTCTCGTCAGCGCCCCCGCCTGCCCGCACGCACGCCCAGCGCCGACCCGCCAGGTCGGGGTCTCGCCACTGGCGGCGGCGGCGGCGGCGGTGGCTGAGGCGGTGACTCGACCCGGGACTCCGCCCGCCACTTCCCGATCTGGTGCTAGGAGCTCACTCCCGGCAACCACCGCGGCGCCAGGGCAGCAAAGCGAGCGCATGCGTCATTGCGTGCCCCGCCTCCGGTGCCGCGGGAGCGGAACTATCCCGCTCTGGCGTCCTGGGGCCTCCATGACAACGAGGGAAGGGCTGGGGCGGGGCCGAGGAGGGGACTGAAGTGGGAGGTGGCGCCACGGAAGATGGAAGGCAGCTTTCTTTATAGACTCTTAATTAAAACTGCTACAGCCTGCTCCGGCGTGCGCTGGGATGTGGTGAACCCAACCGGCGACGCTATCTTTCAATGGTTATTTTGTGTTTTTTGTCTTTTTCTTATTAGAGACGGGATCTCACTGGGTCGCCCAGGCTGGAGTGCAGTGGCGCGATCTCGGCTCACTGCAACCTCCGCCTCCTGGGCTCAAGCCATTCTCCCACCTCAGCCTCCGGAGTAGCTGAGATCACGGGCGAGTGCCACCACGATGGGCTATTTTTGGTTATTATTGTTGTTGTTTGTATTAATAGGGTCTCATAATGTTGCCCAGGCTGGTCTCGAACTCCTGAATTCAAGCGATTCGCCCGCCTCGTCTTCCCAAAGTGCTGGGATGACAGGCGTGAGCCACCGCGCCCGGCCTCAACGGTTCTTTTTTGAGTTTACCCCAGTGCCACACACTAGCACCTGCACACCGAGAACGCGGTTCCAGCTCTTTTACAAGCGAAGAACAGAGGGCCAGGAAGCTAATTAATAAATGACTTGCTCAAGACAGCACAGCTAGCAAAGGCAGCCTGATGTGGAGCCCAGCCCAGGCTCTTCCCTCCACCCCTGTGAACTGTCTTAGAAAAGGATTTTGGATTTAGAAGCCAGATAAATGGGTGGAAATAAAGCAATGGAAAAAATAATTGTGGTTGCCCGAACCCTGCAGCGTGGCAGGCCTTCCGTCACTCTTATAACCTAAAGCGGCAGTACAGCCAGTGCTCAGCCATTCTGCGGCTGTCGTTGAAGTTCTTAACTACCGCTTACTCTTCAAGTTACTGAAACTGTGGCTCAGTTTTCTCATCGGGGAAATGGGGATAATCATTGTACTACTACAATGAGTTACTTGCACTGGACTGTGGTGAAAATTAAATGAGAAAATACCTAAAATTTTATTCAAAACTTGGGAAAAAGTCAAAAGATAATATTTTGTGACTTTTATTAGTTTCATTCTAGAGAATTTTGTAATAAGCCTACTTGATCATCTTGACACCCACAGGAAATGTAACTTTGTTGAATAACAATTGATTAGGGCCCAGAAGATTTACAAAAGGATGAAATCAAAGATTAATTGGTAGGAAACTGATGAGGTGTAAGGGGAAGAGGGGGCAGGGAATTCAGTGTATATATATATATATATATATATATAAAAATATATAGATATATAAAATTCCAAAGGTTAAGGTTGCATTGTTCTGAGAAAAATTAACCAGTTTTGTATCAACTGAGCAGTTTTATTTCAGCATTCCTTTCCCCAATGATTATATAAATTTCATTTTTCACAACTGGTAGAAATCCATTTTATGATTCTGCTGGCTCCCTTATTAATGAGTGAGAGACTTACACATATGGACAATGGCTAAACCGCATATGATAATAACACTCTAACTCACATAAGCCAAACCACAGCCTCTACAGCAATCAGCTCAAAATGGTCAGGATTTTCTCAAGAAGGCTGCCAACTTTTCTATTTTAACTTCTCTGTCCTCAGACACCAGTATCAGCCAGAGAAATCCAAATATTCTTCCCAAACCAACCCTGTTAAGTTTTCTGCTTCAAGTTAGACCACCTCCAGCTTCCCCTGCCAACAATCCTAAATCAGAACACGAGAAGCATCCCTTTTCTCCTCCACTATAAAGCTTCCCCTCTTCCCGATTCCTTTTGAGTCTCTGCCAAACTCAAGTGTGGTCGCTGCCTCCATTGCTATAGCAAGATCTGAATAGTCTCTGTTCTCACTTGGCAGGTCTACATTTCTTGCGTTAAATAAAACTTTGACACATATTCACTATCTCTTACCTTGAGACTTAGAAATCTAACAATTAGAGAATCTTTACAAATTAAATCTGCCACAAAGAAGGTGCTCAATAAATGCTTACAGTGAGTAATTTCATGTCAATATCTTGACTCATTTCAGCCAGTTGAAACAGATAAGCTACTGATAATATCAGAATGTACTATCTATAATCCAGACTGTCAAATCTCAATTGCATCCCCTTTACCCAGAATTTAGCTCTTGTTATTAATATCATTGAAACCCTCTCATACCAACCCCAGAAAACCCTATTACAGTACAAACTCCTGCTTATACTGCCTGTTGCATGTGTCTAGGTCTTAACCTGAAAGCAATGGCTTCATTCATTCTGAGGCAGGAGAATAGGGTCTGGAGGCAGAGAACCTAAGGCCAATTCACGCTGAGTCCCTAGAAAGAACTAAATCAAAAGGAAAACCCTAATTTTCCACACCCAAGTAACAAAAGGACCAGAGGTTGCTCCCTTTGCAACCCCTCACCCCCATTTTTCTGCCTGGCAGATGAGAAATTGAAAGTACCTCTGGCCGGCCGCAGTGGCTCATGCCTGTAATCCCAGCACTTCGGGAGGCCGAGGCAGGCGGATCACTTGAGGTCAGGAGTTCAAGACCAGGCTGGCCAACATGGTGAAACTCCGTCTCTACTAAAAAATACAAAAATTAGTGTGTGGTGGCGGGTGCCAGTAATCCCAGCTACTCAGAGGCTGAGGCAGGAGAATCACTTGAACTGGGGAGTCAGAGGTTGCAATGAACCAAGACATGCCACTGCACTCCAGCCTGGGTGACAGAGTGAAATTCCATCTCAAAAAATTAAAATAAAAAATAAGGTACCTCTGATTGGTCCCCTCTTGCAACCAATCAGGTTGGTTGCAGACCAAGTCTTCATTTGCATAGCAGTATAGTTTTGTAACTTCACTTTAGCCTCTGATTGGTCACTTTCTGCAACCAATCAGATACTTGCATAGGGTGTAACTTTGTAACTTCACTTCAGCCTCTGATTGGTCCCCTCCTGCAACCAATAAGACTGATAATAGGCCACTGCTTTGTTTACATAAGGTGTACACCAAGTAACCAATGGGAAACCTCTAGAGAGTATTTAAACCCCAGAAAATTCTGTAACTAGGATCTTGAGCCCCTATGCTTGGCCCATTCCCACCGTGTGTAGTGTACTTTCGTTTTCAATAAATCTCTCCTGTTGTTGCTTCATCCTTTCCTTGTTTTATTTGTGCATTTTGTCCAATTCTTTGTTCAAGATGTCAAGAACCTGGACACCCACCATCGGTAACAATTCTAAACACTTTGGGGTAATATCCTGTACCCTGAAGGTACTCCTTAAGACAAAAATGGGATCACTGTATGGCTTGTAATTATGTCAGGGGTACTCGTACATGGACACCACACTACAAATGAACTAAAACATAATTCCTTTTGTCTGCTGGTAGTGTAGACTACAATGACCAACTTAATACTGTCCAAACATCACCCCAAATTGGCTTGATTTCAGAGAGTTCAATATTAGGAATTAAACATAAAGTGTGCATCCTGCCTTCTCTTTCTTCTTATGTAACCTAGACATCACCTGGGTTCCTTCTGAGGCACCCTCTAGCCAAGGCTTAAGGAGAGGAAAATATCCCACTCTGAGGTGAGAAATACAGGTGTTTATATGTTCTATAATACACACAGTCTCCACCACTGATGTTTAAATAAACCTCCATCATAATTAAAACCACCTACATGTTGGCAGTCTAAGTATTTACAGGCCAGAATGGTGTGGCTAATGTCAAAGTACATGAAGAACTAAGCAATAATGCAATAGCAATTTGTTTCTTACCTCATGAATGCTTGTAATATCCTGCATACTCTTTGGTAGAAAGCCTGGTGGCTCCTTTATGTTGCAGGAAGTCAGGGACCCCAAACGGAGGGACCTGATGAAGCCATGGCAGAAGAACGTGGATTGTGAAGATTTCATGGACATTTATTAGTTCCCCGAATTAATAATTTTGTAATTTCTTATGCCTGTCTTTACTGCAATCTCTAAACATAAATTGGGAAGATTTCATGGACACTTACACTTCACCAATCAATACCCTTGTGATTTCCTATGCCTGTCTTTACTTTAATCTCTTAATCCTGTCAGCTGAGGAGGATGTATGTCACCTCAGGACCCTGTGATAATTGCATTAACTGCACAAATTGTAGAGCATGTGTGTTTGAACAATATGAAATCTGGGCACCTTGAAAAAAGAACAGGGTAACAGCAGTGTTCAGGGAATAAGAGAGATAACTTTAAACTCTGACCGCCGGTGAGCCAGGCAGAACAGAGCCATATTTCTCTTATTTCAAAAGCAAATGGGAGAAATATCACTGAATTCTTTTTGTCAGCAAGCAACATCCCTGAGAAAGAGAATGTGCCCCTGAGAGTGGGCCTCTAAAATGGCCCCCTTGGATGTGGCCATCTTCTATGGTCGAGCTGTAGGGATGAAATAAGCCCCAGTCTCCCATAGTGCTCCCAGGCTTATTAGGACGAGGAAATTGCCACCTAATAAATTCTGGTCAGACCGGTTGCTCTCAAACCCTGTCTCCTGATAAGATGTTATCAATGACAATGGTGCCCAAAACTTCATTAGCAATTTTAATTTCGCCCCGGTCCTGTGGTCCTGTGATCTCGCCCTGCCTCCATTTGCCTTGTGATATTCTGTTACCTTGTGAAGCACGTGAGCTCTGTGACCCACACCCTATTCCTACACTCCCTCCCCTTTTGAAAATCACTAATACAAACGTGCTGGTTTCATGGCTTGTGGGGCATCACGGAACCTACCGACATGTGATGTCTCCCCCAGACACCCAACTTTAAAATTTCTCTATTTGTACTCTGTCCCTTTATTTCTCAAACTGGCCGACGCTTAGGGAAAATAGAAAAGAACCTACGTGAAATACCAGTGGTGAATTTTGCCCAATATCTGGCTGAATTTCCCCCGATACCTTTAGGGAAATATAATTTATATATCCTACAAAATGTTATTCTGTTCAGACCTATCTAATCCTTCTCACCCCCACCTCCAAAAAGTAACTCAATATAACCATAGGTTTAATTCCAATTTGGTAGGTTAATTTACTGTTGTATTTGCTTGTGGTAAAATATATATATATAACATAAAATTTGCCATCATAAGATGGTTTACCATTTTAAAGTGTACAATTTGAGGGCATTAATACATTCACAATATTGTGCAATCACCACCACTATTTCCAAAACTTTTCATCACCCTGATCAGAAACCCTGTACCCATTGAACAATAACACCCTATTCTCTCCTCCTCCCAAACCCTGGTAACCTCTAAACTACTTTCTGTCTAGACAAATTTGCTAGATATCATATATAAGTGGAATAATACAATATTTGAACTTTGGTGTCTGGCTTGTTTCACTTGGCACAATGTTTTCAAGGTTCATCGGTGTTGCAGCATGCATCAGAACTTCATTCCTTTTTATGTAGCGGCTTAATTTTACATTTTAATGTTTTCTTATTTTTTGAGAGACAGGGCCTTGCTGTGTTGCCCAGGCTGGAATGCAGTGGTGTGATCATAGCTCACTGCAGCCTAAAAGGCTCAAGCAATCCTTCTACCTCAGCCTTCTGAGTAGCCAAGACTACAAGTGTACATCACCGTGTCTCGCTCATTTTTTTATTTCTAATTTTAGAAGAGATGGTGATATGGTTTGGATTTGCTTCCCCACCCAAACCTCATGTTGAATTGTAATCTCCAGTGTTGGAGGAGGGACCTGGTGGGAGGTGATTGGATCATGGGGCATATTTCTCCCTTGCTGTTCTCATGATAGTCAGTTCTCACTCGCAGTTTAAAAGTGTATAGCACCTATATAATCCCAGCTACTTGGGTGGCTGAGGCATAAGAATTGCTTGAGCCTGGGAGGCAAAGGTTGCAGTGAGCTGAAATCGTGCCACTGCACTCCAGCCTGGGTGACACAGCAAGACTCTGTTTCAAAAAATAAAAATAAAATAAAAGTGTGCAGCACCTCCCCCTTCTCTCTTCCTCCTGATCTGGCCACGTAAGATATGCCTGCTTTCCCTTTGCCTTCCGCCATGTTTGTAAGTTTCCTGAGGCCTCCCCACCCATGCTTCCTGTACAGCCTGTGGAACCATGAGCCAATTAAACCTCTTTTCTTTATAAATTACCCAGTCTCAGGTAGCTCTTTATAACAGTGTGAGAATAGACTAATATAGATGGGATCTTGCTGTGTTGCCCAGGCTGGTCTCAAACTCTTGACCCCAAGCCATCCTCCCACCTTGGCCTCCCAAAGTGCTGGGATTACAAGGCATAAGCCACTGTGCATGGCCTATTTTAATTTTTTACATTATATTCATTGTTTGGAAGAAGAAAACTTAGGGAAAGCAAATAAAGTTGTTACAGCAGGTAGCTAGTCAGGCATGAGCAGAGCAGGAGAGTTCCTCCCACCCCACCAGGAATCTCAGGTGACTGTCAGTTGTCAGACTATCTCCAAAATAATAACTGGTCACAACCAGTGCCAGGGAAAGGCAGTCTCCCAATAGAAACACCTGAAACTGGTGATCAGCAGCTTCCCCATAAGATCTCAGGAGTTAGGCAAGAGGGCTCAAGCATGCGCATTAAGAGGCACACTGGCGGAGTTTAACTGGTATATGACCTTCCAGAGACATCCAACTGGTAAGGGAAGAATGCCTCAAGGGAGCATGGGTACAGTTCCAGTAAACACACTGCACATGCTCACCTCCCAAGCGCTGGTAGGCCACTGTGCATGCGGACGGACCACCCCAAGGGAAGAATCAGGGGAGAAGGGACACAAGACCCTGGAAATATTCCAACGTATTACACCCTAAGTCAAAGGTCAAATGGCACACTTGATATCTCAAGTCACCTGCTTGGCCCTCTTGCAAGTGTACTTTCCTTCCTTTCATTCCTGATCTAAAC
The DNA here is from genome assembly GCF_028885655.2 of Pongo abelii. Classification (NCBI taxonomy): domain Eukaryota; kingdom Metazoa; phylum Chordata; class Mammalia; order Primates; family Hominidae; genus Pongo; species Pongo abelii. The sequence goes on from NC_071992.2 coordinate 32,502,251, forward strand.
ATTTAAATAAACTTTCACTGCTGCTATAAAAATTGCCTAAGTCTCTTTCTGCCTTATGCCCCTCAGTCGAATTCTTTCTTCTGAGGAGGCAAGAATTGAGGTTGCTGCAGACCTGTAAGGCTTCACCACCAGTAACAAATTTACTTCATTCCGCCATCAAGTGATAACTGCCCTTGACTCCCCTCACCTGTTAATAATCTCAACCAACTAAATAGATACCTAAATTCTCAAAATACCCAACAAAGCAAATCAGTCCACATCCACACGAACTAAGAGTTAAAGTAAGTGCATATATTATCCTTCACCTGTTCTGGGTTTCTCTAGCATTAACAGTCTCTCTGCCAGGCCCAGTGGCTCATGCCTATAATCCTAGCACCTTGGAAGGCCGTGCAAGCTTATAGCTTGCAGTGAACGCCAAGAATGAGTTCTCAGACAATTCCAGCTGAGCAGGGTGGGAAAGCAACTCTTCTGAAAGAGTGCCGCCCCAGAATCCATCCACCAAGTATTTATTGAAAGGGCTTGTTAAACTACAAACATCCACCAGATAGCCATTTGAGGTTGGATACTTTAGGCACGTATGACCTCGTAAAAGCACTCAAACCGCATTCTCAGGAGGCTGTTTTCAGCGTTCCTTATCACACACTCCACTCCTTGTCCTGTTTTCAGGGTCAAGGAATTACATTCTTATGCACAAATAGCATACACACAGTGCCTCAGTATTTTTCCATGCCCCGACCTCAAACGCCATGTACATAAGCTTGAATATGTTGCCGTGCACCCCCTACAGGCCGAGGCAGGCAGATTGCTTGAGCCCAAGAGTTCGAGCCAGCCTGGGCAACACAGCAAGACCTCATCTCAGAAAAAATAAAAAACAACAAAAAAAAAACAAACAGTCTTTGTCCCCTAAGAACCTTTTCCCCACCTTCTAATTCAACTTGCCCAATCCTGAAAATATCTTCCCAAGACCCTGATTCCTTCTCAAGCATTCATCCTCTATCAAACTTTCTCCAAAGGGTCAACATTCTCTCTTTTTTTTTTTTTTTTTGGACGGAGTTTCACTCTTGTTGCCCAGGCTGGAGTGCAATGGCACTATCTTGGCTCACCACAACCTCCGCCTCCCGGGTTCAAGCGATTCTCCTGCCTCAGCCTCCTGAGTAGCTGGGATTACAGGCATGCGCCATCACTCCCCGCTAATTTTGTATTTTTAGTAAAGACAGGGTTTCTCCATGTTAGTCAGGCCGATCTCGAACTCCTGATCTCAGGTGATCCGCCCACTTCAGCCTCCCAAGTGCTGGGATTACAGGCATGAGCCACCGCGCCCAGCCTCCAACATTTGCTTTTACCTCCACTTAGTAACTTTCAGTCTTCAGGTGTTAAAATACTGGTCTTGGAGCCAAACAGAACTAACTTGAATTTCTACTTCACCTCTACTGGTCTTATGACCTGGAGCCAATATTCAACCTTTCTAAGCCTGAGGCTTAGAAATGAGATAAAAAATGGAAAGTACTGAAAACAGTGTGGACTAAAGTAGTCAGTAAATCATAGTTACAGGTTGAATATCCCTTACCCTAAGTGCCTGGGACCAGAAGTGTTTCAGATTTCAGAAATTTTTGGATTTAGGAATATTTTACATAATAAGATGCCTTGGGGATAGGACCCACGTCTAAACATGAGTTCACTTATGTTTCATATACACCTTATACACACAGCCAGAAGGTTGTTTTTTATGCCCTATATATACATAGCCTAAAGGTAACTTTATACAATTTTCTTTTTTTTTTATTTTTTGAGACAGAGTCTCACTCTGTCTCCCAGGCTGGAGTGCAGTGGCACAATCTCAGCTCACTGCAACCTCCACCTCCCTGGTTCAAGCAATTCTCCTGCCTCAGCATCCTAAGTAGCTGAGACTACAGACGCGCGCCACCATACCCAGCTAATTTTTGTGTTTTTAGTGGAGTCGAGGTTTAACCATGCTGGCCAGGCTGGTCTTGAACTCCTGAGTTCAAGTGATCTACCTGCCTCAGCCTCCCAGAGTGCTGAGATTACAGGCATGAGCCACTGTGCCAGACCTATACAGTATTTTTCATAATTCTGTGCATGGAACAAAGTTCATGTACATTGAACCATCAGAAAGCAAAGGTGTCACTCAGCTACCCATGTGGACAAACTTTGGTTGTTTGTTTGGCGTCATCATCATTCCTGGCTCTGAATTTATATGCTTCTGATAAGAAATAATTTTCTTTTTCCTTTTTTTCTTTTCTTTTTTGGAGACAGGGTCTCACTCAGTCACCCAGGCTGTACTGCAGCGGCGCAATCTCGGCTCACTGCAACCTCCACCTCCCAGGTTCAGGTGATTCTTGAGCCTCAGTCTCCTGAGTAGCTGAGATTACAGGTGCACACCACCACACCCAGCTAATTTTTGTATTTTTTGGTAGAGATGGGGTTTCACCATGTTGGCCAGGCTGGTCGTAATCCACCTGCCTCAGCCTCCCAAAGTGTTGGGATTATAGGCGTGAGCCACCATGCCCGGCCATTTTCTTATATTTATTCACACATAGTACTTAACAGTTAAAAAAAAAATAGGACATAGCATTAATACTGTGAAAAAAAAAACAATGTATTTAGGATAACTGACTGCAACCTGTCACTTGAGGTCATGTGTGGAATTTTATTTATTTATTTATTTATTCATTTGAGACAGAGTCTTGCTCTGTCGCCCAGGCTGGAGTGCAGTGGCATCATCTCAGCTCACTGCAAGTTCCGCCTCCCAGGTTCACGCCATTCTCCTACCTCAGCCTCCGGAGTAGCTGGGACTACAGGCGCCCACCAACACGCCCGCCTAATTTTTTGTATTTTTAGTAGAGACAGGGTTTCACTGTGTTAGCCAGGATGGTCTTGATCTCCCAACCTCATGATCCACCCGCCTCTGCCTCCCAAAGTGCTGGGATTACAGGCGTGAGCCACCGCGCCCGGCCAATTTATTTTTATTTTTAATTTTGTTAATTTTTCTTAGAGATGGAGTTTCATTCTTGTTGCCCAGGCTGGAGTGCAGTGTCGCAATCTCGGCTCACTGCAACCTCCACCTCCAGGGTTCAAGCGATTCTCCTGCCTTAGCCTCCCGGGTAACCGGGATTATAGACATGCGCCACCACGCCCAGCTAATTTTGTATTTTTTTAGTAGAGACGGGGTTTTGCCATGTTAGCCAGGCTGGTCTAGAACTCCTGACCTCAGGTGATCCGCCCACCTTGGCCTCCCAAAGTGCTGGAATTACAGGGGTAAGCCATCGCACCCGGCCTATGTGTGGAATTTTTTACTTGTGGTATCATGTTGGTGCTCAAAAAGTTTCAGATTTTGGAGAATTTCAAATTTTGAATTCTCAGATTAGGGATGCTGAACCTGTGTTGTTATTATTAGAACCCAACTCTCCAGTTAAACTTTTGCTTTTCTTTTTTTAGAGACGGGTTGCACTCATAGCTCATTATAACCCCAAACTCCTGAGCTCAAGCAATCTTCCCACCTCAGCCTCCCAAGTAGCTGGGACTATAGGCAACTGCCACCACACCTGGCTAATTTTTTTCAATTTTCTTCAGAGAAGGGAGTTCTCACTATGTTACCCAGGCTGGTCTCAAACTCCTAGCCTCAAGTATTCCTCTCACCTTGGCCTCCCAAAGTGCTGGGATTACAGGCATAAGCCACCTCACCCAGCCCAGGTTAAACTCTTTTTCAAAGGTCACCAGTGATTTCCCAATTGCCAAATCCAGTGGCCTCTGTGGCAGGTTGTATAATTGCTCTTAATTATTCATTTCCTCTTCCTGAAGCAGGATTATACCTCCCACCCCGTGGAACACAGGAGTGGCATGTGACTTGCTTTGGCTAATAAAATATGAACAGGACACATATGGCATCCAAGGAGAAGCTTTGATGTAAGAACTAGCCAAGCCAGGTGCAGTGGCTCACGCCTGTAATCACAATACTTCGGGAGGCCGAAGCAGGCGGATCACCTGAGGTAAGGAGTTCAAGACCAGCCTAGCCAACATGATGAAACACTGTTTCTACTAAAAATATAAAAATTAGCTAGGCATAGTGGCATGTGCCTGTATTCCCAGCTACTCAGAGGCTGAGGCAGGAGAATCACTTGAACCCAGGAAGTGGAGGTTGCAGTGAGCTGAGATCGCACCACTGCACTCCAGCCTGGGCAACAGAGTGAGACTCTATGTCAAAAATAAAATGAAATAAAATAAATAAAGAACTCGCTTGAGATTCACTGTCTTGCTTGTCCCTCACCCATAAGACTGCAATATTCCAGACTGGGGCACTTGATCCTGGAGCAAAGATAACCTGGAATAATGCTGTGGCCCATCTACAATAGACACATAGTATGCGTGAGATAGAAGCTCTGTGGCTAGGCCGGGTGGAGTGGCTCACGCCTATAATCCCAGCACTTTGGGAGGCCGAGGCGGGTGGATCATGGGGTCCAGAGTTCAAGACCAGCCTGGCCAAGACAGTGAAACCCTGTAACTACTAAAAATACAAAAAAATTAGCCAGGCATGGTGGCGGGCACTTGTAATCCCAGCTACTCGGGAGGCTGAGGCAGGAGAATTGCTTCAACTTGGGAGGCAGAGGTTGCAGTGAGCCGAGATCGCGCCACTACACTCCAGCCTGGGTGACAGAGCAAGACTCCATCTCAAAAAAGAAAGCAAAAAACCTTTACCAGAGAGCCAAACCCCATCGCTGCACATACACACACACACACACACTCTCTCTCTCTCTCTCTCTCTCACACACACACACACACACACATATGTAGACTTTCCCCAGGTAGTTGCTGACCAGGATGGAGTCACATACCTCGTCTAAACCAATCAACCCCCATGAAAGGGAAAGAAACTACCATGACAACCTGAAACAAATTTTGATTCACCTTTCTGGAGATGGGGAGGGAGTAGCCTACCTCGAACACATGAGTGAGCAAAGAGTGAACTCACATCTTTAAAAAGTCGGGACCAAACTAGCTTCTCACCTTGCGGAAACAGTAAGAAGTCATTCCATAATTCAAACTTTCTTTCAAGTTTTCTCTTTGATAACCGTCATAACTTAGCATGCAATACTAGGTGTTTATGATCAACATCCATAACAATTATCATAATAAAGAAAATAATCTCTCATAACATTTACATAATTCATGATTTTTGCTACATCAGTGTATTAGAGTTCTCCAGAGAAATAGCAAATAGGATATGTGTGTGTGCATGTGTGTAGACAGGAGGAGAGAGAGACTGAGAGAGGAAAAAAAAAGAAATAGAGAGAGACAGAGTTAGAGAGGGATGTATTTATTTATCATTTAAGACACAGTCTCACTCTGTCACCCAGACTAGAGTGCAATAGCGTGTTCTCAGCTCTCTGCAACCTCCACCTCACAGGTTCAAGCAATTCTCCTGCCTCAGCCTACTGAGTAGCTGGAATTATAGGCATGCACCACCACACCTGGCTAATTTTTGTATTTTTAGTAGAGAAGGGGTTTCACCATGTTGGCCAGGCTGGTCTTGAACTCCTGACCTCAAGTGATCTGCCCACCTTGGCCTCCCAAAGTGCTGCAATTACAGGCGTGAGCCACTGCGCCCAGCCAGAGAGGGATTTCTCATATAATTATGGAGGCTGACAAGTCCCAAGATGTGCAGCCAACCTGGAGGCACAGATGACTGAAGATGTCCTTCCAGTTCAAAGCCATGCAGGGTCAAAACAGGAAGAGCCACTGTTTCAGTTCTAGTTCAAAGGCAGAAAATAAACTGCTATCCTAGCTCTAGACAGTCAGGCAGGAGGAGCATTCCTCTTGTTCATGGGAGGGTCAGCTTTTCTGTCCCATTCAGGCATTCAACTGATTGGATGGGGCCTTGTCACATTAGGGAGGGGAATCTGCTTGATACATCTGCCAGTTTAAATGTTCACTTTGGCCAGTTGCAGTGGCTCACACCTGTAATCTCAGCACTTTGGGAGGCTGAGGCGGGTGGATCACCTGAGGTCAGGAGTTCGAGACCAGCCTGGTCAACATGGTGAAATCCCGTCTCTACTAATAACGCAAAAATTAGGTGGCTGTGGTGGTGGGTACCTATACTCCCAGCTGTTCGGGTGGCTGAGGCAGGAGAATCACTTGAATCCAGGAGGCAGAGGTTGCAGTGAGCCGAGATTGCGCCACTGCACTCCAGCCTGGGTGACAGAGTGAAACTGAATCTCAAAAAATAAATTAAATAAATAAATGTTCAGGAGAATGTTCATCTCATCCAGAAACACCCTCACAGACACACCAAGAATACTGCTTGACCAAATGTCTGGGAACCCTGTGGCTCAGTCAAGTTGACAAGTAAACTTAACCATGGCAACTTGGCACCCAGACACATCTACTTAAACCATACTTAATAACCAAATAAAGACAATAACACGGTCATAATTCCACCCACCATGATCCCGCTATCCTGCATACAAACAAAAACACACTAACCCCTTTCCCAGAAGAGAAGGTAAAGGCCTTGGGTCATGTTTTCTCTTTGATATGCCATAACATTTTTTTTTCCTTGTATAAATTTAAGGGGTACGGCCAGGCACAGTGGCTCACACCTGTAATCCCAGCACTTTGGGGAGGCCGAGGTGGGCGGATCACGAGGTCAGGAGATCAAGACCATCCTGGCTAACATGGTGAAATCCCGTCTCTACTAACAATATAAAAAATTAGCCGGGCGTGGTGGCAGGCGCCTGTAGTCCCAGCTACTCGGGAGGCTGAGGCAGGAGAATGGCGTGAACCCGGGAGGCGGAGCTTGCAGTGAGCCGAGATCGCGCCACTGCACTCCATCCTGGGTGACAGAGCAAGACTCCGTCTCAAAAAAAAAAAAGTAAGGGGTACAAGTACAGTTTTGTCACACGGATATTTTGCATAGGGGGGAAGTCTGGGCTTTTGGGTAAGCATCACCCCAACAGTGTACATTGCACCTATTAGGCAATCTCTCATCCCTCATCGCCCTCCCACCCTCCCACCCTTTCAAGTTTCAATGCCTGTTCTTTCACACTCTACACACTCTAGGTCCATGTGGACACATTATTTAGATCCCATTTATACATAAGAACACATGGCATTTGACTTTCTGGGTTGTTTCACTTAAGATAATAGCCTTCGGTTCCATCCATGTTGCTGCAAAAGACATGATTTCATTTTTTTATGGCTGAATAGTACTCTAATACACACAACACACACACACACACATTTTCTTTCTTTCTTTCTTCTTTTTTTTTTTTTTGAGACAGACCAGGCTGGAGTGCAGTGGCGCGATCTCGGCTCACTGCAATCTCCGCCTCTCAGGTTCAAGTGGTTCCTCTGCCTCAGCCTCCCCAATAGCTAGGACTACAAGTGTGCACCACCATGCCCGGCTAATTTTTTGTATTTTAGTAGAGACGGGGTTTCACCATGTTGGCCAGGATGGCCTCGATCTCCTGACCATGTGATCCGCCCACCTCGGCCTCCCAAAGTGTTGGGATTACAGGCATGAGCCACCGCACCTGGCCTACCACATTTTCTTTATCCAGTCACCCACTGATGGATACTTAGGTTGATTCCATATCCTTGTTTTTGTTTATAGTGCGGTGATAAACATAACGAGTGTAAGTATGTTTTCAATGTAATGCTTTCTTTTTCTTTTGGGAAACCTCATAACTTTTTAAACAATTCTTAAATACTACAATATCAAGTCAATACATCTTAGGTTATATGATACAGGAAAAACAGAGGGAAGAAAACAAAGATACTTTATACACACACACACACACACACACACACACACATAATCATGGCAATTACAATCCTCGTTTCTATAACTGGTCACATGGCTCTTTACCTAGTGGAATGACGTCCTTGATGGTGGCACTAATCTCTGCAGTCCCTCCAGGGATGTGGTATTGCTTTTCGTTTTCTATTTTTCTAGGTAGAGGCAGTTCTTATGGCTTCCACTTTGCCTTTCCCACCATAATAGCCCTCACTCCACAGGCCAGGGAAGCACTGGAGATTCTGCCAGCTGCTGAGCATGTCTATTCTGATTATGCACTCCTGAGCTGCAGAAATAACCACAGGATGGGTTCAGGGATCCCCTAAGCCCACTGTGAGATGGATCAATGCTAAAACTGCATGGATTGGCTGGGTGCGGTGGCTCATGCCTGTAATCCCAGCACTTTGGGAGGCCGAGGCAGATGGATCACCTGAGGTGGGGAGTTTGAGACCAGCCTGGCCAATGTGGTGAAACCCTGTCTCCACTAAAAATACAAAAATTAGCTGGGTGTGGTGGCACGCACCACTCGGTCCCTGCCACCTTCAGATTCAACTACTGCCACTGCATTTAGGTTTTCCAATTCAGTGACAGCAGTTCCCTCTGTAACTTCTGACTTACTAAGAACAACAACCACTGAATACTTCAGGAATGCTGGGGCTCCCTTCACAAATTTATTTCTCACAGTCATGGTGAAGGGTATGTCCTCTGGGTATTCCTGGGGCGGGTGAGCGAATCTTACATGACAAATCCACTCTTTCAGTTAGTACAAATATATGGGATACATGCGAAATTTTGTTAAATGTATATAACGTGTACTGATCCAGTCAGGATATTTAGGGGGTCCATCAATTGAGAACAATACATTTTTGTTATACTATAGTCACCCTACTCTGCTGTCAAACATTGAATTTATTCCTTCTATCTAAATGCATGTTTGTATTCTTTAACCCGCCTCTCTTTATCCTTCCCCCTCCTCCACCCTCACCCTTCCCAGTCTCTGTTTTCTCTGTCCACTCTCTAGCTCCAAGTGATCAAATTTTTTAGCTCTCTTATATAAGTGGGAACATACGGTACTTGTCTTTTTGTCCCTGGTTTATTTTACTTATGATAATGAACACCAGTTACATCTATGTTGTTGCAAATGACAGAATTTCATTCTTTTTTATGGTTGCATAGTATTCCATTGTATGTATATGCCACATTTTCTTTATCCATTCATCTGTTGAAGGACATTTAGATAGAGTCCATCTTTTTGCTGTTGAGAATAATACTCCTTAAGGCTTTAGATCTTTTTCTCTAGTGTATACCAAGGCAATACTGGCATTTTTTTTTTTTTTTTCCGAGACAGAGTCTTGCTCTGTCACCAGGCTGGAGTGTAGTGGCGTGATCTCAGCTCACTGCAACCTCTGCCTACTGGGTTCAAGCGATTCCCCTGCCTCAGCCTCCTGAGTAGTTGGGCCTACAGACGCACGCCACCACACCCAGCTAATTTTTTCTATTTTAGTAGAGACGGGGTTTCACCATGTTGGCCAGGATGGGCTCGATCTCCTGACCTCATGATCCACCCGCGTCGGCCTCCCAAGTAGCTGGGATTATAGGTGCATGCCACCTTACCCAGCTAATTTTTGTATTTTTAGTAGAGACAGGGTTTTGCCATGTTGACCAGGCTAGTCTTGAACTCCTGACCTCAGGTGATCCCCCCAGCCTTGGCCTCCCAAACTGCTGGGATTATAGGTATGAGCCACCATACCTGGCCTTCTTCCATGTTTTAGCCAAACAAACTTTTAGAGCCCTTTCTAACCTTCTAAGCTGTAACATTAAATTGGTGGATCACTTGAGGTCAGGAGTTCAAGATCAGACTGGACAACATAGTAAAACCCCTTCTCTACTAAAAATACAAAAATTAGCTCGGCATGGTGGCAGGCACCTGTAATCCCAGCTACTTGGGAGGCTGAGGCAGGAGAATTCCTTGAACCTTGGAGCTATAGGTTGCAGTGAGCCAAGACTGCACCACTGCACTCTAATCTAGGTAACAGAGCAAGACTCTATCTCAACAAAAAACAAACCATTAAATTGACAGTCTCTGTTTAGTGGACCCATGTCAGCAAATTTGGCTTGATCCAACTTTATTTTTCTTTCACTATTATCCCACGGTCTTAATATCCATTCCCACACATTTCGCCCTGGATTTCTGCATGTGTAAATTGGAAAAACTATGTACTCCTTTTAGAATGCAGCTTACTTACCTCTTCAAGGGTCATGTTTTGTACTTCACCTTTTGTGGCCGGCGGGGACTTGAGTCTAGTCATAGGTTTAGAAGCAAAGAGAAGTGATGAGGGTGTGTCCTGAATAGACTCAGCAGAGTCTTGTAAGTTAACTACCTCAGGAGAGGACATTATAATATCCTCAGGCAAAGCAGGATTCATCTCTTCAGATGGGATGGAATAGCTGCTTCTACTGGCAGAAGACTCAGCAGAATTTAGGGGTTAAGTGTCCACACCCTTATCAGGATCTTCCCATATATCCCCATTCCGATTTTCAGGATCTCATTCTTTTCTTTCCCAGTCAATGCCCTCACTTTGACAGCAGATGCCCTGAAAGGTTGGGAATTTGATTTGCACTGTAATTCAGCCACTTGCTGGATAAGACTCTGGGTGTGCTTTTCAGCAATCTCAGTTCTGAAGCTACAAGGATTTTAAATGTTGCCTTAATCATATCATATATTACAATTATATATTTCTGGACTCTATTCTGATCAACCAATGTGATTTTAGCCATATATTGCGTACTTTCTTGAAGAAGGATACACATATACGATGGTGATACATTTTTATTTCCAATAGATGACCACAAGATGGCGCTAGGTGACTAAAATGATCTGCTTACCAAACATTAAAACCCAAAATTAAGCATATAGGTTAAGCAATTGCCATATACACAAGAAGGAATACCTTTTAATGTAATATCTTAAAATTAATACACTTTAAAACCTGATATATTTTTAGAAGAAATTTGGCACATAAAAAAACAAAGTGCTTGATTAAAATATACACTCAGCTGGGCGCAGTGGCTCACGCCTGTAATCCTAGCACTTTGGGAGGCCAAGGCAGGCAGATTACCTAAGGTCAGGAGTCCAAGACCAGCCTGGCCAACATGGTGAAACCCCGTCTCTACTAAAAATATAAAAAATTAGCCAGGTGCAGTGGTGCATGCCTATAATTCCAGCTACTCAGGAGGCTGAGTCAGGAGAATGGCTTGAACCTGGGAGGCAGAGGTTGCAGTAAGCCAAGATCACACCATTGCATTCCAGCCTGGGTGACACAGCAAGACTCTGTCTCAAAAATAAAAATAAAAAATAAAAAAAAGAATAAAATGTGCACTCAAACAAGGAGTCTCCCATCTTGTTACCGAGGGACAATTCAGAATCAACGCCAAATATTGTTTTAGTGTGAAATACCCCTGCTATAAATTGAGGGTCGTGATTTTGTGTTCCTGCCCTAGGCAATGAGACCTACCATGTTGTATTAGCTATTCCTTTTGTTTTCTGTATTCCAATGCTTTGACATTAGGGAGCCTTGCTAATCCTGGAGGGTTGCCTGTTCCAGTGCCAGTGCCAGCAACTTTCTAGAGACAGTAAATGACTAGAGGAGTATGCCCTTTATATGCCAACCAATCCAGGGCCTACAACCTCAACCACCTTCTTTATTGGGCCCATACTATCCAACCGCCTGCCCTAATCACTCCAGGGCCATCCCTTATCCCCCAGAGCTCACAGAAAATTATTCAAATAAACCAATGCTAAACTTGCTTATCCAGCCTTGCCTCTTTCTTTCTATGGAAACTACAGTAAATTATCTTGCCCACATTTTCCTTCCACTCTCTTTGCCTCCTGACCAACCCCTGTGCTTCCTGGGTGTCTCTCCCCATCCCCCCTGGGGTGATGTACCCCTTCATAGGATCTGTGAGCATAACAACTATATTTTCTTTTCTTTCTTTTTTGAGATAGGGTCTGCCTCTTCACCTAGGCTAGGGTGTAGTAGTACGATCCCGGCTCACTGCAGCCTCCACCTCCTGGCCTCAAGGGATCCTCCCACCTCAGCCTTCGGAGTAGCTGGGACTACAGGTACTTGCCACTACAACTGGCTAAGTTTTGTATTTTTTGGGGAGAGACGTGATCTCACCATGTTTCCCAGGCTGGTCTTGTACTCCTGGACCTAAGTGATCCTCCAACCTCAGCCTCCCAAAGTGCTGGGATTATAGGTGTGAGCCCCCATGCCTAGCCACGACTATATTTTCAATGGCAGTTGTCTCCTCATCTGATGACCTTGCCATACTAAATAATAATAAAACCTATATTTTTAAAACAAGTGTCAGACATTGCTGGTTACCTTCTCAACCATTCCCCTACTTTCTTGCTGAAGGCTTTGTTCAGGGTAGCAGTGGATTCAGCTTAAATGCTTACCTTGCCAGGTTCCTTGCAGCTAGGTTGTCTGTGTGACAGACACATGGTTTCCACATAAGCAGAAATCTCCTGGCAATTTTTGGATAAGTTTTTGTTTCCTGATTCAGATACCACTTCTTTCTCCTTTTTCACCCTTTCTGGAACACAGACATGAGACTAGAGATAAAGCAGCTATTTTACAATCATGAAGTGACAAACTCAAGCATGAAAGCTACCTTGTAAGGATAGTGAGGTGGAAAGATAAAGGAAGCTTGGGGCCAGGTGCAGTGGTTCATGCCTGTAATCTCAGCACGTTGGGAGGCTGAGGTGGGAGGATTTCTTGAGTCCAGGAGTTGGAGACCAACCTGGGCAACATAGCGAGACCCTGTCTCTACAAAAAATACAAAAATTAGCTGAGCATGGTCGTTCATGCCTGTAGTCCCAGTTATTCAGGAGGCTTCAGTGGGAGGATTGCTTGAGCCCAGGAGGTCGAGGCTGCAGTGAGCCATAATCACACCACTGCACTCCAGCCTGTGCAACAGACTGAGGCCCTGTCTCTAAAAGAAAATAATAATACACTAATATTTAATATTAATACTAACAGCTTTTTGAGGGGTTTATCATTGAATCCTCCCAAAATGGTATGAGGTAGGTAAAAATGTTCTGACTTTACAGATGGAGAAGCTGAGGCATAGAAGTGTTATATAACTTTTCCAAGGACATACAACTCTAAGTGGAGGAGTCAAGATCCAAACCCACTTCTGCCTGTCTCTAAAGCCTGAGCTAACAACTGTAAAATATTGCAATTAATTGAAAGGCAAACTCTTTGGAGATTCATGTTGTTTGTATCTCTACAGTGCCTATTGTACTGCTAGATACCAGTGTTATTTAATCAAGATAAACAGGCCGGTCGTGGTGGCTCACGCCTGTAATCCCAGCATTTTGGGAGGCCGAGGCAGGCAGATCATGAGGTCAGGAGATCAAGACCATCCTGGCTAACACAGTGAAACCCCATCTCTACTAAAAATACAAAAAATTAGCCAGGCGTGGTGGCAGGTGCCTGTAGTCCCAGCTACTCGGGAGGCTGAGGCAGGAGAATGGCATGAACCCCGGAGGCGGAGCTTGTAGTGAGCCGAGATTGCGCCACTGCACTCCAGCCTGGGTGACAGATGAGACTCTGTCTCAAAAAAAAAAAAAAAAAAAAAAAAAAATCAAGATAAATAAAATTAAGAGTAATCAAAAGAAAAGAATAACATTTTTGGCCATATCACCATAAAGTAAACACAATCAAAAACTTTGTTTCAGTGTATTTAAATAGACTTAATCTTCACTATTTGTGGATTCCATATTTGCCAATTTGCCTACCCATTAAAATTTATTTGTAAGCCAGAAATCAATACTTGCAGCACCTTCATAGTCACTTGCAGACATATGCAGAGTGGGAAAAAATTTGAGTTGCCCAAAATGCACGTAGAACAAGGTAACTCTCTGCCTTTCTATTTTAAGTCTCATACTGTAAACAAAGGTCCTTTTCCAAGTTTATTTAGCACTGCATTTTTCCCATTTTTGTGCCTTTTGTTGATTTCACTGTTTTTTGTAGGTTTTTTTTTTTTTTTTCTTGAGACAGAGTCTCACTTTGTGGCCCAGGCTGGAGTGCAGTGGCACGATCTTGGCTCACTGCAACCTCTGCCTCCCAGATTCAAGTAATTCTTCGGCCTCAGCCTCCCAAGTAGCTGGGATTCCAGGCGCACACCACCACGCCCGGCTAATTTTTGTATTTTTAGTAGAGACAGGGTTTCACCATATTGGCCGGGCTAGTCTCTAACTCCTGACCTCATGATCTGCCCGCCTCAGCCTCTCAAAGTGCTGGGATTACAGCTGTGAGCCAACACGCCCGGCCAATTTCACTGTTTAAAATAGCCCTACATGGTGGCTCAAGCCTGTAATTCCAGCACTTTGGGAGGACGAGGCAGGTGGATCCCTTGAGCCCAGGAGTTTGAGACCAGCCTGGGCAACATAGAGAGACCCCATCTCTACAAAAAATATTAAAAATTAGCCAGGTATGGTGATAGGTGCCTGTGGTCCCAGCTACTGGGAAGGCTGAGGCTGAAGGATCACTTAAGCATAAGAAGCAGAGGTTGCAGTGAACCAAGACTGCACTACTGCACAACAGCCTGGATGACAAAGTGAGACCCTGTCTCAAAAAAGAAAAAAAAGACATTTTCTCACCACAAAAGAATGACAACTATGCGAGATAATGCCTATGTTAATGAGCTTGATTTAGCCATTCCACTATATATACACATTTTATTAATTTATTGTTTTTATTTTTTGAGAGGGAGTCTTAATCTGTCACCCAGGCTGGAGTGCAATGGTGCAATCTTGGCTCACTGCAACCTCTGCCTCCCGGGCTCAAGCTATTCTCCTGCCTCGATCTCCCAAGTGGCTGGGATTATAGACATGTGCCACCATGCCCGGCTAATTTTTGTATTTTTAACAGAGACGGGGTTTCGCCATGTTGGCCAGGCTGGTCTTGAACTTCTGACCTCTGGTGATCTGCCCGCCTTGGCCTCCCAAAGCGCTGAAATTACAGGCGTGAGTCACCATGCCTGGTCTTTATTTATTTATTTTTTGGAGACAGGGTCTTGCTGTTGTCCAGGCTGGAGTGAAGTGGCACAATCTTGGCTCACTGCAACCTCTGCTCCTGAGTTCAAGCGATTCTCCTGTCTCAGCCTCCCAAGTAGCTGAGATTACAGGTGCATGCTACCACACCCAGCTAATTTTTGTATTTTTAGTAGAGACGGGGTTTCACCATGTTGGCTAGCCTGGTCTCGAACTCCTGGCCTCAGGCCATCTGCCACTATAAAGATACTACCTGAGACTGGGTAATTTATAAAGAAAAGAGCTCTAGGGTGGGTGCGGTGGCTCACACCTGTAATCCCAGCACTTTGGGAGACCGAGGCAGGCAGATCACAAAGTCAGGAGTTGGAGACCAACCTGACCAACATGGTGAAACTGCGTCTCTACTAAAAATACAAAAATTAGTCATGCATGGTGGTGAGCACCTGTAATCCCAGCTACTCAGGAGGCTGAGGCAGGAGAATTGCTTGAACCCGGGAGACGGAGGTTGCAGTGAGCCGAGATCATGCCACTGCACTCCAGCCTGGGCCACAGAGCAAGACTCCGATTCAAAAAAAAAAAAAAAAAGGGAAAGAGGTTTAATTGACTCACAGTTCCACATAGCTGGGGAGGCCTCAGGAAACTTACAATCGTGGCAGAAGGGGAAGTGGACACCTTATCACCAGGTGACAGGAGAGAGAGAGGAGGTGAGAGTGCAGGAAAAACTACCATTTACAAAATCATCAGATCTTGTGAGAACTCACTATCACGAGAACCGCATAGGGGAACCACCCCAAAATCCAATCAATTCCCTCCCTCCACAGGTGATTACAGGTCCCTTCCTCCACACGTGGGAATTAAAATTCAAGATGAGATTTGGGTGAGAACACAGAGCCAAACCATATCAGCTGGGGTGATCTTTTTTTTTTTTGAAAGACGGTCTTGCTCTGCCGCCAAGGCTGGAGTTCAGTGGCATGATCTTGGCTCTCCGCAGCCTGGAACTCCCGGATTCAAGCTATCCTCCCGCCTCAGCCTCTTGAGTAGCTGGGACTACAGGCATGCGCCACCACATGCGGCTGGCTAGGGTAATTGATAATGACTACCAAGGTGAAATTGGACTGCTAGTATACCATGGAGCTAAAGAAGACAACCTAGAGATCCTGTAGGAGATCCGCTAGGTTGTCGCTTAGCATTCCTATGCCATTATTAAAGTCCGTGGAAAACTACAACAGCCCAATTCAGGCAGCACCACTAATGCACAGACTCTTTTGGGAGCAAAGATTTTGCTTTGGCGGTCAGGCAAAGATTTTGCTTACCAGTCAGGTAAAGAACCACGACCGGTCGGGCGCAGTGGCTCACGCCTGTAATCCCAGCACTTCGGGAGGCCAAGGCGGATGGATCACCTGAGGTCGGGAGTTCGAGATCAGCCTGACCAACATGGAGAAACCCCATCTCTACTAAAAATACGAAATTACCCGGGCGTGGTGGCACATGCCTGTAATCCCAGCTACTCGGGAGGCTGAGGCAGGAGAATCGCTTGAACCTGGGAGGCGGAGGTTGCACTGAACCAAGATCCCACCATTGCACTCCAGCCTGGGCAAACAAGAGCGAAACTCTGTCTCAAAAAAAAACAAAAAAAAGAACCACAACCAACTAAGGCACTTGCTAAAGACAAAGGGAAAGTGGAATTGGTAGTGGAGAACAGTATGTTGTGGATACCAGCCACGGCCATGTGTCCAGTTACAGAAACTAGGACTATAACTGTTACATTTCCTTACTTTATTAGGAATGCTTGTTCACAGGCATGCACACACACACACACACACACACACACACACACGTATCAGATTTTTTCCCTTATGCATCTACTATGTGACATAAGATGTATTAATTTTATGTTACATAGTATTTAAGTGTTATTAACTTTATATCACAGAATTTGAATTATGAGATATCAAAGAGAAGAGCAAACATCAACCAGGGACTTTGCATCCTCTTCTGGGGAAAGGGTTTGTGTTGTGGTTGTATACAAGATACTTGTATTCTGTTAGGTGAAAGTATGACCTTGTTATTTCTCACTCAGATATTAAGTATGGTTTAAAATGTGTATAGGGGCTGTGCTCAGTGGCTCACCTGTGCCTATAATCAGTGGCTAACCTGTGCCTATAATCCCAGCACTTTCGGAGGCCAAGAGGGGAGGACTGCTTGAGCCCAGGAGTCGAGATCAGTCTGGGCAACATAGCAAGACCCCATCTCTAAAAAAAAAAAAATGTAGCTAGGTAGGCCTAGTGGTGTACACCTGTAGTCCCAGCTACTTGGGAGGCTGAGGTGGGAGAATCACTTGAACCCAGGAAGCCAAGGCTTTAATGAGCCGTGATCCACCACTGCACTCTAGCCTGGATGACAGAGCAAGATGTCATCTCAAAAAAAAAAAAAAAAAAGAAAATTATATATATATATACACACACACACACACACACACATATACACACACGGATGTCTCTTAGTATTCCTATGCCATTATTAAAGGCATAGGTATATATATATATAATGTATATAGATGCCAAGGTGACTGGGGCGAACTTGGAACAGTTGGTTGCAATGGTATCAACTTGGTGGGTGTTTTTGGATGAGATATTAATCTCACAATACATTGGTGAACTTTGGGTAAAGCAGATTGTCCTCCACAATGTGTGTGTGTGTGTGTGTATGTGTGGGGTGCTTAACCGGTAAGTTGAAGGCCTGAACAAAACAAAAAGACCACTTCTCTAAGCAAGGGTGGACTCTCCCTCAACCTTCAGACTGTGTCCAAACCACCGGCTCTCCTGGTCTCCAGCCTGCCGGCCTCCACAGCACATTTTGGACTTCCCAAACTCCATAATAGCATGAGTGAATTCCTTATAATAACTCTCTTTCTGTATGCCCACATATCCTATTATTCTGAAGAATCCAAATATGCCTGCTTACTCATTTTTCAAAAAGGTAAAGGATTAAAATGTTGGCTTTTCTAATACTTCTGATCTTAGTGTCAAAAAATCATAGTAACACACTCTGCTGTCTTGCATCCGAAGTTGCTGCCTGACATCCCAGGAATGATACTGTGAAATACAACATAAGGAAGATAGAAATGAGTAACCTAAGTGAAAAATGTCATACACAAAGTGAATATGTAGTGCAGACCTACAATGTGACAAGATGTCATGGCAACACATAATAGAACACACAAAACTACCTAAGTCTTCACAAAGGTGATGTTTTAGTCCAGCCTTATAAAATGTGTAGGAGATTGCCAGATACAATTAAAGATTAAAGACAGGAGCAATTCTTTTTTTTTTTTTTTTTTTTTTTTGACAGAGTTTCACCCTGTTGCCCAGGATGGAGTGCAGTGGCACGATCTTGGCTCACTGCAACCTGCAACCTCCATCTCCTGGTTTCAAGCAATGCCTCAGCCTCCTGAGTAGTTGGGATTACAGGCAGCTGCCACCATACCCGACTAATTTTGTGTATTTTTAGTAGAGACAGGGTTTCGCCATGTTGGCCAGGTTGGTCTCAAACTCCTGACCTCAGGTCAAACTCCTGACCTCAGGTGATCTGCCCACCTCAGCCTCCTAAAATGCTGGGATTACAGGTGTGAGCCACTGCACGCAGCCAACAGTGGCAAATTCTTTACCATTCCTTTCCACCTAGAGGTGAAGTTCAATTCACTTCCTCCTGAATGTGAGCTGGCCTTAGTGACTTGCTTAACCAATATTATGTAGCAGAAGTGATGTTCTAGAACTTCCAAGGTTAGGTCATAAGGCTTGTAGCATCTGCCTAGGATTCTTAGAACACTTTGACAGCCCAAAGCTTCCACTTAAGTCCACTGCTCTGAGACTGCCATGCTGAAGAGGCACAGCCTTCCCTCATCTCTGCCTATGTGTCAGATATATGAATAATTCTCTTTTGGACTCTAGACCAGCCCATTTGCCAGTTGAATATCACCAAATGATCCCTGCCAACACCAACAGAAGAACCAACCAGCTGAGCCTAACCCCAGTTACTGACCCAAAATCATGAGATTTAAGATAGTCTCTATTTTAAGCCAGTTTGTTACACAGCAAATTTTTTTTTTTTTTTTTTTTTTTTTTTTAGACAGAGTTTCACTCTTATAGCCCAGGCTGGAGTGCAATGGGCCATCTCTGTTCACTGCAACCTCCACCTCCCAGATTCAAGTGATTCTCATGCCTCAGTCTCCTGAGTAGCTGGGATTGCAGGCATGCACCACCATGCCTGGCTAATTTTTGTATTTTTAGTAGAGACGGGATTTCACCATGTTGGTCAGGCTGGTCTTGAACTCCTGACATCAGGTGATCTGCCTGCCTCAGCCTCCGAAAGTGCTGAGATTACAGGTGTGAGCCACCACGCCCAGCCAGCAATACAATAATTTATCCAATCCTTCCTTCACTGTACTTTCTACCTTCTCTGGCCTTTTCCTCTACAGCCCCCACATTTCAAATCCTACCTAACCTCCTTTGTGAACCCTTCCTCACTTTTCCCAGCAACAGTGCAATTCTGGTCCTCTGAACCTGTATCCTTTTACCTAATAATGTGTAATAAGGATGGCAATCTCCTATTTGTTTAGGACAGTACTAATCTGTACCAATTGTGTAAATTGTCAATGACACCCCTTTCATTCTTGAAAGTGTGCCATTTTAGTCAATAAGCCATATGGTCATCCTGTGCTTAATTGCTTCATTTGTATAGAAATGTTCTCTCATTCTAGATTATAAGATTACTTGAAAGCAAGTAACATGTCTTTCCCTCAATAAACATCTACTGTGCAAGTACAATGTGGCCCATATTTTACAACGTGCTGCCTTGTATATCTTTTTTTTTTTTTTTTTTTGAGACAGTCTCTATCGCCCAGGCTGGAGTGCAGTGGCGCAATCTTGGCTCACTGCAAGCTCCGCCTCCCAGGTTCACATCATTCTCCTGCCTCAGCCTCCCGAGTAGCTGGGACTACAGGCACCCACCACCATGCCTGGCTAATTTTTTTGTATTTTTGGTAGAGTCAGGGTTTCACCGTGTTAGCTAGGATGGTCTCGATCTCATGACCTCATGATCCGCCCACCTCAGCCTCCCAAAGTGCTGGGATTACAGGCGTGAGCCACCACGCCCGGCATTTTTTTTTTTTTGAGATGGAGTCTCACACTATTGCCTGGGCTGGAGTGCAGTGGTGCCATCTTGGCTCACTGTAACCTCTGCCTCCTAGGTTCAAGCGATTCTCCTATCTCAGCCTCCCGAGTAGCTGGGATTACAGGTGACAGGCACCATGCCTAGGTAATTTTTGTATTTTTAGTAGAGATGGGGTTTCATCATGTTGGCCAGGCTGGTCTCGAATCCCTGACCTCAGGTGATCCACCTGTCTTGGCCTCCCAAAGTGCTGGGATTATAGGTGTGAGCTACCGTATCTTTATATTTCTTGGCACTTTCAGTAATAGAGGCTGTTAAGCCACAACACCTCAAGAGCTGGGCCAGTTCAAGGACCGATGAGAATGCAGACAAGAACTCAGATAAGGGTACTGGACTTTCTTGTTGGTTTACTATGAACCAGCACACAGGCAGCAGAAAGGATAAATATGAGATTAAGAACACATGATGTTAAAATAGATGTGGCTACTAGGGCCTCCCATTTCCCTGACAGAGGCACACCTTAAGGCTGGGGCCTGTGCAGTGAGAAATCCACCAGCAGAATGAAGCCTAGAACCTTGGTCCACTGTCTTTTAGGCTAGGGGAAGAGGGAGAAGTGGCTACATTAGTCCATGCCCAAGTTTGGGGATCCTATTTTCTTGTCCCACCACAAATACATATAACTTCCTTGCTAATACAACATTTTTCTTTCATTGACAATGGGCCTACTTAAGAAGTCAGTGCAGGCCAGACGTGGTGGCTCACGCCTGTAATCTCAGCACTTTGGGAGGCTGAGGTGGGCAGATCACCTAAGGTCAGGAGTTCAAGACCAGCCTGGCCAACATGGTGAAAACCCATCTCTACTAAAAGTACAAAAATTAGCCAGGTGTGGTGGTGTGTGCCTGTAGTCTCAGCTACTCAGGAGGCTGAGGCAGGAGAATCGCTTGAACCTGGGAGGCAGAGGCTGCAGTGAGCTGAGATCGTGCCATTGCACTACAGCCTGGGCAACAGAGCCAGGCTTGGTTTCAAAAAAAAAAAAGTCAGTGCAGTAACTGGCCATCACTAACCAGAAAGACAGTCAGTAAAAGCTTAATGCTTAACAGAACACACAGTAAAGAATTGAGTGGGCCCAGGGCAGTGGCTCACTCCTATAATCCCAGCACTTTGGGAGGCCAAGGTGGGCAGATCACGAGGTCAACAGATCAAGACCATCCTGGCCAACATGGTGAAACCCCATCTCTACTAAAAATACAAAAACTGGCTGGGTGTGGTGGCACGTGCCTGTAATCCCAGCTACTCAGGAGGCTGATGCAGGAGAACTGCTTGAACCCAGGAGGCTGCAGTGACCTGAGATCGCATCACTGCACTCCAGCCTGGTGACAAAGCGAGACTCTGTCTCAAAATAAAAAAAAAAAAAGTATTCAGTAACACTGGATGACTAATGAAAATCATGGAAAAATTTAACTAGCTGGTAAAACCTAATAGAAATAAAGTGTTAAAGACCTAAATGATTTCTAGGCTTTTCTTCCAACTCAATCATTAATCTGCTAAATGTTTCTTTTATACCTTTGATCTTTATTTTCATATGAGAACTCCCTTTTCACCCCCATAAGCACAGGCAACTGATTCTCCAATGTGAAATATCCTTAGAAAATAAACCAATTTCCTGTGTACCAATTAAGGCTCACAGTAACAAATTTTATAAGACGAAAAGGCTATAATTTTATTTTCAAATTTTTGGAAGTTTTTCAGAAAAAAATAAAATGACAAGAACACATACAAATATTGAAATTATTCACTGAACTATAAACACTTAGCAGAGGAAGGGACTTTTGAAGTATTTGAATCCACCTCCTTCTGAAAGCAGGAATCACTTCTAAATGTCTCTCATATCTTTTCTCAAGGCAGGAATCACTTCTAAATGTCTCCCATATCTTTTTTCAAGGTGGGTTTTTCCAGGAGGTTCCCAGCCTCCTCAAATCTTTCCCAAGTTTGATGCACTTCATCTCATAAAAATAATACATACTTTTTTTTTTTTGAGACAGGGTCTTGCTCTGTTGTCCAAGATTGAGTGCAGTGGCATGATCAGGACTCACTGTAGCCTCACTTCACCCAAGCTCAAGTGATCCTCTCACCTCAGCCTCCCAAGTAGCTGAGATTACAGGTGCACACCACCACACTCAGGTAATTTTTTTTACTTTCTGTAGAGATGCGGTCTTGCTATGCTGCGCATGCTGGCCTCAAACTCGTGGGCTCAAGTGATCCTCCTGCCTTGGCCTCCCAAAGTGCTAGAATTACAGGCCTGAGCCACCATGCCTGGCCACATACCATTTTAATCATTAAAAAAGAAAATAAGGCAGGCCGGCTTCTCACATTACATGCTTTTAGAAAAAGGTCACATCCTTGAGGCAGCTTTGTTATATGCAGAGCAAAGTACTGGCTTCAAAAAATATATAAAGGTTCTGTGCACTGGCATTGTTTACATGTGAAGAATTGCCATCAACTTCTATGAAAATTAGCAGGCCGGCGCAGTGGCTCACGCCTGTAATCTCACCACCTCAGGAGGCCGAGGTGGGCGGATCACCTGAGGTATGGAGTTCAAGACCAGCCTGACCAACATGGAGAAATCCCATCTCTACTAAAAATACAAAATTAGTCAGGTGTGGTGGTGCGTGCCTATAATCCCAGCTATTCGGGAGGCTGAGGCAGGAGAATCGCTTGAACCCGGGAGGCAGAGGTTGTGGTGAGCCGAGAGAGCACCACTGCACTCCAGCCTGGGCAATGAGAGCAAAACTCTGTCTCAAAAAAAAAAAAAAAAAATTAGCAAGTTCTATTCATTCAAGTACATTAAGTTAATTTTACTTCACAAAGTTTTATATTTGGGATGAGGCTAAAACAGAAAAAAAAAAAAAACTAGCACAGAGCTGTTAATAAAAAAAAACTTGAAAATATTTATTGTGAGACGTGATCAAATGAAAATCAATCCTGGATAACACTACAAATTTCTAACTCCATAAATAAGTTCTATTATGTACTAAAAATTTCTACTATCAGAAGATCCTGATTAAAATAAAGAAATACATAAAACTGAAACAGTAAGTCAACGTGATTATTTGTTTCATTTCAGAAGATCTATGGGCCCCACTGCCAGCCACACGCATCTCCGGGTTCTCAACGAAGTGTGACCAGCTCTTCTGAAGAGGTAGGGTGAATGGCGACTGTGTTGTCAAAGTCTGCCTTCGTTGCTCCCATCTTCACCGCAACAGCAAAACCCTGCAGCATTTCATCACACCCAAGTCCCTGCATATGGATCCCAACCACCTGGGAAAAAAAGAGAAACATTTTCTTTTCTTTCTTCTTCTTTCTTTTTCTTTTTTTTTTTTTGAGATGGAGTTTCACTCTTGTTGCCCAGGATGGAGTGCAATGGCATGATCTCGGCTCGCTGCAACCTCCGCCTCCCGGGTTCAAGTGATTCTCCTGCCTCAGCCTCCCGAGTAGCTGGGATTACAGGTGCGCACCACCATGCCTGGCTAAATTTGTATTTTTAGTAGAGATGGGGTTTCACCACGTTGGTCAGGCTAGTCTCAAACTCCTGACCTCAGGTGATCTGCCTGCCTCGGCTTCCCAGCGTGCTGGGATTACAGATATGAGCCACCACGCCTGGCATCATCCTTATTTTTTAAAAGGAGTGGAACCTCCTTCTAGATGAAATATTATGAAGAACCCCAAAATGCATGTAAGACAGATCAAAGTGGGCCTGTACAGTTGAATCAGAAGGCTCAACTGCTTGGTCTCCCTCCTTTCCACCCCTGCAAAATACTGCCATCCCTGTCCATTTTGCAAGGCACTATTTAGTTTGCTGGATTTTTCCTTACCTTTTCTTCCTTGTTAGCACAGACCATTTTCATCACACATTTTGTTTTCCTTTTGGTAACTGCGTGATACATCGGGGTAAAGCTGGTTGAATAAGTCTTCACATTTTCTTTTCCATATTTATGAATGGCTTCATCTACAATGCACATTAAAAAAAGCATCTATCAGAAAACTAAACAATTACACTGAACTATCAAAGAGGGAGATGACCAGAAATACATAACCTCAATCAAACCACGAGGAAATATCAAACCATGCCAAAATGAGAAGTATTCTACAAAATAAATGTCAGTATAATATAAGACAAAAGAAGGGCTGAGGAATTCTGCCTCTAGATGAAAAGAAAGGCCAGGCACAGTGGCTCATGCCTGTAATCCCTGCACTTTGAGAGGTGGAGGCAGGCGGATCGCTTGAGCCCAGGAGATTGAGACCAGCCTGGGCAACACAGTGAAACCCCGTCTCTACAAAAAATTAGCCAGGCATGGTGGTGGTGCAGGCCTGGTAGTCCCAGCTATTTGGGAGGCTGAGGCAGAAGAATTGCTTGAACCCAGAGGCAGAGGTTGCAGTGAGCAGAGATCGTGCCACTGCACGCCAGCCTGGGTGACAGTGGGAGAGCTTCTCTCAAAAAGAAAAAAAAAAAAAAGAAAATGATACTCGGTTTATGTAAAGGCCAGTTCTTAGGAAAGATATACGTGTGTGGTGTGTGTGTAGAGTAAAAAAATGAAAAAGCAAAAATATTAAGGTTAGAGAGGAGTCCTTTGTACTATTTTTAGAGCTTTTCTTTAAATTTAAAATCAGTTCAAATAAAAAAGCTAAAAAAAAGATCAAAGAGATAGGGTGGTGTGAAGGAAAGATATTGTACACTCAAAGTAGTAATAGGGGAGAAAACTGGAACTGTGACAAGAGAGTAACCAAAAAGCAACGTAATCTGGGGCTGAGATAGGTTTCATCAGCTGACAGAGACCTAATTTAAAGTTGGGGGCAGGGGAAAGAGGAAGGAAACCACAAATGACCTTCAGTTTTTAAATACCTACCTTCCGTGAGTCCCACTGTCCCAATAGGGGGGTGGCTGAAGACCACAGTTGGGATGTTGTTATAATCTAATTTGGAATCTTCCTTATATTCAAAAAGTCGATGGGCAAGTTTTCGGCCAGCAGCTATTGCAACTATGGAGATATTTTAAAATCAGTGTTTATCTTACTGTCTATTTTAACATAGCTAAATTGTTCCACTATGCATTTATCCATCTAGCTTAATGCCCTAGTTCTGACAGTTTCACACCATTGTTCATTACACTATCTAGATAGTTTAATACAGCAAAGACATATCATGCCTCAGCGAACAACTCAAAATGATTGGCTTACGAGAATTCTATACATTCTATTACAGGTTGAGCATCCCTAATCCAGAAATTCAAAATCCAAAATGTTTGAGTACCATGATGCCACAAGTGGAAAATTCCACACCTGACCTCATGTGAAGGGTTGCAGTCAAAAACGCAGACAAAAGTACGCCTCATGCACACATTTAAAATATCGTATAAAATTACCTTCTGACGATGTGTATAAGGTGTATGTAAAACAAATGAATTCCGTGTTTTGACTTGGGTCGCATCTGCAAAATATCTCATTATATATATGCAAATATTCCAAAATCTGAAACTGAAAACACTTCTGGTCCCAAGCATTTCAGATAAGGGATGCTCAACCTGTCTGGCCCCACTCCCAAAAGACGCATTCACAAATTCTCACTTACCTGGCAGTTAATCTACTTAATGAAGATATTAGCTTTTTAATACAATATTTATGGAACAAACTATATTAGTTTTCAGCATCTTTAGTTCTATTTTATAACCCTAAAGTGCTGGGATTACAGGCGTGAGCTACTGCGCCTAGAATCTTTATTATTATTATTATTATTATTATTTTTTTTTTTTAGACGGAGTCTTGCTCTTGTTGCCAGGCTGGAGAGCAGTGGCGCCTTCTCGGCTCGCTGCAACCTCTGCCTCCTGGGTTGAAGCAATTCTCCTGCCTCAGCCTCCCAAGTAGCTGGGACTACAGGCGTGCGCCACCACGCCCAGCTAATTTTTGTATTTTTAGCACAGATGGGGTTTCACCATGTTGGCCAGGAAGGTCTCGATCTCTTGACCTCGTGATCTGCCCACCTCGGCCTCACAAAGTGCTGAGATTACAGGCGTCAGTCACTGTGCCCAGCTGAATCTTTATTTTCTTAATACAGACAACATCTCACTATGTTGCCCAGCCTGGTCTCAAACTACTAGACTCAAGCGATCCCCCCACCTCAGCCTCCGAAAGTGCTAGGAGCCACCACACCCAGCCAAGAGCAAGAACTTTCTAAAGGAGCTAAAAGGGTTTGGGTGTGTGACTGGTGTAGGTTTTCATCCTGATATAAGGCCCTGGGACATGCTGGAATCGCTGATGAAGTTCTAGGTACAGATTGAAAGTAGATCAGGTGATCATTAATGGATAAAGACGGGACAGAGCTTGAAATGGTGCTTAGGAAGCGGATTGAGGTATGGGATGCGGGAGAGAAGGAAATCAGTCGTGGTCGTATCAAGACCAGTCATACAAGAATGACAATCTAGGCCATGTGTGGTGGTTCATGCCTGTAATCCTAACATTCTGGGAGGCTGAGGCAGGCGGTCTGCTTAAGCCCAGGGGTTCAAGACAACATGGTAAAACCCTGTCTCTACAAAAAATGCACCTGTGATCCCAGCTACTTGGGAGTCTGTGGTGGGAGGATCACCTGAGCCCAGGAAGGTTGAAACTGCAGTGAGCCCATGATCATGCCACTGCACTCCAGCCTGGGTAACAGAGTGAGACCCTATCTCCAAAAAAAAAAAAAAAAAAAAAATGCCAACCTAAATTACTTCTTCGAAATGCCACTTCCTTCTACTGCCACCAAGCACAAGTCTGCTCCTAAGAGAGTTCCGCAAAGGGTGATCATATTGTCTGCATGAAAACTTCAGTCTGTGCTAAGCATTTTAAGTCTTTTATTCAGATAATGTCAGGTATCCAACCAATATCTATTTCAACACATTGTATCATTTTGACAATATAAAGACACTCATCCTTTTAACTTTGCTTAAGCAGACTGCACATTTGACAGTGAAGAGCCAGATGGATCAAGTAACACACAGACCCTCCCTCACCAAGAACGGAAGAGACCTTACCTGGAGTAAGAAGAGCTTTTCCACATACATCCCCAACTGCATAGATGCCTTTGACGTTGGTATTCTGGAATTCATCTACTAGGATATGACCCTTGTCATCGGTTTGAATCCCCTAAAATTACAAAGAGATATCATGTAAACACTTGGCCCACCTACTAAAAAAGGTAGATCAAACCTCTGGATCTCCCTCCTTCATTTCACATGGGAACTGCAGCCAGAATCTCCAAGAAACCATGAGACTCAGCTGCAACATGAAAGGCATTTAAAGCTGGCAAGTTTCAAGCTGGGTACAGTGGGCCCACACCTGTAATCCCAGAACTTTGAGAAGCTGAGGAGGGAGGATCCCTTAAGCCCAGGAGTTTGAGATCAGCTTGGGCAACATAGTGAGACCCTGCCTCTGTTAAAAATTAGAAAAAAAAAAAGCTGGCAAGTTTCATTTCTTGCTTAACATAAAAGGTAGTATTTTATCCACTTTTGAGGTGTTTTAACAGGATTTGACATTGCAATGTACAATTCAACTGGCCAGGCAGACATGAAGAGGATCACTCAACTATCAGGTGTGCCACTTGGAATCCCTCTGGAGTCCAGCTTTTCAACTTGTCCCATGGAAGCACTGCTCCTGAGGCACACTGACTCAAGCAGTCACCAAAAGCCTATCTATGTTTATTTAGTTTTTTAGAAACAGGGTTTCGCTCTGTTACCCAGGCTGGAGTGCAGTGGTGTGATCATGGGTCACTGCAATCTTGACCTCCTGGGCTTAAGCAATCCTCCTGCTGCCTTAGCCTCCCGAGTAGCTAGGACTAGAGGCATGTGCCATCACACCTGGATAATTTTTTAACATTTATTTATTTATTTATTTATTTTTTGAGATGGAGTCTCGCTCTGTCGCCCAGGCTGGAGTGCGACGGCGCGATCTAGGCTCACTGCAAGCTCTGCCTCCCGGGTTCACGCCATTCTCCTGCCTCGGCCTCCCGAGTAGCTGGGACTACAGGTGCCCGCTGCCATGCCCAGCTAATATTTTTGTATTTTTAGTAGAGACAGGGTTTCACCGTGTTAGCCAGGATGGTCTCGATCTCCTGACCTCGTGATCCGCCTGCCTCGGCCTCCCAGAGTGTTGGGATTACAGGTGTGAGCCACCACGCCTAGCCTTTTTAACATTTTTTTATAGAATAGGTCTTGCTGTTTCCCAGGCTGACCTCAAACTTCTGGCCTCAAGTGATCCTCACGCCTAGGTCTCCCAAAGCACTGGGGTTACAGGTGTGAGCCACCACACCTGGCCAAAAGCACATTTCTATGAAGCTTACCATTTTTATCTTTAAAAATCCAAGCAACTTTTGCACTCTACTCTAAAATATACTGATGTTTTTTGCAGACTCCCAGAAGAAAAGTAAAAACAAAACAAAAACACATATTGATGTTTCCCTTCACCAAAAATCTTTTCCTATATGTAGTCAAATTTTTGCTTCAAGAAGACGCGTTATGCTTATCATGTGGCTTTGCAAATCCTAAGTATATGTGAGAAGCAGAGATATGGCAGAAGTAGGAAGTAAGTAGCCATAGAGCTTAGGAGTACAACTGGCCGGGCGCAGTGGTTCATGCCTGTAAATCCTAGCACTTCGGGAGGCCAAGGCGGGCGGATCACCTGAGGTCAGGAGTTTTAGACCAGCCTGGCCAATGTGGTGAAACCCTGTATCTACTAAAAATACAAAAAATTAGCCGGGCGTGGTGGTGCATGCCCACCTACTTGGGAAGTCCCAGCTACTTGGGAAGCTGAGGCAGGAGACTCACTTGAACCCAGGAGGTGGAGATTGCAGTAAGCTGAGATGGCGCCACTGACTCCAGCCTGGGCAACAGAACGAAACTCTGCCTCAAAAAAAAAAAAAAGAGTACAACCTTTGGTACAGACAGACCAAAATTCAAATCCTAGCTCTGCAACTTACCAGTTATGAGACCTTGTATAACCACCTGTTTATCAACAAATATTTAAGCTTCTATTACAAATGAGACTTTGACTTCATCACTGAGAATACAATGGTAAGACAGACATTCTCCCTACACCATAGAGTTTACAGCCCCGTAAATTATCTAGTATCTCTGTGCTCCTGGCTTCCTTATACCTTGCCGGTTGTTGGCAAGATTAAATTAGATTAGTAACATGTTGATAAGACCTAGCACATAGTAATCACTCAATTTGCATTATATAAATATATCTTAATGTCAAATGAGACTGAACCTTTTTTTTGCCTCATTCTTCAAAAATTTAGCAAATATAGGCTGGGTGCAATGGCTCATGCCTGTAATCCCAGCACTTTGAGAAGCTGAGGTGGGAGGATTGCTTGAGCCCAGTTCAAAATTAGCCTGGGCAATACAGTGAGACCTTGTGTCTACAAAAAATTTTTCAAAAAATTAGCCAGGTGTGGTGGACCACACCTGTAGTTCCTGCTACTTGGGAGACTAAGGTAGAAGGATCACTTGAGCCCAGGAGTTTGACGCTGCAAGGCTGCAGCGAGCCATGGTGGCACCACTGTACTCTAGCCTAGGTGACAGAGCAAGACCCTGTACGCCCCCCCAAAAAAAAAAAAAGTTAGCAAATTTAGTTGAAAACTGGACCTATCAGTGCTTACATCTGTACAATGGCAAAATATCTCTTGAAAGGTGAAAAGCTGAATGACCAGTTTTTTGTTGTTGTTTTCTTTTGGGTTTTTTTTTTGTTTTTGTTTTTGTTTTTTTTTAAGTCGGAGTTTTGCTTTTGTTGCCAGGGCTGGAGTGCAATGGCGTGATCTCGGCTCACTGCAACCTCCGCCTCCTGGGTTCAAGCGATTCTCCTGCCTCAGCCTCCCAAGTAGCTGGGATTACAGGCATGCGTCACCATACCCGGCTAATTTTTGTATTATTAGTAGAGACAGCATTTCACCACATTGCCCAGGCTGGTCTCGAACTCCTGACCTCAGGTGATCTACCCGCCTCGGCCTCCCAAAGAGCTGGGATTACAGGTGTGAGCCACGGCGCCTGGCTGACTAGTTTTGTTAATATGAAAACAGGCAACTAATTTTACTAAATGTCACTGAACAAGATTACAAACAATCAAAACATCTCCCTGAATATTTTATAAGTTAACATGCAGAAAAATGACCTTTTTACAGAAACAAAAAAGGAATCCACATTACAACAGAAACTTAGTATTAGAATATAAATCAAAATGGTATACACTGCTCAAGCAGCTCTATCAAATATATACACCTCAGGCCTGGCGCAGTGGCTCACGCCTGTAATCCCAGCACTTTGGGAGGCTACGGTGGGCGGATCACCTGAGGTCAGGAGTTCGAGACCAGCCTGGCTAACATGGTGAAATCCTGTCTCTACTAAAAAAATACAAAAATTCGACGTGCGTGGTGGTGCACGCCTGGAATCCCAGCTACTCGGAAGGCTGAGGTAGGCGAATCGCTAGAACCCAGGAGGCAGAGGTTGCAGTGAGCTAGATCACAACACTGTACTCCAGCCTGGGCAACACGGCAAGACTCTGTCTCAAAAAAAAAAAAACAAAAAACCGGAACAAAATAAATATATGCACCTCAAACATAAATTATTCTATTATTACTAATAGAGTAGTATAGCATATCAGAAAAATCATCATCATTATCAACAGCAGGTGAACATTCATTGTGTTCATAATGTAAGCTAGGGTCTCACAGTTATAAATTACTTTGCATGAGCTTTTTCATTTACTCTTCTGTATAACCGAATGAGGCAAGAACTTTTTTCATTCCCATTGCGAATATGAACCACTTGAAGCAGAGAAATTAAGCTGCTTGCTCAAAGCCATGCAACTGTTATGTCATAAGAACTAAGGTTCAAATTCGGGTCAAACTCTGGGAACCACACCCCAAGCTCCCATTCTAGATTTTACTTCAACATTTAAAAGAACAAGTAAGAATGCCAACTGTCCACAAATACAGACAGCACGGGTAGAGGCAAGAGAGACAGCTTCACATCTGTTCCCATCCCTGTGTACAATGTACAAGACAGTTACCCACCCAGCAATCTGGATTACTTACTACAGATGCTAAGAGATCAGCATAGGACTTGAAAGAGACATTCACATAGCGAAAACGAAGTCTGTAAGAGGGAGGCCAACAGGAAACTAGGTTAGAGGTGGCAGGCTGGCTGGGCGTGGGGGCTCATGTTTATAATCCCAGCACTTTGGGAGGCCGAGGTGGAAGGATCACTTGAGGCCAGGAGTTCAAGAGCAGCCTGGGCAACATAGTAAGACTCCATCTCTACAAAAAACTTAAAAATTAGCCAGGTGTTGTGGCACACTCCTGTAGCTGCAGCTACTTGGGATGCTGAGGCAGAAGGATCAGTTGACCCCAGGAATTCTAGACTGCAGTGAGCTATGATCATGCCACTGTATACTAGCCTGGGTGACAAAGCAAGACCCTGTCTCAAAAAAAAAAAAAAAAAAAGGAAAGAAAACAGAAAAGAAAAAGGCCAGATGTGGCGGCACATGCCCATAGTCCCAGCACTCTGGGAGGCTGAGATGGGCGAATCGCTTCAGCCGAGAGACCAGCCTGGGCAACATGGTGAAACTGCATCTCTAAAAAAATAAAAAAATTAGCTGGGCATTGTGGCACACACATAGTCCCATCTACTCCAGAGGCTGAGGTGGGTGGATCACTTGAGCCCAGGAGGTTGAGACTGCGGTGAGCTATGATCACACCACTGAGCTCCAGCCTGGGTGACAGAGTAAGACCTTGTCTCAAAAACAAAAAGAAAAAAACAAAACCAGAAAAGAAAGGAAAAGGAAAGAAGAGAAAAGAAAACTTTTTTTTTTAATTTCAAAGGAAGAAGCAATGAAATTTGATCACAAACTGAATACATGGAAAAAAGAGAAAAGAATCCAATGGAATCCACCCGTTTTGGGTGTCTCGGGGGGAAAATAAAACCATAAGACTTGTAGTAGATTCACGAATGTTTTGGGCAGACCAGGCCAGCTTACCAGTTTGTTTAAACTCAGGCCCTTGGTATTTGGGTCCCGCCCAATGGCCCAGAGCAGGCAGTCAACATCTGGAATCATGGTCATGACTGGTAGCGAACCAGGAACTGCAGTAACCATGCTGACTTCCAAGCCCGACGAGGTCTTTTTAACCTCCTTGACCTATTGGCAAATAAAATGTGTTACACATGTGTGGAGGCTGGGGGAGGACAAGGGAAGAAGGAAAGCAAATACAGAGGAAACTAGAATTTTTAACATTAAAGAAAATCCCTACTGAATCCCACATACAAACATAGACATAAACTTTTACCCAAAGGCCACCAACACTTGAACTCCCTTAAACCAAGCCTGTCCCCTGGGTTGACCCAAATCTTCCAGTCAGTGGCTGGAAATGTCAGCTCATGACACCATTGTAATGCCTCACTTCAAAAACAAAGTATTTTAAAGTGTACTTCTGGAAAACTGTAATAACTTTTTAAGTGGTAAACCTAAGCATAGTACTTTGAAAGTGGGCCACGGCAGCATCACTGGGAAACTTTTCCAAACTGCACAATTAGTGCCTCTCCCTGGATATATATGTGTGTGTGTGTGTATATATATATACACACACACACATATATATATAAAAAATAAATATACATATATTTATATATAAAAATATATATTTATATATATAAAATATACGCATATTATATAAAAATACATTTATATATAAATATACATATATTATATATAAATTTATATATAACATATATTTGTTATATATAATATACGTATATTATATATAAATAAAATATACATATAAAATATACATATATAAAATATATTTATAAAGTATACATACATAAATCTATTTATATAAATATATATTTACATATAAATAAAATATTTATTTATTTATTTTTCTTTAAGAGACAGGGTCTTGCTCTGTTGCCCAGGCTGCAGTGCAGTGGCGAGATCAGCCTCCTGGACTCAAGCTCTCCTCCGACTTTGGCCTCCTGGGTAGCTAGGACAACAGGCACGTGCTACCTCATCTGGCTAATTTTTAATTTTTCATAGAGATGGCATCTTGTTATGTTGCCCAGGCTGGTCTCTAACTCATGGCCTCAACTGATTCTCCTCCTGCCTTGGCCTTGCAAGTGCTGGGATTACAGGTGTGAGCCACTGTGCCCAGGATCCCTGTATATTCTTAATTGGAACGAAGGAAGGTAAGACTTGGGTTGAGAGAGTGGAGAAAATAAATAGTTTACTGAAGGTCCTAAGGTGGTTATGATGGTAGCCTCCTCCACCAGCCCAGCATTTTTACATTCACAGTTTTATTTGATGTGGTCTATGCTGAAAAGGTCTATGTGGGGGAAGGGAAGATCATTTTTAAAAGGCTAATTCTCTAGGAAAATACTGCCTGAAATTCAAGTGATTGCTTGAGAAATAAAGCACTTTGTAATTCTTTCTAACTACAGAATTCAAAGGGTATGATTTAAAATTAGATTCTAGGCCGGGCATGGTGGCTCACACCTGTAATCCCAACACTTTGGGAGGCCGAGGCTAGAGGATCACTTGAGCTCAGGAGTTTGAGAATAGCCTGGGCAACATAGCGAGACTCCATCTCTACAAAATTTTTTTTTAATTAGCCAGGCATGGTGGCATGCACCTGTAGAAGCTACGTGGGAGGATTGCTTGAGCCCAGGAGTTGGAGACTGCAGTGGGCAATGATCGTGGAACTGCACTACAGCCTGGGCAACACAGCAAGACCTTGTGTCAAGAAAAATAATTTTAAAAATGAAAGAGGCCAGGCATGGTGGCTTATGCCTGTAATACCAGCACTTTGGGAGGCTGAGGTGGGCAGATCACTTGAGACCAGGAGTTCAAGACCAGCCTGCCAACATGGTGAAACCCATCTCTACTAAAACAAAATACAAAAATTAGCTGGGCATGGTGGCGGGTGCCTATATTCCCAGCTGAGGCAGGAGGATCACTTGAACCTGGGAGGTGGAGGTTGCAGTGAGCTGTGACTGTGCCACTGCACTCCAGCCTGGGCGACAGAGCGAGACTCTGTCTCAAAAACAAAACAAAACAAACAAACCAAAAAACCCAAGAAAGATAGGCTGGGCACAGTAGCTCACGCCTGTAATCCCAGCACCCTGGGAGGCTGAGGTGAGTGGATCACTTGAGGTCAGGGTCAGGAGTTGGAGACCAGCCTGGCCAAAATGGTGAAACCCCGTCTCTACTAAAAATACAAAAATTAGCCAGGCATGGTGGTGCGTGACTGTAATCCCAGCTACTCAGGAGGCTGAGGCAGGAGAATCCCTTGAACCTAGGAGGCAGAGGTTGCAGTGAGCCGAGATGGCACCACTGCACTCCAGCCTGAGCAACAGAGCGAAATTCTATCTCAAAAAAAAAAAAAAGATAAAAATTAGATTCCATAATATTTCCTAAAAAATAAATATAAATCTAAAAATATTAACGATGTATAATAAGACACCTGAGCACAAAAATCAGTTTTAAAATCCAAATTTAAAAAATCAGGGGCCGGGTGTGGTGGGTCACGCCTGTAATCCTTACACTTTGGGAGTCCAAGGTGGGCAGATCGTCTCAGCTCAGGAGTTCAAGACCAGCCTGGCCAACATGGCAAAACCCTATCTCTACAAAAAATACAAAAAAATTAGCCAGGTGTGGCGGCATGTGCCTGTAGTCCCAGCTACTTGGTGGGGGCAGAGGTGGAAGGATTGCTTGAGCTCAGGAGGTTGAGTCTGCAGTGAGCTGAGATTGCACCAATGCACTCCAGCCTGGATGACAAAGTGAGACACTGTCTCAAAAAGAAAAAAAAAAAAATCAAAGTTCATCTGAACTCAACTGCCAGATTTCTAATATTTTACCCTTGACTTCAATGCTGTAATGTAAAATACAGGTTTTTTTTTTTTTGAGATGGAGTCTCGCTCTTGTTGCCCAGGCTGGAATGCAATGGCACAATCTCAGCTCACCGCAACCTCCACCTCCTGAGTTCAAGTGATGCTCCTGCCCCAAGTAGCTGGAATTGCAGGCATGTGCCACCACGCCCAGCTAATTTTGTATTTTTAGTAGAGATGGGGTTTCTCCATGTTGGTCAGGCTGGTCTTGAACTCCCAACCTCAGGTGATCCGCCTACCTCGACCTCCCAAAGTGCTGGGATTACAGGTGTGAGCCACCGCACCCAGCCGTTTTTTTTTTTTTTTTGAGACCGAATCTCACTCTTGTCGCCCAGGCTGGAGTGCAGTGGCACAATCTCGGCTCACTGCAACCTCCGCCTTCTGGGTTCAAGCAATTCTCCTGCCTCAGCCTCCAGAGTAGCTGGGATTCCAGGTGCACACCACCACGCCCGGCTAATTTTTGTATTTTTAGTAGAGACAGGGTTTCACCATGTTGGCCAGGCTGTTCTCAAAGTCCTGACTTCGAGTGTTCCGCCCACCTCAGCCTCCCAAAGTGCTGGGATTACAAGCGTGAGCCGCCGCGCCTGGCCAAAATACAGCTTCTTAGGAGGAAGGAAATAATCGGAAGAACTCTAGAGATGGAATATATGGACCAGGGTAGACACAGTGTTTGTGTTTTAAACTAACTGGGCGAAGCCACAAGCAGGAAGTGTGATTGACTAGGGGCCGTGTGCAAGCCTGGGCTCGGCACCGTACCTGGGAGAACTTCAGCACCTCCACGCCAGCATTCTCCAGCTCCTCCGTGCAGTTGGTGCTGATCATTGAATCAAAATTTCTAAGTACCTGCATATCAACATAGGGATGGGTAATGCGAGAGGAAGAAAACTTGAGCAAAGACACACTACAAACTTGGGAGGGAAACTTCAGCATTATCTCTCCCCTAATTATTTCCTCCTTACTTATGGCCATATTGGGAGTGGAGTATTAATAAATTCCCTATTTTCCTACATCACCACCACCATCTGCAATACATATGACTTCACCAACTCCTGTCTTACAGTTAAATGGACAGTCATTGTCCATTGTCTTCTCCTTGCAAAGCTTGCTTCTCTTTTCCTTAAGTCCAGGGAACAGAAATTCTCTTTCCACTTTTCATATCTCAAGGTTTGCTTTCCATCTGATATGATTGAAAGGAAGGTTCACTAGCAAAATCTTGTCTAGCCATAAATCTCAACAGTTTGGCCTTGGAGATAAATCTGTGACCATCCACATGTGGAGTTCAGGTGGGAGGTCATGAGTTATTCACAGAGTAGTTCTTTTTTTTTTTTGAGAGGGAGTCTTGCTCTACCACCCAGGCTGGAGTGCAGTGGTACCATCTCAGCACACTGCAACCTCCGCCTCTCGGATTCAAGCAATTCTCCCGCCTCATCCTCCCGAGGAGCTGGGATTACAGGTGCCCACCACCATGCCTGGCTAATTTTTCTATTTTTAGTAGAGACAGGGTTTCGCCATGTTGGCCAGGCTGGCCTCGAACTCCTGACCTCAGGTGATCCGCCCACCTCAGCCTCCCAAAGTGCTGGGATTATAGGTGTGAGCCGCCATGCCCGGCCACAGAGTAGCTCTAAAATGGAGTTAACACTGGGAAAAAGAGGGAGAATGAACTTGGTGCATTTGGGATGGGAGAGGGTAGGAAGCCCAAGTAGATGTGGCTCTCTGCAAAGTAGCCAATTTTACAGATGCAAGAATTACCCCATTTTTTGACAGACTGCTGCAGTTTATTTACTTATCTATATATAAATTCAAGCTAGGAACTCCTCTACCTTTCCCCATCCTTCTAATTTGCTGGATATATTGTAGCAAAATAATACTTACCTATGAAAAAATATTATTCAGGACCTCAATCTCCTGGAGCTAATTATATAACCAGTTTCAAAGCCACAGAGAAAGTTCCTTAAAGTACATACTGCCTAGGATTCTCAGAATCCCTGTCTCCCTCCATCTGCTCACATAAGAATTAGAATCATAGCATCTTGGTAGCCAGAGATCTGATAAAATCTGTCCCTGCAGAACTAGGCCCCAAAGGCATTATGTGGCTTGCCTAAGTCACAAGTTTGTTAGGGACAGTCAGCTGCCCAGGCTAGGGTGCAGTGGCACAATCTTTGCTCACTGTAGCCTTGACCTCCTGGATTCAAGTGATTCTCCTCCCTCAGCCTCCCAAGTAGCTGCAACTACAGGCATATACCACTACACCTTGCTAATTTTTTAATTTTTTGTAGTAGAGATGGGGGTCTCACTATGTTGCCCAGGTTGGTCTTGAACTCCTCCCTGCTACTTGGGAGGCTGAGGCAGGAGGATAGCTTGAGGCCAGGAGTTCGAGACCAGCCTGGGCAACATAGTAAGATCTCATTTCTAAAAATATATAAAAAGTAGTCAGGTGGCGCATGCCTGTAATCCCAAGCACTTTGGGAGGCCGAGGTGGGCGGATCACTTGAGCTCAGGAGTTTGAGACCAGCCTGGGCAACATGGTGAAACCTCACTGGGTGTGGTGGCATGCTCCTGTAGTCCTAGCTATTTGGGAGGCTGGGGTGGGAAGATCGCTTGAGCCCAGAAGGTTGAGGCTGCAATGAGCCATGATGTGCCACTGCACTCCAGCCTGGGCAACACAGTGAGATCCTGTCTCAAAAAAAAAAAAAAAAAAAATTAGTCAGGGCATGGTGGCCCACACCTGTAGCCTCAGCTACTCGGAAGGCTGAGGCAGGAAAATCCTATGAGCTCAGAAGGCTGCAGTGAGCTATGATCATGCCACTGTACTGCAGACTGGGTGACATAGCAAGACTCTGTCTCTTAAAAAAAAAAAAAAGTTCAAGTGTATGATCTACAAGATTCCCTTTAATGCAAGCTCGTTCGACCTGCAGCCTCCAGGCCATGTGAGGACCAGGATGACTTTGAATGTGGCCCAACACAAATTTGTACACTTTCTTAAAATGCTATGAGATTTTTTTGCAGTTTTTTTTTTTTTTTGAGACAGAGTCTTGCTCTGTTGCCCAGGCTG
Organism: Pongo abelii; assembly: GCF_028885655.2. Taxonomy (NCBI): domain Eukaryota; kingdom Metazoa; phylum Chordata; class Mammalia; order Primates; family Hominidae; genus Pongo; species Pongo abelii. The sequence goes on from NC_071992.2 coordinate 32,540,307, forward strand.
GAGTGCAGTGGTGCAATCTTGGCTCACTGCAACCTCTGCCTCTCGGGTTCAGGCGATTCTTATGCCTCAGCCTCCCGTGTAGCTGTGATTATAGTTGCCTGCCACCACGCCTGGATAATTTTTGGATTTTTAGCAGAGATGGGGTTTCACCATGTTGGCCAGGCTGGTCTCCAACTCCTGACCTCAAGTGATCCGCCCGCCTCAGCCTCCCAAAGTGCTGGGAATTAGAGGCGTGAGCCACTGTGCCCAGTTTGCAATTTATTTTTTTATTAGCTCATCAGCTATTGTTTGTGTTAGTGTATTTTATATGCAGCCCAAGACAATTGTACTTCTTCCAGTGTGGCTCAGGGAGGCCAAAAGATTGGACCCCCCTGCTTTAATGCAAGGAATTTAGTAAATTGTTTGGAATGAGTGGTAACAATCTAATATTACTTGATCATATAAAATTGATTTCCAGAAATTAATAAATTAACCTGGCCGGGCTCGGTGGCTCACACCTGTAATCCCAGCACTTTCAGAGGTCGAGGTGGGTGGATCACCTGAGGTAGGGAGTTCGAGACCAGCCTGGCCAACGTGGTGAAACCCCATCTCTACTAAAAATACAAAAATTAGCTGAGCGTGGTGGTGGACACCTGTAATCCCAGCTACTCAGGAGGCTGAGGCACGAGAATCGCTTGAGCCCAGGAGGCGGAGGTTGCAGTGAGCCGAGATGGTGCCACTGCACTCCAGCCTGGACAAAAGAGTGAGACTCTGTCTCAAAAAATAAAAATAAAAATAAAAAAATAAATTAACCTAACAGTCTGTTTAATTTAGCTAACAGTTATGTTTAGGCCCCCATGTCTCCCTATGAGGGCATCTCATGACTATCTACCACTTAGTGATGAAATTACCAGCCAATTTGACCAACTCAAAATTATCATCATCAACCAGCAACTGGGAGGGATATAGGCCAAATTCAGGTAACTTGGATACAGCACCATATGAAACCAACCAACTGACCCCCACACCTGCTTTGCACCCTAGTATTTAATGACAACATAAGAAAAAATTCTTCATTTTTTAAATTAACATCAAGAAAAGGGAAGAGAAAAAGGTGGAATTTACCTTATCATGCCGTATCATCAGTGATGTCTTAGAACCCAGGGCTGAGAGGATCCCTGCCATCTCCACAGCAATGTAACCTGCACCAACAATGACGCTGCGGCTGAGATGCGAGCAGAGGGTTAGTATTTTTAAATAAACTAATTTTGGAATAATTTTACATTTACAGAAAAGTTGCAGAGATAGTACAGAGATTTCCCTTATTATACCCCTTGATCAGTTTTCCCTAACATTAACATTTTACTTAACTAGGGTACCTTTGTCAAAATAAGAAATTGACATTGGTACATTACTAATGACTAAACCCTAAACTGCAGATTTTCACCACTTTTTCCCTTTTTTTTGGGACAGGGTCTCTGTCACCCAGGCTGGAGTGTAGCAGTGTGAACACGGCTCACTGCAGCCTCAACCTTCAGCACTCAAGCAATCCTCCAGCCTCAGCCTCCTGAGTAGCTGGGACTACAGACATTCATCTCCACACCCAGCTAATTTTTATATATTTTTTTTGTAGAGACAGAGTCTCACCATGTTGCCCAGGCTAGTCTCAGCTCCTGGGCTCAAGCAATGCTCTTGCCTTGACCTCCCAAAGTGCCGGCCATTACAGGTGTAAGCTACCTTGCCTAGCCCAGTTTTTCTATTAATCTGTTTTTTTCTGTTCCAAGATCCAATCCTGGATACCATTGCAACTTTAAGTAGAAAATATTCCTTTGAGCCTGGGCAATATAGTGAGACACCATCTCTACAAAAATATAAAAGTAAGGCCAGGCATGGTGGCTCATGCCCGTAATCCTAGCACTTTGGGAGGCTGAGGTGGGCGGATCACCCGGGTCAGGAGTTGGAGACCAGCCTGGCCAACATGGTGAAACCCCGTCTCTACTAAAAATACAAAAAGTTAGCCAGGTGCAGTGGTGTTATGGTATGAGGCTACCACTTCTCCTGTTGGCCTTCTCAGTTTCTCCCCAACCTCCCCTTTTCCCTAGTTTATAAGACAGGAGAAAAAGGGAGAAAGCAGAAAGTTGGAAAGAAACAGAAGAAAGACAAATAGCTAGACGACCTTGGCACCACCTGGCCCTGGTGGCTAAAATAATAATAATATTAACCCCTGACCAAAACTACTGGTGTTATCTGTAAATTCCAGACATTGTATGAGAAAGCACTGTAAAACTTTTTGTTTTGTTAGCTGATGTATGTAGCCCCCAGTCACGTTCCTCATGCTTACTTGATCTATTATGACTTTTTCACGTAGACCCCTTAGAGTTGTAAGCCCTTAAAAGGGCTAGGAGTTTCTTTTTCGGAGAGCTCGGCTCTTAAGACACGAGTCTGCCAATGCTCCCGGCCGAATAAAAAACCTCTTCCTTCTTTAATCTGGTGTCTGAGGAGTTTTGTCTGCGACTCATCCTGCTACATTTCTTGGTTCCCTGACCGGGAAGCGAGGTAATTGACGGACAGTCGAGGTAGCTCCTTAGGCGGCTTAGGCCTGCCCTGTGGAGCATCCCTGCGGGGGACTCCGGCCAGCTTGAGCGACGTGGATTCTGAGAGCGCTCCCGGGTAGGCAATTGCCCCAGTGGAATGCCTCGTCAGAGCAGTGCGTGGCAGGCCCCCGTGGAAGATCAACGCAGTGGCTGAACACTGGGAAGGAACAGGCACTTGGAGTCCGGACATTTGAAACTTGGTAAGACTGGTCTTCGGAACTTGCCCACTCCATTTGAGTGGAAGCGTGGCCTGATCACCCACGGCGTGCCTGTACTGGCACTTTGGTTTTTGTTTTTGACTTGACTTGAATTGCTTGATACTTTGGTTTTGGTTTGACGTGGCTTGGATTTCTGGATACTCTGGTTTTGGTTTTGATTCTGGTTTGGTGAAAACTGAAAAAGTGTGTGTGTGCCCTTTTTACCCATTCTTTGCTTTGTGGTGTGCGTGTGGTGTGAGCTTGGTGTTTTGTCTTGAGGAAACATGGGTCAGACACAAAATAAGCCTACTCCTCTAGGAACTATGTTGAAAAATTTTAGGAAGAGATTTAATGGAGACTATGGGGTTACTATGACACCAGGGAAACTTAGAACTTTGTGTGAAATAGATTGGCCAACATTAGAAGTGGGTTGGCCATCAGAAGGAAGCATGGACAGGTCCCTTGTTTCTAAGGTATGGTACAAGGCAACTGGTAAGTCAGGACACTCAGACCAGTTTCCATACATAGACACTTGGTTATAGCTGGTGCTAGACCCCCCCACAGTGGCTAAGAGGACAGGCAGCAGCAGTGCTAGTAGCAAAGGGACAGACAGTCAAGGAAGGATCCCCCTCCACCCGCCGAGGGAAATCAACTCCTGAAGTTCTGTTCGACCCAACATCAGAAGATCCATTGCAGGAGATGGCACCAGTGATCCCAGTGGTGCCCTCCCCTTACCAGGGAGAGAGGCTCCCCACTTTTGAGTCCACAGTACTTGCGCCTCCACAAGACAAACATATCCCTAGGCCACCCAGAGTAGACAAGAGAGGAGGTGAAGCCTCGGGAGAAACCCCTCCCTTGGCAGCTCGTTTAAGACCCAAAACGGGGATACAAATGCCCCTGAGAGAGCAGCGGTATACTGGAATAGATGAGGATGGGCACATGGTGGAGAGGCGTGTTTTTGTGTACCAGCCCTTCACCTCTGCTGACCTTCTCAACTGGAAAAACAATACCCCGTCCTATACTGAAAAACCACAAGCTCTAATTGATTTACTCCAAACTATTATCCAGACCCATAACCCCACTTGGGCTGATTGCCACCAGTTGCTCATGTTCCTCTTTAACACAGATGAAAGGCGGAGAGTGCTCCAAGCAGCAACTAAGTGGCTAGAGGAACATGCACCGGCTGATTACCAAAACCCCCAAGAGTATGTAAGGACCCAGTTACCGGGAACCGACCCCCCAGTGGGACCCAAATGAAAGAGAGGATATGCAAAGGCTAAACCGATACAGGGAAGCTCTCTTAGAAGGATTAAAGAGGGGAGCCCAGAAGGCCACAAACGTTAACAAGGTCTCTGAGGTCATTCAGGGAAAAGAAGAAAGTCCAGCACAATTCTACAAGAGACTGTGTGAGGCCTATCGTATGTATACTCCCTTTGATCCCAATAGCCCTGAAAATCAACGCATGATTAACATGGCTTTAGTTAGTCAAAGCGCAGAAGACATTAGAAGAAAACTGCAGAAACAGGCTGGGTTTGCAGGGATGAACACATCACAGTTATTAGAAATAGCTAACCAGGTGTTTGTAAACAAGGATGCAGTAAGCCGTAAGGAAAACCGCAGAGAGAATGAACGTCAGGCCCAGCGAAACGCTGACCTGTTAGCTGCAGCAATTAGAGGGGTCCCCACAAAGAGGCAAGGGAAGGGGGGCCCCGGGAAAGAAACTCAGCCTGGCTGTCAGAGCTTACAGTGTAATCAGTGTGCTTATTGTAAAGAAACAGGACAGTGGAAGAACAAATGCCCTCAGCTAAAAGGAAAACAAGGTGACTCGGAGCAGGAGGCTCCAGACAAGGAGGCCCTGCTCAACCTGGCAGAAGGGTTATTGGACTGAGGGGGACCGGGCTCAAGGACCCCCAAAGAGCCTATGGTCAGGATGACAGTTGGGGGTAAAGACATTGATTTTCTTGTAGATACCGGTGCTGAACATTTGGTAGTAACTGCCCCAGTCGCCCCCTTATCCAAAAAGACTATTGACATCATTGGAGCCACGGGAGTTTCAGCAAAACAAGCTTTCTGCTTGCCCTGGACTTGTACTGTAGGAGGACGTAAAGTGATTCATCAGTTTTTGTACATGCCTGATTGTCCCTTGCCCTTGTTGGGAAGGGACTTGCTTAGCAAACTGAGAGCCACTATCTCTTTTACAGAGCATGGCTCTTTGCTGCTAAAGTTACCCGGAACGGGAGTCATTATGACCCTTACGGTCCCCCGAGAGGAGGAATGGAGACTTTTCTTAACTGAGCCAGGCCAAGAGATAACACCAGCTCTGGCTAAGCGGTGGCCAAGAGTGTGGGCAGAAGACAACCCTCCAGGGTTGGCAGTCAACCAAGCCCCCGTACTTATAGAAGTCAAGCCTGGGGCCCAGCCGGTTAGGCAAAAACAGTACCCGGTCCCCGAGAAGCTCTTGAAGGTATCCAGGTCCATCTCAAGTGCCTAAGAACCTTTGGAATTATAGTTCCTTGTCAGTCTCCACGGAACACTCCCCTCCTGCCTGTTCCCAAGCCTGGGACCAAGGACTACAGGCCGGTACAGGATTTGCGCTTGGTTAATCAGGCTACAGTGACTTTACATCCAACAGTACCTAACCCGTACACATTGCTGGGGTTGCTGCCAGCTGAGGACAGCTGGTTCACCTGCTTGGACCTGAAAGATGCTTTCTTTAGCATCAGATTAGCCTCTGAGAGCCAGAAGCTATTTGCCTTTCAGTGGGAAGATCCGGAGTCAGGTGTCACTACTCAGTACACTTGGACCCGGCTTCCCCAAGGGTTCAAGAACTCCCCCACCATCTTCGGGGAGGCGTTGGCTTGAGACCTCCAGAAGTTTCCCACCAGAGACCTAGGCTGCGTGTTGCTCCAGTACGTTGATGACCTTTTGCTGGGACACCCCAAGGCAGTCGGGTGCGCCAAGGGAACAGATGCTCTACTCCGGCACCTGGAGGACTGTGGGTATAAGGTGTCCAAGAAAAAAGCTCAGATCTGCCGACAGCAGGTACGTTACTTGGGATTTACTATCCGACAGGGGGAGCGCAGCCTGGGATCAGAAAGAAAGCAGGTCATTTGTAATCTACCGGAGCCTAAGACCAGAAGGCAGGTGAGAGAATTCTCAGGGGCTGTAAGGTTTTGCAGACTGTGGATCCCAAACTTTGCAGTATTAGCAAAGCCTTTGTATGAGGTCACAAAGGAGGGGGACCGGGAACCTTCTGAATGGGGATCCCAGCAACAGCAAGCCTTTCATGAGTAAAAGGAAAGACTTATGTCAGCCCCAGCCCTGGGGCTACCCGATCTGACAAAGCCTTTTACATTGTATGTGTCAGAGAGAGAAAAGATGGCAGTTGGAGTTTTAACCCAAACTGTGGGGCCCTGGCCGAGGCCGGTGGCCTACCTCTCTAAACAACTAGATGGGGTTTCTAAAGGATGGCCCCCATGTTTGAGGGCCTTGGCAGCAATTGCCCTGCTAGTACAAGAAGCAGATAAGCTGACTCTTGGGCAAAACCTGAACATAAAGGCCCCCCATGCTGTGGTGACTTTAATGAATACTAAAGGACATCATTGGCTAACCAATGCTAGACTCACCAAGTACCAAAGTTTACTGTGTGAAAATCCCCGTATAACCATTGAAGTTTGCAACACCCTGAACCCCGCTGCCTTGCTCCCAGTATGAGAGAGCGCTGTCGAGCATGACTGTGTAGAAGTGTTGGACTCAGTTTACTCTAGCAGACCTGACCTCCGGGACCAGCCTTGGGCATCAGTAGACTGGGAACTATACGTGGATGGGAGCAGCTTTATCAACCCACAAGGACAGAGATGTGCAGGGTATGCGGTGGTAACTCTGGACACTGTTGTTGAAGCCAGATCGTTGCCCCAGGGCACTTCAGCTCAGAAAGCTGAACTCATTGCTTTAATTCGGGCCTTAGAACTCAGTGAAGGTAAGACTGTAAACATTTACACTGACTCTCGATATGCCTTTTTAACCCTTCAAGTGCATGGAGCGTTATATAAAGAAAAGGGCCTATTGAACTCTGGGGGAAAAGACATAAAATATCAACAAGAAATCCTGCAATTAATAGAAGCGGTATGGAAACCCCACAAGGTGGCAGTTATACATTGCAGAGGACACCAGCGAGCTTCCACCTTGGTGGGTTTGGGGAATTCCTGTGCTGACTTAGAGGCTCGAAAAGCAGCATCTGCCCCCTTCCAGGCATCAGTGACAGCCCCCCTGCTCCCTCAAGCACCTGATCTTGTACCTACTTATTCTAAAGAAGAAAAGGACTTTCTCCAGGCAGAGGGAAGACAAGTGATGGAGGAAGGATGGATTCGGTTACCAGATGGGAGAGTAGCTGTGCCACAGCTGCTAGGAGCTGCAGTTGTACTGGCTGTGCGTGAAACCACCCATCTAGATCAGGAATCACTTGAAAAGTTGTTAGGCCTGTATTTCTACATCTCGCATTTGTCAGCCCTTGCCAAAACGGTGACGCAGCAGTGTGTTACCTGCCGACAGCATAATGCGAGGCAAGGTCCAGCTGTTCCCCCCGGCATACAAGCTTATGGAGCAGCCCCCTTTGAAGATCTCCAGGTGGACTTCACAGAGATGCCAAAGTGTGGAGGTAACAAGTATTTACTAGTTCTTGTGTGTACCTACTCTGGGTGGGTGGAGGCTTATCCAACACGAACTGAGAAAGCTCGTGAAGTAACTCGTGTGCTTCTTCGAGATCTTATTCCTAGATTTGGACTGCCCTTACGGATCGGCTCAGATAACGGGCCGGCATTTGTGGCTGACTTGGTACAGAAGACGGCAAAGGTATTGGGGATCACATGGAAACTGCATGCTGCCTACCGGCCTCAGAGTTCCAGAAAGGTGGAGCGGATGAATCGGACTATCAAAAATAGTTTAGGGAAAGTATGTCAGGAAACAGGATTAAAATGGATACAGGCTCTCCCTATGGTATTATTTAAAATTAGATGTACCCCTTCTAAAAGAATAGGATATGCCCCTTATGAAATATTATATCATAGGTCCCCTCCTATATTGCGGGGACTTCCAGGCACTCCCTGAGAATTAGGTGAAATTGAGTTACAGCGACAGCTACAGGCTTTAGGAAAAATTACACAAACAATCTCAGCTTGGGTAAATGAGAGATGCCCTGTTAGCTTATTCTCCCCAGTTCACCCTTTCTCCCCAGGTGACCGAGTGTGGATCAAGGACTGGAACGTAGCCCCTTTGTGTCCACGGTGGAAAGGACCCCAGACTGTCATCCTGACCACTCCCACCGCTGTGAAGGTAGAGGGAATTCCAGCCTGGATCCACCACAGCCGTGTAAAACCTGCAGCGCCTGAAACCTGGGAGGCAAGATCAAGCCCAGACAACCCTTGCAGAGTGACCCTGAAGAAGATGACAAGCCCTGCTCCAGTCACACCCGGAAGCTGACGGGTCCACGCACGGCCGAAGCATGAGGAAGCTCATCGTGGGATTCATTTTTCTTAAATTTTGGACTTATACAGTAAGAGCTTCAACTGACCTTACTCAAACTGGGGACTGTTCCCAGTGTATTCATCAGGTCACCAAGGTAGGACAGCAAATTAAAACGATGTTTCTGTTCTATAGTTATTATGATTGTATGGGAACATTAAAAGAAACTTGTTTGTATAATGCCACTCAGTACAAGGTATGTAGCCCGAGAAATGACCAACCTGATGTATGTTATAACCCATCTGAGCCCCCTGCAACCACCGTTTTTGAAATAAGAATAAGAACTGGCCTTTTCCTAGGTGATACAAGTAAAATAATAGCTAGAACAGAAGAAAAAGAAATCCCCAAACAAATAACTTTAAGATTTGATGCTTGTGCAGCCATTAATAGTAAAAAGCTAGGAATAGCATGTGGTTCTCTTAACTGGGAAAGGAGCTACAGAGTAGAAAATAAATATGTTTGTAATGAGTCAGGGGTTTGTGAAAATTGTGCCTATTGGCCATGTGTTATTTGGGCTACTTGGAAAAAGAACAAAAAGGACCCGGTTTATCTTCAGAAGGGGGAAGCCAACCCCTCCTGTGCTGCCGGTCACTGTAACCCACTAGAACTAATAATTACCAATCCCCTAGAGATCCCGTTGGAAAAAGGGAAAACGTGTAACCCTGGGGATAAATGGGACAGGGTTAAACCCCCAAGTTGCCATTTTAATTAGAGGTGAGGCCCACAAGCGCTCTCCCAAACCAGTATTTCAAACCTTTTATGAGGAGCTGAATCTGCCAGCACCAGAACTTCCAAAAAAGACAAAAAATTTGTTTCTCCAATTAGCAGAAAATGTAACTCATTCCCTTAACGTTACTTCTTGTAATGTATGCGGGGGAACCACTATCGGAGACCGATGGCCTTGGGAAGCCCGAGAGTTGGTGCCTACTGATCCAGCTCCTGATATAATTCCAGTTCAGAAAGCCCAAGCTAGCAACTTCTGGGTCCTAAAAACCTCAATTATTGGACAATACTGTATAGCTAGAGAAGGGAAAGACTTTATCATCCCTGTAGGAAAGCTTAATTGTGTAGGACAGAAGTTGTATAACAGTACAACAAAGACAATTACTTGGTGGGGCCTAAACCACACTGAAAAGAATCCATTTAGTAAATTTTCTAAATTAAAAACTGCTTGGGCTCATCCAGAATCTCATCAGGACTGGACAGCTCCCGCTGGACTATACTGGATATGTGGGCACAGAGCCTACATTCGGTTACCTAATAAATGGGCAGGCAGTTGTGTTATTGGCACTATTAAGCCGTCCTTTTTCTTATTACCCATAAAAACGGGTGAGCTCCTAGGTTTCCCTGTCTATGCCTCCCGAGAAAAGAGAGGCATAGTTACAGGAAACTGGAAAGATAATGAGTGGCCCCCTGAAAGGATCATACAGTATTATGGGCCTGCCACATGGGCACAAGACAGCTCATGGGGATACCGAACCCCCATTTACATGCTCAATCAGATCATATGATTGCAGGCCATCTTAGAAATAATTACTAATTAAACTGGCAGAGGTTTGACTGTTTTAGCTTGGCAGGAAACCCAAATGAGGAATGCTATCTAGCAGAATAGACTGGCCTTGGACTACTTGCTAGCAGCTGAAGGAGGAGTTTGTGGAAAATTTAACTTAACCAATTGCTGCCTACAAATAGATGATCAAGGACAGGTGGTTAAAAACATAGTCAGGGACATGACAAAGGTGGCACATGTGCCTGTACAGGTTTGGCACAAGTTTAATCCTGAGTCTTTATTTGGAAAATGGTTTCCAGCTACAGGAGGATTTAAAACCCTCATTGTAGGTGTATTGCTAGTGATAGGAACTTGCTTGCTGCTCCCCTGCATATTATCCTTGCTTTTTCAAATGATAAAAGGTTTTGTTGTTACTTTGGTTCATCAGAAAACTTCAGCATACGTGTATTATATGAATCACTATCGCTCTATCTCACAAAGAGACTCAGAAAATGAGGATGAGAGTGAGAAGTCCCACTAAAAAGTGAAAATTCTCAAAGGGGGGAAATATGTTATGAGGCTACCACTTCTCCTGTTGGCCTTCTCAGTTTCTCCCCAACCTCCACTTTTCCCTAGTTTATAAGACAGGAGAAAAAGGGAGAAAGCAGAAAGTTGGAAAGAAACAGAAGTAAGATAAATAGCTAGACGACCTTGGCACCACCTGGCCCTGGTGGCTAAAATAATAATAATATTAACCCCTGACCAAAACTACTGGTGTTATCTGTAAATTCCAGACATTGTATGAGAAAGCACTGTAAAACTTTTTGTTCTGTTAGCTGATGTATGTAGCCCCCAGTCGCATTCCTCACGCTTACTTGATCTACCATGACTTTTTCACGTAGACCCCTTAGAGTTGTAAGCCCTTAAAAGGGCTAGGAGTTTCTTTTTCGGAGAGCTCGGCTCTTAAGACACGAGTCTGCCAACACTCCCGGCCGAATAAAAAACCTCTTCCTTCTTTAATCTGGTGTCTGAGGAGTTTTGTCTGCGACTCGTCCTGCTACAGTGTGTGCTTGTAATCCCAGCTACTCGGGAGGCTGAGGTAGGAGAATCGCTTGCCCTCAGGAGGCAGAGGATGCAGTAAGCCAAGACTGCACCAATGTACTCCAGCCTGGAAAACAGAGCGACTCTGTCTCAAAAAAAAAAAAAAAAAAAAAAAAAAAAAAAAACACCTAAAAGTAAAAATAAAAATTAGCCAAGTATGATGGTCCATGTCTGTGGTCCCAGTTACTTGAGAGGCTGAGGCAGGAGGATAAGTTGTGTCTGGGAGGTGGAGGCTGCAGTGAGCTATGACGACACCACTGCAGTCCAGCCTGGGTGACAGAGCAAAAGACCCTATCTCAAAAGAAAAGAAAAATCCTTAATATCCCCTCAAAGAAGGGAAATATATTTTTCGTTGTTTTTAAAGCTCTTTAGCCCATTTCTTCAGAGAGGAAAAATTCTGTGCAGAGATAATATCTCCCTATGTTGCCCAGGCTGGTCTCGAACTCCTGGGCTCAAGTGATCCTCTGGCCTGAGCCTCCCAAGTAGCCGAGACTACCAGCATGTGCCACTACGCCCAGCTAATTTTTGTATTTTTTTGCAGAGATCGGGTTGTGCTGTGTTGTCCAGGCTGGTTTCAAACTCCTGGGCTCAAGAAATTCACTCGCCTCAGGCCTCCCAAAGTGCTGAGATTACAGGCATAAGCCACTGCGCCTGGCTTCTGGAACCGATCTTTCAGGCGGCTGAATCCCTAAAAGATTTCTCTTGACCTCGTTACGGCCCCAGGACTACTCATGCCACAGTATTCCACAAGGTTCATGCTCCATCCAACCAGAAGCCCCCTCCATGCAAAAACTAAATCATGCTATCTTCCCTACATTATTTATGTACTTGCCCAATTATTACTTATTCACCAACACCATAACAAAGATAAAGTAGACTTGAAGAATCACACATCAATTCTAAATTCATTTTCTTGTGTTTCAGAGCCTTTTGTTGATGACATGTATAAATGTAAATATTTAAAATTGCTAATGAACAGCTATCTATAATGAAACTTCGTTGAGGGTGAGTCGGGAATGAAATTGCATTATCCAAACATAATGAGTCATGACTGCATGTCTCACTACATCCTCACATATGTCATGTCATTCAACCCTAAAATCAAACAATGCATGGTGGATCACAGGGAAGGAAGGCTGTTCTCTAACACATTTCTGCGACCTGACAGCAAACCAAAAAAGACCGTATGCTTTTCTTAGAACTCCAAGTCAGAAGCCTGCCTGGTCTGAGTATCTTCAAGGGACATTTTCACCATCCCATGGAACTGCAAAGCAGCTCCCTGGTCCTTTCAGCACTGCCTCATGCTGTCTGAACTGTCCATGACTCTGGGTGAATCAAAGTGAAGACAGGCTCATGGACTATGAGTCACTCTCCCTAAAAGCCTTGCTAAAAGCATAGGATTAGGACCTCAAACTGGATTAGCACAGCCCCTGAGGGAGCGGAAGATTTGAGCAATGCGAACTCCACAGTGAGTGCCACTCAGAAGATGAATGAAGGCGAGTCCCTGCGCCAACACAATGGGTCCCTCCACCTGTTTCCAGGCATCACCTCTTCTCACAAGTGACAGGAGCATCCCTCTAAACTAGAAAGCCTGCAAGGTACAGCAACTTCAAATCAGAGAAACAAACTTCCTCATGATCTTTTTGCACCTCTATGAATCTAAATCCATTCAGCACGGTGGCCCATGCTTGTATTCCTACTGCTTTGGGAGGCCAAGGTGGGAGGACTGCTTGACGCCAGGAATTCTAGACCAGCCTGGACAACAGAACGAGACCCCATCTCTACAAAAATTTAAATTAAAAAGTTAACCAGGTATGGAGGTGCACGTTTGTAGTCCCAGCTACTCGGGAGGCTGAGGTGAAAGGATTGCTTGAGCCCAAGAGCTCAAGGCTACAAGCCATGATGGCGCCACTGCACTCCTGCTTGGGCGACGGAAGAAGACCCTGTCTCTAAAAAAAAGTTTTTTCATTAAAAGAAAATCTGGCCAGGTGTGGTGGCTCACACCTGTAATTCCAGCACTTTGGGAGGCCGAGGCGGGTGGATCACCTGAGGTCAGGAGTTTGAGACCAGCCTGATCAACATGGAGAAACCCCATCTCTACTAAAAATACAAAATTAGCGGGGTGTGGTGGCGCTCTCTCTTTTTCTTTCTTGGTGTGATCTTGTCTCACTGCAACCTCCGCCTTGAGAATTCAAGTGATTCTCCTGCCTCAACTTCCCGAGTAGCTGAGACTACAGGCCCGCACCACCACACCCAGCTAATTTCCATAGTTTTAGTAGAGACAGGGTTTCACCATGTTGGCCAGGCTGGTCTCAAGCTCCTGACCTCAGGTGATCTGCCCGCTTCAGCCTCCCAAAGTACTAGGATTACAGCCATGAGCCACCACATCTGGCCAAAACCAGCTATTCTATTCTAAAATACAAGCTACTTTAGACACATTCGTAATTGATGCTGTATCAAGCTGAAGAAAGAAGACAGTTTTAGGACTTTGCTATGCAGTCTTCAAATTACCCTGCATTTGACTTTGGCCTCTGATTGAAAGCATGAAAGATTTGAGGGATCTACTGAGGAGTTCTAGGAATGAGAGATACAAGGTCATGAAAAGAGAAGCTGTAAGAGGAGGGAATTCAGGAAAGGCCTACATTAAATGCTTGGGAGGAGAAGATGAAGAAAAGTTACCAGGAGACAGTAAGGAAGAATGAGTCACTGAGGTCAGGTCAGGTTGGCTTACCTAGGCAATTCTTCCAGTTGAAAAAATCCATCGCTGGTTATTCCTAAGCTGGCACCTATGTAGAAAAAGGCAACATAGATCACACAAGACTGCTCTTTCTCTTGCAAAGTAATCACAACATTTTATGCCAAAAACCAAACACTTTCACAGCCAACATAGTCTCCGTTTTGACAAGTTTTGTTAAAGTCTCTGCTTGGAAAGCTGCCAACCAAATCCTCCCTGAGTCAACATTTTTATTTTCTCTCTAGAAACAGAAGCCATGATGGCTAAATAACTTTTACATTTCTCTGAAGAATGAAGAACTCAGCGGTCATGAACAGACTCTGCTGGATCTGTTCACCCTCCCATCCCAAGGGTAGGTAGGAACTCTGGGGCTCAGCTCATTACAAGTGTGAGACACCGTTCCTGCCTGAAAAGACAAATTTCTATGTAGTTCAAAATCTATGTGGCCTGGCCAACGTGGTGAAACCCTGTCTCTACTAAAAATACAAAAATTAGCTGGGCGTGGTGGCATGCACCTATAGTCCAGCTACTTGGGAGGCTGAGGCAGGAGAATCACTTGAACCTGGGAGGCAGAGGTTGCAGTGAGCCGAGATCGTGCCACTGCACTCCAGCCTGGGAACAGAGCAAGATTTCATCTCAAAAAAAAAAAAAAAAAATTGATGTGGCCCTTTCCTCTCTGCTTATTCTTGCAAAGGTTTCAACCTATATGGTGTATACATTGAATTACAAGAGGTACAACCTATATAGTGAAATATACATGTAGTGAAAAGGAGATTGAAACCTTTGGATATAGGACAGCAGGTCCTATCTTGCAGGACTTCCAAATGCATTCTTCCAGGTTTGACCTTCTCCCCAGGTTGCAGTTCCATGTTTCTAACTATCTCGCCACACAATTTTACATTGGCTTCAAACTTAGTCTATTTAGAACTGAACCTTAATTTTATCTTCCAACCCATATCTCTCTCAAGTTTACCACTTCAGTTACCACCTGCCCCCAATAATGCAGACAAAGCCTTCAGTTGTCAACTGCTAATTCCTTCTCTCAGTAGCCCCCCTACCCTCATTTCTCATCAGTTATTAAATATATTAGGCCAGGCGCAGTGGCTCACACCTGTAATCCCAGCACTTTGGAAGACTAAGACAGGCAGATCGCCTGAGGTCAAATGTTCGAGACTAGCCTGGCCAACATGGTGAAACCCCATCTCTACTAAAAATACAAAAATTAGCTGAGTGTGGTGGCGCATGCCTGTAATCCCAGCTACTCAGGAGGCTGGGGCAGGAGAATCGCTTGAACACAGGAGGCAGAGGTTGCAGTGAGCCAAGATCCTCCCATTGCACTCCAGCCTGGGCGACAAAAGCAAAACTCTGTCTCTAAACAAACAAACAAAAATATATATATGTTGCATTTTGGCCGGGTGCAGTGGCTCACACCTGTAATCCCAGCACTTTGGGAGGCCAAGGTGGGCAGATCAACTGAGGTCAGGAGTTTGAGACCAGCCTGGACAACGTGACAAAACCTCACCTCCACTAAAAATACAAAAAAAATTAGCTGGACATGGTGGTGCGTGCCTGTAGTACCAGCTACTAAGGAGGCTGAGGGAGGAGAATCGCTTAAACCTGGGAGGCAGAGGTTCCAGTGAGTGGAGATTGCGCCACTGCACTCCAGCATGGGTGGCAGAGCAAGAATCTGTCTCAAAAAAAAAAAAAAAAAAATTCACCTTGATAACGGATCTTATGAAGCTAATCCATGGAAAATTCAAAAGATGTATAAACTATGTTCACCATCCACAAAGTCCTTATAATCTAGCTGGGAAGAAAGAAAGATATCGCTTGAGCCATCTCCCATCTAAACCTCCTGGTCAAGGCTTCAGTGAGCTGTGATCACACCACTGCACTCCAGCCTGGACAACACAGCAAGACTCCGTCTCAAAAAAATAAAATAATATAAAATAAAATAATAGGCCAGGCACAGTGGCTCATGCCTGTAATCCCAGCATTTTGGGAGGCCGAGGTGGGCCCATGTGACCAACATGGTGAAACCCTGTCTCTACTAAAATACATAATTAGCTGGGCGTGGTGGCAGACACCTGTAATCCCAGCTACTCGGGAGTCTGAGGCAGGAAAATCGCTTGAACCCAGGAGGTGGAGGTTGCAGTGAGCTGAGGTTGCGCCACTGCACTCCAGCCTGGGTGACAGAGCCAGACTCTGTCTCAAAATAAATAAATAAATAAATAATAAAATAATAAAATGCAAAAGCAGTTATGACCATCTCTGAGATTCCTTACAGCTTTAATCTTCTGTCTCTACTTAAAAGAGAAAAATATGCATATAAAAGCTTACTTAGCTACTCAAGCTACATCCTTACAAGATTTCTCTCTCTTGAACAAAACAATAAATTATCACGTGTCTTGTAAATAACAACCCATCTGACAAACTTAGGCTGGAAACAATGTATGCTAAGCTGAGAAGGAAAGAATGAGGCTTTCATTGATTTCTCTCCCTCTGTTACCTGCAATATGTCTGAGCCTGGGGCCAAATGAAATCTCTTGGCTGGGCACAGTGGCCTGCAATCCCAGCACTTTGGAAGGCCAAGGTGGGTGGATCACCTGAGGTCAAGAGTCCAAGATCAGCCTGGCCAATATGATGAAACCCCATCTCCACTAAAAATACCAAAATTAGCCAAGTGTGGGGGTGGCATGCCTGTAGTCCCAGCTACTCAGGAGGCTGAGGCAGGAGAATCACTTGAACCGAGGAGGCGGAGGTAGCAGTGAGCCAAGATCGTGCCACTGCACTCCAGCCTGGGTGACTGCATCACTAGCTACCACTAAGCCAACTGGAGTTTGGTTCTGCAGAGACCTTCTCCCATGGCCTGGCTCCAAAGAGAGAACTGGTTTAGGCAGATCCCCTGGCATGGCTTGTCAGGTTGAAAGCAACGGTAAACTCCTGACTGCTGTTAATGAGTACCTGTCGTATGACTCACCGGGGATCTGGCTCTCATGAGGGGTGGAGGGCACACCACCTGTGGCGATCAGGATGTGAGGGGCGGTGTACTTTTTCCCACTGACCTCTATTGTGGGCTTGGGATCACTCGTGAATGCTGCATGGCCACGGATGATTTCTATATGGGACTAGAGAAGGAACCATGATATTAGCCTGTTCTTAGAATAAAAACAGACACCTGCTGCAACTTATCAGAACTTTCATTTCTCTACTGAACATTTTGATTCTTGGTTTGCTGATGCCAACACAATTCTCCATTTTTCAAGTTTCTGTAGAACTTCTAACTGGCAACCTATACTTAGGAAAGGGGTTGCCATTAGATGCCGGAAGTATACAGTAAGATGAAATAGGCTGGGCACAGTGGCTTACACCTGTAATCCTAGCACTTTGGGAGGCAGAGGTGGGTGGATAGCTTGAGCTCAGGAATCTGAGACCAGCCTGGGAGACATGTCAAAACCCAGTCTCTACTAAAAATACAAAAATTAGCCATGCATGGTGCTGCACACCTGTAGTCCCAGCTCTTTGAGGGGCTGAGGCAGGAGGATTGCTTGAATCTGGGAGGTTGAGGCTGCAGTGAGCTGAGATGGCGCCACTGCACTCCAGCCTGGATGACAAAGTGAGGGGGAGGAGGAAGAGAAGGAAGAAGAAGAAGGAAGGAGGGAAGGGGAGGAGGGGAAGGAAGAAGGAGGAGGAGGAGAAGAGGGAGGAGGAGGAAAAGGGGGAGGAGGAGGAAAAGGAGGAGGAGGAGCAGAAAGAAAGAAGTTAGAAGAAGGAAGGAAAGAAGAAAGAAGGAGGAGGAAAAAGAAGAACAAGAAATAAAAGTGCTACCTTGGGCCAAAACTCAGAGACAAAAAAGTATATGCAAGGCACCCCCGTAAGAAAGATGACATCTTTGCCCCCAAGAATTGAGGGCGAAAGTTCCTTATGTGCAATGTAATCACATTACAGAATGGTGTGTCTGGCTGGGCATGGTGGCTCACATCCGTAATTCCAGCACTTTGGGAGGCCGAGGCAGGCAGATCACCTGAGGTCGGGAGTTCGAGACCAGCCTGACCAACATGGAGAAACCCCGTATCTACGAAAAATATAAAAATTAGCCAGAAGTGGTGGCGGGCACCTGTAATCCCAGCTGCTCAGGAGGCTGAGGCATGAGAATCCCTCGAACCTGGGAGGCAGAGGTTGCAGCAAGCTGAGATTACGCCACTGCACTCCACCCTGGGCAACAGAGACCAGACTCTCTCTCAAAAACACTGGTGTGTCTGGAGGAGAGGCAGAAGGCTAAAAAAGACAACAGGATAAGGCTGAAATGAACAGAGGCAAGAGCAAGAGAGGAATACTCTGGTCAAGGGAGGGAAACGCAATGTTTGTACTTTCGTAAAATGGGAAGAATACCACAAAAGCACATGACACTGAAGTTCTACGCTGGAGACAGTGAGAACTCAGACTCTTACTTTTGGATTTGCTCTTACTGGAATCCTCTGCACCGAGGCCTTCACTTAGGGGCTCCTGGCACGCTTCTGACGCTTCTGCCAGCCATGATACATGCAGGGGCATGCAAATGTGGTCAACTTACAAGAATAATGGAACCGTGTAAGCATGATGACAAAGTGGAATGCTTTAACATGTTGGAACATGCTTGATTCTGAATTGAGTTATCATCTTCTTTCCCTGCACCCTCCAGGCCTGTTCCTGCAGGTGCCAGGCGTAATCAAGCTGAATCAAGGTCAAAGACAAAACCCACAGGCCTCCAGAACACCATTCCCTCAGGTCGTAATGACTTCCTGTGCAATGCTAGACAAAAAGGAGTGTGGCTCGCGTGGCGATAGGACAGACACTAGTTCAGAGGAGGAAGCAGTGAGATTTTTACTTTCATTTTCTAGGATATTAGATAGAAAGTTTCCTTTGCAATATAGAATTTCTGGGTCAACTATAAGTAATTCCTTCCCCATAACATCACCATAAGCTATAGTACACACCAAGATTTCTAAGTATTACAAAATGCTGGTTCCTGAATAATTTTCCTACCGCTTTTGCAAAAGTATTTCAGTCAGCTCCATCAAAAAAAAAAAAAAAAAAGCCAGATGCAGTGGTTTATGCCTATAATTCCCATATTTTGGGAGGACAAGGCAGAAGGGTTGCTTGAGGCCAGGAGTTCAAGACCAGTGTGGGCAACATAGCAAGACCTCATCTCCACAAAAAAAAAATTTTTTTTTTTTTTTTGGGACAGAGTCTTGCACTTTCACCCAGGCTGGAGTGCAGTGGCATGATCTCAGCTCACTGAAAGCTCCGCCTCCAGGGTTCACGCCATTCTCCTGCCTCAGCCTTCCGAGTAGCTGAGACTACAGGCACCCGCCACCACACCCGGCCAATTTTTGTATTTTTAGTAGAGCTGGGGTTTCACCGTGTTAGCCAGGATGGTCTCAATCTCCTGATCTCATGATCTGCTTGCCTCAGCCTCCCAGAGTACTGGGATTACAGGTGTGAGCCACCGCGCCCGGCCTCTACAAAAATTTTTTAAAAGTAGTAGGGTGTGGTGGGACAGTGCCTATAGTCCAAGCTACTCAGGGGGCTGAGGTGGGAGGATTGCTTCAGCCTGGGAGGTTAAGGCTGCAGTGAGCTGTGATCATGCCAGTGCCCTCCAGTCTGCTCAAGAGAGTGACATCCTGACTTCAAAAAAATAAAATAAATAAAATAAAAAACTTGGTGTGTTTTAGTACTGCCAGTGTTACTCTATAATCAGCCTTAAAATCTCCTGTGCTTAAGGACTGCGGGCCTTTAAATATTTTTCCCCCTGGATTGCGGAGTAAGGTTGGAAAATTCACCCTCCAAAAAATAAACCCAATGAATAAGAATATAAAACTGTATACAGTTAGCTACCTATGAAGTAACTCGTCCTAAAAATTGGTTTATAAATATGCTGCTACTGAGATCACAGTGGCCTAATTATCATCAAGAATTTACTGATCTAAGCCAGGTGTAGTGGCTGATGCCTGTAATCCCAGCATGTTGGAAGGCCAAGGCAGGAGGATCACGAGCCTGGGAGGTCGAGGCTGTAGTGAACTGAGATCATGCCACTGCACTTCAGCCTGGGTGACAGAGTAAGACCCTTCTCAAAAAAAAAGTTGCTGATCTAAATATAACCTAAGAGGGCCAGGAGTGGTTGTTCACCCCTGTAATCCCAGCACTTTGGGAAGCTGAGGCAGGCGGATCACTCGAGGCTAGGAGTTCGAGACCAGCCTGGCCAACACGGTGAAACCCTATCTCTACCAAAAATACAAAAAAAATTAGGCAGGTGTGGGGGCATGTGCCTGTAGTCCCAGCTACTCAGGAGGCTAAGGCACAAGAATTGCCTGAACCTGGGAGGCAGAGGTCACAGTAAGCCGAGATCACATCACTGCATTCCAGCCTAGGCGACAGAGCAAGATTCTGTTTCACAAATAAACAAACAAACAAACAAATAAACAAACAAACCCTAAGAAATGTTAGAAACAGCAAAGTGAGACCACAAAGACAAATGAAGGGTGGCGCGAAGATATTGTCAAGGAAAAGGAGAGTTAAGTGATGCACAGGTTGTGAATGTCACCTACATGGTCCTGGTGGGAAAGGTGTGACATCCCAGCACTATGGGGGAAAAGCATCAGGATAGTGAAGGATGACATACAGTTGCTGGAGGCAAACACACCTCTGCCTAGTTTTCTTGATCAGATGTCATTCATAAAAACAACCCTCTGAATCCTAATTTGGTCTCTTAAGGAGGTCTTACTCTAGGCAAATAAACAATGGTAGGTTTGGCCAAGCGCAGTAGCTCACGCCTGTAATCTCAGCACTCTGGGAGGCCGAAGCGTGCAAATCACTTGAGGTCAGGAGTTCGAGACCCCTGGCCAACATGGTGAAATCCCGTTTCTACTAAAAATACAAAAATTAGCCGGGCGTGGTGGTGCACACCTGTAATCCCAGCTACTTGGGAGACTGAGGCAGGAGAATTGCTTGAACCTGGCGGGAGGCAGAGTTTGCACTGAGCTGAGATTGTGCTCTTGCATTCCAGCCTGGGTGACTAGAGAAACTCTGTCTCAAAAAACAAACAAACTGAAAAACAGACAATGGCAGGTTTTCAGCTAGATGGCACTCCTCATTTTAATTAATAAACTGGCATACTGGTGCACAAAGTATCTCGTATGTGACTTCTGAATCTAAGTGCCAGGCCAGACCTACTCAAGGTGCAGCTATTAGGTGAGGCCTGGTCTACCAGCTCTGGCACTTGCCACCCTCTCTCTGCAGAAGAGACTGGCCGGCTGGGTCAGAAGCTTCTGCTCTGACAGGTCAATTTCAATAATAGAAAAAGTAAAAGGCCAGGCACAGGGGCTCATGCCTATAATCCCAACACTTTGGGAGGCTAAGGCAAGAGTTTAAAGACCAGCCTAGGCAACATAGTGAGAAATTTCTACAAAATATTATAAAAATTAGCCAGGTGTGGTGGTGCGTGCCTGTAGTCCTAGCTACTAATGAGACTGAGGCAGGAGGACTGCTTGAGCCCAGGACTTGGAGGCTGCAGTGAGCTATGATTGCACCACTGTACTCCAGCATGGTGACAAATAGAGACCTGGTCATTAAAAATAAAATAGAGCCAGGCACGGTGGCTCATGCCTGTCATCTCAGCACTTTGAGAGGACAAGGTGGGCAGATCACCTGAGGTCAGGAGTTCGAGACCAGCCTGGCCAACATGGTGAAACCCTGTTTCTACTAAAAAAATACAAAAATTCGACAGGCGTGGTGGCACACACCTGCAGCCCCAGCTACTCAGGAGGCTGAGGCAGGAGAATTGCTTGAACTCAGGAGGCGGAGGTTGCAGTGAGCCGAGATTGCACCACTGCACTCCAGCCTGGGCGACAGAGCAAGACTGTCTCCAAAAAAAAAAATAATAAAAATAAATAAATAAATAAGGCTACAGTCTGGCAAGACTTAGCTGAGTACTCAAGAAGGGAACAGCTTTTTCTCAAAGTTAAAAACCCAGTATACACACCTTGGTGAGATTGTTTTCATAGATGGTATTCAGGCGGCTCACATAGGCGTCCCGCTTTTCCTTAATAATACTGCAATGAAACCCAAGTCAGTATTCAGAAACAGGATCTTCCCCTTCTAGTTAGTAACTAAGGCATCTGTCCCTGAACACTCTGAGCAGAGAATCACTGACTGTCAATAGGAACGGCAGTGAGTGAATATCTCCGAAGACAGTCATCCCTTCCCTGTGTCATTCTGCTGCCCCATGTGTTAAAAGCCTCTGTGCCACTCAGTGGAGAACACACTCAGTTGGCATCGTCTTTCTGCACAGAAGACAAGCAGAAATGTTTTGGCACAGTGCCTAGAACATGGTGTGCGTAGGACGTGGTGGGCACTTAACAAATACTTGTTAAATAAATAAATTTGCTAAATTTCTTAAAAACTGTTATGGCTTCAAAGGATTTACAGCAGTTCCTTAAATATTTAAACACAAAACTGCCATATGACCTGGCAATTCCACTTCTAAGTACAGACCCAAAAGAAACTGGAAGCAGAGACCTGAACAGATACCCATATACGAATGTTCATAGCAGCATTGTTCACAATAACCAAAAGGTAAAAACAGGCCAGGCGCAGTGGCTCACGCCTGTAATCCCAGCACTTTGGGAGGCCGAGGTGGGCGGATCACAAGGTCAGGAGATCGAGACCATCCTGGCTAACACAGTGAAACCCCGTCTCTACTAAAAAAAATACAAAAAATTACCCAGGCGTGCTGGCGGGCGCCTGTAGTCCCAGCTACTCAGGAGGCTGGGGCAGGAGAATGGCGTGAACTCGGTAGGCGGAGCTTGCAGTGAGCCACAATCGCGCCACTGCACTCCAGCCTGGGTGACAGAGCGAGACTCCGTCTCAAGAAAAAAAAAAAGGTAAAAACAACCCAAAAATTCACTAACAAATGGATGGATAAACAAAATGTGGTTTTATCCATATGATGAAATCTTATTCTGCCTTTAAAAGGAATGAAGGCCGGGCACAGTGGCTCACACTTGTAATCCCAGCACATTGGGAGGCTGAGGCGGGAGGATCACTTCAGCTCAGGAGTTCAAGACTAGCCTGGGCACCACAGTGAGACCTCATCTCTACTAAAAACAAAAATAAAAAAAAATAGGCAGGCATGGTGGCACACGCCTGTAGTCCCAGCTACTCAGGAGGCTGAAGTGGGAGGATAGCTTGAGCCCAGGAGCTCAAGATAGTGGTGAGCTATGATTGCACCACTGCACTCCAGCGTGGACAACAGAGCAAGACCCTGTCTTAACAAACAAAAAAAAAGGAATGAAGTTCTGATACATACTACAACATGGACAAACCATGAAAACAAAATACACTAGACATAAAGCAACAAATATTGTATGATTCCACTTACATGAGTTCCCTAGAATTGGCAAATTCATAGAGACAGAAAGCAGAATAGAGGTTCCCGGGGCCAGGGGGAGAAGAGAATGAGGGGTTATTGTTTAATGGAAGAGAGTTTCTGTTTGGGATGGCAGAAAAGTTCTGGAAGTGGTAATAGTGATGACGACTGTATAACAATGTGAATGCGCTTAATGACACTCAATTGTATACTTAAAAATGGCTAAACTGTAAATCTCATGTTGTGAATATTTACCGCAATTCCTCCTCCATCCCTAAAAAAGTTTATGGCTCAGTTATAAAAGAAAAATATCTACACTTGGAAACTGAATCCTCTGAGTGTTGACACTTACCGCCAATTGAATTTACCCTCACAACTTGGAAAGCCATAATCAGCATGATCATGCATGAATTCAGAGTGGACAGCTGTGTTCCACATTACCTGTTAAAAAAAAAAAAAAAAAAAGGATCCAAAACAGCAGTAAATCAGTCCTGAGGGAAAAAAGGAATCATGAATGACTGGTAACTAGGTAACAGCAGATAAAAATACTGCCCTTTAAGTTAAAAACAAACCTAGCTGGGCACGGCAGCTCACGCCTGTAATCCCAGCACTTTGGGAGCCCGAGGCAGGTGGATCATTTGAGGTCAAGAGTTCGGGACCAGCCTAGCAAACATGGCAAAACCCCATCTGTATTAAAAATACAAAAATTAGCTGGGCATGGTGGCACACACCTGTAGTCCCAGCTACTTGGGAGGCTGAGGCAGGAGAATCACTTGAACCCCGAGGGCAGAGGTTGTAGTGAGCCAAGATCACACCACTGCACTCCAGCCTGAGTGACAGAGAGAAACTCTGTCTCAAAAAATAAAATAATAATAATAAAATCTACTATACCTTGCTAACTTAAAACATTTTTTTTAAGTGATAAGGGGAAAGATATTAAAAACAGACTAAAAAGAAACAAAAACAAGGCCGGGCGCAGTGGCTCATGCCTATAATCCCAGCACTTTGGAAGGCCGAGGGAGGTGGATCACTTGAAGTCAGGAGTTCGAGACCATCCTGGCCAACATGGTGAAATCCCATTTCTAATAAAAATACAAAAAAAAAAAATTAACCGGGCATAGTGGTGCATGCCTGTAGTCCCAGCTACTTGTGCTGAGGCAGGAGAATCACTTGAACCTAGGAGGTGGAGATTACAGTGAGCTGAAATCACACCACTGCATTCCAGCCTGGGCAAGAGTGAGACTCTGTCTCAAAAAAAAAAAAAAAAAAAGAAAGAAAGAAACAAAAACATATATAAATGAACATACATAAATGTCTACCACATGTGATCAGAAGGAATAAGTAAATATGAGATTAAAACATTACAAAATCAGTTTACTGTGCAGTATTAGCCCAGTGGTATATTTAAAAAAAATAAACTTGCACCAATCAACATGAAATTTACCACCATAACTGGTTTAAACTACATAAAACCACCTTATAATTAATTTATATAATTCATACAGTCATATTTGCATGGCTCCAAGTAGAACAGATTCCAAAAAGTATGACTAATAGGAAAGGAAATAGTTGAGGGAAAATGTCCCAGAGAAAAAAAGTCTTCCCAAGACAGAAAGAAAAACATCTACCTATACCAGGGAACAGATTTCAAAAAAGCTTTTTGGAATTAAACTCAGGTATGCATCACTGATGAGATTAGGAGATTTTCTTATATAATACCAAAAAGATGACAAGTTAAAATGGAATGTCATTAATAAAGGTGGTAAGCTTGAGATTACAACATATGTTGAAAGTACATTCAAATGAGTGGTAAAATTCTTTGCAAGTATAAGCAAGAGGCAGCTTTAGAAATAAGACCTGCTGTTTTTTCCTCTTTGTCAAGGGTAAAAAAATGAATTCATTCAATGTGACCTGCACCACAGATATTAACACCAAAAAAATCACTAACATGATATAGAAAATCCATGAACCCACAAAACTTAAGAAGATTCCATTCAACAGTTTGGTTTGCTGGCTGGGTCTTTCTGCTGAGAAAAAACTGTTCTGCGGTGTAGATGACCAAACTAAATTACTAGGCCTTGGCTGGGGTCGGTGGCTCATGCCTATAATCCCAGCATTTTGGGAGGCCGAGGTGGGCAGATCACCTGAGGTCAGGAGTTCGAGACCAGCCTGGCCAACATGGTGAAACTCCATCTCTACTAAAAATACAAAAATCAGCCAAGTGCAGTGGCGTGTGCCTGTCATCCCAGCTACTTGGGAGGCTGAGGCAAGAGAATCACTTGAACCCAGGAGGCAGAGGTTGCAGTGAGCCAAGATCGTGCCACCGTACTCTAGCCTGGGTGACAAGAGCGAAACTCCGTCTCAAAAAAAAAAAAAATAATAAAAATAAAAAGTAATTAAAAATAAATAAAAAAATTTAAAAAACACAAATCAAACAAAAACAATCCTATTGCTTAAGCCACTTTTAGTAGGGTCTAGGGGGTTTTTTTGCAGAAAGAATTTTAACTATTTGGAAACATTCTTATTTTGATTATGATTTACCAAATAGAAAAAGGATTGTAAAGGGAAAGAGAAATAAAAATTCTACCTTTTTGGGTACACATCCAACATTCACCTGGGGGAAAAAAAAAGACAGACTTTAAGAATATTGAATTTAAACCATCAAACGAAATCTGCAAGAAATGCATGCTAAGCATCAAGCGAGGAGTCTTCCTTGGGTTCTAAGTCACAGTGTACTAAATTCTAGTTACTTTCTTTGTTAAAAAAAGATAAGAACATTATTTTCCTTCTGTGATGAGGGAGAGAAGTTCGTTCATCAGCATTTTTCTCGGACGGAGAAAGAACAATCAGCCCATTTGAGCAGCTGTCTAAGAGGACTTCTCGGGAAAGTACTGCAGAATACATGGATAAACACCCAAGATGGGCCAGGGCTTGGTAGTTCACACCTGTAATTCCAGCACTTTGGGAGCTGAGGCAGTTGGATTGCTTAAGCCCATGAATTCGAGACCAGCCTGGGCAACAAGCGAGACCACGTCTCTACAAAAAAAAATTAGCTGGGTATGGTGGTGCACGCCTGTGGTCCCAGCTACTCAGGAGGCTGAGGTGGGAGGACGCTTTGAGCCTGGGAGGACAAGGCTGCAGTGAGCCATGATCATGATCATCCCACTGCACTCCAGCCTGGGTGACACTGCAAGACCCTGCCTAAAAAAAGAAACACACACACAAAGAAAGGCTGAACATTGAGATACTGGTGAATACTCACCAAAAGCACAAAAATTTAAAGTACATGGCATGGAACTTAGGATATTGATTAACCATTAGTAAAGAAACTTGAGAAAACCTAAATAAATGTTAGAGCTCATAAAATGACTTTGATTTATAACTACTAGGCATTTGGCCTAAAGAAGTAACCAAAGATGTAGAAAAGCGAAATGCACAAATGCACAGATTATCATGTTATGTACAAATACATATTTGGTTACAATCATTTCCATTTCACTATTAGTTAATATAAAGAAAAATACTTATGGAATAAAAGTAGAAAAAGCAAGACTCAGAAAACTACTTTTTTTTTTTTTGAGACAGAGTCTCACTTTGTTGCCCAGGCTGGAGTGCAATGGTGCGATCACAGCTCACTGCAAACTCCACCTCCCAGATTCAAGCGATTCTCCTGCCTCAGCCTCCTGAATAGCTGGGACTGTAGGTGTGCACCACCACGCCCAGCTAATTTTTATATTTTCAGTAGAGAGGGGTTTTGCCATGTTGGCCATGCTGGTCTCGAACTACTGACCTCAGGTGATCCACCTGCCTCAGCCTCCCAAAGTGCTGAGATTACAGGCATGAGCCACTGCGCCCAGCCAGAAAACTACATTATTTTGTTTGGTTGGTTTTTTTTTTGAGACCAAGTCTTACTATATCACACAGGCTGGAGTATAGATAGTGGCGAGATCTCAGCTCACTGCAACCTCTGCCTCCCAGGTTCAAGTGATTCTCATGCCTTAGCCTCCCGAGTAGCTGAGATTACAGGCGCCTGCCATCCTGCCTGGCTAATTTTTGTATTTTGAGTAGAGATGTGGTTTCGCCTTGCTGGCCAGGCTGGTCTCGAACTCATGACCTCAAGTGATCCACACACCTTGGCCTCCCAAAGTGCCGGAATTACAGGCATGAGCCACCATGCCCAGCCAAAATCTACATTTTTTAAAAGTAAAGATAAAAGATAATTTAAATAATGAAATATTTTTCATCTGTCAGATTGGCAAAAATTTTAAAGGTTGACTATAACTAGCGTTAGCAAACATATCCTGATTGGCCCAGCAATTCTACTTTTAGAGTAACCTAGAAAAGTAGTCACATATTATGCTCCCATGTCCAAAGATGCATTTATGGGGATATTCCTTGAAGCTTGGTGATAATGGGTTACTACAGACATGTTAAATATCCATCGGCAGGGATGTATTAAATAAACAGTTATACATTGAGTCGGTGGAATATTCTGCAGCCATTTAAAAAGGGCAAGGTAGATTTCTATGCACTATATGGAAAGAGTTCTAACATACACTGTTATGCATCAAAAAGAAAGTTGCAGAATAGTAGTTATGCCATGACCCAATTCGTATTTATATGCAGTATGTGTGTATGTATATATGGGTATAAACACAGTTTGGCTATACTCCAAGCAGTCAACAGTGTTTCTCTGGAGAGGGAGAAAACTTTCACATTTTGTTCTATACGCCTTTTTTTTTTTTTTTTTTTTTTTTTTGAGACAGAGTCTTGCTCTGTCACTCAGGCTGGAGTGCCATGGCGTAATCTCAGCTCACTGCAACCTCTGCTCCCCAGGATCAAACAATTCTCCCTCCTCAGCCCCCAAGTAGCTGGGACCACAGGCGTTCACCGCCATGCCTGGTATTTTTAGTAGAGACAGGGTCTCACCATGTTGCCCAGGCTGGTCTTAAACTCCTGAGCTCAAGTGATCCACCCGCCTTGGCATCCCAAAGTGCTGGGATTACAGGCGTGAGCCACCATGCCTGGATATACTTTTTTAAAAAAAATAAAAAATATTTTTCTAAAAATATAGAGACAGGGTCTCACTATGTTGCCCAGGCTGGTCTCAAACTCCTGGGCTCAAGCAATCCTCCTAACTCGGCCTCCCTAAGTGTTGAGATTACAGGTGTGAGCCACCATACACGGCCTGTATATGCTTTTTATTTTATTTTTTAAATAAAAATTAAAAATACTTTATAAAATAGAGACAAGGTCTCAGTATATTGCCCAGGCTGGTCTTGAACTCCTGAGATCAAGTGATTCTCCTGCCTCAGCCTCTCAAAGTGCCGGGATTATAGGCATGAGCCACCACGCTTGACCTGTATATGCTTTTGGAAAACAGTTTAATGATCACTCACCAAAATCCACAGGAGAATCTTAAATGTTTACAAGCAGCAATTATTCCACTATTCCTGCCAGCACCGCTTCCTTCATGGTAGAGTATCACAAGTAAAAGTACTTCATACTAAAAATTAGAATAATTTATGGGCTGGGCGTGATGGCTCACACCTGTAATCCCCACACTTTGGGAGGCCGAAAAGAAAGATGATTGCTTGAGCCCAGGAGTTAGGGACCAGCCTGGGCAACATAGTGAGACCCTGAGACCCCATCTCTGCAAAAAAATAAAAAATAAAAAATTAGCTGGGCTTGGTGGTGCATGCCTGTAGTTCCAGCTATTCAGGAGGCTGAGGCAGGAGGATCTCTTGAGCCCCGGAGTTGAAGGCTACAATAAGCTCTGATCATACCATTGCACTCCAGCCTAGGTAACAGAGCCAGACCCTACCTCTAAAAATAAAAAAAAATAATAATAATAATAATAATAATAATAAATGTATGGCTTTTTATCTGGAGTGCCCTTTCATCTGGCCAAGCTGAGGATATGCTATTTCTCAACCCCCAAGTACCTGACAACATTACTGGGATAAACAGAATAAGCCATTTCTGAGAAAGGAGGACGGACGGCAGGGGTTTCTTAATGGTAAGAGCAGAGAAAGGAGGTCGAAACTCTGTGGGAAGAACAATGCTAGCCCCATAATGGGAATGATTTTCTCATCCAACCTGCCTTTTCCAGTTATTTGGCAGGCAACGTGCTTCCCAGTGCTTTCCACCCACACCTTTATAGCCTGCAGTTCACCATTTAAGTTCACTAAGTGGCTTCAACTAGGACAGACTCCAAAAGCAATTTTCCCAAAGGTAGAGATGATTTGTCTGCTAAATAAATACTGCTGGTCTTCCAGTCACTGTTTCTGGCTTCCCAAGAATCATTAAAAGCAATCCAAGGGTGTCATAAAGCACTCAATGTTCTAAACTACTCTCACATACCATCAGTTTGTTCCTCATGTATATCTGAAGCTACTTTAAAGTTATTTAAGGCTTCTTTTTCTAAGTTTTTTAAAAATGTGTTTTTAAAGTTTTTAAAAAATATGTTTAATTTTAAAACATATTCTTTTTTTGGAATATGTTTCTTCTAAGCGCCAAGGTGGGCTTTCACTGGTGCCTGGTGTCTATAACTCTGGTTTGTTTTTTAGAAGTTTCTGCCTTTTTCGCTTCTATGTCATCTTAGCTTGCAGTCATTCATTCAGAGGTACTGAGTAAGCACCCACTTGTGCCAGGCATTATGCAAGGTAAGACACTAAATAGATACAGTCCCTGCTCTTGCGGACTATATCAGTATCTTGGCCTACAGTGCCAGCCAGAGAGAGGCTCTGAGCCTATCCAAGATATTGACTCGAGGGGCAGCAGCAGAATCTCCACATTCCCTAAAATTGAAGAGCACTGGGCCAGAAAGCAGAGGAAGAGGATGGTGGAAAATTGTGGCCTTGCTGGGCCAGAGAAGCTGCGCCCCAGCACAACACACTTTGGGGCCTGGGGCACTGGTTGAAAGGAAGCCTATGACCCTGAAATACCACTGTCCTATTTTGCCAGCTCCTGTGAATAGGCCTCCAGGGATTTCCACTGCTTTTAGAGACCTATTTACATGCCAGCAACATCACATGACTTCAGTGCCTCTGACTTGGAAGGAACGAAAAGCACATTTAGGCTGGGAGTGGCGGCTCATGCCTATAATCCCAGCACTTTGGGAGGCCAAGGCAGGTGGATCGCTTGAGGCCAGGAGTTCAAGATGAGCCTGGGCAACATGGTGAAACACTATCTCTAGAAAAAATACAAAAATTAGCCAGGTGTGATAGTGTAAGCCTGTAGTCCCAGCTACTGGGGAGGCTGAGGCAGGAGAATCCCTTGAGCTTGGGAGGTCAAGGCTACAGTGAGCCGAGATAGCACCACTGCACTCCAGCTTGGGCAACAGAATGAGACCCTATCTAAAAAAATACACATACACTTAGCTCCACTGAGAGCTGGGGAGGCCAGGGGTGAAAAGCTGGCATGCTCTCGCTCACCCATCCCCTCTGCTGCTCCCTTCTCTTTCCCCCATATATTTTTTTTTTTTTCAATGTCTTACAAATTAGAGACAGAGGCTGGGCATGGTGGCTTATGCCTGTAATCCCAGCACTTCAGGAGGCCGAGGTGGGCAGATCACCTGAGGTCAGGAGTTCAAGACCAGCCTGATCAACATGGAGAAACCCTGTTTCTACTAAAAATGCAAAATTAGGTGGGCATGGTAGCACATGCCTGTAATCCCAGCTACTTGGGAGGCTGAGGCAGGAGAATCGCTTGAACCCGGAGGTGGAGGTTGCCGTGAGCAGAGATCATGCCATTGCACTCCAGCCTGGGCAACAAGAGCGAAACTCCATCTCAAAAGAGAAAGGAAACAAACAAACAAACAAATTAGAGACAGGGTCTTACTATGTTGCCCAGGCTGGTCTCAAAACGCTGGGCTGAAGCAATCCTCTCACGTTAGCCTCCCAAAAGTTGGAATTACAAGCATGAGCCACCGCACTCGGCCTTCTTTCCCCTTTCTCTAGCTCAGGGGTTCCCGACCCCCAGGTGCCTATTAGGAACCAGGCTGCAGCAGGAGGTGAGTGGCAGGCAAGTGAGCAAAGCTTCATATGTATTTATAGCTGCTCCCCACCGCTAGCATTACCGCCTGAGCTCCACCCACCTCCTTTCAGATCAGTGGCGGCATTAGATTCTCATAGGAGCATGAACCCTACTGTGATCTGTGCATGCAAGCGATCTAGGTTGCACACTCCTTATGAGAATCTAATTGCTGATGATCTGTCACTGTCTCCCATCACCCCCAGATGGGACCAACTAGTTGCAGGAAAACAAGCTCAGGGCTCCCTCGGAGTCTAGATTATGGTGAGTTGTATAATTATTCCATTATATATTACAACATAATAACAGAAATAAAGTGCACAATAAATGTGATGCAGGCTGGGCGTGGTGCCTCAAGCCTGTAATTGCAGCACTTTGGGAGGCCGAGACGGGCAGATTACCTGAGGTCAGGAGTTCAAGACCAGCCTGGCCAACATGGTGAAACCCCATCTCTACTAAAAATACAAAAATTAGCCAGGTGTGGTGGTGGGTGCCTGTAATCCCAGCTACTTGGAAGGCTGAGGCAGGAGAATCGCTTGAACCCAGGAGGCAGAGGCTGCAGTGAGCCGAGATCATGCCATTGCACTCCAGCCTGGGCAACAAGAGCAAAATTCCGTCTCAAAAAAATAAAAATAAATAAATAAATAAATAAATAAATAAATAAATGTGATTCACTTGAATCCTGAATCATCCTGAAACCATCCCCCACTGCTGGTCCGTGGAAAAATTGTATTCCGCGAAACTAGTTCCTGATGCCAAAAAGGCTGGGGACCGCTGCTCTAGCTGACCTGTGCATCAGGTTGTCAGAGGGAGCACAGGCCTCAAGTCAGACAGATAGGAGTTTGACTCTCAGCTCTCCCATTTAGTGGCTAGAGGTGGGTGAGTTTCCAAATTTCTCCTAGCTCAGTTAAGGGAAGAATGCTTCCATTATGGAGATTTTGAGCAGGTCAGAGATAAGGTATATAAAGCATCTATTTCTAATCCATGATAGATGTGATGGTGACTCTGACACCTCTGAATTATTTCTGCGTCTGCTGGCTCCCCACATGCACACAAGGCATACGGAAAGGCGGAGATAAACTCCCCAGGGGCCTTCCTACCTAAAACACATCAGCTGATCACAAAGGAAGTTTGCCTCCCAGACTGCAGCATTATCCAGATGAGTTCTCAGGGCTCTGGTTGCCCAAAGTTACACATTGCTAAGACCCTAAGCATACAACACTGGCAGATTCCCTGGTTCTCCAGGTGGGCATTAATAAGGGATAAGAAACAAGTTTCTTTTTTTCTTTTTGAGACAGAGTCTCGCTCTGTCGCCCAGACTGGAGTGTGCAGTGACACAATCTCAGCTCACTGCAACTTCTGCCTCCCAGGTTCCAGTGATTCTCAGCTTCCCAAGTAGCTGAGATTATAGGCACGCACCACTATGCCCTGCTAAGGTGTTTTTTTTTTTTTTCTTGCTTTGTTTTGTTTTGAGATGGAGTCTCACTCTTGTTGCCCAGGCTGGAGTCCAGTGGTGCGATCTCGGCTCATCACAACCTCTGCCTCCTGAGTTCAAGTAATTCTCCAGCTTCAGCCTCCCCAGTACCTGGGATTACAGGTGCCTGCCACCATGCCCAGCTAATTTTTGAATTTTTCTTTCTTTCTTTTTTTTTTTTGAGACGAGGTCTCACTCCGTCATCAGGCTGAAGTGCAGTGGTGCGATCTCGGCTCACTGCAACCTCCACCTCCTGGGTTCAAGCAATTCTCCTGCCTCAGCCTACAGAGTAGCTGGGACTACAGGCGTGTGCTAACACGCCTGGATAAATTTTTTCTTTTTTTTTTTTTTGTATTTTTAGTAGAGACGGAGTTTCACCGTGTTAGCTAGGATGGTGTCAATCTACTGACCTCATGATCCGCCCACCTCGGCCTCCCAAAGTGCTGAGATTACTGGCCTGAGCCACCGCGCCCAGCCAATTTTTGAATTTTTAGGAGAGATGGGGTTTTGCCATGTTGACCAGGCTAGTCTCAAACTCCTGGCCTCAAGTGATCCACCCACCTCAGCCTCCCAAAGTGCTGGGATAACAGGCGTGAGTCACCACACCCAGCTAAGAAACAAATTTCACAGGCCGTTCAGTAAATACATCATCAAGGAGACTCCTGTAACTCAGCCTCCCTTTCCAAACCGATGATCCATTCCTGAGAGCTTCCTTTTCCAACCAATCTAGTGTTCAGAATCCCGATCAGTAGGCCTGCTGGCATCAATCTAGTGTTCAGAATCCCGATCAGTGGGCCACCTGTTATCTGGTGATAACAGGTGGCAAAATTCAGAAGCTTCATCATTTTTCCTAGGGCCTGCCTCGTTACCTTCAATCCTGCCTAGCCAGGTAGAAACTTCACATTGCCCATGTTGGCAGTAAAACAAGAACTTGGTTAATTTGCAATTGCGCCTGCCAAGAACATCATCTGTGTTCAATAGTGAACTTCCGGCTGGGTGTGGTGGCTCACACTGTAATCCCAAAACTTTGGGAGGTGAGGTAGGAGGACTGCTTGAGCCCACGAGTTAGAGACCGGCCTGAGAAACATAGTAAGGCCTCGTCTCCACAAATAAAATATTTAAAAATTAGCCAGGTATGGTGTTGCACGCCTGTAGTCCCAGCTACATGGGAGGCTGAGGTGGGAGGATCGTTTGAGCACAGGAGTTTGAGGCTGCCATATGCTATATTGCACCACTGCACTCCAGCCTGGGTGACACAGCAAGACCTTGTCTCAAAAAAAAATTGTTAACTTCTTTCCTCTGGTTCCCCACAACCCCCCACCACAGAATTGCCTACAGTTTCCTCCCTCTGTCGTCCTTCTTTGCTGCCTAAAATCTAATTCAAGACCAGAATGAGAACTATTTAGAAAATAGACGAGTCATAATTTCCAAGGCAAAACACTATCGATTCATCAACTCAATTATTTCAGCAACTATATACTGAGTACTTGCTATGTGCAAAACACTGTTCTAGGGGCTTGGACTATACTGATGACTTAAACAGATAAAGATCCCTGTCTCTGTTGCATTTCATCAGCTTTACACCAACCATGACTAAATATAATGCTGTCTGGACACGGCCCAGTCCCTGGCACATATTCACTATTCAATATCCATGTCTCTACCTTCAAAGTCTTTTTTTTTTCATTTCAGATGAAGGTTAGTTCAGGGAGGCATCAAGCTTGAGAAAGAGAGAAAAAAAAAAGCAGTCTGTGTAAAGCAGAATCTAAAGCAAGAAAATCAATGGATACATTTGCAAGAGATATTAACAAAGGCTGTTTTTGTTCAATTCTTAGCTAAGCAGAACATTAACCTGAACCTTCCAGTCTCAGGAAATCACCAGATTTTTAAAAAGTGTGACTGGGTGCCGTGGCTCACACCTGTAATCCAGCACTTTTGACAGGTCAAGACTGGAGGATCCTTTGAGCCCAGGAGTTTGAGAGGAGCCTGGACAACACAGCGAGACCGCATCACCACAAATAATATCCTGTAGTCTCAGCCGGTTGGGAAGCTGAGGCAGGAGGATCACCTGAACCCAGGATACTGAGGCTGCAGTGAGCCATGATCGTGCCACTGCACTCCAGCCTGGGCGACAGAGACCCTGCCTCAAAAAACAAAAAAAATTTAAAAAATAAAAATAATTGTTACCCTGGGGCATCCGGGGAGAAGAAGAGTTTTGTGAGACAACTCTTCTGGATGTCAGTCCCCACTATTACCTGATACCCACCATCTCCCGTCCCCCAAAAAGAAAAGGACTTAGAACCTCCACATCCTATTAGGTTGGTGCAAAAGTAACTGCAGTAATATTTAATGTTGCAACACCTTGTGAATAGAAGGTAATGAATTGTCACTGACTGGAAGCCACTTACAAATGCCAAAGTGGTCTGGGCATGGTGGCTCAGGCCTGTAATCCCAGCACTTTGGGAGGCCAAGGCGGGCGGATCACTTGAAGTCAGGAGTTTGAGACCAGCTTGGCCAACATGGCAAAACTCAGTCTCTACTAAAAATATAAAAATTAGCCAGCTGTGATGGCGGGCACCTGTAATCCCAGCTACTCAGGAGGCTGAGGTAGGAGAATCACTTGAACTCGGGAGGTGGAGGCTGCAGTGAGCCAAGATCGTGCCACTGCACTCCAGCCAGGGTGACAGAGTGAGACTTCGTGTCAAGAAAAAAAAAAAAAAAGCCAAAGGGTATCAGTATTTCCGTATCATTCCTTTAGTTTCCCTCTATAAAAAAAGTTCTTGGATTCTTGGACAGACACGGTGGCTCATTTCTATAATCCCAGCACTTTGGGAGGCCAAGGTGGGTGGATCGGTTGAGGTCAGGAGTTCGAGACCAGCCTGGCCAATGTGGTGAAACCTCGTCTCTACAAAAAAAAAAAAAAAAAAATTAGCTGGGTGTAGTGGCACACGCCTGTAGTCCCAGCTACTCAGGAGGCTGGGCAGGAGAATCACTTGAACCCGGGAGGCAGAGGTTGCAGTGAGCCAAGATGGCACCACTGCACTCCAGCCTGGGCGACAGCCAGACTCTGTCTCCAAAAAAAAAAAAAAAAAGCATTCTCTGTGGTTACTTTTCAAAGTATGTTTTACAAAGAAATAGACACCCTGAAGGATTCAGAGGCAGTCTATCTTTTCCTAGCCCTGCAGATTTAGTGGGTTTTGAGGCAGATGGCAAAGCAACAGTATATGAAGACTAGTACAAAAAAAGTAAGCACTCAACAAGGTAAGTTAAAAGCCAAATTTCAACAATAGCATTTGCTTGCTTTAACTAGCCCCACCCTTTATGGCCACTCCTTTATTTGTCACTTATGAATATGAGTGGGCCCCATTCTATGAAATTCTAAACCCAGGAGACACATTAGGGTAACCTTCTATTTCGGAGGGCTATCTGTCAATATTGCAGGAACTGATGACAGAGTTCCTTTAAACTGACCTCCTTTTAGTAAATTGCATTTAATAATGCATGTTCAGGCCAGGCACGGAGGCTCATGCCTGTAATCCCAGCACTTTGGGAGGCTGAGGTGGGAGGACTGCTTGAGCTCAGGAGTTCGAGACCAGCCTGGGCAACAAAGCAAGACCTTGTCTCTATTAAAAATTTAAAAAATCAACCAGGGCATGGTGGTGGCCATGTGCCTGTGGTCCTCACTGCTGGGAAGGCTGAGGTGGGAGGATCACTTGAGCTTGGGAGTTCAAGGTTGCAGTGAGCTATGATCACGCCCCTGCACTCCAGCCTGGGTGACACAATGAGACCCTGTCTCAAAAAAAAAAAAAAAAAAAAAAAAAGCATGTCCAGTGTTCAGCTTTATCAGGGTATAGACATCATAATATCAAAGTACACAGTATCACTTCCAAGTGAGGTTATGATTTACATGTTGCTGGGTAATTGTTTTCAGCCTAGATGAACAATGATTCACTGAGCAGCCTGTTGTTCATGGATCTTTCAAAGCCCCTACCTCTCTCTCCTCTAGGCCTCTCCAACTGCTGCTGTGCAGCACAGTTCACTGTGACTTGGCGATCATGAACTTCTGTCACATGATCAACCCTTACTACCCAACTCTCATTGGTGAGAACTACTCGCCAAAACCACAGGAACCTGGTTATTCTTATCATAGAATCAGTACACTCAGCAGGAACCCAGGACCACAAGTTCCCCAGGCCCTGGGGCAAAGGGAGCAAGGGAGCGGCAACTTAGAAACAACTTTTCCTTAAGCTGACTCTCCCAACACCTGTGTAGGCAGAGAAGGGAACCACAGAGGCAAAGCTCCCAGAAGGCTCTAATTCCCCTTGGCTTTGGGCGATCTTTGCATTTCTCTCCAGTCTACACGTGATCATGAGATAAGCAATATATTTAACCTTTTGGAGACTTGAAATGCTGAATTGAAGCAAGGCTCAGTGGTATCTACCTGCAGAACCAGCTAGTTGGGAGGCTGAGGTGGGAGGATTGCTTGAGCCCAGGAGTTTGAGGCTACAGTGAGCTGAGATCACACCACTGCACTCCAGCCTGGGAAACAGAGGGAGACTCTGTCTCTTAAAAATGAAACAACACGCCAGACGCGGTGGCTCATACTTGTAATCCCAGCACTTTGGGAGGCTGAGGCGGGTGGATCACTTTAGGTCAGGAGTTCGGGATCAGCCTGGCCAACATGGTGAAACCTCATCTCTACTAAAAATACAAAAAATTAGCCAGGCGTGGTGGCCTGCGCCTGTAGTCCCAGCTACTTATGAGGCTGAGGCACATGAATTCCTTGAACCCAGGAGACGGAGGTTGCAACACACACACACACACACACCCACACACACACCCAGGTCTGCTGGGACCTAGTGCAGGAGGCTGGTCCAAACCAATGGCCTCCCATAAACTTTAACAGTTGAACAATTAAATGAAAGAACACTGATAAAACAATGAAAAACCAACCTGTAAATGACCACTGCTAGACACACATTCTAATTTGAACCTTCCGTGTGAGTTCATTCACCACAACTTTAAAATTTCCCCAAGCATTAGAAATTAATGGATTTCATTTAGGAAAGAACTCATGGGAGAACCAATCTTAAACTTCTGCCGTGCACAGTGGCTCACACCTGTAATCCTAACACTTTCGGAGATCAAAGCAGGAGGATTGCTTGAGTCCAGGAGTTCAATACCAGCCTAGGCAATGTAGTGGGACCCTATCTCTATAAATTGAAAGAAAAAGAAAAAGACAGAAAGACAAACTTCTATTGGGCATCGCCAAGGGTGAGATCTCAATCCTATGGCTTACCACAAAACTACTTTTACTGAGTCACTGGTTTGCTCAAACCCACCCCCGCCCCCAGTTCACTGTGTGTCTGGAAACTCCACATTTTTTTCTTTTTTTTTTTTTGTGAGACAGAGTCTCGCTGTGTCGTCCAGGCTGGAGTGCAGTGGTGCGATCTCAGCTCACCGCAACCTCCGCATCCCGGGTTCAAGCTATTCTCCTGCCTCAGCCTCCCAAGTAGCTGAGACTACAGGTGCCCGCCACCACAGCTGGCTAATTTTTGTATTTTTAGTAGAGACGGGGTTTCACCATATTGGCCAGGCTGGTCTCGAACTCCTGACCTTGTGATCCGCCCACCTCGGCCTCCCAAAGTGCTGGGATTACAGGCATGAGCCACTGCGCCCGGCCTGGAAACTCCACATTTTTCAAACCACAACCTACCCATCAGCTTCTCATTTCTTATTTCTATTAAAGAGACACCCTGTGCTCCAGATTTGATTACACAACATATCCCGTTTCGATGCCTAGGCCTGGGACCCATCTTTTGAGGTTCCGAATGTCAAAGAATACTACCCAACCCAACCCTCCACTTTTTTTTTTTTTTTTTTAAGACAGAGTCTCACTCTATTGCCCACACTGGAGTGCAGAGGCATGATCTTGGCTCACTGCAACCTCTGCCTCCTGGGCTCAAGTGATTCTTGTGCCTCAGCCTCCCAAGTAGAGTGCGCCACCACACCCGGCTAATTTTTGTATTTTTAGTAGAGATGGGGTTTCACTATGTTGGCCAGGCTGGTCTCAAACTCCTAGCCTCAAGTGATCCACCCATCTCAGCCTCCCAAAGTGCTGGGATTACAGGCATGAGCCACTATGCCCGGCCCCATCTTTAGAGGTCCCAAAAGATACCATCTCCTTCATGAAATCTTCCCATGATGCCCACATATAAGTGATCATTTCAACTGTTCTCTGGACTACCGTAATTTCTTATTACTTGCAGCAATGAACACAAACCACTCCCCTTTGGGGTTGACTGTATTTTGTCTTCCCCACTGCAAACCAAAATGTGATTGAGACAGGTCTCAAACTATAGAGGTTTATTTAGCCAAGGTTCAAGATGCACCTAGGAAAAAATACAGATCGCAGGAGTATCTGTGACCTATGCTTTTTCCAAAGGATGTTTTGGGAATGTTAGTATTTAAAGGGGAATGAACAAGGAGGAAAAATAAAAGGGAGGGAGGATAGTCAGTGAGGCAAATGATTACATTTTTTCTTTTTTTTTTTTTGAGACAAAGTCTCACTCTATTGCCCAGGCTGGGGTGCAGTGGCACGATCTCGGCTCACTGCAACCTCCGCCTCCCGGGTTCAAGCGATTCTTCTGCCTCAGCCTTCCAAGTAGCCGGGATTACAGGTGCCCACCACCATGCCTGGATAATTTTTGTATTTTTAGTAGAGATGGAGTTTCACCGTGTTGGCCAGGCTGGTCTCGAACTCCTGATCTCAGGTGATCTGCCTGCCTCGGCCTCCCAAAGTGCTGGCATGAGCCATCACGCCCAGCCTAGATGGTTACATTCTTGTGAGGTTCTTATGAGCCTCAGTAAATCTACATTTTACATAAGATAAAGTAAAAGTGAAAAGCAGGAGTAGAGGAAATAAGTCTATGACATGGGATTGTGAAATTACAGCTGTTTGGGAACAAAAGGAAAAGCAGTTTTTGTGTGATTCAGTTTCCAAGCTGAACTTTCCTTCTGGCATACTTTGGGGTTCCAATATTTTTTTCTTTCACAACCACAAAATTCCTTAAGGGAAGGGACGTGTCTCACAAATGTTTATATCTATCGTTTTCTCCCTACCCACCCCCAATCCCAGCACTTAAAATACAAAAAATGGGACAGGAGTGGTGGCTGATGCCTGTAATCCCAGCATTTTGGGAGGCCAAGGCAGGCCGACTGCTTAAGCACAGGCATGAGACCAGTTTGGGAAACATGGCAAAACCCTGTTTCTAAAAAAAATAAAAACAAATAAAAATAGGCCAGGCTCACGTGGTGGCTCACGCCTGTAATCCCAGCACTTTGGGAGGCCGAGGTGAGCGGATCACGAGGTCAGGAGTTCAAGACCAGCCTGGCTCTACTAAAAATACAAAAATTAGCTGGGTGTAGTGGCACCTGTAATCTCAGCTATTTGGGAGGCTGAGGCAGGAGAATTGCTTGAACCCAGGAGGCGGAGGTTGCAGTGAGCCGAGATTGCACCACTGCACTCTAGCCTGGGTGACAGAACAAGACTTCATCTTGAAAAAAAAAATAGATAAATAAATTTTAAAAACAAAAAATTAGCTGGGTGTGGTGGCTCATGCTTGTAATCCAAGCACTTTGGGAGGCCAAGGTGGGTGGATTACCTGAGGTCAGGAGTTTGAGACCAGCCTGGCCAACATGGCAAAACCCCATCTCTATTAAAAGTACAAAAACTAGCCGGGCATGGTGCCATGCACCTGCACTCCCAGCTACTTGAGAAGCTGAGATGGGAGAATTGCTTGAACCCGGGAGGCGGAGGTTGCAGTGAGACCAGATTGCACCACTGTACTCCAGCCTGGGTGACAGAGTGAGACTCCCTCTCAAAAAAAAAAAAAAAAAAAAAAAAAAAAATTCGTAACAGGAAGGTAAAGTGGGTGAACCTCTGAAGCACATTATAACATAAGTAGAGAAAGAGGAAGACAGAGAAAATGTGGAGAGCAGAACAGGAGAAGTGATCAAGTACTCTCACGAGGTGTGGGAGGGGGGCACTTAGTGGCACCCCACAATCTGCCTTCTGGAGAGACAGACTTCTAACCTTCTGTCTGGACTATGGTGTCAAAGTGCAAGTTGATAATTGACAGGGATTTTTCCTTTCTCTTCATCTCCAAGTTCATTTTTTAAAAAGGGCACTGAACAATGAAGTCAGCCTTTTCATAACTGTCCATTTTTAGTTTCATTCATTGCACAAGTGCTTATTGAGCAAGGGATTTTAAGGTGATAAGAGACACACAAACACAGAAGCCCATCCCTGTCCTTAAGGAGCTCCCAATTTGACATAATTTAAATATTCATCTCCAAAGGAATTTAGAGAACCTATCCCGAATCCCAGGATCCTCTTGGATACAGCATTTTAATCGTCAACACCCAAATCTT
The DNA here is from genome assembly GCF_028885655.2 of Pongo abelii. Classification (NCBI taxonomy): domain Eukaryota; kingdom Metazoa; phylum Chordata; class Mammalia; order Primates; family Hominidae; genus Pongo; species Pongo abelii. Next base: position 32,581,268 of record NC_071992.2, read on the forward strand.
GTGATAGAAAAGGGCAGGCACACCAATAACTTGTAAACAACATTTATTTTTAGGATGAGTGCAGTGGCTCAGGCTTATAATCCCAGCACTTTGGGAGGCTGAGGCGGGAAGATGGGTTGAGTCCAAGAGCAACATAGCGAGACCCCCATCTCTACAAAAAATAATAATAATTAACTAAGCGTGGTGGTTCGCCCCTTGTAGTTCCAGCTACTCAGGAAGTCGAGGTGAGAGGATCTCTTGAGCCCGGGAGTTCGAGGCTGCAGTGAGCTATGATGGCCACTGCACTCTAGCCTAGGTGACAGGGCAAGACCCTGTCTCAAAAAACAAACACAAACAAAAACCCTTATTTTAAAAAATTATGAATTTTGTAAATCTCAGGATTTACATCCCTGTTTTTAGTTTTGCAATCCACATAAAACCAAGACAAAACAAAAGCTCTGAGAACTCACCTAAACAAGGTCGCCTTGGCTGAAATTCAGATCACCTGAAAATCCCAAAGCCCAGGCTGCACTTCAGACCAATTAAGTCGGGAAACATCCCAAAGCCCAGGGGCACCTCAGACCAGTTAAGTCGGGAATCCAGGCACCCTCAGGTGATTCTAATGTGCAGCCAAGGTTGACAACAACCGCTATAAATCATTCTGCCCTTGAAACGGGAGAACTAGGATCTACGTTCTTAAGGGTACCCTCCGCCACCAACGGCACCGTCACCCTCGTCCCTACACACAGGCCACCAGCAATGTTCCCAGATGCAGTTTTGTGTTTCATGCGGTCAAGAATAGAATCCAATCCTCTCCCACTTGGACAAATGAGGATGGAGGAAGGTTAATCTAACCCGCCCCGGCCCTGGTCAATATCGCATCCGTGCGGAAGCAGACGCTGGCTCGGCTTTGCGTGCCGCAGAGAAGCCCCTGGACGCCTCTCTCTTCTCCACCTGCTGGGATCCTGGCTTCGGAATGGGGAGTTGCGGGGGTGGAAAAGAGGAAAGCGCAGCGCCGGGGGACGGGATCGTCATAGGAACTAGCACAGGTTGCCCCCCGAAAGACCGAGACAAAGCGGCGCCCCCCCGCCCGAACAAACCGGCGGTACTCACGCAAGTGCCACCCAGCTTGTGGCTCTCCACCACGGCTGCCCTGGCGCCTAGCTCGGCCGCCCTGCGCGCGCTGGCCAGCCCGCCCGAGCCGCCCCCGATCACCAGGTAGTCATAGGAGGCCACGGCGCCAGCGGCGGGCAGCGGGCCCTGCGGCTGTGGCTCCTGCCTGCAGGCCATGGCACTGGAGAGGGCGCGCGTGAGGGCCGCGGGCTCAGGCAGAAGGAGCGGGAAGCCTCGGAAGGCGCGCGCCGCCCGCCGCCAGCTGGGTCCCGCGCCGGCGCTCAGGGCTCGGGGCAGCAGGGCCATGCACGCGGAAGTGGCGCGCCGAGGGGGGCGGGCGGCCCGGGGGCGGTCCCCGGGGTAGGGGGGCGCGGGCCCCGGGCAAGCGCAGCCTCACGGTGACTAAGCATGCGCCCGCCGCTAGGCAAGACCCAGGAGGATGCCCAGAGGCGGGGCCGCCTCCCTGTTCCCCGCCCCGGTGGCGGAGCCTGAGGGGTTTCTCCGCCTCCGTTCTCACCCCGGCACCTGGATCCGGAGCGGCGCCTGCCGCTTGTAGCCTTCTGAAGTCCGGTGGAGCGAGGCGAGGAACGGTGAACGTCCTCTCGTTTCAGCTGGCTTTTCCCGAGCTGGCCCCCTGGGGAGTTGCCAGTGGCACCGGCTTCTCCAGGAAGAGAAATTTGCCTCTATTCGGGGGGTTGTTTGTCCAGGTTTGTTCCAGAGACCACTTTTGTTTGTTCTTGCTTTTTCTGTGAGACTGGGTCTCTCTCTCCCCCAGGCGGGGGTGCAGTGATGCGATCTCTGCTCACTGCAGCCTCTACCTACTGTGCTCAAGTAGCGATCCTCCCTCAGCCTTCCCAGTAGCTGGGACTACAGGTGCCCGCCACAGCGCCCGGCTAATTTATTTATTTATTTGTTTGTTTGTTTGTTTTGTAGAAATAGGGTCTCACTATGTTACCAGGACTAGTAGGGAACTCTTGGCCTCAAGCGATTCTCTCACCTCAGCCTCCCAAAATGCTAGGATTACAGGTGCCAGCCACCGTGCCCGGCCTTATTTTTCTTTTAAAGTCAGGGGTCTCAAACTCCTTTCCTAGGCTCAAGAGATCTCTGGCCTCAGCCTCCCGAGTAGCTGGGATTACAGGTGTGCATGTGCCCAGCTAGGAACTACATTTTGACCAACACTGTCTCTTGCCTTCAGGTGACTCTTAAATTTGAGAAACATTGGAATAGTGGGTTAATTCGGAGTAGCGGTTTTTGTGATCCACAGATGAAGCACAGAGAAAAGGATAGAGATGGAGACACAAAAACATTGATCTCCCAAGCTGTAGAGACTGGTGTCTCCTTTGGGAATATCTACAACTACCAACTGCACAACAAAGTAGTAAGTGCAGCTTCGAATTTGTCTTGTGGTAGACCACGATCCTGTGCCCCCAAGGACAGTGTACAGGTCATCCGAGCACACGGTTGAGCCCGGAAGGCAAAGGAAGGAAGGTCCAGGTCACAGGGCAGCGAGGCCCAGCACAATGAGGGAGAATGGAAACACACCACACCTCAATTAGAATAGGATCCAATTCTTTTACAAAAATTTTTTTCTGATTACAAAATTTAAGGGAAGAAGGAAAAGTTCTTCCTTCCTACAGACTGACATGTAATAAATGGAGATGGAACACAGAAAAATCACCATTTTGGGCTGGGTGCAGTAGCTCACACCTGTAATCCCAGCACTTTGGGAGGCTGAGGCGGGAAGACCCCTTAAGCCCACGAGTTCGAGACCAACCTGGGCAACATAGGGGAGTTCCTCATATCCACAAAAAAATTAAAAATTAGCTGGGTGTGGTGGCATACACCTGTAGTCCGGGCTACTCTGGAGGGTGAGGTGAAATGATCACTTGAGCCCAGGAATTCAAAGTTACAGTGAGCTATGATTGCACCACTACACTCCAGCTTGGGTGACAGAATGAGACACTATCTCTTACAAAAAAAATTTCTTTCAAACACTAGAGGATGCCAGGCACAGTGGCTCATGCCTGTAATCCCAGAACTCTGGGAAGGGAAGCCACAGGAGGAGGATCACTGTATTCCAGGAGTTCGAGACCAGCGTAGGCAACATAGTAAGACCTGGTCTCTACAAAAAATTTAAAAATTAGTCAGGTGTGGTGGTGCACACTTGTAGCCCCAGCTACTCAGGAGGCTGAGGTAGCAGATCACTTGAGCCCGGGGGGTTGAGGCTGTGGTGAAATGTGATCGCACCACTGTATTCCAGCCTGGGCAGCAGAGTGAGACCCTGTCTCAAAAAAAAACCCCACTGGACAAACGTAGGTGATTTCTATGAAGACGTTATGAAATATTTCTCAAAATAATAAGCCCATAATTAATATGTATTGAGCTAAGCACTGTGCTAAGACCTTTATAATTTTATCTTCCCTCAACCCAAGAAATAAATACTGTACTGTTAATTGTCTCCATTTTATAGATGTGGACACTGAGGTTCAAAGAGGTTAAATAACTTGCACAAGATTAAACAGCTGGTGACTTGATGTTTTTCTAGGATAGTCAAATAAAAATTCTGTAATGATAAAAAAATTTAAAAATTAAACACCTGGTGAATGGCAGAGCAGGAATTCAAATCCCGAAGACCTAACTCAGAAGCCTATTAACCATTATTAGAAAGAAACCATCACTGAGTATGCCTTATGGTGAAAATAAAAGACCAGCTTGGGCAACACAGGAAAACTCGGTCTCTACTAAAAATACAAAAATTAGCCAGAGTGGTGGTGTGTACCTGTAGTCACACCCACTCAGGAGGCTGAGACATGAGTCTTGAACCCCGGAGGCCATGGTTGCAGTGAGCTGAGATGGCACCACTGCACTCCAGCCTGGGCAACAGAGTGAGACTCTGTCTCAAAAAAACAATGCCGAGCTCGGTGGCTGACGCCTATAATCCCAGCACTTTGGGAGGCCAAGGTGGGTGGATCACTTAAAGTCAGGAGTTCAAAACCAGCCTGGCCAACATGGTAAAACCCTGTCTCTACTAAAAATACAAAAATTAGCCAGGCATGGTGGCATGTGCCTGTAATCCCAGCTACTCCGGAGGCTGAGGCAGGAGAATCAATTGATCCTGGGAGGCAGAGGGTGCAGTGAGCTGAGATCACGCCACTGCACCCCAGCCTGGGGGACAGAGTGAGACTCCATTTCAAAACAAATAAACAAAAAAGTCCTTTCCCACTAATAGTGACTAATTCATATTACAACTCTGTGTTGAGGTTGTAAGTCAAGAGATATTGTGTCACCCGAAAGGTGGTGATGGTACTTCTATAAACAATTTGAGAAATTTTTGCAGGAAATAGTGGTACAGAAATAACTTTGCAAATACAGGTTGCTCAATAAAATTTCTCATGTTCCATGTATGAAGATAATTGCAGTCACTTAGAAGGATAAAAATAACATGAGGAAAGGAATAATTGAACATTACTCGGTTACCCAATATCAGTGTTTAATATTGAGATGAAAGATAAACACTGAAGAGGCAGAGAATAATAACTATAACTAAACGTGGAATTAACAAAAAGCAAGTTATACAGTAAAGGGAAAGAAATTTTCAGAGGGACATAGCAAGTCTGCCTTGTTGAGAAAACTGGATACATCCTCAGAAGCTAACATCTAAAGGGAAATCACACGTGCACTGAAGATCTCTTCCACGCTTTGGATCTCGTTTCAGTAACATCTTGAAAGATCATGGGGGAGACCATGAAACGTTTTGGAAATAACACTACTACTCCTATTCTCAATATAAATATGTGGTATTGTTTCTGTAACTGTTTATTTTTGTTTTTACTTTTTATTTTTTTGAGACGGAGTTTCGCTCTTGTCTCCCAGGCCGGAGTGCAATGGCACAGTCTCGGCTCACTTCAACCTCGCCTCCTGGGTTCAAGCGATTCTCCTGCCTCAGCCTCCTGAGTAGCTGGGATATCAGGCACCCGCCACCACGCCCAGATACTTTTTGTATTTTTAGTAGAGACAGGGTTTTACCATGTTGGCCAGGCTAGTCTCAAACTCCTGACCTCAGATGATCCACTCGCCTTGGCCTCTCAAAGTGTTGGGATTACAAGCATGAGCCACTGCACCCAGCCCTCTTGTTTATTTTTAAATTGTATTTTGCAATATTTAAGATAAACAAAGTACCTGTATAAAGAATAACACACTGGCACATCCACACCTCTTAGCTTAAGAAATGCAGTACTACCACACTGTCTAGTTCTACATAGCTATCCCAGTTGCATCCTTCTCCCTGTCTCCTTCCCCCAAGAGGTAATCAATGTCTTAAATGTGGTGTTTATCATTTCCTTCATTTATCTGTTCTTGGGAATAAATGTTCATCATCAAAAAATAAATATTCATATAAGGGATTAATGTTCTTTTTGTTTGTTTAATTTTCATATATTTAGAAAAATAAAAAAATCATAATTTCACCAGTATAACATAACCATTTTTCCTTGTTGACATATTTAAAGTTGTATCTGTGGATTCCATCAACCCTGTCATTTCTGGGTCTGTTTCTGTTGATTGATTTTTTTTCTCCTGCTTGTGTTACCTTCTGCTTTTTGGCATGATGGTGCAGTTCCAGTCCAAAGGCAGTCTGTTGGGAAATCACTCTTACTCGGGGAAGCTGGTCTTTTCTTTCTATTCAGGCCTTTAGCTGACTGGATGAGGCCCACACACATAATGGAGGGCAATCTGCTTACTCAGAGTTCAGTGATTTAAATGTTAATTTCATCCAAAAACACCCTCCCAGCTGACATACAAAACTAGTCATCACACACTAGTGTACAGACTCCATGGTGTGCAAGAATCTTGTCTCATTTGTGGCTATATCTCCAGCATCTGTAACAACACCTGGGGTGTGGTAGGTGCATCATATTTATTGTTCATTGGCTGAATCAAGTCTATGTGATTTTGGTGCCTAGTCTGAGCCCAGAAGGTCAAGGCTGCAGCGAGCCGTGATCTCACCACTGCACTCCAGCCTAAGCAACAGAGCGAGACCCTGTCTCAAACGAACAAAAAAATTAGGTATGGTAGTGCACACCTGTGGTCCCAGCTACTCAGGCGGCTGAGGTGGGAGGATCATGTGGGCTTGGGAGGTGGAGGCTGCAGTGAGCTGTGATTATACAACTGCACTGCAGCCTGGACAACACTATTGGACCCTGTTAACAACAACCAACACACACACGTAGCCAACTTATTTTTTAGGGGGGAAAAAGAGACTACTAAAAGAGCAATTTCATAAGCCTAAATGTAAAAGCTAAAATACAAAGCTTTTAGAAGAAAATATAGGAGGCCGGGCACGGTGGCTCATACCTGTAATCTCAGCACTTTGGGACGCCAAGGTGGGCAGATTGCTTAAGCTCAGGAGTTGAAGGCCAGCCTGAGCAATATGGTGAAACCCTGGGTCTATTTAAAAAAAAAAAAAAATAGGAGAATCTCTCGACTTCAAGAAAAGCAAAGGTTTCTTAGGACACAGAAAGCAATAATCATAAAAGAAAACTTAGATAAATTGTCATCAAAATTAAAAACTTCTCATCAAAAAGTCAGTAACAGCTGGGTGCAATGACACATTCCTGTAGTGCCAGCTACTCAGGAGGCTGAGGCAGGATTGCTTGAGCCCAGGAGTTTGAGACCAGCCTGGGCAACAGAGCAATCAAGACTCTGTCTTTTTTTAAAAAAAAAAAAGAAAAAAAAAAGACCGTGTGCAGTGGCTCGCGCCTGTAATTCCAGCACTTCGGAGGCCGAGGCGGGTGGATCACAAGGTCAGGAGCTCGAGACCATCCTGGCTAACACGGTGAAACCCGTCTCTACTAAAAATACAAAAAAAATTAGCCGGCATGGTGGCAGGCGCCCGTAGTCCCAGCTACTCAGGAGGCTGAGGCAGGAGAATGGCGTGAACCTGGGAGGCGGAGCTTGCAGTGAGCCGAGATTGTGCCACTGCACTCCAGCCTGGGTGACAGAGCTAGACTCCATCTCAAAAAAAAAAAAAAGAAGCCAGGCACGGTGGCTCACACCTGTACTCCCAGCACTTTGGGAGGCTCAGGTGGGTGGATCACCTGAGGTCAGGAGTTTGAAACCAGCCTGACCAACATGGTGAAACCCCATATCTACTAAAAATACAAAAAATTAGCCGGGCATGGTGGCAGGTGCCTGTAATCCCAGCTACATGGGAGGTTGAGGCAGGAGAATTGCTTGAACCTGGGAGGCAGGGGTTACAGTGAGCTGAGATTGTGCCATTGCACTCCAGCCTGGGCAACAAGAGTGAAACTCCATCTCAAAAAAGGCTTGTTGTTGTTGCTGCTGTATGATTCATGTATATAATATTCTTGAAGTGACAAAATTAAAGAGATGGATTTTAACTGTCAATTATACCTCAATGAAGATGGAGGGGGAAAAAATGAGATGGAGACCAGATGAGTGGTTTCATGGGGGTTGATGGTGGTGAGGGTAGAAAGTGAGGTGGTTTGGCTGTAGAAGGGCAGCATGAGGAATTCCTGTGATGGAACTACTCTATATCTTGACTGTAGTGCTCAGAGGAATTGACACAGGTGATAATATTACATAGAACTAAATCACACATGGCCAGGCACGGTGGCTCACGCCTGTAATCCCAGCACTTTGGGAGGCCAAGGCGGGCGGATCACGATGTCAGGAGATCAAGACCATCCTGGCTAACATGGTGAAACCCCGTCTCTACTAAAAATACAAAAAATTAGCCGGCGTGGTGGCGGGCGCCTATAGTCCCAGCTACTCAGGAGGCTGAGGAAGGAGAATGGCATGAACCTGGGAGGTGGAGTTTGCAGTAAGACGAGATAGCGCCACTGCACTCCAGCCTGGGTGATAGAGCAAGACTCTGTCTCAAAAAGTAAAATAAAAGAAAATAAAAAACTAAATCACACACACAGTATCTGTAACTGGTATCTGTAACTGGTAAAATCTGAATGAAGTCACTGGATTGTGTCAATATATATTTCCTGTTTATGATATACTGTCCTTATGCACAATTTTAACATCGGGGGAAATGGTAAAGGATTTATGCAATTTCCATGACCTCTTATAACAACATGTGAATTTATAATTATCTCATAAAATGTTTAAAAAAGCATACAGTGTGAACAAAACCTTATCCAAAGAGTACATTTTGTATAATTTACAGAAGTCCTAGAAGAGGCAAAATTAACCTATGGTGGAAAAAAATCAGAGCAATGCTTGCTCTCTGTGCAATGCTTTTTGTTTTTTTGTTTTGAGACATGGTCTCTCTCTGTCACCCAGGCTGGAGTGCAGTGTCACAAACACAGCTTACTTGCAGCCTCCACCTCCTGGGCTCAAGTGATCCTCCTGCCTCAGCCTCTGGAGTAGCTGTGACCACAGGTGCATGCCACCACACCCAGCTAATTAAAAAATGTGTGTTTTTGTAGAGATGGGGTCTCACCATGTTGTCCAGGCTGGTCTCAAACTCCTGGGCACCTCAGCCTCCCAAAGTGCTGGGATTACAGGCATGAGCCGCCACGGTCAGTCAATGCTTTGTATCTTGCTTGGGATTTAGGTTGCACTGGGTATGCATACATTGGAACTCAAGGAATGGTATGCTCATGACGTGTCCATTTCATTGTGTTTAATGATATGCACGATGAAGTATGTGTAGCATATGAAGTATGTGAAGGAAACCAGAAGGTGCCACCCCAAAATATGCCTGTTTGAGATAAAAATTATTTTTTTGGCCAAAGGCAATTAAGGAGCAGAAAACAGGCCAGGTGCGGTGGCTCACACCTGTAATCCCAGCACTTTGGGAGGCCGAGGTAGGCGGATCATGAGGTCAAGAGATTGAGACCATCCTGGCCAACATGGTGAAACCCTCTATTAAAAACAAAAATTAGCTGGGCGTGGTGGCATGTGCCTGTAGTCCCAGCTACTTGGGAGGCTGAGGCAGGAGAATTGCTTGCACCCGAGAGGCAGAGGCTGCAGTGAGCCGAGATCATGCCACTGCACTCCAGTCTGGCCACAGAGCGAGACTCCGTCTCAAAAAAAAAAAAAAAAAGCAGTCAACAGAGAAAAAGCTCTCCCTATCCTCTCACTTTTCTGCCTAAAGACAGGACATACATTCTCCTTTCCTGGAGGCAGCTCAAGACTGTTACCAGCCCAAAGTGGCACCAGAGGAATCTACAAACAAAACTTATCCCATTAGTTTCCTTGCATATACAGTAGTTACCTTCCCACAGCCTCCCACCTTCTGAAGCCTAAAACCACCTTCCTTTGCCCTGTCATTTCCCCCAAAATTCACTGTTCTTTGTTAAACTCTGATAAGACAGAATTCTAAGCCATTGCTTTCAGTTACTTTTCACTGAGATTTCTCCTGTCTAATGCACACAATATGCATTAATAAACTTGTTTTCTTCTTGTTAATCTGTCTTTTATTATATGAGTCCCAGCTAAGACCTAAGATGGGGAGAGGTGATCTTTAGCCTCTTCTACATATATACTTGTGACATAGTTAATGATATACATGTTGAAGTATTTCAGAGAAAGTCTGCTAATGTTTGCAACTTTGAAAGGCATCAAAAACTAAGATTGATGAAAGGATGGAGGGATTGATAGGTATGTTATCAAATAAGGAGAATAAAATGTGAGTAAAAATAGTTTCAACTGTTGGTCTGAAAATTTTTATAACAAAATACTGAAAAAAATAATTGATTTTTTTTTTTTTTTTTTGAGACGGTGTCTCGCTCTGTTGCCCAGGCTGGAGTGCCGTGGTGCAATCTCGGCTCACTGCAAGCTCCGCCTCCCGGGTTCACGCCATTCTCCTGCCTCAGCCTCCCAAGTAGCTGGGACTACAGGCGCCCGCCACCACGCCCGGCTAATTTTTTGTGTTTTTAGTAGAGACAGGGTTTCACTGTGTTAGCCAGGATGGTCTCAATCTCCTGACCTCGTGATCCGGCTGCGTCGGCCTTCCAAAGTGCTGGGATTACAGGAGTGAGCCACTGCACCTGGCCAATAATTGATTTTTTAAATGCAAAAATTATATAATAGTTGGGCGTGGTGATGCACACTTGTACTCCCAGCTACTCTGGAGGCTAAGGTGGGAGGATTGCTTGAGCCCAGGAGTTTAAGGCCAGCCTGGGGAACACGGTAAGACCTTCATCTCTCTAAAAAAAAATTAAAAATTGTGATCTGAGAGACTAAAATAGACAACTATTTACCCCTTTATCAACTAAGATGGACACTAAGGTTAAGGAAACAAAAAGTCAGCTACTTGTTGAGGGTTTAGGGCACAGCTGGCATGGCAATTTTCTAAATTCCTACAAGGAAAAAAACACATATGGTGAGGTGCCGTGGCTCATGCCTGTAATCCCAACACTTTGGGAGGCCAACGCTAGAGAATCACTTGAGACCAGGAGTTCAAGATCAGCCTGGACAATATAGTAAGACCCCATCTCCTGGAAAAAAAAAAAAAGAAAAGAAAAAATAAAAATTAGCCAGTCATGGTGGCATGTGTTTGCAGTCCCAGCTACTCAGGAGGATGAGGTGGGATGATTGCTTGAGCCCAGGGGTTCCGGGTTGCAGTGAGCTATGCTTGTGCCACTGCACTCCAGCCTGGGTGACAGAGTAAGACCCTGTCTCAAAAAAAAAAAAAAACAAAAACACCCACACACACAAGATTTTTTGGTGACAATGGAGACACCGGTAACTTACAGCTTAACAATCACCACTAAGAACTAAGAACTCTAAATCAACCTGATTTTACTGTTTGTTCCGGGAAATTCTTACTCACAAAGATAGGCTATAGATCAATCCATACCTTCATTCTGAGCTTTAGGAACTTCCCATTTATCTGGTCTCTAAGTTGCTCATCTGGCTGCAAAGCTTCCTTCTCAGGCACTGAGAAGTTGAGCTGATCACTGAATTGGGCAAATCACCTTCCTTGTCAAAAAAGAGGCAAAATCTAACTTCAATTTCTTCACCTTGTTGGGTGTACCATCTCAAACTGTTCTACCATGAACTATGTCCAATCCCAGTGAAATCCCCATATTGAAAAGACCACCTTAAACCACTCTAACTAGACTACAGAACCCTATAAAAATCACCCTCTGGAAGGCCGAGGCTGGCAGATTGCTCGAGCCCAGGAGTTCAAGACCAGCCTGAGCAACATGGTGAAACCCTGTCTATAGAAAAAATAAAAAAATTAGCCAGGCATGGTGACATGTGCCTGCAGTCCCAGCTACTCTGGAGGCTGAGGCAGGAGGACTGCTTGACCCTGAGAGGTCAAGGCTACAGTGGGCTGTGATTGTGCCACTGAACTCCAGCCTGTGTGACAGAGTGAGACCCTGTCTCATAAACAAATAAAAATCACCCTTGACATCCCCTCTGAGACACGACTAAGACTATGTCAAAGCAGTGTTCTTTTTTTTTTTTTGAAACTGAGTCTCACTCTATTGCCCAGGCTGGAGTACAGTGGCATGATCTCACTGCAACCTCTACCTCCTGGGTTCAAGCGATTCTAGTACCTCAGCCTCCCGAGGAGCTGTTACTACAGGTGTGAGCCACCATGCCAGGCTAATTTTTGTAGTTTTCATAGAGATGGGGTTTCACCATGTTGGCCAGGATGGTCACAAACTCGACCTCAGGTGATCCACCCGCCTTGGCTTCTCAAAGTTCTGGGATTACAGGCGTGAGCCACCGCGCCCGGCCACAATGTTCTTTTCTAATGCAGTAAGAAACTCAAATTTACTTAGTGACAGGTTATTCTGGTGGTCTTTGGTGGGGAGAGCCTGCAGTTGCAGTGAAGAGAGTTCACAAACAACAAAGTTTGGGAAATGCTGGCTTCCCATATGTTAAGACAAGGTAAATTTGGAACGGTTAGGAACTGCCTTTTGTAGTCCAGAGAGAGATTCAATGGCGCCATCAACAGATTAAATTAGGTAATATGGAAGACCAGGGAGGAAGAAAAAAATAAAGGAGGCAGGTGGTTAAGAACTGTAGAACTTCCTTTGCTGTCTTCCTCCTTACGCATGATGAACACAAGATACAGACTGTAGAACTTTCTTTCCTGTCTTCCTCCTTATGCATGATGAACACAAGATACAGACAACTACGGGAACATCTGAACTAGTCAATATAATTATTTTATGGTATGTCATGCTGTAATTTATATTACCTCACCCTTACTGATCTTGAGATTGTGCCCTAATATTTTGCACCTTTGCTTGGAGGATAAAGTTCTTAGCCTATATACAAAGGAAAGCCTCTGCGGCCCTAGCAACAATCTACCTCTAAAAGCCTTCATTCAGCTTTATTTTAGAGATAGGGTCTCGCTATATCGCCCAGGCTGGAGTGCACTGGCATGATCTCAGCTCACTGCAGACTTGACCTCCTGGGCTCAAGTGATTCTCCCACCTCAGCCTCTTGAGTAGCTGGGACCACAGGCTACGCCGCCAGGCGCAGCTAATTTTTTTTTTTTTAGACAGGTTTAGCTACGTTGCCCAGAGGGGTCTCGAACTCCTGAGCTGAAGCAATCTGTCTCCCTCGGCCTCCCAAAGTGCTGAGAATACAGGAGTGAGCCACCGCGCCCGGCCTCAAGCTCTAAACTGCAGCAATAATCACTGGTAGTTCCTTTGCACTCAGTTTCCTAAACTTGAAATCCCACCCTTCCCGGGCATCCTTGCCCAGATTCCTAACCTTTGAACACAACATACGCGTGACTCCCTTTTGGAAAGCCTTCTGCAAGCCTTCCGGGTATGGTTCTGCAACACCCTGTGTGTATCTCTATCATAGCACTCAGGCACTGCATTGTGTTTATTTGCTTACAGGGCTATCTTTCCCAGTTTTTTTTTTTTTCCTTCTCCATAGAACCACAAAGTCAGATAAGCTGAGTTTCTTGAGGACAAATTCAGTAACTTGTAAATATTTGAATCTCCAAGAGTTGTAGGGTACCAAACTGTGGAGCTCAATAAATGTCAGATGAACTAATAAACTGAAGAGTGAGGTGGGAGGCTAGATGGATGGGTCAGGAAAAAGAATTTTCTTTTTTCTCGCAAAGTGCTCGGATTACAGGCGTGAGCCACCGCGCCCGGCCAGGAAATATAATTTCTTTTCTTTTCTTTTTTTTTTTTTTTGAGACGGAGTCTCATTCTGTCGCCCAGGCTGGAGTGCAGTGTGCAAACTCGGCTCAAAGCAACCTCCGCATGCGGGTTCAAGCAATTCTCCTGCCTCAGCCTCCCGAATAGCTGGAATTACAGGCGACCGCCACCACGCCCGGCTAATTTTTGTATTTTTAGTAGAGACGGGGTTTCACCATATTTGCCAGGCTGATCTCGAACTCCTGACTTTGTGATCTGCCCGCCTCGGCCTCCCAAAGCGCCGAGATTACAGGCGTGAGCCACCGCGCCTGGCCAGGAAAGATAATTTCCAAGTACGAAATATTGTAGATTGGGAGGACCTCAGTAGCTTGGGAGAAGTGCACAGTGGTGAGTTATAGGATGGCAATGAGGTCATAGAACTATGAAGTCAAGGTTAACAATAACGCGTGCAGGCAAAACTGACAAGGGGCGGAACAAGGGGTAGCGGGTCTCCAGGACCTGGCATTAGGACGTGCGTGTTGTGGAGCAGGTATTTGGAGCCAGGCCCCACTTTCGAGTTGTCTTTCCGCCGGAACCAGAGACTGCGGACGGGGCCAGGAACCAAGCACCGTTAGGGAGATAAGGAAGGTGCTATAGCCCACATTCATCCTCTACGGCCACAAGGCCAGAGGGGGCCAGGCTGCCTCCTCACAGCATCAGCTTTTTCTTCGGCTTCATTTCCCTCTGGAAAGCGCTTTCTCACGGACGCTGCAAAGACCGAAAGGGCAGCCCCTGCCCTGCTACCCTCCAGGGAGCCACCACTCTAGAGTCCAGGCTCCTCTGGACATTATGTAACTTGGGGGACGACTTGCCTTTCTTCTGAAACACGGCTGCAGGCTATAAGTTAAAAACACGGGGCTTAGCTCCCCCTCAATAACGACGCGGCAGTCGTTACTGACGACGTTATTGACCCTCTGCCACCCGGCCCGCTGCAAGAAGAGTTCCACTTCCTCCCCGGAAAACGCGGCCGGAAGGGGCGGGCTTTCCGCCTGGACCAGGCGCTTCCGCCACCATGGCTTCACGTGGGGTTGTTGGCATTTTCTTCCTCTCTGCTGTCCCTCTTGTGTGTCTGGAACTCCGGCGTGGGATCCCGGATATAGGTAAGTGTTGACTTTTTCCCTTCGACAGTCACAGCTGGGTAATTTTCACAAAATGTTGCATAGAACGACCGCCTCTTCGGCTGCGTCGCTTCGGAGCAGCTTTGACTACAACTCCCAGACTGCATCGCCTCTGTCCCCCCACTTCCGGAGCCGACTTCACTTCGAGGAACCTTTTCCCTCCAGGTGTGATGGTTTTATGTGTAAAAGGGTAGAGGCAAAGAGCACAGGGGCAATCATAGACAGTGCTTTCGCATCCTGGCGAACACTCAAAAGGAAATAAACAGGTTGATAAGATGAAGGCCTTGTGAGAATTTAGGCTGAGAAGTTTTTTGTTTTGTTTTTAGAGACAGGGTCTCACTATGTTGCCCAGGCTGGTCTCGAACTCCTGGGTTCAAGAGATCCTCCTGCCTCGCCTCTCAAAGTGCTGGGATTACAGGCCTGCGCCACTGCGCCCGGCCCTAGGTTTAAATAAGGGGCCACGCCCGTGAAAAGCCAGTGGGGGCAGGGAAGGGATAGGGGAGGGGAGGAATATTTTAGGCAAAAAGATTGTGACATGTTGGAGGAAAAGGTGAAGGCCATTGTGGCTGAATCATGGAGAGTTGGGAGGAGGAGGAGGAGAAATTGGCTCAGGATAATGACGTTTATTGAACACCTAATATAAGCCAAACACCAGGTGCTGGTTATTATCTTATTTAATCTGCACTGCAATCAGAGGAGGGTAGGCACTATTATAATCCCCATTTTACAGTTGAGGGAACTGAAATTTAGGGAGGTTAAGTGACTTCCCCAAGGTTTTAAAAAGGTCACTCGATTCTGTATGGAGAATGCTTTGGACGGAAGCTATGGTGGAAGCAGTAAGGCACATCAGGCTTTGGAAGTTGACAAGTGGTGGTGATGGCTTGGACTAGAACAATAACAGAGGAGATAAAATGTAGACAGATTTGGGATATTGACGGAGTAGGATCAACCAACAGGCTTTGTTTATGGGTTGATGTTTGGGGCAAGGGAAAGGAAGGATTCAAGGACGACTGCCTCATGGGGGACTGAGCAAACCTAGGTATTTGGTAGTGCTACTGGTAAAGGGAAAATGGAAAGAAAAACAGTGGAGATGCTGAGAATCATGAGTTGATTTTTGGACATTTCAGTGATCAGTTTACATGTCTGTCTCCCTTTTTAAGGTGAATTCTAAAGTTAGAGACCATAATGAAACTTGGTTGTGTACTCCCTCTCTTTCTCCACGTTTTCTCCCTGCTCACAAGGAGTCAGATGCCTAGAAATGTTGCGTGCAATAAGAAATGAAAATAAAATGCTTTAAAAAAATGTACAAAGACTCTCCTGAAGCTTCTCACTCACTCAAGCTGTGTTGGAATATAACAAGACCTTTATCCAAAGGATCAGAAATGTTGAATTCACACTCAGCATTTCCGCAATTCACCTGTTCCCTTGTCTTTTTCAACATCCACCCCTACTCTGCTCATTTATTATTTTTTGAGACAAGGTCTTGCTCAGTCACCCAGGCTGCAGTGCAGTGGCACGGTCATGGCTTACTGTAGCCTGGACTTCCCGGCTCAAGTGATCCTCCCACCTCAGCCTTCTGAGTAGCTAGGAATACAGGCGCCACACCACCATGCCGTGCTAATTTTTTGTATTTTTTGCAGAGATGTGGTTTTGCCATGTTGCCCAGGCTGGTCTGGAACTCCTAGGCTCAAGGAATCCGCCCACTTCGGCCACCCAGAGTGCTGGGATTATAAGTGTGAGCCACCGTGCCCAGCCAGAAATATGCTTCTTGAAGGCAGAGACCAAATGGAATTTGTTTTTGTATTCCCAGCACTTACCAGTGTCTAGTTTAATAGAACTAGGGACAAGGGTTCTAGAAATTGCACCTGGGCTCCTGGCAGCATCGTTATCTAGTTCTTGAAATTTTCATGGAATTAGCTTCCTTCTCAGAATTCTGAACAAATGATTGTTTCCTTTGGATTGTTTCCCCTTTTTAGTTTTCTCTTTTTAATATATATTTTTTCCTTTTTTTTTTTCCTGCTACCTTTGGATTCTTGATAGTGAGCTTCCACTAATTATTTCTTAACAGTATTTAAGTGTGTTTTACACATCATACTTTATACCAGCAGCAGGGCTGGTTATGCCTATACTAATATTCAGACATATATTGAAAAACTAGCCTTGTCTTTTTCTACTGTGTAAAAACCTTTATTGTCAATACATTTTACTTGTACTTAAGCTAAATTTTTTTTTCTTTTTTATTTTTGAGACAGAGTCTCACTCTGTCACTCAGGCTGGAGTGCAGTGGTGCAGTCTCAGCTCACTGCAACTTCCGTCTTCTGGGTTCAAGCGATTCTCCTGCCTCAGCCTCCTGAGTAGCTGGGACTACAGGCATGTGCCACCATGCCCAACTAATTTTTTTGTATTTTTAGTAGAGGCAGGGTTTCAGTATGTTGTGCCAGGTTGGTCTCCAACTCCTGACCTTGTGATCCACCCGTCTCGGCCTCCCAAAGTGCTGGGATTACAGGCGTGAGCCACCGCGCCCTGACTAAGCTAAATATTTTAAGGCCAGTTCCTCACGTTGAAGTACACTGCTTATGGGGTCTATAGTTTAAGTACACAAAAAAATCCCAGCACTCTGGGAGGCCGAGGCAGGCAAGTCATGAGGTCAAGAGATCGAGACCATCCTGGCCAACATGGTGAAACACTGTCTCTACTAAAAATACAAAAATTAGCGAAGCATGGTGGCGTACGCCTGTAGTCCCAGCTGCTTGGGAGGCTGAGGCAGGAGAATCGCTGGAACCTGGGAGGCGGAGGTTGCAGTGAGCCGAGATCACACCACTACACTCCAGCCTGGCAACAGAGTGAGATTCCATCTCAAAAACAAAAACAAAAACCTTAAAATTTTTTTTCTTTAAAGGTATACACACAAATATAGTTCTTTCATATTCTCATGTGATGTTTGCAAATTGCTTGTTAGAACGAACAGCAGTAGTATGGAACATAAATCCCACACCTCAATGGTTTTTTTTTTTTTTTTTTTTGAGACAGAGTCTTACTCCGTTGCCCAGGCAGGAGTGCAGTGGCACAATCTCTGCTCACTGCAACCTCCGCCTCCCAGGTCCAAGCCATTCTCCTGCCTCAGCCTCCCAAGTAGCTGGGATTACTGGTGTGCACCACTATGCCTGACTAATGTTTGTATTTTTAGTAGAGACGAGGTTTCACCATGTTGCCCAGGCTGGTTACAAACTCCTGAGTTCAAGTGATCCAGCCACCTCAGCCTCTCAAAGTGCTGGGATTATGGCATGAGCCACTGCGCCTGGCCTCAATGGTTTCTTTACATACCAATACTCTAGATATTAAACTACTTTTGTATTGGCCAGAGATAAAATAGATTAAATTATGTGTTGTATTGAATAACACCTGAATCAACAGTTAATACTGCCAAGTTGGAGGAGCTGTGATTTTTTTTTTAAAGTCATACTTCTTCTCTAAGCAACTTTAAATTGCTAGGGTTTTAGGGTTTTTAAAGAATATTAGGCCAAGCAAGGTGGCTCATGCCTGTAATCCCAGCACTTTGGGAGGCCAAGTTTTCTTTTTTTAATATATATTTTTTCCTTTTTTTTTTTTTTTTTTTTGCTACCTTTGGATTCTTGATAGTGAGCTTCCAATAATTATTTCTTAACAGCATTTAAGTCTGCTTTACACATCATACTTTATACCAGCAGCAGGGCTGGTTATGCCTGCACTAATATTCAGACATATATTGAAAAACTAGCCTTGTCTTTTTCTACTGTGTAAAAACCTTTATTGTCAATACATTTTACTTGTACTTAAGCTAAATTTTTTTTCTTTTTTTTTTTTTGAGACGGAGTCTCACTCTGTCATCCAGGCTGGAGCGCAGTGGTGCAGTCTCAGCTCACTGCAACTTCCGTCTTCTGAGTTCAAGCGATTCTCCTGCCTCAGCCTCCTGAGTAGCTGGGACTACAGGCATGCACCACCATGCCCAAGAAAGGAGGCCAAGACAGGAGGATCATTTGGAAAAAAAAAAATAATATTATCTGATGGCCCACATCTGTGGTCCCAGCTGTTTGGGAGGCTGACATGGGACGACTGTTTGAGCCCTGGAGGTCATGGCTGCAGTGAGCTGTGATCAACTGCTGCACTCCAGCCTGGGCAAGAGAATGAGATTCCATCTGAAAGGAAAAAAAAAAGGCAAGAATATACATCTGTTTTCAGTTTAAAATAAAACATTTAAGTCTATATATGTTTTTTTCTTTTTTTTGAGACAGAGTTTCACTCTGTCACCCAGGCTGGAGTGCAATGGCATGATCTCTGCTCACTGCATCCTCTACCTCCCGGGTTCAAGTGATTCTCCTGCCTCAGCCTCCCAAGTGTCTGGGATTACAGGCACCCACCATCATACCTGGCTAATTTTTGTATTTTGGTAGAGATGGAGGTTTCACCATGTTGGCCAGGTTGGTCTTGAAGTCCTGACCTCAGGAGATCCGCCCGCCTTGGCCTCCCAAAGTGCTGGGATTACAGGCATGAGCCATCTCGCCTGGCCTGTATATGTGTTTTTCTGATTCCTTCTTTAAGTTTTAGTTAATTGACTAATTACCAGCCTTGATCACGTTGGATTCCTCTGTATCTCTGCCATTTATCTTTTGAAAATTAAAAACACAAAACAAGAGTAAAAATTCCAAGAGGATGGAAATCATTTTTAACCCAGCTTTGTTCACTGTCCCTCAACATTTGCTAAATTGTATTATGCAAAGTAGGTAGTTAGATTTCTGCTCAAATAATTTTCACTTTGGTTCTTAATATAACACCAAATACTGGCTGGGTGCAGTGGCTCATGCCTGTAATCCCAGCACTTTGGGAGACTGAGGCCAGCGGATCACCTGAGGTCAGGAGTTCAAGACCAGCCTGTCCAGCATGGTGAAACCCCATCTCTACTGAAAATACAAAACTAGCCAGGCATGGTGGTGCATGCCTGTAGTCCCAGCTACCCAGGAGGCTGAGGCAGGAGAACAGCTGGAACCCAGGAGGCAGAGGTTGCAGTGAGCCAAGATTGCGCCACTGCACTCCAGCCTGAGTGACAGAGTGAGGCTCCATCTCAAAATAAAATAAAATAAAATAAAAAATAAATAAATAAATAAATAAACCAAATACTATATTTTCACTTTTTCCTCCGCAAGCATGTAAATTGTAATTTTACTTACAAGTGACTAAATGTCAAGAAATAAAGAAGCACACAGTTGCACAATTTAATTGTGAGAAATAAGAATTTGGTGTTTCAGTGAGATTATCATAGAACTAGAATTTGACACGATATTTTCTTCTTTTTTTTTTTTTTTGAGACAGAGTCTCGCTCTGTCGCCCAGGCTGTAGTGCCATGGCACGATCTTGGCACACTGCAAGCTCTGCCTCACAGGTTCGACATTTTCCTGCCTCAGCCTCCCGAGTAGCTGGGACTACAGGTACCCACTACCACACCTGGCTAATTTTTTGTATTTTTAGTAGAGACAGGGTTTCACTGTTAGCCAAGATGTTCTGGATCTCCTGACCTCTGATCTGCCCGCCTTAGCCTCCCAAAGTGCTGGGATTACAGGTGTGAGCCACCACGCCCAACCAACACGATTATATTTTCAGTTTTATTTCTAGTTATGTAATTTTCTCTATATGGGAAACTACAACTTATACATTACTGATATTCATAATATAGTGTAGCTGATCGCTCTAATTATAACTGTATTCCCAAGATAGTGTTTATTCTAGAATTATGCTCTGTACATTTGTTCTGGAAATGACAACCATCATGAGTTTTTTAATGCCCAAAGGAGAATACAGTAAACCCTCTGTATCCCTGAGTTCCACATCCGAGGATTTAAGCACCTGTGGATTGAGACTATTCAGAAAGGGCTGGGTGTGGTGGCTCATGCCTACAATCCCAGGACCTTGGGAGGCCAAGGCGAGCAGATTGCCTGAGTTCAGGAGTTCAAGACCAGCCTGGACAACATGACGAGACCCCATCTCTACAAAAAATACAAAAATTAGCCGGGTGTGGTGGTACGTGCCTGTAGTCCCAGCTACTTGGGGGCACTAAGGCAGGAGGCTTGCTTGAGCCTCAGGAGGTTGAGGCTGCAGTGAGCCGTGTTCTCACCATTGCACTCCAACAGCCTGGGTGGCAGAGCAAGACCAAGAAGAGCAACACCCTGTCGGCTGGGCGCGGTGGCTCACGCCTGTAATCTCAGCACTTTGGGAGGCCGAGGCGGGCGGATCACGAGGTCAGGAGATCGGGACCATCCTGGCTAACATGGTGAAACCCCGTCTCCACTAAAAAATACAAAAAATTAGCCAGGCGTGGTGGCAGGCACCTGTAGTCCCAGCTACTCGGGAGGCTGAAGCAGGAGAATGGCATGAACCTGGGAGGCGGAGCTTGCAGTGAGCTGAGATCATGCTGCTGCACTCCAGCCTGGGCGACAGAGCAAGACTCTGTCTCAAAAAAAAGAAAAAAAAAAAAAAAAAAAGAAGAGCAACACCATGTCTCTTAAAAAAAGAAGGAAAGAAAAGAAAATATTCAGAAAAAAAATGGATAAATGGATGTTTGTCTGTCTGTCCCGAACATCTACAGGCTTTTTTCCCTGTCGTTAGTCCATAAACAATAAAGTATAGCAACTATTTATAGAGCCTTTACGTTGTATTGGGTAGTATATGAGTCATCTATAGATGATTTAAAGTATGTGGGAGCATAGACTGTATGCAAACACTGTGCCATTTTATATCAGGGACTTGAGCATCTGTGGATTTTGGTATACTCAGGAGTCCTGGAACCAATACCCCATGAATACTGAGGGATGACTATATATGAACAAAATCATAAGACAGTTGTATAACTTCTACTATACTTTTCCAGTA
Organism: Pongo abelii; assembly: GCF_028885655.2. Lineage (NCBI taxonomy): Eukaryota > Metazoa > Chordata > Mammalia > Primates > Hominidae > Pongo > Pongo abelii. The sequence continues at coordinate 32,602,530 of NC_071992.2, forward strand.
CAAATAATCTTCTAATGTGTCATAATTTATTAGGAGTATCAAGAAAAATGTTTTGGGTTGGGCATGTTGGGTCATGCCTATAATCCTAGCACTTTGGGAGGCCAAGGCAGGAGGATCACGTGAGCTCAGGAGTTCGAGACCAGCCTAGTCAACAAGTGAGACGTCATCTCTTAAAAAAAAGTTTTGAATTTTAATTTTAGTTTTTTTCCTTTATCAGGAATCAAGGATTTTCTTTTGCTTTGTGGCCGGATTTTGTTACTGCTTGCTCTTCTTACTTTAATTATTTCTGTGACTACCTCATGGCTTAACTCATTTAAATCTTCCCAAGTTTATCTGAAGGGTAAGTTTATTATTTATTCTACCCTTTTATACCATTCTACTCAAATTTATTTATTCTAGAACTTTGCACAGTAAGAGCCATTTTACTATTAATTTGTGATGTGTAGTTTCAGGGAGAGTAATCAGTACAACTTTAGTCATGATTTTTTGTGTTGGTTTTTAAAAATTAGTGATGATTGTTTTGCATGGACTATATCCCAACATTTTTATGAGAAATTGTACATTTTTCTTATATATGTGTTTTAAAGCTCTATCATTTCTAAGTTGTTATATGGTAAATTCCCTAATTTTAAATTGGGTGTTTGTGCTGCTTAACTGCCATTTGATACCTACAGTTTATGAGCTGTTCTACAGAGTGAATGTATCTACCATTAATCTTTTTTTTTCTTTTTTTGAGACGGAGTCTTGCTCTGTCACCAGCTGGAGTGCAGTGGCGCGATCTTGGCTCACTGCAACCTCCACCTCCTGGGTTCAAGCGATTCTCCTGCCTCAGCCTCCCGAGTAGCTGGGACTACAGGCGTGCACCACCATGCCAGCTAATTTTTGTATTTTTTTAGAGACAGGGTTTCACCATGTTTACCAGGATGGTCTCGATCTCTTCATCTCGTGATCCGCCCACCTCGGCCTCCCGATGTGTTGGGATCACAGGCGTGAGACACCACACCCGGCCAATCTACCATTAATCTTGAAAGGCTTTTCATCCTAATTTTTTATTCCATTCTAGCAGTTTTTACTTAGGCACCTTTGTCTTTTATATGTAAATGTTTTTAATTTTAGGAAATCATGCTTGTTTTTAGTTTTTTAATTTGAGACAGAGTCTCACTCTGTCACTCAGGCTGGAATGCAGTGGCGTGCTTGGCTCATTGCAACCTCCTCCTCTCAGGCTTGAGTGATCCTCTCGCCTCAGCTTCTGAGTAGTTGGGACTACAGGTGTGTACCACTGCACCCGGCTAATTTTTGTAGTTTTTGTAGAGGTGGGATTTCGCCATGTTGCCCAGGCTGGTCTCTAGCTCCTGAGCTCAAGTGATCCACCTGCCTCAGTCGCCCAAAATGCTGGGATTACAGGCTTGACCCACTTCACCCAGCCTGTTTCATTTCTGATAAGCAAAAGTTTGTGAGTCCTAGAAGCCTTTTAAAATAATATTGTACTTAGCCTCAGAATAGGTGAATCTTAAAACCAAAAACTACACATTTTCTATGCTACTAGGAAGAAGCTTGTCATTAGTGAATTTGGTACATTGTGTTTTGTTTCACTGTTTATTTAAATGTAAGTAAATAAAAGGAAAGTGACCAGTATTTAACGTATAGCCCTTTCAAATTAACTATGAATAAAACCATAATTCTAAAAGGTTATACTGTTCAACCCAAACATAAATGAAAATGTGATGTGTTAGGGTCTCCCAACCACAGACTTTAGATTTTTTTCTTTCTTTTGATACATTATTTGGTTGGTTATATATACTTCAAATGAGATACTTGGGAAGTACAAAGCACTTTTATGTTTTGATGTCTTAGAAGAAGAAGAAAAGAACGAGAAAAGACAAAAACTTGTGAGAAAAAAACAACAAGAGGCACAAAGAGAGAAGGTAAGGCAGAATTTTTAGAGACTTTATGCGTAGAGAAATACAAAAATCTCTGAGGCAATTAAAATTAAGGTCTGTTGCTTCTGTTTTTGTGCTAAGATTTAAAAAAAATATAATGAGGTCAAATTCACGTGACATAAAATTGACCATTTTATTTTACTTATTTATTTTCAAAATGGAGTCTCGCTCTGTCACCTAGCCTGGAATGCAGAGGTGAAATCTCGGCTCACTGCAGTCTCCGCTTCCCAGGTTCAAGCGATTCTTCTGCCTCCACCTCCCGAGTAGCTGGGATTACAGGCACTCACCACCACACCAAGCTAATTTTTGTATTTTTAGTAGAGATATGGTTTCGCCATGTTGGCCAGGCTGGTCTTAAACTCCTGACCTCAGGTGATCCGCCTGCCTCAGTCTCCCAAAATGCTGGGATTACAGGCATGAGCCACCATGCCCAGCCAAAATTGACCACGCTGTTCAGTGACATTTAGTACATTCACAACGTTGTACAACTACCACCTCTGTTCCATCTCCCGTAAAGAAAACCGTATACTCTTTAAACAGTCACTCCCCATTCTGCCCTCATCCCATCCTCTGGAAACCACCAATCTGCTTTCTGTTGGTACGGATTTACCTATTGTGGATGAATAATATTCCATTGAATAGATATGCCACTTTTTTTTTTTTTTGAGACTGGGCCTCTCTCTGTTGCCTAGGCTGGGGTGGAGTGGTACAACCATACCTCGCTGTCGCCTCAAATTCCTGGGTTCATGGGATCTTCCTGCCTCAGCTTCCTGGGTAGCTGGAACTACAGGCACACACACACCACTAAGCTCAGCTAATTTTTAAAAAATTTTGGGCCAGGTGTGGTGGCGCACGCCTGTAATCCCAGCACTTTGAGAGGCTGAGACGGGTGGATCACGAGGTCAAGAGATTGAGACTATCCTGGCCAACAAGGTGAAACTCCGTCTCTACTAAAAATACAAATATTAGCTGGGCGTGGTGGTGGGCACCTGTAGTCCCAGCTACTTGGGAGACTGAGGCAGGAGAATCACTTGAACCCAGGAGCCAGAGATGGCAGTGAGTGGAGACTGCACCACTGCACTCCATCCTGGGTGACAGAGTGAGACTCCATCTCAAAAGAAAAAACAAAAACAAAGGATGTTGGCTTCCCTCTCCAGATTTAAGACCTGAAATTCTGAAGATGGCACTTGGTTTCCCATTTGTGACAAATCCTCGGAGTTGCCATATCGACATTCAATTTGAATCAGGATAGGAAAAGTAGATCCTCCCATTCTCTCAGGAAATGGGATTGTTCCCAGCATGAAAACCACAACCTGGTTGATAACTTTCATAATCAGGCGGGTCAAAAACAAATGCCTGTCCAGCTTGCTGTCCAGCTGTCGGCACGAGCCTCCCCACAACCAAGCAGCGAAACAGGGTGGCAGTGGCTCTGTTCAGCCAGCAGGGCTCTTACTTGGTTCTTATTTACAACTCTATAGACAGCGTACATTTTTAGGAACATTAACGTATAGTAACAACACCTAATTTGTTGTTTTGAACAGGCCAGCAGATACATAGAGAACATTTTAAAACCTCACCAGGAAATGAAATTGAGAAAACTGGAGGAGCGCTTTTATCAAATGACGGGTGAAGCTTGGAAATTAAGCAGTGGGCACAAACTTGGGGTTGGAAAATATTCTCATTTTATATTTTGAATCCTCTTACTATGTTTCCTATTATGTGATTGATTTTTAATTGAAAATGATGTTAGTCTGCTTTTAGGAGTTTTTATTGATAATGATTGTATATCAGTTTTTGTTCAGCATACTTGTTTATCACATGGTTAAGGGGTTGGTCTTTTTTTTTTTTTTTTTTTTTTGAGATGGAGTCTTGCTCTGTTCCCCTAGGCTGGAGTTCAGTGGCACAATCTTGGCTCACTGCCAACTCTGCCTCCCAGGTTCACGCCATTCTCCTGCCTCAGCCTCCCAAGTAGCTGGAACTACAGGCGCCCGCCACCATGCCCAGCTAATTTTTTGTATTTTTAGTAGAGACGGGGTTTCACCGTGTTAGCCAGGATGGTCTCAATCTCCTGACGTCGTGATCCGCCCTCCTCAGCCTCCCAAAGTGCTGGGATTCCAGGTGTGAGCCACTGCGCCCAGCTGGTCTTTGTTTTTAAAAGACAGTCTCTCTCTGTTGCCCTGACTGGGGTGCAGTGGCACGATCATAGCTCACTGCAGCCTCAAACTCCAGGGCTCAAGGGATCCTCCTGCCTCAGCTTCTTAAGTAGCTGGGACCATAGATGCACCCTACCATGGACTGCACCTGGCTGGTTAAGTGGTTTTTGGTGCCTAAAGAGCATATAACTTGGTTCCTTAAAAAGCTGTTGTGGTGGCTCATGCCTGTAATCCCAGTAATTTGGGAGGATGAGGCAGGCAGATTGCTTGAGACCAGGAGTTTGAGACCAGCCTGGGCAACATAGGAAGACCCTGTCTCTACAAAAAAAAATTAAAAATTAGCCAGACGTGATAGAGTGTGACTATAGTCTCAGCTACTTGGGAGGTTGAGGCAGGAGGATCACTTGAGCCCAGGAGGTCAAGAGGCTGCAGTGAGCCGTGACTGTACCACTGCACTCTAGCCTGGGAGACAGAGCAAGACCTTTTCTCCAAAAAAAAAAAAAAAGACTGACTGTGACATAAGATAGTCTTTAAAACTGTCAAATAAATTGCTATTGTCTTATATGAGGACAAGAACATTCTGATCTTTCCTCAAGTCAAGATCTCCAAGGTATTAAGCTCATGTTATATATGTTATTATATATTATATATTCTGATTTTTAAGTCAAATTAAACTTTGGTTATGTTTTCCTTCAGCATTGAATATGAATTTTGTCAGTTTCTATAGAAGTTTACAATTTTAAGTTTTCTTTTTTTTTTTGAGGCCGAGTCTCACTCTGTCACCCAAGCTGGAGTGTAGTGGCACCATCTCAGCTCAGTGCAACCTCTGCCTCTCAGGTTCAAGCAATTCTTCTGCCTCAGCTAATTTTTGTTTTTGAGACAGAGTCTCTCTCCATCGCCCAGGCTGGAGTGCAGTGGTGCGATCTCAGCTTACTGCAACCTCCGCCTCCTAGGCTCAAGCAATTTTCCTGCCTCAGTCTCCCACGTAGCTGGGATTACAGGTACCTGCCACCACGCCCGGCTAATTTTTGTATGTTTTTTTAGTAGAGATGGGATTTCACCATGTTGGCCAGGCTGGTCTCTAACTCCTCACCTCCAGTGATCTGCCCACCTCGGCGTTCTGAAATGCTGGGATTACAGGCGTGAGCCACCGTACCCGGCCAATTTTTGCATTTTTTTAGTAGAGATTGGGTTTCACTGTGTTAGCCAGGCTGGTCTTGAACTCCTGACTTCAGGTGATCTGCCCTCCTCAGTCTCCCAAAGTGCTGGGATTACAGGTGTGAGCCACAGCACCCGGCTCAAGCCTCGTGTTTTCTTGTCCACGGAGATAATGCTTTAATTTTTTGGGTCTCATAATGGCTTGCTAATATTTTTCTACTGATATGCCATCAGGGTAAAAAAAAGGAAAAAGGAAAAACAATTGTGAATAGAATAAAGTTGATAGAAAACATCTCTTTAGAAATTGTCTGTTGTGTTTGACCAGGGTGATGAAGGTACAAGTCAGACATCTTTGGAAACACCAAACAGAGAAGCAGCAAAGAGCCAGAACTTGCCTAAACCTTTAACTGAATTTCCATCTCCTGCTGAACAGCCCATGTGCAATGAGGTAAATTACTTCATGCCTCTCACTGAATTGTGTCTGTGTGCAGTAGGAGTATCGAACTCTGGGTGAGGTGGTGTACTGGGTGAAGATCAGGCCTGCCCTTTCATCCAGATGGTGTCTTCCCACTGCCTTACAAAGTGATCACCCAAGAATAGGCTGGGCGCAGTGGCTGACACCTGTAATCCCAACACTTTGGGAGGCCGAGGCCGATGGAGGTTGAGGCCAGGAGTTTGAGACCAGCCTGGCCAACATGGTGAAACCCCATCTCTATTTAAAAAAAAAAAGAAGAATTTTCCCTGTTCAATATTAATAATATTCTGAATCCAACTTGGAAGCAATAAAGACAAATGATAATAGGTTTAGAAAATACTCAATTCTTAGCCAGGCACGGTGGCTCACACCTGTAATCCCAGCACTTTGGGATACCAAGGCAGGCAGATCACCTGAGGTCAGGAGTTCAAGACCAGCCTGGCCAACATGATGAAACCCCATCTCTACTAAAAATACAAAAAAATTAGCTGGGCATGGTGGCAGGCATCTGTAATCCCAGCTACTGAGGAGGCTGAGACAGGAGAATCGGTTGAACCTGGGAGGTGGAGGTTGCAGTGAGCCAAAATTGCACCATTGCACTCCAGCCTGGACAACAATAGTGAAACTCCGTCTCAAAAACAAAAAACAAAAAGGGCTGGGCGTGGTGGCTCATGCCTGTAATCCCAGCAGTTTGGGAAGCTGAGGTGGATGGATCACGAGGTCATGAGTTCAAGACCAGCCTGGCTAAGATGGTAAAATCCCATCTCTACTAAAAATACAAAAATTAGCCGGGTGCAGTGGCAGGCGCCTGTAATCCCAGCTACTCAGGAGGCTGAAGCAGGAGAATTTCTTGAACCCAGCGGGGTGGAGGTTGCAGTGAGCCTAGATTGCGCCACTGCACTCCAGCCTGGGCGACAGAGTGAAACTCCGTCTCAGAAAAAAAAAATTGACATTTTTTCTTTCTTTTTTTTTTTTTTGAGACAGAGTCTCACTCTGTCGCCCAGACTGGAGTACAGTGGCACAATCTAGGCTCACTGCAGGCTCCACCTCCTGGGTTCACACCATTCTCACCATTCTCCTGCCTCAGCCTCCCAAGTAGCTGGGACTACAGGCGCCCGCCATCGCGCCCGGCTAATTTTTTTGTATTTTTAGTGGAGACGGGGTTTCACCATGTTAGCCAGGATGGTCTCGATCTCCTGACCACGTGATCCGCCTGCCTCGGCCTCCTAAAGTGTTGGGATTACAGGCGTGAGCCACTGCGCCCGGCCGAAAATACTCAATTCTTTTTAAGGAATTTGATTATGTAAAAATGAAAAATATAATGCTTACAAAGGGAAGCATTCCTATTAACTTAAGAACATTATCAAGCCCTGTCTTGTGAGTGGCTAATAGCTGTTATTAACACGAGTGTATAATTTTCCTTATTGGCCCTTCTAGAGAATAGATTAGCAATCAGTCACTTTGGATTAGTGCCCAGGTTTATTATACATGTTGTTCATTCAAATCTTCAATCCCTAACTTAATTCCAATTGGAGCTGGAAAGATTAGAAATAAGAAATCCATTTTTACCGGCCCTTAGGGAAAGCTGGGAGGCTGTCTATTCCCTGAAAATAGTTTCTAAGATATTGCTTCTCAATCTGAGATTTCCTGGTCCCATAGTGGAGATTGAGCAGGGGAATCAGATTATTGAACTATCACTGACCTTTGAAAAAGATCAATATGAACTAAATGGACTGATTAAAAATTCACATTTGTGTTTTGTTAATGACACTATCTTATGCTGATGGCAGATTTTATTGACAGTCACATATGCTTTTGATACCAAAGAAAACAAATGAGTTATTTAGTAAATGCAAATAAGGTTAGATTAAATGTTATAAAATATACTCTATGGTATTAATAAAGAGAGTTCCTGGAGATGAAGTCATTGGTAACAAATGTTTTAATGAAAGAAAATGGTCTAAATATCTGGATTATTTTATTTTTATTTTCTTGAGACAGAGCCTCACTCTGTCACCCAGGCTGGAGTGCAGTGGCGCAGTCATGGCTCACTGCAATCTCTGCCTCCTGGGTTCAAGAGATTCTTGTGCCTCAACCTCCTGAGTAGCAGGATTACAGGTGTGCGCCACCATGCCTTGCTCATTTTTGTATTTTTAGTAGAGATGGGGTATCACCATGTTGGCCAGGCTGGTCTCAAACTCCCGACCTCAGGTGATCTGCCTGCCTCAGCCCCCGAAAGTGCTGGGATTACAGGCATGAGCCACCACACCCAGCCCAATATCTGGATTCTTAATAGATTAATGGAAATAGGGAAACATGAGTAAATGACAAAAGCAACCAAAGTGAATGGTTTCTGGCAGTCACCTGGGAGTGTGAGTGACAAAAAGTCCATATTCATGTTAAAATGTGTATATGGGCCGGGCGCGGTGGCTCACGCCTGTAATCCCAGCACTTTGGGAGGCGGAGGCGGGCAGATCACAAGGTCGGGAGGTCGAGACCATCCTGGCTAACACGGTGAAACCCCATCTCTACTAAAAATACAAAAAATTAGCCGGGCATGGTGGCGGGCGCCTGTAGTCCCAGCTACTCAGGAGGCTGAGACAGGAGAATGGCGTGAACCCAGGAGGCAGAGCTTGCAGTGAGCCAAGATCGTGCCACTGCACTCCAGCCTGGGTGACAGAGTGAGGCTCCGTCTCAGAAAAATAAATAAATAAAATGTGTATATGTTTGAAGCAAAATAATTTTGGGGTCTTATTGAATTTTTTTTTTTCTTTTTAAGATGGAGGCTTGCTCTGTCACCCAGGCCAGAGTGCAGTGGCACAACCTCAGCTCACTGCAACCTCTGCTTCGTGGGTTCCAAGCGATTTTCCTGCCTCAGCCTCCTGAGTAGCTGGGATTATAGGCACCCACCATCACGCCTGGATAATTTTTGTATTTTTGTAGAGACGGGGTTTCACCATGTTAGCCACGCTGATCATGAACTCTTGACCTCAAGTGATCCACCTGCCTCAGCCTCCCAATGTGTTGGGATTACAGGCATGCGCCACTGCGCCCAGCTGATTCATGTTACTATTTATCCTGTTTTTATGTATATGTATGTGAATATGCATACACAATCATATATATATATATTTTTTTAAGTGACAGGGTCTTTCTTTGTTGCAATGGTTGGCCTTGAACTTCTGAGCTCAAGTGATCCTCCTGCCTCAGCCTCCTGAGTTGCTGGGATTACGGACATGAGCCACTGCATCTGGCTTGCTTTTTTACATAGTACATTTTTATATATTAGTAATATTTTGGAACATAATAGAAACAAAATCCTTTAAGAATGTATGGATTGGGAGCTATTATCTCAAATCCTATTATGATTAATTTTTAGCACACTTGCCCAAAAATGTTTATTAATTGAGCTATTTTCATTATAAACTCTTTATAGATGTATAAAGAAAAGATTTAAGTAAGCTTAGATGTTTGTCTAAACTCTGCATTGAGAGGAACTCTTCTCATTGACACTTTTGTTTGCTTCTTGAAAATGTTTACATTCCTCTTACCAATACTTTTCTTTAGATTCCTGATTTACCTGAAGAACCTTCTCAAACAGCAGAAGTGAGTCTATTTTTCTCTTCGAAAATTAAACTTATTTCTATTTTCTTTGCTAACATCCATTAAATATGTCTTATCTAAACTTGGGTTTAGAAAGAAATGATAGCATAAGTGTTCATGTGATTATACTGTAACTAGGTCTTTTTTAGAACATAGAGACAGGGTCTCACTATATTGCCTAGGCTGGCCTTGAACTCCTGGGCTCAAGTGATCCACCCACCTCAGCCTCCTGGGTAGCTGGGTCTTATTTGGAATGTAGTGTAGTATCAAAGTCCTGAACATGAGTCGTATTTTGCAAGCCTGCTGTCTGCTGAGTTGTCTTTTTTTTTTTTTTTGAGATGAAGTCTCACTCTTGTTACCCAGGCTGGAGTGCAATGGCATGATCTCAGCTCACTGCAACCTCCGCCTCCTGAGTTCAAGTGATTCTCCTGCCTCAGCCTCCCAAGTAGCTGGGATTACAGGCATCTGCCACCACATCGGGCTAGTTTTTGTATTTTTAGTAGAGATGGGGTTTTACCATGTTGGCCAGGCTGGCCTGGAACTCCTGACCTCAGGTGATCTGCCTGTCTTGACCTCCCAAAGTGCTGGGATTACACCCACCTACTGCCTCAGGCATAGGACACATGTGGGCTTTTCCAGAACTTTAGGTCAGAAAATGCGTTGCTTACTAAAACAATCAAAATAGGCATATGTCCCAGCACTTTGGGAGGCCGAGAGGGGAGGATTGCTTCAGCTTAGGAATTCAAGACCAGCCTGGGCAACATAGTGAGACCCTGTCACTATAAAAAGGAAAAAAAAAAGGAAAAAAAACTAGGCAAATGACTTCAAATTGCAGTTCTCCTTTTCAAAGGAGAAAATGAGGAGGGCAACTACTTTGTAGATGTTTTAATTTAGGGGTGGTTTGCTGTTGGGGGCTGGGCTGGGACTGATCCCCGACTCTGTGTCAAGCTGCCTTCTTCCCAGTTGCTGGGTCATAGTCCGTGGTGCCTTCCTGTCACTGGCCACCCTACTTATAGACACTTCCTAATGTATGGGGAACACAACATGTCTTGAAAGCCATTAAGTCATTTGGGCAATAAATCCAGAAGGAGAACCTAACTTCTTGGGGCTCGGCAACAGTTATACTCCTTGGAAACCTTTTTTTTTTTTTTTTAAGAGACGGGCTTTTGCTCTGTCTCATAGGCTGGAGTGCCTTGGCATGATCATAGCTGACTGCATCTTCAACCTCTCAGGCTCAAGTGATCCTCCTACCTTAGTGTCCCAAGTAACTAGAACTGCAGGCACATGCCACCAGCCCTGACTAATTTTTAAATTAAAAAAAGAATTTTTTTGGGTAAAGATTGGGTCTCACTGTGTTGCCCAGGCTGGTCCGACTCCTGGTCTCAAGTGATCCTCTCACCTTGGCCTCCCCAAGTGGTGGGATTATAGGTGTGAGTCACTGTGCCTGATGGGAAAGGTTTTTTTTTTTTTTCTTTTGAGACCAAGTCTCACCGTATTGCTCAAGCTGGAGTGCAATGGCATGATCTGGGCTCTCTGAAACCTCTGCTTCCAGGTTCAAGCCATTCTCCTGCCTCAGCCTCCTGAGTAGCTAAGACTGCAGGTGTGCGCCACAATGCCTGGCTAATATTTGTATTTTTAGTAGAGATGGGGTTTCACCATGTTGGCCAGACTGGTCTCGAACTCCTGACCTCAAGTGATCCGCCCACCTCAGCCTCCCAAAGTGCTGGGATTACAGGCCTGAGCCACCGCACCTGGCCTGATTGGAAATATTTTCTAACATAGCTTTCCTGAGAGGGAGGGGTGCTGCTCTAAAATCACCAGTTATGCATAATATGATACCCATATAACTCCCAGCACAGTTAATGATCATATTAGTCATAAAGGGTTTCTTGACAGGTGAAAAATAAACACTAATTTGTCATCTTCTCATTTTATAATGTCTTTTTTTTTTAAACAGAGTCTTGCTCTGTCATCCGGGCTGGGGTGCAGTGGTGTGATCACAGCTTACTGCTGCCTCAGATTCCCTGGGCTCAGGCTGTTCTCCCACTTCAGCTTCCCAAGTAGCTGGGACTAGAGGCATGCACCACCACATCTAGCTAATTTTTCTGTTTTTTGTGGCAGCAGGTGTCTCAAACTCCTGGCCTCAAGTGGTCTGCCTGTCTCAGCCTCCCAAAGTCCTGGGATTACAGGCGTGAGCCACCACCATGCCCTACCTATGTCTTTTAATAATTAGCAAAGCAGCATCTAAGTCCTTTTTAGCTGCTTAGCTGTTTTATGGAATGAAAGGAATTGCAAAGAGCAATGGATCGGAGTTCTTATGTGAATCTTTCTTCCTTAGGTAGTTACTGTTGCTCTCCGATGTCCCAGTGGGAATGTCCTGAGGAGAAGGTTTTTGAAGTCCTACGGCTCACAGGTAAGTGAAGGAATTCACATTTTGAGAAATATCTTTGTTGAATTTGGCAGTAGTTTATTCACATGCCGTGGGGAAGGTGTGATCACACTGTCATCTGCACCTCCCATCAGGTATGGATAAAGGACATTTCCAGGTACTCCACGTTGCAGAAATTTGGCTAACTAGGCATGCCTGCCAGATGTCTCTGAGTTGTGATCTCTGCATTCACATTTTACTCATTCTTTCCCTTTGGTGTATTTTTCCTTTGTTTGCTTTCATTACATTTTCATAATTTGATGGGCAAGATGCTTTTAAATCCTTAGGAAGTAGCCACTATTAACTTTAGACTTTTTTTTCTTTTAAAAACAATACTGTGGGCTGGGTGCAGTGACTCAGGTCTGTAATCCCAACACTTTGGGAGACCAAGGTGGGCAGATCACTTGAGGTCAGGAGTTCGAGACCAGCCTGGCCAACATGGTTAAACCCCATCTCTAGTAAAAATAAGAAAATTAGCCGGGCATGGTGGCGGACCCCTGTAATCCCACCTACTCGGGAGGCTGAGGTGGGAGAATCACTTGAACCTGGCAGGCAGAGGTTGCAATGAGCCGAGATCGTGCCACCGCACTCCAGCCTGGGTGACAGAGCAAGATTCTGTCTCAAAAATAATAAATAATAAAAACAATACTGTGGTTGTTAGTGATAATTTGGAAAACATGGAAAAGTAGAGAGAGAAAAAAATTTGATCTGTAGTCTCATGCCAAAACCAGTTACTAACATTTTGGTATATTTCCATCTCTAAGTACATTTAAACATATAATTATATGTGCATTAAAAATATATGTAAATAATTTTCTGTCCTGTTTGTTGTATTTAACCTTCAGTGACAAGAATGCTGTAAACCGTAATGGAAAATACTGGATTTGACTACATAAAAATTCCGGCCAGGTGCGGTGGCTCATGCTTATAATCCCAGCACTTTGGGAGGCTGAGGTGGGTGGATCATGAGGTCAGGAGATCGAAACCATCTTAACATGGTGAAACCCCGTCTCTACTAAAAATACAAAAAAATTAGCCAGGCGTGGTGGCGAGCGCCTGTAGTCCCAGCTACTGGGGAGGCTGAGGCAGGAGAATGGCATGAACCCAGGAGGCAGAGCTTGTAATGAGCTGAGATCATGCCACTGCACTCCAGCCTGGGTAACAAAGTGAGACTCCATCTCAAAAAAAAAAAAAAAAAAATTAAAAATTCCATAAAGAAACTGTTCATAAAGTTTAGAATTTTTTTTTTTTTTTTTTGAGACAGAATCTTGTTCTGTCACCCAGGTTGGAATGGAGTGGGGTGTGATCTCTGCTCACTGCAACTTCCATCTCCTGATCTCAAGCAGTTCTTGTGCCTCAGCCTCCTGAGTAGCTGGGACCAGAGGCATGCTCCACCGTTCCTGGCTAATTTTTTATTTTTAGTAGAGATGGGGTTTTGCCATGTTGGCCAGGCTGGTCTCAAACTCCTGGGCTCAAGTGGTAGGCCCACCTTGGCCTACCCAAGTGTTGGGATTACAGGCGTGACCCACCACGACCAGCCCATTTTACTATTTATGTATGATAGTTATTTTTTATAAGGAACTTAAATCAAGGAAGAGATGAACACCTCAGTAGACTGGCAGGGAAAGAAACACATGAATATCACGGTTTCCTGAAGAAGACTCAGTGATAGATAAATATATGAAAAAAATGTTTGGTCTCATATAGAATCAATGAAATACAAATAAAATGAAACAGTATTTTCTACTTAACTAGAGTGTCAAAGATTAAATAGAAATCGTACTCAGATTTGGCAAATGTGTTGGGAAAACAGGGATTCTTAAAACTTTAATAGTTTTTTGGCCGGGTACCATGGCTCACACCTGTAATCCCAGCACTTTGGGAGGCTGAGGCAAGCAGATCACGAGGTCAAGAGATCGAGACCATCCTGGCCAACATGGTGAAACCTTGTCTCTACTAAAAATACAAAAATTAGCCGGACATGGTGGTGCCTGCCTGTAGTCCCAGCTACTCGGGAGGCTGAGGCAGGAGAATCGCTTGAACCCAGGAGGCAGAAGTTGCAGTGAGCCAAGATCGTGCCACTGCACTCCAGTCTGAGAAACAGCAAGACTCCATCACAAAAAACAAAACAAAACAAAACCTTTAATATTTTTTATTTTTTTAAAAAATAGAACAGGTCTCACTATGCTGACCAGGCCAATCTTGAACTCCTGGGCTCAAATGATTCTCCTACCTCGTCCTTCCAAAGTGCTGGGATTACAGGTGTGAGCCACTGTGCCCGGCCATCGTAACTTGTTAATGTGAATGTAAATAGGATCAGTGTTCCTGACAGATAATTTACCATTATTGTTATTTATTTTTGTGAGATTGGTTCTCACTCTGTCACCAAGGCTGAAGAACAGTGGTGCAATCACAGCTCACCGAAACCTCAACCTTCCTGGGCTCAGGTGATCCTTGTACCTCAGCCTCCTGAGTAGCTGGGATTACAGGCATGCACCACCAGGCCTGGCTAATTTTTGTATTTTTTGTAGAGACTGGGTTTCGCCATGTTACCCAGGCTGGTTTCAAACTTCTGTGCCATTATATGTTTGGGGAAAAAATTTATATATATATATATATATATACACACACACACATATATATATATACACACACACATATATATACACACATATATATATATAGTTTTGAGACCGAGTCTTGCTCAGTCACCCAGGCTGGAGTGCGGTGGTGGGATCTTGGCTCACTGCAACCTCCGCCTCCTGGGTTCAGATTATTCTCCCTCCTCAGCCTCCTGAGGGCCTGAGATTACAGGTGCCCGCCACCATGCCTGGCTAATTTTTGGCTGGGCGCAGTGGCTCACGGCCATAATCCCAGCATTTCGGGAGGCCCAGGCAGGCAGAACACTTGAGGTCAGGAGTTCAAGACCAGCGTGGCCAACATGGTGGAACCCCATCTCTACTAAAAATACAAAAATTAGCTGGGCGTGGTAGTGGGCACCTGTAAAATCCAAGCTACTCTGGAGGCTGAGGCAGGAGAATCGCTTAAACCCAGGTGGTGGAGGTTTCAGTGAGCCGAGATGGTGCCATCGCACTCCAGCCTGGGTGACAGAGGGAGACTCCCATCTCAAAAAAAAAAAAAAAGAATATTCCTAGCTCTAAACTCATGGCAAGCTATTTTCCTTTAAGTTCTAGAAAGTTTCTTTGAAAGGTATGAAAATTCTGTCTCATTACTCCTAGGGATATGATTTTACATTGACAAAATTATAAAATGTTATGGTGGTCTAAAGGGACATGGTGTGTAAAGTATTTGATAATGACTAAGCCAAGCTTTTCATCTTCTAGGTCTTATTTGACTGGATGACGAGAATTGGGTACCACACATCTCTATACAGCCTTTCTACTTCCTTTCCCAGACGGCCTCTGGCAGTGGAGGGAGGCCAGTCGCTGGAGGACATAGGAATAACTGTGGACACTGTACTCATCCTGGAGGAGAAGGAGCAGACCAACTAGGAAAGAAGGGCAAGCTCCCTGTTTGCATGCAGTCAGTCATGCCATGACCTTCTGGCACAATAAAGGCTTCACTTTCAAATCACACCATACCTTGATTGAGCTCATGGCAGTAAACTTTGAACATTGATATCCATGGGAATAGGATTAGAAAAGGATTGCTTTCTGCATATAATAATCTGTGGACTGTACCATTTTACAGTGTAACAAATGAGAATGAGGTAGAAATGTACGCAGTAAGGCACTCAGTAATTGGTATTTTTTCCCAGCTGACATGATTTCTCAGTGTTAGAAAACAAACCCATAGAACTTTGCTTTCTGCCTCTTCAATCCATCTTACCACACAATATTTCATGATTCAAATTCTTCAAAGTCTTAGAAGCAGGAATGTTTATTCTGCTGTATTTCTGTGAAATTAAAAACTTGGAAGAAGCTTCAAAGGTCTTGGAGGCTTTAAAGTTCTTTCTGTTGGGTATGCATTACAGTTTACTTAACTGATGTTTGCGATTTATATAATTTTGCCTTGTATTAAATGTTACAAAGTTCCAAATGAATCAGTATTTAAAAAAGTAAAACTATGAAAGCATTAAAATAAAGGTGAATTTTTAAAACTGTATCTGATCATTTCCCTCTCCTGCTTATAAGCCTATAATGATAAAGTCATGCACTGTAACACTAAGTTCAGACTCCAAGTGTGGTTATAAAAGGCTTTTAACTTTGTTCTACTCACTCTTTTTTTTTCTCATGCTCTGTTTTAAGTCTGCTCAGGCCGGGTGTGGTGGCTCACACCTGTAATCCCAGCACTTTGAGAGGCCAAGGCAGGCGGATCATGAGGTCAAGAGATCGAGACCAGGCCGGGCACAGTGGCTCACGCCTATTATCCCAGCACTTTGGGAGGCCAAGGCAGGTGGATCACGAGGTCAGGAGTTCAACACCAGCCTGGCCAAGATGGTGAAATCTCATCTCTACTAAAAATACAAAAATTAGCCAGGTTGAGTAGCAGGCGCCTGTAATTCCCAACTACTTGGGAGACTGAGGCAGGAGAATCACTTGAACTCGGCCAGCAGAGGTTTCAGTGAGCTTAGATCATGCCACTGCACTCCAGATGGCGACAGAGTGAGACTGTGTCTCAAAAAAAAAAAAAAAAAAAAAGTTCAAGACCAGCCTGACCAACACGGTGAAACCCCATCTCTACTAAAAATACAAAAATTGGCTGGGCGTAGTGGCTCACGCTTGTAATCCCAGCACTTTGGGAGGCCAAGGCGGGCAGATCACGAGGTCAGGAAATTGAGACCATCCTGGCTAACACAGTGAAACCCCGTCTCTACTAAAAATACAAAAAATTAGCCGGGCATGGTGGCGGGCGCCTGTAGTCCCAGCTACTTGTGAGGCTGAGGCAGGAGAATGGCGTGAACCCGGGAGGCGGAGCTTGCAGTGAGCCGAGATCGCGCCACTATACTCCAGCCTGGGCGACAGAGCGAGACTGTCTCAAAAAAAAAAAAAAAAAAGAAAATACAAAAATTAGCTGGGAGTGGCAGCGTGCGCCTGTAATCCCAGCTACTCGGGACCCTGAGGCAGAAGAATCGCTTGTAACCCAGGAGGCGGAGATTGCATTGAGCCTAGATCGCGCCGCTGCACTCCAGCCTGGCTACAGAGCGAGACTCCGTCTCAAAAAAAAAAAAAAAAAAAAGTCTGCTCATCTGGCTCTCCTGGGCATTCCCTTTATACCCTTCTGTAGAATTTATCACATTGTATTATAGCTATGTCTTGTTTTCTCAATAGGCAATTCCTCAAAGGCAGGGACTATCTTTTTTTGCCCCCAGAAGTACCTACTGTATGTTAGATACTTAATACTTCTTTGAAAATAAACAGTAAGTTGTCTTAACCTTAAATTAGGGGTGGGAGGGTAGGTTGGTTCTAGAATATCTCACACTGAAAAAAATGAGGCCAGGCATGGTGGCTCATGCCTGTAACCCCAGCACTTTGGGAGGGCAAGATGGGCAGATTGCTTGAGCCTAGGAGTTCAAGACCAGCCTGGGCAACATGGTGAAACCCTGTCTCTACAAAGAATACAAAATACAAAAATTAGCCAGGCATGGTGGCACATGCCTGTAGTCCCAGCTACTAGGGAGGCTAAGGTGGGAGGATCACTTGAGTCTCAAGAAAAAAAAAAAAAAAAAAAAAAAAGTGGTAGTCTATCACTTCTGAGATTAGGTTATAACAGGCCATGGCTGTCCCGGTGGTCTCTCTTGGGTCCCTCGCTCTGGGGGAAGAAGTCCTGTTAGTGGCCCCATGGAGAGGCCCACACAGCAAGGAACTGAAACTTCCTGCCCACAGCAATGAGAGAAAGCTTAGAGGTAGCCCTCAGGTCCCAGCCAAGTCTTCAGAGCCGGCGACTCTGGCCAACAGCTTGAGTACAACTGCACGCAAGCCTCAAGCCGGAACCACTGGGCTGGGATGCTCCCAGATTCTGAGCTCTGAGGATTTGTGAGGTAATTTGTGAGGCAGCTAAGTTTTGAGTTCATTTGTAATGGAGCAATGTATAACACAGATTTGTGTATCTGTTAGCAAGGTGCTGCCATAACAAAACCCTCCAATGCAGGAGTGGCTTTGCACTCAGGCAGTGGGCTTTGAGGAGAGTGCTGCTGAAACTGTGGATTTGAGGAGAGTGCTTTGAAACTGTGGATAAAAGCCTCACAGTTGGAAGCGGGCATGGTGGTCCACATCTGTAGTCCCAGCTACTCAGGAGGCTAACGCAGGAGGATTGCTTGGGTCCAGGAATTTGAGGACAGACTGGGCAACATAACAACACCCCTATCTCTAAAAAAGATTTTTTTTTGTTTAGGCATGGTGGCTCATGCCTGTAATCTCAGCACTTTGGGAGGCCAAGGCAGACAGATCACCTGAGGCCAGCAGTTCGACATCAGTCTGGCCAACATGGCAAAACCCCATCTCTACTAAAAATACAAAAATTAGCTGGGTATGGTGGCAGATTCCTGTAGTCCTAGCTACTTCGGGGCTGAGGCATGAGAATTACTTGAACCTGGGAGTATTCCCGGGAGCTGGAGAAAGGGAAGTCCTGGTGAAAGGCAGTAAGTTCAGCAACACTGTCACCCGCAGTTGTGTGGAAAGTGGAAAATACAGCTAGCTAATGAATGAGTGATCCGGCTAAATCTGTTTCCAACTAGAGTGAAAATGCCATTGGTTTCTTCTTGCCACTTTAATAAAATAAGACAGGAATGAAATAAGCTAAAGAAAGAACTGTTAAAAAAGAAACCAGGGCTCACTGGTTTAGAAGATGCACAGCTTCTCCAGGTGGCAAATGATTACACTAACATTTAGAAGTGACTTCAGAGCAAAGATTAAATTCAGAACACTCAGGAAAATATGGTTTAAAGATTAAAGTGAGGGTGTAACTATAAAATCGTTTGTTAAAACTGGAGATTACAGTGGCTCACGCCTGTAATCCTAACACTTTGTGAGGCCGAAGTGGGAGGATCGCTTGAGTGTAGGAGTTCGAGACCAGCATGGGCAAGATGGTAAGACCCCATTTCTGCAAAAAATAATTAGCCCGGCACAATGGCATGTGCCTGTAGTCCCAGCTGCTTGGGAAGCTAAGGTGGGAGTTTTGCTGGGGCCCAGAGATTGAGGCTGCAGTGAGCCAAGACCATGCCACTGCACTCCAGCCTGGGCAACAGAACAAGACCTTGTCTCTAAAAGAAAAAAGAAAAATCAAAGATGATGCCTCAGTACGACTCACAGAAGACAAAGCTTAAAAAATAATTACATGAGCAATAACCTGGTCAACTTGAACTGAAAGAGACAAAGTAAAAAAAAAAAAAAAAACAGGCCTTGAGATTTCTAAAATTCTACAGGCAGGAAACAAGGTGAGAAAAATGGTTTGCTGTAAATCCACACCACCTTTCATGTAAAAGTATGACTCCTAAGATGAAATCAAGTCCTCCCAGGGCAGAGTCAATAGTCTGGAAAGTCATTTCCTGGCAGAAGTATCACTGGATTCCAGTGCTTACCCAGCTGGATTTCAGAACTGCTTATGGACTAGCAGTGTGTGTGCCTTTCATTT
Organism: Pongo abelii; assembly: GCF_028885655.2. Taxonomy (NCBI): domain Eukaryota; kingdom Metazoa; phylum Chordata; class Mammalia; order Primates; family Hominidae; genus Pongo; species Pongo abelii. The sequence continues at coordinate 32,621,880 of NC_071992.2, forward strand.
GCAGCCTTTCTGAACAGGAACATCTGGGCATCATGTAACTGTCCCACCATTGCATGCTGGGTGTTTGGAGGGTGATAACTTGTCTAGTTCTCAGCCTTGCAGATCAGGAAGAACTGTCTTAGAGCTGTACCTGAGAACCCTAGGGTCGTCATCTGCCCCTGGACCTAACATAGATAAGATGAACTCTCAGCTGATGCTGTGAGCTGATGGGACTGTCTTGTTCCTTGGGAGGGGGTGAATGTACTTACATGTGGGAGGACTGTGGATTTTCGGGGGATAGAGAGCAGAGTGGGAGCCAGCCTCCAAGACAGACCTCAACGATCCCTCTCTCTTGATATTCAGACCTTGTGCCGTCATCCGTTCCCACAGTGTGCCATGGTTGATCTATAAGACCAATAGAATTGGCCAGGCACGGTGGTTCACGCCTGTAATCCCAGCACTTTGGGAGCCCAAGGCAGGCGGATCATGAGGTCAAGAGATCAACACCATCCTGGCCAAAAAGGTGAAACCCCATCTCTACTAAAAACACAAAAATTAGCTGGGTGTGGTGGTGCACACCTGTAGTCTCAGCTACTTGGGAGGCTGAGGCAGAATTACTTGAACCTAGGAGTCAGAGGTTGCAGTGAGCCAAGATCGCGCCACTGCACTCCAGCCTGGCTACAGAGCAAGACTCTGTCTCAAAACAAACAAACAAACAAAAAAAACAATCAAACCAAAACAAAAAACACCAACAGAATTAACCAGAAGTCATGGTATGTCTCTTCCTAGGTTAGATGATAAAGGACTGCACTTCTTTTGGTTCTCTATCCCTGTCTTCTGTCTTCCTCTAGCTGAAACCATGTTAGTGCACTGGGGAGGACCACGTGCCAAGGAACTGGAGCCTCATTGCCAGTAGCTCCACGAGCGAGCTGGGAGTGAATCCTGCAGCTTCATGACAGACCTCCAGCCAGAACCATTCAGCTGAGCTGCTCCTGGAGCCCAGACCCACAGAAACTAGGGGAGATAATGAATGCTGTTTTGTAATTGCCCAGTGGCTTTCTCCTGCTGTCAGCACAAACAAAAATCAATTCACTGAGGCCATAGCATTGCAGCAAAGGGAGTGTAACTGATGTGAGGCCGACCATGCAGAAGAGGGAGTTAGTACTCAAGGACAGTTTGGTGGGCAGAGGGCTAGGAAATGGTGAATGTTGATCGGTTGGGGATGGACTCATAGGGGTGTGGAAAACGGTCCTGGGGGCTGAGTCCCCCTCTGGGTGGGGCCACAGGGCCTGTGGAGTCACAAGTTGCAAGCCCAGGTGTGGTCAGTTAGTTGCCCGAATGCAAAAGTCTGCTAAAACGTCTCAAAAGACCAATCTTAGGTTCTACAATAGTGATGTTAATTACAGGGGCAACTGTGGAGGTTGCAAATCTTGTGACCTCAGAACAATGGCTGGTTACAATTTAATAACTCCATATTAGCAGAATTCAGGCCACTCTCATAATCCTAACCTCGTGGCCTTTCATTAGTTTTATGAAGGCAGTTTAGTTTTGGGAAGGGCTAGTATCACCCTTGCTTAAATAAACTAAACTCCCAAGATTAACTTGGCCTGTGCCAGGAATGACCAAGGACAGCTTGGAGGTTACAAGCAAGATGAAGTCAACTATGTCAGATTTCTCTTACTGTCTTAATTTTGCAAAGGCAGTTTCTCTTTAAGCTATTATGTTTTGGGAACATGTGTTATGTGGCAATAGATAACTATTATAGGACGTATTCAGGGCATTTTCCCCAACAATAAGATGGTTTCGTTTCTCTAGCTGTTGATATCTCTTAATATCTCTTTTTTTTTGTTTTGTTTTGTTTTGAGACAGGATCTCGCTCTGTCACCTTGGCTGAAGTGCAGTGGTACAATCACGGCTCACCGCAGCCTTGGCCTCCTGGGCTCAAACAATCCTCCTGCCTTAGCCTCCCGAGTAGCTGGGACTGCAAGCACATGCCACCTTGCCCAGCTAAGTTTTTAAATTTTTTTGTGGAGACAATGTTTCGCCATCTTGCCCAGGCCGCTATCAAACTGCCTGTCTTGACCCTCGCAAAGTGCTGGGATCACAGGTGTGAGCCACTGCACCTGGCCCACAGACTTCCATAGTCTCTATTTTTTTTTTCCTTATAGATGTATTTGTCTCTCTCTCTCTCCATATATTTATTTATTTATTTCAATAGTTTGTGGTGTTTGATTACATGAATAAGTTTTTTTGTTTGAGACAGAGTTTCGCTCTTGTTGCCCAGGCTGGAGTGCAATGGCGCGATCTCAGCTCACTGCTACCTCTGCTTCCCGGGTTCAAGCTGTTTTCCTGCCTCAGCCTCCCGAGTAGCTGGGATTACTGGCATACGCCACCATGCCCGGCTAATTTTTGTATTTTTAGTAGAGGCAGGGTTTCTCCATGTTGGTCAGGATGGTCTCAAACTCCTGACCCTAGGTGATCTGCCCACCTTGGCCTCCCAAAGTGCTGGGATTACAGGCATGAGCCACCACGCCTGGCCTCAGGTTTTTTTTTTTTTTTTTTTTTTTTTTTGAGATGGAGTCTTGCTCTGTTGCCAGGCTAGAGTGCAGTGGCACGATCTTAGCTCACTGCAACCTCCGTTTCCTGGGTTCAAGCAATTCTCCTGTCTTAGCCTCCCAAGTAGCTGGGATTACAGGTGCTCGCCACCACGCCTGGCTAATTTTTGTATTTTTAGTAGAGATGGGGTTTCACCATATTGGTCAGGCTGGTCTTGAACTCCTGACCTCAGGTGATCCGCTTGCCTTGGCCTCCTAACGTGCTGGGATTACAGGTGTGAGCCACCATGCCCGGCCGAATAAGTTCTTTAGTGGTGATTTCTGCGATTTTGGTGTATGCATCACCTGAGCAGTGTACACTGTACCCAATGTGTAGTCTTTTGTGCCTCAACCCCCTCCCACCCTTTCCCTGGAGACCCCAAAGTCCATTGTATCATTCATATGATAGGCTCTATTTTCCATTGTCCCTCCACATCCGTTTTCAAGGATTTTGAGTACAGAAAATGATTATCACCTAAAAAGTGGTCTTCTATACAGCAAAAATTTCAGTAAATAATTCCTAACATTTGTGGAATGGTTCTCCTCTGCCCCTTCTCCCCAGTTCCTAACATAAAAATCATTAGAGCCATTTCTTGGCATGGTAATGCAGATATTTTTCTTTGACAGAAAGGACAAACATCAGTTACATGTATAACTAAAGGGCTAAAAATAGAGATGCTTAATTGTTTCCTTAGTTAGAAAAGCAGCATTCTTCCTCTGGATTTAGGGAAAGGAACTACTGTTGCTTTAAGTCTTTAGGTTCTTGGTTAATTACACTTTTTTTTTTTTTTTTTTTTAATGCTGTAGCCCTCTTGCAATGAGATGGAAAAATTAGAAACATATGATTAAGGCCAGACATGGTGGCTCACACCTGTGATCCCAACACTTTGGGAGGCTGAGGCAGAAGGATCACTTGAGCCCAGAAGATTGAGACCAGTCTGGGCTACTGTATTAGTCCATTTGCATACTGCTATAAAGATACTACCTGAGGCTGGGTAATTTATAAAAAGGTTTAATTGACTCACAGTTCTGCAGGGCTGGGGAGGCCTCAGGAAACTTACAATCATGGTGGAAGGGGCAGCAAACATGTTCTTCACAGGTGGCAGGAGAGAGAAAATTGAGGAGGGAAAGGGAAAGAGCCCCATATAGAACCATCAGATCTTGTGAGAATTCACTATCACAAGAACAGCATGGGGAAACCGCCCCCATAATCCAATCACCCACCTTCCTCCACATATGGGGATTACAGGTCCCTCCCTCTACACAGAGGGATCACAATTCAAGATGAGATTCAGGTGGGGACACAGCCAAACCATATTAGCAACAAGGTGAGACCCCATCTCTACAATTTTTTTTTTTTTTTTAATTAGTCAGGAGTGGTTGCCTGCACCTGTAGTCTCAGCTACTCTGGAGACTGAGGTGGGAGGATCACTGGAGCCCAACAGGTTGAGGTTGCAGTGAGCCATGATCTCACCTTTGTGCTCCAGCCTGGGTGACAGAGTGAGATCCTGTCTCAATCATCATCATCATCATCTGGGGCAGCACATGCAGATACAGATGAGTAAATATTAAAGCTAAGGGATTACCTGGGTGTGGTAGCTCACATCTGTATTCCCAACACTTTGGGAGGCCGAGGTGGGCAGATCACCTGAGGCCAGGAGTTCGAGACCAGCCTGGCCAACATGGTGAAACCCCATATCTACTAAAAACACAAAAATTAGCTGGGCGTGGTGGCGGGCACCTGTAATCCCAGCTACTTGGGAGGCTGAGGCAGGAGAATCGGTTGAACTTGGGAGGTGGAGGTTGCAGTGAGCCGAGATCACGCCATTGCACTCCAGCCTGGAAGACAAGAGTAAGACTCCATCTCAAAAAATCTAAGGGACAGGTACATGAGGATATTTTATACTTTTCTACTTCTGTATAATATTTAATGATTAAATGTTAAAAAGTATCAGCAGGCTGAAGATTAGAAAGAGGCTGACTTGTAAATTTGTCAAGTGCTCTATGAGAAAGCTCTGACTTTAAAAAGCTTTAGTTTTTGTTGTTTTTTTTTTTGAGACAGTGCCTGTCACCTGGGCTAAAGCGCAGTGGCACAATCACAGCTCACTGCAGCTTCAACCTCCTCAGGCTCAAGCCATTCTCCCACCTCAGCCTCCTGAGTAGCTGGGACTTTTACCTGATAGAGTTGTCAAGGTTCTTGGCGTGTTGAACAGAGAATTGAACAAAATGCACAAGTAACAAAAGAACGAAACAAGGGAAGACAAAGCAACAGAAGAACAGAGTAGGGAAAACAGACTTATTGAAGACAATTCACAGAGTGAGAGTGAGCTCGAACAAGCGGCTCAAGAGCCGCCTTAATTAGGATTTTTATCAAGCCCAAGGAACCTGGCAACACCCCTCGGTGCCCTAGAGAGGCCTCCAATTGGCTACACCCCATGAAGGATTGGCCTGCAACCCAGCAGAGACTGAAGTGCCTTGTTATCACGGGAGGGAGGATGTGGCCTATATGCTGCACCTGCCGCTCTCCTGCTTATAGGAGCTGGCTGCACCTGCTGTTCTTTTGCTTATGAGAACTGGCTGTACCTGCCGAACCCCCGTTATCCTAATTTCTCTATTCGCCTGCCACAGGACCGAAGGTGTGTGCCATCACGCCTGGCTATTTATTTATTTATTTATTTATTATTATTATTATTTTTTCAGATAGCGTCTCACCCTGTGGCCCAGGCTGTAGTGCAATGGCACGATCTCGGCTCGCTGCACCCTCCACCTCCCGGGTTCAAGTGATTCTCCTGCCTCAGCCTCCACAACATAGTTGATTTCTCTCATGTAAAAGCTTACGGGAGCTGGGTGGTGACTCACGCCTGTAATCCCAGCACTTTGGGAGGCCGAGGTAGACAGATCACTTGAGGTTGGGAGTTCGAGACCAGGCTGGTTAACATGGCGAAACCCCATCTCTGCTAAAAAAAAAAAAAACATGAACACAAACAGCCGGGCATGGTGGCTTGCGCCTGTAATCCCAGCTACTTGGGAGGCTGAGATACCAGAATCACTTGAACTCGGGAGATGGAGGTTGCAGTGAGCTGACATCGCGCCACTGCACTCCAGCCTGGGTGACAGAGTGAGACTCCATCTCAAAACAAACAAAAAAACAAACAAAAAGCTGATAAGGACATTATCTCAGTTCATGGCTTTCATCTTCAAGGTCACCTGGTATTTAAAACTGGATGCTAGGATTCCAGCTATCCTGTCCACACTCCAAGAAGCAGAGAAGAGGAGGCCTCTTTAGAGAGCTTTGGGAGCTTCCACTCACATCTTGTTGCCAAGCTTAGTCCTGTGGCCAGCTGTCATCTTTGAAGGGGGCATATTGCTATTCCTTGCAAAATAGGCCTTGTACCTTGATCTTAGTTAACTGGCCTCAGTTCAGACCTTGTTTCCAACACGACAAAACCCAACAGCCCAGGAGAGGTGGAGGAGGCTGAGACCAGGAGGTGAAGAGCCTTGGGACCATGCTCCCGATGACGTTACCGGCAACCCCAGTGCCCCCGTGAGGTGCGGCCCTCAGGAGTGACCCCACACTGGTGCAGGCTGTACCACCCAGGACCCTCCACTGCTGCTGATCTGCCTCCCATGCCTGGCTAATTTTTATTTACTTTTCATTTTTTATCTTTAGCTTTTTTTCATTACAAAACCTCAGAGTACCAATGCCCAACTAATTTTTAAATATTTTTGTAGAGACACGGTCTCACTATGTTGCCCAGGCTGGAATGCAGTGGCCCGATCTCAGCTCACTGGAGCCTCGACCTCCTGGGCTCAATCGATCCTCCTGCTTCAGCCTCCTGAGTAGCTGAGGACTGACCACAGGTGTGTGCTACCATGCCCAGCTAATTATTTTTTATTTTTGTAGAGATCGGGTCTCACTGTGTTGCCCAGGCTGGTCTCTAACTCCTGGACTCAGGTGATCCTACAGCTTTGGCCTCCCAAAGTGCTGAGATAACAGGCGTGAGACACCACACTTGGCCCTACATGGTCTTATTTAGAGAATTTGCCCTCATTTTATTACGCTTCATCTCTGTATTTCACTTTGTAAACGCTCTTCCTCACTATCATGGATTGATATGGGAGCTCTGCTCATTTGAGCTTAATTATACAGTAGCTATTATCAAAAGACAATATAAAGTCATTCTAGGTTGTTCTATTGTGACAGTGACACTAAGGGGTTTTTTGTTGTGGGGATAAAATAAAATAAAGTGACATTTTTCTGAAGGAAATATTTAAATTAAAAAGTGTGAAATTTCCCTTTAAAGGGAGGGAAAAAGCTTTAGTCAGGTAATTGCTCTGCTAGCTGAAATTGAGATTCTAAAAATAACAAGCTCTAAATCATACGGCTTATTTAGACTTCCACTTAGGACACAGAGATCTGTAAAGAATGCTGCTCTCACCCTAGCAACAAGAAACAGCTGGATCTAGCTGGGTGCATGGTGCATGCCTGTGGTCCCAGCTACTTGGGAGGCTGAGGTGGGGGGTTCACTGAGCCTAGGAGTTCAAGGCTAGCCTCAGCAATATACTGAGACCTTGTCTCAAGAAAAAAAAAAAGAAAAGAAAAAGAAACAGCTGGATGGTACACAAAATCATAACATTTTTGAGCCCACAGTGAGCTGAGGCTGCAAAGCAATTATGTAAACTGAATTCCAAAAAGAGATAACCCTCTCCAAGGAGAGACGGAACACGGAAACTGTCTTCCCTTTGGCAAAACACGGGAGAAAAGGCAGCTGCTATACAAGCTAAGATTCTGATGTTTGTAAAGATCACGCATGGGCTACTGCATCAGTTTGGAACCAGACAGGCTATTTAATTTGTGGGCCTTAGTGCAAAATGAAAATGTGGGAACCCTTACTCAAAAGTGAAGAAGTTCAAGATGGCGATAGGCGACAGCAATGCAGTAAACCAAACATGGAGCCCTTCTAAATGTGGGGCCCTGCACAGGTACCATGCCATGAAGCCAGTCCTGGCTGGGGGCTTCAGACACAAAGGGAGTACCCATTCTCTAGAAAGTTCTTCCTCCTCACCCTTCACTAGGTGTTCAGGAGGAGTGAGACAGGGCAGGAGACCAGAGAAAGCCAACCTCAGAGCAAACAATGAGTGACTGGCGGCTGTAGGGGAACAAGCGCAAAGCTCCACTGGCTTCCCCAGACCCTTCTCTCCTACCAAGCCAAGGTCATAACCTGCTGGGGAAAGTACAGCAAGTACTATGGCCTGCCAGGCGCTGGCAGATCTATTGTCTCTGGAGAAGGAACAGAGGCAGACAAAACAAAACAAAACCAAAACAAAACCCATCTGCTTCTCCCAGGACTCGGGCAAAGATTATTGCTGCTGGCAAAAGGTCGAGGCAAAAATTCTCTACCTTGGAGGGAAGGGTGGATACAGATATCAAACAGATGTCTACTCTTGCTAGGAATGGGGCTGAAAACTCCCACCCTACACCAACCACGGACACAAGGAGAAATTTGGCGGCCACAGGTAGAAGGAGCAAGAATGCTCAGAAAACCTCACCTTGAAAACCAAAGCACAGGCTGGGTGCGGTGGCTCATGCCTGTAATCACGGCACTTTGGGAGGTTGAGGTGGGTGGATCACCTAAGGTCAGGAGTTTGTGACCAGCCTGGCCAACATGGTGAAACCCCGTCTCTACTAAAAACACAAAAATTAGCCAGGCATGGTGGTGCACGCCTGTAATCCCAGTGACTCGGGAGGCTGAGGCAGGAGAATCACTTGAACCCGGAGGTTTCATGTGGAGGTTGCAGTGAGCCGAGATTGTGCCACTGCACTCCAGCCTGGGTGACAGAGCAAGACTCCATCTCAAAAGAGAGAGAGAAAAAAATAAAGCACAAACAGCCAGCCCAAGATTGAGGCTGAATTGGGACAACAGAGAACCTCACCTGCTCCTACCATGAGCCCAGCACTGAGTGATACACAGCAGCAGTCTCCAACTGGGGAAAGGGTGAGAGCATGGAGAAGGACCTCCCTCGGATGCAGGCGTGAAAGGATTGCTGAATGGGGAGCAGGAGCGCCCGAGAAAAACCCAGCATCTAAGCACAAGGTGACAGCAGTCAAACTTAAATTAGTGGAATTGCAGGCCAATGGGCTGTGATTCCATGGGTAATGATAGAATTCTACACCTAGTAAAATAATCTTTAAAAAAAAATTTTTTTTTTTTTTGAGTCAGAGTTGCCCAGGCTGGGGTGCAGTGGTGTGATCTCAGCTCACTGCAACCTCTGCCTCCTGGGTTCAAGTGATTCTTGTGCCTCAGCCTCCCTGTAGCTGGGATTAGCAGGCCACCATGCCCGGCTAATTTTTATATTTTTAGTAGAGACAGGTTTTCACCATGTTGGCCCAGCTGGTCTTGAACTCCTGGCCTCAAGTGATCCGCCTGCCTCTGCCTCCCAAGATGTTTGGATTACAGGTATAAGCCACTGCACTCGGCCTATACCTAGTAAAATGATCTTTCCCACATGAACATGAAAGAAATACTTTTAAAGACATACAAAAGCTGAAAAAACTCATCACCATCAAACTTGCACTACAAAAAATGTTAGTCTTAAGGCAGAAGAAAAATTATACCAGATGGAAATACAAAACTATACAAAGCAATGAAGAACACTAGAAATAACACATATTTATATGAGTAAATAAATTTTTTCTTATTACTAAATCCCTTTAAGTGATATTTTAGTGATGATAATATAATAGCAATGTTGCATGGGGCTTATAATACATATAAAACCAAAATTTATGACAATAGCACAGTTAGGGATGTATATTACAAGATTCTGATACTATATGTGAAGTGGCGTAATGCCACTTGATGGTAGACGGAACAAAGTTAAAGATGTATGCCACAAATCCTAAAGCAACCACTAAAGGAACAAAACAAAAAGGTACAGCTAATAAGCCACACAAAAGAGATACATAGAATAAAAAATATTCAATTAATCCAAAAGAATTCAGAAAAAGAGGAAATAAATGGGACAAATAGAAAACAAATGGCAAGATGACAGACTTAAACCTAATAATACCAATAATCGTATTAAATATAAACAGTCTAATATCCCCAAATGAAAAGTAGAGAGTATTAGCCGGGTGCAGTGGCTCACGCCTATAATCCCAGCACTTTGGGAGGCGGGCAGATCACTTGAGGTCAGGAGTTCAAGACCAGCCTGGCCAACATGGCGAAACCCAGTCTCTACAAAAAACAAAACAAAACAAAACAAAACAAAACAAAAAAACAAAAATTAGCTGGGCTTGGTGGTACACAACTGTAATCCCAGCTACGCAGGAGGCAGAGGCATGACAGTCGCTTGAACCTGGGAGGTGGAGGTTGGTTACAGTGAGCCGAGATCGCCCCCACTGCACTCCAGCCTGGGTGACAGAGCATGTCTCAAAAACAACAACAAAAAAAATAGAGAATATTAGATTAGAATTAAAACAACAACAACAAAAAATGCTGCCTACAAGAAACAGTGGTAAGGAATAAATACCTCCAAAAACCCCTACCCACTAACATGAAATCCTAGTTGTCCTAATCAAAGCAATATGAAACATATACAAAAAATCATAGAGATTAGAAAAGAAGAAAAAAGCTTTGTATTCACTGACTATGTGACTTTGTAATTTAAAGAAATCCAAAGTAATTGCTGATAAATACAGGTTGAGCATCCCTAATCCAAAAATCTGAAATACAAAATGCTCCAAAATCCAAAACTTTTTGAGCAGGTATTTGATGCTCAAAGGAAATGCTCATTGGAGCATTTCAGATTTGTGGAATAGGAATGTTCAACCAGGTATCTATATGCAAATATTCTAAAATCAGAAAAAATCCTAAATCTGAAACACTTCTGGTCCCATGCAGTTTGAATAAGGAATACTCAACTTATATAAGAACTAAGTACATTTAGTATAGTTACTGGATAGAAGAAAATATTTTGGCCAGGTGTGGTGGTTCACACCTGTAATCCCAGCACTTTGGGAGGCAGAGGTGGGTGGATCACCTTAGGTCAGGAATTCGAGACCAGCCTGACCAAGATGGTGAAACCCCATCTCTACTAAAAATACAAAAATTAGCGTGGTGGTAGATGCCTGTAATCCCGGCTACTCCAGAGGAGAATCGCTTGAACCTGGGAAGTGGAGGTTGCAGTGAGCAGAGATTGCGCCATTGCCCTCTAGCATGGGCAACAGTAAGACTCCGTCTCAAAAAAAAAAAAAAGGAGGCTGCAGTGAGCAGAGATCATGCCATTGCACTCCAGCCTGGGCGACAGAGTGAGACTCCATCTCAAAAAAAAAAAAAGATATTTTAAAAGATCGCTTTTATTTCAATTTATCATCATTAAACAATCAGAAAATAGAAAGGTATTATCCATGACAGCATTTTAAAATCAAATGTTGCCAGGCGCAGTGGCTCACACGCCTGTAATCCCAGCACTTTGGGAGGCCGAGGCGGGCGGATCACGAGGTCAGGAGATCGAGACCATCCTGGCTAACATGGTGAAACCCCATCTCTACTAAAAATACAACAACAACAAAAAATTAGCCGGGCATGGTGGCAGGCGCCTGTAGTCCCAGCAACTTGGGAGGCTGAGGCAGGAGAATGGCATGAACCCGGGAGGCGGAGCTTGCAGTGAGCTGAGATCACGCCACTGCACTACAGCTTGGGCGACAGAGCAAGATTCCGTCTCAAAAAAAAAAAAAAAAAAATCAAATGTTATGGTTAGATGGCAAGACATTTATACCAAATATTATAATACATTGGTGAGAGAAATTGAGGACTTGATGAAAGAGGTATTTTATACCATCTCCATGGACTAGAAGGCTCAATAATGTAAAATGACCTATTCTTCCTAAACTGATAGAGGTTCAGTATAATCCCCAAATCCCAGCAGAATGTATTTTATTCCTGTGTGTGTAAATATAACAAGCCCGATTCTAAATTGTGTGTTTTTTTTTTGGAGACAGAATCTCGCTCTGTCGCCCAGGCTGGAGTGCAATGGCATGATCTTGGCTCACTGCAACCTCCGCCTCCCGGGTTCAAGCTATTCTCCTGTCTCAGCCTCCCAAGTAGCTGGGATTACAGGCATGTGCTACTACGCCCGGCTAATTTTTGTATTTTCAGTAGAGACAGGGTTTCACCATGTTGGCCGGGCTGGTCTCAAACTCCTGACCTCAGGTGATCCACCCGCCTTGGCCTCCAAAAGTGCTGGGATTACAGGCGTGAACCACCGCGCCCAGCCCTAAATTGTTTATTGTGGTACTATATATATGACATAAAATTTAATCATTTTAAAATAATACAATTCAGTGTCATTAAGTGTACTCACGTTGTGTGATCTTCACCACCATTCATTTCCAGAACTTTCTAATCATCTGAAACTCTATAGCCATTAAAGTAACTCCTCAATCCTTTCTCCTTCCAGCCCCTGGCAATCTCTATTCCACTTTTTGTGTCTATGAATTTGCCTATATTCTAGGTACCCTCATGTAAGTGAAAACATACAATTTTTTGTGTCTTGCTCATTTCACTAAGCATGTTCTGAAGGTGCTCCATGTTGCAGCATGTGTCAGAATTTGATTCCTTTCCAATGGCTGAACAATATTCCATTGTATGGATATACCACACTTTTTTTTTTTGAGACAGAGTCTCACTTTGTCACTCAGGCTGGAGTACAGTGATCTCCGCTCACTGCAACCTCCACCTCCTGGATTCAAGTGATTCTCCTATCTCAGCCTCCTGAGTAGCTGGGATTACAGGCGTGTGCCACCACCACACCTGGCTAATTTTTGTCTTTTTAGTAGACATGGGGTTTCGCCATGTTGGCCAGGCTGGTCTCGAACTCCTGACCTCAAGTGATCCACCCACTGGTCTCCCAAAGTGCTGGAATTACAAGCGTGAGCCACCGCACCTGGCCCACACTTTGTTTATCCATTAATCTGTTGATGGAATTCGGCTTGTTTCCACCTTTTTTGGCTATGGAATGCTGCTATAAACTGGTACCTAGTGTATTCTTTATAAGATGTAAATGCGTGATTCAATTTATTTAATATTAGTGACAGAATTAGACTATATTTGAGTCAGTTTGATAAATTTTCTAGTAATTTACTTCTGTAATTTCTTGTTTTCAAATGTACTGGCAAATGCTATTCATAGTATCCTCAACTTTGTTGTTGTTTTTGAGACAGGGTCTCACTCTCACCTCGGCTGGAGTGCAGTGGCAAGATCATGGCTCGCTGCAGCCTTGACCTCCACAGGCTTAGGTGATTTTCCCTCTTAACCTCCCGAGTAGCTGGGACTACAGGTATGTGCCACCACGCCTGGCTAATGTTTTGGTATTGAGATGAGGTTTTGCCATGTTGCCCTAGGCTGGCCTTGAACTTTGGGACTCAAGTCATCCTCTTGCCTCAGCCTCCCAAAGCGCTGGGATTACAGACATGACCCACTGTGCCCAGCCTATCCTCAATTTTTTTATCACTTTTGTTACCTTTTATTTTGCAAATTCACGCTTTTATTTGTGCCTTCTGTATGTTTGTGGTTTTTTGGTAATGTTTATTAGTCTTTTCAAGTAACAGTTTGTGGTTCTGTTGATCTTTTGATTTTTGCTCTTAATCTGTTAGCTTTTATGTAATAAACACCTAGCTCGTTACTTTTCAGCTTTTGTTCTGTTGCAAGCATTCAGTTATAAATTTTCCTCTAAAGACTGCTCTGGTGGTATTGCACAAGTCTTTTTTGAGGGTCTTGCTCTGTTGCCCAGGCCGGAGTGCAGTGGCATGATCATAGCTCACTGTAGCCTCAAATCCCTAGTAGTTGGGACCACAGGCGTGTGCCACCACACCCAACTAACTTTATTTTTTGAGATGGGGTCTCGCTATGTGGCCCATGCTGGTCTCAAACTCCTGGGGTCAAGTGATCCTCTTGCCTTGGCCTCCCAAGTGCTGGGATTACAGGCATGAGCCAGCACGCCCAGCTTCATTGAGGTATATTTTACAAATCATAAAATGTTCCCATTTCAAGGGTACAATTTAAAGATTCTTAGTAAATTTACCAAATTGAGCAACCACGACAATAATTACTTTAATAACTAAAAATTGGAAATAGCCTAAATGTTTCAAATTGGACACATCAACTGATGAATGCATAGACAGAAATGTGTTACATTCACACCATGGCAAGCTGCTTAGGAATAAAACAATGAACTGTTAAATACGACATGGAGGAACTTCAGGACACGCTAGTGAAAAACCTGCACAAAAACTATTTATGTGATTCCACTGATATGAGCTGTCCAGAAGAAGTAAATCTGTAGACAGAAGTAGATGAGTGGTTGCCTGGGGCTGGTTAGTGGCAGTGAAAATTAACACAGGTCAAGAGAGACTGAAATCATGAAAATATTCTCAAACTGATTTATTGTCAAGGCTGCAGTGAGTTGTGATTGGGCCACTGCACTCCAGCCTGGGCAACCCAAAGTGAGACCCTATCTCCAAAAAAAAAAAAAAAAAAAAAAAAACACCACACACACACATATATATATATATATATATATATATACATATTTTAGTTTTTGAAAGTTTCTTCCCAGTTATATTCTAGTTTTAGTATATAATCCACAGCTGTACTTAAAAATGTGACTACATTAATATAAATTACCTAATAAAATTTTTAGGAGAATGGCTTTTTTTATGGTCTAAAAGTTATCAGCTATTTGAATTTCTTCTGAAAGTAAGTCCTGTAACAAAGAATGTTACAATCAAATTTCCTCAACACAAATGTTTATTTCAAGTTGAGAGATTTATTTATTAAAAAAATAGTTTTTTAAAAATATAGAGATGGAGTCTCACTATGTTGCCCAGGCAGGTCTCAACCTCCCGAGCTCAAGCAATCCTCTTATCTCGGTCTCCCAAAGCAATGGGATTACAGGCATGAGCCACCATGCCCAGCCTATTTTTTATTTTTGAGAGATGACATCTTGCTATGTTGCCCAGGCTGCCCTCAAGCTCTTGGGTTCAAGCTATCGTCCCACCTCAGCCTCCTGAGTAGCTGGGACTATAGCCATGTCCCACTGCCCTGCTTTGAAAGATTTTATGTCATTTCAAGATAGCAGGCCAGGTGTGATGGCACACATCTGTAATCTCAAGAATTTGGCAGGGCCACTTGAGGCCAGGAGTTCAAGACCAGCCTGGGCAACATAGCAAGATCCCGTCTCAACAAAATATTTTAAAAATTAGCTGGGTGTGGTGGTATGTTGACTGTAGTCCCAGCTACTCAGGAGGCTGAGGGAGGAGGACGGCTTGGGCTCAGGAGTTCAAGGTTGAAGTGAGCTATGACTGTGCCACTGTACTCCAGCCTGGATGACAGAGCAAGACCTGGTCTAAAAAAAAAAAAAGTTTTCATTTAAAGCACAACACAATAAATGAATGTTTTTGTTTAAAATGAAAAGTTTATTTGCTGAGTACACCAAATAGGATGCAAGCACTGTCATGACAAATATACAGAAATATGTAGATCAACATAAAACAGTAATTTAGTTTAAATGAAGGGAAATCTCTTTAAATGTTATGACAACATACTCCCAAGAAGAACCTTTTCTTCAGTTAAGTTAATTATACATTTCAATAAAATAAAGGATAATGGATTAGTGGAAGTTAGCTTGTGAATTTTTCTTAAAAATAAAACTCCAACTCTATTAATCCATGCCAGTTAAACACTATAACTAAAATTTCCAAATAAGCGCAAAAGGAGATGAAGCAGTTAGTTACCTTTTTTGCTTGAACAGTCCAGAGGAAAATGGTTACTATAAATACAGCAGGCAAACTGTTAGACTGAACTATCTAGAACATAGTGTACTAAATTTCAGTCTCAAATTGTGCTAAATGCTCATCATTAGTATGGCACATTTGGTCCATGATGTGGTTTAATGCCAAGACAGATCCCAATTTGTTACAGAAACACATAGATTACTGTTGCTTTTTGTTTTTAAATACATATATCTTAAAAAGCCAGGTATACTTCCACATACAAAGGCAGGTTTCCCAGGAGAAATTTATAGGAAGTAGTCTGGGGTGCGCCGTGTAACATGAGGCTCGCCACGACGAGGCGCTGGGTCAAATTGAAGGCTGTAAATGGCAAAAAAGGAAGCAAATAAAGGATTTGACTTTGCAAAGCAAACAAATGAATAAAGAACAAGACACTGTAGTAGAAACAGGCAGTCCTGCTTTCCCACCATGACTACATCACTTATGGCTGGAATGGCCATGGGCAAATCACTGCAGGATGCTCCCATTCCAACTAACTGCTTCATAGGGCCATGGTGAAAATTTAAGAAGACAGAATGTCTGGTTTGGTGCCTGGCATAACAATTTCTAAATATTATTATTATTTAAAAGCTTAAATAATTAAAGATTAAATAATATTAAGTTTAAATAATTAAACAATAATTGTTTAATATTATTTAATAATAATATTTTTTTTTTTTTTTTTTTTTGAGGCACAGTCTTGCTCTGTTGCCCAGGCTGGAGTGCAGTGGCCCGATCTCCGCTCATTGCAAGCTCCGCCTCCTGGGTTCACACCATTCTCCTGCCTCAGCCTCCCGAGTAGCTGGGACTACAGGAGCCCACTACCATGCCCGGCTAATTTTGTTTTTGTATTTTTTTTTAGTAGAGACGGGGTTTCACCGTGTTAGCCAGGATGGTCTTGATCTCTTGACCTCATGATCCACCCGCCTTGGCCTCCCACAGTGCTGGGATTACAGGCGTGAGCCACCGCGCCAGGCCTAATATCACTATTTTCTTGAGTGTTTCTGGCTAGTGGATTTTTCCAATTATTTTTGTGCCTCTATTGAGATGATCATGTGTTTTTTAATCCCTTGATATTAATATGGTTTATTATATTGATTTTCATGTTTTGAACCAACCTAGCATTCCTAGGATAAATCCCACTTGCTCACCTGGTGTATAATCTTTTTACATATTGCTAGATCCAGGTTGCTGGTACGTATGTTGAAAAATTTTGTATCTGTATTCGTAACAAATGCTGGTCTGTGTTTTTTTGCCTTTGTCTACTTTTGGTATCAAGGATAATAATGCAGGTATGACAGAATGAATGGAGTAGTCCTCCTCTTCTGTTTTTTGGAAGTGTTTGTGAAGGACTGGCATTAACTCGTTTTTATTTTTGAGACAGGGTCTCACTCTGTTGCCCAGGCTGGAGTGCAGTGGTGTGATCATGGCTCACTGCAGCCTCAACCTCCCTGGGCTCAGGTGATCCTCCCACTTCAGCTTCCTGAGTAGCTGAGACTACAGGCTGAGCCACCACACCAGGTTAATTTTTGTATTCTTTGTAGATACAGGGTTTTACCACGTTACCCAGGCTGATCTTGAATCCTGGGCTCAATCTGCCTGCCTTGGCTTCCCAGAGTGCTAGGATTACTGGTTAGAGCCACTGCACCTGGCCAATTCCTTTTTTTAAACATTTGGTGGACTTCATCAGTGAAGCCAATTGGGCCTGGCCTTTTATTTGTGGGGAGTTTTAACTTTTTCACTCATTTATTTATATTCTTTTAAATTAAATAGGGACAAGGTCCTGCTATGTTGTCCAGGCTGGTCTCAAACTCCTAGTCTCAAGCAATCCTCTCAGCTTGGCCTCCCAAAGCTGGGATTTACAGGTGTGAGCCACCATGCTGGCTCAATATTTTCACATTTGAAAGGTCATTCAGATTTCATATTTCTTGAGTCAGTTTCAGTAGTTTCTTTTTAGGAATTAGTACATTTTATCAAAGTTACTGAATTTGCTGGCATATAGTTATTTATTGTATTCCCTTATAATCCTTTTTATTTCAGTAAGGTCTCTAGTGATTTGGTAATGTGAGTCTTTACTCCTTTTTTTCTTGGCCAGTCTAGTTAAAGCTTTTCAAAGCATCAACTTTGGGTTTTGTTGATTTTTCTCTAATGATTTTCTACTGTTTATTTCTACTCTAAACCTCCTTTCAGAAGCTTACATCAGGTTTAGTTTACTCTGCTTCTTCTAGGTCCTCAAGTATAAAGATAGACTACAGGTGCTTAGCACCATACCTGGCTAATTTTTAAATTTTTTTGTAGAGACGGGGTCTCCCTATGTTGCCCAGGCTGGCCTCAAGTGATCCTCCTACTTTGGTTTCCCAAAGTGTTGGGATTACTTGCGTGAGCCACAGCATCCAGCCATGTTAATGATTTCTAATTTCATTTCCTTGTGTTTGGAGAATATACTTTGTAAGAATCCAATCTTCTTAAATTGCCTGAGGCATGTTTTATAGTCTAGCATATGACTATGTTTCATGTTTACTTGGGAGGAATGTATTCTGCTGTTGTTGGGTGGTGGTGTATAGACATGAGGTATACAGTCAGTTTACAGTGTTGCTCAAGTCTTCTACTGCCTTCATCTCCTGCCTAGTTGTTCTATCCAAGAGAAACAGTTTCTGTTGCTTAGTTTTTTCTTGTGTAGAGGTCACACTTCCTTGTTCTTTCCATGTCTTATAATCTGTGGTTGAAAAATTGGACATTATAGATAACATATTGCAGTAACTCTGGAATTCATGTCCTTGGGGACTGATCTTGTCTTTTTGGTGGTTTATTATTTTTGTTTAGTGACTTAGCTGAACTAACTATAAAGTCTGCTTCCCTCATAGTGTGCAGCCCCTGTGGCCCTGCTCAGATGTTTTCACTTTTTTTTTTTTTTTTGAGTTTCGCTTTGGTTGCCCAGGCTGGAGTGCAATGGCGTGATCTCCGCTGCCTCCCAGGTTCAAGCGATTCTCCTGCCTCAGCCTTCCGAGTAGCTGGGATTACAGGCATGCGCCACCACGCCCAACTAATTTTGTATTTTTAATAGAGACTGGGTTTCTCCATGTTGGTCAGGCTGGTCTTGAACTCCCGACCTCAGGTGATCCGCCCACCTAGGCCTCCCAAAGTGCTGGGATTGCAGGCATGAGCCACCGTGCCTGGCCATTTTTACTTCTGTTAATCTTTCACAGCCTGGCTACTGAGGGGCTGTCTCTGGGTAGGCATAAGCCACTTACTGATCAAAGATTGTACTTAAGCCCCCTTGGCCAGTTAGATCTTAAAGCTCACCCTAATGACCACCGGAAATGTTATGTGACTTGCAGATTGCTATCAAAGCTGAAGGAGTTTATATTTTAGCTTCCCATTCAGCCAGGGACTAATAGTTGGATCTTCATATGCACTCAGTCCAGAGAGGGTATAACCTTGGGCATGCACATATTCTGCCAGACTGTCAGGGATGAGTGTGATTTTATTTTAAAGCCTGACTTCCTAGGAGGTGCTCCTG
The DNA here is from genome assembly GCF_028885655.2 of Pongo abelii. Classification (NCBI taxonomy): domain Eukaryota; kingdom Metazoa; phylum Chordata; class Mammalia; order Primates; family Hominidae; genus Pongo; species Pongo abelii. The sequence continues at coordinate 32,640,805 of NC_071992.2, forward strand.
GGTCAGAGTAATTGAATGTTCAGTCAATGATCAGAGGTTGTGTTTAAGCCTCACGTACCAGTGACGGTTACACCATTTGTTGATCAATCTACTTATCCGTTTCCTGGGGCTGCCGTAACAAATTACCAAACTGTACAGCTTATACAACAGGCATTTATCCTCTCAGAGTTCTGGAGGCTACAAGTCTGAAAGCAAGATGCTGGGAGGACCACGCTCTCTCTGAAGGCTCTAGGAAAAATCCCTCCTAGCCTCTCCCTAGCTTCTGATGGCTCTGGCAATCCTTGGCTGGTAGATGGATCACTCGAATCTCTGGCTTCACACAGCATTCTCCCGTGTGTGTTTCTTTTCCTCTTACTAAAATCCCATTCGAATTGGATTTAGGCCCACCCTAATCCAGTACAATCTCATCTTTAATAATTATATCTGCAAAGATCCTATTTCCAAATAACATCACATTTTGAGGTTCTGGGTGGACATGAATTTTTTTGGGGGACACTATTCAACTCAGTACAATCTATGTGTGGCTTGAAAATATTATCTGAATACCTCACATCCTACTCTGACTGCTCCTGAGTGGGTATGGCTAGTGCATGTGCACAGCCTTCTTGTCCCCCAGGGCTGACTGTAATCCTAGAAGGGCTCTTCTTGGCTTTTCCCCTGGTGCAATTTGTTGAACAACATGTTGCTCTGCTCTTTTGTATGTTGCTCCTAGTATCATGGGAGCTATTACAGCCCTCTTAATTGGTTTCCACCATGACATCCACTGCTTTCCACAAAGCACTCAGATTTGGAATTCTCCATCACCTAAGTAAGATAAATCCTCTGAGGCAGAGCTGAGGAACTTCAGTGACCTGCCTTTCCTCCTGAGCAGAACTTCTGTGCCAGTGCAGGCTGTGATACCACCTGGTTTATGAGCAGGTGCTGGGGTAACAGCATTGGGAAACCCAGCATTCTCATCTGCCATGCATGCCTGGAGCAGAGCTTCTGCCCCAGGAGCTGGGGCAGGGAAGGGGGCCTCAGCCTGCTTGACTGTGTCTACCAGGAGTAGAGCTTTTGTAACTCCAGACTAGGAGAGGTGAGATATGCTGGCATCTGATCTCTGGGAGTGAAACCAAAGCCCCAACCCTGGAAGCTGATAAAGTGGGGGAATCCCTTAACCTCCTGACTATACCAACCCAGAGTAGAGCGCCTGTAGTCGTTTCTGTGAGAGGGATCTGGGAGGAGTTGGAGGGGGCAAGTCATAGCTCAAATGCCACAGACTACGGCTATTATTGCTGAGATTTAGTAGGTTTTCTTGAATTAACTGTTTCTCCACCTGCTGTATGCCCTTAGAACAATTTCCAAAAGCTTTGAAAAATTATTTTTTAAAAATAATGTTCTCCAGCTAATGGTTGTTTTTGCTGGGGAGGGGCTTTGCTATACTCCTCATCCAATTTCAGAAACAGAAATCTTCTACTTCTATTTTTAACATTTAAAATTTTCCTTCTGAAAGTAAGTATATACAATTAAAATTTACAGTTACTCACAAGGAATATTTTAAAGTGTCATCTAATTCCATGATAGCAGCCTGGTTCCCACAACGATAACAGTAATTGGGTGCACTGAAAATGGTAACCACATTCCGATCATGACACCAATTGTATCCCTGCAGGATAAAAACAAATTCATTATTTCATTATAATATTATGATTTTGACACAGACACATTTAAAAAAAACTAAACTCAAAAACTACAGGTACTCTCTGTGGAAATGTAGTCGTCTATATTACTATATAAGGTCTCCATCTTTAATAGTTTGTGTACCTGTAAAGAATACTGTGCAATTCGTGGGCCTAGGATTCTGTTAAATGCAGCTCGCCAATTGTTGTTTTGCCTTATCTATGCTTGAAATCTTGGCAAGGATGTGTACTGAATTTCTCTCACAATCATAATTAATTTCTCAATTTTCCCTCACGAATTATGCCAATTTTTTCTTTATATATTTTGAAGCTATTACTAGGTAAATACAAATTTAGAATACTTTCTTCCTAGAGAACTGGGCCAGTTTTCATCAATAATCTCTTTATTTCTAATAATATCTTTTATTAGAGTCTATCTCATTCATATTATTAGCTATAGTATTATATATAGTGTGTATACATATATACATGCTCATTAGTGTATGTATATGTGTATATATATACGTGTGTGTGTGTATATATATACACACATATACATACGTGTGTTGCCCAGGCTGGAGTGCAGTGGCGCGATCTAGACTCACTGCAACCTCCAACTCCTGGGTTCAAGCAATTCTCTTGCCTCAGCCCCCTGAGTAGTTGGGACTACAGGTGCGTGCCACCACACCAGGTTAATTTTTTGTATTTTAGTAGAGACAGGATCTCACCATGTTGCCCAGGCTGGTCTCGAACTCCTGAGCTCCAGCAATCCGCTTGCCTCAGCCTTCCAAAGTGCTGGGAATACAGGCACGAGCCACCATGCCAGCTTATTAGCTATATTTTTGATATTTTGATTAACTACTTGATATACCAATATACCATTTTCCAACTCTTACCTCTAGTTTGTGGTGTCTTTTTTTCTTTTCCTCGTTTTTTTTGAGACAAGGTCTCACTCTTTTGCCCAGGCTGGAGTGCAGCGGTCTGATCACAGCTCACTGCAGCCTCAACCTCCTGGCCTCAAGTGACCCTCTCACCTCAGCCTCCCGAGTAGCTGGGACAATAGACATATGCCACCATGCCCAGCTAATTTTTTGACTTTTTTTTTTTAATAGAGATGAGGTCTGACTATGTTACCCAGGCTGGTCTGAAACTCCAGGACTCAAGAGATCCTCCCACCTTGGCCTCCCAAAGTGCTGGGATTATAGGCATGAGCCACTTTGTCCAGCCAGTCATTTATGTTTTAGGTACATCCCAAATAACAGCTAAATTTTGATTATTTATCCAATCTAAGAGTCTCTTTCAGGCTAAAATTTTAGTCTATTTCTTATAATCATTGATATAATTAAATTTATTTTTACTATGTAAATTTGTGTTTTTTTTATCATGCTCCCTTGTTTCTACTGGGCTGGTGAAGTTTTCTCTAACATCTTGAAGCCACTCCCTACTGGTCTGGAGGGATTATGTTGTTTATATTCCCTTAGTAGTTGTAAAACAGTTAACATTATAGTGGAGAAATCTGGCAGACATCATCTTAACTAAGCTATTAAAGTTGCCACCACTAGCACTGAGACAAGCAGATTTTAGGACCACTTGATATAATGCACGGAGGAGGACACACCATCTTCCTATGGCGTGACTGCCAAAAATGCATACATTGAATCCCTAACTGCAAGGAAAACATCAGTCAAACCCCATCTGAGGGATATTTCTGTAAGATAAAATGCTCCTACTCTTCCAAAATGTCAAGAATGTGGAAAACAATGAAAATAGGAGGATTTCCACATCAAAGTAGAATGAACACAACCTAATCTTTGGATTAGATTATGCACATACAGCATGCACAAAAAATTACATTTTGCCATAAAAGACATTAGTGAGACAAATAGCAAAATTTGAGTAAAGTGTTCACATTAAATAATAGTAGTATATGAACACAAATTTCCCAACTGTGATAACTATACAGTGGTTATGTGACAGCGTGTCCTTAATTTTACAAAATACACATAGAAAGTTGGTAGTAAAGGAGTTATCTGTCTGCAACAGATACTCAAATGGTTCAGAAGAAAGTATGGGGGGTGAAGAGGAAGAGAGACACAAAATGATAAAGCAAATATAGTAAAATATTTACAGTCAGGAATTTGAATGAAGCACACAGGGAATTTTGGGGTACTATTTTTGTAACTTTTTTCTAAGTCTCAGTTTCAAAAATGAGTTATAATTCTGCTCTGGTCTACTAGTGCTTTCCCTACCTGCTAAAACCAGCAAGTTTTTTCTCTTTTCACCTAGGTAATAAATGGTGAGGAATGTTTCTTAGTTAAGTCATAATGCCTTATTACAGAAGTATATACTAATCTGAAATAAAGATCATTCTGTCAGGAAAGTACATACCTCCATTACAAGCTGGTGGGCACGAGAAACCAGTGTGAGACCATTGGCATGGTTAAAGGTTTCAGAAATGTCTTGTCCAAATGTGTAGCCAGCACCACGTGGTGAAATACCCCATCCACCACGATCATCTGGATCTGACCATAACAGATCACACATTGGGCCCTGGCCAAGAAAAATAAGTACATGTTACAAATTATTATCAGTCAAACTTTATCGTCCTCAAAATGTGGTTGTATTTTCTTTTCCTTTCTTCCTTTTTAAATTAAGTTTACCTCATGTGGAACTTCCTGTAAGCGATCCAGGGCTCTTATATGATCCAGTGTGTCTATGGATGGAGACAGGCCACCATGGAGGCAGAATATCTGTATATGAATTAACAAAAGAGAACGTATTTGTTCTACTAACTCCTAACAGTTAACAAAGAGTAAAGAATAGTTATAGTGCCAACATTTAAACATATTTTGTCCATCTTTTTTTCTTCTTTACCCCTTCTCTGGTCAATGGTATCCCCATCCTTGGGGACCCACCATTAAATTTCTTTTTTTTTTTCCCTCCCTCCCTCCCTTCCTTTTCTCTGGTCAATGGTATCTCCATCCTTGGTACCTACCATTAAATTTCTTTCTTTCTTTTTTTTCTCCCTCCCCACTTCCCTCCTTTCTTTTCTTTCTGTAGAGATGGAGTCTTGCTGTGCTGCTGAGGATGGAGAGCAGTGGCTATTCACAGCCATGATCACTGTGCAATGCAGCCATGAACTCCTGGGCCCAAGCAATCCTCCTGCCTCAGCCTCCTGAGAAGCTAGGATTTCAGGTGCATGCCACCTTACCCAGCTGTCATTACAGCTTCTGTTGGTTATTGCTGTTATATACAATTTTTTGTTTCTGTTACAGCAAACACTCTGATTCCTGTTACTGGCTACAATAAATTTTCAGTTCCTTCCTTCATATTTTCTAAGTACATAATCAAGTCATTTGCAAAAATATTTTTGTTTTTTCTTCTCAATGTTTATACCTTTTAATTCTTTTTATTGCTTGGTGCAATAAAGAACAGAAGTGGCCAGGACTTCTAAAATAAAATGGAATAATACAAATGTTTTCTGTTTTGTTTTTTGTAAACTACCTAGTTTCAAGTCCATGCTCTAGGTATTCTGAATCAGAGAGAATAACACAAGTTTTAACAAGCATTTTCTTTCTGATTTTGATTTTTTTTTTTTTTTTTTTTGAGATGGAGTTTCGCTCTTGTTGCCCAGTGCAATGGCGTGATCTCGGCTCACCGCAACCTCCGCCTTCCAGGTTCAAGCAATTCTCCTGCCTGAGCCTCCTGAGTACCTGGGTTTACAGGCATGTGCCACCATGCCTGGCTAATTTTGTGTTTTTAGTAGAGACGGGGTTTCTCCATGTTGGCCAGGCTGGTCTTGAACTCCCAACCTCAGGTGATCCGTCCGCCTTGGCCTCCCAAAGTGCTGGGATTACAGGCATGAGCCACCTCACCTGGCCTGATGAGAAGGTTTCTAATGTTTAGCTGATGGTATAACCAGTGTTTCTTTATCCACTTACTATTATTATTTTATAAAATAACTGAGTTTTGAATCATAAATATAGGAATTTTTTTCCCAAATGATTTTGGTCTGATTTTATTTTTGTGTGTGTGCCACGTCTGGTTTGGCATTGAGGTAATACTAGGCATACGGTGTGAGTTTTGAACTCTCCCCCATCTTTTCCCAAGTTCTAGAACACAGAAATTATATGTTCCTTAAAGGTTTGGTAGAATTAGCCTATAAAACTATTTACACCTGGTTGCTATTGGTAGTTTACTTATATTGGGCGAATTTCTGCAAGCCAATTTTAATAACTGGTATTTTACTATAGTAAGCTTCATTCAGCTTTTCAAATTTAGTGCACTAAAGCTGCACCTGTTCTTGTGATACACGAGCTCCTGCACAGTTATAATTATGCCTTATTTCATTCCTAGTGTTTTATGTGCCTTCCATCTTTTCTTCTAGATCAGTTTTGTTCACTATTATTTATTTTCTAGTAACTTTTCAGAAAGAGAGGAAGGAAGGAGGAAGGGAAAAATATATAAAAGCTCTACTAACGCACCCATTTTAAAAACTAGATACTTCATTGAAACTGACAGGCTGTCTTTTAAAAATCATTGTCCAGCAATTTTATTATTAATGAAGACTATGTTGCTTCAAAACAATTAAAAACAACCTTAATTAAAATTTAACATCTTTTAAATTCACACTTTCTTTTAACAAGTCCAGGCAAAGTATCGTCTTTTCAAATTAATCACGGCAGTGTCCAAAATCATGGCTGAGAAAAAAGACCATCAGGATTACACAGGGAAAGTTATAACCAAATTATATTCCCACAAGCAGTCTAAGAGAGAATTTATTACATTCTTGACAACTCTGGGCTTTTATAATTTAAGAATTATGGAGTTTTATTATATGTTTTATATTTATTTATTTTATTTTTTGAGACGGAGTGTCACTTTGTCACCCAAGCTGGAGTGCCGTGATATGATCTTGGCTCACTGCAACCTCTGTCTCTCTCAGGTTCAAGTGATTCTCCTGCCTCAGCCTCTCAAGTAGCTGGGACTGTGACTACAGGCACGCACTGCCATCCCCGGCTAATTTTTGTATTTTTAGTAGAGATGGGGTTTCACCATGTTGGCCAGGCTGGTCTCGAACTCCCTACCTCAGGTGATCCACCCACCTCGGCCTCCCAAAGTGCTGGGATTACAGGTATGAGCCACCTTGCCTGGCTTTTGTGTTATATTTAAATCAGTTCATGCTTACAGTGATTATCTCTAGAAATTGAAAGAGGAAATTTGCATAATTTCTTCTTATACTTTTGAATGTTTCATGACATGTCTGCACTACTTGTTACAGCAAATGCAGAAATAGCATTTGCTTCTATTTTCTTTTTTTGTTCTTTGAGATGGGGTTTTGCTGTTGCCCAGGCTGGAGCACAGTGCTGTGATCATGGCTCATTGCAGCCTTAACTTCCTGGGCTGAAGAGATCCTCTCACCTCTAGCTTCCTGAGTAGCTAGACCACAAGCACGCACCACTGTGCCTAGCTAATTTTTAAATTTTTTTTTTGTAGAGACAGGGTCTCACTACATTGCCCAGGCTGGTCTTGAACCCCTGAACTCAAGCAGTCCTCTTGCCTTGGCTTCCCAAAGTACTAGCCACTGTGCCCTGCCAAGCATTCACTTCTCAGGGAAGGTGTAATACACAATATAACATTTGCAATTACCATGAAAATAGAAATGAAAAGTTATTCATGGTAACCAGCAGACACTGTGTGTATATGCAGAGATAGTTTTAAATAACATCTTGCTTTGCTAGTACTATACATCAGTGTCTTAAACATTTATTTATAATGTTTATCGATATCTTAAAAAGCACAGCATATTCTTTGGTTAAAAGATTTACATACATATCTGAGAACAACAGGAAAATTTGCTGGTCCAAATGTATGTGAAACTTATTCACTTCCCTGCTTTGAAATTTTAAGTATAAGGGAAGGAGGAGGAAAAGGCCAAGGAGATGCAGAAACACAGGTCATATGAATCTAGACCCTAGCTTACCAATAGTCAGTCTCTGCCTTCATTTACCTCCTCCCAAGATGTAAGCACACACATACATACCTGTCCATCTACTAAAGCTGTAAGTGGAAGATAATCAAAGAGATCTGTAAAATATTTCCAAACGTTGGCATTCCCATACTTTCGCAGACATTCATCATAAAAGCCATATACTTGGGTAATCTGTCTGCTTTCGTGATTTCCTCTCAATATTGTAATGCGTTCTGGATAACGCACCTGGAAGAAAAGGAGTAAAACCCATAGTAAAATCACATTTTTACTAGTGTCATGTGAAGTACATTAGTCTCTGACCCATTTTTAAACATGGCGCTTTTGGCCACCAGTATATTAAATGTTAATTTCAGTTTCAAAATAAAAAACTTGCTTATTCATAACCAGGTCTTACTGGTTAACATTTGACATGTTTATTATAATCATCCTTTTTCATCATGTTTCGACAACCCTCAACAGAACCTTTAACTAATATTTATATTACTATAACAAACTTGTATCTGATACTTTGCTTCTATTATCTTCATCATTATCAAATTATTATTACTTTCCTAAATCTTTCTAGAACACTATGACTTCTTACTGCTGAATGAGTAGTGAAAATCACAGGTTTGAAGCTGAGACAAACTCCTTTACATATTAACTTCTTCCCTTTTCAATTTTTATTTCCCACAGGAAGATTGGATTTGCCAATAATAACACAAAAACAGGCCCCTGACAAAACTGGGCAAGATTTCAAATGTATTAATAGTTTCCTTTCTATTAAAAAACATAAGCGACTATTTAGTTAGGAATGCGTCTGATAAGAAATACGAAAAAGCATTGGATTCTGCAAATTAAGCAAAAAGCTGCAAGTATGTAATTCAATTCATACATATTTTACTAAGCATCCGTTATGTGTCTAACGTAAGTCTGGTGCTATAAAGCCAGATGCCAGGTCTACACAAGTACAGTCATGTGCTGGGCAGCGTTTTTGTTAACAGATTACATGTACGATGTTGGCTGGAGCAAGAGACAATACCATATAGCCTTCGTGTGCCGTAGGCTATACCACCTAGGTTTGTATAAGTTCCAAAGATGACAAAATCACCTAATGGCACATTTCTCAGAATGTATGCCTGTAGTTAAGTGACCCATGACTGTGTAATATATGGCTTCTGCTGTTGAGGGACTAACCTCACTAAGGAGATATGTAAAATAAGTAATAGAAGGCAATAAGCCACTTTTGCAGCATAAATAAGGGCTGGGAGAATAAGTTTCCTCATAGTAATTTAGAGCAGAAGGAATAAGGTTAAAATGGTTGAAGGTTACATGGAAGAAGTGAGACCTGAGCTGAGTCTTGGCAGAAAGGTAAGAAATCAGGGACAGAGTAACCTCGTGGGGGAAATCGAATATGGAAATAAACAGAGTCCAGAGCACTGAATAAGAAGAAACTTTGATTTGAGCCAGAGTTTATGCTACCAACCGCTGGCAGGCAAAAATTCAGACTAGACTATAGAAGGCCAGGCAAGGAGTTTGAATTTGATTCTATGGGCAACAGGCAATCAACAGGAAGTAGCAATATAAAAGTGTTAAATAAGAGATTTCATCAGCCAGCGTATGCCAGGTGGATTTGGGGGGGATCAGATCTTGGAGGCAGAAATATTAGTTACTAAGCTATTGCAACAATTGAATTGTGAAGTGATAAACTGTGTGAAAATAGAAAGAGACAGGAACAACACTTTTCAAAGCAAGGATTTAAAAAGACTTGTCTATTGACTCAATATAACGGATAAGTGATAAAGTCAAATATGATTCCAAGACTTCAGCTATGGACTACTTGAGAGAATGATACATTTACCGGGAATACACAGAAGTTATCTTTTTCACCTCTCCTTTAAAAAGATGTAAAACCAATTATTATTTTAAGGGGCTATAAACTGAACAGACCATAAAACAGATGATATGCAATACTGTCATTCTTGCCTTTTGCCTGGTTTAAATCTTGAAAAAAAAATTGAATTTCAATAATCGTACCTTTAATGCTACAAGAAGAGTCACAGTCTCCACTGAATAATATCCTCTGTCTACATAGTCACCCATGAATAAGTAGTTTGTATCTGGTGATTTTCCACCAATTCTAAAGAGTTCCATAAGATCATGAAATTGACCATGCACATCTCCACAGACAGTAACAGGGCAACGAACCTCTTGCACATTTGATTCTTTTGTTAAAATTTCCTTTGCCTGTTAGAAAAGTGAAATCAACAATTACAAAGTTAAAACAATCATTTCTTATCTATTAAAAGAAAATTTGGGGAAAAAAACACTTGAAATGTGCCTTATAAAAGCATATGTGAAAACCAAACAACGAGATAACACTTCACTAGAAAGGTTATAATAAAAAAGACAGCTAATAAGTGTTGCAAACGTGGATAAATTGGAACTCTCATACACTGCTGGTGGAAATGCAAAATGGTGCAGCTGCTGTGGAAAACTGTCTGGCAGTTCCTCCAAAGTTAATCCTAAAATTACTGTGTAATCCAGCAGTTCCACTCCTAGGTATATACTCAAGAGAAATGAAATCCAGTTTATACATGTTCATGGCAGCATTATTAATAACAGCCAAAAAGTAGAAACCACCAGATATTGATCAACCGATGAATGGACATAACATATTCATACAATGGAATAGTTACTCAGCCATGAAGAAATGAAGTACTAATACATGCTACAACTTTGAAGACATTATGGTAAGTGCAAGAAGTCAGTCACAAATGATCACATAATGTACAATTCCATTTACATGAAATGTCCAGAATAGGCAAATCTTCAAGGCAGAAGGTCTGTGTTTTAAAAAGAATAATCTTATTATTCACAAGTTTAAAAAGGTCAATGAAAGAAAAAAGTCACAAGTTATGCAAATTCTTGTGTAAACAAACATTCTTAAACCAATTCATAGGCCAACCTTGAATTTCTTTATTCCAATTATTCTATATTTATAGAATTAAGTTAGAAAATATCATTAGGTGGCCCTGAAGTACAGAATTTATGCTTAAACACTGGCAAATGAAATGTTCTGACTATATCAAAGTTCACTAATGGCTCATTGATCTGGCTTCTCTGCCTAATAGCAAAAGACCCCAGAATCAGAAGAAAAATTTAAAAGCCTCTGAAGTAACAAAACAGACATCATAAAAATGTACCTAACCCACCAGAAGAGACTCTCAGGCTTTATTCTGGGCCTACTGTTATCTGCAAAATTCCAACAAGCTATTTACCAAGTTTCCAGGTCCATGACAAATTAGAAACAGAAAACCACGAAAGGTAAGAGATGAGAACTGGGACTAATACAGAATGCAAACCGAGAGGAAGAAACAACCGGATGGCTAGCATAGCTAAAACACAGGGCAGCCGGGCGCGGTGGCTCCCAGCACTTTAGGAGGCTGTAGGGGGAGGATAGCTTGAATCCAGGAGTTTGAGACCAGGCTGGGCAACACAGTGAGACCTCTGGTCTCTATAAAAAATTAAAAAAATAGCTGGGCATGGTGGTGTGTGCCTATAGTCCCAGATACTTAGGAGGGTGGGGTGGGGTGGGAAGACAGCTTGAGCTGGGGAGTTCAAGGCTGCAGTGAGCCATGGTCGCACCACTTTGCAGTTAACCCCGGGTGAGAGTGAGACAAAAGAAAAAAAAGGCAACAACACAGCACAATAAAAGTCAAACAGGGCCAGGCGCGGTGGCTCACGCCTGTAATCCCAGCACTTTGGGAGGCTGAGACAGGTGGATCATGAGGTCAGGAGATTGAGACCATCCTGGCTAACACAGTGAAACCCCATCTCTACTAAAAATACAAAAAACTAGCCCAGCGTGGTGGCGGGCGCCTGTAGCCCCAGCTACTCGGGAGGCTGAGGCAGGAGACTATGACGAACCCGGGAGGCGGAGTGTGCAGTGAGCCAAGATCGTGCCACTGCACTCCAGCCTGGGCGACAGAGCAAAACTCAGTCACAGAAAAAAAAAAAAAAAAAAAAAAAGTCAAACAGGATAAAGCTTAAAGTAAAAGCAGATGACAGCTTAGACTGGTGGGAGAGAGCACAATTTTAGGGACAGACAGTTCTCTGCCTCTTCAGTGATTTGATAATCTGAAGAGTATTTAAAAACATGGATTTTGAGTTTCACTGTATTTCCTGCTACTCTGCATTTTTGTCAACAGACTTTAACACTGAGTTGAGGGATACTCAACCTGTAGCGATTTTCAAAACACACAATAGTTTGTACACACACTGTAGGAATCACAAAGTTACTCTAGCCCCAGATTACTTTATGCCAACTAGATGCACCCAGCCCAGACTCTTAATTTGAAGTAACTCTAAAGAGCAGGGACAATGGCAAGTTCTATTCCAACAGAAGTGTTCTCTCCAGTGTTCTAAAACATTTCTAAGGTATGATTCTGACTGCACCTCTAACCTCCCTTAATTTCTGCAAAATGCTCATGCTTGGTTCTCCAGCTTTTTTGATTCTAGACTACCATGTATTCTTCTACAAATGCCTTTTCTGCTTATAGCCTGGTAGGATTCCCAAGAGTTATGGACAATGTAGCCCATACTTTATTCTCCTTGCCTGTAATTAATTAGAATGAGATTATATGCACTGAAGTCTTCCAGAAAACATGGGTTCTCTTCAGTTTTAATCTAATTGTGTAATCTTAAGGCCTTTATACCCTTCAGTTTCTTTTCCTGAGATCACAAATTAAACAATAATTTTACCAGAAGCCACGTTTATTCCACAAAACAGCTCCCAATACACTACAAACATTCTGCACACCACCTATTTTTTGCATATGAAGAACATGCTGAGGAGATTATATACAGAAACATAATGGTTGTCTGGGAGGTAGGAGGGCAGTAGACAGGGATGGTGGGTAGAGTGCATTTGCTTTCCTTCCTTTCTGAGGTGCTTGCACAAACTTTTTTTGAGACAGGGTCTCGCTCTGTTGCCCAGGCTGGAGTGCAGTGGTGTGAACACAGCTCACTGCAGCCTCAAACTCCTGGGCTCAAGCAGTCCTCCCACCTCAGCCTCCCAAAGTGCTGAGATTACAGGTCTGAGCCACTGTGACTGGCCAATGCTCAAAATTTTAAAAAACAAATTCTGTATTACTTTTTCAAACGGAAAAAACCTGGCTTCTTAAACTTCAAAACAAATTCCAGATGGCAGTAATTATAAAAACCACTACAGTGTTATATCCACACAATGGAATTTTATTTAGCCATAAAAAGGAACGAAGTCCAGATACATGCTACAATATGGAGGAATCTTGGAAATATTATGCTAAAAGAGAGAAGCCAAACACACAAGACATAACCCTGGAAATGAAATTCAAATCAAAAGTACACAGAAGAACCGACTGTGGGAATGCTGACAATGCTGCTGTTGGAGAGACTCCAAATATGCAGCCAGGAACTTAGCAACATGCAGAAACTTAGTGACATAAAGAAGTGAAAATCCAAACTTATTGCATAAATGAGGAAAATGGTTTTGGAAGAAGTGATGCTAGCAAAAATCTCTTTCTGTATTTGTCAGGAAAGATCACTTTTACTTCGGCTCCTAAATAAATCAGACGAACAGTTCCTAGGACTTTATAGGTATATTTAAGATTATCTCTTGTATCTTACTAGCTTTTGTTTTTTCTTAAGACATGGTCTTAATCTTCTTGACAAATACAGGTATTTCATGACACTGAAAGCACAAAGGAGGCCGGGGGCAGTGGCTCACACCTGTAATCCCAGCACTTTGGGAGGCTGAGGCAGAAGGATCACTTGAGTCCAGGAGTTCAAAATCACCTTGGACAACACGAGGAGACCCTGTCTCTAAAAAAAAAATGAGAAAAAAAAGCCAGGTGTGGTCGTGTATTCCTGTAGTCTCAGCTACTCAGGAGACTGAGGCGTGAAGATAGCTTGAGTCCAGGAGCACAAGGCTGCAGTGAGCTATGATCATGTTACTGTACTTCAGCCTAGGCGACAGTAACATTCTGCCATTAAAAAAAAAAAAACAAAAAAAAACCAACAACAAAAAAAAAGCAGCTTCCTGGACCTGCCCAAGACATAGTCAATCAGTCTCTGGAATGGAGTCAAGGAATCTGAATTTCCTATTTCTTTCCCAAGTGATTCTTATGTGCGCTTAAAGTTTAAGGAAAAGATGGACAATCAGACTATATAAAAATGCTAAAACTTGCACAGTAAAAATTATACACACATATCACAAAGTAGAAAATAATATCTTAAACATTTTTAAATGGCTAACTTTTAATTTCAAAGAATTTATACAACCAAGAAAAGACAAAATGCCTTTTTTTTTTTTTGAGACGGAGTCCTGCTCTGTCGTCCAGGCTGGAGTGCAGTCGCGCGATCTCCATCTCAGCTCACTGCAACCTCCGCCTCCTGGATTCAAGTGATTCTCCTGCCTTAGCCTCCTGAGTAGCTGGGATTACAGGCGCGTGCTACCACACCCGGCTAATTTCTGTATTTTTAGTAGAGATGGGGTTTCACTATGTTGGCCAGACTGGTCTCAAACCCCTGACCTTGTGATCCACCTGCCTCGGCCTCCTAAAGTGCTGAGATTACAGGCATAAGCTACCGTGCCTGGCTGACAAAATACAAACTTGAAACAAAAAAAGAATATGCCAACTCAACTGGAAAAATCCCTCACGTTGCACACACTCCACAATTCTGATAAATCTAGCCTTGTTTTCTTCATGTCTTTTGGTACTGCCATTTATTTTTATTAAGGTTCTCGTCCCTCAGAATTTGCTATGGAATAAAAATCTGTATAGTGAAGAATTAACCTCATCCGAGGAGAGGTCTGGCCTTTGCCCCTGGAATTTCCTGCTTGGTAAAGAGTATCTCTGCCTGGGGGCTCTGACCTGCGGACCGTTAACAATGTGACTTATGATGCGGACTTTGAGCGATCCCATTATCAGTTTGGTCTCTGGAGGACTGGGCACCACAGATGTCAGCCCCTCTTGTACTCTGCCCTTATGAGTCTTTTCCCTTGGCTTACTTTAAATTGTATTCATTCCCTGTAATAAACCATAATCATGAGTGTAACAGCTTTAAGTGAGTTCTGTGAGTCATTCCTGTGAATCACTGAACCTAAGAGTGGTTTTCGGAACCCACGGAACTTGTAATTGGTGCCAAAAGTGAGGCAGTCCTAGGGAGTGTTCCCTGTAATTTATAGTTCACTAAACTTTACTTTTTATTTGTCTGCTGTTCTGAAGGTACATCATGACTAAACTTTTGAAGACGGTGTCAGAGGTGAGAACAGTGTTAGGGACTGTGCCTTCTAACTCTTGCAAAATCCTTTTTAATTACAAAAGTAAACCACATTATAAAGAATTTGGAAGGTTTTCTATGACCACCCTATTAAAAAAAAAAAAAAAAAAAAGAGTCTCTTGAATTCAAGCCCATCACTGTCCCCATCTTCTGCTTTTTCTTGCCAGCAAGAATCACTGCCTGGTGTTCGTTAATCGTGTCCCCTCTTCACAGCTGAATCTCTAGCACTTTGAACAGTCTGGTACATAGTGGTTCAACTAAAATCTGTTGAATGTATGGGATAAATACACAGTGGCAGCATTCTGTCAACCAATCCTCTCCTTTCTTCTTCACTGCCCACAGGAACAAGCGCCTCTTTTGCTACTCAAGCCAAGTGGAGGATACACTGAACCAATTCTGAGCCCTCATCATCCAGGACATAAATATCATGCGGAACTCTTTTAAAGGAAGATGAAACTTAATTATTTCCCTCTCTATAAGATGGGATTTTGAGCTGGGCGCAGTGGCTCACGCCTGCAATCCCAGCACTTTGGGAGGCCGAGGCAGGCAGGTCACGAGGTCAGGAGATCCGAGACCATCCTGGCTCACATGGTGAAACTCCATCTCTATTAAAAATACAAAAAATTAGCCGGGAGTGGTGGTGGGCGCCTGTAGTCCCAGCTACTTGGGAGGCTGGGGCAGGAGAATGGCATGAACCCGGGAGGCGGAGCTTGCAGTGAACCGAGATGGCATCACTGCACTCCAGCCTGGATGACAGACAGAGAGAGAGAGTCCATCTCAAAAAAAATAAATAAATAAATAAAAGGGATTTTGAGCAAAATTAAACTACAGCCTACACACTGTATCCTGCATATTTAAAAAAAATCCAATTATGCTAAAAAGTTAATTCAAATAAGCTTTTTTCTAAGATTGAATAGGTGAGAACACTTAAATTCACCACTGTATCCCAGTCTCAATATAAAAACGATTGTCTTTGTATAAAATATTCACTTAATAGATCTCCAATGGAGTCTCGCACATTTCTGGTGTAACATGATGCTATTATAACACAAGTCAGGAATCTCAGGTTGCACCTCAGGATTGTCTTTTAATTCATTTGATCATGAAAGTATCTCAGTCAAAAAACAGTTTACAAGGAATGATGATAAATATTTCTAAATTACAAAGGACACAACAGCAAACCAGTTCTAAGCTTGAGCGCTTGAGCTCTCCCATTCTCCAGAAAGGAAACGCAATCTGTAATACACAGAACTCCTTCCCAGGGTTAATATGATTTTTTTTGAGATGGAGTCTCCCTCTGTCGCCCAGGCTGGAATGCAGTGGTGCGATCTCGGCTCACTGTAAGCTCTGCCTCCTGGGTTCACGCCATCCTCCTGCCTCAGCCTCCCGAGTAGCTGGGCCTACAGGTGCCCGCCACCACGCCTAGCTAATTTTTTTTTTTTTTTTTTGTATTTTTAGTGGAGACGGGGTTTCACCATGTTAGCCAGGATGGTCTGGATCTCCTGACCTAGTGATCCGCCTGCCTCTGCCTCCCAAAGTGCTGGGATTACAGGTGCGAACCACCATGCCCGGCCGTTAATATGATTATTAATGAAATTTAGAGTTGAAAAGTAACATACCGGAACTATTAGATCACATTTGGTCATTAAGGAAGAAAAGATGTCTTCATACAAGTTTCTTTAAACAATCTGGATTAGGTTTACATTTCATTACACTTACTTGAAGGAAATCAGTTCAAAACAATAAAAAATTTCTATTTAACACAGACTCAGATTTCTCACACAGATTGTCTCTGTAATTTTAATATCATTCTTCTTAGAAAAAACTACATTCAGAAAACAATCTAGGAAAATAAATTAAGCATTAATTCCAATTAATTCATTAATTAATAATTCCATTAATTCAATTTCTGGCATTTTCGTTTCCTTTTACCAAGGAAGGGCTTCATTCACCAAGTCTTTTGTAACATTTGTACTGAAGAAAAAAGACTGTGAAGAAAAATTTCTGCTAGATCTTCAAATAAGAATAAAAGGCACACATGGCAAATAAAAGCAGGCAATGAAAAGAAATTTTACATTGCAAATATCTTCACTTTATCTACTTAGGTATACAATTTGACAGGTCATATATAAACTAGAGAAATGTAACAAAGTCCACTTTCCCGCCATTAGCAATAGTTCATGCTAGTCCAGTTTGGTTTAATTTCTTTACCTGTCCACTAAGAGGCTGGCTTAGCAAGGAAAACAAATGATTTGTTCAGTCATTAGAATTGGGTCTTGACCCTCTGTTTCACTGTAATCATGCCATTCTTCATTATAGTAAGAAAGGAGCTATTTTATCAGTGCATTTTAGATTTTATCAATGGACCACCAAAGCTGGCACTAATTTTTGTTCGAGGGAAATTAAAAATGGAAGTACCAGTTAGGCATTTTGCCTGTCAAGACCACTATTTTTATTTTTTAAGCTGTAATCAATTACAGAAAGTAATCTAAAAAAATTTTCTCAATTCACAAAAATCACTCATTTTTACCAGGATCTAATCTTCATTAAGATGGTTTTGGGTATTCAGGAACAAGCATACTATTTCACATTAGGAATGAAGTCATATCCTAAAGATATTTCTGCTTATTTCAAGGCTAACGCCAGGACTCAGAAACATTTCCATCAGTTCAATATAAAATTTACATATTTATACTTCTACATAAGACTCCACATTTTTCTCAATAGGTACTTTATAATCATCAGAATAAAGATCTGCCAGCGCATACATTGGCTGAATTTCCCTCCCCACCTAAAGAATCATCACCAAGGTTCTTCAGTTATAAAATTTAACAGGTCAAAGAGCTTAAAATTTTTACTCTTTCTGAGACAACAGTTAAATATAGTTCTAGTCACAGAGTGTCCTGAGCAGTGCCAGCCTGGCTCTCTAGGCACACAATCTTCTAAAATAACTGCATACTGCTGATGCAGGAATGAATCACAGAAGCAATTTCTCTGCACACATAAGAGGAGTCAAATTCACAGTTAGCTTCAAAAGCTGGATTGCTAATTTAAGCTAGTGTTAAGAGCTAGTCTTCTCAGAAGGCATGCCTTGCTATTTTATGCAAACAATTTTTCACTAGGCAGAAATTAACCTTGGAAGCCAGACACACCATACCATTCATACTCTTTATTTTTTGTAGTCATTCACCCACTGGCACTAGGATAGATTTTATTTTTGCTACTACCTCAAAATAGGCCTTTACTAGTACTACTCTGGTCTTGATTTCAGTGGACTCCTTCAGCTTTCTTTTTTTGGAGACGGAGTCTCGCTCTGTCGCCCAGACTGGAATGCTGTGGCGATCTCGGCTCACTGCAACTTCTGCCTCCTGGGTTCAAGCGATTCTCCTGCCTCAGCCTCCCAAGTAGCTGGGACTACAGGCACACACCGCCACGCCCGGCTAATTTTTTGTATTTTAGTAGAGATAGGGTTTTACCATGTTGCCCAGGCTAGTCTTGAACTCCTGAGCTCAGACAATCCACCCACCTCGACCTCCCAAAGTGCTAGGATTACAGGGGTGAGCCACCATGCCCAGCCGACTCCTTCAGTTTTTAGGCAATCTGAATTAGAATAGAAATTTAAGGAAAAACCACCAACACACGATGTAACTTTCTATAGAATAGTATTCCCAATAGAATAAAAAAAATGGTATTTTTAAAAAACCCAAAAATTGAATCACAAGGAATTAAATATAGTTTATATAATTAGGTTTGACTTTTTATTTTTCTCATATTTTCTTTCTACATGCCTGCTACTCTTGCCCTAGAAAGGTAGGGCAAGTATTAAGCAGACCAAGTCAGGAGTAAAGATACTTCACACAACTGCTATTAATTCCAGTACTGTGTGGTTCACATAACAGGGACCACTACTTTTCAGGGTTCTATAGCCACTATATAAAAAAAATCTCCTTTGAAGTACATTTACCACAGAAAAGGCATATTGGCACATCTATCTATTTTGCATTTCTTACAAAAGAAAATGGGTGACACTTAAGATTAAAACTTTCAGCCTTCCTTTATTTTAACATTCACTGAGTGCTGACTTCTCATTAGGACTTTACATGGACAGTTTTTTTTTTTTGTTTTTTTTTTTTTTTTTTGAGAAAACCGCACTCTGTCACCCAGGCTGGAGTGCAGTGGTATGATCACTGCTCACTGTAACCTCTGCCTCCTAGGGATTCTTGTGTCTCAGCCTTCGAAGTAGCTGGGAGTGCAACACTAAGCCCAGCTAATTTTTGTATTTTTTTTTTTTTTTTTTTAGTAGAGGCAGGATTTTGCCATGTTGGCCAGGCTGGTCTCGAACTCCTGGCCTCAAGTGATCTACCTGCATCGGCCTCCCAAAACGCTGGGATTACAGGCGTGAGCCACTGTGCCCGGCCAATGAATAGTATCTTAGCACTCACAACCAACCCTGGAGGATTGGTACATATTATCTGTGTCATAAGGAATCAGAGGTGCAGAAAGACTGACAGCTAGCAAGCTGTGAAGCAGGACTGGAACTAAGACAGGATGAACGCTACACTTGTTATGTATCAACAAGGAGGATGGGGTAGGGATATAAAATGGAACTAGAAACTAAGGTCAGAAAACATATATGTGTATATATACACATACACACAAACCACAAAGCTAGGTCATAGCTGCCAGAAGAGGGCTGCAAAACTAAGCACGGCTCCAAAAGAGTAGAGAGAAATGAGTATTATCACACTTTTCCATCCCATTGGCAACTCCATCAATGGGGGTAGAGAACAAAGATGAATGAATTTCACTAACAAATTCATGTTTTGTGGGTAAGTACAAATATTCAAAGAAAAAAATGGGCTAGGAGTGGTGGCTCACTCTTGCAATCCCTGCACTTTGGGAGGCCAAGGCAGGAGGATCACTTGAGCCCGAGAGTTCGAGACCAGCCTGGGCAACATGGTGAGACCCCCATACAAAAAAATACAAAAATTATCCCGGTGTCGTGACACATGCCTGTGGTCCCAGCTACTTGAGAGGCTGAAGTGGGAGGGTCCCTTGTGCCCCAGAAGTCTAGGTTGCAGTGAGCGGTGATTGCCCCACTGCACTCCAGCCTGACTGACACACCAAGACTGCGTCCCCCCAAAAAAAAAAAGGCTAGTAAGATACAAGAGATAATCTTAAATATACCTGTGAAGTCCTAGGAACTGTTAGTCTGATTTATTTAGGAGCCGAAGTAAAAATAATCTCTCTTGACAAATACAGAAAGCTTCCTCAAGTGATCGTTGACACTCCGGTGTGATTATTTCAAAGTACAGCAGTGGTACAATATTCTTCTCTAGAAGTTCATCTTAAAATTATTAGAAAGTCAATAGGGGCTGTGCACGAGGCTCGCGCCTGTAATCCCAGCACTCTGGAAGGCTGAGGGATCACTCGAGGCCAGGAGTTCTAGACCAGCCTGGCCAGCATGGCAAAACCCCATCTCCACTAAAAACACAAAAATTAGCAGTGCAAGGCTGCGTGCACCTGTAATCCCAGTTACTCGGGAGGCTGAGGCAGAAGGATCCCTTGAACCCAGGAGGTGGAGGTTGCAGTGAATAGAGATGGCACCACTGCGCTCCAGTCTGGGCGACAGACTGAGCCTCTGTCTCAAAACAAAAATAAAACAAAAAAAGAAAGTCAACGGGAAAAACTGATTCAACTAACACTTTGCCCATAACTTCAAGTCTGTATTCTGATGCTCATAGTCAGGTTAACTGACTCAGCTCATTTCAAACCCGTACATTTCACTTCGCATTAGAGCTGGAGAGAGATGTTTAAGGCATAAATTTTAAGACTCATGAAATTACAGGTTATCACAATAAAAACGAATGTCAACTGAAGCCACAAGTAAGCAGTTTGTTTCAGAAAGAGAAAAATACCACTTCCTTGGCACTTCTATTTACAAAAATAAATCCTCCTGTGTTAACAAATAGTTACTTAATACACAAAGGCCCCGGCCAACATTACACCCGTTAAAAATATTATTGTAACTTAACACCAACTATTAGTGCTCCTTTTCTAAGTAAATTTCATGATTTTAAGAGTACCCTAAAATCAGAATAACAAAATCTTTCCTTCTCCAGTGCACTTCTGCCACATCATGACTTCTAAACACTACGGTTAAGAAAACTTTATAGATTACTGCTTAAAATAACATCGTTACTTCTTCATGGACTTCAAGTGAGAATTTTTAACATAAAAATACATGAAAATTATTTAGTCCACCTTGTAAAGGATGAATGTGGACAACTCTAGACTTTAAAGATGGAGAGATCGAAATAAATCCAGGGGTTAAGAAAACAATGGGTACACAATTTACAAAGTGAAGATCACACACTCACGATGTACAAGAACGAATTGATCACCAGCATGTTTTATTATTCTTTGGAAAAAAACTTCATATATATTAAAAACAAAAATAACTTTCTGCAAAGTGCTATCGTGCATGAAAACACACATCCCACTTATCATTTCCAGCAAACACTGTTCCCAAACTTAAGACCAGCTCTCATTTCTGAAAATCAACACTTTACTTCCAAAAGCCACTCAACACAAAGACCAGTCACCATCTGTTTCCACCAAAGTCAACCTCTATTTTAAAAATCACAGTTGGCCATCACGCCTACCTCTCCGCAAACAAACACTTGACACATTCAAGCATCAGTGATTTTTTTTTTTTTTGCTCTGTCGCCCAGGCCAGAGTGCAGTGGCGCGATCTCGGCTCACTGCAATCAGCCTCCACCTCCTGGGCTCAAGCGATCCTCCCGCCTCAGCCTCCCAAATAGCTGGGATTACAAGCACCCACCGTCACGCCCTGCTAATTAAAAAAAATTTTTTTTTTTTTGTAGAGACGGGGCCTCACTATGTTGCCCAGGCTGGTCTCTAACTCCTGGGCTCAAGCAGTCCTCCCGCTTCAGCCTCCCGAGTAGCTGTGGTCACAGGTGTGAGCCACCACGCCCGGCTTGAGTTAGTGATTTCTGAGGTGCCCCGTTCACCTGACAAAAATTCTGCATTTATTAACAAGTTCATTAACATGCACGACATTCTGGTTAATTTTAGGTGCATTTTCAGAAACTGGTCTGAAAATGGTCCTTTTCGGACGCCGCTCTCGCTAGTCCACTCGGGAAATGCTAGAGTGGCAGGAACTCCCCAGTGGAGCGCAGGCGACCCGGACCAACCTCCGGCTTCGCTCAGGGGGCTACGTTTCCCCGCCTGTCCGCACCCGAGCTCCCCCACGTCCGCGATCTGGGCGGCCGGCCGGGGGCGTGAGGCGGAGGCAGAGGGGGCAGGCGAGGGCAGCCCAACGCCCCGGGCCCTGAACCGCTGGGCCGGCCGCCTGGGTGGACGCCGGAGCCGGACCCACAGCCCCGCAGGCCCCCGGTGGGCCGCGCCGGGCCAGGGGCGGACGGGACCGGGGCGGGCAGGAAAGCGGCGGCCCGTCCCAGCCCCGCGCTCCCGCACTCGCCCCCGCGGCGCCCTCACCTTCTCGCACAGCGTCCGCACTTGGTTCTCGTTCAGCTGCTTACACTCGTTCAGCTGCTCGACCCACTGGTCCAGCTCCTTGGTGAACGCCTTGTCTTCCATGGCGGCCCGATCCCGATGCGGATTCCGAGCCCCGGCCCGGCCGCCGCCCTCCCCCCTCCCCACCCGCCCCCGGCCCCGGCCCGGGCGCCGCTCCCCTCTCCCTCCGCCGCCGTCGCCAGATCCCACAGGGGGAGGACTGAGCCGGGGAGGGCGGCCGCGGGCCCCGCGCCCCGCCCAAGCCCAGCAGGCGGCTCCGAGAGCGCGGCCTGGAGGAGACCCCCGCCCGCCCTTCCCCGCCCGGCCGCGCGCCGCGGGAGTCGGTGAACGACGCCGGGAGGGGCCGGGGAGCGCGGCGCGGGTCCTCGGCCTAGCTCTCGCCGGACGAAGGCCGCGCGCTGCCTCTTCAGGCCCGCCTCACGCCTACCTGCCTCTCCCGACTTATCTTTCCCCTTCTCTCGCTCTTTCTCTCCCCTCCCTCCGGGTTTTCGTCATCGCTCGGGCATTTCCGCCGGGAAAAGGCGAGCAGGCGGCGGCGCCGCCGGGACACGGCGCGCTAGGAGCAGAACAGCGCCCTCGCGTGGCTTGGCGGAGAAACGGTCCGAGGAGGCCAGGGTCACTCCTTTCCCAACCCTGCCCCAGACCAAGCTCTGCTGGTTCTCCCTTTAGATACATCCTGATCTCTGGGAACTTTGTCCTCACTTTAGCTTCCTGCAGTGCTTTGCAGCGTTCTGGACAGGGAGTTGGAAAACTTGGGCTTCCCTTAACATTGTCTCCCCAGAGTCTAGCACTCAATAGCAGGCATTCAATATTGATGGAGTAAATTCATTATTTCCAGCCTCACCTGTAGCCCCTAACATCTCGAATCCTCCCTTTCAACATTAGAAAAGTGAAATGATTGTTTTGTAGGATAATCTGTAGCCCTTCCAGCTCCAGCTCTCTTGGCTGTATTTTCTGCAATGTGTACTGAGTTGTAATGATTTGTTAATTCAACAAATATTTATTGAGAGACAGAACAGGGACCCCTCTTAAGGGCCTTCTAGGCACCCCCCTCCCCAAGCATGGAAATAAAGGAAAATCTTGAGTTCCCCCAAGGGACATTCCAGGCACCTAACTTCCTCAATAAGTCAATGAGCAACCTGATAAGCAGGAAGGTAATAATAGCTTAAGACAGTAGCCAAGGACGTTAGATTCACAAAATGTTTGCTTCCCTATAGAAACTAAAGACAACATATGTCCCTGAGTTGCTTTTCAGAAACCTGGACCTCACCAAATGGAAAATGGTGTCCACTGGCATGGAGATCTCAAACTACCTATCTTTGTTCTAAATTTCTTCCTGAGGAGCCTGGAAGAATTCACAAAGCTTTGCCTCCTCAACCAATTGCAAATCAGAAAATCTTTGAATCCACCTATGACCTGTGGGTCCCTGCTTCAGATATCCTGGCTTTTTAGATCAAACCCACGTATAGCCTCCATGTATTGACTTATGACTTTGCCTGTAACCTCTGCCTCCCTGCTTTTAAAACTCCTTACCTGGGCTGGGCACAGTGGCTCATGCCTGTAATTCCGGCACTTTGGGAGGCCAAGGCCAGGAGTTCGAGACCAGCCTGCCAACATGGTGAAACCCCTTCTCTACTAAAAATACAAAAACTAGCTGGGCATGGTGGTGGGCGCCTGTAATCCCAGCTACTTGGGAGGCTGAGGCAGATGAATCACTTGAAATCGGGAGGTGGAGGTTGCAGTGAGCTGAAATCTCGCCATTGCACTCCAGCGTGGGTGACAAGAGTGAAACTCTGTTTCAAAAAAAAAAAAAAAGCACACAAAAAACCCCTTACCTGTAAACCAGCAGGTAGCTGGGGTTTTAAGCATGAGCTGCCTGATTCTTCTTGCTTGGTGCGATGCAATAAATGCCTCACTTTCACTACAAACCCCAATGTCAGTGTTTGGCTTTGCCGTGCTTGAGGGAGGACCTAAATTCAGTTAGGTAACATGAGCAGCTGCTAGCTGCCAGATACCTTGAATAGCATGTGCTAAAATGATCATACTGTGTCTATTAAAGGTACATACTACTGCGGCTGAACCCAAGTGGAAGGTAACATCCTGTATCAGAAGGCAAGGGTTCTTGTGTTTGCTAACCCCCTACCTATGTCCTTGGGCAATCATCAAACCTCCGTAAGCCTCAAATTCTTCATCTGTTAAAATCAATAAAAGGCCTACCTTTGTGAAGATTAAGTTTTAAAAGTGCCTGCCCAATAGTACGGTATGGGAGCGATATGTTAGTTGCCTTATCCCTCCTAGGGAACAATTACAGAAATCTTTAGAAAAGCGGTATTTGAACTGAACTGAATTTTCAACCTTCTCCCAAGGCAAAACCTTGAAGTTGCCTGGAGAAGAGGAAAGGTCTAAGGAATTTTTTTGTGTGTGTGCCAGAAGACAAATGAGTGAAAGACCATTCATTGTCTGTTTGGAAAGCTATAAATTCTCCTAGCAACAGAAATAGATCATATTGTTGGAAATAAGGCTGGAAGAGCTCCTGCTCTCAACAACTTGTAAATAGCAGGAAACCAGTTGAACAAAACACAAAAGGTGATGAAACAATACTGGTGAGATATCATTGCAATAGATATTACATTCTCTGAGGAGGTTAGTCAATAAGGCTTTAAAGGAGGCTGGGCCAGGTGCAGTGGCTCATACCTGTAATCCCAGCCCTTGGGAGGCTGAGGTGGGAGGAAGGATCACTTGAGCTCAGGAGTTCGAGACCAGCCTGGGCAATACGGTGAAACCCTGTCTCTACAAAAAATTAGCTGGGCATGGTGGCGCATGCCTGTAGTCCCACCTACTCAGGAGGCTGAGGTGGGAGGATCATTTGAGCCCAGGAGGCAGAAGTTGCAGTGAGCCAAGATTGCACCACCATACTCCAGCCTGGGCAACAAGTGAGATCCTGTCTCAATACATACATACATACATACATACATACATACATACATACATACATAGATACATAAAAAAGGAAGCTGATTTTTGGCTAATCTTGGAAAGCTCGGAACAAAAGTGAGAATGAGAATATGTTCAGGGTTCCTAGAGAAGATGGACTGAAAACAAAATATACCCTGAGGGCAAGTGGGAACTGTGGATGGTAGTTAGGGAGGGAGGTCCTGGAAATAGAAGCAAATGTGTTTGAAATGAATGTGAGAGAATGTTCTTAGAGGTGAGTAGGTGTTTGTGAAAATAGTACTTCTAAGAAGTTTAGTCAAGTAGTGATGTAGAACAAAGAATACTTTCTTTGAGTGGTTCCTATATACTAATGTTTTTACATGCAGCTTCTCATTTAATGCTCCAGTAACCTCATGAGGCTGGTGTTATTATACTTTCCATATTACAGATGAAAAAAAGACAGGTAGAGGTTTAAATACATGTTCAAGTCACACAGATAGTACCAGTGGAGTACAGATTAACACTCACATATGAGTTCTACTCCATGCTTTATGTTCTATGGTCCCTGCAGTGTGGATGGGAACATGGAAAGCCCAAGAATGTTAGATTGGCCAAGGGGCTTGGTGACTACAATATCAGTTTTTGCTATTTTGGTTGTGATGGTCTCTTAATTATAAATAAGAACAATAATTCTTTTTTTTTTTTTTTTTTGAGATAGGGTCTCACTCTGTCACTCAGGCTGGAGCGCAGTGGTATGATCTTGGCTGACTACAACCTCCACCTCCCAGGCTCAAGTGATTCTCCTGCCTCAGCCTCCCAAGTAGCTGGGATTACAGGTGCATGCCACTACCACCCGGCTAATTTTTGTATTTTTAGTAAAGACGGAGTTTCACCATGTAGGTCAGTCTGGAAGAACAATAATTCTTAAACTTATTTCTTTTTTGCTTTTTGCTTCTGTCAGATGTGTGTGTTTGTGTGTGTGTCTGTGTGTGTGTGTTCTCCTTCAGAACATAACCATCAACCTCCAGTCCTTGCTAAATTACTTGTCATGCCAAACTGCATTTAATCTTAGGTTTATAGGCCAGATCTAATTTTCTTTCTTGACCTAGAAGTTTTCTTATTTTTATTCTGTTTACCTCTCTCCTTTTGGTCAAATAATTAAAAAAAAATCTTCCACAGATTATTTGCCTTAAAAGTACATGTGAGATTTTCTTCCTACTCAATTGACTAGGCTCTTTTAAAATATATAAACATTGATATTTTTCCTAATGTATTATATACCATTTAAAATATGAAATATGAATCATTTATATCTTGTAATGTATCCAGATAATTATATGCTACAATTATACATTGTATGGGTCTAAAAATGATTCTCCTATATCACTGTAATCCTCGAATGATTAAAGAAATATTTTCATTTCCAGTTCAAATACCTTGTGATACTTAGAATGTGAATATGATATTATCAGAATTGTCACAGGGAATTCTGCATAAGAATATCTATTGATAATGATTACAAAAATTAAAATTAATATAGAAAAAATCAAATTGGAAATGCTTTCTTTGCATTTAAAAACAACAAATCACGATCAATAAAAAGATCATAGTTCTCATCCTCTCTTCTCACCCTTCTGCCCAAAAACGTAGTTCTAAAAAACCTTTTCAAATTTATCAAACACGAGATGGAATTATTGAAAGGCAAAGGAATCAGAGCAGATGCTATGTTGAACATTTTGTCCTTTGTTGACCTCAGTAAAAGGGTTGGTTCAAATTTCTTACTACAACACTACAAAAGTGGATTCCTTTATATCTTTAAACATTTTTATACTCAGATATTCTATGTTATGTATCTGACAATTTTTAAGTGACGGAAGACGTTTTTCTTGTTTCCACTGACTCTTACTCATAGTGGTTTGCCTTCTAGTATATATGAGTTGGCAGCTTGAACAGATTTTGTGGGAGTCCTGTGGGCCTACCTTGGGAAGGTTTTCCTCTAGAAAGTTTGCATCTCTCTCTCTGGTAGTCAAGACATATTCTTAATCTAGTACCACTTCAGTCACAGTTTTGGCTCACAATGAGAGTGTCAGATCCCCTATCTTACTGAAGTTTCAAGGCTCAGTGTCCCTACAGCAATGTTGCTTTAGGAATCCAATCTCAGAGCAATCTCACACCTTCTGGCAGCCAGATTGTTTAAGCAGGCTCTCTGTTGATTTAGCTCCCTCCTACTCAGGCCATGTTTTGTCTCCTGACCTTATTTTCCAGTGATTCTGTCCCACGCTTCCAGTTTCTTCTCAAATCTTCAGATGGCTTAAGCTCCAGATCCTTTCCATTTCAGTTCCAGTGTCTGCCTGGTCTGGGCTAAATTCATGGTTTTTTGTTGTTGTTGTTGTTCGTTTTTTTTTTTTTTTTTTGTCTAATCTGTGGAGAGCTATCCTACCCTTGTGAGACCAATGAAACCTCAGAAAATGTGTCCCATCCCAGGTATAGTTTTGAAGCAGGCAGCTCCCTCAGGGCTCCTGAACATTCATAAAACTGGAAGTGAGACTC
The DNA here is from genome assembly GCF_028885655.2 of Pongo abelii. NCBI lineage: Eukaryota > Metazoa > Chordata > Mammalia > Primates > Hominidae > Pongo > Pongo abelii. The sequence goes on from NC_071992.2 coordinate 32,668,804, forward strand.
CTATGTTGGAGATAATAAAAAATTCAGCCGAGCATGGTGGCTCACGCCTGTAATTCCAGCACTTTGGGAGACTGAGGCAGGTGGATCACCTGAGGTCAGGAGTTCGAGAGCAGCCTGGCCAACATGGTGAAACCTTATCTCTACTGCAAATACAAAAAAATTAGCTGGGCATGGTGGCACACGCCTGTAATCCCAGCTACTCAGGAGGCTGAGGCAAGGGAATCACTTGAGCCCGGGAGGCAGAGGTTGCAGTGAGCTGAGATCACGCTGCTGTACTTTAGCTTGGGTGACAGAGCAAGACTCCACCTAAAAAAAATGTAAATAAATAATAAATAATAAAAATTTGATTTGTGCATTCATGTTGATACTTTTTCTTCTACATAATATAATTTTTCATAATCTCCCACTATGGGCTATTTAAAAAAATTTTTTTAGGGGTCAATTATTTTTCTATTTTCTTTTCTTTCTTTCTTTCTTTTTGTTTTCTTTGAGATGGAGTTTTGTTCTTTTTGCCCAGGCTGGAGTGCAATGGCATGATCTCGGCTCACTGCAACCTCCATCTCCCGGGTTCAAGCGATTCTCCTACCTCAGCCTCCCAAGTAGCTGGTATTATCAGCATGTGCCACCACACCAGGCTAATTTTTTGTATTTTTAGTAGAGATGGGGTTTCACCATGTTGGTCAGCTCGCCTCGAACTCCTGACCTCAGGTGATCCACCCACCTTGGCCTCCCAAAGTGCTGGGATTACAGGCGTGAGCCACTGCACCTGGCCTATTTCTTTATTTTTAAAAATTTCAACTTTTCTTTTAGATTCCAGGGTAGGGTACACATGCAGGGTTGTTACATAGTATATTATGTGATGCTGAGGTTTGGGATATGATTGAACCTGTCACCTAGGAAGTGAGCATGATACCCAACAGTTTTTCAACCATTTCCCTCCTTTTTCCTTCCCCCATCTAGGAGCCCCCGGTGTCTATTATTGCCATCTTTATGTCCATGAGTACCCAGTGTTTAGCTCCTATGTATAAGTGAGAACATGCAATATTTGGTTTTCTGTCCCTGTGTTAATTTGCTTAGGATAATGGCCTCCAGCTGCATCCATGTTGCTACAAAGGACATGATTTCATTCTTTTCTATGGCTGATGTAGTAATCCATGGTGTATATATACCACATTTTCTTTATCCAATCCACTGTTAATGTGCACCTAGGTTGATTCCATGTCTTAACTATTGTGAATAGTGCTGCAGTGAACATACAAGTACATGTGTCTTTTTGGTAGAACAATTCATTTTCTTTGGGATATATACCCAGTAATGGGATTGCTGGGATGAATGGTAGTTGTTTTAGGTTCTTTGAGAATCTCCAAACATCTACAGTGATGGGACTAATTTACATTCCCACAAACAGTGTATAAGTGCTCCCTTTCCTCTGCAGCCTTGCCAGCGTCCGTTGTTTTTTGACATTTTAATAACCGCCATTCTGACTGGTATGAGATGGTGTATTAGTCCGTTTTCACACTGCTGATAAAGACATACCCAAGACTGGGCAATTTACAAAAGAAAGAGGTTTATTGGACTTACAGTTCCACATGGCTGGGGAGGCCTCACAATCATGGCAGAAGGCTGGGAGGAGTAAATCACATCTTACATGGATGGAAGCAGGCAAAAAGAGAGAGAGCTTGTGCAGGAAAACTCTTTTTAAAACCACCAGATCTTGTGAGACTTATTCGCTATCACGAGAACAGCATGGGCAAGACCTGCCCCCATGATTCAATTACCTCCCACCAGGTCCCTCCCACAACACGTGGGAATTCAAGATGAGACTTGGGTGGGGACACAGCCAAACCATATCAGATGGTATCTTATTGTGGTTCTGATTTGCATTTCTCTGATGATTAGTGATGAGGAGCATTTTTTCATTTTTTCACGTTTGTTGGCTTCTTGTATGTCCCCTTTTTAGAAGTGTCTGTCCATGTTCTGTCCTTTGCCCACTTTGTTGTTGTTGATTTTATTTTTATTTATTTATTTTTACTTGAGACAGGGTCTCACTCTGTCACCCAGGCTTGAGTGCAGTGGTGCAATCTCAGCTCACTGCAACCTCTGACTTCTGGGCTCAAGTGATCCTCCCACCTCAACCTCCTGAGTAGCTGGGTCTATAGGCATGTGACACCATGACCAGCTAATTTTTAATTTTTTTATAGAGACAGGGTCTCCCTACATTGTCCTGGCTGGTCTCAAACTCCTGGCCTCAAGCAATCCTCCCTCCTCAGCCTCCCAAAGTGCTGGGATTACAAGCATGAGCCATGGGCTGGGTGCAGTGGTTCACGCCTGTAATCCCAGCACTTTGGGAGGCCAAGGCAGGTGGAGCACCTAAGGTCAGGAGTTTGAGACCAGCCTGGCCAACATGGTAAAATCCTGTCTCTACTAAAAATGCAAAAATTAGCTGGGTGTGGTGGTGGGTGCCTGTAATCCCCACTACTTGGGAAGCTGAGGCAGGAGAATCGCTTGAGTCTGGGGGGCAGAGGTTGTAGTGAGCTGAGATCACACCACTGCACTCCAGCCTGGGTGATGGAGTGAGACTCTGACTCAAAAAAATAACAACAATAATAATAAACAAGCATGAGCCACCATGCCTGGACTTTTACCCACTTTTTAATGGGGTTGTTTTTTGCTTGCTGACTAAGTTCCTTACAAATTCTGGATGTCAGACCTTTGTCAGATGCATAGTTTCTCATTCTGTAAGTTGTCTATTTACTCTGTTGACAGTTTTTTTTTTGTTTTTTGCTATGCAGATGCCTTTAATTAGGTTCCACTTATCAGTTTTTATTTTTATTGCAATTGCTTTTGAGGACTTAATCATAACTTTTTTCCTGAGGCCAATGTCCACAGTGGTGTTTCCTATGTTTTCTTCCAGTATTCTTATAGTTTGAAATTTTACATTTAAATTTTTAATCTATCTTGAGTTAATTTTTGTATATAGTGAAAGCTGGGGGTCCAGTTTAATTTTTCTGCATATGGCTAGCCAGTTATCCAAGCAAGATTTACTGAGTAGGGAGTCCTCTCCCTATTGCTTATTTTTGTTCAGTTTGTTGAAAAATCAGATGGCTGTAGGTATGCAGTTTTATTTATGGGTTCTCTATTCTGTTCCATTGGTCTATGTGTCTGTTTTTGTATCAGTACCATGCTGTTTTGGTTACTGTAGCCTTATAGTATAGTTTGAAGTTGTGTAGTGTAATGCATCCAGCTTTATTCTTTTTGCTTAGGATTGCTTTGGCTATTTAGGTTCTTTTTTCATTCATATGAATTTTAGATAGTTTTTTCTAATTCTGTGAAAAATGACATTGGTGATTTGATAGGAGTAGTGTTAAATCTATAGATTGATTTGGGCAGTATGGCTATTTTAATGATATTGATTCTTCCAATCCATGAGCATGGAATATTTTTCCATTTGTGTCATCTGTGATTTTCTTTCACTAGTGTTTTGTAGTTCTCCTTATAGAGATCTTTCACCTCCTTGGTTATCTGTATTCCTAGGTATTTTACTTTTTTGGTGGCTATTGTAAATGGGATTGTGTTCTTGATTTGGTTCTCAGCTGGAATGTTATGGGTGTATAGAAATGGCACTGATTTTTGTACACTGATTTTGTGTCCTGAAACTTTACTGAAGTCGTTTATCAGTTCCAGGAGCCACTACAGGCCTTCAAAAAGCTGAGGCCATGGTTTTCTAAAGACTGACACACAGCTCAGGTGCTGATTTCTCAGTTACAGTGAAGGCTCCTGTTTCTCCCCTGAAGTCTGGGAAACTTTTAAAAATAACCCCCAGAGAAGAAGCTTTAGTCACTTCAATCCTGATAGCCACTTTATTGCCCCATCATAATAACTTTTGGGAAATGCTTTAATCTATTTTATTTAATCAGTTACTATTCTCTCACTTGCCCCCCCACTTTCTTGGCGCCATCCCTTAATTCATGATTTACTTCCATACGAAACACTTCTCTTTCTCTTCCTCTTCTATATATATATAAACCTATCCAATTTTTTTTTTTTTAAACAGGGTCTCGAGGCCAGGCGTGATGGCTCACGCCCGTAATCCCAGCACTTTGGGAGGCCGAGGTGGGTGGATCACGAGGTCAGGAGATTGAGAGCATCCTGGTCAACATGGTGAAACCCCGTCTCTACTAAAAATACAAAAATTAGCTGGGCATGGTGGCGGGCGCCTGTAGTCCCAGCTACTCGGGAGGCTGAGGCATGAGAATCGCTTGAACCCAGGACATGGAAGTTGCAGTGAGCCGAGGTTGCGCCACTGCACTCCAGCCTGGCAACAGAGCGAGACTCCATCTCAAAAACAAAAACAGAAACAAAAAACAAACAAACAAAAAAACCAAGAAGACAGGGTCTCAATCTGTCACCCAGGCTGGGGAGCAGCAGCATGATCAGAGCTCACTATACTCCCAAATTCCCAGGCTCAAACGATCCTCCCCCCTTAGCCTCCAGAGTAGCTGGGACTACAGATATGCATCACCATGCCGGGTTTTTAATTTATTGTAGAGCTGGGGTCTATCTTGCCCAGGCTGATCTTGAACTCCTTGGCTCAAGTAATCCTCCCACCTCAGCCTCCCGAAGTGATGGGATTACAGATGTAAGCCACTATGCAGGGATATCTTTCCCAATCTTCAAGGACAAGTGTCAGGACTATTTTTTTTTTTTTTTCCATGAAGCCCTTTCTCTTGCTCTTATACCAGGAGGAACTCATCTCTGCACACTTTAAAATTTCATACCTTTGGATCAGTCCCTTTTTTCTACCCCATACTTTCTATCTCATGTTAGTTATTTGCATGCATTTCTCCTCTTTCCTATTAGACTATAAATCTCTTGACCACAAGATCCATATGTATATTAGATTTGTAATATCAAAACATCTATAGAGAGTAAGTGCTCAGTAAATATTTAAGTAAATTTGAGCAAAGTAGCAGGGGCCATAAGAATAAATGGTAACTAGCCAGGCGCAGTGGCTCACGCCTATAATCCCAGCACTTTGGGAGGCCGAGGCGGGTGGATCACCTGAAGTCAGGAGTTTGAGACCAGCCTGGCCAACGTTGTGAAATCCCATCTCTACTAAACATACAAAAAATTAGCTGGGCATAGTGGCAGGCACCAGTAATCCCAGCTACTTGGGAGGCTGAGGCAGGAGAATCTCTTGAACCCGGCAGGTGGAGGTTGCGGTGAGCCAAGATCACGCCATTGCACTCCAGCCTGGGCAACAAGAGCGAAACTCTGTCTCAAGAAAAAAAAAGTTTAGACATTCAGGTGAGTGTGTTATTGAGGCTTTCTCTTTGGGTTCATTGAGCTTCTTGGAACTGTGGGTTTATAGTTTTGATTGTTTGGAAACTTTCATCTATTATTTCTTCAAAACCTTTTTTTCTGTTCCTGCCTCACTCCCCTGTTGACCTTAAACTGGTTCGTATTGTTTCACAGGGCACTGATTCTCTAGTGTTTTGTTTTTCTTTCCCCATTCTTTTTTGTCTCTGTGCTTCATTTTGAATAGTTTCTATGGTTATGTTCTTGAGTTTACTGATTTGTCTTCCTCATTGTCTAATCTTCTCTTTATCCCATACAGTGTATTTTTCATTTCAGATAAGAGTTCCATTTGTGTACTTTTTATATCTTCTATTTGTCTCCCATTTTATTTGCCTCTATATTCTTTTTTTTTTTTTATTGAGACGGAGTTTCGCTCTTGTTGCCCAGGCTGGAGTGCAGTGGTGTGATCTCGGCTCACTGCAATTTCCACCTCCTAGGTTCAAGCCATTCTCCTGCCTCAGCCTCCCGAGTAGCTGGGATTACAGGCGCCCGCCCCCACTCCCGGCTGATTTTTGTAGTTTTAGTAGAGATGGAGTTTTGTCATGTTGCTCAGATTGGTCTCGAACTCCTGACCTCAGGTGATCCGCCTGCTTCAGCCTCCCAAAGTGCTGGGATTACAGGTGTGAGCCACCACGCCTGGCCCATATTTATGCTTATTATTTAAGAAACACAAAAGAAAAAACCCCTGAAATTAGAAGGAATCCAGTTTATCCAAATAATTCTTCTTTAACAACATTTACAAACAGGTTTTTTTTTTTGCTTATAAAATTTGCTCAATTTTAATTTGTTCTAATATTTAGAATCAAAACACACATTTGAAGGAAAAATATTCCATCTTTTAATATTCTGTCAAGTACAGATTTTTAAAAAATGTAACTGAATATTTAGGTAAGTCTTTAAGAGAAATTAAAACCCATGAAATAAAAATATCACAAAGACAATGTCAACAGAATCTGAAAGTTGCTTAAAGAGTCCTTAACCAGAATATTTAACTTTTGGTTTACATATTAGTAGTAGTATTAACAACAAATGCTGTAACATCTTGGCATAACCAAACATAAACCAAATGACTGAGGGAAACATAAATCAAATGGCTGTTACTCATTTTTGGCTGTTATTCAGTTTTGAATACCAGTTAATATTACTGCTTTCAAAGTTGTTTAGGAGTTCTGATTTTGACAGACTATTTTCAAATAAAACTGCATGGACGAAATATAAATGTTTTTAAAATATTGTTTTAACTCTATCATCTTTTCAAATCTCGTATTTCTTTCGGTTACAGTTCTTTGCTTGACCTTCCCTTTTTAAAGATCTGTATGTTAAAGAAGCAGCTTAGGTATTCTGAATTCCATCCCAGTTGGTTTAAGTGAGTATAAAGAGGCTTATCCTGGGGATTCTCACTGTCTTTCTAAATTGAAAAATTAGTTACTCTACATTAAACAACGTAGAATTATAGTCTTTTCAAAGGCCTGTGCCAGATAATACAAAAAGTTTGCTTACATAAAAAGTTTGCAAAAACACTGAAGCTTTGCTAGTTATTTGTTGCGATTCAGCCAAACCAATTCTCTTGTCACATTTTAGGGCTAACCCTTGAGAAAGGTCTATCCAGTTGTGAGGGCTTTGTCTGACTAGGATCTTACACAAAACGGGAATAGCTGTTGAGCAAGAAAGGTAATACATGAAAAGAGACCGCTCAAGACTGCAGTTACATACTATCCTGTTGCCCTACGATGATTATTACTAAGAGAGTTTTTACTTTTGCAGAAGGTTAAAAAGAAAAGTCAATGACAAGAGCATGAAAAACTATATTTGTGCTACATTGTTTAAATTACTGTAATAAAGACTAACTGCATAAGCATAAACATTATTCTCTATTATTTGTTAGAAAATCATTAAAATAACTATTCAAATTGTGAAATCCAAAAACAAAATAACCTTCTGGAAATGGCTCTTGTAGAAAAAGGCACTGAAAGTGCTTCATTGCCAATATAATCAACTACAATTGCTTCCAACATAAAAATTTAAAAAATCTCTACTCAAGGAAACACTGAGAGTATGCAAACCAATTTTTCTTTTTAAAAATATTTTACAAGTAGAAACTATAAAATATTGAAATTGAAGAAATTTGCCATATCTGGCATAGAATTGTAAATTATATAATAAAGTGTCAAGAATTATAAAATTCTTGGTTTGATGACTAATGAAAAAAAATCCTGCTTTCAGCTCAAATGGCACAATGCCATCAACAATGTATTGAAACATATCAGAAGCAAGAATCTAGTTTTAAAGATTTTACCACTATTGCTTAACCTTGATCATATTACCCTCCCCTTATAATTGCATGGAAATAATTCTGGTATATCAGATGTTAGAAATTGATGTCCTATGTGATATGTGTTAGATTATTTGTATATTTTACAAAGGACCATATGATTTATATTTCCTACCACATTTACACACATTAAAAATCACTAAATGTTAAAAAATATATAAGTAAAAAATATTTGCAAAAACTTGTTATGTCTTATTTCAATAGACAGAAGACTATTTTCGGTGTCCTGGATGAAAGGATTCTTGGTGCCATGGAGCTGGAAGGAAAAACACCACAAAGATTTAAATAAACAATTTAGACTAACGGTATATGATACTATAGTGGAAAGAACCTGAGTTTAAATTACAGCTAAAGAGACCAAAGTGCTTATTTGCCCTTAAGTAGCCATAGGGTCATCGGATCCTATGAAAGTTAATTTAAGGCTCTCTGAGGAGTGGTTTCCTCATCTGTAAAAGAACAGCACCTCTGCATCTCTCTAAGGTATCCTGTGAAATTAAATGTAATAAAGGACATAATGTGACTGGGACACAGGGCTCACTCAAGCACTGTCTTTTAGTTCCATTTTCTGGTGTTGAATACAAGCACCACAAACAATATAGTGACAAATGGGTCCAAGAGATTTTCACATTTTTAAGAATGCAGTTCCTGTAAGTGTGAGAGGTGATTTCTGTGGATTATTTACACTCGTGATAACTCAAAGACGTGCTTATAACATTGCAATTGCCTCCTTACTTTTTTTTAGAGTGACTTTTAGATATAAGTAAATGATTATTTCTTTTTCTTTTATTTTAATTGGACTAATATAACCAAGGAGGTAACAATACAGATTATTTGAGAGTCATAGCTGGACTTGATTCCAGAGCTATCTTTTTTAATATCACAAATAGCTTAACTATTAAGAACAAAAGAAAGCCCAAACTATGAGAACCCTTCTGAAACAATCAAGATTTCCTATCTAAGAAATTAAAGTGTCCACTTTAATTCATAGGTTTGTCCCATCTACTATGCTTGGTGTTTATCATTATAGCATCAGCAATGATATCAAATTAATAAAAAAGGAAAAAGCAGAGTCATAGACTTTGTTCCTGCTTTCTTTTTCCCCTCTTTTATTTTTTTTTTTGAGATGGAGTTTCACCCTGTCGCCCAGTATGGAGTGCAGTGGTGTGATCTCGGCTCACTGCAACCTCCGCCTCCCAGATACAAGCCATTCTGCTGCCTCGGCCTCCCACGTAGCTGGGATTAAAGGCATGTGCCACCACACCTGGCTAATTTTGTATTTTTAGTAGAGACAGGGTTGCGCCATGTTGTCCAGGCTGGTCTCAAACTCCTGACCTCAAGTGATCTGCCTGCCTTGGCCTCCCAGAGTGCTGGGATTACAGGCATGAGCTACTGTGTCCAGCCTTTTTTCCCCTCTTTTATCGTTTTCCTTATGTTCTGTCTTAGGTGAAAAATTTCTAGCCCTGTGTAAAGTCATTTACTGAGGCAGAGAAGAAAGGGAAAGATACAGAGATTATTACAATACCACCTAATACTCACATATCTTATGTAAGAAAAGCACACAAAAAGTACTACAGAAGTACGACAGAGATTGTTCTATGGTCCTATGGGAGAACATTAAGTTGTTCAACGTGGCTTGAATGCAGAGGTGGAAGTGGTGGCAGATGATGTTGGACATAGAGGACTGTGAAGGGCTCTGCATTCCAGGCTAAAGTATTTGAATTTTATCCGGTAGGTTATAGTGAATCAGTGATATAACTCCAATGCAGAGGTGCTGATGTGATCAGATTTCTCAGTTAGAAATGGAACTATGTCAACAGGCTGCTTCTTGCCCAATTCAGACCTATGGCCTATGGCCTCTCAATTTTTTCTAAATATCAATTTGTAAGAATATCCAGGGCTTAGAAACTTTTTAAAAGAAATTCTCTGGGCCTGATGCCTCACACCTGTAATCCCACACTTTGGAAGGCAGGGGCAGGAGGATCACTTGAGGCCAGGAGTCCGAGACCACCCTAGGCAACACAGTAAGACCTCATCTCTACTAATATATATATATTTTTTGAGACTGGGTCTTCCTGTCACACAGGCTGGAATGGAGTGCAGTGGCGCGATCTCGGCTCACTGCAACCTCTGCCTCCCGGGTTCAAGTGATTCTCATGCCTCAGCTTCCTGAGTAGCTGGGATTACAGGTGTGTGCTACCACTCCCAGCTAATTTTTGTATTTTCAGTAGATACCAGGGTTTCGCCATGTTTCGCCTCAAGTGAGCTGCCCACCTCCACCTCCCAAAGTGCTGGGATTACAGGTGCTCAGCCTCTACTAAAAATTAAAAATTAAAAATAATTAGCTGGACATGGTGATGCATGCCTGTAGTTCCAGCTACTTGGGATGCTGAAATGGGAGGACAGCTTGAGCCCAGGAGTTTGAGGTTTCAATAAGCTATGAACGTGCCACTGGACTCCAGTCTAGGTGACAGAATGAGACCCTGCCTTAAAAAAGAATTATCTTGCATTTCTCTGTGTAAGATATTAAAAGATGGTTATTTTTATTTAAAGTACATTTTATCTCCAATGGTAGAATATTTGGTTGTTAGGGTAACTTTTTCTGCAGGATAATTGTTTTTATATTTTGCTTTAACTCTGATAAATGCACATTTCAATTTCATTAAAACACCTATATTCTAATCATACTATTTTACAAGTAGAATTAAGCATTTTAGAAAGAAAAAATTTCATGTTACAGAGCAAACTATCAAGTTCTTCTACCAATACATTTTAATTAACTCTATTCACTTACACCAAGATACCATATTAGATAACTGAGAGAAAGAGAAGGGTTGTTTTATCTAATTGAAATTTATTTTCCCACTTTAGTTTACTCTGTTTTTCCTCTAATTATCAAAATAATGTATGTTTCACAGTAGATAATCTAGAAAATGCAAGAAAAAATTCTCTACACACCCCAAAGTTTTTACCTGAAGATAGACAAATTAAAATGTTGGTATATTTTATTTCAGTATTTCTATTTCCATATTTATGTAGGTAAGTTTACATGATATAGTTTAAAAAAAAGTCAGGTCATTAAAAACCCTTTAATGGTTGCATCACATTTCACTGTATCGATTTTTTTTTTTTTTTTTTTTTTTTTTGAGGTCAAGTCTCGTTCTATCACCCAGGCTGGAGCACAGTGGCGGATCTCCGCTCACCACAACCTGCGCCACCTGGGTTCAAGCGATTCTCTTTCCTCAGCCTCCCGGGTAGCTGGGACTACAGGCATGTGTCACCATGCCCGGCTAATTTTTGTATTTTTAGTAGAGACAGGGTTTCACTATGTTGGCCAGGGTGGTCTCGAACTCCTGACCTCGTGATCCGCCCCGCCTCGGCCTCCCAAAGTGCTGGGATTACAGGCATGAGCCACCGCGCCCGGCCCCACTGTATCAATTAACTATAAGTTACTTAACCATTCCCTGCTGTTGGGTTTTATTGAAGAACACATCAAGGACATATTAGTGATAGTGACAGTTTTTTTTCTTGAATTTTTGACAACTAGATTTCCATCCTCTCTGCCCAATCCATGGGCAATTCCTCTCCTTCTAACTCATCACTTACTGTGAATTCCACTTACATAAATGGACACAGTTAAAAGTAACAACTCAATAAAGCAGGCATTAAAATGTGAAACTCACCATAAACCCAAGGAACTTCTGGAGGCACATCTCGATTAGGAAGGTAAGGGTATGTAGCTTGTGGTAATGGCTGATGAGAAGCATACTGTGAAAAAATTGGCTGCTGAAAATTAGAAGCAGGTATTTGAGATTGAAAATACCCATTCACTGGCACAAAGCCATTTGCTTGTGGCTCCCCAGCAAAGTAAGTAAAATATTGAGAGTACAGAAGATTGGAATGTGTGCCCTGGGCAGTACTTGCAACTGTAGTCAACAGCCCAGAAGGAGATGGCTGTACTTCATATGATGTTATCCCTTGGTATGTCTGGGTAATGGCATTGCCATTGCTGCTGCTGTAATGATAAACACACCAAGCAGAGTATGGATATGAAGTTCCAAATAAATGCTCAGAAGAATTATACATTGGGGTACATGCAGACTGTGGAAGTTCATTCCCATATGTGGCAGCATTCTGCGTTAGGACTTTTGATTTTTCGTCATTCTGTTGTTCAGAAAGAGAGTACTCTGCTCCTTGATTCACATTAAGGGTTATATGCCCAGATGCTCCAAAAGTATGCACAGTATTGGGATTCAATGTATCCTTCATGTATTTGTCCTCTGACTCAGTTTCTGCAGGCTGTAGTTTGTTTATCTGCAGAGTAGGAATTTTTTTCTGGATACAGATGGGTTCTGGAGAAGTCACGCATGAGGAATTTTTAATAGATGAATTTAGTATATCATTATCTTGAAGTTCAAAGACTGTGTCATTCATTTCTAGATCAGTATGGACATCTTTCACAAAACAGAAAATTGGCTTTGAGAGCACCGACGCGTCAGGCACAAGAGAAACATCAGTTTCTGGATTTATATCAGAAAGGCAGGATTTTTGGGTGGGATCTGGGGAATTTTTAAGAAATTTCTGCAAAAGTGTCTCATGGTCTGGTGAAAATGTGCCATGTACACTTTTTTGGTCACAAATTGCAAAAGCAGCACAATCTTTCTTATCACTTTTTGTTTCAGCAGCACTAAAGTTCACATTGCTTTTCTTCATGCTATTTAAATTTTCCTGTTGTTCAGTGAAGTGGTCTGGCACATCAGGTGAAACAGTTAAGTCTATTTTGCTTTCCGACTTTGACGTGCAAGTGTCTTTTGGGTTCTCTAAGGGTAAAAGTGAGCCAGGTAGTGATCTTTGCATTTCAACCTTTTCTGGCGTTAAATGATTTCTTTTCAGATTGTCAGATGAACTTGGTACTATTTTGTTTTCGCTTTGGGGATGAGATCCTGTAGTCCTATTAGGTGCAATACATACATAAAAATGACTTTAAATATATAGGGTCATAAAATTTTAATGGAAATATATATTTGAAATTTTTATCCAGGAGAGGAGTTCTTAAGCTTTACATTTTCCCATTCTATTGGCACTATACAAGTAACATTTTCCTAGTTTGACTGCCGTGGTTTGGATTTAGATACTTTTCCTACTGAAGATGATATGCTCTACATTTTAAATATATTTCCAATATTGTAATAAACTATTTTGTGCATTAGACATTTTCTAATGGAGGCTTTTAAAAGTAGAAAACTATCACTAGTCAATTGTTCAGTAGAGTTTTTTAATTCATATGCCTCCTGCCTGCTGATGATCTTCATTACTTGTAAATAGCTATAAATAACTGGTAAACTACCAGCTGTAACTCCTGCCTTCCCACCAAAGATTTCTTCCCTCTCTGTTATAACAGACGAATACGTTTTTGTCTGTTCATCTTTGAGAAGAGGAAAAGCAGATCTCCAAAATTTCTTGCCCAATTTAATAGCCTCGAAATTATTAGATAAATTCAGACAGTCTCAAGCAGCTGAGAGAAGCATCCAAATGGGAATTGTCTAGAGCCAGACAGTTAATATAGGTCCCTGAGGTAATTATATATATATATACACACACATACACACATATGTATGTGTAAGTGTGTATATATAAAAACATATATATATATATAATTTTTTTTTGGATACAGAGTCTCACTCTGTTGCTCAGGCTGGAGTGCAGCGGCACCATCTCGGCTCACTGCAACCTCCGCCTCCCAAGTTCAAGTGATTTTCCTGCTTCAGCCTCCCAAGTAGCTGGGATTACAGGCGCCTGCCACTATGCCCGGCTAGTTTCTATATTTTTAGTAGAGATAAGGTTTCACCACGTCGGTCAGGCTGGTCTCAATCTCCTGACCTCAGGTGATCCGCCCGCCTTGGCCTCCCAAAGTGTAGGGATTACAGGCATGAGCCACCACACCCAGCCCGTAATTATATTTTTTGGTGCTTTATGAAATTCTTAAATTGTATGAGGAAATATTATGTTGAGAAGGGAAAAGTAGTACTATTTCTCTGTAGTCAAGAGAAATTCATCTTTGGCCTGGAATTCACATATCCCACTCAACAAACTAAAAGCCAAATATTTCACTGAATTCAGCCCCACTGAAACATCACCAGAAATGCGATAAAATCAAAATTATACTTTCTGAGAACTCAAAGTATCATATGGGAATTGATGACTATGTAGGTTCTCATTAAAATGCCAGTTTTGAAATTTGCTGTTCTTCAAAATGCACAAGTTAAAAAAAAGTAATCTTACCACTTGTCCTATTTTTAAAAGTCCCTTTTTGATTTTAAAAGTCTTTTTTTGGTAAACCACTTACTAAGCCCCATCAATTCTTTATGCATTGTATCGTATCTTGTAAAGATATAAATTTTTCTTTCTTATTCTGTGAAACAATCACCCTTTTCTAAGCCTTGGCTGACTTACTTCTAACTATACTCAGAATATTCTTAACCTTTAAATCACTGAAAAAGCACATTTCACATGACTTTAGCCTTTAATACTTACAGAATGAAGTTCAAACTCCTTAGGCTGAATTTAAGAAACTGTATAATTTCAAACAAATTTATTTTTCCTTAGCTTAGTCTCATCCCCTAAGTTGCATGTATGATCCAATGACATTATATAAATAATTGTGTTATTCTAGTTGTTTAGTATCTGCCCAATTTTGTTCAATTTTTTTTCCACATAGGGCTGATGGGAACTCCTACCTTGGATGCTTGAATGCTGCCTTTTCTCTGTTGATTTCTGTGACATCTTTCATGTCTACCTGTGTTTAAAAGATACAAAGAAACTCTTCATTAGTGATAACAAACTATAATAAAAATAATTATTATTTCAATATTAGATATTTGTAATTGCTTGTTCTGCCATCATCTAAAGTTAAACTCATTAATTATCACCTCCCTGCAGAAAGCAGTGACTCTCCTAGACTTCCCACATTTCATATATGTTTGGAGTAACTTTAAAAAAAATAAATTTGCAACATTCTTCTTATCCTCACATCTTTTTTTTTTTGAGATGGAGTCTCATTCTGTCACCCAGGCTGAAGTGCAGTGATGCGATATTGGCTCACTGCAACCTCCGCCTACCAGGTGCAAGCGATTCTCCTGCCTCAGCCTCCAGAGTAGCTGGGACTAAAGGTGCCCACCACCACACCCAGCTGATATTTGTATTTTTAGTAGAGATGGGGATTCACTATGTTGGTCAGGCTGGTCTCGAACTCCTGACCTCAGGTGATCCACCTGCCTCAGCCTCCCAAAGTGCTGGGATTACAGGCATGAGCCACCGCACCTGGCCCTTAAAACTAATCTTGAAGTCCATTTATGACTGTTCCCTCCCTCTTTTATGTTCTTTCTTGTAAACCAGTTGCTAAGCCCCATCGATTCTTTAAGTCATGTCTGTCAATATGAATTTTCCTTTCTAACACCTTTTTCTAAGCCATGGCTGACTTATTACTGTAAGTAGTATTATATACAGTACAACTTACTACTATATATACTTCTATAGAAGACATATATGACTTATATACTCAGAATCTATCCGTTAAATCATTGGAAAAATGAATGTCATATGACAGTACACTTCAATGTGTACAGAATGAAGGTCAAACTCCTTAGGTCTAATTTAAGATATTCCATAATCTGAAATAACCTTCTCCATCCATAGATTATTCTTACCCACTAAGTTAAATTGTTCCAGACTTAATTTAAAAATTATATATATATAAATTTTTTTTGAAACAGAGTCTTACTCTGTCCTCCCAGCTGGGAGTACAGTGGCGTAATCCTGGCTCACTGCAACCTCTGCCCCTGTGCTCAGGCAATCCTCTTACTTCAACCTCCAAGTAGTTGGGACTACAAGTGTATGCCACCATGTCTGGCTAATTTTTTGTTATTTTTAGTAGAGATGAGGTCTCACCATGTTGCCCAGGCTGGTCTTGAACTCCTGGACTCAAGGAGTCCACCCACCTTGGCCTCCCAAAGTGCTGGGAATACAGGCATGAGCTATCGCACCCAGCTGCAAATAGGTTTCTTTTCTAAACTTCTGAACTAAGAAGTCTTGAACAGCTGTTAAGAGAAACCTCTTAGAGCAAGCAGAGCTGAGACAACTGTCAAAAGGGCTCTGGAGGCCAGACTGCCTGGTTTAGATCTGGGTGCTCCCATTTACTAAACTCTGTGACCCCGGGATAGTCATTTCCTCTGTGTCCCAGTTTCCTTATCTTTAAGTAAGATAATAGGAAATACATCATAAGGGGTTGTGTATAAAATAAATCAGTGCCAAGTACATATTAAATGTTTTAGACAATTTGTTAAAATGTATTTAATATAGGACTTTTAACTCCTTGATAATTATCTCTTGAAAAATATCTGTCCTATTTCTCCATTCGGATGATAATGGTCAAGAAGACAGGCTTCGTTAGCCACTTTTTAATATTCACTACACTGGGCATAGGCTTGTTATACAGAAAAGCTACTCAATAAATATTGGTCACTCACTCAGTGTTCATAATATTGAACTCTTTCTTAAGAAGCTTTTAAAATTCACGTCCTTCCAAAAAATGTTTTCTAAGTTAAAACATTTAATTTTATGTTTAAAAAGTAGACATTTGCAAGGTATCACCTATACATATAATTTACGTATCATTTTATAGACGATATGAATTGTTTAAATCAATATTATAGTAAATTCATTTTGCCAATTTACCATTCTTAACTTTTAGAATTCTGCAAACTACTTGTTTGCTTATGAGTAGACTTGTTTTCAAAAAGAATACTTACAAAAGTTTTGTTTTAAAACATTCATACCTTTAGCTTTTTACAACTGGAAATAGGAGTATCTTTCTGTTGTTCCTGAGAGTCTTCACATTTGTCTACAGTGCTCGGTCGTTTTTTAGAGGAATTTGAAATGTTTTTGTTTATGCACTCTGATATTGGGGGCAACATCACAGAAATACTAAATTTATTGTTATTTTCCCCAGGTTTTACAACATGAATATTCATTTTTTCTTTTCTCTTCAGCTGTAAAATCTTCCTTCCGTTATACAGCATTTGGCATAGGAAAAAGGAAATGGTTAGTTCAGCATTTTTAGCACATATAATCTTCATATGTTCAATTGTTTTCATGACTTTCCTAATATGGGCCATTTTTCCTAAATCTTTCCTAGGGGCAGACATTACATTCTTCAGCAGTGTAGAAAATTGATTGTAGTTGTATTCTAACTCCGTCACAGTGCTTCCATAATTTATGGATGCTATATATGGCACAAAGTCAATATATGTGGAAATAAAATACTTAGAGTTCTTCAGAAGCTTTTTTATTTCTGAAAGTTCTTGAAGTTCTCTTGAGAGCAAATGAATAGCATATGAGCAATTAACAGCTTCATTATATTTGCAGATAATATCCAGATCTTTCTTAAGTTCGGAAATAGCCGTCTCTATCACTTTCCAAAGGCAAACATCTGTTGAGTTATCTTTAAGAAATGAAAAAGAAGCCATTTTTTCTTGGCACTGAACCAGCTCAGGAAGAAGTGACAAATCAAACCAAAGCATACCTCGAAACCTCTGTTTGTCTAGTTTCTTTGCTATTGAGTTTTTAAGAAAGTGAATTGTTTCTGACACCATGACGATTTCAATGTACATTTCAGTAGCTTCAGGCTTTAAAATGATAGCCTCATGGCTGTGGTTTATCACCATGTCTAAAACATTTTCTTCTGTGATAAAAATATTATCCATGCTATTATCTTGTAGCATCTGAAAGTATTTTTTTAAAATTTCTAAGTGATCTGTACATCTCAAGGTGAGATCCTGTAATTGTTTAAGGTCTGCAAATTCAGCTTGATCCAATATCTCACTAATACAACAAATATCTGGGTGTGCAAGCAAATTACTGTTAAACTTAGAATTTTCTATGCTAATTGTTGCTTTGTTTATTGGATGATCTGACTTTCTGGAAGCAATTACAGTATCCTCCTCAAGCCCAATAGGGGAAATTGGTTCATTGTTTAAATCTTTAGACAAAGTATCATATATCTTCTGCAACTTAGAAAAAGCACATTTATTCACTCTGAGTAGCCTTTCTTCGTCCTTCTTTTGTGAGTATTTTTTGCTGAAGGATTGTGTTCTCTCTTTCCAAACAAGATTTTTTGCAGCATCAAAAAAGATATGTTCCAGACCATAAAGAGATATTTTAACACGTACTGCCTCGTTTTTCTTAATAAAATTAACCTTTGAGGAGATCATTTCTATGATAATCCACAGATGGTCCTGTTTTCCTGGATATGAATGAACTTTAGGAGAGTCCCCACATACATTGATCAACTTTAAAGTACTTTTTCTTAAGATTTCCAGGTCTTCTAAACTATCTCCAAAGTTAACTCCACAAGTAAACGGAACAGAAAGAGAAAAGTCAAAGCAATCGGAACAATGCTCCATTATGGCTTCACATTCATTAACCTGTCGTTTGTATTTTAAGAATACATAGTATGAATTCTTTTCCCTTTTTGTTTCTTCAAGCAATTCAACTAATTGATCATGGTAAGTCTGTAACTCACAGAATGCATTATATTTTAATCTTCCTTGGAAACCAGGATAGAAATTAGACTGCTGTTGAAATCCACGTGGTTTTCCAAGAAGCTCAGCATACAGTGTTTCATCATACCAAAGCAAGCTTCGGAATGTTGGTTCACCTTCTAAGTGCCTTTTTTTGTTTTCAATGAATTGAATTGTTTCCATCATCATTTGAAGTTCTACCAAAGTGTCAACAGCACATGGTTTTAATGTGTGTTTGCAATTATTCCACAGGTTTTGGTCTACCAGCAGTTCTCTTGAAATCAGGATTTGTTTAACTGAACATTCTTGCTTTCTTTCAAAAGCTTCCACAAATAAAGGGAGAATATTTAGACAAAACTTAGTTTCTTCCTGTAGAATCTGCAAAGATGATGCTTCATCTGCCCTCTGCAAAATTTGAGATAGATTAGCTATAAGGGCCATATGATTAGCTGGGCAATGTTTTTCTTTAAATTCACTCACGTATGATGCAGGTTTCTTCAGAAGAGTAGTGACTTTACAGGTTTCAGAGTGGGCAGGTAAAACAGGCGTATGATTAATTCCTAGAATTCCTGGTTTGGAAATACAGGCTATTTCTGAATGTAATGTCAAGTCAGACTGCGAGTCATTACTAACTTTAATTTCCCCCTTCTTCTCTCTTTTGTTAAGCGGATTAGAAACTGTGTTCTTCAAAGGGACTGACTCAGTGGTAGTATTTTTAGTGCTTAGATGGGAATCAATCAGTTTAGTTTTAATAATTTTCTCATTTAAGCAGGATTCTTCTGAGATCTGATTCTTTTGATTTTTGTACTCAGTATTAACAGTTGATCCTTCAGTCATGCTTCTTTTGTAAACAGAATCTTTTGCTTTTTCCGCTTGTTTAACTTTCCACGTTATTCTGTCCTCAGTGTCTTTCTTCACAATACATGTTTCTGAAGAGAAGCCTTTTACATCATCTTTTAAAAGCAGAGAAGTATCACTGGAAGATAATTCCACTATATTTTCTCCATAACTTTTATTTTCTTCAGTTACTGATGCTACATCCAACGCATAACTCTCAGTGATATTTGTTTCATTCCCATCTGTACAGAGGCAATTACCTGAAGAGCACTGTTCTGTCTTTAGAAGCTCTTTTCCTCTACAGCTCAGCTCACAGTGTGGTACAGTAGTGGATGCTGCAAAAGAATCTACAGTAAGAATTCGCTGCTTATCCAAGTAAGATTTTGAAGATTCTCCCTCACTATCTGTCACTGCAGCGGCCGATAACTGAGGAATACGGTACTTTTTACTTGCTATCAAAGTTAGGTTTAATGGGCCCATAAGGAAGTTACCTGTAATAATGCTTTGTTTGGGTCTCTCAATAGGATCTGTCCACTTTACTTCCAGGTTTCTTTTACAATCAGATAAAATAAGGTTACCTTGTTGGTAGAGATCATTTAAAAAGTGCTTCACATTTGAATCTAAGACTGAAATAAGCACGTCAGTTTTCGCCTTTGTGTGACCCATGCAAGTTGCATCATAATCGTTGCCTGTACTATAATTTATGTTGTTTTCTTTTATGCAACTTAAAGATACAGAATTACTTTCATTTATTACTTCATTAGCCTCACAACTGTTTTCTTTAGTTGCATCTTTAACATTATGATTTGCTGAATGTTTTTGAAGCTTTTCATATTTACTAGTGCTAGATAAAAACTTTGTATCAATTTGATTTTCTT
Organism: Pongo abelii; assembly: GCF_028885655.2. Taxonomy (NCBI): domain Eukaryota; kingdom Metazoa; phylum Chordata; class Mammalia; order Primates; family Hominidae; genus Pongo; species Pongo abelii. Next base: position 32,688,783 of record NC_071992.2, read on the forward strand.
TTTCTATTAGTTTCTCATCTGAGTGGTCTGGGGAAAACAGACATCCAGTTTTTCCAGAAAAGGGCTGATGTTCTTCTGATATACTTGGATTGCTTACACTGCTACTATAATAAACTGACTGACTTGTACTTTGGGATGTGGAGGATACAGGCAACTGTGATTCAGGATGTTCTTGATTATGAAATTCTCCCATGTGACTAGTGGGGTGACTTTTTGAGACACTGCTAGCCATACTTTTCCTAGAAAGGCATTTTTTCTCTCCACTTGTTTTATAAGACTTGTACTTTGACACATGGGTTAATGATTTAGAAATATCAGCTTTTGGAGCTCTTTTCTTTCTCTGTTTGTCGTATTTTCTTTTTGACAAAAAATGCTTAGTAGAATAATATTTTCTTTGAGACACAGAACTATGATCTTGAAGGTCACAACTTTCCCAGAAATTATTGCATATTATTGCATATGATTTTGGTAATGGGCCCTTTCTTTTTTCTCCTACTTTAGTTATAAGCTGCAAAGATGTGTGAACTCTTCTATGAGCTTTTTTTAAGTGAACAACTGCTTTGTCTAGTTTTCTGGAAAGACATTTGCTTTTACATAAAGATGCTTCATCACTTAGGATATTTAGGACACTCTTAATGTGCTTTTCTGACTGTGAAAATGTTTTAATTCGTCCTTGGGATAATGAAGAAAAACACTCAGATGAATCTTGACTGGTTAGCCTACTCTTTCTCCCATAAATTTTATGTCGTCTTAAATCTTTATGTGATATGTTCTGATCCCTGGAAGATGTATGTAGCTTCCTTTTGCTAATTCTTGATTCTATCTCCTTTTTATTTTTGCTATCATTATAGTCAGTTTTTGATTTTGTAAAGAAACATCTGCTTCTATCATCTATTGTTGTGACATTAGAAGGTTCAGTAAACAAAGATTCACTGTTCTGATTTTCAGATGTATGATTCACATCTGTATTATGACTCAAGTCAAAAGAAAGGGAGATTTCAGAGTTACTCACTGGTCTTGATTCTTGCCTTATATTATCAACTTTATCTTCACATGGATAATCTGCATTTTCACCAAAAGGCTGGGAATAAATGTCAAATCCTAGAATTTCTCCATCTTCCTCATTTATTTCCGGTTTTGTGGCTTCAGTTACATGTGTGCAAAAATTATCTTTCAATGCAAGGGAGTCAGCTGTCGGGCTGAATCCTGGCCTAAATATATTAGTAATTCTAATTTGTAGATCTGGAAGTAAAATTGGGCTGGTAAGCTCTGTTTCATTGTTTTGTGTAGAGGAATAAAAATAGTTACTTTCCTTAGAATAATGCTGATCACTATTCTCCTTTCCTGTGGTGCTTTCCAAAACTTCCATCTCCCCGTTACCAAGTGCTAACAGACCTTCCCAACTGATACGAGACTTCAGAGCCTTATATGAGGTCACATATTCTTCACAAAGCATGTTTTCATGGCTATGTGTATCTTGTTGAAATATAAAAGCATCATCACAATCTTCTAATTCTATTTCAATTTCACTTTCCAATTCAATGCTTTGAAGAACTAAGTTCTCATTTATTGATTGATGAAATGATTCTTGTGATTTATTTTTATCCGTATCAATTTCACAATCAGAAACCCTATGTTTTACTAACAAACCAAAATCTGGACTTTCAGAAGAACTAGTTTCTTTAAACTGGTATATCTGGTGATCGTCATTATTTAGGCTTAATGCAGGCATAGTAGCACTAGCTATCTGTATTGCAGCATTTGAGGCTACACACACTGAAGAACCTGCAGTTTTGGGAAATGTGGAAGCCAAATGCTCTACACTTCTTCCACTATTTTCAGTATCTTTTTGTTTCACGGCACTAATGGTATCTTCTTCACTCTCTAATAATGCAGTTGTTGCTGACACATATTTTTCTCTGCAAATCAAGTTAAACGTAGTAGAAAATTCTTCAGAACTCAAAATTTCTATATTGTTGTAATTTTTGTCCTCCTTTTCATCTATATTGCTGAAATTTTCGTTTGTATGAGAATCCTGCTTTTCGTCTCCATGTATGTTCTCTATGTTGTTTTCTACACATGAAGCACTATTCTCTTTAGCCTCATTTTGGTTTTCTTTATCTCTTTGTTCTTTGAAATTAACATTCAGGCATATATCATTGTTTAACTGTGAGTTACACAACAGACTGTGACCCTGAACCCTATCTTCAACATAAGCAGTTTCTTCATAGTCTCTCTGAATGTTCTGTAATGACACTGGTTCATCTTCATTTTTCCTATGGACACATATATGTTCTCTAGTTATGCTGCAATTTGAACTGTCATGAGCTGTTTCTATGTTATAAGATGAAGTAACTGTATCAATGAACATTTCTTTGGCCTGGGGTATGTCTTTTGGTTTCGGGAAAGCTTCAGTTATAATGCTAGCATAATTTTGATTTATTTTCCCCAGTTTCAGTTCCATTAGCTTTTGAGCAATGGCTAAACTTGTATGAATGTTATCCTCATACTCCACAGAGTGCTGAGGATGCTTTTGTGACAGGCTCTCTAAACTTGGAGTAATTTGCCATTCCAATGCTAGATGATCTAGTTCATCCTTATCCTTTATGGTAGATTTAGAAGATTTTGTTATTTCTAACTCTTGAGTAATTAATATTTTATCACAGCTTTTCCCAAAAGAATTATGACTCTCACTCTCTTTGCATTCTTGGTGCAAAACAATGTAATTATCTATTGGACTGATTTTTGTTTCATTAGTGAAATCATTATCAATTTCTTTCCATGAAGTTTGCTTTTCTTCATGTTTGGAACTGTCTTCCAGGTCAGCGAAGTTTTTCATCTTTCCAATATTTTGAAGGTATTCATCAATGCTTACTTTCTTTTTGAGTGGAAAAATTGTAGACGTTTGGCAACCAGTCTGATAAATGGTTTTTAAATCAGAAGACTGTGATTCCTGAAAAATGTGACTACTGTACTCTTTTGTATAAGCATTACCGGACTCCTGTTGGGCTCTCTGAGCCTTCTCCTCACTGTGGTTTTGGTTCTCAACCTCTGACACTACATTTGACACAGAAATTGGGAAGGAAAAATTGCCTTGGTCCTTACATTGCCCTGCCATGGTAACTTTATTGGGAGGTATACAGTCATAGTCCTCAGAGCCCATGTTGTGAGCCCAAGATTGTGAATCATTAACAGAAGTTTTAAAGCAAGGGGTATCCAAACCATTAGTAAGAACAGTATGATCACCAGGGACAACTTCTGAGGAGGAGGCAGAATTAGATGGTGTCGATTTTATTTCTGAATTAACATTATCTAAACTCTTCTCAAATTGCAAAATCTCAGTTAAGCCTGCAGTATTACTCTGTTCTTCCATACTTTCTTCTCTCCTCATCAGTCTTGGGTCTTTGATGAATTTTGAAGTAGTAACTGTGCTTGAGCCAGTATTGTTGTGAAGAGGAAAAGAAGCATTAAGACCACTTAAAATATTTTTAAGACTTGTCCAATTTAACAAAAGGTCACCATTAACACTTTCTTTGGCATCACTGGGCATAAGTGAAATGTCTGAATCATGTGCAAGTACTTGAGAAGTGTCTCTAATTTCTGCTAAATTGTGCTCTGTCTGTCCACTGTACGTTTCAGGTATAGAAATGTTTCCATTTTGTACATTTCCATAGGAGTTAGAAATATTTGAGATGGAAGGATTTATCTCTGAATTTAGTGCATTGCATAAACAGTTTTCTTGAACAAATGGAGCTACAGGTTTCTTGAAATGTACAAAGATGACAGTAGCATCTTTTCCTTTTCCAATTCTTTTGGCCACTGTACAGTTACTCAGAGAGCATGTCCTTTCTGTGGAAATAATAAGGAAGACAAATTTGAAAAAAAGTGTTTCTATAGACAACTATTAATACAGGTACATTGTGTCCAGTAATTTTAATTGAAAGTTCAGCTAATAACCTAATGATGATTAAAATGTGTTTTCAACAGAAAAAGCAAAGAGAGAAGGGGATGATTAACAAATAAATAAAATATAAATGATGTAGCATGAAATTCTCCTAGTCTAGAAACCTTTAAAAAGAGTATTTGCCATGAAAGTTTAGTTCTGACAAATAATAGAAAAAAATGACAAATAATAGAAAAAAACTAAATAGGGGCTGGGCACAGTGGCTCACGCTTATAATTCCATTACTTTGAGAGGCCAAGGTGGACAGATCATGAGGTCAGGAGTTCGAGACCAGCCTGGCCAACAGGGTGAAACCCTGCTAAAATACAAAAAAAAAAAAAAAAAAAAAAAATTAGCCAGGTGTGGTGGTGGGCACCTGTAATTCCAGCTACTCAGGAGGCTGAGGCAGGAGAATTGCTTGAACCTGGGAGGCGGAGGTTGCAGTGAGCTGAGATTGCGCCACTGCACTCCAGCCTGGGCAACAGAGCAAGACTCCATCTCGGGGGCCGGGGGCAGAGGTGGGGAAGAATAAAACTAAATAGGAATAAAAACATTTTCCCAATAGATAACAGCTCTCTTGTATTAATTTTCTATATTCAGATGTTTAATAATAGCATCTACATATAAGAAGGCAAAATAATCTCCCTCTATCTACCATTACCTTGCTTCTCCCTCTACCATGGGAGGAAAAAAAGGAAAGGAAAGGGGTGTGTGAGGTGGAAAAACAGGGAAAGGAAAACCCAAAAAGTTCCATAAAATCTTTCCCAGGAGCCAAAGCAAGCTACTATTCCTCTTTTGCAGTGAAATGAATGTTCCTGCAAATAATATATGCAAATAAAAACCTGGAAAATAAAAGCAAACTTTTAAAATAATTTATACAAATTATTTCTAAAATTTCCTAAGAAACCTCATGTAATAATGAATTTACAAAATGCTTATTTAACAAGTAAATAATAATTTCTCATAAATGTTCACCAAACATTCATAGCTAAGTAACACCCTAAAAATACCTTTACTAAGACAGGAATTAATGATGAGAAATTGCTTGTGACATCTATAAAACATATGAAGTTATCATGTCACTGACGAGTACCATAAGGTTCTTTTTCACAGTAAGAGAGCTATGTTGAAGATTTCTAAATTCTACTACCATTTGTGATCTTATTACTTACAGTAAGCTATCATGGAAATATGACCACATATGAAGAGATGTAGTTCTTTAGAGTGGGGAGTATAATGGAGAAGAAAATGGAAATGTAGATTCCTACACCTATACCAAAATAAAATTTGCTATTTAAAAAACTCTATAAAAGTACTAGAAAAAAATATGAATGGATGTTTTTATAATCTTGGCATAGTAAAGTACTTTTAAAGCACGACTGAAAATCGGAAAACATAAAAGTAAAACATGATGTCAATTACATATAAATTATTTTAATAGGTCAAAATGCATGATAACAATACTCAAAGGAAAAAATAGGTAAAATTGTCAACAAACACAAAAAGATGCCCCAACTCCACTAAATAAACAATAAGATCCATTAAAAAAAACTTCTTAAACTGGCAAAAATTTGAAAGAATGATTAATACTATACAAATGTAAGCACTTTTTAATATGGTTCATGGAAGTATAAATTGGTACAAATTTCCTGGAAAACAAGCTGACAGTATTCATCGATATGTTATATGTAATCATTCAAAGCAAACCCATTCTTACTCATTTACTACTCTGATAAACTTGTATAAATACCCAAAATTCTATGGACAAGGATTTTCAGTAAAATAACCCAAGAGAGTTAAAAGCTAGAAACCTAACTATACATCAATATGAGACTGGCTAAATGAATGACATATCAAAAATGATAAAATTACTATGAGCATACGTTATAACAAATGTCCTAGAAGACAGAATGTTATGCAGCTATTACAAAGATTAAGATAGATTAATATGGCCGGGCAAGGTGGCTCACGCCTGTAATCCCAGCACTTTGGGAGGCAGAGGCAGGCAGATCACTTGAGGTCAGGAGTTTGAGACCAGCCTGGCCAACATGGTGAAACACTGTCTCTACTAAAAATACAAAAAACTAGCCGGACGTGGTGGTGTGTGCCTGCAGTCCCAGGTACTCAGGAGGCTGAGGCAGGAGAATCGCTTGAACCCGTGAGGCGGAGGTTGCAGTGAGCTGAGATCACGCCACTACACTCCAGCCTGGGCAACAGAGCAAGACTCTGTCTCAAGGAAAAAGAAAAAAAAAAAAAAGAAGATGGATTAGTATATACCAATGTGGGAAAAGAAACCTAATTACTTAAGTTTAGATCAGGTGAATCTCCTGAGGTCAGGAGTTCGAGACCAGCCTGGCCAACATGGTGAAACCCTGTCTCTACTAAAAATACAAAAATTAGGCATGGTGGCACGTTGCCTGTAGTCCCAGTTACTTGGGAGACGGGAGGATTGCTTAAACCCAGGAGGCGGAAGTTGCAGTGGGCCGAGATGGCACCACCACACTCCAGCCTGGGTGACAGAGCAAGACCCCATCTCAAAACAAACAAACAAAAAAACCCTAACTGCTTAAGTTTAATAATTTCACTTTTACAAATGTGTGACAAATGCATTTTAACATACACATAATGTTAACAAAAACTTATAAAATACTTAACATGGATGCCAGGTCCTGTTTTAAGTGCCTGACGTACATTAATTTAATCTTTTTTTTTTTTTTTTTTTTTTTTTTTGAGACAGAGTCTCTGTCACCCAGGCTGGAGTGCAGTGGTGCGATCTCGGCTCACTACAAGCTCCGCCTCCCGGGTTCACGCCATCCTCCTGCCTCAGCCTCTCCGAGTAGCTGGGACTACAGGTTCCTGCCACCATGCCCGGCTAATTTTTTCTATTTTTAGTAGAGACAGGGTTTCACCGTGGTCTCGATCTCCTGACCTCGTGATCCGCCCGCCTCGGCCTCCCAAAGTGCTAGGATTACAAGTGTGAGCCACCGTGCCAGGCCACATTAATTTAATCTTAACAATATTTCCATTTTATTGATGAGGAAGTGAAATTAAGAACAATTTGCCCAGAATCACACAGTTTATAAACAGTAGAATCTTAATCTCTATATTATGCTATCTCTTTAAACTTGATAACGGCATTTTTACTTTATTCCCTTTTTAATGGCATTCTCATCAAATGACAATTAAAAATTGCAGAACAAATCCAACATCTTGGGTGCACCAAAATCTCACAAATCACCACTAAAAAACTTACTCATGTAACCAAATACCACCTGTTTCCCTAAAAACCTATGGAAATAAAAAAAATTAAAATAAAAAAGTAGTAAGAAAAAACCCCCAACAAATCCAACATCTTCAATGCAATACGGAAACTAACAAAACCAGATTACAATCAATAAAGTACACTACCAAATAGTTATTAGTACCATATATTCAGTGATGATAGAAATGTTATCTATGGTAGCTACTAGCCACATGTGGTTACTGAGCATTGAAATGTGCCTGGTGTGACTGATAAACTGAATTTATAATTTAATTTTAATTAATTTAAATTTAAAGAGCCACATGTGACTAGTGGCTACCGTATTAGATAGTGTAGTCTGGTGTACTCTAGAGTGAGATAAGTATGCTGATAGCCAACACATGTGGCTATGACTGTGGGCATAATATAGGTTTTCTCTAAAGTTAATCACCCTGAAAGGCCTCATCCTTTGATTAAAGTAATAAGCTATAATACATTTGCAGATGGGCTGCAGTAGAAGTGGGGAAAGGTCCCTATCTGTTGTCTCTAATGTAAGCCTTCTGGTTGAAGGGAAATATGGACAGAACAACTAGGTAGAAAATCGTCAAGGAAACAGAACACTTGAACAAACTATAAAACAAGTAGACCTAACAGCCTATGGAACACCCTGCCTGGCAACAGCAGAATATAGTACAATTGGCCCTATGTATTGGTGGGTTCCAAATCCATGGATTCAACCAATCATGGGTGAAAAATTAAAATAAAAACACAACAAAATAACAATATAACAATAAACAATAATACAAATAAAAAACACAGTATAACAACTATTTACATAGCACAAACGTGGTATTTGTATTATAAGTAATATAGAGATAACTTAAAGTATATGGGAGGATGTGTGTAGGTTATATGCAAATATTGAGCCAGTCTGTATAAGGAATTTGAGCATCCACAAATTTTGGTACCCATGGGACATCCTGGAACCAATCCTCCCTGACAGATACTGGAGGACTACTGTTATATTCTTTTCAGTTGCACATGGATCATTCTCCAGGAAAGACTATATGCTAGGTTATACAACACACCTCAATAAACTTAAAGGAAAAAGATAATACAAACTGTTTTCCAACTACAATGGAATGAAATAGGTATCAGTAACAAAAAAATTTTGGAAATTTGCAAATACATAAAAAACATGGTCTGAAAAAACCAATGAATTAAAGAATGAATCAAAAGGAATTTAGAAAATAAATTTGAGATAAATGAAAATTACAACATAACATATGTCATGGGACACAGCTAAAGTAGTTGTTTCTAGAAATTTATAGCTATAAAGACCTATATTAACAAAGAAGAAATATTTGAAATCAAAACCTAACCTTCCGCCTTAAGACACACACACGTGAAATAGCAAACTAAATCTAAAGCAAACAGAAGAAAATAAAGAGAGGAAATTAATGAAATAGAGAACAGAATAATAGCAAAAAGAATGAAACCAAAATTGGTTCTTTGAAAAACAAAACAAAACAAAACAAAAACAAAATTGATAAATTGATAAACCTTTTTAACCTGACTGACCAAAAAAAAAAAAAGAAGACTCAAACTAGTAGATTCAGAAATGAAAGAGGGGCCATCACTACCAACAGAAATAAAAAGACTATTAAAGGAATACTATTAGCAAATGTATGCCAATAAATTACATAACTTAAATGAACAACTTCCAATAAAAACAGAAAGTACTGAACGTGACGCAAGAAGAAACAGAAAATAAGAACAGACCTACGACAAGTGAAGAAACTGAATTAGTAATTGAATACTACCCACAAGGAAAAACCCATCCCCAGATGGCTTCCTTAGTGAAGTCTACCAAATGTTTAAAGAAGAAATAATACCAATTCTTCATATATTATTCCAAAAAATAAAAGAGGAGAGAATAGAATACTTCCCAACTCATCCTATGGAACAATATTAACCTACCACCAAAACCAGACAAAGACATCATACCAGTATCTCTTATAAATATGGACACAAAAATCCCCAATAAAATTGCAGCAAACTGATTCCAGGAACATATAAAATGAATTATACACCATGACCAAATGGGATCCAAGGAATGCAATGTTAACATCTAAAATCAATTAATGTAATACATTATATCAATAAAAACAACAACAAAAAAAGTCACAACCATCTCAACGAAGAAAAAACAATTGAGAAAATCCAATAGTCTAAAAACTCTCAATGAAGCAGAAACAGAAGCAAATTTCCTCAACATGATAAAGAGCGTCTGTAAAACCCCTACAACTGACATCATACTTCCTGGTAAAAGACTGGAGGCCTTCCCCCTAAATTCAGGAATACAGACAAAGATGTCTGCTCTTGCCACTTCTCTTACTGGAGGTACTTAGCCAGGGCAATTACGCAAAAAAAGACTGGAAAGGAAAAAGTAAAATTTTCTCTATTCACAGATGACATGATCTTATATATAGAAAATCCCAAAGACCACTAAAAAACTATTAGAATAACGAGTTCAGCAAGGCTGCAGGATACACTATCATTACACAAAAGTCAATTATATTTCTATACATTTGGAATGAACAATACACTAATAAAATAAAGAATTCCATTTATGATAGCACCAAAGAATAAAATACTTTGAAATAAGCTTAACAAAAGAAGTGCAAAACTCATATTCTGAAAACTATACTTCACACCCACTAGGATGGCTATAATCAAAAAGTCAAATAAGTCATGACAAGGATATGAAGAAATTCTAACTCTCAGACACTGCTGATGTGAATTTAAATGGTGCAGCCACTTTGGAAAATAGTCTGGCAGTTCCTCGATCAGTTACTACAGAGTCTTCATATAACCCAGCAATTCCACTCTTGGATATACTGTACTCAAGAGCAATGAAAACACATATCCATGTAAAAACTTGTATGCGAACATTCATAGCAGAATTTGTAATTGTCAAAAGATGGAAACAACCCAAATGTTGACCAAATGATAAATACAATATGGTGTATCTATACAATGAAATGGTACTGCATAAAAAGAAATAAAGTGCTGATACATGCTACAACATGGACAAACCGGGAAAATATTGTTAAGTGAAAGAAATCAGGCATAAAAAAGTACAAAAATTATGACTTTACTTAAATGAAATGCCCAGATTAGGCAAATAAGTACATTAGTAGTTGCTTAGGGCTGGGGGTCAGGGATATAATAAGCTTTTAAAGGGCACAAAGTTTCTCTTTTTTTTTCGAGACGGAGTTTTGCTCTTTCGCCCAGGCTGGAGTGAAGTGGTGCCATCTCGGCTCACTGCATCCTCCGACCCCCCAGGTTCAAGCGATTCTCCTGCCTCAGCCTCCCGAGTAGCTGGGATTATAGGCGCCTGGCACCACGCCCAGCTAAGTTTTGTATTTTTAGTAGAGACAGGGTTTCACCATGTTAGCCAGGCTGGTCTCGAACTCCTGACCTCAGGTAATCCACCTGCCTTGGCCTCCCAAAGTGCTGGGATTACAGGCATGAGCCATGGTGCCCGGCACAAAGTTTCTTTAAAATGTGAGCTTCGGCAGGGTTCGGTGGCTCACGACTGTAATCCCAGCACTTTTGGAGGCTGAGGCAGGTGGATCACTTTAGCTTAGGAGTTCGAGACCAGCCTGGGCAACATGGTGAAACCCTGTCTCTACAAAAAAAATACAAAATTAGCCAGGTGTGGTGGTGCGCACCTGTAGTCCCAGCAACTGAAGGTGGAGACGGGAGGATTGCTTGAGCTTGGGAGGCGGAGGCTGCAGTGAGCCAAGTTGTGCCACAGCATTCCAGCCTGGGTGACAAGGTGAGACCCTGTCTCAAAAAACAAAACGAAACAAACTACCTTAAATTTTAAAACTGTGGTGATGATTGCACATATTTGTGAATATGCTAAAAGCTACTGAATCTTACAGTTTTAAATCAACTGAATGGACATACAACAATAGAAAATAAAACAAAATAGCTATCATTTAAAATAGCATAAAATACCAAATGTTTAAAAATAAAACACATGTAAGATGTTATAGAGAAAATTATAAAATTGAAATACATTAGAGATAACTGACATGGGAGAAATACAATGTTAATAGATTAGAAAACTCAATAAAGAAGACAATTTTCCACAAATTAATACATAGATTCCATCAATCTCAATCAAAATTCTGATAGATTTGTTGGCAGATCTTGATAAGCTGATTCTAAAATTTCTATGAACAGCAAAGGACCAAAAACAAAAAATTATTTTTAAAAAGATGAAGGATCAGTTATACAGGTATTAGTATTTTTTCTCTCTCATACAAAGTCAGGTATTAGTATTTTTAATGAAGTTACAATAATTAAGGCAAGATGCTCATGGCAAAAGGATAGGCAAAGAGATGAATAGAGAGTCCAGTAAGAGATCTCTGCAGCACCTGCAGCCAACTGATATATTACAGAGGTGGTACTGCAGTATACATCAGTGGGGAAAATGGATTCTCCAATAAACTGTACTGAGACAACTGGGTTGGCATATGTAAACTAAAATAAATTGGGACTTTAAAAGAATCCTATCACACACCAAAGTCATTTCCAGGTAGATAAAACAAAAATGGGAAAACATACCCATAAAGTTTTAAAAAAACACAGAAAAATATCTTCATGTCCTAGGAAAAGTATTCTTATGAAAGACACATGTAGTAGTACTTAAAAAGACATATCTGACATTAAGAACCCCTGTTCATCAAAAAACATTTGACAAAAATGAGAATACGAACACACAAACTCAGAGAAGACACTCGCAACACAAATGACCCAAGAGCCAATATCCAATATGTAAAAGAATTCCTACAAATCAATAATGAAATAAAAATTAGCTTAATTAGAAAAAGTAGATGAAAGATGTGACCAGGAATTTCAGAAAAGTGGAAAACTAATGGCCAATACACCTATCAAAAAAGAACCTAACTTACTTAGCATTTGAGGAAAAGCAAAATACAAAAGCAATTAAATGCTGTACCTACTAGTGCAGCAAAAACACTGAAAAAGTCTGACAGCACTAAGTTTGGTGAGGATACAAAAATCCTCAACTTCATTAATTAGGGAAAAACAAGTTAAAACCACAATGAAATAACATATCACACTCATTAGACTGGCAGAAACAAAACTCAAACAAAAAGCATAGTATGTGTTGGCAAGAATATAGAGTGATTATGTAATCTAATGCAAACCACTTTGGAAAACCATTTGATGTTGTCTTTAAGTTGAACATTCCTGTTGTAAATACATATTCTATGGAAAAATTCTTGCACATATGCAATGAGACACTTTTATGAATATTTAAAATAGCAATGTTTGGAATAAGAAGAAGACTGGAAAGTGTCCAAATATCCTCAGTAGGATAGTGTACAGTGTGTCTACACAATGGAATACTCTATCCATTCATCCATGAAAATGAACAAACTACAGTTACACATATCAATAGGGAAGAATCACACAAACCTAATACTGAGCAAAATACCTGCAGTATGATTCTAGATCTATAAAATGTAGAACAGGTAAAACACAACTATTTTACTTGGAGATTCACTACTTTTTTTTTTTTTTTTTGCGACAAGGTCTCCCTCTGTCACCTAGGCTGGGCACAGTGGTGTGATCCTGGCTCACTGCAACCTCCACCTCCTGGGTTCAAGTGATTCTCCTTCTTCAGCCACCTGTGTAGCTGGGATTACAGGCACACAACACCACACCTGGCTAATTTTTGTATTTTTACTAGAGACGGGGTTTTGCCATGTTGGTCAGGCTGGCCTCAAGTAATCCGCCCACTTCCGCCTCCCAAAGTGCTGGGATTACAGGTGTGAACCATTGTGCCCAGCCAGTAAATAATACTGAGAAATTTTAAGACCAGCACAAATGCTAATCAATACAATCATATGTGTATCTTACCAGCTCTCTTAGGAAATCCTGTTGAGAGGAATCTCAAAGATGTCATAAGGCGTCCATTATCTACTTTTGAACCAAGAAATTTTACTGTTACTACAGCATATGGAAGACATTGCCTAGGTTTATCTACAGGCTTTGAAAGGACACTGTATTCATAGAAGTACACCTGAAAGATGAAGAAGAAAACAGGTTCATGCTGATTAATTTTGGCAATCAGACTTGAATAAGCTCATATTTAAAAAAAATCAATATAATTGCATATTATTTATCTACTTCCATATAAACTTCTCCAGCTGCCTTGTTTAACCCTAATGTTTTTGAAGATGTACAGAATTCCTTTTTCTCCCCCACAATTTTTTTTTGATAGGCTACTAATGTCTGCAGAGAAAGGCACAATTTGTTTTTAAATAAAAAATATTTTTTCATTAAAAGCTAAATGTTTTGCATACAGTCTCAACTACTGTATTTTATTTGGTAGAAAAAATTAGGAAAATAACAATAGGTAATGTGTTTTACATGTGAGTGCATGGATATACTTTCATTGAGAAGATTTATCTTCATTTAATCATACTATGATTATATATAATCCACATATAATTTAATATTCTGTATAAAATTAAAGGTCCACAGAATAAGTGAAATATGACAGATTACTGTTTCATCCAATGACTAATACATAAGCCTTTTCTTTTTCCTACTTTTGCAAAGTATAGAAGATCAAAATCTTATTTCAAAATAGTCTTGTTTTTTAAAATTAATATTATTTATGATTGATAAATCTTAACTATATATATTTGTGGGGCACAATGTGGTGTTTTGATATATTTATACAATGAGGAGTAATTAAATCAAGGTAATTAACATGTCCATCACCTCACCCATCACTTTTTATGGTGAGACATTGGAAATTTACTCTCAGCAATTCTGAAATAATGCATTATTATTAAGCATGGTCACCCTGCTGTGCAGCCTTGTTTAAAAGAGAAGTTGGTATATTTTGAAAGTTAGTAATTAATCTATATAATATCTAAATAAAAGAAGCCACTGTACTTTGAACAGAGTTAAATGTAAATTTTCAAACTTCTTCACTAATATTCCATACAACAAATATTAAAATAGCTTTCGCTGTTTGCTTAAGATATTATATTGAACGAATTAAGAGATTTTCATTTAACATTTTGGGAATTTAAGTCTTAAAACGTACAATGTGAAACAGGTACTTTTCAAGAAATCAAATGAACCATTAACATACTGCTGAACTGTAGGCTTGCAGTTCAATGGTATCTTTCAATGAAGGTGCATTTCTTGACATATGGCAATCAAAGTTAGGAGAAGGATCCAAAGAAACTTTATTTTTATCCACAGAAGGTTGGATTTTCTTCACTTTTCCAAAGAGAACCTAAAAAAAAAAAGCCAAAAAAAAAAGTACGTAAAAATATACCAAAACATTTCTAAACTGTCACATTTCAAACATAAAAGGCTAACATTGTTTTGTTTTTCTGAGACAGGGTCTCACTCTGTTCAGTCCAGGCTGGAGTTGCAGCCTAGACCTCTCAGGCTTAAGCGATCCTCCCACCTCAGCCCTGCTGAGTAGCTGGGACCACAGGTACGCACCACTATGCCCAGCTAATTTTTGTAGGGATCAGGTTTCACCATGTTGCCTAGGCTGGTCTTGAACTCCCGGGTCAAGCAATTCTCCTGCCTTGGCCTCCCAAAGCACTGGGATTATAGGCATAAGCCACCGTGCCAGGCCCTGATTTTTTTTTTTTAAGAAGTAGAAATATGAATGGAAAGATAATCCATTTTCTAGATGAATGGGATGACTCAGCATGGCAATTATGTCAATTCTCCCCCAAATTAAACTCTTAGATTAGAGTAATTCCAATTAAAATTTCAGAGAATCTACTTTTTTTTTTTTTTTTTGAGATAGTCTCACTCTGTCACCCAGGCTGGAGTGTAGTGGCGTGATCTTGGTTCACTGCAGCCTCTGCCTCTTGGGTTCCACGATTCTCCTGCCTCAGTCTCCTGAATGGCTGAGATTACATGCCCAGCTAATTTTTGTATTTTTAGTAGAGATGGGATTTTGCCATGTTGGCCAGGCTGGGCTCGAACTCCTGACCTCAGGTGATCTGCCCACCTCGGCTTCCGAAAAGCGTTGGGATTACAGGCGTGAGCCACCGCGCCCAGCCAAGAATTTACTTTTAAAAATGGGGTTTAATTTTAAAATGTACTTGGAAGACAAACAAGAATAGCTCAGAATTTTTTTTTAAAGTCTGGGTTAGCAATTGACAATGATGGAACAGGACAAGTGACTTGCAATTCCAGATATAAAAACATTTTTAAAAAGGATGGTACTACCACAAGAAAAAGCAGAGAAAAGACCAAAATGAACAAAAAACAGAATGAAAGAAAAAGCCCGGAGTAAGCTCCAACATGTATTAAAAATACTAAAAATACAGTATATTATATTAAAGATACCGTTTGAAATAAAGAAGTGATTATTCAATTAATGATGTGGGACAATAGAAAAAATTAAATTCTTTTCTTAACATGTTAAATATTTAAGTATTAAAAACACAATGAAAATACTGTAGAAAGAAACATAGGCCAATATTTATTTAATCTCAAAGTGACAACTGTTTTCTAAGAATATGTGCCAATAAAATGAAACAAAAACATATAAACTTGACAACATAATATTCTAAAATTTCTGCCCATAAACAACAAATGATTTAAAAACTAAAACATGAACATAAATGACAGTATTTTATTACCATTATTTTAAATAGATTAATACGTTCATTCAACAATCAAAACAATACTAAGAATAAAGTGGTATCCTGAATTGGATCCTGGAACACAAACAAACATAAGTAGAAAAATTAGCAAAAGCCAAATAAAGTCTGTAATTTAGTTAATGGTTGACAATGTTAGTTTCTTAGTTTTGACAATCATGCTATATTTATGTAAAATGTTAACATCAGAAGAAGCTGGGTGCGTTATATATAAGCGCTCTCTTTACTATCTTTGTGACTTTTCTATAAATCTAACATTATTCTAAGCTAAAAAGTTTACTAAAAAATTAAAGACGTGAAATGATAAAACATTATACAGAGAGAAGCCTAGCTCTTAAAATATGCTTCAGTCAACAGATAATGCTCACCAGTCAATGCAGAAAAGGGGAAAAAAATCCCCCAAACTGTCAAGGAATATAAATAAGTAATTCACTAAATACTGTCAGTAAATATATTCAACAGAAACTTTAAACTCAGGAATAATCATAATGAAGAAAAAATTAAACCACACATTAGACTGCAGAAGTTTTTTTAAAAGTTCAGTGTAATATATAGGTTTACTGAGGTTGTGAGATAACAGGCATTCTTACACACTGTGGATGGAAATGTCAATTAGTGCAACCTTTCTCAGGACAGTTGAGCATTACACAATCAAAAGATATAAAAATGTACATACTTTTGATTTCTAATTTGACACCTAGGAATAAACCAATTAATTCTTAGCAAAGAATCATTCGTGTGTGTAAAATGTACCTAAAAGGACAATCTATGTAGTATTTAGGAGTGTAAAAACAAAACAAACTAAAAACCAAATAACTTATATCCTAACATCACAGAATTTGTTGGGCAAATATGGCAGGTCTACAGTGTAATACTATGCAGCTGCTCAAAAGGATATTACAAAATAATATTTAAGGGCTTAGAAAATGTTTATTTTATAATCAGTGAAAAAAGCAAGTAATATACAAAGCAACAACATACTTTAATTACAATTATACCTGCATGTCTATACACATGAATAGATGACTAATACACATACACAAAAAACCCTGTGGTTACTGCTGGGCTTTTTGGACTTTTTACTACATTCCAAATTTTCTAAAATCCTTATCTATTACTTTTTAATATAAAAGTAAATTATGCTTAATTTGATATTTGAGGTCAAAAAAATTGTAAGGAGTTATGCCACATGAACCATTGATTTTCTGTAGATATACACACAATCCCAAGCTGTTTTCATGCAAATCAGGATACCTACTGTGATTTTAATAGTCCTGGCAAAGCTTAACCACAGTAAATCTTTTTTTTTCTTTTCTTCCCCCCTTAGATTTCTCTTTATGCTTATTTCTCCGAGAAAAACGACCAGAATAAATCTTAACCAATTTATCTGTGGATGCCTGCGATTCTGCTATGAGACTTATTTTTAAGATTTTGAATAGCTTTTAGAATTTCAGAAAAGTTGTAAAAATAGTTCAGAGGTCAATTGGGAAGGTGGGGGAGTAGGAGGTACCAGAAATCTGTCTCCCTACTTAGACAATAACTGCACTGGCAAAATCTGTCTGGTGTAACTATTTTGGAACTCTAGAACCTACTGAAGGCTTGTAACTTTCAGGGGAACGCTTGAATAGCATACAGGTTGAGTATCCCTTATCCAAAATGCTTAAAACCAGAATGTTTCAGATTTTGAATTTTTTCGAATTTCAGAATATTTGTATTATACTTACCAGTTGATCATCCCTAATAAGGAAATCTGAAACCCTAAATGCTCCAATTAGTATTTCCTTTGAGTGTAATGTTGGCACTCAGAAAATCTCAAATTTTGGAGTATTTCAGATTTCAAATTTTTGGATTAGGGATGCTCAACCTGTATTATGGTTAATTTCAGTCAATTTCAGTTCTTAGCACAGTGGCAGTCACCCTTGGTGCCCCATGACAGGCAGCTGTACAGTGTTCCTGGAGCAGCTTGTACATGTGTTCCTGGCCACAATTTTTGTGGGTCAGAGTGGGCAATAATAAACATATGGTATATGTATTCTCATCACTGAGTGCTGCTTCTATTAATAACAGAGGGGCAACCAGAAGTGGCAGGCATTGCTGCATCAATACCATTGTTGCAAGCCCCTCCTTGCCTGGCTGAAATGACACCCAGGGGATTAAAGAGCCAGTGCCTTTTTTCCCTTCTTCATTTTTTTCTTTTCCCCTATTTTGGAGCCAGACATAAAAAAAATACTACACTCAAAAGCAACTACAGATACAGGAGAAATCAGAAAATCAGCACACAGAGGGAAAGGTGCAGGCTCAGAAAAGGCTGAGAAGTTTATACTGCAGGTTGATCCTTGGCACAGAGACAGCCTACAACAATCAAAAAACAGAAACACAAAACCACAACCAAACCCTGGGAGGAGATGATTTCCAGAGTTACCACATTATTAGATGAAATGTCCAGTCTTCAACAAAAAATATCACCAGGCATGTAAAGAAGCAGAAAATTACAGCCCATTCAAAGGAAAAACAAAACAAAACAAAACAGAAATTGTCCCTGAAAAAGACCTGATGGCTGATCTACTAGACAAAGACTTTAAAACATCTGTCTTAAAGATGCTAAAAGAGCTAAGTATGTGGAGATAGTAAAAAACAATGTATAAACAAAATGGAAATATCAATAAAGAGAAAACTTAAAAACCAAAAAGAAATCCACTAGCTGAAAAGTACAGTAACTAAAACGAAAAGCTCTAGAAGGGTTCAAAAGCAGATATGAGCAGGCAAAGGAGAGAATAAGTGATCTTAAAGATTGGAAAATGAAAATTATTGAGGCTGAGGAACAGAGAGAAAAAAGACTAAAAAAAAGAGTGAACAGAGCCTAAGGCACCTGTGGGGCACCATCAAGCATAAGAACATATATGCTGTGGGAGTCTGAAAAGGAGAGAGAGAAAAAGGGCAGAGAGAACATTTGAAGAAATGAAGGCTGAAAACTTCCCAAATCTGATGAAAGACATATATATATAAATCTAAAAAACAGGTAAGAGGATCGCTAGAGCCTGGGAGTTTGAAGCTATGTCCTCAGGGAAAAAAAAGAAAAAAAAAAAAAAGAAAAGAAAAAGTTTTTACTGTAAGCCAGCAAACTATCCTTCAGAAATGAAGAAGAAATAGGAGGGGTAATTTCCCAGACCAGAAAAAAAAAAAAAAAAAAAAGGCTGAAAGAATTTATTGTTACCAGACCTGTCCTACAAGAGATATTAAAGGGAGTTGTTCAAAACCAAAAGGATGCTAACATGATACTGTAACCATGGTGTATAAACCATCTTTTTTAAGAAGACAAAATGAAATAACTTAAATAACCACAATTTTTAAGAGACAAGCAATATACATAATACAAATTGTGATTATCAAAAATTCAAAATGTGGGAAGAAAAGGAAATTGGTGTGTATAGGTTTTTTTCTTTGCAATTAAAGTTAAACTGTATCAGTTTTAAATAACTTGTTATAACTACAAAATGTGTTTTGTAAGCCTTAGGGTAACCAAAAAGCAGAAATACTAAAAATAAAAAGCAATGAATTAAAACATACTACCAGAGAAAATCAACCACAAAGGAAGACAGGAAGAAAGAGTTACAAAACAACTAGAAAACGAGTAACAAAATGGCAGTAGTAAGTTCTTACCTATCAATAACAACATTGTAAACGGACAAAATTCTATTAGCACCTCAAATAACTAGAAAAGTGAGAGCAAACCAAACCCAGAATGAGTAGGAAGAAAGACATAAAAAAGATCAGAGAAGAAATAAAATTAAAACTAAAACCAAAAAGATTATCAAAACAAAAAATTATTTTTTAAAAAAAGGTAAACAAAATATACAGTTACTTAGACTAAGAAAATAAGACAGAAGACCCAAATAAATAAAATGAGAAACTAAAAGGAAACATTATAACTGAAACCACAGAAATACAAAGGATTGTTAGAGACTAGTATGATAACTATACAGCAATAAATTGGAAAACCCAAAAGAAATAGATACATTCCTGGACATCCAACCTATTGAGACTGAACCATGAAGAAACAGAAAACTTGAACAGATAAATAATGAGTGACAAGATCAAAACAGCAATAAAGTCTTCAGACAAAGAAAAGCCCAGGTCCTGATAGCTTCACCACTAAATTCTAACCAACATTAAAAAATAATACCAATTCTAATCAAACTATTCAAAAAAACTGAAGGGGAGGAGATACTTCCAAACTCATTCCACAAGGCCAGTACTACCTTGATGCCAAAACCAAAGACAACAAAAGAAGCTATGGGCCAATACCCCTGATGAACAGAGATGTAAAAATCCTCAACAAAATATTAGCAAACTGAATTCAATAGCATATTAAAAATACCATTCATCATGACCAAGTGGGATTCATACCAGGGATGCAAGGATGGTTCAACTTATGCAAATCAATGTGATAAATCACATCAAGAAAATCAAGGACAAAAACCATATTATCATTTCATTAGATGCTGAAAAAGCAATAAAACCGAACATTCCTTCACAAAAAGTCTCAACAAATTGGGTATAGAAGGAATATATCTCAAAACAATAAAACTCATATATGACAAACCCATAGCTAATATCATACTGAATGGGGAAAAATTGAAAGCTGTTTTACAAGGATCTTGAAGACAAGGATGCTCACTTTTACTATTTCTATTCAATATAGTTCTAGAAGTACTAGCCAGAGCAATCAGGCAAGTGAAAGAAATAAAGTGCATCAAAATGGGAAAGGAAGAAGTCAAATTATCCTTGTTTGTAGATGACATGATCTTATATTTAGGAAAACCTAGTGTCATTAAAAAAACCCTCTTAGAACTGATAAATTCAGTAAAGTTGCAGGATACAAAATCAACAAACACTCATCAGTAGTATTTCTATATGATAATAGTTATTGATCTGAAAAGGAAATCAGGAAAGCAATCTCATTTACAACAGTTACAAATGCTGCACTCTGAGCTTGCACCACTGAACTCCAGCCTGGGTGACAGAGTGAGACTGTCGCAAAAAAAGGAAAGGAAAATGGAAGGGAGAAAGGGAGAAAAAAGGAGAAAAAGGGAGAAAGGAGAAAAAGGGGGAAAGGGGAAAGGAGAAAGGAGAAGGGGAAGGGGAAAGAGAAGGGGAAGGGGAAGGGAAGGAAAGGAACACTTACCACTGGATATTTGGAAAATGCTATTTGGAAAACTACAAAGTACAGAAAACTATATTGTCATGATCCAAAGATCATCACTCATAATAACTAAGCACCATTTTATATCATCTTGATATCTCATTTTTAAAAAATTTAAAAAGTTAAACATGATTGCATAAGCATTTTCCCATATCTTTAAAAATTCTCCATAAATCTAACTGCAATGGATACTTCTTATTCCAGAGACATAATATATGATACATTAATAATACACTATTGCTGGACATTTACATGGTGGCTATTTTCTTCTATAAACAAGGCTTTGACACACACACACACACACAGGCACGCATAAAATAGTTCAAAGGTCCCATATACCCTGTGCCCAGCTTTTCTTAATGTTAGCATCTTACATAACCATAGTAAAATCACCAAAATAAAGAATTTAACATTGATACAATACTACTAACTAAAATAAACTGCAGGAGTTTAAAAATAACTAGCTTAAACCAAAATTATTATAATATAATGCTTTAGAGGAGGGTATGTAAAACACTATAGTACTTATTATGATAGAAACAAAAGAGTAAAAGAGAGGTGGGTCAATTAGAATAGAGAAATATATATATTGGGAAGACAAAGATGAAGCTGCTTTTTTTTTTTTTTTTTTTTTGCTTTGTGTTGCACACCCAGGTAAAGAGGAAAGGAGAAAATTTTGAATAATGATGACAAAAATAATACATATAATTATTACTTATTTAATAGACTGCAGTTTAAAAACACTAACAATTTATATCGAAAGGATAATAGGTTCAGGTCAATTTAAAGCAAACTGTCCACATACTTAATATTTGTTTTATGATACCTACCTTAAAAATTAAAATACTTTCTACAGTAATGCTTCGACTATGAGAATAATTCAAGGCAATATCAACATGTCTAAACATATAACTTCCAAGAAGAGGATTTCCTAGTATCTTCAATGTAGATGCTCTGGTACTTATTCCATTCTGATATATCTGGGCTACATCACTCTGGGGAAGTGCTAAAAAGCAGAAATGTTCTTCAAGTTCCCTGCAATGTCTTCCACTTTCACGCATCTCTGACCTAAAGTAAAACAAACAATGTATACAGTTAAAGATAAATATCAACAAAATTTTCAAGAAGATACATATTTCCACTGACCACAGTTAGAAAGCAAGAGAAGTACTGATATTCAGAGGTATTACTACACTGTGATGATAAATTAGGTTGAATATCATCTTAGGAACAAATTCAGGATTACTTAGCCAAGATTTATGAACATTATCATCATCCCTGGTCTAAAATAACAGGGGCTAACATTTCTTAAATGCTGCTAATGTAACCAGTACAAAATCTTAAGCATTACATTCATCTTCTCATTTCATTCTCAACTTCCCAAGAGGTTTTTATAGTTTATTTTGTTGCTATCGACATTTTTAAAAGGAGGAAAATGAGGTTCAGAAAGTTAAATCTTGTCAAAGTAGGAAAATGACAGAGTTGGAATTATACATGCCAATTCTTGTCTGTCAGGTTCCAGAGCTCACATTTTTGTTAATTGTGTTATGGAGAGAAAAACATGCATTTTCTAAACAAAATATCTTGTCTATATCTATGTATCTCTACACATCTATAGACACAAAAACACACACACATGCACAAATATAGTCAATTATTAGGGACATTATCCATTCTTCAGGGATTTAGGTAACAGCTGGGAGAAACAAGCTAATATTTGATTACAGGATCTTATCTTAGGTAAAGAAAATTAGGAATCAACCTCAGAAAAGATTATAATCTGAAGTATAGATAACCCCCAATTCTACTACTTCCATTACAAAACCCATTTAAACATATAAAATATACATCCCTTCCCTAAAATTGGCAGATTAGATATTCTATATGGCTTGCTCAGGAGTACTGGCAGCAGAAATTGCCACACCAGGTGGTACAACAGAGTGGTTCAGACACTGGGCCAAATGATTATCTGCAATGGAGAATCTACAGAACCTAGCAAAGGAATGTATATACCACAAAAGGAAAATTGTTCTTGAGAACCACATGCTTCCGAGATTTATTTCCTGGAACACCACTTATAGAATGTGTTTAAAGCATACCATGCACATAAGTATATTAATACTTATTTTCAAGAATGACTCATCATTAACAGTAGGCAGGACCACAAAAGCAAGACTGACTGATTAGATAATGATCACTTCTATTTCCTGGAAATGTCAGCCTTAACTTTTGGCTCCACAAATTGGCATTTCCTGCTCTTGATTTCAACTTGACATCAGTAGATTCCGTGAACCACTAAGATCACTGTCTTAAGATTCTTACACTACACATAAAAGTAACATTTGAAGGTACACAGAATAAATTAAAGATGTATAATGTAAACCCTACAGCAGGGTTTTTCCACAGTGGCACCAGGGATATTTTGGGCTAAATTCTTTTTTTTTTTTTTAACCTGGTCATCTTCCTGACTACCATTATATCATCATAAGGGTTTCAGTGGAATGAAACAAACATAACAATAAAAATCTAATCCAGGGCCACAAAATCCTCTGTAAATTGAAGTAGAAAATATTCCCTGGAGTTTTGTATTGGTAATTATACTACTAATACTTTTTATTTTTCAGTATGTCTTCAGAATTATATTTGAAAAAAAAAATGCGCCTAAATAGGTTAGTAAAAAAATAGCCTATAATACAGTTTTTGATCTATTTCTGGCTCTAAAAATTGCATAAAGGTTGGCTTTCCAAATTTATTCAGACAACAGGATCTAAATCACGATTTTAAATGACAGAAACTCTGAGTCTCAAGACTTCCATTTCAGAAACAATAGGTAAAACGAGCCTAAAGACTCTTTTCTGTACACAGTAACATGTAATTGAAACTGTGCCCCCAAGAATTAAAGAAACCATTGACTAGCAAAAATTCTTAAGCTTGCAGGATGGCATATAAGAAAACTGACTGAAATACTCAAACTCCCTCCGCTTGTAACAAGACCAGCTGAAACCATTTGGAACCATTTTGGCCAAATGAAGTTTATACACAATCAGCTTGCTGACATCACAGCCTGAATTTCCACCATGTGTTTTATACTAACTCCTCCCAAATTTGCACATGGGACCCATGAGGAAGCATAAAGAGACAACTGTGAATGCCCAAGGACTTTCTACACCTCTCTTTCCTTCTACCAATCACCTGAAGATACTAGGATCCACCCCCAGACCATTTCTAATAAAACTACTGCTTTAAAGCTAGCTTGGGGAGACAGATTTGAGCTTGACCTCCTGTCTCCTTGTGAGTCTACTTGCAATAAAAGCTTTTCTTTTCTCAAAAACCTGGTATCATAGTATTGACTTCTAGTGTATCAGGCAGGGAGCTTCACCTGCTTGATAACATAACTGGGTAAGAATCTGAAGAACCAGCATATACAAATTACTCTTTTGCCAAGACATTAATAAGCATCAGAATCTGTGCTAAAATAATATTTATATTATCTTAAATTTTAAAAATACATAAAAGAATAATTTTCTAGAAATGTTTCCCCATGTTTTTCTGCGGCAATACTAATGAGGGATAGATGTCAAAGTCTGTCACCTCTGAACCCTGCATGTACTTTAAGCTCTGGGGTGGAAAGCTCAAAATCAACACAATACTCAAGTCTTAGAATTTGTAGTTATACTCTTGCTTGTGGGTTTTTAATTTTGGTCATTACTTTTTAACTAATACTTTATTAAATATTAAGTAAATAAATGTAAAAGACAGATGAGAAAACTCATATAATAGAGAAGCTGAGTGGATGAAACAGAATTGGAATCTTGTGTATCTTTCTGTAGACCAGGAACTCTTAATTTACTCTGTGCTATCATGCTGTCTCATTTAAGCTAACTACAACAAAGTATAAGTGCTTTGGATGGAATGCCTATGTCATAGTTAATTACATCATTTAGAATAGGTTCCAAGACAACCTACATATAGTAGGTAATTTTTTGTTCAATAAACAAAACTCTGGGAAGTATTTTATCTCTAAGTTTAAGTGGAAACACAAGTTCATATAAGGTATTTAGCTATGGGGTGGCGGTTGCCTAAAGTAGAGATTAAAAGTATTCAAGTAAGTATTTTTTCATAATAAAGAAAATAAAATTATTTATTTGGAGATCTTTAAAGAGAACTTAATTTTCAGACCCATCATATTGCTAGTGATAAGAACTCAGTATCCAGCTGGCCCAAAGTGCAAGAACCAAAACGCTGACAGCTAAAAGAAATTGGGATTCCACAATATTTAAGAATGCTAATGCAACCCAACTCCAGATACAAGACTTTGTTTCCTTTGCTCTTATAACAAATTCTCACAAACTTAATGGATTAAAAAGCATAAATTTATTATTTTAGTTACGTAGATAAGTCAGACATGACTCTCACTGGGCTAAAATCAAGGTGTCATCTGTCTGGATTGTGTTCCTTTCTGAGGTTCTAGGGGAGGATCTCTTTCCAAGCTGGCAGAATTGAATTACCAGCAAGGACATTTCCCAGCTTCTAGAAGTTACCCACAATCCTTGGCTCATAATCTCCTTTTTTCATCTTCAAAGCCAGAAAAGGCAAGCTGAGTCCCCCTCATATCTCTTTTTTCTTTCATCTCTGCTCTCTGATCCATTCTTCTCCCTCCCTCAAAAGCTCCTGTGATTAAACTGGGCCCACTAAGATCACCTTAGATAATCACTCATCTCCAGGTCTGTAACCTCAATCACACCTGCAAAGTCCTTTCTGCCATGTAAGGTGATATATTCACAGGTTCTGGGGAGTAGGATGTGGACATCTTTGGGGGAGCATTATGCTGCTTACCACACGCAGATTCTGAACTTGGCCCCTCAATGATATGAGAAACTTGTTTTTCCCCACAAGTCTCCCTCTGCTGTGCACAGCTTTATCTTTATCCACATCCAGCTCCCATCACGGTAGCAAGAAGATAGCTGGTAGCAACGAGGCTTCCTTGTTCACAGCCACCAGAAGAGAAACAGGCTTCACTTCTCCAGGATTTCCAAGCAAGTCTTATGCTATGTTTATTTAAAAATAACGACTAGGCTTGTACATCAATAAACTCATAAAGCAAGGGGAATTGGACCAAAAATGGTTAGGCTAATTATAAAAGATGATCTAGAATTGTTAGGAAAACTGCAGTCTACTCATTTGGCTACACTTTTTCATACATACCCTTCTTCTAACACATATACTTTCAAAAATGCTCATTCACACAAAGCACTTTCAATCCACCTCACAAGGAGGGAACAACCCAAAGTCTCACTGAATTACTACATCCAACTCCAGATCCATGATGATCACATGGATGAAATGCCTTCATTTCCAACAGATCTGGATATAGATCTAAATAACCAACATTCATTTAGGTGACTTACGGCTAGGTTTAAATTATCTAAACCCAAAATACAATGGTGGAGGAAAAAATACAATTAAATTCTAAAAAGTAAAGAATGCTAACAATTGTCAATATTAACTTGTCCTTAGCACAAGTATATCCTTCTGTAAAGAAGTAGCTGGGATTCCTTGCTCTCAAAATTCCAAAAGCTAGTAACCATAGCAGGAGATCTTGTTCAGACAATGGGTGAGAGTAAGAATGTCTGTCTCTTGGCAACAAGCCTCTGGGACCTTCCCATCATCCAAGGCCCTCAATCTATAATGAACTTCATTTAGTGAATTTCAACTTGAAACTATCAATTTCTACCAGACTGCATTTAAAATAAAGTCATGTGCCATAGTAGACATTTTTGTTAAGGACAAACCAAAAATACAATGGTGGTCCCTTAAGATTATAATGGAGCTGAAAAATTCCTATTGCCTAGTGATATCTTAGGTCTCACGATGTCATAGCGTAATGCATTACTTTCATGTCTGTGGTGATGGTGGTGCACTGCCAGTCATAAAAGTATAGCATGTATGATTATGTACAGTACACAATACTTGTTAATAATAAATGACTATGTTGTTGGTTTATATATTTAGTATACTATACTTTTTATTATTATTTTAGAGTATATTATCTCTCCTTATTAAAATAAATTAATTGTAAGACAGCCTCAGGCTAGTCCTTCCGGAAGTACTCCTGAAGAAGGCATTGTTATCATAGAAGATGACAGCTCCATGCATGTTACTGCACCTGAAGACCTTCCAGTGGAACAGATGTGGAGGTGGAAGTCAATGATATTGATCATCCTGACCCTGTGTAGGTTTAGGATCATGTGTGTGTTTGTGTCTTAAGTTTTTTAATAAAGAGTTCTAAAAGTTAAAAAAATCAAAAAACAGAAAAAAGTGCATAGAATAAGGATAAAAATATTTTGTTCAGTTGCACAACGTATTTGTGTTTTAAGCTAAATGTTATTACAAAAGGGTCAAAAAGTTAGACTTTGAAGTGTATAAAGTAAAAATATTACAGTAAAATAAGGTTTATTATTGAGAAAATTAAAAAATACATTTAGTGTAGCCTAAGTGTACAGTGTTTATAATGTCTACAGGAGTGACAGGTATACCATATAGCTGAGGTGTATAAGTAGGCTACACCATCTAGGTTTGTGTAAGTCCACTCTATGATGTTTACACAATGACGAAATTGCCCAATGATGCATTTCTCACAACATATTCCTGTCATTAAGCAACATGTATCTTTACTGTATAAACTTGAGTAGTTTCACTTACTAGGCAGAAAATATTTAAAAGGAGTTATTTGGGAAAGATTTAAGGCAACAGATTTGCGCTTTACCACATCTTTATCCCCTGTTAAATTTCATTCCTTTTAAACCCATATTCACCCTAACTTTGGAAAGGATTAATTACCTATTTCAAGCTAATCTTGCAAAGCTGAACTGTGAAACTAGGCCACAAACAGAGTGATTCTTTTTTATTGAATCTGAATTTTCTATGATTGAGAAAATAATGTTTCTTGGGTCTAAACGGGAAATCGTCAAGGCACTCTAATATGCTGAGTTTTTGGTAGAAATTTTCTCAAAAACTACAGCCTCATGAAACACAGGATCTGTGCCCCAAGGTACAGATTATTACCAACTTCCCATTTTGGAATACTGGAGGGACGGGGGTTCCTCACTGCCCTCTTCCTTTGAAGTAAATCCATATTTTAGAATCTCTTAGCTACAAGTACCCCTTTCCCAGTACCAAATTCAGTTCCAGTTGGGTTATCATTGACTTCAAGTACAGAAACTCATTCAAACTGGCTTGTGTTGCCAGACTCAGTTTTGCACTTTGAACACAAAAACAAGATAAAACTCAAAATATACTAGGAGAATGAGACACAAATCAATATATTGTAGTAAGCACCATAAAATGAGTATAAATAACTATGGGAAACAAACGAGTTTTTGTCTAATTGGGCAAATAGCTAAGAAAACAATAAATCCTATACATGTTGGTCATTTACAATGTTTTAACATGCCTTATCACTGGGTACTTGTTCTAACTTTTCCGTAACACTAACAGGGAGAAATAACTTGTTTCAAAGGACAAAAATTTTAATGTCCAAAATAAGCAAAACCAAAGAACGGTGTCAGGAATTCATTTTTGATCAAAGTGTTTTTCAACTTGGAAGTCACTGGATATACCCAGTCCTTTTTACCTACAAAACTGTGTTTTTTAGAGGAAAGGCAATATACCACAACAAATTCTGTCTTTCCCATTAATCCCAAATCTCCAAACAGACACCAAGTGTGGCAGCATGTTTGAATCAAGAGGAATCAATTCTAAAATAAACAAGCCAAAACATTCCAAAATGAGTTTCGCATGTGGGTCTATCAAGCTCTAGTTAGGTTTTAAGTTAAACAGTGAGAAATGGCAAAGGAGATAAGTTAGAAGAAAATATAAGAATGCTAAATTGTGCTTACACAAAATCTATACCTATAATTAAAAATGCTTACAATGAAAACTTTGCATACGCTCTTATTCTTATCAAAATGACAATAATATGCCTTCCAAAAAAGCTGGAGAAGTACTTTAAAAAATTATGTGTCAGAAATGGCATCAATATAGAAAGAATAGTTCTAGTGGAATAGCTGGAAACAGCTGGCTACAATCCTCCTAAATAAAAACATCAACCCAGTCTCTTAAGGGCTGGGTTTTTAAGAGTAAAAAGAAGTTACTTTTTGATTACTTCGACTGCAGTTTTACATTATCTAGGAGGTGTGAGGGATCTACAAATTGGCTGCTTAATAAAGGTGCTGATGCATGTTTCTGAAAAATTTATCAAGGTTAAAAAATTGGAAGGAGGTGTCTGAAATCTCACTACATTAATACATAAAACTAATCAAATCTCACACTTGGCTTTCAATGTTACAAAAGACTATGAGAATGTAACAAAAAATAATCTGTGTTTTCTTAGTAATAACTTACTAAATCTCAAACGGTAGAAATGAATTAGCATAAAACTCCATAGTAAGAAACACAACAAAATCTCAAACACGTTTAGATCATAGTAACTTACCTCTTGGCAGTAAAATTTTTTTCCAGTTCCTCATTGTGAACCAGTTTTGTATCCCCAAACTGCCATAACGACTGCAGATCACAGCTTACGTCAAGCCTGCACTGGTTAAGAGTATCATGTATAAAACTATACTCTCTACTATTGGTGTAACAAGGTGACAAGTAAACTAAAGGTAGAAAAAGAGAAAGCAGTTGTATTTAAAATTACATTATTGGACATCTGTACAATGACAACTGTATCTCTAAGACACAAAATAAGTACTGGAATTTTCATTAACAACATAAGGCAACCACTTATATTTAAGGTTCTACAACAGTAATATAGACCTCCCATACTTGATATAAATGAAAATATGAACTATGATTTTCTCCACATACCTATTAAGAGTTCTTAAAAGTTGACACATACAGATATGACAGTCCCAGAATTTTCAACTTAAGATGTTGCAACTCTGATTGTACAATGCACATCATTACACAAACCTGGCAGCTACTGTTCGTGCATGAGTATTTGCCAAGTAAAGATGAGGCAATCTACACATTAGAAAACGATTGGGTTATTTTGATTTGCAAAAGTACAAGAACATGTGTGTAAGATGTTGCCTGATACAGTGGCATGTGAAAGAGGAAACAGACTTTTTTAGGACAGTGAGCATCTCCAGCATTGTTGTAGTAAATAGATACATAAAAGGATAAAATCCTATGGAAGTGAACTCAGAGGAAAGCAAGGAACAAATACAATTGACTCTTGTTATTTGTGGTAGTTATATTGTACAAAGTTCCCATCAACATCGAGTCACAAACACTGTGTCACAAACTACTGTTCTTGGGGGAAAGGAAAGGGTTAAGTTACTGTGGGCATCTGGTCAATTTTTTCTTTTTTTTCCTTACAGACACGATCTCGCTCTGTAGCCCAGGCTGGAGTGTAGTGGTATGATCATTTCTCACTATAACCTCTAACTCCTGGGCTCCAGCGATCCTCCTGCCTTGGCTTCCTGTGTAGCTGGGACTACAGGCACAGGCCCAACATGCCCAGCTAGTTTTTCTTTTATTTTTTGTAGAGATAGGGTTGCTATGTTGTCCAAGCTGGTCTCAAATTCCTGGGCTCAAGCGATCCTCTCCAACCTTGGCCTCCCAAAGTGCTGGGATTACAGACAAGAGCCACTGTGCTGATCCTCGTCAAATTTTTGACCACCAAAATGCCATCCGCATTATGTAGATTCTTCTGCCAACATCTTTATAAAACAAACCAATCTCATCAGTTTTGAAAACTTGTTCTTCCGTTTTCCTATGTGACATTTAGCTGGTTATTTAAAAAAATTCTTCCTTAACATCCTGATCTGCAGAACGCATCTGCCTGCAAGTTCAATATTTTTCATATTGCATCTATCACCTTTTGAAATGTTTGAGGCAAATAGCACTAGCCAAGAAGGGTTTAACACTTTCCTGACTCTGGGTAATGTGACCTAGGTTCCTCTGGCTTTTAGCTTCACAATAATGCTGCCCACCATGTTTTTTTTATCAGCCATAACGAAATCTCATGAATCTATAAATTTAGCTGCTTTTCTATCTTTCCCAGAGTTTCATCAGGCACTACAGATGTTACCTTAGCACTTTTTGGTGAGGCCTGATGTACAGATTGGCAAGTTTCTTCCTCCTCTCCCTGGAAATACATTAACATTGAACTCAGGCCTGAGTGAAGCTTACCTAAAATGTTTTTTCTGTAAGGCATATCATAACCTTCTTGACCTTAGGAACACTAGACCACACTTCAGCATTACACTTGGAGACCATTTAAAGTAGTGAAATCACCAACAAAAATGCTAACAATTGATATGGTTTGGCTGTGTCCCTACCCAGATCTCATCTTGTAGTTCCCATCATCTGATGTGTCATGGGAGGGACCCAGTGGGAGGTAATTGAATCATGGGGGCAGTTACCCCCATGCTATTCTTGAAATAGTGAGTTCTTAGAGGAGATCTGTTGGTTTTATAAGCGGCCTTTCCCTCTTTGCTCAGCTCTTCTTTCTCCTGACTCCATGTGAAGGACATGTTTGCTTCCCCTTCTGCCATGATTGTAAGTTTCCTAAGGCCTCCTCAGCCATGGGGAACTGTGAGTCAATTAAATCTCTCTTTTATTAAAAAAAATAGGACTAATACAACAATAGCACCATCACTAGGAAAAGAACACTTATTGCAGTATGAGAGCTGAAACAACAAGGCAGAGCATGGCCTCATTTGACCTTAAATGAGAATGCATGCATTGGGTGACTCAAATTCTAGACCCCTACGTGCATGTCTGTGAAAGCATTGCTGAGTAACAAGTTCGGACAAAAAAGCACTGCTGACTGTTGATTGTGAATTTAGCAGGTAGGAAATTCACAAACATGGAATCCTCAAATAACGAAGATTGACTATATAGAAGGTTTAAGGCAATTTCCATATAAATGAACCTAATTAACAATTCACCCCTTAAATTTAGCTTATCAACAGAAGTTAACATAATGACAGAAACAATATAAAATACTATAACCAGCTGATTTCTGTAACAACTCATTCCTCATTCCCATTTTTAATTCTATTATTGACCCCCAAAATGATTTTCATTTTAGTATTTGTAATAATTATTACAAATTTTGATAGTTTCATAACATATGATGTAGAAATTTTGATAGTTTTATAACATATGATGATTTTGTGGATGTATAACTTTTTATTTTGAAATGAATCTAGATTCACAGGAAGTTGCAAAAACAGTACACAGTTAAGGGTACATTGTGTACGCTTAACCCAGTTTCCTCCAGTGGAAGCATGTAACTATAATCCAATATCAAAACTAGGAAAATGACGTTGGTACCAGCCACAGACCTTATTAAGACTTTACCAACCAGTTTTACATCCACTTGTGTGTGTAGTTCTATGCAATTTTATCACATGTAGATTTGTGTAACAATCACCCTAAGATACAGAACTGCTCTATCACCAGAGACATCACTTCTGCCACTCCTTTATGTATTTTTTCATACGGAAACTCTCCCACACCCCCATTCTCCTACCCTGTCCCCAAATCCTGAAAATTATTACTCTCTTCTCCATATGCATACTTTTGCCATTTCTAGAATGTTTGTAAGCGAAATTTTGTAGTATGAGACCTGTAAAGACTGCTTTTTTTTTTTTGCTTAGCATACTGCCTCTGAGATTCAACCAAGTTGTTGTATGAGTAGACTGTTTCTTCTTATTGCTAAGTAGTATACCATGGTATGAATGTGCCATAGTTTGTTTAACCATTTACTCATTAGAAATTTGGGTGGTTGTCAGTTTCTGGTTATTACAAATTAAGCTGCTGTGTACATTCACGTATAGGTTTTTGCGTGAACATCATTTTTTGTTTGCCAGGGAAAAATGCCCAAGGGAAGGATGGCTGGATCATATGGCAGTTGCATGCTTATTTATTGATTTTTGAGACAGAGTTTTACTCTTGTTGCCCAGGCTGGAGCACAATGGCGCGATCTCGGCTCACCAAAACCTCCGCCTTCCGGGTTCAAGTGATTCTCCTGCCTCAGCCTCACGAGTAGCTAGCATTACAGGCATGCGCCACCACGCTGGGCTAATTTCTGTATTTTTTTAGTCAAGATGCAGTTTCTCCACGTTGGTCAGGCTGGTCTTGAACTCCCGACCTCAGGTGATCCACCTGCCTCGGCCTCCCAAAGTGCTGGGAATACAGGCATGAGCCATTGTGCCTGGCCTGCATGCTTACTTATTTTTTTAAAGATTGCATCTTGCTATGTTGCTCAGGATGGCCTTGAACTCCTGGGCTCAAGCAATCCTCCTGCTCTGGCTTCCTGAGTAGCTGGAACTACGAGCACATGCCACTGGGCATGGCTGCATATTTAGTTTTTAAAGATGATGCCAAATTGTTTTCTGGAGTGGCTGTGCTATCTTACATTCCCTAATGGCAATACACGAGTGAGTTGGTGTCTCCCATCCTCACCGGCATTTGGTACTGTTATTGTTTTCTTTTTCAGCTATTCTAAGAAGTGTATAGTTACATCTCATTGTGGTTTTCATATGCATTTCCTTAATGGCTATGATGTTGAACATCTTTTGATAAGCCCATTTGCCATCAGTGTATTCTCTCTGGTGAAAAGTCTATTCATGTCTTTTTCTTGTTTTCTAACTGGATTGCCTTTTTTTTTTTTTTCCACCTATTGAACTTTGAAAGTGCTTTATATGTTCTAGGTGTAAGTCCTTGCTCAGATAAACGATCTGCAAAAGCTTTTTTCCCCATTCCTAGCTTATCTTTTCACCTTCCTAACAGTCTTTCGCAGAGCAAAAGTTTCTGATTTTCATGAAAGTGAATTTCTTCTTTCTTTTATAGATTGTTTTTTGTATCATGTCTAAGAACTCCTTATCCAAGCTGAGATCCTGAAGATGTCCTCTCATGTTTTCTTCTAGATGTTTTATAGCTTCACGTTTTACATTTAAGCCCAAGGTTCATTCGGAATTATTTTTTGCATGAGGTTAGGGTGAACTTCATTTTTTTGGTCTCTGGATGTCCAATTGCTCTAGCAACATTTCATGAAGACTATTTTTCCTCCACTTAATGCACCTTTGTTAAAAATCAATGGAAAGAAAATCAATTGAGCATATTTGCATGGATCTATTTTTGGAATCTTTATTCTGTTCCACAGATCTGTGTGTCTATTCCTGTGGTCACACTGTCTTTCTTACCACAGCTATATGCTAAGGCTTAACAGTGGATAGAGTATTTCCATATACTTTCTTCTATTTCAAAATTGTTTTAGCTATTCTAGTTTCTTTGCCTTCCCAGGTAAGTGTCAGAATAAGCTTGTCTATGAACATCTTGCTGGGATTTTGATAGGAACTGCAATAAACCCTCATATAAATTTGTGGTGAACTGATGTCATTATGTTGAGTCTTTTAATCTATGAACACACTACATCTCACCATTTATTTAGATTTCCTTTTTTTTTAAAAAAAATCAGTATTTTATAGTTTATAGCATAGAAACTTTACACATTTTGTTATATTTGTACCTAAGTATTTCATTTTAAAGTTATTATCTTTTATTTTACTTTGAGATGGAATCTTGCTCTGTCACCCAGGCTGGAATGCAGTGGCGTGAGCTCAGCTCATCGCAACCTCCCCCTCCTGGGTTCAAGGGATTCTCATGCCTCAGCCTCCCAAGTAGCTGGGATTATAGGCACCCACCACCATGCCTAGCTAATTTTTTTCTGTTTTTAGTAGAGATGGGGTTTCGCCATGTTGGCCAGGCTGGTCTCCAACTCCTGTCTCAGGTGATTCACCTGCCTCAGCCTCCCAAAGTGCTGGGATTACAGGTGCGAGCCACCATGCCCGGCTGCCCAAAGTTATTTTAAATGGTATTTTAAAAATTGTTTATTTCCATGTGTTCTTTGCTAGTATTTAAAAGCATAGTTGACTCATGAACAATATGGGTTTGAACAGTGGGAAAACTTATACTTGGATTTTCTTCCACCTCTGCTACTCCTTAAGGCTGCATGACCAACCCTCCTCTTCCTTAGCCTATTCAATGTGAAGATGATGAAGATGAAGACCTTTACAGTGATCCACTTCCATTTAAGGAATAGTAAACATATTTTCTCTTCCTTATGATTTTCTTAGTAACATTTTCTCTACCTTACTTACTGTAAAAGTATAGTAGCATATAATACATATATAAAATTATGTGTTAATCAACTGTTCATGTTATCAGTAAGACTTCAGGTCAACAGTAGGCTATTTGTATTAAAAGTTAAGTGCTGGGGGAGTGAGTTATATGCAGATTTTTCAGCTGTGTGTTTTGGGGAGGGGGTGGGGGCGGGATCAGTGCCCCTAATCCCTGGGTTGTTTATGAGTCAAATGAACAATTGTTTTTTTCTGTTTTCATTGTATCCAGTGACCTTGCTGAACTTACTAGTTCCAAGTTTTCCTTTCTTTTTTTTTTAAGATTCCTTAGGATTTTCCATGCAGACCATCATGTTCTCTTCAAATAGGGATAACTTTATTTCTTCTTTTCCACTCTGAATACCTGCTAATTCCTCTCCTTGGCTTTTTGTGCTGGGTATAACTTCCGGTATTATGTTGAATAAGAGTGGTGGAAGAGAACATTCACCTCTCAGTTGTGTGCAATAATTCATTTTAAATATTGAACTCCATTTGCTAATATTTTGTTTAGGATATATGCATCAATTATCACGGACACTGGTCTGTGGGGTGTTTTCCATATTATATTGGTCTTGTCTTAGAACTATGGTAATATTAATCTCATATTATTATTCTCTCAATTTCTATTTTCTGGAAGAGATTGTATAGAGTTTCTGTTCTTTAAATCTTTAGAATTCTCCAGTGAAACCATCTGGGCCTTAAAATTTCCTTTCTAACCATGAATTACATTTAATTGTTGTAAGGCTATTTAAATGATCTATTTAGAACTACATGTGTTTAACGTTTGTACTTTTGATACAACCTGTGGGCCAGTAGTGATAACTCATTTCATTCTTGATAGTGGTAATTTATGGCTTCTTTTTCTTTTGTCAGACTTGATAAAGGTTTGTCAATTTAGTTGATCTTTCCAAACAACCATCTTTTTGTTGTAGTTTCATTAATTATCCTTTCATCTTGACAGGTTTTTTTTTTTTTTTTTTTTTTTTTGAGACAGAGTCTTGCTCTGTCACCCAGGCTGGAGTGCAATGGCATGATCTTGGCTCACTGCAACCTCCACCTCCTGGGTTCAAGCGATTCTCCAGTCTCAGCCTCCCGAGTAGCTGGGATTACAGGCGCATGCCGCCACACCTGGCTAATTTTTTGTATTTTAGTAGAGATGGGGGTTTCACTGTGTTCCCCAGGCTGGTCTCGAACTCCTGAACTCAGGCAATCCACCTGCCTCGGCCTCCCAAAGTGCTAGGATTACAGGCGTAAGCCACCGCACCCAGGCTTTCTTTTTCTGGTTTCTTAAAGGTTGGAAGATTAAGATTATTGATCTGAAACACTCCCTCTTTTCTAACGTAAACATTTAGTGCTATGAACTTCCTTGTTAGCAGTGCTTTAACCATGTCCCTCAAATTTTGGTATGTTGCATTTTCATTTTAGTTATATATTTATTTCCTTTAAAATCCCATGACTATTTCAAAATGTGTTATTTACCTTACTTTTTGCAGAGATAAGGTCTCACTATGTTTCCCAGGCTGGTCTCAAATTCCTAGCCTCAAGCAAGCCCCGTGCCTCCTACTCACTTTCCAAGTGTCTTTGGAGATTTACTTTTCTGTTTGCATGTTGTCAGAGAACATATTCTGTATGATTTCAATTTATTTATTTATGAGACAGAGTCTCGCTCTGTTGCCCAGGCTGGAGTGCAGTGGCGCAATCTCGGCTCACTGCAAGCTCTGCCTCCTGGGCTCACACCATTCTCCTGCCTCAGCCTCCCAAGTAGCTGGGACTACAGGCGCCCACCACCATGCCCGGCTAATTTTTCATATTTTTAGTAGAGACAGGGTTTCACCGTCTTAGCCAGGATGGTCTCAATCTCCTGACCTCGTGATCTGCCCACCTCAGCCTTCCAAAGCGCTGGGATTACAGACATGAGCCACCGCACCTGGCCTCAATTCCTTTAAATATGTTGATATGTATCTCATTGCCCAAGATGTTGTCTATTTTGATGCATGTTCCACAGGTGCTTGAAAGGTCTATTCTGCTACTGTTAAGTACAATAATCTATAAACGTCAATTAGATC
Organism: Pongo abelii; assembly: GCF_028885655.2. NCBI lineage: Eukaryota > Metazoa > Chordata > Mammalia > Primates > Hominidae > Pongo > Pongo abelii. Next base: position 32,726,187 of record NC_071992.2, read on the forward strand.
CTGTTGATTGACAGTGTTAGATTCTTCAATATTCTTCCGGACTTTCTGCTTAGTTTTAGCAACTGAGAGTACAAAGTCTCCAACTATAATTCTAAATTTGTCCATTTCTCCTTTCAGTTTTATCAGTTTCGCTTCATACATTCTGAAGGTCTGATGTCTGATATATACATATTTTAGACTGCTGCATCTACTTGGTGGACTGACCTTTTCATCATTAAGTAACATCCCTCTTTGTTCTTGGAAATTTTCTTTTCTCTGAAGTCTACTTATCCACCATTAATATAGTCACTCTTACTTTATTATTTGTATGGCCTATCTTTTTTCATATGTCTACATTCCACCAACTTATCACTACATTTGAAATGAGTTTGCCAACAGTAGTTGGGTTTTTTTAAATATTATTATTATTATACTTTAAGTTTTAGGGTACATGTGCACAATGTGCAGGTTTGTTACATATGTATACATGTGCCATGTTGGTGTGCTGCACCCATTAACTCGTCATTTAGCATTAGGCATATCTCCTAATGCTATCCCTCCCACCTCCCCCCACCCCACAACAGTCTCCGGAGTGTGATGTTCCCCTTCCTGTGTCCATGCGTTCTCATTGTTCAATTCCCACCTATGAGTGAGAACATGCGGTGTCTGGTTTTTTGTCCTTGTGATAGTTTGCTGAGAATGATGGTTTCCAGTTTCATCCACGTCCCTACAAAGGACATGAACTCTTCATTTTTTATGGCTGCATAGTATACCATGGTGTATATGTGCCACATTTTCTTAATCCAGTCTATCGTTGTTGGACATTTGGGTTGGTTCCAAGTCTTTGATATTGTGAATAGTGCCGCAATAAACATACATGTGCATGTGTCTTTATAGCAGCATGATTTATAATCCTTTGGGTATATACCCAGTAATGGGATGGCTTGGTCAAATGGTATTTCTAGTTCTAGATCCCTGAGGAATCGCCACACTGACTTCCACAATGGTTGAACTAGTTTACAGTCCCACCAACAGTGTAAAAGTGTTCCTATTTCTCCACATCCTCTCCAGCACCTGTTGTTTCCTGAGTTTTTAATGATTGCCATTCTAATTGGTGTAAGATGGTATCTCATTGTGGTTTTGATTTGCATTTCTCTGATGGCCAGTGATGATGAGCATTTCTTCATGTGTTTTTTGGCTGCATAAATGTCTTCTTTTGAGAAGTGTCTGTTCATATCCTTCGCCCGCTTTTTGATGGGGTTGTTCGTCTTTTTCTTGTAAATTTGAGTTCCTTGTAGATTCCGGATATTAGCCCTTTGTCAGATGAGTAGGTTGCGAAAATTTTCTCCCATTTTGTAGATTGCCTGTTCACTCTGATGGTAGTTTCTTTTGCTGTGCAGAAGCTCTTTAGTTTAATTAGATCCCATTTGTCAATTTTGGCTTTTGTTGCCATTGCTTTTGGTGTTTTAGACATGAAGTCCCTGCCCATGCCTATGTCCTGAGTGGTATTGCCTAGGTTTTCTTCTAGGGTTTTTATGGTTTTAGGTCTAACGTTTAAGTCTTTAATCCATCTTGAATTGATTTTTGTATAAGTGTAAGGAAGGGATCCAGTTTCAGCTTTCTACATATGGCTAGCCAGTTTTCCCAGCACCATTTATTAAATAGGGAATCCTTTCCCCATTGCTTGTTTTTCTCAGGTTTATCAAAGATCAGATGATTGTAGATATGCAGCATTATTTCTGAGGGCTCTGTTCTGTTCCATTGATCTATATCTCTGTTTTGGTACCAGTACCATGCTGTTTTGGTTACTGAGCCTTGTAGTATAGTTTGAAGTCAGGTAGCGTGATGCCTCTGGCTTTGTTCTTTTGGCTGAGGATTGACTTGGCAATGTAAGCTCTTTTTTGGTTCCATATGAAATTTAAAGTAGTTTTTTCCAATTCTGTGAAGAAAGTCATTGGTAGCTTGATGGGGATGGCATTGAGTCTATAAATTACTTTGGGCACTATGGCCATTTTCACAATATTGATTCTTCCTACCCATAAGCATGGAATATTCTTCCATTTGTTTGTATCCTCTTTTATTTCATTGAGCAGTGGGGTTTGTAGTTCTCCTTGAAGAGGTCCTTCACATCCCTTGTAAGTTGGGTTCCTAGGTATTTTATTCTCTTTGAAGCAATTGTGAATGGCAGTTCACTCAGGATTTGGCTCTCTGTTTGTCTGTTATTGGTGGATAAGAATGCTTGTGATTTTTGTACATTGATTTTGTATCCTGAGACTTTGCTGAAGTTGCTTATCAGCTTAAGGAGATTTTGGGCTGAGACAATGGGGTTTTCTAGATACACAATCATGTCGTCTGCAAACAGGGACAATTTGAGTTCCTATTTTCCTAACTGAATACCCTTTATTTCCTTCTCCTGCCTAATTGCCCTGGCCAGAACTTCCAACATTATGTTGAATACGAATGGTGAGAGGGCATCCCTGTCTTGTGCCAGTTTTCAAAGCGAATGCTTCCAGTTTTTGCCCATTCGCTATGATATTGGCTGTGGGTTTGTCATAGATAGCTCTTATTATTTTGAGATACGTCCCATCAATACCTAATTTATTGAGAGTTTTTAGCATGAAGGGTTGTTGAATTTTGTCAAAGGCCTTTTCTGCATCTATTGGGATAATCATGTGGTTTTTGTCTTTGGTTCTGTTTATATGCTGGATTACATTTATTGATTTGTGTATATTGAACCAGCCTTGCATCCCAGGGATGAAGCCCACTTGATCATGGTGGATAAGCTTTTTGATGTGCTGCTGGATTCGGTTTGCCAGTATTTTATTGAGGATTTTTGCATCAATGTTCATCAAGGATATTGGTCTAAAATTCTGTTTTTTGGTTGTGTCTCTGCCTGGCTTTGGTATCAGGATGATGCTGGCCTCATAAAATGAGTTAGGGAGGATTCTCTCTTTTTCTATTGACAGGAATAGTTTCAGAAGGAATGGTACCAGCTCCTCCTTGTACCTCTGGTAGAATTCAGCTGTGAATCCATCTGGTCCTGGACTTTTTTTGGTTGGTAAGCTATTGATTATTGCCACAATTTCAGAGCCTGTTATTGGTCTATTCAGAGATTCGACTTCTCCCTGGTTTAGTCAGAGATTCAACTTCTCCCTGGTTATGTGTCGAGGAATTTATCCATTTCTTCTAGATTTTCTAGTTTATTTGCGTAGAGGTGTTTGTAGTATTCTCTGATGGTAGTTTGTATTTCTGTGGGATCGGTGGTGACATCCCCTTTATCATTTTTTATTGCGTCTATTTGATTCTTCTCTCTTTTTTTCTTTATTAGTCTTGCTAGTGGTCTATCGATTTTGTTGATCCTTTCAAAAAACCAGCTCCTGGATTCCGTTGCTGGTGAGGAACTACGTTCCTTTGGAGGAGGAGAGGCGCTCTGCTTTTTAGAGTTTCCAGTTTTTCTGCTCTCTTTTTTACCTATCTTTGTGGTTTTATCTACTTTTGGTCTTTGATGATGGTGACGTACAGATGGGTTTTTGGTGTGGATGTCCTTTCTGTTTGTTAGTTTTCCTTCTAACAGACAGGACCCTCAGCTGCAGGTCTGTTGGAGTACCCGGCCGCGTGATGTGTCAAGTCTGCCCCTGCTGGGGGGTGCCTCCCAATTAGGCTGCTCAGGGGTCAGGCATCAGGGACCCACTTGAGGAGGCAGTCTGCCCGTTCTCAGATCTCCAGCTGCGTACTGGGAGAACCACTGCTCTCTTCAAAGCTGTCAGACAGGGACATTTAAGTCTGCAGAGGTTACTGCTGTCTTTTTGTTTGTCCGTGCCCTGCCCCCAGAGGTGGAGCCTGCAGAGGCAGGCAGGCCTCCTTGAGCTGTGGTGCGCTCCACCCAGTTTGAGCTTCCTGGCTGCTTTGTTTACCTAAGCAATCCTGGGCAATGGTGGGCGTCCTTCCCCCAGCCTCGCTGCCGCCTTGCAGTTTGATCTCAGACTGCTGTGCTAGCAATCAGCGAGACTCCGTGGGCGTAGGACCCTCTGAGCCAGGTGCGGGATATAATCTCCTGGTGCGCCATTTTTTAAGCCTGTCGGAAAAGCACAGTATTCGGGTGGGAGTTACCTGATTTTCCAGGTGCTGTCTGTCACCCCTTTCTTTGACTAGGAAAGGGAACTCCCTGACCCCTTGCACTTCCCGAGTGAGGCAATGCCTCGCCCTTCTTCGGCTCACACACGGTGCACGCACCCACTGACCTGCGCCCACTGTCTGGCACTCCCTAGTGAGATGAACCCGGTACCTCAGATGGAAATGCAGAAATCACCCGTCTTCTGCGTCGCTCATACTGGGAGCTGCAGACCGGAGCTGTTCCTATTCAGTTATCTTGGCTCCTCCCCTCCTACATTTACATTCTTGCTTGATTCTTGGGATCAAGCGTTCCTCCCACCTCAGCTTCCCAAGCAGCTAGGACTACAGGCGTGTACCACACAGGCTGATTTTTAAATTTTTTTCTAGAGACAGGGCCTTGCTATGTTGCACAGGCTGGTCTCAAACTTCTAGCCTCAAGGCATGAGCCACAGTGCCCAATGGTGTAAAAACATTCCTATTTATCCACAGCCTCACCAGCATCTATTGTTTCTTGACTTTTCAATAACTTCCATTATGACTGGCGTGAGATGGTATCTCACTGTGGTTTTGATTTGCATTTCTCTAATGATCAGTGATGTTGAGCTTTTCTTGGCCCTGTAGTTTTCTTCTAAGTTCTTTAACTTGTTTTGGTATTAAAATAATGCTCCTCTAAAAGCATGAGTCAGAAAGTATTCCTTCTACTTGTATCTTCTGAAAGAGATTGTAGAGAATTGGTATAACTTCTTCCTTAAATGCTACTAGCACTCACCAGTGAACCTATCTGGTCCTGGTGCTGTATTGGAAGGTTATTAGTTATTGATTCAATTTGTTTAATAGATAGATTTAGGCCTATTCAGATCACATATTTCTTCTTGTGTGACTTTTTTGCAGATAATGTCTTTCAAGGAATTGGTACATTTCATCTAGGTCACCAAATTTACAGGCCCAGAGTTGTTCATAGTATCCTTTATCCTTTTAATGCCCATAGGATCTGTAGTGATGTCCTCTCTTTTGATTTCTGGTATCAGTAATTTGTGCTCCCTTTTTTTTTCGTGGTTATCCTGGCTAGAGGCTTATCAACTTTACTGATCTTTTCAAAGATCCAGATTTTCATTTTGTTGATTTTTATCTATTAATTTCCTTTTTTTCATTTCATTCATTTCTGCTCTAATTTTTATTATTTCTTTTCTTCTGCTTATTTTGGATTTAATTTGTCCTCTCTTTTCTAGTTTCCTAAGGTATAAACTTAAATTACTGATTTTAGATATTTCTTGTTTTCTAATACATGCATTCAATGCCATAAATTTCTTCCTAAGTACTGCTTTTGCTTTATCCTACAAATTTTGTTTTCCTTTTCATTTAGTTCAAGGTATTTTAACATTTCTCCTGAGATTTCTTCTTTGATGCTTTTATTATTTAGAAGTGTGCTGTTTAATCTCAAAGAATTTCGGTATTTTCCAGCTATCTTTGGGTTACTTATATCTAGTGTGGGCCTCCTACTTGATCATCTTAATAAATTCCACTGTGGTCTGATATGGTTTGGCTCTGTGTCCCCAACCAAATCTCATCCTGTAGCTCCCATAATTCTCATGTGTTGTGGGAGGGATCCGGTGGGAGATGACTGACTTATGGGAGCAGGTCTTTCCCGTGCTATTCTTGTGATAGTGAATGGGTCTCATGAGATCTGATGGTTTTAAACACAGGAGTTTCTCTGCACAAGCTCTCTTTGCCTGCTGCCATCCATGTAAGATGTGACTTGTTTCTCCTTGCCTTCTGCCATGATTGTGAGGCTTCCCCAGCCACGTGGAACTGTAAGTCCATTATAAACCTCTTTCTTTTGTAAATTGCCCAGTCTCGAGTATGTCTTCATCAGCAGCATGAAAACGGATTAATACATGGTCTGAGAAGTGACTGTATGATTTCTACTATTTCAAGTCTCTTAACATGTGTATTATGGCCAAGGTATGGTCTATCTTGGTGAGTCTTATGTATGCTTGAGAAGAATGTCTAACGTGCTACTGTTGAATGGAATAGTCTACAGGTGTCTATTATACCAAGTTGATTGATGGTGTTGCTGAGTTCAACTATGTCCTTAGTGATTTTCTGTCTGTTGGATATGCCCATTTCTGATAATGGGGTATTTCCAACTATAATAGTGGACTTCTCTATTTCTCCTTGTAGTTCTATTAGTTTTTGCCTGAGTTTTTATTTTAATTAAATTTTCAGTTCTAAGTCTTCTATTCGGTTATTACATATTTCATTTATTTGATGAAATTTTCTAGCTTTTCATTTGTTTCAAAAGTGTCTGTAACTGCTTGTCCGAGTATCTTCATGGTAGCTGCTTTAAAAGTCTCTCAGGTAATTATAGTTCCAACACCTGTGTCAATCTTGATGTTGGCATCTATTGAGTATCTTTTCTCATTCAAGTTGAGATTTTCTTGGTGTGTTAAGATGAGCGATTTTTATTATATCCTGGTCAACTGGGGCATTTTTATGAGACTCTAGATTATATTTAATCTCTCACTTCAGCAAGACTTTACTAAAACTGTGCCGGCAGGAACAATGGCTGGCAGGGAAAGGGGAGCACTGACTCTTTACTACTATGCAGAGGTGAAGTTCTGGCTTTCCACAGGGCCTCCATTTATACCCTGGGGAGTATCCTGTTACCACTGCAAAGGGCTGGAAGGCCATGGTCCCCGCTCATCCTCCACCAACACTGTAGAAGGAGGCCTTGTTACTGCTGGATGTGGTGGAGGTCCAGGCTCTCCACTTTGTTCACTGACTCTAACCCTAGTGGAAAGGACAACTCATCACCACAAAGCAGGGGTAGGTATCAACTGACATTGCAGGAGCAGGATGATGGCAGGGAAGGGAATGAATTATTGCTGTGTGATCCTACTTGGATAACCACTGGCGCCATGGGGAAGGAAAGGGGTACCTTGTTCCTGCTGGGTAGGGGGTCAGAGTCCAGGATCCCCACTCAACCTCCTTTGCCATCACCCCAGTGGGAAACGGGAGGGGTATATTTAATGTCAAACAGGTTTCCAACTTTCTCGGCTGCCCTTTTCTTTTCTTAGTCCACTGGCAAGAAAGAAGAGGTTTTTCTTGGGGCTTTTGGGGGAGGTCTGTGTCAGCTGGCATTTCTGTGTTGGGGGCATCTAGTCTGAGATAGGGAGGAAACAAAAAGAAAATCGAGGGAACTTACTGCTATGTCATTCTCTGAGTCTCAAATTCCCTAGTTGGTCTGTCTTCTCTCCAGTTTCAAAAGTCTTCTCATATTTATTTTATAAAAATGTCCAGGGTTTTTAGGTGTACTTAGAGGGAAGGATGCAGAACATGCGTCTATTCTATTTTGTGTGGAAACATAAGTACATGTATGTTTAAGGAATTAGAGACCTGAATTAACCTAATTTTATATAGAGTCAAAATAAAAGATGAACATAAACTAAGAATGAGAGAAATACAGTAATAGTTACTAAAATATTCCCAACTACAGAAATATTACCTTTCTCAGCTGTCCTCCTGATCTTAGGAATGGTGAATTTCTTCAAAGGATTGACTTCACGAGTATTCAACATGGGTTTGCTAGTTGAGCTCATTTGACACAGTGTATTCTGTTTAGCAGTTTCTTTCATTTCCATTTTGTTGGCCTAAAATCAACCCAAGGTTATTAAGCAAAAAGGTCAATAAATACATAAAAGGCAATGGCAGTACGATCATTTAAAAGTTCTTCAACAAAAGTAAATAGTAAAATGTTCTTAGTCAACTGTCATAAAGTTTCCATCTCAATTTGACAGTTACCCAAAAAAGAAAAGGAGTTTACAACTTTGGTTTTTATATAATTTGAAAAATATCAGCTGGGCACAGTGACTCACGCCTGTAATCCCAGCACTTTGAGAGGCTGAGGTGGGCAGATCACTTGAGGCTAGGAGTTTGAGACCAGCCTGGCCAACATGGTGAAACTCCATCTCTACTAAAAATACAAAAAGATTAGCTGGGTGTGATGGCACATACCTGTAATTCCAGCCACTTGGGAGGCTGAGGCACGATAACAGCTTGAACCCGGGAGGTGGAAGTTGCAGTGAGCTGAGATCACTCCACTGCACTCCAGCCTGGGCGATACAGCAAGACTCTATCTCAATATATATACTTCACATACATATATATATCACTTATATATACATTTCACATATATATTTCACACATATATTTCATATATATATATATATATATATATATGAATTTTTGTTTCTAACGCATTTTTTCCTCGTAATTCATGTAACTGTCATTAGGTAACCAAAAGTCTCCCTGCTCCTGAAAAGCTCAAAAACTTACAGCCATAACAATTTTTATGCACATTTGGTAAAATTCTTACCAAACACTCCATTTTTTTTTCTTTCTTTCTTTTGAGACAGGGTCTGTCTGTGTTGCCCAGGCTGGTTTTGAACTCCTGGGCTCAAGTGATCCTCCTGCCTCAGACTCCCAAAGTGCTGGGATTACAGGCATGAGCCACCATGCCCAGCCCAAATACTCCATTTTTAAAAAGCATTTTTTTCCTATACATTTCTGTGACTAAAACGATACTCTCTTTAAATCAAGATCTCTGGCTTTCGAAGAAACTTCAAAAAGTTGTAAACCAACTATTGCTGACTATTCCTACAGCTGATGGCCAACAACAGCCAATCGCTTATTGACTACTGTTCTATAGTATCATTCTATAAATGCTTAAGACAACATCAAATATTGCTATACCAGAAGTATCAAAAATATTCCTCCCCCTCCTTTTTCCCTCTCGTTTCTCTCTCTCCCCAAACTCCCCTGCAACCTCCATCCCCTGCCAAATATTGATTCTTAACCTCTTTAAGTAGGACTCAAGCTGGATTTCAAAAGAAAGCTATGGAGTATACACACAGGGAAATATATATAAGCAGGTATTTTTCGTACCATTTCGTAACATGGTTGATGGCCCTCCTGACACCTATCAACTGCTTAGTTCCAACATTAGATCACAATCCAAATTAAAAGATGCCAAAATTTTATAGAAGGATCACAAAGGATAAGGTTCTAAGAAAGTTCACAAGGATGTCCCTCTTAATCCCCTCCTGTTCTTTTTGAAAGGTGATCTTGCAGTCACCCAAACATGGATCAGGGAATGAAAAAGACCTCTAGAAGAAAAAGAGAAGAAAGCCAGCCCTTCTTCCATTCAGCCACAATGACAGAAAATAGTGGGGTACTGCTTTCTAACAAGAATACTCCTAAGATGCACCAGCTCTAGAGATACTTGTCAAGGCTGCCATGTTCACCTCGCAGTTTAGTAAGGGGGAGAATGGAAAATAGTTTAGAATGCCTTATGCAATAAAAATATCTTCGATTAGTCATGATCTGTAACAACAGCACATAAAGGTAAAGAATAATCAGTTGAATATACTTTACTTGAACAGCCAAGTGCTGGGACAATCCTCAAAGCACAATCCTCAATACTGTGTTTAACTACAGTTAAATTACATATTCAGTTTGGGAGGCTGAGGTGGGTGGATCACGAGGTCAGGAGTTCGAGACCAGTTTGACCAATATAGTGAAACTCCCTCTCTACTAAAAATACAAAAAATTCGCCGGGTATGGTGGTGTGTGCCTGTAATCCCAGCTCATCAGGAGGCTGAGGCAGAAGAAGCACTTGAACCCGGGAGGCGGAGGTTGCAGGGAGCAGAGATCGCACCATTGCACTCCAGCCTGGGCGACAGTGTGACACTCCGGCTCAAAGAAAAAAAAATTACATATTCAAGAAAGCTTGATGATTTCAGCTATAGGGGTTCTCTAGCATAATTTGCTAATAAAGGAAAGATTTATGAAGTTCACTTCTGTTCCTCAGTGCTTACTTAGGATAATACTTTGCCACAAAAAGCTAAGTTTACTGCTAATGAAAGATGAATAATCAGGACACAATGGTATTCAATATCCTTCATTAAATAAGTTGCGCTCAGCAATTTTTCAGTTATTACCTTTTAAGTAGGAATAAGTCTCTTTAACTTCAGCCCAAACTTCAACTATGTTAAAGTGATAACTTCATATTTTTTTTGTTCGGGTTTTTTTGGGGTGGGATATTAGACCTTTGATATATATTTCTTTATGCTCATGTATCACAGACCTATAACCTTTATATTTATATGTTACATATTACAAATTATGTCATATGAAATAGTCCTACAATGATTATATATGTTTATGTATTATTTATATACATAAATATATATAAGTAAAATCAGGAAGTTTGAATTCTGAGGATTCATGCTGAGGCTGTCTTCTGGAGTCCTGGGCTATTATAGATAGAGAAAGAAATCAATTCTAAAACATTCAGGAATAGTTAATGTACACGGCAATGCATATACCATGTACTTCATAGTACATATGGTACATAAGGTATATACCATATACTTTAACAGATATTCAAAATAATAACTAAAGAACAAAGGAACCAAAAACAAGAGTTTGCTAACAATTTAAACATCTATCTATATAGGTTTTAAGAGAATGTATGTTATGAACAACTTTAAGCCAATACATTTAAATATTAGACAAAATAATTCTTAGGAAAAAAGCTACCAAAATTGATTCAAGAAGAAATAAAAACAATGAATAATCCTGTTATTATTAGGAGGAAATTAAATCAGTAGAAATTCAATCAAAAGTAAAAATAATACATCACAAATCAGCTGAGTTCATCTCAGAAATGCAAATATTTGCCATTGTCTAGCTCATCTTCCATTCCCTCCTCAATCTGCTTTGATTTCTACCTCCATTACTCTACCTAAACAGCAATCTTCAAAGTCATCAATGATTATCCACATCAGTCATTTGCGGTTCATGACTTACTTGGCCTCTCTCTGTTTAATACTCTTGACCACTCTGTTCTTCAAATAACAGCTTGCCAGACTTCTACGACTTCATAATCCTGATTTTCTTGGTCTCTTAGTAACTCATCTGTCTGTATCTAGCCTTTATTATCTACTAATTTTTGCTTAAAATATTCTTTATATTTTTATTTTTTAATATTTCATCAAACTTAACCTTTGAAAACTTGGTAAATAAAAATAGAACTGTGGTTTTAGTTTGCATTTAATTCATTATCAGTGACATTGAGCTATTTTTTCTGTGAATCACTTGTTCTTATCTTTTTGTCCATTTTTTTCCACAGAGAAGACCGTATTCTAGTTAACGATTTATAAGGACTCCATATACAAATAAATTAGTTTTGTCTGTCATATGTATTTTAATATTTTTGTCTTTTAATTTTGTTTCTACATGAGGAAGATTCCTCACACAGAAAAACTAATTTCTGTATAGTCTCATTTCTGAATCTTTTTTTTTCCTTTGAGACTAGGTCTCACTAGTGTTGCCCAGGCTGGTCTCAAACTCCTGAGCTCAAGTGATCAATAAATGCCTTGGAGAATTCTGGTTTGTCCTCATTGCATTGTGTGGGGTGAGTGAGGGCGCCGTCATGGGAAGATGCTGGCTAACTGCACACAGATTTTTGATCCTGATGCCTCAGCCTCCCCAATGGCTAAGTAGCTAGGATTACAGGCACATGCCAACCGTGCTTGGCTATTTCTGAATCTTTTATTACACATCATCACGCCAACCGTGCTTGGCTATTTCTGAATCTTTTATTACACATCATCACCAAGAGTATATGAGAGTTCCAGTTTCTCTATATTCTCACAAACACTTGATGTTGATAGTTCACTTTCTGCCAACCTGACAGGAGCAAATGATAACTGATTGTGGTTAGTTTGCATTTTCTCCCTGCACCTCCCTTTTTTTTGACAGTGTCTTGCTCTGTTGCCTGGGCTGGAGTGAAGTGGCGTGATCTCAGTGCGCTGCAACCTCTGCCTCCTGGGTTCAAGCGATTCTTCTGGCTCAGCCTCCTAAGTAGCTGGGACTACAGGCATGTGCCACCATGCCTGGCTAATTTTTGTAGACACGAGGGAGGTTTCACCATGTTGGCCAGGCTGGTCTCAGCTTCCTGACCTCAAGTGATCTGCCCGCCTCAGCCTCCCAAAGTGCCTGTAGGCATAAGCCACTGAATCCAGCCCCCAATTTTTGAGAATGATCATGTACTGAGTATATTTATTGGTCATGTTTCCACATCTGTGAAATACCCATCCAAGTTTTTTACCCGATTTTCTATCAGTTTGTTTATTCTATGTATTTGCAAGAAATCTTTATATGAGATACTATCTTTTTTGCTAATTATATTTATTGCAAGTAATTCCCACTTTTAAAAGTTGTATTTTCATTTTCTAAAATAGGTATGTTTAATTTTAGTCCCAACTATGAATATTTTTCTTTATATTTTGTGCTTTCATTTTTGCTTTTGATAAACTTTAAGAAATACTTCTCCCCAAGATCATAAAGATATCCCATATATTTTCTTCTAAAACTTTCATAGTTTTGCCTTTTACCTTTAAGTCTTTACTTCACCTCAAATTCATTTTTTGTCTATGGTAAAAAATAAAGTTTCAAGTTTTCCATGTGAATATCAAACTGTTGGCATTTTTTAAAACAACCTTTCTTATTCCTCTTTATCTGTAATGCCATCTCTGACATAAACCCATTTTCCACATATGTACGAATTCTGGGCTCTGTTTCATTGGTGTCTTTCTGTATTCATGCATCAACACCATATTGTAACAAATCTTGATACATGCTTGAGCAAAACCAAAAAAAAAAAAAAAAAACAAATCTTGTTCTTCCACAGCCTCTTTGCACTTTTATACACATTTTAAATTAGGCCTATCTAATAATAAATCTTGTTTAGGTTTTAACTGGAACTTCACTGAATCCAGTGATCGATCTTAAGATAAGCTTTATTGTTATATTAGTTTTCCTATCTGTGAACATGGTATTCAGTTCATTAATGTCTTTCAGTAGTTTTATAATTTTTTTCCCTGAGGGTTTTTACACTTCTTTTAAAGTATTTATTCTAAGGTACTTTATAATTTTTATGTTACTATATATGGTATCTTTAAAACTTATTTTATTCACTACTATGTTTAGAATGATGTTGTAGCCGGGTGCGGTGGCTCACGCCTGTAATCCCAGCACTCTGGGAGGCCGAGGCAGGCGGATCACGAGGTCAGGAGATCGAGACCATCCTGGTTAACACGGTAAAACCCCGTCTCTACTAAAAATACAAAAAATAAGCTGGGCGTGGTTGCAGGCGCCTGTAGTCCCAGCTACTTGGGAGGCTGAGGCAGGAGAATAGCGTGAACCCGGGAGGTGGAGCTTGCAGTGAGCCGAGATTGTGCCACTGCACTCCAGCCTGGGCGACAGAGCAAGACTCTACCTCAAAAAAAAAAAAAAAAAATGTTGATACTGATAATAAAAATGGCTAACACGTATATAACACTTACCAGGTACCAGACACTTTTCTAAATGCTTTAGATATATACTGATCCATTTAATCTTCACAATATCCCTATGAAATACCCTTATTTTAAATTAGAAAACAAAAGTGCAGGGAAGTTAAATAATATGTCCAAGGACACAAAGCTAGGAAGGGCAAAACCTGGAATTCAAAGCTAGGCAGTGTGGCACCAGAGTGAATGCACTCAATCACTAGGTAAATGACTCCCTGAAACCAATTTCTATATATTGGCTACCCAGTAACCTTGTTAAGCTCTTATTAATTGTAAAAATTTAGCTTCATCAACCACCATATCCTCTATGAATAATGGACAGTATAATGACTTACGGTTTTGTTTCTTCCCATCTGATTCTTATGCTATTTATTTCTTGTACCTAGTACAATGTTGAATATAACTGATAATGGCAGGTATCTTGATCTTGCCCTTGATTTTAAAGGGAATGTTTTAAATCTTTTACAATTTAATATGATAAATTCTATTCTCTAGTAGACATGCTGCCATCAGGCTTAATTTTCCTGGGTACAAAATTCTAGAATGACTGCTACTTTCTCGCAGCACTCTGAAGATGTTATCACCTCCAATTGAATTGTCATTCATTTATGGGCAATCTTTTCCTCTGGCAGCTTTTAGTATCTTCTTTGTCTCTTATGTCCTGCATTTTCATCATGATGTTCTAGGCTAAGTATCTGATGAACTTGTTATATCTAACGTTTGGTATCTTTCAACAATTATGTGAAATTCTCAGAAACTTTACCTTTAAATATTGTTGTGACATCATTCTATTTCCTTAGTATAGAACTTCTATTTACCTATGTTCAAATTTCTATCTTTATTCTTCATGTTTCTTAACCCTTCTTCATATCTAAAATTCATATCATGTTTCTTCATATCTAACATCTGGTTCACTGACTCTCTTCAGCTAGGTCTAATCTGCTTCTAGTCCATTGAGTTAACTATAATTATTACTATTTTCATTAATAAGGGTTATATTTGGTTCTTTAAAAAAATCTGCTTCTCACATTTTAAAGCCTTTCTCATTTCTTTAAAAATATATTGTATTTAAACTGGGTGTGATGGTTACACCTGTACTCCCTGCTACGTGGCAGGCTGTGGTGGGAGAATTGCTTGAGCCTATGAGTTCAAAGCTGTAGTGAGCTATGACTGGATTCCAGCCTGGGCAACATAGCAATGTAGCAAGAAAAAAAATTCTGTCTCTAAAAAAAACCTATATTTGATAATTCCAACATCTTAAGTCTCAACTCTGATTCTCCTATTTTTGTGTGTGTGTGTGTGTGTGTGTGTTACCGTTTGTTTATAATACCCTGCTTCCTGTATGATATATATTATCAATTCATTCACTATTTCCGTAACTCATATTCCTTAAAGCTTGGAACAGGCATAAAGACAGACATCTAAGACCAATAAAATAGGAAAAAGAGTTCCAAGATAAACCTTCACATATATGGTGAAATGATGTTCCACAAGGGTGCCAAGACCATTCAGTGGGAGAAAGGACGGTCTGCAACAAATAGTGCCAGGAAAACTGGATATCCATGTGCAAAAGAATGAAGTTGGATTCTTACTTTAAACCATGTACAAAAATTAACTGCAAATGGGTCAAAGATTAAAGATAAGAGTTAAAACTATCAAACTCTTAGGAAAAAAAAAAAAAAGAAAAAGCCTAATGTGAAGGTATTGGGAGGTGGGGCTTTTAGAAGTTGATTAGGTATTAAAGGTGGTGCCTTCATGAAGGTACCCTTACAAAACAGACTGTAGAGACCTCCCTCGTAACTTCCACCATGTGAAGATGCAGCGAAAAGACAGCTGTCTGTGGACCAGGAAGCAGTCTCTCACCAGCTACCAAATCTGCCAGCACCTTGATCTTGGATTCCCCAGCCTCCAGAACTGTGACAAAGAAATTTCTGTTGTCTGTAAGTTACCCAGTTTATGGTATTTTGTTACAGCAGCCTGAATGCACCAAGACAGAGGATTTTTAGAAGATCTCCTATAGGTTAGTTTGAACTTATCTTTAGTCAGCAAGAGTGTAATCAAAAGAGCATGATCTGTATGGTAAGATGGAAAAGACCTATACCAAAAAAAAATGTGTAGTATAATGACTTAGATGTCAACCTTGTACAAAATGACTGTCAACAGTGAGCCGAGATTGCACCACTGCACTCTAGCCTGGGTGACAAAGCGAGACTCCGTCTCAAAAAAAAAAAAAAGACTATTAACAAATGTCTGTTGAATTGGTGATAGAGGTACTGAAGGGGTAAAGTTAAATAATACATTGCTTTTCATGGACTAGAAGTTTGAAACCAAGCTTTGTTGAAGGGTCAGAGGATGCCCCTAAGAGGCTATCAGTAAAATCCATCTATTAACAATCCTCTTATTGGACTTAAAAGAACGTTGCTGACCTTTCTCAGCCAATTAAGGCATGAGTATCTGGTTAAGCATTAGATATATATATATATATTTTTAAACGGAGCTCAGACTCAAACACCTATGAAGCCATCATGTGACATTCCATTAGGTAAATGTATAGGTTATTCAAGGGTTTACATGTCAACACTTTTTAAACACTTTTTTTTTTTTGAGACAGAGTCTCACTGTGTCCCCAGGCTGAAGTGCAGTGGTGCGATCTCAGCTCACTGTAACCTCTGCCTCTCAGGTTCAAGCAATTCCCCTGCCTCAGCCTCCCAAGTGGCTGGGACTACAGGCGTCTGCCACCACACCTGGCTAATTTTTTGTATTTTAGTAGAGACGGGGTTTCACCATGTTGGCCAGGATGATCTCGATCTCCTGACCTTGTGATCCACCCACCTTGGCCTCCCAAAGTGCTGAGATTATAGGTGTGAGCTACCGTGCCTGGCCAAACACATACATTTAAATAAAGTTCAATATCATCACAGTGACTTGTGAAGTTCTATCTTTCTTTTTTTCTCAAATCCTTTAATGTGAAGTTTGACTATTGGTACCTTGGAACTTAGGAAAAGAGTGGAACATCTGGAATGCCTAAATGCAGGACAATGACGACCCATAAAGTTTTTTTAAACTTCCCCTCAATCTTATACATATGAGGTAGAAATTATTTTAAAAAGTGTTTCTGGGTTATCTCCATCCTCTTTATATTAAATGAATAGAAAACTAGAAGCAAAAGAGCAAAGAATGCATGGCAGTAGTTTTATCACACTTTTAATTTTATTTAAAATGGTTATTAGGACTTAGGCCATTTTTCATTTATTTTCACTCATCTTGTTTACTTTGCCACTGCCAAATCTCAGAGTCTTTTAGAAAGAGATTACCAAATTCTGTTGGAGAAGATGAACCATCTATTCAGTCCACTTCCTTAGAGGGTATTAGTGTGATCCAGAGACAAAGGCTTATAGCAACTACATAATAATTCCAGTAGTTACCTCAGCTCACTACCAGAAACACACGATTAAAAAAAAAAAGTCAACATAACTCCCCAAAAGAATGCCCCCATTCTGTTGATATTTGTTTTACTTAGGTTTAAAAGATTTAGATAAGCAGAACCTGTGTGCTTCTCAGAATCAGTGCCCATATTGACCACTTCCTCAGAAAGATATGCAGTATCAAAAGAAAGCCTCATACATTAGAATGCACTACACATCTCTAAACCCTTAAAAATTTATAGTAAAACTATAGTAATTTAAATTATTTGGGAAGAATAAAATCTTAGTATCTGGATAAAAGTAATAAATATATTATGAAGTGCTAACAAATAAAGCCTCTTCCAGATTTGTTTTGAAGACTCTAAGACTGAAAGCAATTTTTCCTCCCAATGCAAAAAAGTCTAGAACTGATCATAGTGACCATTTAAAATATGGGGGGTGGTGAGAGAGTATCTAAATTCTCAGGGCCAACCAGTGACAAGTAGCTAAAGATAACCTGGCTAGGAAATTCACACCCTTGTGATTTAACAAACCAACCTTTCACTTCCCTTCCAAACTGTCTTTACAAAATCGGGTTGAAAAAAATTTTTTTGAAAGGATTTATGAAATAACAAAGTATTCTGTACAAGAAGTCGGCAGACGTAGGTATCTTGTCCTGATTCTGCCACTCACTAGATGTCTGCTCCTAAGCTTTACTTTCCTCATTTGTGTTTTGGTAAGGCTTAAAGTTGTATTGTAAACTGTAAAATGTTTTGCCTCCTCCTAACACCTATCCCTCTTCCTACCACTTTCAGGCTCTATTTATCTATATTTTCTCTGCGGTTCCACATATAGGCATATGCAAGAAATTGTACACTGTATGCAAGCCAATGCCTTAAAAGTTGGATAGCCTCATTACATTAAACAGTCCAAATTCCTCCTCTACCTTTCCAATTACTTAGAACATTTATTTGCCTAGAGTATTTCCTTCCATGACTATGGTATTTTTGCTTTTTAAATGTCAATAGTGGGTCCAATTCCCATCTGCTGAGAGTGAATTTCACTTTAGAATCAACCTAAAATCATTTAAAACCCATATGATTAATATGTGGGTAACCAAATGTGACAAAACCACTTTTGACTAAAAATATAAAAATTTTAAGAATCTGTCTAAAAAGCAACTAATTCTCTTTTAAGAGTCAAGATCTCACTCTGACACCCAGGCTGGAGTGCAGAGGTACAATTACAGTTCATTGTAACCTTGAATTCCTGGGCTCAAGCGATCCTTCTGCCTCAGCCTCCTAAGTAGCTAGGATTGCAAGCACATGCCACCTCACCAGACTAATTTTTTATTTTATTTTTTGAGAGACAAGGTCTTGCTATGTTGCCCAGGCTAGTCTCAAACTCCTCACTTCAAGCAATCCTCCTGCCTCTGCCTCTCAAGTGCTGGGATTACTGGCATGAGCCACTAAGCTGGGCCTCATTTTCTTGCCCTGCTTATGTATTGGTTCAAAAAGTAATTCCAAACCTTGAATACCACAAATGTTCTAAGCAATATTTGCATATTGGCCTGACCTTCAAATTAGTTATTGAAAGTGTCAATACTTACCCTAAATTAAGGTCAATTATGTACGGGACAATATTCTCCACTGGACTACAATTTACCCATGTTTCTATCTCCAGCACAAAGTATACTTCCTTATAAAATAAATACCTGCTATGGTCTGAATGCTCATGCCCCCGAAACTCACATGTTGAAACCTAAACATCAGAGTGATGGTATTAAGAGGTGAGGCCTTTGGAGATGATTAAGTCTTGAGAACAGATCCCTCATGAATGGGATTAGCATACTTATTAAAGACCCTCAAGGGAGCTAGCTACCTCCTTCCACCACGCAATAACACAATGAAAATGCACCACCTATGAGAAAGCACCCGTCATCCCAGACACTGAATCTGCCAGCACCTTGATCTTGGACTTCTCTGCTTCCAGAACTGTGAAAAATAAATTTATGTTGTTTATGAGTTACCCAGTTTATATTACGTTGTAGTGGCCCGAGTAGATTAAGACAGTACCCAATAACTATTATCATCAAGAATAATTATTTACATACTTTAAAGTATTCCAATGTGTGATAAAAGACACTCTTCATCTATCTTATTGCCAAATTATTTATAAATCAATTGTAAAGTAGTTAAAATAAATCAACAAGTTATAAATAAAGCAGTAACAAAGCCATTATTTGAAATACTTACCACTCTTCAATGGCATCCAGCATCACACAGTTACAATCAGTACTCAGTCCATACATGATAACTGATAAGGGAACATCTACAAAATAAAAATAAAAACAGAAACATGTAGAGAATTATGATCAGAAGCTCCCCCAGCCCAATAATTATCTCTTCATTGTCTTCTCTATTAATTTTTTTCCTCCTGATTTCTGTCTCCCTTTCACTCCTGTTTCATTCTGGCGGAGGGAGCTGTCTGTTTTCTGCATATCTCAGTTCCTTCTCTCAAGCCTTTCCATTCCTCCCTTTTCTTTCCCTCCTCTTTTCTCAATAAGCTTTTCTCTTTTTCTTCCCTTCAGTACATTCTCATCTGCTATCCAGAGTCCCAATGTCAGCTCACCAATCTCACGCAGCTCTAGTTGGGAAAACCACCTGTAACGCAGCACATGAGCTTACTCTAGTGTTTTTACATACAGCACAAAACATTGATTTTTAGTCAATCACTGCAGTTATGATACATGCTACGCACAGTATAGGTAGCTTACATATAATATCTCATTTTATCTTCACAGACTGATGGTATTGCTCTCATTTTCAGATGAGAACAACAGACTCAGAAAGTTTAAGAAACTTATCTGAGGTAACCAAACTGGTAAGTTGGTTTTCAAGTCCAGGCTTGACGCTTAAGTATGGACCTAAACCACTACACTATTCAAATTCCGTTCTTTTTGTGTGTGTGTGTGTGTGTGTGTGTGTGTGTGTGAGACAGTCTCACTCACTCTATCGCCCAGGTTGGAGTGCAGTGGTATGATTTTGGCTCACGGCTCACTGCAACCTCCGCCTCCTGGGTTCAAGCGATTCTCCTGCTTCAGCCTCCCGAGTAGCTGGGATTACAGGCATGTGCCACTATGCCTGGCTAATTCTTGTATTTCTAGTAGAGATGGCGTTTCACCATGTCTTGAACACCTGACATCCAGTGATCTGTCCGCCTCAGCCTCCCAAAGTGCTGGGATTACAAGCGTAAGCCACCGCACCTGGCCCCAACTCCGTTCTTATATTTCCTTCTAGAGGCATTTAAACCCTAACTCTGACCGTATGCACCATGGAGACAACAAAACTATAATTAGCCCAAATCCTAATGGCCTATTATAATGAGCTTTCATGTTCCTGTGAAGCTAGACAACTTTTAACTTATTTCTTGATTTCAAGATAATACTACTGATTATAAGGTATATCTCTATATGGTACTAATATATTTAAAATGCTATGCATTTTCAAGAAAAGATAACTTTTATTGGTGAAACATTTAGCAAAATTTGAGATTTACTCCAAATTCTAGATCTTTTTTCTTTTCTCCAAGTTAAGCATCCAAAAAAAGGTCAAAAGGTATTTAAAGCTGACACTGTAGATTGGTCTTTGAAAATATTTTAGAACTCATCATATAAATAAAAGAACATTTTATCCTTTACTGACTTACTGGTTTGTGTATATTTTACTCAAGTGCTTTAATTAAGTGTCATTGTCTAAGAGACCCAAAGAAGTAAACGTAGAGAATAAAAAGAAATAATCAGGGACAAATATAGCCATGCAATATCAGGGTAATTAAAATGAGAGACTTGCATATAAAAATAAAATGTCAAATAATTTGGGAACCAGAAATTCTGAGTACTGTGATAGTGATGATCCATCTCTCTCACCAGCATTCACATAAGGATATCAGTAGTAACATGAAATATTTAGCAACAATTATATGAGTAATATGTGTATGTGAAAACTGATGACTGATGACATTTCTGTCTACTGTAATTATAGTAAGTTGAAAGATAGTTTTTAGGTTAGTACATTAATAAGAATCTGAACCAAACTTGTAAGTTAACACAACTGTCACGTATAAGAAAGGAAATATGCATGAAGATGTTACCAACTGTCTTAATTTGATCATGAAAGTTCTCAAGGGAGGATGTCAACACAAAGACACTTGCACATAGCTGTTCCAGACTTTCTGGAATGGCAAAAGAGTGGCATACAAAATCTCTGCAATAGGAAAAAGAAAAGTTGGCTACAGGACACTGAAATTACAGAACCACACCAATCACAGGTTTTAACAAAGAAGGTACTGATTTGGTAAACCTTTCTACAATTCATGGGTGATATTCCATGAAAAAGAAAAACTAGGGCTGGGCATGGTGGCTCACACCTGTAATCCCAGCACTTTGGGAGGCCAAGGCAGGAGGCTTGCTTGAGGTCAGGAGTTTGAGACCAGCTTGGGCAACATAGTGGGACCAAAAAATTAAAAAATTAGCCAGGCATGCCTGTAGTCCCAGCTACTCAGGAGGCTGAGGTGCGAGGATAACTTGAGCCCAGGAAGTCAAGGCTGCAATGAGTTGTGTTTGCGCCATTGCACTCCAGCCTGGTTGACAGAATAAGAGCCTGTCTCAAAATAAACAAACAAACAAAAAAAGAAAAAGAAAAACCAAAATGGTCTTCAATAGCTTTTTTCTCTACCAGAAGCTATCTAGTAGAGTACCTATAAATTTAATCTGCAGAATATTAATCTGCACAGGAATATAGTGTTTGCATAGGTATGGTTGAAAATATTTAACTAAAGTTCCTATTAAATACAAGAATTCTGTATTGATTAATATTTCAATTTTTCCTCCTTAAAACCACTTGTTTAGCAAGAAAAAAAGGCTTACAAAAGAGTTTGGAAAAAAGGCCTCAGTTTCATCTGTTTTCTAACTCTGTTTCAGGAGATTCTAAGGATGTGTTTTATAATAAGAATTCAAGTGACAAGGAGTCAAGTCTGTAACAACTGTGTTTAGCTGTGAGAAAAAATCCAGAAGAAATGCCCATTTCCCATTCTTCAGGAAATTGTATGGGAGTACAGATAACAGATAAACAATATCAACTTAAGCAACGTATGTTTGAGTATATAATAATATTGGAAAAATTAAGCTTGAAATAAAAAGAAACAGAAGCAGAGAAATGAAGTAATCAGTGTGGTAAGAGTTGGGTAAAAATCTATTCCACTCAACCTCAATTATTTAGACAAGTAAGTCTGAGTAAGTTTTCAAAGTCTGAAAAAAGTCTTATGTTGAAAGAGAAGATCTTAACTTCTGGAATATGGAAAGGCACAGAGCTAGAAAAAACTACTACTTAACAAAGTTTGTCATCTGGGCATGTCCTATACTTCCTAATTATAGATCACTGGCTACACAAGCTGGGGGACCCCTAACAAGCACATCATGAAATTACCTGTATTTCTGGTCTAGTGAACTAGGGGAAGTGGTTCTCAAACTGTGGTCCCTAGATCAGCAGCATCAGCACAACCTGGGAACTTGTTGGCAATGCAAATCCTCTGGCTTCATCCCAGACCTACTGAATGAATCTAGAGGCTGGGCCCAGAAATCTGTGGTTTGACAAGTTCTCCAGGTGATTCTGATGTAAGATAAGTTTGAGATTCGCTGGTCTAAGATAATTCTGAGGAAGGCATCTAATCAGGTATATAAGAACTATTTTTTCTTTTTCCTTCTTTTTTTTTTTTTTTCCTTCATGTATCAGGAATCTCTTTTAGCCAGAGTCACTATTAGGAAAAAGAAATACTTGCAACTGGGAACTTCACTTTCAGGCTTAAAGCTCCTGCAGAGGAAGAAACCAAAAGATAAACGAAAACGTTATTTTGCTTTTTGCAGGGGGAGGGCAGGAAGGGGGGAAGGTAGGCATTCAATTAACAAATTATCCAGTGGCTACCTTGTTTCAGGCACTCTGCAAGAAGGAAGACAAGGAAGTAGAAAAGAACCGGAAGGTCACTAACAATTTTAACTTGGGTATCATTCAATGTAGTACTAACAACACAGGTTGCCAATTCCTGGTATACACATGCAGTAATATCCACATGGGCAATAAAATATTTATAGTGAAGTAACAGACCAGCAAAGCAAAAAACTATGGTTCATCCTTGATGATCAAAGGGATTGGTGATTCTCCAACTTCAGTGTGTATCAGAATCACCTAGAGGGCTTATTAAAATACAGATTACTGGGTCCCACCTCCAGAGTTTCTAATTCTGTATGTTTAAGGCCCAAGAATTTTTATTTCTCATAAATTCCTAGGTGACATTGAAAGTGAAGAGAGACCACAGTTTGAGAACCACCAATCTAGGTGACGAAGCACAGTAGAATTTAAGTATTCCAGGAAGGAATTGTCTGAAGATTACCAGTACATTTCTCAAGGTGTTCATATTTATTGCACAGACTTTGTCTGTTGCCCCTCAGTGAAAAGGCAAGAGAGGGATTATGCTTTTAAACTATGTGGTTAAACTATTTTATTTTGATAATGCATATTACATAGTCTATGCTGAATCAACCAACCTCCAATGTGAAGGGTTTCCCAAACTAGAAGCCAAAACTGGCACTCAAAGATTTCCATGATTTTGTGATGACTCAAATTATACTCTTGTTTTAATGACCTATGCTGTATGGATGTATTTCTCTAAAAATTTGTGGCAGGCTCTCCTCTAGGCCCAAGGAGGATCCTGTATCTATCTAATTATATAGTCAAATGAGAGCAGACTTAAAAATAATTTACATGTTTAAAAGACTGTCCCAAGAGCCCAGGCTATGGGGAGGAGTACTTCCAGTCCAGCTGCTTTTCATCATGGGGAAAAATCAAAGTTAAGGGGCCCCCAGGGGTTAGGACTCCCTTGGTTTCTTTCCCTTTGGAGTCTAGGAGCTGCAGTACAAATAGATTGAGTTCCACAAAAAGGCCAAGGTCATCCTGGCTGCAGAGAAAGGTGAGAAACAGCTCAACTTTTCACTGAATCAATCCTTCAGTCCTAGTCCTTCCTTCGGCTTTCTCAAAAATGACACATTCTGACTAGCTTGACTGAAATAGATCCAATCTACCAGAAAGTGAGCTAGCACAGGATAACTTGCATCTTATTCCACAAGGAAGATTACCTGGATTACCTATCCTTCCACAAATCAGCATTCTTTTTTCAGCCCAAGCATTAAATATAACAAATGCCATCCTCTGTGTTACTGATAGCGAAAAACAACTGAGAATGGCAAAAAAGTCACCACTTTGCCTGCTTAAAGCCACTTGTCTTCCCTATGCAGATATAAACAGAGAGATAATTACCTTGCCAAGGTCCCTGAAATCAGATACGGTGTTAGAAGGGTATGAAATATGGAAGATGACTGTGCTAATAGGTTGTGAAAGATGAGGATAGATCAATCATGTACAACCCCAAACTGAGTGCATTCTCTGCTCAAACAGATGGAAATTATATGCAAAAGAAGTTGGGAATTGTCATAAAAGCACAGGGATTAGTTACTAATCTATTATGGTTATGAGGCTTTTTAAAAGACATTAGGGAAATACAAAGAAATAATCAGATGCTTAAAGATAATGACACAATTTTCAAGGGAATTAATAACATACAAGTCTTCGAAAGGAAAGAATAATAAAACGAACTTATTTAGGCTGGACGCAGTGGCTCACGCCTGTAATCCCACCACTTTGGGAGGCTCCGGTGGGTGGATCAACTGAGGTCAGGAGTTCGAGACCAGCCTGGCCAACACGGGGAAACCCCATCTCTACTAAAAATATAAAAACTAGCCAGGTGTGGTGGTGGGCGCCTGTAATCCCAGCTACTCAGGAAGCTGAGGCAGGAGAATTGCTTGAACCCGGGAGATGGAGGTTGCAGTGAGCCAACATGGTGCCACTTCACTCCAGCCTTGGTGACAGAGTGAGACTCTGTCTCAAAAAAAAAAAAAAAAAAGGACCTTATTTAAACCCTGAAATTGGTCATAACTAAATATTCACACAATTCATCTTGATTAATGTAGGAAAATAGCTATTAGGTAATACATTTTTAACTAGAAATTCATAAATTTCTAACTAGGATTGACCAATACTGAATCAACTTTTCCTCCCCCTGTGAGTTGTTTTCCGGTTAAAAACCACAAGTATTCCTCAGCTTCTCTTTTAATGTCAATGAGGTGTGCATGAAGTCATCTTGCCATATAAAATATTCCTCCCATTTTAAAACATTAAACTATCTTTCTGTGTTAATTCAAAGAAGTCAACAGCTTTATTTTCCACATTTTAGTATGAAAAACATAGCTGCTGACCATTATTCACCTTTTATGATCTGCTGAACCTAAAATTAAAAAAATGTGTTGCTAGATAAAGTTAAAACAAGTTACCTAATACTGTAATGGAGTTATGCCCAGAAAAACACTAATACACAATTATAAATTTCTAAACGTATCTAATCATACATCTTTCTCATGAAAGAGTTCACTTAAACATTTTCTTTAGATACTTATATTAAATGTGGGGGTAACAAAGGTAACAACTAGCAATTCATGTGCCTTCTTACTAATGTCCCTATCAAGAATGAATTTTAAAATAACTTGTCTACTTCTAACATTCATTTTAAGATTCTACCTGACTTTAGTAACACACAGGCTGCTCAAAAATTCTTCAGAAACTGTTTGATTGTGCAATGTCAGAGTACTGCAACAAACCTGGTGGGGATTATACCAAATAGACCAACTGGAGACTTAAAAAGACTTCAAAAAAAAAAAAAAAAAAACAAACAAACTGTAGGCAAAAGTTGAATATTATTGAGTCCCCAGGAGAAATAAACTGTAGTACTGGTCATAGCATTCTAGGCAGAGAATGAACTCTTGGGATGCTGCTATTCCTTTGTCAGACTAAAAATTTTAGTCCTACTTTTGAATTGTCATATTAAATACAATATCACCAAAACAGAGTAATTTTCAGACTGCAAATTTGTACCAAATAATTTTCCTCTAAAAAATTTAGCATAATTCAGATAGATTATTTTTAAGAGAAAATTATTTGACTTATTCATGCCATGGATAAGAGATAATATTTTTGGTGGCAGTTTGGTGAAGCCAGACCACCTGGTCTGTGGCTCACGCCTATAATCCCAGCATTTTGGGAGGCTGAGGCCAGTGGATCACTTGAGCTCAGGAGTTCAAGACAAGCCTGGGCAACATGGCGAAAACCTGTCTTTACAAAAAATACAAAAAAAAAAAAAAAAAAAGGCTGGGCATGGTGGCACACCTGTACTCCCAGCTGCTCGGGATGCTGAGGTGGGAGGATTGCTTGAGCTCAGAAGGTGGCTGTTGCAATGAGCCTTGTGATCATGCCACTGCACTCCAGACTGGGTGAGAGTGACACCCTGTCTCAAAAAACAAAACAAACAAGAAAACCCCCAAAACCCAAATTCTATCTGCCCCTTACTGACTGCAATGTTAGACCCATTACCTATACTTTTGTGCCTCAGTTTCTTCATATGTAAAATGGGAAACAAATAACAGTATTTAGTAGATTAATTCAGTTAATCAACACTCTTCTGCTATATTGATTACTACAACACACAGAACAGTGACTCATTTATGGTAAAGTGCTATGTAAGTGTTGGCTATTATTATTAATGTACATTTAATCAAATAAAGAGGTGTAATATTTTAATCCTCACAGTTTAATGTTAATCATCTAACATTCCTCCATTCTTCTTCAAATAGTTATATTATTTATTGACCTGGGAAGTCTTTGTTTCTGTTTTAGCCTTAAAAGAGAACAAGCAGCTGGGCGCAGTGGCTCACGCCTGTAATCCCAGCACTTTGGAAGGCTGAGGTGGGAGGATCATGAGGTCAGGAGATCAAGACCATCTTGGCTAACATGGTGAAACCCCGTCTCTACCAAAAACACAAAAAAATTAGCCTGGTGTGGTGGCAGGCACTTGTAATCCCAGCTAGTCAGGAGGCTGAGGCAGGAGAGTGATGTGAAGCCAGGAGGTGGAGCTTGTGGTGAGCCGAGATTGCGCCACTGCACTCCAGCCTCCGTGACAGATCGAGACTCCATCTCAAAAGAAAAAAAAAAAAAGAGAGAGAACAAGCATATATTAAAGTGCTTATATTTGTACCTTGGATAAGCAAGAATGTAATACATTAGGAAAAACTAAAACACTAGGTTTAACTGCGGGGAACAGCCTTGAAAGACCCATGAAAAAGACAATACTGCAGAAGACAGTCAACCAAAATAATTTATAAGCAGATTTTCCCATTTTACTTATGAAAATTTTCCATTTTACATATGAAAAAACCAAGGCACAGAAAGACACTAGGTTTTATTGATTAGCATGTGCTTGAAAGACACAAAAAATTGCATTTTCTAGAGAGAAAAATGGATTTGAGGAACTTAAAACAATTTTTTTTCTTTTGCTGTTCACTTAAGCTGATTCTTACTCCTTGGCCAAATGTGACTTTACATAAAACATACCACACAGATGTAAAGGTTGTATAAATCTTCGTAAGAATACCATTCTAAACTCAAAGAGTTTATAGACTTTCCTAATCACCATTACCCTATGTAATTATACCACCGAAGAATTTGTTGTTGATTTAATAAAAGCTTTTTCCTTATTTAAAGACAAGATCTTGCTGTGTCGCCAAGGCTGGAGGGTGGAGTGCAGTGGTGCAATCATGGCTCATTGTGTGCCTGACAGCATCACAAGATTCAAGTTCATTTCTCTGCCTAGAATGCTGTGATCAGTACTCCAGTTTATTTCTCCTGGTGACTGGATAATATTCAAAATTTGCGTACAGTTTTCTGCAGGCTTGAACTCCTGGGCTCAAGCGATCTTTCCACCTCAGCCTCTTGAGTACCTAGGACTATAGGCGCATGCCAGGATGCCTGGCTAATTTATATATAAAATGTATATATAAATTATATATAAGCTTTATATATAAATTATATATAATTACACCAAAAAAAAAAAAAAAGCCAAGCGTGGTGGCACAAGCCTTTGGTCCCCAGCTATTTGGGAGGCTAAAATGGGAAGACTGCTTGAGCCCAGGTCGTCAAGGCTGCAGGAAACCGTGATCACATCACTGCACTCCTGGGCAACAGAGTCAGACTCTATGAATTCTATAAAAGAATTCATCGCCCAGGCTGATGTACAAAGGCACAGTGATGGCTCACTGCAGCCTTGACCTCTCAGGCTCAAGTGATCCTCCCATCTCAGCAACCTACCCTCTCTACCCAGGAGCTGGGACTACATGCATGTGCCACCGCATCACATTAATACTTAAATTTTTTGTAGAGATGGGGGTCTCACTACGTTGCCCAGGCTGGTCTTGAATTCCTGAGTCCCAGTGATCCTCCCACCTCAGCCTTCTAAGGTGCTGGAATTGCAGGCATGAGCCACTGTGCCTGATCCTATTTTTTAATTTTTTGTAGAGGCAGGGCATTGCTATATTGCAAAGGGTGGTCTCCGACTTCTGGACTCAAGCGATCCTCCTGCCTCGGCAGCCCAAATTACTAGCATTACAGGTGTGAGCCACTGTGCTGGCATGCTTTCTCCCTTTTGACTTGCTCTATTATATTAATGGCACAAAATTTATAGTAATGTTTTCATCTATGTATATCGAGAAAATATTTGCCTATATATCTCCTTTACATACAATTCATTTTTTTTGCTCATAGTTCTTGCTAAGATCCTACATTAAATGCTTCTATGAGCTTGAAGTCTCTCTCTAAACAAAGCTTTACTGTAAGCCACAGAGTGGAGAACACTGCCCCATCCAGAAAAGAGGTTACAAGGTACAATAAATGCGGACTAACAGAAGAAGCAAAGGATTGGCAGTTAAAAACCTATGTTTGAATCCTAGCTCTTTCACTATTTAGCTACTTCAGTTCATAAAACTGAAGTGTGTTCATCTCTCGATATTACTGCTAACTTTGTTTTTGATAAGAGGGGTGTCTCACATGCTTTAAAGAATCTGATGAAGTCATACATCTTTTCTTCAACAAAAATTAACACAATCCACACATTTTTGCATACAGTTAGGGGCTTCAAGTAATCACACAAGTCCATGTATCCTAAGAACCCTCTAGAATACTGGATTACAATGGTTCCTGCTGTTTTAATATAAAAATGCCATTTCTGCATTCATATTCTCTCTCACACACACCCTTAAAGTCTTGCTGTGCAACCTGTAAATGTACCAGAGCTCACAAGCTTACACTTTTAAACACACAAAAGAAATGAAGTTTTATCTTTATTGGCAGTTTCCCCCTTGAGGCATATTAAGAGTGATTGTGTGTAGTTTTAGATTTATATCAGGACAAGCTAGATACTCAAATCAGTTATTAATCATTATCCTACAAAATCTTCAAATTTAGTTACAGTAGCTTAATTAAACCTCAGATAAACCTTAAAAATCAAAATATGTTTTGTATACCTAGGATCTAATAGGCACGAACAGAGCTATGCAAAACTCGGTTTGGATAAGGATTTAATTGTCCACATGTATTCAGTCACATTGGTGAAAGCAGTAACTGCATCTGTGCCAAAGTCTCAGCTGCTGTAATTAAAGACAGACCCCCCACCCCACACTCCCCCCTCAGGAGCAGCTAGCTATCATTATTTTCAAAGGGCAGTAATTACAAAGGCTTTGCATTATGTGGATTACACATTCCAAGGATATAGGATTGCTACCAGACTTCGGGGACTATCCTAATAAGCAAAGTTGTTCATTAAAGCAATCATCAAATTTACGTACAAGTTTTAAATTTTCTGAACTTTGCTTAGTTTGTCATGTGAGTTTACCTCCCTTTGTGAAATAGAGCTATTTCTGAAAAGTTAATTTCTGATCATCTTGCCCTACTACTTGACTAACTTTATAAAGCTTGGAAGTATTATTACAAAGCAAGAGTAAATCACCACAGAACATCAATTTTAAACATGCTTAATTGAACAAAAAAATTAGTTCCTCTTTGATAAAGATAAGTAACAAAATATAAACGGAAAGAAGACGAGGTTATTTTTCACTTTTGATATCACATTTAATAGATTCAGAGAAAAACTAATCCCAATTGTGCAACACATTTAGGGGTTGGAGATTTAATGAGATTCCATTAGACCTAACAGGATAACATGTAGGCACTTCAAATCCCCTCTATCATCCTTCATGAAGCCAAGCTATTCTGAAATAAATGAGAAATAGGAACATAGCAAAAGCAGACCAAAGCAGTACATTTACCAAAAATTATAACTGCCAATTTTCCAAAATTTTTGGGTATTGTGAAAATCATGATTGTTTTCTCTAACTTAAAGAAATTTTGTAATCCAGTACAGTATATCATCCTTCAGTACAATTAAAAAAAAAAAAAAACTTTAAAGTGCTCAAGTACACTAGTAGGTGTGCTGGGAGAAAAAGTGACCTTCGCATCTCCTGAAACTGAGTAAAAGCACTATAATTGTACTTCACTGATTCTGTAAAACATTTTTTTAACATACTAAAGCCATATACTAAAGCGGAAATTATCACTAGCTGCTAGGATTAAAATTTCAAAAAGTGTCCGTGGAAGTTCTTATGCTTTCTTCCTACTGGCCAATAAGACTCCTACAGGTAATTTCTTATGTTTGCGTAGTTCCATGAATTCTTTTATAGAATTCATAGAGTCTGACTCTGTTGCCCAGGAGTGCAGTGATGTGATAACGGTTTCCTGCAGCCTTGACCACCCGTGCTCAAGCAATCTTCCCATTTCAGCCTCCCAAATAGCTGGGGACCAAAGGCTTGCATCACCACGCCTGGCTTTTTTTTTTTTTTTTTTTTTGGTAGAGACGGGGACTATGTTGCCCAGGCTGGTCTTGAACTCCTGGCTTCAAGCAATCTCCCACCTTGGCCTCCCAAAGTCCTAGGAGTACATGGCATTATTTGGCATTCATCCAAATAATTTATTTAAAAAAGAAAACATACATGAGGTTTGATGCTTAAGCACTCTCCCTCGAATTTTGACATCTTTATGATTAGGTAGGGTTCAGATTTTAAAATACCTTTGCAATAAGGTAAAGAAAGATTTATGTTTTGTTTTTTAATTAAAGGCTTTTAAGAATGTGAGCAATAACAAAGCATTAAAAGTATCTCTAAATACTGATTTCACTCCTCCAGTTCCCTTAACTTCAACTGTTAAAACGAACTTTCCCTTTCAAGCAGCGATGATATATTTTGGATGAACCCTAAAACCTTTCAAAAATATACAATAAATTTAACTATTTTCTCAATGTGAACTCAACGACATTTTAATTAAAGCTTGTATCACTTTATTTTTGTTTTTTTAAGACAGAGTCTCGCTCTGTCGCCCAGGCTGGAGTGCAGTGGTGCAGTCTCAGTTCACTGCAGCCTCAAACTCCCAGACTCAAGCGATTCTCCTGCCTCAGCCTCCCCAGTAGTTGAGATTACAGGCGCGTGGCAACACGCTGGCTAATTTTTGTATTTTTTTGTATTATTATTATTATTATTATTATTTTGTAGGGACGGGGTTTCCCCATGTTGCCCAGGCTGGTTTCGAACTCCTGGGCTCATGTGATCCGCCCGCCTCGGCCTCCCAAAATGCTAGGACTACAGGCGTTGAGCCACCGCACTCGCCAAAGCTTGTATCACTTCTACTCCTTCTCCACCAACACACATAGTCGTCAAAAAGGAAATTCAAAAACAAAAACAAACGAATAATGGTACCACTTCTACTTCATGCTTTGAAACAGTCCCATATTCACCCATCACCCCCAAAAAGCAATCAATCAGTGCACTTAGGGCGTTGGGGTGCTTCACACTGCACTTGGAGCTCACCATTTTTAAACTTGAAGGGAACCGTGGTATCTTAAAAGCCTCCGAGTTGCCAGCGACCTCAGCCTCTCCACTTTCTCGAACATCATCCCGGGGCACTGTCTCCCGACACAGCCAGCGCGGTGGCCATGCGCCTCAAACCGAGCATTCCAAACGCGGAAACTCAACCCCGAGCGCGGAGTGGATGGAAACTGCCTGAAAGGATCTGTGCAGGGCTGGGCTTGGGACGCGGCTCGCACGAAACTGAGGCAGGAGTCTCTTCCTGCACGCGCACCACGCCGGGACCCGAGGGGTTTCACTCCCTTCACTGAGCCGAGCCAGGAAGCCAAGAGCCACCAGGGCGAAGCAGCCCTGCAAAACCTCCACTCAGCCTTACAACGGACAGAGCGCCGGGACACGCGGCACCGCATCCCGGGCGCTCCAGTCGTCCTGCAGTCGGGGGACGCTCCCCTCAGGCGCCCGCGTCGGAGCCCAGCGACCCCCGCGCCGCCCTCACCTACCGAGGCTCCCCCACGTCCACCGGCTCCTGCAGCGAGACAGCAGGCGCAGGCGGGCATGGTCCGAGCGCGGGCTCTGCAGGGGAGGACGAGGCGCGCGGACTGCCAGTCACCCGGGCGGCGTTCCCCGCCTTAGCGCTCCAGGGTCGCGAGTCCCACAGGAGTCCCGAGTTGCGGTCCCGGGGCGGGCGGGGCCTCCATGAAGCCCCGCCCCCGCGGAGATCCCCACGCACCACGGAGATCCCCACGCTCCACGGAGATCCCCACGCTCCACGGAGATCCCCATGCGCCCTGCGCAACGCGGCTGCTCCGCGCTGCCTTCTGCTGACTACAAACTGCGCCTCCAGGGAGCCGGGGCGAGGCCGAGGCCACCACGAAGTTGTGGGTCTCTCTCCTCTCGCTGCCTCAGAGCAGCGAATTTCTCCTCAGCTGCAAACAAGGACGCAGGGCCAGCTCCGTGGGACTCAGCGGGGGCAGAGGGAGAGCGAAAGCGCGGGAACCCGCGCATCTGAGGAAAGCTCAACATTTCACCTGTAGAGTCGGCTGCCCTGGCCCTCGGAGGCCCACCTTTGGCCCCAGAGTCCCTGAATTAATGATAATTAACATTTTAAAAAAATTTATTATTTAAAAAAAATTTAATCGGGAAGCCCCGAGCCAGAAGAGTAGCGTCTGAGACTCCCCATAATTAACATTCTTCACTCCTTAATTTTAATTTCCCTCACACCTAACTAGCTGCTAACCCTCCTCTCCTCATCCACCACATTCCCCACAAACCTTGAGCTGTCTTCTTTGCTCAGTCAGTTCCTCAGACTCAATCTTAGCACGGTACAGAACTTCGCCCACTGCCTTCCCTGGAAGCCTCAGGAACACAGCAGCACCCCCCAGCGAGGTGCGCGCAGTGAGCAGGCAGCCCAGAAAGCAGTGGCGCTTGCGCACTGCGCCGGGGGCGGAGCCAGAGGCCCTGCACGTGGAAGCTCGAAGCCCGTAGGTGGGGCCCGCGCAGGAACGGACTCCTGAGAGCCTTTCCATGTCCTGAAGCAAACTGTGTGTTCAGCGCCTACTCCGTGTACACGGAGTAGGCCTTCAACAAAACGATCATTTTGTCATGGCTTTCTAATTTAATTCAAAAGGATTTAGAAGATCTGGGAGGACTTTATGTGTTGCTCGGCTAATGGCCAAATCCCTTAGCTAAGGCTTCAGCTTGGCGCTAACAAGTACATCCAAGTTTCAGGGATCTAAAGCATGAAGATTTTTACCAGACTCACTCGGTCGGGTGCGGTGGTCGGTGATCTCAGCACTTTGGGAGGCCAAGGTGTGTTCAGGAGTTTGAGACCAGCCTGGGCAACATAGTGAGACCTCCTCTGCCAAAAAAAAAAAAAAAAAAAAAATCTTTGCACTCAGAAAATTAATTCTACTTCATAGCACGGCTTATGAAAACCTGATTCAGAGGCTATATAGATTACAGAATCGAAGTCTTCCAGTCCAGTCACTCAGATTTAGTTTTACAATTGCAGGCCTGAGAGTCACTTCATCCTTCAGTGGGTGAATCCTTTAGGGGTGAAAACGATGGAGACAGGCAGCTTAAAAGACGCAGTATTTGGCCGGGCACGGTGGCTCATGCCTGTAATCCCAGCACTCTGAAAGGCCGAGACGGGCAGATCACCCTGAGGTCAGGAGTTCCAGACCAGCCTGGCCAACATGGCGAATCCCAGTCTCTACTAAAAAATGCAAAAATTAGCCAGGTGTGGTGGCGTGTGCATGTAGTCCCAGCTACTCGGGAGGGTGAGGCGAGAGAATTGCTTGAATCCAGGAGGCGGAGGTTGCAGTGAGCCAAGCTCATGACACTGCACGCCAGCCTGGGCAACGGAGTGAGAGTCTGTCTGTCTGTCTGTCTCTGTCTCTCTCTCTCTCTCTCTCTCTCTCTCTCTCTCACACACACACACACACACACACACACACACACAAAGATGCACTATTCCATTTTCCAATAATCAGTTTCTATAAGGCAAGTTTTAAGTGTATTTTACAACTGGATTGATAGAGGAGCTTCAGGGATCTGTGAATACCGTAAATCTGAGAATTAAAATGTTTCTTTCCTTTTTTTTTTTTTTTTTTTTTTTTTTTTACACGGAATCTGGCTCTGTTGCCAGGCTGGAGTGCAGTGGCACGATCTCGGCTCACTGCAACCTCCGCCTCCCAGCTTCAAGCGATTTTCCTGCCTTAGCCTCCCGAGTAGCTAGGATTACAGCCACGCGCCGCCATGCCCAGCTAATTTTTGTATTTTTAGTAGAGACGGGGTTTCACCATGTTGGCCAGGATGAGTCTCGGTCTCCTGATCTCGTGATCCGCTTGCCTTGGCCTGCCAAAGTGCTGGGATTACAGGCGTGAGCCACTGCGCTCCGCCTAAAATGTTTCTTTCATTGTAAGTTCAATTTAGTGGGAAGACGTTCTTTAACTATCATCAAATTCTAATATCAATGACACTACCCCACCAAAACACAGTCGGAATTTCTGTTTTCTGTTTATGCTCCTATAAACCAATGGTATTTTAAAAACTTATTTGAAGTTCCAATTCTACTGTGTGTGAAATAAAATTTTATTATTCCTCTTAATAACCTATTTTGGTCGGGCAAGGTGGCTCACGCCCTGTAATCCCAACACTTTGGGAGGCCGAAGCAGGTGGATCACTTGAGGTCAGGAGTTTGAAACCAGCCTGGCCAACAAGGCGAAACCCCGTCTCTACTAAAAATACAAAAATTAGCTGAGTGTGGTGGCATGTGTCTGTAATCCCAGCTACTCGGGAGGCTGAGGCAGGAGAATCACTTGAATCTGGGAGGCGGAGGTTGCAGTGAAACCACTGCACTCCAGCCTGAGACTTCGTCTAAAAATAAAAAATTAAAAAAATCTATTTTTGACAATAAATTGAAAGTTCAAAATTTACATATTTTTCATTTTCTTCTTCATGACCATTATCTGTCTTTTTCAACTTAAGAATTAGGGTACTCAGCAATTGTACTCCTAGGAGTTTACACCCAAGGGACATGTATAAAAATTTCATAGCAATACTGTTCATAATAGCAGAATACTAGGAACAACTGGAATATCCTGAATAAAAATTGCGGCATATTCATTCATTGGAATATTTAACAGCAATGAAAAAGAATAAACTACAGTTACATGCAACAACATGCATGGATTGCCTAAGCAATATTGAGGGAAAGAAGTCAGACAGAAGAGAATATACATTGTAAGTTGCCAATTGTATAGTTTAAAAATAGACAAAACCAAACTGGTATGTAAGTATGCATGCTTATGTGTCTAAAGGATAGAGAAAAGCAAGGAAGTGATTTTCATGAAAATCAGGATAGTGGTTATCTTTTAGAGAAAATTGTCATCAGTGTGTTATAGGATTTTAGGTAATTTTTATTTTTTCTTTATGCTTTTCTGTAATTTCCAAATTATCTACAATGAACATGTGTTTCTTTATAACCAGCAGGGGAAAACTAGATGTTACTCTCAAAAATAAATAAAAAAGGATCAAGGTCGAGTGCCACAAGAAAATTGAAAAAAAGAGGTATCTTGTGAACAACACTATAAAACTATACCAAATCTACAACTTCAGTTTACTATTTCCTTTATCTCCATCCTTTTCTTTTTAAAATTCCAAAAGAAACAAAAACTATAATAATCTGCAATTTATTTTCTAAAACATTACTTTTTATCCCTTATCATTTTCTTAGATTTACTTTATTCTTATATTACTGTCTTGAATTGATTGGCTTATGTTCATCTTCTTTTGCATTCTTTACTTTTTTCTTTTTGAGACGGAGTTTCGCCCTGTTGCCCGGGTTGGAGTGCAATGGTGGAATCTCGGCTCACTGCAACCTCTGCCTCCTGGTTCAAGCGATTCTCTGCCTCAGCCTCCCAAGTAGCTGGGATTACAAGCATGTGCCACCACACCCAACTAATTTTTGTATTTTTTTTTTTTAGTAGAGACGGGGTTTCATTGCATTATTTTCTTGAATTGATTGGCCAGTTTATGTTTTATTTTCTTTTTCATTTCTTAAAAAACAAAACATTTTTAAGACTATAGCTCTACCTCTGAGGTCATACATTGGCTTCATTCTATGAGTTTTCATAAATAGTATTTTCACGATTGTTTTTTAAAAATAATTTGTATTTGCATTTTTAATTTTTTCTTTTGCTGCCTTCTGTAGCATGTAAAGTTTAACATACACACATTATATCTATCTTATTGATTGAATTATTCAGACCATTCAAATCTTACTTTTTTTTGGCATACTTCGTATTTTTGTCTTTTTATCTTTCTAAGTCTTAGACAAATGTCCATTTCTCCTCAAATTTGTAGTCACCTTTTTCATATATGTATAGCTATATTATTTAGTACATAAAGCTTTATGAATACTATGTATTGTGCATATTGGATTTGTATTAAAATAAAGTGAATCCCTTTATCAGATTTTAAATGTTCTTTTCCCTCTGTTGAATTCTACTTTAACGAATTATTATTGTTACCCCCTTCTGTCTTTGCATTTGCTTCTTGTTTCTTTGTCCAATCTTTTGCTTTTAACTTTTCTGTGCCATTTGGTTTCCATGTATTTCTAATGAACAGTGTACAATTAAATTTATTCCATTTTAATCTCTTTTCTTTCTTTTTTTTTTTTTTTGAGACAGAGTCTTGCTCTGTCACCCAGGCTGGAGTGCAGTGGTGTGATCATATCTCACTGCAGCCTAGAACTCCTGGGCTGAAGCCATCCTCCTGCCTCAGCCTCACAGTAGCTGGGAATACAGGCACGCACCACCACACTCAGCTAATTTTTTTTTAAATAGAGATGAGGTCTCCCTGTGTTGCCCAGGCTGGTCTCGAAGTCCTAGGCTCAAGCGATCCTCACACCTCAGCCTCCCAAAGTGCTGGGATAATGGGCATGAGCCACCGTGCCTGGCTTAATTTCTTTTTTAGCAGGAGTGCAAAAGCTTTTATAGGTATATCTGACATTGACATTAGTCATCTTGGTTTAGCTATTTTTAATGCATCTTTGCTGTTTCTTTTCTTTTATATCTCTTGTCATGTGGGCTATATTTACTTTTGCTTTCCTCTAGTGTTTTGGCAGGTATGGATACTTTTGTTAACCAAATAATACTAAAACCAGTACTCTCTAATTATCAATACAAATGAAAAGAGTACCTATTGGCTCCTCAATTGATTAAAGAAATTAGCATAATTTTCATATCAATTGTTGATGTCATCTGGACTGTTAGACCCAAACATTAAGAAATTAATATCTCATTTAATCCTCAGAACAATTCTGAACAATGCCATTAATCTCATATTGCAGTTGAACAATCTGAAGCACAGATAAATCATTTCTGAAGTACATACAGCTAATAAATGGTAGAATGAGAACTCAAATCCAAGGGCTTTGACTCTAAACCTCACTTTTTTCCCACTGTACTATGCTAAGTGAAAAGAATAAACAACTTTCTTATCAAACTCTAAGAGCACAGATAATTTATTTGTCAAATTTTAAGCTCCTAGTGATGTTATAACCTTCACAAGATCACGTCTTCAACATTTTTTTGAGCGAATTGCTGTAGTTCCAGGCAGTGCTGGGCACATAAAAAGTGCTGCTCAGCAAATACTCTTGACTTAAATCCAAATAAAAGATATCTTCAATTGAGAGGTTAATTATTAATTTTTTGATGAGAAAGCTACCATTTAATCATTTCCAGCATCATCTCTGTATAGTAAGTGATGTAGAAAGAATCACTTGAATAGTTACGTAATTGAAAGGCACATATGCACCCTATTTCCTAGGGAAAGGTTGTAGTGGTAACTTTTCTGCAACTTGAAAATGGCTTCATCTCCCAATACTCTGTTGGTGTGGAAATCTTGAGACTGGGGAGAAAATATGCAAATTTACTGCCAAACCAATGAGCTTCTGAGAGCAAAGAGAGGGAAGCACTGACCTACTTTAGGGTCAACATAATTAAAACTTCTCTGATGAACTGAGATGGTCCCCACTGGGAAAAGCTGGCAGTATGTCTCCCCGAAGGAACCCCATGAATGAGCACACTGTGAAGTCAGGGAGAGTGTGGCAATGGTGGCCAGCATCGGTACTCAGCCCAGGCTGCATCCAGAAGCTCTTCCTAAACCAGCCATTCCAGCATGGGTAATCAATGGCGCTGTAACCTTACAAACACAGGCTTGGGGAAAGAGACTCTTCTCCCTAGAAGAATCTCTATGGCCTCTGCAGGAAGCTGGATGATCAATAGCTCTGCCATAAACATAAGCAAGAGTGCAGAGATAATGCAGGGACTGTGTTTCAATGGTAAAATGAAGTGGCAGGAGTGAGAATGGCAGTAACAAGTATACCAGCTACAGAAAATGACAGTATGGTAGTAGATTGATCACTCCTGTTTTTACTTCACATAGCCTTTGGAAAGCAAAGTTGGTCCCTTGGTACTTATTAGACCCACCTGGGGTTCTTAAACAATTCAGGGTTGAGGAGACAGGCTTCATGTAGGACCACCAGATCCATAAATAAGTAAATAAAACTACTGCGGTTTTTAACTTTAAGTATATTTCATGCAGTATTTCGCTGAAATTCAAATTTAACTGGATGCCTTGTTTTTGATCTGTCAACCTCATCTCCAAGGTAAAATTACTGAATATTTCAATCTTTTTGTCAGATGAGGTCTCAGATAGGGGTCACACCAGTTAATAAGTCAAAGTAGACAATAAATCGTATTTTCTTCGTAATCCAGTAGTGTCTGTGCCTACCACTCTTTATTAAAGCATTTAACACTCTCCATTGCAATCACTGATTTTCTTATGAGTCTTCTTCAATTCCCTGTGAGATATTTGAGGGCAGGCAATGTGTTTTCCCCACCTGTGTATCTCCGAAGCTCAACACAGTGCCTGAGATAGTCATAAATATTTGTTGAAAGCTAAATGAATGCTTGAGTAAATTAATTCCAGTTTCGATGAACTTGGGTAAGTTGTCATTTCATCCAGTAGAGGGCAGCTGTGTACCCAGTACTGCAGAGAGCAAGCACCACATCAGTGCTGAGTGAAGCAGCCTTTTGAACTCGAAAAAATCTATTACCTGCAGCTCACTGCTTAACAGCACTGTGGTCCCTAATCCCATGCCCGTGCCAAAGATTCTTATTGTTCTGTTGAAAAGCTTAATCTAATCTCAACCCATCCTTTCTTCTCTTTAGAAATGCAGAAACTGTCTTATCTGAAAATACTAGAAAAAACAGATCCAACCAGGTGATCTCTTCTTTTTTGAATAACAATTGTAGGTTGATAAATCTATGTAGAATTCTAAATATTCTAGGCGTTGCCATTACCCTTTAATATATTCCATTAATATAATCTTTAAAAAATTATTTCCATGTGACTTTTTGGTTCATATCAGATATTAAGCTGCCTATCAGAGATAAATAAAGCTAAAAAAAGAAGTAATCATGTTGATATATATTGTATGAAAGGGAAAAAAGCATGATTACTCCTTTATGGGTGTTATACTTTTTGTGGTTTTCTTTTTTTGTTTTGTTTTGTTTTGTTTTGAGACAGAGTCCCATTCCATCGTCCAGGCTGGAGTGCAATGGTGCGATCATGGCTCGCTGCAGCCTCAACTTCCTGGGCTCAGTTGATTCTCCCACCTCAGCCTCCCAAGTAGCTGGGACTACAGGCACACACCACCATACCTGGCTAATTTTTGTAATTAGTGCCCTTATAAGAAGAGGAAGAGACCCTAAAGTGCTGTCTTTCTCTGCCATGTGAGGACACAGTGAGAAGGCAGCTGTCTGTAAGCCAGGAGGAGGGCCCTCACCAGAACCTGACCATGCTGACAACCTGATCTTGTGCTTCCAAACTCCAGAACTATGAGAAAATAAATGTCTGTTGTTCAAGCCACCCAGTTTATGATATATTGTGATAGCAGCCTGAGCTGACTAAGACATTATGTATACCTAATTTTGTATTCATGCTTTTCTATTGTTTTCCTTAAATATGGGTCCTCAAATTGTATGAGATTCAGGACCCCAAATCCTGGCTCCAATTCTGGAAATAGGAATGATTATTGTCATCATATTAGGGAAGCAAAATGGAGGTTCAGGCAGTTACCTCAAGTCACACAGCTTGCAGAGGTCAAACTCAGATCTGTAATTCCAAAGTCAGTTTAATGATCAGTTTGACTATCTCCTTTAAGAGGTTTGGGTTCCTTATTTCTAAATCCTGTCTTTATGAGGAATGTAGTTTGTACCTGCAGAGCATTTGCAAGATCACAGTTTCAAATTTCAACTTAAATTTATACACAAATGTAAATTCCTTAATAAAAATATTAAGTAACAAGTATTGGTGAGACAGGAATATAAATTATTATATCATAAAGACACATGCATGCATATGTTCATTGCACCACTGTACACAATAGCAAAGACATGGAATCAACCTAAATGCCCATCAGTGGCAGGTTGGATAAAGAAAATGTGGTACATATACACCATGGAATACTATGCAGCCATAAAAAAGAAAGTCATGTCCTTTGCAGGAACATGGATGGAGCTGGAGGCCATTATCCTTAGCAAACTAATGCAGGAAGAGAAAACCAAATACAGCATGTTCTTACTTATAAGTGGGAGCTAAATAACAAGAACACATGAATACAAAGAGGGGAACAACAGACACTGGGGTCTACTTGAGGGTGGAGGGTGGGATGAGGGAGAGAATCAGAAAAAAATAACTATTGGGTACTAGGCTTAGTACCTGGGTGATGAAATAATCTGTACAGAAAACCCCTGTGACATGAGTTTACCTATATAACAAACCTGCACATGTAACCCTGAACCTAAAATAAAGATTTAAAAACAAAACAAAAAAACCTCCAGGTATTGGTGAGGGTGTGGAGAAATTTGAACTCTCATATACTGCTGGTTAGAAATATACGGTGCAGGTGCCAAAGCCCTCATTGACTATGAGAACTCAAACGAAGCTCTGGATAAGGCCCGGTTAAAGAACAAAGATGTCAAGTTGGCTGAGGCACACCAGCAGGAGTGCTGCCAGAAATTTGAACAACTTTCCAAATCTGCAAAAGAAGAGCTGATAAATTTCAAACGGAAGAGAGTGGCAGCATTTAGAAAGAATCTAATTGAAATGTCTGAACTGGAAATAAAACATGCCAGGAACAATGTCTCCCTTTTGCAGAGCTGTATTGACTTGTTCAAGAATAACTGATATGCCTTCACTCAGAAGAAAAGAAATGAATGTGAAAGAAAGCCAAGCATCACTTGCACTTAAATCATTACCACGGAAGATTTATTAGCTTCAACTTTAGTTTAAAATTATGTGAATAAATATGTTGATTTCTACAAAAAAAAAAAAAAGAAGAAAGAAAGAAATACATGGTGCAGGTGTTTTTGGAAACAGTCTGGCAGTTCCTCAAAAAGCTAAACATAAAATTACCATAAGATCCCACAATATATACCCACTGTACATCTGAGAAAATTGGAATCATATATCCACACAAAACTTGTACATGAATTTTCATAACAGCATTATTTATAATAGCCAAAAAGTGGAAACAACCCAAATGTCCATCAATCGATAAATGGATAAACGAAATGTGGCGTATCTGCACAATGGGATATTATTCAGGCATAAAAAGGAATGAAGTTCTGATACATTGCTGCGGTATGAATGAACCTGGGAAACATTACACGAAGTGATAGGAGCCAGACACAAAAAAATCATATGTTGTATGATTCTATTCGTATGAAATGTCCAGAATAGGCAAATCTAGGGAGACAGAAAGTAGATTATTGGTTGTGGTGAGGAGAGGATGGTTAATGACTGCTAATGTATATGTTTCTCTTTGAGATGATAAAAATGTGCTGGAATTAGTGTTGTTAGTTGCACAACATAGTGAATATACTGAAAGCCACTGAAATATACAATTTCAAAGGCTGAATTTCATGGTGTGTAAATTTTATCTAAAAATGGGTTTAAAGGATTAAATTTCTTAGCCTTAGAGGCATGTTATCCTTTTACCCACAAAATCATAAGAAAATAATACAAAAGACACACTGAAAACAACCACGTAAAAGAAGAGGTTTCTGAAATACTTTTTAAAAAAGACTTACGGAAGTTTTAGCACAAGATTTCTTTTTCCATAGGGTTCATAGGGTTTTTTTGCGCCTGTTTGGAAAGAGATGTATTAATGCTTGTATTAATGCTGCTAGCTGAATAATTTTTTTGTTATACAGAGGTCTAAGCATATACATGGCACTGAATAAATATTTTGATTTAGGGATTGATTCTCCAATCCTAGTCCAACCCATAATTTACTGACCTTATGCCTAAGAAGCAAGAGATTTGAGAAATAGATGTAAATCTAAGAAGAAGGCAATGGACAAATTTGGTGTATCCTCTGGTTCTTCAGCAAACATTATCTCTAGTTCTACTCTGCTACAAATTCTTCAAGTGAAAGGTAAAACTCTGGGGGTAGATTTCACACTGAAACCCTTCAGAAAACAAGTTTCTTAAAAATGCCATAGGATACAAAAATTAGCCTGGAGTGGTGGCATGTGCCTGTAGTCCCAGCTACTCAGGAGGCTGAGGTGGGAAGATCACTTGAGCCTGAGAGGTCGAGGCTGCAATGAACTGTGACAGTGTCACTGCACTCTAGCCTGGGTGACAGAGCAAGACCCTGTCTCAAAAAATAAAATAAAATAAAAATAAATGCCATAGGTATGTTTCCTTGGGAGTTATTTTTGTTCCCTTCCTGAAAAGCAATTCTGTTTGCCCCAGCTACACTTTCTCTCACTCAGAGTTCAGATCCGTTCCTTTAAATTTGGAATAACGTGTTCTGATTTTAGTTTATTTATTTTATTATTATTATTCTTATTGAGACAGAATCTTGCTCTGTTGCCCAGGCTGGAGTGCAGTGGCATGATCTCGGCTCACTGCAAGCTCCGCCTCCCGGGTTCACGCCATTCTCCTGCCTCAGCCTCCCGAGTAGCTGGGACTACAGGCGCCTGCCACCATGCCCGGCTAATTCTTTTGTATTTTTAGTAGAGATGGGGTTTCACCGTGTTAGCCAGGATGGTCTCGATCTCCTGACCTCATGATCCACCTGCCTTGGCCTCCCAAAGTGCTAGGATTACAGGCGTGAGCCACCGCGCCCAGCTATGTGTTCTGATTTTATTTACACCCAGTTATTATTAAATGGGTACAAATGTGTATGCCCCATCTTTTTATCTTTTTTTTTTTTTTTTAAAGCAGCTTGTATCTCTTGCAGGTTCTTTGAGTTTTCAAATTTCCCTGAGGGCAATAATTAGAAGTTTTTAGGTCTCTTCTCTTCCTGAAATATTTCTTTCTTCTAGAGGGGGTTCCTTTGCTTGTTTATCATAAATGTTTTATTTATGCTCTTGTTTTGTTTTGAATGTCTGGGGACTCTAGTTTGTTCGTGCATACATTTCAGTGACAGATGAGATTGTGCAATACACAAGCTGGCCTAGAGCGCCTCCAATTCTGGAGGT
The DNA here is from genome assembly GCF_028885655.2 of Pongo abelii. NCBI lineage: Eukaryota > Metazoa > Chordata > Mammalia > Primates > Hominidae > Pongo > Pongo abelii. The sequence goes on from NC_071992.2 coordinate 32,770,063, forward strand.
CTGTTCCATGATAGCTTTTCTCATGATGAGGAGGGGAGACAGGGTTCTAGAAGAGAGTGGGCAGGAATGTGTGGACAGACAGGATTCCTTTCAGAGTGGGTGCACATTGCACAGGTGTATAAAGACCAGCTAAGCTCAGGCCCTTCATTTGCTGTAGTAAGACATTAACATGGAGACAGAGTGTATAGTATATTTCACCCAGCACATTGCTTCATTTCCTTTTTTCCTTTGTGTCTGTTGTGGTGTTGCAAAGCCTCATTGTCGCCATTGGTCTTTCAATTCATTGTGAAATTTATTCTCATCATACCTAACTTGGAAGCAAATGCCTCAACCAGGTATTCTGTATGCAAACAGTACAATTAATTATCTTGTTTCATGACTCCAACTCCAACTCCAACTCCAACTCACTGTGAACTTGGAGTTTCTCCTGGAAACCCTTGTGGGGAGTGGTGCTCAGCTGTGCATCGGGCCTTTATTTTGGGCTGCAGGTTTCTAGTTATAGTTTCTACATTGGGCAAGGAACTTCCTTTTATGTATTTTCTATCACTTGAATGAGATTTTGACAGGTATGAGATAAACACATTTGCTTAGACCACTATCTTGAATGAGTTAATATGCAAGTTTTAAATTTTAAGGCATATTGTCAAAATCAATCTTCCAAAATAAAATTTGCATCATTTTACACTTCTATCAACAGCAGAGGAGAGTGCCAGTTTTCTCATTCTCATGCCAGTTCTCGGTGGGATCCCTCCTCTGAATTTTTTTTAGCCTCATAAATTAAAAAAGTATGATTTATATTTGTATTTCTTTGATTGCTAGTGAAGTTAAGTATCTTTTCTTCTGTGTGATTGCTTCTTAGCTTCTGTTCTTGGAAATTTTCTGTTTAATACCCATTTATTTTCTATTGAAGTGTGTGTTCATTTTTATTGATTTAAAATATATTTGTACATATTCAGTGTATTGTTGTGTTTTTGGCATATGTTGCATGTTTTTTCCCAGTTTGTCATTTGTATTTTGTTTTTATGTATGGCATGTTTTGCTCTAGAGTTTAAAAATAAGTTTTGTAGTCAAACCTGTCAATATTTTCCTTTATGGTTTCCGAGTTTAGTGTAATACTTAGAACATTCATTGGCTCTACTTTTGTTAGAATTTTTTTTTGTTTCTTGAGATAATTGATCAATTTTCACTTTTTCCTGTTTTTTACAGCTTTGAATTTTTCTCTGAATATGGCTTTAGCTGTATCCCAAAAGTTTTGATAAGGAGAGTTATCGTTGTTGCTTTTCTAAATAATCTGTAAATTCAGTTTTAATTTATCTTTTATCCAGGAGTTAGAGATGTCATTTAATATCTCCAGGCAATGACTTTTTTAAAAAGCTATCTTTTTGTTGATAGCTTCTATTTTACATTTTATTTTGGTCAAGGATTTCTACTTTGTAGAATTTATTATTTACTAACAACATGATGCAATTGTAATTATTCTGGAAAACTCATCATTAACCTTCCTCATGAGATCACTCATGCCTGTCATTATCTCTGTTTACAGATCGTCTTTCCCAACCTCACCTGAACTACTGTAATTTGATATTTACTGACTTCTCTTTCTTCAGAACAACTTTTCCTTTATACTTGCTTTCCATTTCTAGAAACATGTATGAAATCTTTTGATAAATGTAGAGAATGGTCTTTTGAGCCTTTTAGAGTCTTTTTGTAGATCCAGTATAGGCCCTGCTGGAACAGGAATTAAAAGAATTTAAAGAATGTGTAAGCAGTCTTTAATTAAAAGAAATTAAAGAATGTGTAAGCAAAAACTCAGTTGTATGTAAAAAAACCCAATTCCCCCTGAGAAAAAGAAAAAGCTGGAGTCCTTTAAAAATTAACTGCCTGTTTTTCTGTGGCTAGTGAGCCTTATCTCTCCTCCTTTCCCAGGTATTGTGCAGACCCTGTTTCTCTAGCTGTGCAGCTGCAAGGTCACTAGACAGATAAACTCAAGTCATAAAATATGTTTTTCCTTGAAAAGTAAGAAATGATGTAATGCATGTCTCAATTAATTGAATAACTGTCTTTGTTTCTTGCTTCTGTAATATGCTTCCCCCTGCACAGATCTCCCCCTAGAAGTTCAAGACCAGGATGGGAACATGGCAAAACCCCATCTCTACCAAAAATACAAAAATTAGGTAGGCATGGTGGCATGCCCCCGTAGTACCAGCTACTGGGGAGGCTGAGGTGGGAAGATAGTTGGACCCTGGGAGGTGGAGGTCACATTGAGCCAATATTGTACTGCCCCACAAAATGCTTAAAAGGTAACTTAACTCTTTGTCCAGGGCTCAGTCCTTTGGATGTTAATCCGACTGGGCCAGTGCACGTAAATAATAAATATCCTTCTCAACCCCATCAGTCTCTCTAATTCCTTATCAATCCCACTACACTGCAATAACAGATACAACAGCATGGCTGGGAGGATGGGAAGAAGGCCAGACCAGTAGGCAGAACAAAGTTTTTAAGACAGCTGGAAAATCCAACAGGATTGATCTCAGGATAGTCCAAATGCAGAGTAACCTGTGCTTTAAGAGGCTTGTGGAATAAATACAGGTGAATTCTGGAGGCAATGGAAGACAGATTCGAGTAGGTATGTCAACCACTAGAGCCAACAATGGAGAACAATTCAGGTCTCCAATCCTAAAAAAGATTGCCAGCCTGGAAAGGTGACCAAGATAAGAATCAGGAATGTGGAAGAAGAGAGAAGAACGCTAGTCATTACAACTTAGGTAAAATATTAGAGGTACAAAATAGTAGATATAATGATATCAAATACAATATTCTTGGCTTAGAATCCCTTGAATATCTTCTTCCTAAATTAGAATTGACCCTAGTGATGCAGTGTCTTCTGATTTAGGGTAGAAGGTTGGTAGCAGGAAGGAGGGATACCAGGCATAATCTGACATAATACGTGGAAAACCCAATTATCCTATTGTAAGCCTCCCTTAGTAAATGGTGCTATACAGTGGTACATTATTTCTATTAAAAATAATTAAATGTTCAATTCATACATTGAAATACATTGATAATAGAACTAATAAATTTATCTATTATACCAAAATATAAATAGTAATATAGTTCCTACTTTGCTGAGTAAAGACTAGAATATTTTTATGTATATATAGAAAAATATGATGAAAATCTGAGCCTAACAGACTGTAAGCCCTCTATAAATATTTTTGAATTAATGAAGGAATAAATGAATAACAATCATGGTATAACTTATAAAAACAAAAAAAGGAGGGGAGAGAAAAAGTTAACACTCATTAGAAAGAGACTAAAAATTCGAACACAGGCTGGGCGCAATGGCTCACACCTGTAATCTCAGCACTTTGGGAAGCTAAGGCAGGAGGATCACGAGATCAGGAGTTCGAGACCAACCTGGCCAACACAGTGAAACCCCGTCTCTACTAAAAATGCAAAAAAAAATTAGCTGGGTGTGGTGGCGGGCGCCTGTAATCCCAGCTACTCAGGAGGCTGAGGCAGGAGAATCTGTTGAACCTGAGAGGTGGAGGTTGCAGTGAGCCGAGGTCATGCCATTGCACTCCAGCCTAGGCAACAGTGCAAGACTCTGTCTCAAAAATAAATAAATAAATAAATAAATAAATAACACATTCATACTATGTAATGCTATATAATCATGACAAAAATGATAGATATTTTTGTATTCACGCACACTGAAGGATGTTTATAATATTTTTAAATCCATAAATAAACAGAATAATGGGCCTCAATGTATCCATTATCCAGCTTCAACAATTATCAACATTCTGGAATTCTCATTTTATCTCCCTCTTTTGTTCATGATAGATTTGAGGTGTAAAACACATACACATAAACATAGTGCCATCCAATTTTTGTTTAAAAAGTTACAAACTCTGTGTGTGTGTGCGTGTGTGTGCCCTTAGTAGGAAATCTAGAAGAAAATACATCATTCTTTTAACAGTAATTTTCCGTAGTGCATGAGAGTGAGGTAGCTAAGGGTAGGGAATGTAGGTAAGATTTAATTTTTTTAACAAAGCTGCACATGCACCCCTGAACTTAAAAGTTTATAAAAAAGATTTAATTTTTTACTTTATATTCCTGGGTTGTTGGATTTTTTAAATTATAGGCTTTTGTTTTGTAGTTACCCTGAAACTTACACACAACACTTTATAGCTAGTATGTTAAGCTGATAACAATTTAACTTGGATCACATACACAAACTCTACACTTTTCTCTCCCTTTGCCCCACATTTTATGTTTTTGTTTCTTTGTGCTTTGAGATGGAGTCTTGTTTGGTCACTAGGCTGGAATGCAATTGCATGATTGTAGCTCACTGCAGTATTGAACTCCTGGGCTCAAGCAAGCCTCCTGCCTCGGCCTCCTGAGAAGCTGGGACTACAGGTGAACACCACCACACCCAGTTAATATTTAAGTTTTTTGTAGAGACAAGGTCTTGCTATGTTGACTAGGTTGATCTAGAACTCCTGGCCTCAAGTGACTTTCCTTCTTCAGCTTTGCAAAGTGTGGGGATTACAGACATGAGCCACTGTTCCTGACTCTCTCTCTGTCTCTCTCTCTCTCTCTGTCTCTCTCTTTGAGTCAGGTTCTTGCTCTGTTGCCCAGGCTGGAGTGCAGTGGTGCAGTCATGGCTTGCTGTAGCCTCAACCTCCTGGGCTCAAGCAATCCTCCCTCCTCAGCCTCCTGAGTATCTGGGACTACAGGCATGCACCACTATACCTGGCTAATTTTTTGATTTTTTTTGTAGAGACAAAGTCTCACTGTGTTGCCCAGGATGGTCTTGAATTCCTGGGCTCAAACGATCCTCCTGTCTTGGCCTCCCAAATTGCTGAGATTACAGGCATGAGCCACTGTGCCCAGCCTGACCCATATTTTGTGTTTTTGATGTTACAATTTGCAGTTGTAATAGTTGATATCCTTAACAAAGTTTTGCAGCTTTAGTTGTTTTTTTTAACAGTTTTGCCTTTTATTCTTTATATTAGAGGTATAATTGATTTACCCAGTGCCATTACAGTATTAGAATGTTATGAATTTGACAATGTACTTACTTTAATTTCAAATGTTTTCATGTTGCTAGTTAGCATCCTCTTTCTTTCGTTTGAAAACTCCCTTTAGCATTTCTTGTAAGTCAGGGCTAGCGGTGATAAACTCTCAGTTTTTGGTTGTCTGAGAAAGTCTTTATCACGTCTTCAGTTTTGAAATACAGGGTTGCCAGGTATAATATTATTGGTTGACTTTTTTTTTTTCTTTCAGGATTTTCAGTATATCACCCCACACTCCCTCTGGCCTATAAGGCTTCTGCTGAAAAATCCACTGATAATCTTATGGCGGTTCCCTTGTACGTAACAATTTGCTATTCCCTTGCTGCTTTCAAAACTCTCCTTGTGTTTAATTTGATAATTTGATTATGATGTGTCTCAGTGTGGGTCTTTTTGGAATTATCTTATTTTGTGTCCTTTGTTCTTCCTGGATCTGGGTTTCTATTTCCTCCCCAAATGTGGGAAGTTTTCTATCATTGTTTCTTTGGATATGTTTTCTGTCTCATTCTCTCTCTCTTTTCTTTCTGGTACATTGATAATGCATATGTTGTTATGCTTGATGGTGCCCCATAAGTCTCTTAAACTGTCCTCACTTCCTCACTTTTTAAAATTCTTTTTTTCTTTTTGGTCCTCTGATTATACAATTTCCAATGACTTGTCTTCAAGTTTATCAATTCTTGTTTTGCTTGCTCTTGTCTGCTGTCGAATGCCTCTTGAAATTTTTTAGTTCAGTTATAGTATTCTTTGGCTGTATGATTTGTTTGGTACTTTTTTATATTTTCTGTTTCTTTGTTAAAATTCTCAGTTTGGGCTGGGCACAGTGTCTCACATCTGTAATCCTAGCACTTTGGGAGGCTGAGGCAGGAGGATTGCTTGAGCCCAGAAGTTCAAGACAAAGCTGGGCAACATGGCAAAACCCCATCTCTACCAAAAATACAAAAATTAGCTAGGCATGTTGGCATGCTCCTGTAGTACCAGCTACTGGGGAGGCTGAGATGGGTAGACAGTTGGAGGCTGGGAGGTGGAGGTTGCATTGAGCCAATATTGTACCATTTCCCTCCAGCCTGGGTGACAGAGCCAGATCCTATCTCAAATAAAAAACAAGACAAAAAACAAAGGAAATTCTCACAAGTTTGTTCTTGCGTTGCCTTCCTGACATTGGTGAGCATCTTTACAACCATTATTTTTAATTCCTTGTCAGATAAATCACACATCTCGTCTTCACTCTGGTCAGTTTCTGGAGATTTATCTTCTTCATTTATTTGAAATATATTGCCCTATTTCTTCATTTTCCTTTACTCTCTGTGTTGGTTACTGCATATTAGATAAGACAATTACCTCTCCCAGTCTTGTCAGACTTGCTTCATGCAGGAGATTTTAAGGTGACAGATATTTTAATTTATTTATTTATTTATTTATTTATTTATTTATTTATTTATTGTGACAGGGTCTCACTCTGTTGCCCAGGTTGGAGTGTAGTGGCACAATCCTAGCTCATGGCAGCAGCCTTGACCTCCTGGGCTCAAGAGATCCTCCCACCTCAGCCTTTCAAATAACTGGGATTACAAGCATGTACCACCACTCCTGGCTAATTTTTTATTCTTTTGTAGAGATCAGGTCTCAGTGTCTGTCAAATCTTTGTGTTTGTCCAGACTGCTATCTCTGTTTTTGGTGGTCCCCCCTGGAACTTAGGATGTGTTACTTTCTGTCAGTACCTCAAGACTGGTGAGGTAAGAAGGTAAGAGCTAGACTCTCTAGAGGTAGCTGGGAAAATTGGGGTGTTGAATGTGTGTTCCATTCCCTTTTGTCTTCATCGTGAAACTGAGTGTGGGCATTTTCTCTTACTCTCTCTGCACTAAGATGGGGAGAGAATTTGTGTCAAATGCCTGTATTCATGTTCAGGTTGTACCCTCTGATCCTGGGAACGTAGCTGCTGGAAGCGGGTCCATTGTATATTGACCTCTATGTTCTGTGTGGTCTAGCATCACTCAGAAATGCAAAGCCCATTGACTCCCAGATCGAGGTCATTAAAGAGAAGCTATAGGTTGAGCATGGTGGCTCATGCCTATAATCCTAGCACTTTGGGAGGCCGAGGCAGGTGGATCACCTGAGGTCAGGAGTTCAGCAACATGGTGAAACCCTGTCCCTACTAAAAATACAAAAATTAGCCAGGTATGGTGGTGTGCACCTGTAGTCTCGGTTCCTTGGGAGGCTGAGGCAGGAGAATCACCTGAACCCAGGAGGCGGAGGTTGGAGTGAGCTGAGATTGCACCACTGCACTCCAGCCTGGGCAACACAGTGAGACTCCATCTCAAAAAATAAAATCAATTAATTAATTAATTAAAATAAGGAGAAGCTATAGAAGTTGTGGCACTCGGTGTGTGGCCAAACTCCTTCCAGGAAGAATTGATAGGCCTGAATTATCACTAGGGTGGGCCAGAAGGAAGGCTTAGGAAGTGCCAAGATCTGGCTGTGGCTGATAAGGGCTATTGTTTGTCCTATTAGTTTCCTGATGCAAGTTCATTAGAAGCCTGGCCATCAAGTAGCCACTGGAGGTGTATACTGTAAGCCCCTTCCAAAGAGAAAATGGGAGCTGCATATTTCCACCTCTCTTCTGCACTACTCCAACCGGGTGCAGCCCCTGGAAGTGTTTGCACACCTGTTTAAAACCCCCTCTTTGTTTCATGATCTAGGGAGACCCATATATGCCTAATCCCTTCTGCTCCCAGAGCTAAAAGGCTCAGTCAGAATGGAGTCCTCTGGGAGGTAGCTGTAATAGTTTGGATACTTGATGCATGGCATAAACCCCTTCCTAGGAGAAACAAAGAACTGCTTTTTGTTTTGTTTTGTTTGTTTTGTTGTTGTTTTTTATTGAGATGGAGTCCCACTCTGTCGCCCGGGCTGGAATGCAATAGCGCCATCTCGGCTCACTTCAACCTCCATTTCCCAGGTTGAAATAATTCTCTTGCCTCAGGCTCTAGAGTAGCTGGGGTTACAGGGGACTGCCATCGCTCCCGGCTAATATATATATATTTTTTAATTTTTAGTAGAGATGTGGTTTTACCATGTTGGCTAGGCTTGTCTCGAACTCCTGACCTCTGGTGATAAGCCCACCTCAGCCTCCCAAAGTGCTGGGATTATAGGTGTGAGCCACCATGCCTGGCCAGGAGCTGCATTTTAAAGCCCCTTTTCTGCACTGCTCCTGGGGGATAAAGCCCCTGGAAGTTCTTACATGCCTGTATAAAACTGTCACTTTTTTCTGTGATCTAGAGACATGTATATGCCAGTCCCCTCTGCCCCCGAGAACTGGAAAGTTTAGGATGCCGTTTTTTGGGTGGAAGCTATAAAAGTTGGGATGCTCGATGTGTGGACCAACTCCTTCCAAGAGGGATTAATAGACATGGAGTTATTTCTGGGTAAGCTGGGCGAGAAAGCTCAGGAAGTACCAACCTGCTTCTCAGGTAGGCAGGGATGCTTTAATACTTGTGTGTCCCTTTAACTCCCTGATGCAAGTTAGTTAGAAGCCAGGCTGCCAAGTAGCCACTGAGAGAGTGTGTTATGAACCCCTTCCAGGGAGAAACAAAGGTTGTTTTTTAAAGTCCCTTCTCTGCATTGCTCCCAGGGTAGGAAGCCCTTGGAAGTTCTTGAGAAACCATGTAAAACTGCTGCTTTTTCCCTGCAGTCTAGAGAAACTCGCATGCATCTAATCCCCTTTGCTCCCAGAAATGATGAATTAAGAATCAAACCATGGGGAACCTCAGAGTTAGGATGCTGTATGTGAGGTGCAAACCCTCCTCTCCACAGGGAAGAGCTGAGTATTCCCTTCCCAATTTGATGGTGCAGTGCCCGTGGTGGGGCCCATCCACAAGTGTGCCTCAGCTCTTCCTACCTGTACAATGCAGATACTTTCTCAGTTGCCCGGTGGGTAGGAGTCTCTCAACTGGTCTCCGACTTTCTCCCAGAAGGAGTTAACCCATGAATACATGTTTATTTGGTGTGTCTGTGGATGGTGTCAGGAGCTTCCTATTCTGCCATGTTGCTGATGTCACCCAGAATGTTTTTTTCAACATCACGTATTATCTTTCCAACTGCAGGGAGGCAAAACTTTACTTCTGCCCTCTTAGAGTCTCAGGTTAGGCCTGAAAATTCAGTTGTCACAAGACACATTAACAAAAGAAAAGCATACAGATTTTATTTTACATGTACATGGAAGTTCCCACAAGAAAATGAGGACCCAAAGAAGAGGCACATCCCAAATGCTTATATCGTAGGTTGGACAAAGAGTGGCAATTGTGAGTAAGTAACTAAAATGTATGGGAAGGCAAAATAAGACAAGAGTTATTTTAACAAGATCTGTTTATACAGATTTTTGTCAGCCTTGACTCCCTGCCTCTGGTGATAAGAATTTTTTTGTATCCTGTACAGAAAAAAAAGAGTGACCTCAGAGTGGCCCTTTTATATCTGCTACTTTTCATGTGCCTTCAGCTCAAAATAATTCTTATGCCAAAGTGACTTTTTTTTTTTTTTTTTTTAAGACAGGGTCTCACTTTGTTGCCCAGGCTGGAGTACAGTGGCGCGATCTTGGCTCACTGTAACCTCTGCCTCCTGGGTTCGAATGAATCTCCTGCCCCAGCCTCCTGAGTACCTGGGTCTACAGGCTCGCATCACCATGACTGGCTAATTTTTGTATTTTTAGTAGAGACAGGGTTTCACCCTGTTGGCCAGGCTGGCCTTGAACTCCTAACCTCAGGCGATCCACCTGCCTCGGCCTCCCAAAGTGCTGGGATTACAGGCGTGAGCCACCGCGCCTGGCCCAAAGTGGCATATTTTGGAGTGGCGTATTCTGCCACCCTTCATAACTAAACTTTTTAATAAAAACGAAGAAAATTCTATATAAAGAGCTTGATAAAATTAACTAACATAATTATTGCTATAAACTTTAGTGTCCAAAGGAGAAATTTAATCCAGCATTTACAAGTGGCCTTCATAATATTATCATTTTTCTTTTGTATCAGATATCAACAATCCATTGGTCTGTCACTGTAACCCTACATAGGAAAATTGCAGTATGCCAAAAAAAGAAAATAAAACCAATTTATCCAGTGACAGCAAGGCCTGAACAAAATTATGAGTAAGGTTGGGAGTTTGTTAATAATTGATTTGGTCAAATGCAGAGTGAGTTGTCACAAGAAGATGAAGAGTGGCCAAGGCCTCTATATTAAATTTTAAATGAAATAGGAGGTGAATTCAGGTACTGCATGCTCCCTGGAGGCTGCTAAGCCCAGTAGTCGTACAATGCATGCTGTATCACAGTGGCACAGCTGTTGCCCTGGCAAACACGAATTCTTTTTTGCCTCTCTCCTATAAGCACAGAAGACAACTTTCAAGAAAAGAAGTGAGGCTAGTGCATAACATTGACAAAAGCAGAAAGAGTGCCTTCTATGGACTGAATCGCCCCCACTAATTCATGTGTTGAAACTCTAACCCCAAATGCCACTGTATTTGGAGATAAGGCCTTCAAGGAGATAAAGAAGGTTAAATAAGATCATAAGAGTGGGACCCTAATCTGATAGGACTGGTGTCCTTATAAGAAGAGGAAAATACCAGGCATAGTGGCTCACACCTGTAATCCCAGCACTTTGGGAGGCTGAGGCTGGAGGATTGCTTGAGTCCAGGAGTTCAAGACCAGCATAAGTAACACAGTGATACCTTATCTCTACAAAAAACAAAAAAAGTAGCTGGACGTGGTGGCGTGCTCCTGTAGTCCCGGCCACTCAGGAGGCTGAGGCAGCAGGATCGCTTGAGCCCAGGAATTTGAGGCTGCAATGAGCCACGATCATGCCACTGCACGCTACACGCTAGAGCTCTCTCCTCGCAAACACAGAGAAAAGGGCATGTGAGGACACAGGAAGAAGGTGGTCATCTGGGAGCCGGGAAGAGGCCTCAGTGGAAACCAGCCCTGCAGGCACCTTGGTCCTGGGCTTCCAGACTCCAGAATTGTGAGAAAACAAATTTCTGTTGTTGAAGCTGCCCAATCTGTGGTATTTTGTTATGGCAGCCTTAGCAGGCTAATCAGTGCTCTTGCATTTTCCTTAAGACCCTTCTTTCATTCAGCCAAGATCTCCTGCTATCTTCTTTCAAGGAATTCTGCTCAACTTTCCAGTCTCATCTCTATCTTTCAATCTCAGTCCTGCTCTCTCTCAATCATTTGTGGTCATTCTGTATCTCTAGCTTTAATTAAAACAGAATCTTATGCTCTTTAGATAAGAAAATGAGGAAAATGTAGTACAATGTGATTTTGTTCTTTGAAAAAGACTGTTTAAGAAAAATACAGCTCAGGCCTGGCGCAGTGTCTCATGCCTGTAATCTTAACACTTTGGGAGGCCGAAGCAGGTGGATCACCTGAGGTCAGGAGTTCGAGACCAGCCTGGCTAACATGGTGAAACCCTGTCTCTACTAAAAATACAAAAAATTAGCCAGGTGTGGTGATGTGTGCTGTAACCCCAGCTACTAGGGAGTCTGAGGCAGGAGAAATCGCTTGAACCCAGGAGGCAGGGGTTGCAGTGAGCCAAGATTGTGCCACTACACTCCAGCCTAGGTGACAGAGCAAGGCTCCATCTCAAAAAACAAAACAAAACAAAAGAAAAAACAAACAAAAAAACCCCCAGCTTATAACACTGGTTTAAAACCAAATTGCCAAAATGCCTTAGTTTCTGTATACATTTGCATTGTTTTCCTTGTATAAGTTGATAGAAAAAAGATACAAATGAATGTCACTAGTAATGATACCCAAAATGCTACTGTGTGTCATGTAATTAGTTTTAAATCAAAACTTGCTGTAAGACTTTTGGCAGGGCACTTAGCCTCTGGGTTTGTTTCCTTGTCTATAAAAAGAAGATATTGCTACTGAGCAAAAGCGCTTGCTGCCAGATGTGCTAGAAGCCAGTACTATGACGCCAGTTTTTTGAGAAAACAAAAGTTTTTCATTGCAGGGTGAGCAACAAAGAAACAGGAGTGTAGCTTGGATCTATCTCCCTGTGATAACTTTAAGGTAGTAATTTTATTAGAAAAGGTTTGGGCCGGGCGCAGTGGCTCATACCTGCAATCCCAGCACTTTGGGAGGCCAAGGTGGGTAGATCACGAGGTCAGGAGATTGAGACCACCCTGGCCAACATGGTGAAACCCTGTCTCTACTAGAAATACAAAAATTAGCTGGGTGTGGTGGTGCGTGGCTGTAATCCCAGCTACTTAGGAGGCTGGGGCAGGATAATCACTTTAACCCAGGAGGCAGAGGTTGCAGTGAGCCAAGATCGTGCCACTGCATTCCAGCCTGGTAACAGAGTGAGACTCCCTCTCAAAAAAAAAAAAAAAAAAAAAAAGAAAGGAAAAGGTTTAGGGGTACATTTGGAGATTCATAGGTGATTGGTGGAAGGAAAGGGTAGAGTCAGGAAAGTCCTCAGGCATGCACAGTTATCTCTTCATGCTACTTCATGGATCACATATGCAAATTTGGGAGGAGTTAGCATGAAACATGTGATGGAAATTTGGGCTGTGACATCAGCAAGCTCATTCTGTGCAGACTCTAGTTGGCCATATTGGTTCCAACCAATTTCAGCCAGTTTCTTAAATCTCACAAGCAGAGGGAATTTTGGCGTTTTAGTAAATGGTTTTGTTTTTGCCATCCTCTAAACTCAAGAATTTCCACCGTCCTGTAAACTCAAGAATTTGTTTGTCAATAGTTTCTTTAACTCACTGGTTTCAGTATGCCCCACTATTGTTTGTATTTTTCCTTGAGGTATGTGGTTCAGAGAATAAGTTGAAGACCACTGGATAAGATGATCTTTAAGATTCCTTCAAGTTCTAACCTCCTCTCACTCCTGGGTCATAACTCACAGTTGGAGCTGCATGGCACGCTGGAACATTTCAACTAGTGGGATCCACGAACCAGGGCCTGAGAGCGCAGTGCCGTGGAGGACCCAGCAAGTGCATTAACTCCCCCTGGGGAAAAGGTGTGCAAACACAGCAGCAAGTCCACGGGGATGTGGCAACTCCAGGTGAATCTACGTCCGCAGTACACCTTAAGGGGAAAATTTGATTCTGAGAGCAATGGGCGCGGCATCATGGCAGGATGTCTGGGCAGCAATGACTCTCAGCTCAGGTAGGTTTCCAGGATTGTAAGTCAAGGAGGACTGTCAAATAGAGCCATTGCAAGGAATATAAAGAGTCTTAAAGGGAAGAGGGTGGAATAGACTTGGTGAAGGGAATTTGGATTGTAGTCTACCAAGCTGGAAACAGGACCAAGCATCATTTCCAGTGGGGAAGCTGCATGGAGACAGAGAACCTCGGTAGACCAATCAGATAGACTGGCTATCCAGGGAGCAGTCAGTGTGTGAGTGTGTCTGCTGTCTGTTTGCTGGGGGCAAGGGACATGGGCAGCCTGCTGCTCAGTGCTCACATAGACATCCAGGGCTCTCTTCACTTCTGGTTTATCATTTCCAAAGTCCACTCATGAATGGGGAGAGCATCCCATTTCTTGCCAGACTGCATTTTCATGGGTTTCAGAAATGGGCAAGGCTGAGCCAGCAGAGGAGCTGAGTAAGCAATGACTGCCACTTGGCAAGTGGAAGAGAGAATGGACTTCTCTGCAACCATTTCAGAGACTGGAATGAGGACTAAATGGCAGTCATAGGAGGCCGACTTGGCTCATTATGGAGAATAGGGTTCTGCTAATCAGAGGTTTCCCAAAATGAATACTTCATTACTTCAGTATTGAATTAGTTGTTTGAAGATCTATGAAGGTTGCTATTGAAGGAATTCCTATGTTGAGTGGGAAACTGAACTAGAAAAAAAGTCAGAGAAAGTCAGGTCAACTGTGTTTTTCTTTTTATCCCATTCTGGCTCCTTTTAATGAATCAAACTAACCCACATAGCATGTGCCAGGAGTGGGTAAAAACCAACTTCAGAAAATTGGCTTCTACTACAAATGTAATTCACTCAGATTACTTCCTGTTTGTTGTTGTTGTCATTGTTGAGACAGAGTGCAGTGACGAGAACACAGCTCACTGTAGCCTCAAGCTCCCAGGCTTAAGTGATCATCCCACCTCAGCCTCTTGAGTAGCTGAGATTATAGATGCATGCTGCTAAGTAAGCCCAGCTAATTTTTGTGTTTTTTGTAGAGGCAGGGATTTGCCCTGTTGCCCAGGCTGGTCTTGAACTCAAGTGATCCTCCAGCCTTGGCCTCCCAAAATGCTGGGATTATAGGCATGAGTCATCATGCCTGGCTCAGATTACTTCCTTTTGCTTGGCCAATTTTGATGGGGTGTCCCTTAAGCTCCCCTTCATTGGTGTCTGCCTTTTCCTTTGCTCAGTTACTTGAATTCTGATTCTTGCCACAAGTATCACTGATTTGATGTCCCATTTTAGATGTAAAACGCAGCCCAAACTGAAAATTTCCCTGGACACAATTCTGATGTCTACTTCCATACCTCATATTGTTATCAAATGGAACTCTGCCATTGCCCCTGGGGACGGACTAGATTGGCTTGTTCTCTTTTTCTTTTCTTTTTTTTAGAGATGGGGGTCTCACTGTGTTGCCCAGGCTGGTCTGCAACTCCTAGTCTTAAGCAATCCTCCCACCTCAGCCTCCCAAGCAGCTGGGACTACAGGTACATACCACTGTGCCTGGTTTAGATGGGCCTGTTTTCAATTCAGTCTTAGAATTCTTTGCCAAGAGAGGGGACTTGGACAGAGTTCTCCACTGTCATGTCCTTCTTTTGTACAGGTTCTAAATGAGGCAGCAAGTGACCTTAGCTAACTGTACTTCCAAAGCTACACTTTTCAAGAAGAGAGCATTTGAGGACAAAAATTAAATTAAAGGAATGGAGAGAGGAAAATGAGATGAGGCTATTTTTGAGCAGTGGCTGAAGATATACTTGAGAAGGGAGGTGACTGTTATAGGTTTGAGCTCCTAGCAGCACATCCTGTGTCAGGGATTCATGTGTAAGTGATTTATTAAAGAAATGCTTCCAGGAGAAACTGGTAAGGGAGTGGTGGATAAAGTACAGGGAAAGGAAAGCTGAGAAAAGGCAAGAATTCAGATACTATGTTAATTTCTTATTGCTATGTACCACAAACTTAGTGGTTGACATAATGGTGTATTATGTCACAGTTTCTGAAGGTCAGAAGTCCAGGCGCAGTGTAACTGAGTTCTCCACATGGGGTCTCACAAGGCTGTAATCAAGGTGTCATCTGGGGCTGTGGTCCCATATGAGGCTTGAGGTCCTCTTCTAAGCTCACATGACTGTTGGCAGAATTCATTTCCTTGTAGCTGTAGGGCTCACAGCGACTTGTTTCTTCAAGGCAGGCAAAAGAGTATCTCTTTACTCTCAGGAAAGGCCTGAGACTTCTTTGAAAGACTCATTTGAGTCGATCAGGCCTGCTCCAGATGGTTTCCTTTTTTATGAACTCAAAGTCAACTGATTAGGGACCTTAATTACATCTACAAAATCTTTTCCCTCTTTCCATGTACAGCAACATAATCACAGGAGTGGTATTTCATCCTATTCACAGGTCCTGCACACACTCAAGGGAAGGGGATCATACAAGGGTGTGGGTCATTCATTCACTGCCATCTTAGAATTCTGCCTACCACAGATGTATTACTAGCCTCAGCATGATCCCATAGGGAGGTCTAAGAATCTGTGGAAACTTGAGGCAAGGTTGACTTTCACTTTCTTTCACCAGTCTGTCACTGGTTAAGGGCTTCTCCTGGGATGTAAACTCCCAGGCACATTGGGCTTTCCAATGGGCAGTGGCTCCAGTAGCTCTCAGGCAGTCGTATTAAGAAAGTTGCAGGCACAAGCCATTAAGAACACAATAATACAGAAAATTAGAGAGGAGCAGACAGAATTAAGGAATCTTGGGGGGCCAGGCGAGGTGGCTCATGCCTATAATCCCAGCACTTTGGGAGGCTGAGGCAGGCAGATTGCTTCAGCCCAGGAGTTCAAGACTAGCCGGGCAGCATGGCAAAACCCCATCTCTATGAAAAAATACAAAAGTTAGCCAGGTGTAAATGTGTGGACCTGTAGTCCCAGCTACTTGAGAGGCTGAGGCAGGAGGGTTGCTTGAGCCCAGGAGGTTGAGGCTGCAGTGAGCCCTGATTGTAGCACTGCACTCCAGCTTGGGTGACAGAGCAAGATCCTGTCTCAAAAACAAAAACAAAAACAAAAAAAAAGAAAAAAGAAAAAAGAAAAAGAAAAAAAGGAATCATAAGGGATTTGGCTAAATCACCAACAATAATCACTACCAGTCGCTCATTCTAATGGGCCTACTTGAGTTTCACTTAAGTTCATTCCATCCTGTTAGAAGTGCTTCATGATGGTGGTTGGTCATCACATTTCTGCTAGGGGCGGGAAACTTACCAGAGGGATGTTGGTGAGATCATCTGAAGCTCCCAGTGCTGAAGTTGGTTTTAGGTCATAACTGTTATTCATCATCTCTCTTCTTCCACTCATTCTAGATTCTTTCATACGATGAGTATTTCTGCTGGTCTTGTTGGCTTATCTGATGAGGTGAACCAGAGGGTCTGAGCACATAATTACCAGAACTTTACCAGGCCATTTTTGCTGCAATTGCCCACTTAGAGTTAAGACTTGGCCTAGGAGCACCAGGAATTGCCCCTAATGGGTCCTTTGAGTCCCAGAGATATTCCTCTTGCCTCACTCTGTAGCAGCAGCTCTATCTCCTTATGATGAATAGAGTCAATTGCTAGATTATTAACTGCTAGGATAGTAATTACAAAAGGAACTCAGTCTCACTATGTTTTGCGTTGCTATAACAGAATACCTGAGACTGGGTAATTTATAATAAACAGAAATGTATTTTCTCACAGTTCTGGATGCTGGGAAGTCTAAGATCAAGGTACCAGCACCTGACAAAAGCTTTCTTGTTGTGTCATCACATGGCAGAAGGTCAAAGGGCAAAGACGCAAAAAGGGGGCTGAACTTGTCCTATTATAACAGATTAATCCCACCATGAGCATGGAACTCTCATGACCCAATCACCTCCCAAAGTTTCCACCTCCAACACCATCACAAGGGCAACCAAATTCAACACGAGTTTTAGAGAGGACAAACACTCAAACCATAGCAAACTTCATATGACCATGTGGCAGCCACATCTTTAAGTTTATTAGAACTCTTATGGTGTCCTCTGATGGAAACACTCCCACTCTTGGCAACTAGGATATCTAGACTCACAGATTCTAAACCTGTAGAGACAAGAAAGATTCCCCAGGGGGTTCACTTAAAACTGATAGCAGTACTACTTCTATTTTCACTCTTTGGTTTCTGCGCCCGTCTGCTCTACCTATGGGGCATAATATCATATACTGGCCACTAGTTTAAGGTATATATAATCTCCTGAAAAACAGAGCCCTGACCTTGCCAATCATCTCTTAGCTAGTGCCATAGTTGCATCTTTTGTTTTTGTTTGTTTGTTTTTGAGACAGGGTCTTGCTCTGTCCCATGCTGGAGTGAGGTGGTGCAATCACAGCTGACTGCAGCCTCAATCTCCCAGGCTCAAGTGATCTCCCACCTCAGCCTCCCTGGTAGCTGGGACTACAGGCCTGTGCATCACCATGCCTGGCTATTTTTTTTCATTCTTTTGTAGAGATGGGGTCTCGCTATCTTGCCCAGGCTGGTCTTAAAATTCTGGGCTCAAGCAATCCTCCTGCCTTGGCCTCCCAAAATGCTGGAATTACAGGTGTGAGCCACTGCACCCAGCCCCATAGTTGCATCTTTAAGAGCATTCCAGTGCTCTCTCAAGCCAGCCATACTTGAATGATGTAGTCTGTGGTATGATCAATGGATCTTGTGGTCATGGGCCCGTGCTGTGACTCCTTCACTGTTAGGTGGGTTCCTTGGTCTATAGCTGTGTTATGTGGGATCCTGTGGTATTATGGGCAACGAAGTCAGATCCAGAGAATTGTCAATCTTAGTCAAGATCAATCGCTGCCCTTTTCAGGGTAGAAGGAATCTGGGGTGATCTACTTGCCACAATGGGGCTGGCTGGTCTCCTTAAGGGAAAGTACCGTATTATATTAAGAGATGTGTCAGTCTCTGCCACTGATAGACAAGACATTTAGCAGCAACAATAGCTAAATCAGCACTGAAGAGGGGAGTCTATCTTTGTTCAGGCACAGGTGGTCAGGAATACAGGCTGTCTAGGGAAGCCCTGAGTTGTTTAATGCCTCTTCGGCAACTGATCCACTCTGGTAGGCATACAAAGATCCTCACACTTTGAGCCTACTCCAATAGACCTCCAAGCTTTCATGTTCCCAGTCTTGCTTCTTCCAACCCTCTCACCAACCAAGTGAATTATTCATCAGAGCTTCTGAGCAGTGGCGAGCCAGGGGGATGGTGATGGAAGTGGTCCACTCTTGTGCAGGCAAGAAAGGTGAGTATTGTCTGCAGAGAATTTACAAATAATAAAAATGCCTACAAGTCAGCCAGTGTGGTATGATTACTGTGCAGTGGCAATTCTAAACAATGTCAATATGAAACTATTCCTCCATGCTGGAGTAGACTCTTCCTACTGCCCTTTTCTGCAACTCGGTATCTCTCTGTCCAAGAGTCCTTGATATCCTTTTTCCAGAACACTTAATCTCCCTCCACACAAGGTGCATAATAGGATGAACTGCATGAAGCTCAGCCCACTGGGAGGATTTTCCTTCATCACTGTCTTTCAGAACCACTCCTGCATGAAACTATAGTGCAACCCAGTCCATTTGTGGTTCACACCAATGAGCTGGCCCATCCACGAATGATTCCAGTCTTGCCAACCAATATGGTAACTAAGTTCATCTTGTCTCTGGTGGTTAAGAGCTACCAGTTGGCATCTATTATTCCACAATCTTATCCCCATTAGGGAGAAGAGTTTCATAATGGCACCTGAAACTGTCAGCTCTAGGCAATGGAGGGACCCACAACTGAGTGTCTGGAGAGTGCGGTGCCCCTCTCATTAGCACATTCCTTATTGTGTAAGTGACAGTAGGGTGCTTGGGGCCCTTGCAAGGAACAAAGACAGCTGGTGGGTCCACGAGTCTTAAATAAACTCATTCTGACAGGTTCTCTTCTCTGGGTCTTTTTATGTATTTATGTACTTTTTAGAGACAGGGTCTCGCTCTGTCACCCAGGCTGGAGTGCAGTGGTACACGCATCGTTCACTGCAGCCTCAACCTCCGGGGCTCAAGCGATCCTCCCACCTCAGCCTCCTGAAAGCTGGGACTACAGGCATTTGCCACCATGCCAGACTAATTTCAAAAAGTTTCTTTTTTTTTTTTTTTTTTTTTTGTAGAGATGGGTTCTCACTTTGTTTCCTAGGCTGGTCTTGAACTGCTGGCTTCAAGTGATCCTCCTACCTTGGCCTCCCAAAGCACTGGGATTACAGGCATGAGCCACTGTGCCTAGTCTCCAAGCTTTTTAAATTCCACTCTTATCACTTTGCTAAGAGATTGGACATGAATCCCAAGTCACAGGATAATGCCCTCATATTGAAAATCTCCTTTACCCAGCTTAGCAGACTGCCCCCAACTTGTTCTAGCACCCTCAAGACCTACTCCTGGACATATCTGCCAAGCCTTGAGACTTTTCTGGGGCCCACTCCCTTTCTTTTCCTGGCAGGGCCAGCACTTTCCCAAACAGGCCAGAGTGAGACTTATGCCGCATTATTGGTCTAGTGGCCAGGAGGGGAGGCAGCTGCTGAACTTGGGGAGGGTAAGTATTGTCTTGAGGAGCACAAGTCATCTGCCACATTTGAGGCCTCTACATAGTCTCCAGGCAAGCGGTGGGAAGGGTGGGGCGGGGAGGAGCGGGCATCTCTATCCTCTAGCAAGGGGAAATGGTCCCTTTTGCAGACCCAGATGGTTCAAGGTTCTCAAGTGCATTCACCTGGATGTTGTCATCCCAAATCTCAAGTTCACACTCCTTCCCTGACAAGGCCTTGCCTCTGGCTTAGGAGACTTGACGAGACTGCAAATTCAGCCTTCTCTGAAGTTCTGTTGCTCCTACAATTCAGGGTCTGGTCTTCAGCACACTGTGTCTTCTCGTTTCTGGAAATGAATGTGTCTTTAAGTGGTGTTTCAGAGCCCTTCTGACTTTCACACCTGAGCCTATCATTTTCTCTTCAATGCCTCAGCAATGCTGTATTTGTCCATTCTCACACTGCTAAAAAAGACGTACCTGAGACTGGGTAATTTATAAAGGAAAGAGATTTAATTGACTCACAGTTCAACGTGGCTGGGGAGGCCTCAGGAAACCTACAACCATGGTGGAAGGGGAAGCAAACATGTCCTTCTTCACATGGCGGCAGAAGAGAGGAGTGTCAGCAGGGCGAAATGCCAGAAGCTTATAAAACCATCAGATCTTGTGAAACTCACTCATTATCATGAGAACAGCATGGGTTGGGGGGACCTGCTCCCATGATCTAATCACCTCCCACAGGTCCCTTCCCCAACATGTAGGAATTACAATTCAGATTACAATTCAAGATGAGATTTTGGGTGGGGACACAAAACCAGATCATATCAGATGCCCAGAAACAATCAACTAATTTCACAGTTCTTTCAGTTACCATTTCCCTCCTACTTCTCAAACAACAGAGACATTATAGACACCAGTGCCTCTTGTCCTTCTGTGTCACATCCCATTTCGCCACAGTGAAAGTGTTTGCAGTTCTACAATGTGGCAGGGGTTATCAACCCTCCACTTAGCCCACCAGGGAGGGAGTCCCAGTTGCCATATGGCAGGCAAGTGGCCCAGCTCCAGAAGCCCATGCCAGAATCGGCTTCCTAGGGCCCTTGTTAGAACCAACTGCCTTAAGCTCAGTTCCCCAAAAGCAGACACTGAGACAAGGATTTGTGAGTAAATGATTTAATTATGAGGTGCTCCCAGGAGAAACCCATAAGAAAATGGGGAAGCAGGACATGCAAGTGGAAGAAATGAAGCAAGTGTGCAATCAGGGGCAAAGTCTCAGCATCAGCATGTTCCTGTTGGAACCACTGGAGTGAAAATTACCTTTGAAGGTCAACCATCTCAAGACTAGGAAGATGGGCTTACACACACACACACACCCATACCACACTAGTCATTGGCTATAGGCCCATCCAGGGAGTGGTAACCCCCAGGCACAACTGCCTCTCTGTAAATGTGGACAAATCAGCTCTTGCAGTCCTTGGGAAATGCTCTAAAGAGAGTCACTGGAGTGTGCTGTCAAAAGCAAAAGGACACAGAAGCTGGGGGGAGTGTCCTTAGAAATGGTAAAAAGAATCCAAAGGGATCTGAGAGGAGAAACCCAAAATTTCCCCTACCATGACCAAAGAGGGTGATTATCATAGTGGTGCATCTTTCAGCTTTTCCAAGAGACTTCCCTAATTAATTGAGCAGTTGGTCCTCTGGATGAGGGAGGAGAACAAATGAGAGACATATGGAAAACAGCAGGGTCAAGCCAGTATGTCTTTGCATCGCACCTTTGGAATTGGAGGTGATAAGGAGTCTTTCGTGTGTGTGTGTGGTGTGTGTGTGTGTGTGTGTGTGTGTGTGTGTTTTGTGATTCCTCAGTGCTGGAAGCCTTCTTCTGGGCCCATGCTTGTATTCCCTGGTATTTATTGCCATCATGATTAATGTGTCCACCTTTTAATATCAGTGGTATAAAGGAAGGGGTAGCAATTCTGTCCTTTGCTTCACAGTGGATGAATTGCCACATCATGCTTATTTACAGAAACACAAAGCAAATATTAATAGAACAGTGGATACAGATCTGAGAATTTATGAGCACCCATCTAGTTTAAGGCCTGATTTATAGACACCCCAGATGACCACACGTATAACAAAAGTTTTGTAAAAAACCAACAAAACCAAAGGTCAGCTCTTAGAAATTATCCAGAATGAGAATTAACTTTTGCTATAAGACACAGTTGGATAAGTGACCTTCACTTACTCGGCAAACGTATGCTGCACACCTATGATCTGCCAGGCATTTCATTAGGGAGAGACATATCATGGTGAATAGTACATGGTCCTTTTCCTGGAGCTTATGAATTAATAACACCTATGCTATATTTTTGTATGCATGCAAAAATAGAGGTGTATACAGGTTCAGAAAAGGTACAGAGTAAGCTGCTTAGAGGATGCCTTGCTGCAGCCTCAGGAATACTTCATAAAACAGTAGTTAAAAAATACAGACAAAAATTAGCTGGGCATGGTGGCATGCACCTGTAGTTCCAGCGACTCCAGAGGCTGAGGTGGGAAGATTGCTTGAGACTTGGAGGTGGAGGTTGCACTGAGCCAAGATTGTGCCACTGCACTCCAGCTTGGGTAAGAGAGTGAGACTTTGCCAAAAAAAAAAAAAAAAAAAAAGTCCGGGCGCGGTGGCTCACGCCTGTAATTCCAACACTTTGGGAGTCCAAGGCAGGTGGATCACGAGGTCAGGAGTTCAAGACCAGCCTGGCCAATATGGTGAAACCCCGTCTCTACTAAAAAAAAACAAAAATAAGCCAGGCATGGTGATGTGCACCTGTAGTCCCAGCTACTCGGGAGGATGAGGCAGCAGAATTGCTTGAACCAAGGAGGCAGAGGTTGCAGTGAGCCAAGATCACACCACTGCACTTCAGCCTGGGCGATGGAGTGAGATTCCATGTCAAAAAAAAAAGAAGGAAGGAAGGAAGAGAAAGAAAGAAAGAAGGAAGAAAGAGAGAAAGGAAGAAAGAGAAAAGAAAGAAAGAAAGAAAAGAAAGAAAGAAAGAAAAGAAAGAAAGAAAGAAAGGGGGAAAAGAAAATAAGTTACAGACACAAGACCCGGCGTGGTGGCTCACCCCTGTAATTTCAGCACTTTGGGATGCCAAGGTGGGTGGACTGCTTGAGCCCGGGAGTTTGAGACCAGCCTGGGTAACATGGTGAAATCTCATTTGTACCAAAATTACAAAATACAAAAATTCGCTGGGTCGTTGTGGCACATGCCTGTAGTCCCAGATACTCAAGAGGCTGAGATAGGAAGGATTACCTGAGCCTAGGAAGTTGAGGCTGCAGTGAGCCATGATCATGCCACTGTACTCCAGCCTGGGTGACAGGGTGAGACCCTGTCTAAAAAAAAAAAAAAAATTACACAGAAGAGATGAGATGGGAGAATTATGTTGCCTCTGCCCTGACTGCCTCCCAAGGCTTATGACAGAGAAGACAACTTAACCATAGTAGCTGATAAATTATTGCTAACCCTTGAAGGAGCTATTACCATCACCACCAACAAATATTTGCTCCCCCATGATAGATGCTATGGTGGAATAGGAGCTTAAAGTCTACCTCCTTTACAAAGGCTTTCCTGGTCTCTCCAGCTAAATTTTCTTTCTTGCACATTCTAACTCTTCCACGATATTTATTACATTATATATTATAGTACAATTTGTGCTATCTCTTTAACTCAAATGGCAGAGTTTGGGATATAGAGACATGTATCATGTATCCTTGTCACTCTAACAGTAGCTGGTACTATAATTTACATAGGCTGTTTTCACTAAGTGTTTGTGGATGAGTGAATGAATGAATGAAATGCCAAGACCTTACAGTAGAGTTGGAGAGACAAATGATGTACTCATAAAAAGTAATTATAATATTACAGGTCCAGGTCATCAGTAACATAGTTAGAATAATTAGGAAATGCTTTGTAGTTATACCGTCAAGGATGGGGAGAATTCAAGAAAATGAAGGAAGACATTTCAAAATAATGAATGAATGAATGAATGGAGGATTTACTATATGCAAGGCCCTGTGTGAGTGCCTGAAGATATACGAGTGAATGACTATATTTCTGCCCTCACGAAAGGTATATACAAAAGAAATACACAAGTAATTATACAATGAAAACTCTTGTAATACTACCCTGACATTGTGAAATATATATTTGGTCTTTGTCCTTGTTTTCTGATATATAGTTCCTAAAACCCTTGTAGATAGGGGTGCTAGGAGAATCTTTTGTTCTAATATTTGGTCTTTGACCCCCAGTTCCCGACACAGAGCTCCTAACATCTTTGTCATTCCCTGAGTGATAGGAGGTGATAGGAGTGTCTGACACAGAGCTCCTATATTTCTTGGAATTTCCCAGATGATGGGAGCATCTTTTGGTCTAAAATGTGGCCCTTGGCGGACTCCTGCATACTCCCAGGATGGCGGCTGGTGCCAGGGGAACCAATCATGTGATTAGAAGGTTGGAACTTGCAGTCCCACCCCCGACCTCCAGAGAGGGGAGAGATGTTTAATAGTCGACGATGTAATTAGTCCTGCTAACATAATGACGCCTCCTAAAAAGCCCAAAAGGCCTGGGTTTAGTGATCTTCTGGATAGCTAAAGACATGGGGGGTTTTGGAGGATGGTGCACCCAGAGAGGGCATGGAAGCTCAGCCCTTCCCACACACCTTGTCCTGTGCATCTCTTCCATCTGGCTGTTTCTCTGTATCCTTTGAAATACCCTTTATAATAAACTGATAAATGGGCGGGGTGCAGTAGCTCACACCTGTTATCCCAGCACTTTGGGAGGCTAGGGTACATGGATCACCTGAGGTCAGGAGTTCGAGACCAGCCTGGCCAACATGGTGAAACACCATCTCTACTAAAAACACACACACACACACACAAAAATTAGCTGGGCATGTAGTCCCAGCTACTTGGGAGGCTGAGGCAGGAGAATCGCTAGAACCCAGGAGGCAGAGGTTGCAGTGAGCCGAGATTGCGCCACTGCACTCCAGCCTGGGCAACACAGTGGGACTCCATCTGAAAAAATAAAATAAAATAAACTGATAAATGGAAGTAAAGTGTTTTCCTTAGTTCTATGATCTGCTCTAGCAAACTAATTGAGCCTGAGGAGGGAGTCATTGGAACCCTGATTCACAGCCAATCAGTCAGAAGCCCAGGCCACAACCTGAGGTTTGCCATTGGCATCCTAAATGAGAATCGGGACTGACATTTAGGAGTCCCTAAATTGGGAGTCCCTGAATTGGGACTGACATTTAGGAGTTTCAGAAAGAGAATAAAAAAAAAAAAAAAGGAAAAGTTTCAAAGGAATAATACAAAATTGTTCTGACTACTGAGTTTCAATATTGAAACCATCCCCTAAGTTTCTAGGATAATGAATGAGGAAATACCTACTCAAAATGTAACACCAGGATATTTGAGTCCTCACGGTCCTTCTCTGTGTCTTTCTAGTTATTTTGGCTGTTTGAAGCTTGTTCTTTAGTAGATTCTACAGGAAGAGCCCATGAGAATAACATACAAGAAACTCCAAATCTTTGTGTGTTAATAATAGTTTGCCTATACTCCTTTATACTTAAAAATCAGTTTTATTGCATATAAAATCTTTGACTCACATTTTCTTTCCTTGAGTGTTTTAAATATGTTATTCCATTTTCTTTTGGTATAAACCATTGCTGACAAAAGTTTGATGATCATCTAATTTTCTTTCTTTCCATCCCTTGTTGTTTTTTGCCTCGATGTCCAAATAATTTTTTCTTAAAGTCTGGTAATTTGTTTTTTTTAATTATTATTATACTTTAAGTTTTAGGGTACATGTGCACAATGTGCAGGTTTGTTACATATGTATACATGTGCCATGCTGGTGCGCTGCACCCACTAACTCGTCATCTAGCATTAGGTATATCCCCCAATGCTATCCCTCCCCTCCTCCCCCCACCCCACAACAGTCCCCAGCGTGTGATGTTCCCCTTCCTGTGTCCATGTGTTCTCATTGTTCAATTCCCACTTATGAGTGAGAATATGCGGTGTTTGGTTTTTTGTTCTTGTGATAGTTTACTGAGAATGATGATTTCCAATTTCTTCCATGTCCCTACAAAGGACATGAACTCATCATTTTTTATGGCTGCATAGTATTCCGTGGTGTATATGTGCCACATTTTCTTAATCCAGTCTATCATTGTTGGATATTTGGGTTGGTTCCAAGTCTTTGCTATTGTGAATAATGCTGCAATAAACATACGTGTGCATGTGTCTTTGTAGCAGCATGATTTATAGTCCTTTGGGTATATACCCAGTAATGGGATGGCTTGGTCAAATGGTATTACTAGTTCTAGATCCCTGAGGAATCGCCACACTGACTTCCACAATGGTTGAACTAGTTTACAGTCCCACCAACAGTGTAAAAGTCTTCCTATTTCTCCACATCCTCTCCAGCACCTGTTGTTTCCTGACTTTTTAATGATTGCCATTCTAACTGGTGTGAGATGGTATCTCATTGTGGTTTTGATTTGCATTTCTCTGATGGCCAGTGATGATGAGCATTTCTTCATGTGTTTTTTGGCTGCATAAATGTCTTCTTTTGAGAAGTGTCTGTTCATGTCCTTCGCCCACTTTTTGACGGGGTTGTTTGTTTTTTTCTTGTAAATTTGTTGGAGTTCATTGTAGATTCTGGATATTAGCCCTTTGTCAGATGAGTAGGTTGCGAAAATTTTCTCCCATTTTGTAGGTTGCCTGTTCACTCTGATGGTAGTTTCTTTTGCTGTGCAGAAGCTCTTTAGTTTAATTAGATCCCATTTGTCAATTTTGGCTTTTGTTGCCATTGCTTTTGGTGTTTTAGACATGAAGTCCTTGCCCATGCCTATGTCCTGAGTGGTATTGCCTAGGTTTTCTTCTAGGGTTTTTATGGTTTTCGGTCTAACGTTTAAGTCTTTAATCCATCTTGAATTGATTTTTGTATAAGTGTAAGGAAGGGATCCAGTTTCAGCTTTCTACATATGGCTAGCCAGTTTTCCCAGCACCATTTATTAAATAGGGAATCCTTTCCCCATTGCTTGTTTTTCTCAGGTTTGTCAAAGATCAGATAGTTGTAGATGTGCGGCGTTATTTCTGAGGGCTCTGTTCTGTTCCATTGATCTATATCTCTGTTTTGGTACCAGTACCATGCTGTTTTGGTTACTGTAGCCTTGTAGTATAGTTTGAAGTCAGGTAGTGTGATGCCTCTGGCTTTGTTCTTTTGGCTGAGGATTGACTTGGCAATGCAAGCTCTTTTTTGGTTCCATATGAACTTGAAAGTAGTTTTTTCCAATTCTGTGAAGAAAGTCATTGGTAGCTTGATGGGGATGGCATTGAATCTATAAATTACCTTGGGCAGTATGGCCATTTTCACGATATTGATTCTTCCTACCCATGAGAATGGAATGTTCTTCCGTTTGTTTGTATCCTCTTTTATTTCATTGAGCAGTGGTTTGTAGTTCTCCTTGAAGAGGTCCTTCACGTCCCTTGTAAGATGGATTCCTAAGTATTTTATTCTCTTTGAAGCAATTGTGAATGGGAGTTCACTCATGATTTGGCTCTCTGTTTGTCTGTTATTGGTGGATAAGAATGCTTGTGATTTTTTGTACATTGATTTTGTATCCTGAAACTTTGCTGAAGTTGCTTATCAGCTTAAGGAGATTTTGGGCTGAGATGATGGGGTTTTCTAGATACACAATCATGTCATCTGCAAACAGGGACAATTTGACTTCCTCTTTTCCTAATTGAAGACCCATTATTTCCTTCTCCTGCCTAATTGCCCTGGCCAGAACTTCCAACACTATGTTGAATAGGAGTGGTGAGAGAGGGTATCCCTGTCTTGTGCCAGTTTTCAAAGGGAATGCTTCCAGTTTTTGCCCACTCAGTATGATATTGGCTGTGGGTTTGTCATAGATAGCTCTTATTATTTTGAGATACGTCCCATCAATACCTAATTTGTTGAGAGTTTTTAGCATGAAGGGTTGTTGAATTTTGTCAGAGGCCTTTTCTGCATCTCTTGAAATAATCATGTGGTTTTTGTCTTTGCTTCTGTTTATATGCTGGATTACATTTATTGATTTGCATATATTGAACCAGCCTTGCATCCCAGGGATGAAGCCCACTTGATCATGGTAGATAAGCTTTTTGATGTGCTGCTGGATTCGGTTTGCCAGTATTTTATTGAGGCTTTTTGCATCAATGTTCATCAAGGATATTGGTCTAAAATTCTCTTTTTTGGTTGTGTCTCTGCCCGGCATTGGTATCAGGATGATGCTGGCCTCATAAAATGAGTTAGGGAGGATTCCCTCTTTTTCTATTGATTGGAATAGTTTCAGAAGGAATGGTACCAGTTCCTCCTTGTACCTCTGGTAGAATTCGGCTGTGAATCCATCTCGTCCTGGACTCTTTTTGGTTGGTAAGCTATTGATTATTGCCACAATTTCAGCCCCTGTTATTGGTCTATTCAGAGATTCAACTTCTTCCTGGTTTAGTCTTGGGAGCATGTATGTGTCGAGGAATTTATCCATTTCTTCTAGATTTTCAGTTTATTTGCGTAGAGGTGTTTGTAGTATTCTCTGATGGTAGTTTGTATTTCTGTGGGATCGGTGGTGATATCCCCTTTATCATTTTTTATTGCATCTATTTGATTCTTCTCTCTTTTTTTCTTTATTAGTCTTGCTAGCAGTCTATCAATTTTGTTGATCCTTTCAAAAAACCAGCTCCTGGATTCATTAATTTTTTGAAGGGTTTTTTGTGTCTCTATTTCCTTCAGTTCTGCTCTGATTTTAGTTATTTCTTGCCTTCTGCTAGCTTTTGAATGTGTTTGCTCTTGCTTTTCTAGTTCTTTTAATTGTGATGTTAGGGTGTTAATTTTGGATCTTTCCTGCTTTCTCTTGTGGGCATTTAGTGCTATAAATTTCCCTCTACACACTGCTTTGAATGCATCCGAGAGACTCTGGTGTGTTGTGTCTTTGTTCTCGTTGGTTTCAAAGAACATCTTTATTTCTGCCTTCATTTCGTTATGTACCCAGTAGTCATTCAGGAGCAGGTTGTTCAGTTTCCATGTAGTTGAGCGGTTTTGAGTGAGATTCTTAGTCCTGAGTTCCAGTTTGATTGCACTGTGATCTGAGGGATAGTTTGTTATAATTTCTGTTCTTTTACATTTGCTGAGGAGAGCTTTACTTCCAAGTATGTGGTCAATTTTGGAATAGGTGTGGTGTGGTGCTGAAAAAAATGTATATTCTGTTGATTTGGGGTGGAGAGTTCTGTAGATGTCTATTAGGTCCACTTGGTCAGAGCTGAGTTCAATTCCTGGGTATCCTTGTTGACTTTCTGTCTCATTGATCTGTCTAATGTTGACAGTGGGGTGTTAAAGTCTCCCATTATTAATGTGTGGAAGTCTAAGTCTCTTTGTAGGTCACTCAGGACTTGCTTTATGAATCTGGGTGCTCCTGTATTGGGTGCATATATATTTAGAATAGTTAGCTCTTCTTGTTGAATTAATCCCTTTACCATTATGTAATGGCCTTCTTTGCCTCTTTTGATCTTTGTTGGTTTGAAGTCTGTTTTATCAGAGACTAGGATTGCAACCCCTGCCTTTTTTTGCTTTCCATTTGCTTGGTAGATCTTCCTCCATCCTTTTATTTTGAGCCTATGTGTGTCTCTGCACGTGAGATGGGTTTCCTGAATACAGCACACTGATGGGTCTTGACCCTTTATCCAATTTGCCAGTCTGTGTCTTTTAATTGGAGCATTTAGTCCATTTACATTTAAAGTTAATATTGTTATGTGTGAATTTGATCCTGTCATTATGATGTTAGCTGGTTATTTTGCTCGTTAGTTGATGCAGTTTCTTCCTAGTCTCGATGGTCTTTACATTTTGGCATGATTTTGCAGCAGCTGGTACTGGTTGTTCCTTTCCACGTGTAGCGCTTCCTTCAAGAGCTCTTTTAGGGCAGGCCTGGTGGTGACAAAATCTCTCAGCATTTGCTTGTCTGTAAAGTATTTTATTTCTCCTTCACTTATGAAGCTTAGTTTGGCTGGATATGAAATTCCGGGTTGAAAATTCTTGTCTTTAAGAATGTTGAATATTGGTCCCCACTCTCTTCTGGCTTGTAGAGTTTCTGCTGAGAGATCCGCTATTAGTCTGATGGGCTTCCCTTTGAGGGTAACCCGACCTTTCTCTCTGGCTGCCCTTAACATTTTTTCCTTCGTTTCAACTTTGGTGAATCTGACAATTATTTGTCTTGGAGTTGCTCTTCTCGAGGAGTATCTTTGTGGCGTTCTCTGTATTTCCTGAGTCTGAATGTTGGCCTGCCTTGCTAGATTGGGGAAGTTCTCCTGGATAACATCCTGCAGAGTGTTTTCCAACTTGGTTCCATTCTCCCCATCACTTTCAGGTACACCAATCAGACGTAGATTTGGTCTTTTCACATAGTCCCATATTTCTTGGAGGCTTTGCTCGTTTCTTTTTATTCTTTTTTCTCTAAACTTCCCTTCTCACTTCATTTCATTCATTTCATCTTCCATCGCTGATACCCTTTCTTCCAGTTGATCGCATCGGCTCCTGAGGCTTCTGCATTCTTCACCTAGTTCTCGAGCCTTGGTTTTCAGCTCCATCAGCTCCTTTAAGCACTTCTCTGTATTGGTTATTCTAGTTATACATTCTTCTAAATTTTTTTCAAAGTTTTCAACTTCTTTGCCTTTGGTTTGAATATCCTCCCGTAGCTCGGAGTAATTTGATCATCTGAAGCCTTTTTCTCTCAGCTCATCAAAGTCATTCTGCGTCCAGCTTTGTTCCGTTGCTGGTGAGGAACTGCGTTCCTTTGGAGGAGGAGAGGCACTCTGCTTCTTAGAATTTCCAGTTTTTCTGCTCTGTTTTTTCCCCATCTTTGTGGTTTTATCTACTTTTGGTCTTTGATGATGGTGATGTACAGATGGGTTTTTGGTGTGGATGTCCTTTCTGTTTGTTAGTTTTCCTTCTAACAGACAGGACCCTCAGCTGCAGGTCTGTTGGAGTACCCGGCCGTGTGAGGTGTCAGTCTGCCCCTGCTGGGGGGTGCCTCCCAGTTAGGCTGCTCGGGGGTCAGGAGTCAGGGACCCACTTGAGGAGGCAGTCTGCCCGTTCTCAGATCTCCAGCTGCGTGCTAGGAGAACCACTGCTCTCTTCAAAGCTGTCAGACAGGGACATTTTTCAAGTCTGGTAATTTTTAAAGAATGTGTCTTGGTGTTGGTGAGTCTCAGGTTGATAGAGTTGGGTACATGGTGTGCTGTTTCAACATGTAGTTTTAAATTGTTTTAAAATTTAGCTTAATGAAAATTATTTTTGGAGATGGGTCTGGCTCTGTTGCCCAGGCTAGAGTGCAGTGGCATGATTACAGCTCACTGTCACTTTGACCTCCTGGGCTCAAGCAATCCTCCTGCCTCAGCCTCCCAAGTAGCTAGTACCACAGGTGTGTGCCATCTCACTCGGCTAATTTTGTTGTTTTTGTAGAGATAGGATCTCACTATGTTGCTCAGGCTGGTTATAAACTCCTAGGCTCAGGTGATCCTCCTTCCTTGGCCTCCTAAAATGGTGGGATTATAGGCATGAACAACTGCACCTGACTGTTTTTTAATTTTAGGCAAGGTTTCCTGATTGACAGATTTTATTTTGTTTATTTATTTCTTTAAGACAGAGTCTCGCTCTGTCACCCAGGCTGGAGTGCAGCAGTGTGATCTCGGCTCACTGCAACATGTGCCTGCTGGGTTCAAGTGATTCTCCTGCCTCAGCCTCCTGAGTAGCTAGGATTACAGGTGCCCACCACCATATCCAACTAATTTTTGTATTTTTAATAGAGACAGAGTTTCACCATGTTGGCCAGACTGGTCTTGAACTCCTGACCTCAGGTTATCCACCTGCCTCGACCTCCCAAAGTGCTGGGATTATGGACGTGAGCCACTGTGCCCATCTCTAAATGAAAGATTTTAATATTTGTTCTGTCCAGCTTGCTTTACAGGGGCAGACCCCGTAAACCTTTTCCCAGTTTCAGAAGCTGTTGTAAATTGGGTCCCCTGTGCTTTCCAGGGAGTATCTGTTGTTGGCTGCCGAGGTTCTCCTGCTTCGAGGCCTGTTAGACACCTGCTGCTTCCCTCTGCGCTCCAGCATAAACGCAGACACCATGCAGGCCTATGGTTGCTGGGAGTTTTCCTCACCTGGTGCACTCAGATTTATGGAGATATCTTGTTACCTAGTTTTGCTTTTGACTTTGCTATATAATTATTCTGACTGTTTATATGTGGGGATCTGGGGAGATTCAGAAGCCATGTTTCTGCTGCTATCTTCCCAGAACCCCTCTCACTGGAACAAAGATAAAACCCTAAAATTTTTAGAAAGGATCAAGAAGCAGAAATGTGTCAGATTTAGAAGCGTAACACTGGAAGCAAGAAAGCAGAGGAGAAATGTCTTGAAATCTTCAGGGAAAAATACTTTTAACCTAAAACTCTTTACGTAGGTAAACTACCAGAAAAGTGGAATAGGGCTGTAGAGTGGATTGGAAACTGCTGTTTTAAGTTTTGGAAACTTGCAGTGCTACTTGACTTAAAAAAAAGTTATACAGTCTTATTTTTATTAGATTAAAATAAAAATTAAATATTAAAATGCCAAAGTGGCTGGAGAAGAGTGAGTAAGGATGAGGGACACCTGAGATAAAGCTGGGACATTAGGGGGCAGTAGGGAAGAACATGTGTGGCATTGAAGAAATGAAACACACCTACACACAAGGTATATTCAGGCCACAATATTCTTTCCTTCCTTCCTTCCTTCCTTCCTCTCTCTCTTTCTTTCTCTCTCTCTTCCTTTTTTTCTCCTTCCTTCCTCTTTCTTTCTTTTCTTTCTTTCTCTCTCTCTTTCTCCTTCCTTCCCTCCTCCCTCCCACCTTCCTTTCTTCCTTCCTTCTCCCTTCCTTCTTCCTTCCTTCCTTTCTTCCCCCTTCCTTCCTTCCTTCCTCCCTTCCTTCCTCCCTTCTTTCCTTCCTTCTTTATTTCCTTCTTTCTTCAGGGGTAGAAGGGAGAAAGGATCTTGTTCTGTTGCCCAGGCTGGAGTGCAGTCGTGCAATCACAGCTCACTTAAGCTTCAGCTCACCTCAGCCTCCTGAGTAGCTGGGACTAAATGTGCACCACCACGCCCAGCTAATTTTTGTATTTTTTTGTGGATACAGAGTTTTGCCATGTTGCCCAGGCTGGTCTCAAACTCCTGTGTTTAAAAGGCTCACTTGCTTAGGCTTCCCAAAATGCTGTGATTACAGGCATGAGGCACCACGCCTGGCCTGCTACCTTTCTTTTCTTTCTTTTTGAGACAGGGTCTCACTCTGTCACCCAGACTGAAGTACAGTGGCACAGTCTTGGCTCACTGCAACCTCCACCACCCAGGCTCAAGTGATTCTCCTGCCTCAGCCTCCTGAGTAGCTGGCATTACAGGCGCGGACCATCACCACCTGGCTAATTTTTGTATTTTTAGTAGAGATGGGGTTTCACCATGTTGGCCAGGCTGGTCTCGAACTGCTGACCACAGGTGATCTGCCCGCCTCGGCCTCCCAAAGTGCTGGGATTACAGGCGTGAGCCACCGTACCTGGCCGGCCTGCTACCTTTCATTTGTATAATATGTCATCAAACATAGTCACATAACAGAATTCAGAAAGTAGAGAAAAATAAGAATTCAATAGCTAGAGAATTTGATAAAATAAGTAGGTCAATCATAATTAGCTTAACTTTGTAGCTTTATTTATTATATAATTGCCAAGTTATTATGATGGCCAAACAGACATGATCCCTGACTTATGCTGTTTACACTATAGAAGGCAAGGGAGACATTAAATAAAAAATCCTAAAAGCATATAACCAGAACTATGATAAATAGCATACATGCACGGTATATAGCAGGGAGGGCATGATCTGGTCTGTATGACACAGAAGCCCTTCTTTCAGAGGAAACAGAAGCAGGTCAGGATGCCCAGTATATTCGTTTGTTGCCTGTTGCTTACAACAGAATTCCTACAACTGGGAAATTTACTTTCAAAAAGGAACTTATGTCTTACAATTGTAAAGGCTGAGACATCCAAGGTCAAGGGGCTGCATCTGGTGAGGGCCTTCTTGCTGGTGGGGACTCTCTGCAGCGTCCCAAGGTAGCACAGGGCATCACATGGCAGGCAGCTGAGTGTGCTAATGTGCTAGCTCAGGTCTCTCTTCCTCTTATAAAGCC
This sequence comes from Pongo abelii, assembly GCF_028885655.2. Lineage (NCBI taxonomy): Eukaryota > Metazoa > Chordata > Mammalia > Primates > Hominidae > Pongo > Pongo abelii. Next base: position 32,804,188 of record NC_071992.2, read on the forward strand.
AACAGTTCTTCTCCCATGATAACCCATTAATCTACAAATTGATTAATCCATTCATGAAGGCAGAGTCCTCATGATCCAATCACCTCTTAAAGTGTACATCATTCAATACTACCACATTAAGGATGAGGTTTCCAACATAAATTTTAGGGGATACATTTCCAAGCGGAGAGGTAAGGGGAAAGTTGAACAAGATGAGATTGGAGAGTTAAGGAAAGGCCAGAGCATGCAGGGCCATGAAGGATGTAACTAGGATCCACCCTTTTTCTAACAGAAATGAGAAATACTGAAGAGTTTTATACAAGGGAGTGATGAGAGGAGATCAGATTTCTGTTTTTCGTGGGTTTTTTATTTAGAGATGGGATCTTGTTCTGTTGCCCAGGTGGGAGTGCAGTGGTGTGATCATAGCTCACTGCAGTCTCAAACTTCTGGACTCAAGTGATCCTTCTGCCTCAGCCTCCCAAGTAGCTGGGACTACAGGCACGTGCCACCACACCCTGCTAATTTTAAAATTTTTTCTAGGGATGGGGTCTTGCCATGTTGCCCAGGCTGGTCTTAAACTCCTGAGCTCAAGTGACCCTCCCATTTTAACCTCCCAAAGTGCTGGATTACAGGCATAAACCACTGCACTGGCCTAGTTTTCCATTTTTAAAAGATCATGTGATGGGCTGGGCGCCGTGACTCACGCCTGTAATCTCAGCCCTTTGGGAGGCTGAGGCGGGTGGAGATCGTGCCATTGCACTTCAGCATGGGCAACAAGAGTGAAACCCCGTCTCAAACAAAAAAAAAATCATGTGATGATGTCATTTATGTTATTTTTAACAATATGTACATATATGCTCTCAGGAAACTAGGAATAGAGGAGAACTTCCTCAACTTGGTGAAGAACATTTACAAAGAAACTAACATCATACTTAATGATGAGTGTTATAGATTGAACTGAGTCCCCTCTAAATTCACATGCTAAGTCCTAATCCCTAGCACTTCTGAATGTGACTGTATTTGGGGATAGAGTTGTTAAAGAGATAATTATGTTAAGTTGAGGTCATTAGGATGGGCCCCAATCTAATACAATGAGTGTCATAAAAAGAGGAAACGAGGACACAGAGAAGTACCGAGAGAAGGCCATGAGAAGACATAGGCAGAAGGCAGCCATCTACAAGCCAAGCAGAGAGGCCTCAGAAGAAACCAACCCTTCTGACACCTTGATTTCAAGTTTCTAGGCTTCAGTATTGGGAGAAAATACATTTCTGTTGTTTAAGCCACCCAGTCTGTGGTACTTTTTATAGCAGCCTTAGAAAATGAATACAGTGAGAAACTAGAGGCTTTTTCACTAAGATCAGGATCAAGGCAAGGATGTCCCCTCTCACTACTCCCATTCAACATCTCACTGAATGTCCTAGCTAATGCAATAAGACAAGAAAAGGAAATAAAGTGTATACACATTTGGAAGGATGACATAACATTGTCTTTGTTTGCAGGTGAGAAGATTTTCTATGTAGAAGATGCAAATAATTAACAACAAAAAAATTCTGTAATGAATAAGTGGTTATAGCAGGGTTTCTGGATACAAAGATAATATATAAAAGTGAACTGATTTCTTATATGCCAGCAGAGAACAACTGGAATTTGAAGTGTAAAATACAATGTATTTACATCAGCAAGAAAAAAATGAAGCACTTAGGTATAAAGCTAACAAAATATGTATAAAATCTACATGAGAAAAACTATAAAAATCTGATGAAAGAAATCAAAGATGTAAATAAATGGGAAAATATCCCAAATACATAGATAGGAAGATTTTCTCAATATTATCAAGATGTCAGTTCTTTCCCAACTGATTCAATTTCCAACTGATCAATTTCCCAATGATCTATAGATTCAATGCAATCTTAATCAAAATCCCAAGTCATTTTATGGATATATATATATATATATGCATTTGCACATGTGTAGACTGTAGCTAGAGAGATTAATTAGAAATTTCTCACAATATGTTGCTTTTGGGGAGAGGAATAGGGGATGTGGGGGGGATGCTTGCTTTTACACATTTTGTATTTTGTATCTTTTGAATTTTGTACCGGGTGCATTCATGTAGACAAAAACAATTTAGCTTAGAAAAGAATTTATACTAGCTCACACTGCTAGTAAGGGATTAAAAAAGGGGACTAAATCCAGGTCTTCTGAGGTGTAAGCTCAGTGCTTTTTTTCACTAGCCCACTAGTGAAGATGAATAAGAGAAGGGGTTTATTTTTGTATGGGATGGTAGTGAGAGACAGGGATGGAAAGAGCCTCATGGTTGGATTGGGAATGGGTTAGGCAGAGTGTTGGGCAAAGTGGTGTAAATGTCAGCCTGCAGATAATAAGAGTGGCCCAAGTTTTATCCAGGGGAAATTCGATTACAGTAATAGTAGGGGCTTGTCTCCTTTCCTCTTTTGACCACTGCCCAGAAATCTAACCAGTCAGGATTCCAAGGGGTGAATTAGGAAAAAGAGGGACTCTTGGTCCCTTTGTGCTGCTGTAACAGAATACCACAGACTGGGTAATTTGTAAGCAACAGAAATGTATTTCTCACAGTTCTGGAGCCTGGGAAGTCTAATATCAAGGCAGCAGCAGACTGGCCAGCAGATTCCGTGTCTGGTGAGTGCGTTCTGCTTAAAAGCTGACCTCTTGTTGCTGCTTGGTGGAAGGGGGCGAGGGAGCTGCTTAAGGGCACTAATCCCATCATTAGCATGGAGCCTGGTGATTTGATCACTTCCCAGAGGCCCCACCTCTTAATATTGTTACATTGGGTATTAGGTTCCAATGTATTTCAAACATCTAGTCTTCAGAATTGGGAGACAATAAATTTCTGTTGTTTAAGCCACCCAGTCTGTGATACTTTGTTTTGGCAGTCCTACAAACTAATATAGGGAGAAACTAATGCATTTTGGGGGGACATCAACTTTTAGGCTACAGAAGTATTCTTTAAGAATTGAAAAATAGAATATATATAGTCTTTTATTATTTTTTAGTTATTAAATTTTTTTGTAGAGACAGGGTCTCAGTCTGTCACCCAGGCTGGAATGCAGTGGCATGATCATATCTCACCATAACCTTGAACTCCTGGGCTCAAGTGATTCTCCTGCCACAGCCTCTCCAGTAGCTAGGACTACAGGGGCACACCACCACACCTGGCTAATTTTTAATTTTTTGTAGAAATGGGGTTTTGCTATGTCACTCAGGCTGGTCTTGAACTCCTGACCTCAACTGATCCTCCCACCACGGCCTCCCAAAGTGCTGGGATTACAGGCTCAAGCCACTGTGCCTGGCCTTAGAATATTTTTGTTTTAATAGAAGTTCATTTGCATAAGCCTCAAAGGGTTTTAGGAATGACAAGAGCATCTAGCAGCAAAAAGGTAATGGAAGGACGACTTGATCAGTGGCGGAAGAGAGAACATGCATAACTAACTAGCACTTAAGAGACAGGAAGAATGTGGGGGAAGGCATCAGAAGCAATTCTAATATTCCTGGCTACCCTTCACACGGATTGCTTTTCCTCTAAATGAAGCTGTGTTCACGTTAGAATTACTTCTCAGCATTATGAAAGAATCTAGGGTCTAAAAGTCACTGCATTTTTACATGTAAGCCCAGCTGTAATGCAATAATTTGCATTTATATAGCAACATTCATCTAAGGCAGAAACATGCTTCTCCAGCATTAACTCATTAATCCTCACAATGTCCTTGTGAAGGAGCTGGTGAGTGTGATTATCTCCCTTTCACAAATAAGAAAAATGGAACCACAGAGACGATAAGTGATTTGGGTGAGAATAGGTTGAGTCTATATAATGAATTCATAACTAGTATTAACACAAATCTCTTGGAAATGAGTTATAAATGATTGGTTCAACACAGTTTGGTGTTCAGATGCCTCAAAAAATTTTAATAAATTAATATCTTACTTTGGCTTTATAACCAACAGAATCTGATTATTATTCAGGTTTTATTCACCCTGACTGATGAATGACAAAATCTGTCTCATGGGAATTAAATCCACTTTCCTCTCCAACTAATAACTTTAGAGCCCAGGACTCTATGAAAGGAATTACAAGATTGGGGTAATAATAAGAGAAAGTCACTTGGTTTAAACTGGTTATGAGCAATTTTTTTTTTTTAAGACAGGATCTTACTCTGTTGTCTAGGTTGGAGTGCAGTGGTGCAATTGCGGCTCGCTGCAACTTTGAACACCTGGGCTCAAGCGATCCTCCCACCTCAGCCTCCCCAGTAGCTGGGATTACAGGCGTATGCATTACCATGTCCGGCTAATTTTTTCATTCTTTTGTAGAGATGAGGTCTCGCTATTTTGCACAGGCTGGTCTTAAAGTCCTGGCCTGAAGTGATCCTCCCACCTCGGCCTCCCAAAGTGCTGGGATTACAGGTGTGAGCCACCACTCTCAGCCTCCAACTTCTGAGATAAAGATTTGGGTGCAAGTAATTTATTCAGAGTTTATCCCAGGAAGCATGTTGAGGGCATGGAGAAATACAAGAGGAAAGTTCATAACCAGTTTCCGACATGGGTAACAGCTGTGAGCCTCGGCAGATAGAGCCCATTACCCACAGCTGTTATCCATGTGAGGAACTGGACCTCAGAACTGGCAAGGGAGTTTTTTGTTTTGTTTTGTGTTTTGTTTCTTTAGAGACAGGGTCTGCCTCTGTCACCCAGGCTGGAGTGCAGTGGTACGATCATAGCTCACTGCAGCCTCCACCTCCTGAGCTCAAAGGATCCCCCCACTTCAGCTTCAGCCTCCCCAGTAGCTGGGACCGCAGGTGTGCACCACCACACCTGGCTATTTTTTAAAAATTATTTTTTGTTGGCCAGGCATGGTGGCTCACACCTGTTATCCCAGCACTTTGGGAGGCCAAAGCAGGCAGATCACTTGAGGTCAGGAGTTCAAGACCTGCCTGGCCAACATGGTGAAACTCCATCTCTATTTAAAATACAAAAATTAGCCAGGCATGGTGGTGGGCACGTGTGATCCCAGCTATTAGGGAGGCTGAGGCAGGAGAATCACTTGAACCCAGGAGGTGGAGGTTGCAGTGAGCTGAGATCGTGCCACTGCACTCCAGTCTGGGCGATATACTATATATATATATGTACACACACACATATATACACACATATATATATACACAACGTATATATACACACACATATATACACATATATACACACATATATACACACACACATATATATATACACACACACACATACACACACACACACACATATATATATGGTATGGACAGGCTATGTTGCCCATAGCCCATTACCATATTAGTTTCCATTTTCTCCGTTTCTTCTAAACTGATGTACAAATATATGTGCTTCTTTCTTATTAACTACTTTGCCTGCTTTTTCTCTTTTCAACCTGATTCTCCTTTGTAAATATCTTTCCAATGATTGCTAGCTCATTTGGGGCTTTCCTTCCCTCATCTTGGGCTCATCTCAAACTTCTGGCCTCAAGCCATCCTCTTGCCTCGGCCTCCCAAAGTGCTTGGATTACAGGCGTGAGCCACTGCACCCAGCCCAGAGTTGAGCTTTTCATCTACCATCTTTTGTCCCTCTTCAGTGAGCATTGTTCCTGTGGCACTTCTGTTCTGCTCTGTGCTCAGGCTGAACACCCCCTGCAGCCAGAGAAATTCCTCTGACAGAGAAATGCTGGGCAGCCTGGTCCAGCTCAGACCAAGACATCTCATCTGGCACTGCTGGTGACCTCAGGATGGTCGAAGAGGATAAGATCAAGATACTGACTGCATGTACTGCAACGTTTAACAAATATTTATTAAATACCTACAATGTGCCTGCCACTTTGCTAGGTCTAAGGATAAAAAATAACTCAGACATGGTGATTTCTCTGAAACATAAAATCTGATCATGACATTCTCCATTCCCACCTTCTAGTAGTTCAAATCTACTTTGAACTGCTGCAATATTATAAGAGATGCAGAGAACTTTGCAAGCTTGAGATGAAAAAAACATCGGGTAGCCCTAATGTGTTCTCTTCAATTTCAATTTGGTTTGACTCAGGGAGGATTCCCCGGACTGCTTTTCCCATCGCCTCCCAATCTCTAAGTTACAGACAGGATTTTGGATTCATGGCAGAGCAGGGCAGAATCCTCTCACTTTATGAACTTCCTTTAGCCATGTCTTGCTTGTTTTTTCCCTAATAGGCTATTTGGGAAGACTGTCTATTTGGCTACTGTATTAGCCCATTTTCACACTGCTGATAAAGACATACCTGAGAGGCCAGGTGCGGTGGCTCACGCCTGTAATCCCAGCACTTTGGGAGGCTGAGGCGGGTGGATTACCTGAGGTTGGGAGTTGGAGACCAGCCTGACCAACATGGAGAAACCCTGTCTTTTCTAAAAATACAAAATTAGCCAGGCATGGTGGCACATGCCTGTAATCCCAGCTACTCAGGAGGCTGAGGCAGGAAAATTGCTTGAATCTGGGAGGCGGAGATTGGAGGTTGCGGTGAGCCGAGATTGGCCATTGCACTCCAGCCTCGGCAACAAGAGCGAAACTCCATCTCAAAAAAACAAACAACAACAACAACAACAACAAAAAACCATACCCGAGACTGGGTGATTTATAAAGAGAAAGAGGTTTAATGGGTTCACAGTTCCACTGGCTAGGGAGGCCTCACAATCGTGGCAGAAGGTGAAAGGCACAGCTTACATGGTGGCAGGGAGGAGAAACTTGTGCAGGAAAACTCCCCTTTATAAAACCATCAGATCTCATGAGACTTATTCACTATCACAAGAAGAGCATGAGAAAGACCCGCCCCCATGATTCAATTACCTCCCACCAGGTCCCTCCCACGACATGTGGGAATTGAGGGAGCTACAATTCGAGATGAGATTTGGGTGGGGACACAGCCAAACCATATTAGCTTCCATTTTCTCTATCTCTTCTAAACCGATTTGCAAATATATGTGCTTCTTTCTTGTTAACTACTTTGTCTGCTTTTTCTCTTTTCAACCTAATTCTCCTTTGTAAAAATCTTTCCAATGATTGCGAGCTCATTTGGGGCTTTCCTTCCCTATTCTCTGATGATTTATGGTCTTGATTAAAATTCACTGATATTATTACGTAATCCTAAAATTCTATGCTTTTTTCTGATTTCCAAGGTGATGCTAGGTAAATTTTTCCATGGGTTAGCAGGTTGTTGATGAGAAAAGACAAGGCCCTGTCTGTTCTGCCTGACAAATGCATCCCAGGTAGCATTTATATACCTTAAACACAACTCTTCAGAGTCAGCCTTCAATTCCTGATCACTGCTTGGCCTAACAGAATAATGATGTCAAGATCCTCAGTTTAACATGGAGGCAAGAGTGATAGGCTGTCTATGCATGGGGCTATTTTCTGCTCCGTACTTAAATCACTTGGATTACATTTCCTGATAGTTTTCTGAAGAAGGGAAAGAAAGCAATTTGGGATGCTGAGGAGGATTCAAGTCCTATCTCTATTAATAGTCAGGTAGTGTCTGCTGACTGTTGTACAACTCTCCTCTTGGGCACCTGTGTGCTTTCTGGTCACAGTCAGACATTGAGAACTATTAAGGGTTGGGTGCAGTGAATCACACCTGTAATTTCAACACTTTGAGAGGCTGAGTCAGAAGGATGACTTGAGGCCAGGAGTTCACTATGGGAAACGTAGTGAGACCCCCCTCTCTACAATATATATATATATAGTAGAGATTCTCTGTCTCTCTCTCTCTCTATATATATATATAGTTTCTACTATATATATATAGTCTACTATATATATAGAGTCTCTACTATATATAGAGTCTACTATATATATATTCTCTACTATATATATATATATTCTCTACTGTATTTATATAGTCTCATATATATATATATATATATATATATATATATATATATATATATATATAAAATTAGCCAGGTACGGTGGCATGTGCCTGTAGTCCCAGCTACTTGGGAGGTAGAGGCAGGATGGTCACTTGAGTTCAGGAGTTTGAGGCTGCAGTGTGATTGAACCACTGCACTCCAGCCTGGGCAATAGAGGAAGATCCTATCTCATGAAGAAGAAGTAGAAGGAGAAGAAGGAGGAGGAGGAGAAAGAGGAGGAGGAGGAGAAGGAGAAGAAGAAGAAGCAGAAGAAGAAGAAGAAGCAGAAGAAGAAGAAGAAGAAGAAGAAGAGAAGCTGTTGAGAAGAAGAAGGAGAAGGAGAGGAAGAGGAAGAATGTGTGTGTGTGTGTGTGTGTGTGTGGTGATAACACAAAGACAAAGTCAATGAGTCTGGAGTGCATTAGCCATCTTGCATTATCGACGCTACATTTAGGAACTTCAAAAGCTGGGAGTTAATGCCACGTCTGTTTGGTTGGTAGCGTTTTTCTAAGGTGATCAGAAGGTAGAAGGTATGAAGAAAAGACACAGAAGGTATAATTATATAATCGTAACCAATGAAAGTCAATTTTCTCCTTCACTCATTGAAACAATCTGAGGAGGTTATGAAGTATGGGGCCAAAGACATAAATTCAACCTGTAACTCCCATGCTAAATGGTGGTCCATTTATTATTAGGGCTAGGGGAAAGGACAAAGGGAATGGAAGTGTACTCTTGTATCACTTTAGAAAACGATTCTAAATGGAAATCACAAAGGCACATTAGTTTCTCAAAAATCTTGGCCAAAAAGGAAAGGAGAGAGGTAGAATGGTAGCCATAAAGGAATGTAGCATCAGGCCAGGTGTGGAGGCTCACGCCTGTAACCACAGCACTTTGGGAGGCCGAGGCAGGTGGATCACTTGAGGTCAGGAGTTCAAGACCAGCCTGACCAACATGGTGAAACCCCATCTCTACTAAAAATACAAAAAATTAGCCAGGGGTAGTGGTGGGTGCCTGTAATCCCAGCTACTTGGGAGGCTGAGACAGGAGGATTGCTTGAACCCAGGAGGCAGAGGGTGCAGTAAGCCGAGATCGCACCACTGCACTCCAGCCCGGATGACAGAATGAGACTCTGTCACCAAAACAAAACAAAAAAAAAACAGAAAAAAAATGCAGCATTAAAAAACTAGCAAGCAAGCAAGCACTCCATCTTACTGTGATATTATCAAATAAAGTTAGGATATTTTGTTTCTGTCTTTACTCTTTAAATGCTTCTCTTGGTTTTCATTTTTTTTGGCAAAAATGTCCCAGTCTCTACTGTACTCTATGCTCTCACTCTGTGTGGGTTAGGTGGGGTTTAATCTGCCTGGGTAATTAGAACAGTCTATCCTCCTGGTCATCAGAATTGGCTGATGAATTGGCTGTAATTCAAGTCAGGCCAATGAAATTTTGAAGCAACTGGTAGAGAGTCACTCTCTTTCTGAAGTGGTTGCTAAGGGGATAGGAGGTAAGCTTGGAGCTGCAGGTAGCCATTTTTACTATCATCTGGGAGTGAACCCACATAAGTATGAAATTAACATAGAGGAAAGCATGACTAATAGAGACAGAAGAAGTTATGATTACATTGAATATTTGAATCCAGCCATGCCTGAAATATAACATTTATTACTTGACTTTTCAGTTACCTGATCCCGTACGTTTTCTTTCTTTTATCTTTTCTATAAACAAATTTGAGTTGCCTTTCTTGTGCTTGAGAATCAGAATTCTAATATAATCGTTTATTAATCAATGGCTTCTCCTTTCCATTGCTCTATTTGGCTTGTATGAATATTTTTAATATAAACTCAGCCTTTTTTACTGTAATAAAATATACATAACAAAATTTACCATTTTAACTATTTTAAGTGTACAATCTCATGGCATTGAGTGCATTCACAATGTTGTACAACCATCATAATTATCCATTTAGCTCAGCCTTTTTAAAGAAGGAATATTTCAGTTAAGTTTTCTTCTTTATAATCTACTTCCACAGAGGCTTAGTCAATTACAGTAATGCTGGATCAAAACCATTATGTGAAATTAATTTACAAAAACAATGCTTGTGGGGGAAAAGAAATTACCCATCCACAGGTCACAGAGGAGCTATTTCTCCCAGATACATATTGAGTGGACACAATCTTGTTGCACCCTGAATACCTCTTAGTCTAATGTTAGTATTGTAGAAGGGCCCAGTACAAAGAAACCTTATTAAGTTATGAAACTACATTAAGAGTCAAAGTCAGAGACACGAATGGTTGTATAAACACCATTGACTTTGCATTGGCAAGTCAAACCACTCTAGGTCCTTGATTCTTTGATCTTACCGTTTGTAATCTTTAAACAGGGACTTTGAAAGCACATAAAAACTGGGAGCAATGGTGAATACAAGACACTGAAGTGAATTGTTGCTGGGAAATACATATTAGAATGTAGTAAGATGGCCTCGTGTGTGTGTGTGTGTGCTTGGGTGTGTGTTGGGCAGGTAGGGGAGCAGTATTTGGAGAAAGCTAATAAGGGAACCAGCTCAGATTTCATCTGGGTAGACAGACCAATGTGGCTTTCATTTAGAATCTTCAGGGAATTACTGGAGGTGATTTTTCACCTCTCAACCTTCAAATACATCTCTATCCTTTTCTCTTTCTATTGTCTCTCTACTCCTATCTTCTGACCAATTTTTGCTTCCACATGTGTCCTTTTTTCTTTCTTCCTTTCCTTTGCCTCAATTCCGCACTCACTACCAGAGGCAGTGATAGGCACCACGTACGAATGCTCTGAAAGCTCCTTAGAATCCAAAGTTGGTCCATTTAGGCCAGGAATCACCTTAATTTCTCAAAGAAACTCAAGATTTACTCTATCTCTTGACTAACTGCATGGGAGGTCAGAAATCATGTTGTCATATTATATGTACATGAAATTGTACATATTATATGTACATGATATTGGATTATTGTGATTTTAGGAGTTCTGGTATTTCAAACCCTCAGGCATCCTCAACGGAAGATGCAGGAGAAATGATAATGGCTCCAGCTAAGAGTTCTTATTAATAGTGAGTATAATGTAAGCATAATTTTTTTCCAAGTCTTCATGGATAATAGAAGGAACTGGGATCAAAGGCACTTAAGAGTAACTCACAATGATTTAAAAAATCTGTCCTGCTTGCTACTCTACAATTTTATTCTTTTCTGAGACAGGGTCTTGCTGTTGCCCAGGCAGCAGTGCAGTGGCGCAATCTCGGGTCACAGCAACCTCCATGGGCTCAAGTGATCCTCCTGAGTAGCTGGGACCAGAGGTACAAGCCACCACACCAGGCTCATTCTTTTATTTTTATTTTTTTTCTGTAGACATGGGGTTTCACCATATTGCCCAGGCTGGTCTCAAACTCCTGAGTTCAAGTGATCCTCCCACCTGAGCCTCCCAAAGTGCTGGGATTACAGATGTGCGCCACTGCGCCTGGCCTACCCTACAGTTCTTCTGTGATACTGGGGTCAGTGTGTTGAATTCTGATTTGGTTGATATGTTGCAGATGTTGGGGAATAGTAGACCACACTCCTGTGAAGAGTGAGAGTTTTCTCTGAAGAGTGTCCCATTTGGGTTTGCTTTTTTTTACAGATAGATTTTAAAAAGAATTTTCAGGAAAGCAAGTGCTTGGGTGTGGACTGCTGGGTAAGAAATGAAAAGATAGTATCTACAGGAAATTTGGCATTTATCACTTTCCTATTTAAGGTGGTTTTTTTTGAGACACTGTTCCGACACAGCTGTAGCACAAGTTGTGGGTAACTAACTTGTGGATGGGCCAGTTAGATTTTTGCTTTAGAGAAGTTGAAATTGTAACAATGAGAGTGTGAGTCAACTAGATGATTATGTGTGGTTGAACTAAAAGGTCATATACACTCAGGGATGGGATTGATTTCAGGGTGGGGCAAATCCCTGTTGCAGCCAAAATTGTAGAGAGCCTTAAAGGTGGTCTTCAAAAAGAAGCAGGAGAATGGCACAGCAATGCAGGCAAAAAGAGACCAGAGATTAAACAGCATCCCAATTGCTTAGGGGAAGCAATGCTAGCTGCTATAATAGATAAAACCCAGACCGGGTGCAGTGACTCATGCCTGTAATCCCAGCACTTTGGGAGGCCGAGGTGGGTGGATCACTTGAGGCCAGGAGTTTGAGGCCAGCGTAGCCGACATGGTGAAAACCCAAATTCATTAAAAATACAAAAATTAGCCAGGCGTGGAGGCAGGCACCTGTAATCCCAGCTATTGGGAGGCTGAAGCACAAGAATCACTTGAACCCAGGAGGCAGAGGTTGCAGTGAGCCAAGATCACACCCCTGCACTCCAGCCTGGATGACAGAGTGAGACTCCATCTCAAAAAACAAACAAACAAAAAACTCAGTGGTTTAACAGATGCATTTCCATAGTTTAACATAGTAGAAGTTTGTTTCTAGCTGTACTAGGTCCAACTCGGTGCTCTGGGTTGGTGGGTGGCCTTCCACTTAATCATTCAGGGACCTAAGTTCCTTTTGTCTTGAAGCTCTGTTCTCCTCTAGTGGCTCATAATTATATTTTTGATAACAGTTCATATGCTGGGTAGAGTGAATAATGCTCTGTAACAGATAAATTCTCGCCACAGTGGCTTGACAAAATAGTCACTTACTTCTCGCTCATATAAACTCCAATTTGGGATTTCTGGGTGGAGAACAGCCATCTCTGTGGTCATTCTGAGACACAGAATCTTTTCATCTTATAGATCCACCTCCTTCTAAGGCCTTAGAGTGTAGCTACCTGACAGGTTCTTCTTGTTAGCGGCACAGAAAAGCTGATACGCTGAGATGGCGGTGTTTCAGTAGAGAAAGTTTAATAATCACAAGGCTAGATAAGCAGAAAGATGAGAGATAATCCTCAAATCCACCTCCCTGAGAGCTGAGAGGCTGACGTGTTTAAGGATAATCTGGTGGGCGGGGGGCCAGGGAATGGGTGCTGCTAATTGGTCGGGGATGAAATCTTAGGCATGTCCAAACTGTCTTTGCATGCTGAGTCAGTTTCTGGGTGGGAGTTTCTGGGTGAGATCAGTTCCTTGGTATGAGTTACAGATCCGGGTGGAGTCACTCAGTCACCAGAATGGAAAAGGTTGAAAAATATCTCAAAGATCAAACTTAGGTTTTGTTTTGTTTTGTTTTGAGACGGAGTCTCGCTCTGTCACCCAGGCTGGAGTGCAGTGGCATGATCTCAGCTCACTGCAAGCTCCGCCTCCCAGGTTCATGCCATTCTCCTGCCTCAGCCTCCCAAGTAGCTGGGACTACAGGCACCCACCACCATGCCCGGCTAATTTTTTGTATTTTCAGTAGAGATGGGGTTTCACCGTGTTAGCCAGGATGGTGTTGATCTCCTGACCTCGTCATCTGTCTGCCTCAGCCTCCCAAAGTGCTGGGATTACAGGCGTGAGTCACTGCGCCAGGCCCCAGGTTTGTTTTTTAATATTTGTTTGTTTGTTTATGATAGAGACAGAGTTTCACCATGTTGCCCAGGCTGGTCTTGAATTCCTGGCCTCAAGCAATCCTCCTAAGGTGCTGGGATTACAGGCATGAACCACTACTCCCAGCCCTTAGGTTTTGACAATAGGAAAACTCTATAGGAACAACTGGGGAAGTTACAAATCTTGTGACCTCTGGCTACATGACTCTTGAGCAGTAAGTGATTATAGAAAGGCAACCTAGGGAGCAATGGTTGGTTATCATTTAACTATGTGTACATTCTAGCAGAATTCTGGACCCTCCAATAATCCTAACCTTGTGGCTTTTCATTAGTCTTACAAAAGTGATTTCCATCCCCAAGCAGAGAGGGAGTTAGTATCAGGAAGGGACTGTTATTATCTTTGTTTTAAAGTTAACAAAGACAGTTAGCTTGTGAGGTTAGAAGCAACATGGAGTCAGCAATGTCAGATTTCTTTCACTGTCCTAATTTTTGCAAAGACAGTTTCAGGAATTTTCTTCACTAAGTGATCACATGGGGTAAGAGAAGCTGATTGTGTATAGGTGGTTTTTGTGGGTTAGGCCTTCAAAAGGGAGATGACATATTTACTATTCCTTGAGCAGAATTAGTCACTTGGCTACAGCTAACTACAAAGGGAGGTTGGGGAGGTTAATCTAGCTATGCGGCCAGAAGTAAAGGAAGGTGAGTTTGGGGAGCATTTTTTTTGTTACTACAAACACTCTGATATTTTCCACTTCTAATTCTTTTTCTTCCATGACATTTAAGACCATGTCATATGATATATATTTTATTTATTTTGATTATTGTCTGATTCCATCATATAATGTAAACTCTGGTAAAGGTTTGCTCATGGACATTTTTTACTGCTGTATCTGCCTCATTTAGAACAGTTGCCAGGAGCTTGGGATAGATGCTCAATAAGTCTTTATTGAATGAATGAGTATAATTCAGATCTTTCTTTTTCCAGTTCCTATGTAGTTCAATCAGCTTGGCTTTGCTTCCTGCCTGTGCGTTTATTCTTGAGCACCTGTGTGTTCTTTCCAAAAAAAGTCTTTTGACTAGAGCTAATTTGACTGTGATTCTTTTTTCCTCTGACAATCGTAAAAAGCCTGGATTGAGATAATACCTACCTCATGAAATAGACTATGGGGTGGAAAAAGATGGGGCCTGAGGGCTTCAGCAAGCAAACCGTATCTTGCAGGATTATGTTATTTTGTGGTACATTGTGCATTTATTTTTTCTCTTTTATTGTTCCCCTAAGTTAGTTTTACTAATATTCCAGCCAGCCACATGTTAGGTGTGTTTAGGAAAATTAAGAATTATGTGTGTGTGTGTGTGTGTGTGTGTGTATATGTATAGTTGGTGCAAAAATAATTGCGGTTTTTCTTTTTTTTTTTTTGAGACAGGGTCTCACTCTGTCTCCCAGGCTGGAGTGCAGTGGTGTGATCTCAGCTCACTGCAACCTCTGCCTCGTGGGTTCAAACAATTCTCCTGCCTTAGCTTCCCAAGTAGCTGGGATTACAGGGGCCCACCACCACACTCGGCTAATTTTTTTTTTGTTTTTTGGTAGAGATAGGTTTTCACCATGTTGGCCAGGCTGGTCTTGAACTCCTGATCTCAAGTGATCTGCCTGCCTTGGCCTCCAAAAGTGCTGGAATTACAGGTGTGAGCCACTGCACCTGGCCTCCTTTGCCATTACTTTTAATGGCAAAAACCACAATTACTTTTGTGCCAACTTAATACATATAGGGTAATATGGCAGAGACTACTAAGTGTCCAACAAAATCCATTATTTTCTTTTTCCATAACAAAAAAAAAGATGTGCTATTGTGGTATTCCATAGCTACACAGCTAGTGGCCACATTTCCCAGCTTCCCTTGCAGCTAGGTATGACCGTGTGACTCAAGTGTTCCCAGTGGAATGAGCAAAAGCGGTCTGTGCAACTTCTTCCTCACTTGTTTATGATGGAATCCCCAGCCTTGGTGAACCATTCTTTCCTCCTGCCAGTTACCTGATATGGTGAAGACCAGAGTGCCCTTGGAAGTCACACACTGAGACTGCAGGGCAGCTATTAGCCTGGCTCCCTAAAGGATCATGTGGATAGATTTGCCCATCAACCTAGACCATCATTCTGGACTGCTGTGAGGGATAGAAATAAACTTTTAAAAAATGTCATGTTATTTTTTGGTGTCTTGTAACAACAGACTAGTGAGAGTTCCTAAAGAGAAATGAGCCTTGGGGGTCAATATCAGGGCTGTGATGTCTAATTGGCCCATTCTCCAATACAATGTGATGATTAAAATCATAGGCTTTGTGGTGAAACAACCTGGGTTTGAACAATAGCTTTTCTACTTTAGTTTCAATTTACTAATAAACAGAGTAGTTTACTTAATCTCCCTGGGTCTTGGCTCTCTCTCTCTTTTTTTTTTAATTGAAGAACAATATTACCTTAGAGGGTTATTAAGGGGATTAAATGAGATTAAAGTATATCAAGCACATGGTAAACATTTAAGAACAGTAGTGATCACAATTTTAAGTCTAGGAATTCCTCCTCTGGCTAGGTGCAATGGCTCACACATGTAATCCCAGCACTTTGGGAGGCCAAGGCAGGAGGATCCCTTGATCCCCAAAGTTCAAGACCAGCCTGGGCAATGTGGCGAGACCCCAGTCTCTATTAAAAAAAAAAGAATTCCTTCTCCATTGCCAACTTTGAGGGACAAAAGCTTGGATTTATTAGAGAGACGGTTGGTTTCCTTATAAGGCACAGAAAGAGCTTTGGGTTATCTATGTTGACTGTGGTTAGACACCAAATGCCATAATCTCTGACTCTTCTAAACGAGAGGTGTTCTCACTTTTCAAAATTGAGGTACAATTTGCATACCATAAAATGCATAAATCTTAATCATATAGATCAATAAGCTTTGAAAAACATATATAATGCACTGGAGTTAAGTATCACACCAGCCAATCTATAGAATATTTCCATCATCCCAGAAAAGGTCCTCGTCCCCTTTCCAGTCAATTCCACTCCCAGTGGCAACCACTATCCTGATTTCCATCATCAAAACTTAGTTTTTCTTGTTCTAGAATTTTATATCAATGGAATTATACAGGATATGGTTTATTTTGCTCAACTTAATGTTTCTGGGATTCATCCACATTGTTGGTATCATGTCAAAGACAAAACTAAGTCTGAGACAAAATTAGCAAAGGCTCATTATTCATAAACTTGTGGCAAGGGAACCCATCTGCCATCACTTTTGTGTCAGCAAGGGTTCAAAGGTGTTAGAAAGAAAAGTAAGTTTTTATAGAGCAAAAAGAGGAAATCTTGGGACAGTCTCTGATTGGCAAATATTCTGTTAGGGTGGGAATTTTGGAAGCAGGGGAGACTTTCTAATTGGTTTTCAGGTACATTTGGCAGTTCTCAGTTGGTTGAAAGGGAGCCAGTGGGAGCAGTTTAGGAACAGTTCAAAAGAGGAAGGCCGGGCATGGTGGCTCACGCCTGTAGTCCCAGCACTTTGGAAAACTGAGGATGGAACACTGTTTGAAGCTAGGAGCAGCCTGGACAACACAGTGAGATCCTGTCTCCACATAAAATTTTAAAATTAGCCAGGCATGGTGATGCACCTGTAGTCCTAGGTACTTGGGAGGCTGAGGCAAGAGGATTGTTTGAGCTCAGGAATTTCAGGCTGCAGTGAGCTCTGATCACACGTCTGCACTCCAGACTGGGTGACAGAGTGAGACCCTGTGTCAGAAAAAAGAGAAAAGAGTGTTCAGTGTTGGGAGCGGAGGGCTTTCTGTGGCTAGCCATTGCCTGGAACAATGTTTTTTTTGTGGTCAATTCACAAAACAATTTTTTTTTGTGTTATGACTGTGTCATAACAGTCCTTTGAGGGGGATGTTGCCAGAGCAAGTAATTTCTCAATCAGTAATTTGGTCTTTTTCATTCCTGAGTAAGTATTCCATTCAGCATAGTATACCATTCCATAGCAAACTACAATTTTTCTATCCATTGATATTCTCTTGGGAAAAAACTCACTATACAGCCAATAAATTTGTTAAACTAGGCCAGGTGCAGTGGCTCACACCTGTAATCCCAGCACTTTGGGAGGCTGGGGGGGTGTGGATCACTTGAGGCCAGGAGTTCGAGACCAGCCTGGCCAACATGGTGAAACCCTGTGTCTACTAAAAACACAAAAAAATTAGCCAGGCGTGGTGATAGGTACCTGTAGTCCCAGCTACTCGGGAGGCTGAGGCAGGAGAATCGCTTGAACCCAGGAGGCGGAGATTGCAGTGAGCCCAGATTGCACCACTGCACTCCAGCCTGGGCAACAGAGCAGGACTCCATCTAAAACAAAACAAAACAAAACAAAACTGTGTTTGTCTTTTTGATGGAACGTAGAGAGAGCTACATCTAACTGAACAGGTGAAAAAAGTAAAGATTCCCTTAGGCAGAAGGCTAAAATAATGTGATAATATCTAAATGTTGGTTAATTTTTTTCGGTTAGAGAATAAATAGGTACAAAATTTTTTTTGCTAGTCTCCGAGTCTTTCAGCATTTTAAAAATTTATCTATAATTTATTTTAAAGAATCCAAATTAGGCCCAGTCCAAAAAAAGGGAGTCATCTCCTATTTTAGCGAGTGCTTAGCATAGCTACTAATTGAACCTCTTACATTTGTCTTTAATAAATCGTCACTTCACCCAAGCAAGTAGAAGAATGGTAATTTGCAAGATTGTGTTGTCTTACTTACAAGTACTCAAGTAATTTCTCTCTCAGAATTCTCCTTGATCAAATGCCTACATTTTACATATCTTTCTTTAAAACATAATAAATCATTCAGCATTATTATTTTCATGTAACAAATACTTATGTGGTAGGTGTCAGGGACACAGTAGTGAAAAATCAACAAGCTTATCCTAAAAACAAGTTGTAAATATTGTAAATGAACAGTTTCCAAGTGAGAAATTCATCAAGCTGAGATTTTGCTTTTGGTGAAAAGATGCAGAGAAGTGAGGAATAAAGACATAAGGTGAGATTTCCCAAGGAAGGGCATTCACTCTTACTTCCACAAGCTTGAAAATGCAGGAAGTTCTGTGGTCAAGAAGCTCATGTCTGGGATTAAAAGCATCATTCTTTAGAATGGCTGCTATTCCCTCACCCTAAGGTGGAACATTGTTTATAACATACAACACACAAAGAATGGCATTCTTTAAATTTAAAAACAAGATGGGGCCGGGCGTGGTGGCTTATGCCTGTAATCTCAACACTTTGGGAGGCCAAGGTGGGCGGCTCACCTGAGGCCAGGAGCTCAAGACCACTCTGGCCAACATGGCGAAACCCCATCTCTACTAAAAGTACGAAAATTGGCCAGGCATGGTGGTGCGCACCTGTAATCCCAGCTACTCAGGAGGCTGAGGCAGGAGAATCGCTTGAACCAGAGAGGTGGAGGTTGCAGTGAGCCGAGATTGTGCCACTGCACTCCAGCCTGGCCGACAGAGTGAGACTCTATCTCAACAACAACAACAACAACAACAACAAGACGGAAGATGTAGCCTGGATTTTGTGCAAGTAGGACATACAGGTCAAACATGACATACAGGTCAAAGACCACAACAAATTTGCTTCATCTTCACAGAAAAAGCGAAGTTTGTTTGAAATTATCCTATCAAGGTACAAATGGGCAGAAATTAAAGACAGAAGCATTTTTTAATGAATAAATTTTCTTCACTCCAACAACTTTCTGCCATATAGTGATGAGAATGAGAAAGGAAACCTCAAATGCAAATGCTAAACTTTTACGCTGACCTGTTTCTACCGCTATCTAATCAGTGGGCCAATGATGTCCAGAACAGGCAGGCATTGCCTGAAACACAAGAACCATCCCTTGCTGTTTAAGTGACTATTCATGCTGGTAGCGATTTTCACAAAGAGAGAAAACACTGGGGGGAAGGAAAGAAAAGTTCATTTTCATTGCTATTCCTCTGTAATGCCAAAAAATAGTCTGCCGAACAGTAGCAGGGGAAAAAAAAACCTAACAGACAACTGGTGTTTGCCTGTTTCTAAAAAATATTTGTTAATGAATTGACTACAATGAATGATTGTTTTTGCATCGGCTGGAACAACTTAAGATTTGCCAACGAACAGACTGCTAGCCCAGTGATGGACAGTGGTGCTGCTGGTGGTAACAGAAGCTATTATTCTTTAAATGTTTGCTATGTGCCACCCATTATTCCACATCTAATCCCACAATAAGCTAATGAAGTGAGCATTATTATTGTGTTCAATGTATTAGGTTGATGCAAAAGTAATTGTGGTTTTGCCATTAAAAGTAATGCAGGCTGGGCACAGTTGCTCATGCCTGTAAATCCCAGTACTTTGGGAGGCCAAGGCGGGTGAATCGCCTGAGGTCAGGAGTTCAAGACCAGCCTGGCCAACATGGTGAGAAACCCCGTCTCTACTAAAATTACAAAAAGTAGCCGGGTGTAGTGGTGGGCACCTGTAATCCCAGCTACTCGAGAGGCTGAGCTACTCAGGAGAATTGCTTGAACCCGGGAGGCGGAGGTTACAGTGAACAGAGATGGTACCCTTGCACTCCAGCCTGGGCGACAAGAAAAAAAAAAAAAAAGAGTAATGCAAAACCATGATTACTTCTGCACCAACCCAATACAATGAGGAAATGAGACTAGCATAAGTTATTTGTCCAAGATCGCACAGCTAATATGCAGGCAGAGCTGCAATTTGAACCCAGGTTGGTGAACGTCAAAGCCACGTATAAGACATGCTGTGGAAGAGCTCATGCTTGCTAAAACTTGAGTTCCCAAAATGCCTAGGAAAACACATGACTCGATATTAAAAACCTAATAAGAATAGACCCCACATGCCTTAGATTTAAATAACTCCTTTTTTTCCTGAATACTGTATTTCGTTATTTCGTTAGAGCAGTTGAATTCACTCAGTTACCTACTGTACAGTCCAGCAAAGCCAACAATTATGTGATCGTCACTGTAGGTTTCTGAAGAAAAAGTTGCTTAGGTGTTCTGTGCCTGGTTACTTGTATTATCTTTCTCTATGTAAGATGTGTCTGATGCTAAGAGAGCAGTTCATGGATAGAGAGAGGGAAGGCAACTGAAAGTCAAAGGAGGGTAAAAACCAGGAAACTTGAAGGGACCTATGAAAGACTGAGAAGAGTTAGGAGCAAATTGTTGAAAGATACCACTGCGTGGTGCCCCAAGAGCAGCTGACAATTGGCATGATATTTTTCATGTTCCTTTTACACAATAGAAAACCCATGACTCTGCTTTATGTATGAGGCAACTGAATATTTTTACTCTAAAATGAGTTTCCATACCTCTGGTATTTGATTAAAGAAAAGCAATCTCTACAGATTTCAAGCACCCAATTTTTCAGTCCTTCCGATTTTTTTCTTTGGGAATACATTGAAACTATTAACTTTCCATGTGTTAAGTAGAAATTATAGGAGGTTATTGCTTTAGACTAAGCTCCTGCACTAAGCCCCAACAGATCAAATTAAAAATCAAAATGGTGTCACTCATGCCCAAGGTTCCATATCACCAAACCAAATTAAATTGTTATCTGACCTTTGGAGAAATCAGGAGAGAGATGTAACAGCATAATTTTCCAGACAGGTCAGTTTTAATCAGCATGACGATAAAGTTCCCTCTGCTTTAATTCTCACAACAAAAGGTAAACTGAGGTAACTGGATGTTAACCAATCAGTTATTTCTCTAATGTTCTGTTTTCTTGTTCCTGCCTTACAAGGAAAGTAACTTTGAAATGACCAATATGCTTTTTGTTCTTTCTTTCTGTTTTCTTCAGCCCTGTCTATAAAACCAAACTTGTCTGCTTGGATCATTAGAACATTTATTCTATTTAATGGAATGAAGAGTTGTTGGATTCTAGAATTGCAAATAAACCAATTAAGATTTTTTTTTTTTGACAGGATCTTGCTCTGTCTCCCAGGCTGGAGTGCAGTAGCACAATCACGGCTCACTGCAGCCTTGACCTCCCAGGCTCAAGTGATCCTCCCACCTCAGCCTCCTGAGTAGCTGGGACTACAGGCACACACTACCACACCTGGATAATTTTTGTATTTTTTGTAGAGATAGGGTTTTGCCATGTTGCCCAGAGTGGTTTTGAACTCCTGGGCTCAAGCAATCTGCCTGCCTCAGCCTCCCAAAGTGCTGGGATTTCAGAAGCAGCTGCCAATTAAGATATTCAAGTGAGACCGGGTGCCGTGGCTCACGCCTGTAATTCCAGCACTTTGGGAGGCTGAAGCAGGCGGATCACGAGGTCAAGAGGTCAAGACCATGCTGGCTGACACGGTGAAACTCCATCTCTACTAAAAATACAAAAAATTAGCTGGGCGTGGCGGCGGGCGCCTGTAGTCCCAGCTACTTGGGAGGCCGAGGCAGGAGAATGACATGAACCTGGGAGGTGGAGCTTGCAGTGAGCCAAGATGGCGCCACTGCACTCCAGCTTGGGCAACAGAGCAAGACTCCGTCTCAAAAAAAAAAAAAAGATATTCAAGTGAAATTTTTGTAGCTTTGTCTTTTGACACATGATATCTATGAATTTGCCAAAATGGAGAAATATATCACCAAATTTAAAGTATAAAATGTGTCCTACTTATATACATAAAGTGTAAAATATGTTCTACTTAATTTAGCCTTTCTCTTTAATTATCATTTTCTGAACGTAAATTATATGGCTGTCTATCAAAATGTGCAAATAAAAAATTCCTACTTTGACACTATCAAAATAAGATATTTAAGTACATAACTAAATTACATGTTTATCTTCAATATACCTTATTCATCACCTCACACAGAATTTATCTGATGTTTGGATATTTAAAAAGCCTTCTTTACAAGCTAACTATTGATTCATACTACATGGATGAGCTTTAATTCCATTTATATGAAATGTCCAGAACAGGCAAATCTATAGCGACAGAAAGTAGATTAGTGGTTGCTTAAGGCTGATAAGTGGGGTCCAGGGACTGACAACTAATGGGGATGGGGTTTCTTTTATGAGGGATGAAAATGTTCTAAAATTAGATTGTAGGGATATTTGTGAACTATCCTCTTTTATTTCCATTTAAACCTCAACAAATTTGCATGTGGGAGTACATGCCACTTTAAGTATTGACATAGCAAAATCACATAGTTGCATTCAGAGTTATTCAGCGGTGAGACATGCTACTGTTTATATCTCATCTTTCACAGAGTTGGAGGGTGGCCAGTGATTTCAAATCCATACACAGAGTGCGATGTTTTCTGGTGTAATTAACAAGTGAGAATGTAAATGACTGATGCTGTGTGTCTAGTTTTAGCTCAACCACAAAACCATCTTTTAAAACCAGGAACTACAACATAAAGAAAGAAATTCTATTTAAATAACAATGCTCCATCTGTAGAAAATCAAAGCCAATTACTCTAACCCTTCATTTTCTCTATGCCCTCGTTGTTGAGGACCCAGGCAAGTCAGGAAGATAATTCGTCTGTTGGAATCTTTTTTCTCCTGCTACCAGTTGAGCAATGAATGAATAAGTGCACACAAAAAGATTCATGAAAGGAGATCACATATGTGAAAGAAAATAACATAGTGTCTAGCATATGGTGGGTATGTGATAAATAAATGATACAGTAGCTTCTTAATAAATAGGAGGGGGTTGTTTCCTGCTAAATAGAGAGCAGGCTTCAGCTTGAAGCTCTTCACTAATGCATAATTACTACTTCACTATGTGAGAGATTCAGAATATAATTAGTTATTTTCAGTATTTAGACTTTTGCTTATTGGGGCAGGGGCAAGAGGATAGAATGCAGAAAGGAGATGATCTATTTTTTTTGTTAGTGCTTACACTTTGTGAGTATGGGGAAAAGAACATTCAATCTGGTGGTTCTTGGTGTTTTTAACCTTTTACTCTCTGGCTTCCTTGGAGAACTGTCAGGAAAATTTTTAATTTTCACTCTCTTGCTTTGAGATCCGTGAATCAAGAAGAGATTGTCCTGAGAGACAAAGACACTTTTCAACTTAGTAGCCTCAGCCTTCAAGCTGATTTGAGAGAGGTGTTGAGTGCCCAGACACCATGCCAAATTGCTTTGACCCACAACAGTAATGAGAGACAGAGGGATTAGAGAATTCAGAGAAAACATGAAGCACAGCAAGCCATCTCTACAATTTCATTAAACATCCCCATAGTGGGCAGGCAACTAACAACACGTTCCTCCAGCCAGGAGTGGGGAATCTCCAAATCACTTTTAAGGGAGTTCTGAGGACAGACACAAGGTCTATAGCCTTCCAAAATCTGAGAGTAGCAGCATTTGTTTTAAGGTTGCATAGAAAAAAAATGAGCTGACCTCTTCTGGGCAGGGTGTATCATTCATTCGTTTATTCTTTCACTAATTTCATTCAGCTCAAAAAATAATGAGCATCTATTATGTGCCAGACTCTGTCTTAGGTCATGGAGATACTCTATTAAATGAAGATATTTAAAATTGGTAGTGACGCTGAGAGGGGGATGTAAAAAGAAGGAAAGAAAATGAGGAAGAAGCGTAGATTGTTATTGGCCCGGGTTAATAGGGATAATGGTCAAATTAGAAACAAAGAAATATACAAACAAACTAGAGAACATGTTAAGATTAGTAGGATTGCATCGGAAAAAAAAAGAAATCTTTACTGGAAGATGAAAAAGAATAGCTATGTAAAAGGGAAGTAGTAAGAGAGAGAGAAGAGCTTGCAAAAGCTGAGTTTGCCTGAAACTATTTGTGAAGATCTTGAAGATGGACAGCTGAGAGCTTTCATGCCAACTCCTGTAAGTGTAGAATTAGAAAAAGAAGGCATAAGAAGGGAAAAAAGAATAGACATATTTTGTTTGAATAAGTGACTCACTCTTTTGGAATTTTCTTTTTGGTCAAATTTATTTTGAATTGATAATACTTGGTTTCAGAAAAAAGTAAGTGTGTATACAGTAGAAAATGTCTCTTTCCTAGTCTAACACACAGTTACTCTTTCCTAAGGCACCAGTTGTGTTCGTTTCTTGTATGTCCTCCCATGGATATTGTATTAGTCCATTTTGCACTGCTGTAAAAAATACCCAAGAGGCACTTTATAAAGAAAAGAGGTTTAATTGGCTCACGGTCCTGCAGGTTGTACAGGAAGCATGGCAGCATCTGCTTCTGGGGAGTCCTCAGGAAACTTACAATCATGGCAGAAGGTGAACGGGCAGCAGGCACGTACGACGTGGCCAGAGCGGAGGAAGAGAGAGAGTGGGGGGCAGTGCTACACACTTTTAAACAATCAGATCTCGTGAGAACTCTATCATGAGAACAGCACCAAAGGGATGGTGCTAAACGATTCATGAAAGACCCACCCCCACGATCCAATCATCTCCCACCAGGACCTACCTCCAACACTGGGGATTACAATTCAACATGAGATTCGGGTGAGGACACAGATCCAAATCATGTCAGATATTATGCAAATACAAGTACATGCAGTAATATTTTTTAAAATACAAGTTCTAAAGCAAATACAAGTATAGGCAGTAATATTTTTTATCTTTTTATGTAAATGATACCATACTAAATATGGAGGGGAAAGTATTGAAGTTCTTCTGTGATCAGAATTGCAATTTGGGAGAAAATGCACTGTTTGGTACTGAATATAATCAGATAAAAGACCAAAGTGTGTGTATTTGTCGTAGATAAGATCCTTGGGGAAAAGGTTCTGTGTGTCTGAGTCATGTGTGTGGATTGTTCTAGCCACTTGGTCTTGTAGTGCCTCTTCCTTGGTTGATGCTCTCTGGTGGATAACACGTCTTGACTACTCCAGTCTTTCCATCTACAAACCTCTTCCCCAGATTTTCTTTTTCCCAGTGTTCTAGTCCTTCTCCTTTCAAGGTCTTGACCAAACAACCAAACCATTTGCCACTGTCCATGAGTCTGAATAGTCTTAGCTTGGGCCATTTTTCTTTTGCACAAAGTGGATGACCCCAGGTGCACCAACAGAAGCTCTCTCCATTGGGAGGATCTCCCTTCTCTATTTTTCACTTGTACCCACATATTGAGCCGAATCATCCATGAACCAAGCCCTGTCTTTTTCCTTCTCTGTGAACTGTTCACAAGGGCCCTGTTATGTAGTCACACGTGTGAGCTGAGGGAAAGGTGCTGGTGCAATAGTGGTGAATGACATGGGGGCTGGGGCACCTGCTCGTATAGCTTATTTTTTCTTTTTGCCCTTCGCATGTGCTTGATCCTGAATGTGTAGCTTCCATCTTAGAATGGAATACTGCTGAATGCACCTGACCTTATAACTTTGTGGGTGTGACAGATCCAGTTTGTGATGGGTAGTTCTGGACACATGGTCAATTCCTGTCCCACAGCTAAACATTTCCTCTCTACCAGGACCTAATAGCATACCAGGAGCTGCTTTTCAGATGGTTTATAGTTACCTGCTACCAACAGCATGATTTGGCCTAGAACCCTAGGGATCTGCATTGTGATTCTTATGTTGGAATAAAATCCATATGGCATCTTTGCCTACAGCAGATTTCTCTAATAGCATGGGATTAGCTGGGTCAAATGGCAAAGTGATAGATCTGTACTGCAGGCTGGATCTGCTGCAGAACCCTTTACTACTCTGGGCCTTACTCAAAGCAGGAAGCTTCCTTGTTATTTGGTAAAAAAAAAAAAAATAGGCCAGAGCTGTATTTCTGAGTGTAGAATATGATACCTCCAGAACTTGAAGATCCCTTCTAGGTGTTTTGGTTCCCTGCTACTGGTGGAAAGTGTGACATACATTAATGTGTCCTTCAATTTTGTGGGGATATCCCATCATGCCTTAGACTATTGACCCTGAATATCTTTGCTGATGTAGTAGGCCCTTGAAACTTTGCTGGGTTTTTTTCTGTATTGTCTGGAATGTGTGTCTTACTGAAGCTTCCAACACACTTGCCACTTTTTGTTTATCTGGGCCAACCAACATACTGTCATCAATCCAGTGGACCAAGGTGATATTCTAAAGAATGGCCAGAGAATTCAGCTCCCTTTGGGCCATATTTTGACATAGCCCTGTGCCAGGACAGTAAACATAGTCTCAAGTGAATGTAAATTTTCGAATCTGTGTTTCCGAGACAGAAAAGAAGGCATTTGATAGTTCAATGGCCACATACCATGTACCAGAAGCAGTGTTAATCTGCTCCAACAAAGATACCACATCTGACACAGCGGGTACAATTTGGGCTACTATAGTAGAGTTTGAGGTAGTCCACTGTCATGTTCCAAGATCCAATTTTTTGTAGGAGCTAGATTGAAGAAGTAAGTGGTTGTTTGATGTGAACCACTAATCCTTGCATCCTTTAGGTCTCTTAAGAATAGAATTAATCTCTGACATTCCTGCCTGGATATGATACTGTTTTTTAACTTACTATCATTCCAAGGTAGTAGGGGGACACTTCTAGTTCCCATTTTGTTAAATTTTACCCCAAATCAAGTAACAAATGTAGAGTATTCTGCCAACTATTAAGTATGTCTAGTCCAATAATTCATGCATACATACACACATACTCACATGTTCGCAAGACACAAGAATAAATCAATTGTATACAAAATATATAAATATCAATTATATTTTATAGGATAGAAATGAACAATAAGAAAAATTATAAAAACAACATGAGTGATAGTAAAATAAAAATTGTGAATATTTAGGAACATACCTGGAAAAAGATGTGCAATATGTGTACATTTAAAACTACAGCTCATGAGATAAAAAGAAGAGCTAAATACATGGAGATGTATATAACGCTCATGGGTCAAAAGACTCAATATTGTTAAAATCTCAATTCTCCCCAAATTGATATATAGATTGAATGCAATCCCTTCAAAAATTCCATCAGGCTTTATTTTAGACACTGGGAAACTGACTCTCAAATTCATTTGGAAATGTAAAAGACCTGGAATAGCCAAAATGACGTTACAAAGAATAAGAAAGTTGAGAGACTAATGCTTCCGATTTCAAGACATATTTATCAGGACAATGGAGTGTTGGCACCTAGATATATAAATATATCAATGGAATAGAATAGAAAGTCCAGAAATAGAGCCATGCATATATGGACAACAGATTTTCAACAAAGATGCAAGGGTAAATCAATGGAAATGAGCAGTCTTTGCAACAAATTGTGTTAGAATTACTTGATATTCTTTTGCAACAAAATGAACTTTGATCTATATCCTAAACCATGTGCTAAAACTGTTTACACAATGTGTCATAGACCTAAACATGTTGTATACAATTATAAAATTTATAGAAGGAAACATTGGAGAAAATCTTTGTGACGTTGGGTTAGGCATAGAGATTTTAGCTATGGAACCAAAAGCACAGTTCACAAAAGAAACAATCGATAAGGTGAGCTTTATCAAAATGAAATCAAATTCAAATGTTCTTTGAAAGCCATTGCTAAAAAAAAATGAAAAGGCAAGCCATAGAGTGGGAGAAAATGTTTGCAAATCCTATATAAGAACTTGTTTAAAGAACTCTTAAAATGCAAACAAGGTGATCAAAAAATGGGCAAACCAAAAATGGACAAAGATTTGACACTCGGCCAAAGAAGATATACTGATAGTAAATAAGCATATGAAAAGATCCACAACATCCCTAGTCATTAGGGAAACGTCAGTTAAAACCACAAGAGATGCCTCAACATCTTATCTGAATGGTGAAAATTTAAAAAGCCGACCATACCAAGTATTGGCGGGGATGTTGAAGGATTACTGGTGGGAATGTAAAGTGGAACAAGCACTTTGGAAAATAGTTCGACAGTTTCTTAAAAAGTTAAACATATACTTACCATGTGATCCAGTCATTCTATTCCTAGGTGTTTACTAAAGAGAAGTGAAAGCAAATATACATAACAGTACTTGAATGCAACTTTTTATAGGTGCTTTATTTTTAATAGCCAGAGACCGAATTAAGCCAAATGTTCATCAATAAATGAATAAATGAACACATTCAGCATCCATATAAATTCAGCATATCCATATCCATGGGATAATATAAAGAAATGAACTATTGACACACACAACAATATGGCTGAATCTCAAAATAAATATGCTGAGTAAAAGAAACCAGATTAAAAAATAGTACATATTGTATGAGTCAATTTAAAACTCTAGAAAATGCAAAGTTATCTGTGTTGATGAAAAGTAAGTCAGTGGTTGCCTGGTGATAGGATCAGAATGGGTGTCAGAGAGGGAAGGAAACTTTTTTTTTTTTTTGAGACGGAGTCTCGCTCTTTTGCTCCGGCTGGAATGCAGTGGCGTGATCTCGGCTTACTGCAACTTCCACCTCCCAGGTTCAAGCGATTCTCCTGCCTCAGCCTCCCAAGTAGCTGGGTTGGGGTTTCACCATGTTGGTTGGCCAGGATGGTCTGGATCTCTTGACCTCATGATCCGCCTGCCTCGGCCTCCCAAAGTGCTGGGATTACAGGCTTGAGCCACTGCGCCCGGCCAGGGAAGGAAAGTTTTTTGGATAATGAATATATTTTTTATTACTATTATTTTTCAAATTCTCCTAGATCCTGAGGATATGCTTATTCTTTTGATTGTGGTGAAGGTTTCATGGTTGTATACATAATCAGCACTTACCCAATTGTACATTTGAAATATGCACAGTGGTTTGTATGTCATTTATGCTGCAATAAAATAATTAAAACATGCATCTTTTATGACCAAGACACTTCACTTAAGATATGTGTAAAATGTGTTTAATATAGCCTTGGTTGACACTGTAAGAATCTGTGAACAATGCAATGCCCATTATTAGGGGATTATTTAAATAAATGTTGATGCCTTCACACAATGGAATTATAAAATACTAAAAAGAATTTTACTCATGTCTACACACAGAAAGATACTCAAGATATTTTAAATATAAGAAATAGACCGAGTGTGGTGGCTTATGCCTATAATCCCAGCACTTTGGGAGGTCAAGGTGGGCGGACTGCTTAAGCCCAGGAGTTCAAGATCAGGATGGGCAATATGGTGAAACCCTGTTTCTACAAGAGAAAAAAAAAATTAGCTGTGCATGGTGGCATGTGCTGGTAGTTCCGGCTACTCAGGAGGCTGAGGTGGGAGGATTGTTTGAGCCCCAGAGGTCAAGGTTGCAGTGATCTGTGATCATGCCACTGCACTTCAGCCAATGTGAAAGAGTGAGACCCTGTCTCAAAATAAATAAATAATTTGCTTGCTGCTGGAGATATACAATGGTACAGCCACTGTAGACAACAGTTTGACAGTTATTCCAAAAATTAAACACAGAGTTACCATATGACACAGAAATTCCACTCCTCGGTATCATATATACCCAGGAGAATTGAAAATACATGTTCATGTAAAAACTTGTAAATGAATGCTCATAGCAGCATTATTCATAATAGTCAAAAAATGGAAACAACCCAAATGTCCATCTGATAAATGGATAAACAAAAAGTGCTATATCCATATGATGGAATATTATTCATAAAAAGGAGTAAAAAGGAATGAAGTACTGGTATATCCTACAGCATGGGTTAACCTGAAAGAAGCCAGACATAGAAAGCCACATATTGTATGATTCCGTTCATATGTAATGTCCAGAATGGGGAACCCCTAGAGACAGTAGATTAGTGGCTGACAGAGGCTGAGTGAGAGGAAGAATTGGGACTGATTGCTAATAGATATGGCATTTCTTTTTGCAAGGATGAAAATATTCTAGGTGATATGTTGATGGTTACACAAAACAGTGAATATAATAAAACAACAAAATGCATACTTTCAAATAGTGAATTTTATGTTATATGAAGTACATATCAATTTCTTTTTATTACTAATCCTCATTTCAGTAGAGTTTTAAAATATCCTAAAGGGTAATAAATATTAATCCATCCACAGAATTTCTTTTGCTTTTTAAAATATATTCTGATTCGCCCATGTAAAATAATGCACACTTATGAAAGAAAGTCTGAACTCCTACGGTGACCTTCACAAGTCCAAGCCAATTCCTAAAACAGGCAATGGTAAAAATACTGAATGATGTTGTACCACATACAGACTGACAAAAATGCAAAAGACTGTGTGAGGAATATCCACATGTTTCTGAGGGTCATTTCCGTGGAAACAGCTTCCTTATGGCCCTTGGAAGGTGGAAAAGCTCCTGTTTCATAAAATTGTGATAAGAGGTCCTCTTTTTCAATAAACCGTAGATAGATCCCATTGGTAAGGTCATCAGTCTCCAGAGATACATCTTTAACTGGAAAGATCTTGTAACGTACATGTGTGACTGTTGGTTTCCTGAACCCAAGGATTCCGGTTTGAATATTGATAGGTTCAGCTTTAGGATAAGCTATTGTTGTATCTACTATCCACTGGAGGCCTTTTGATTTGCTAATTCTTTAGCATCTCCTCCTGCTGGACTTCCATTTCCCTGTTGTGCTACAAGTGCATTCAGAATAATTTTTGTTGCCCCAGACCTTTACAGAGTAACATGTGTAAGAAATGGCAAGTTATTTTGCTCTGCAAATGCCTGACTTGTTTCTCACCTCTTCCTGAGGAAGCCCCTTTCTGGAAACGAAATAATCCATTTTCAATCTCTGCTCCTGTAATTACTTTCTAAGTGCTTCTTGAGAAGCAGCAGCTGTTGGTCATGATAAGTTAGATCTTCCCTGTCTTATAAAAAAGTCTCCCTGAACTAGAGAAACAATTCCAAAGTTTGTGTATTAAAAATATGATCCATCAACCACATCATCTGAGCAGCACCCAGTCCTTTGTCCTGGAGGCACATCATCAGTGTGCACACATCTGCTGTAGCCTGATGATTCACCAACATCACTGCTTCATCTTTTGAAATTGCTTTAATATCTTTTCTCCATTCTTTTTTTTTTTTTTTTTTTTTTTTTTTGAGACAGAGTCTAGCTCTTTCACCCAGGCTGGAGTGTAGTGGTGCGATCTCCGCTCACTGCAATTTCAACCTCCCAGGTTCAAGTGATTCTCCTGCCTCAGCCTCCCAAGTAGCTGGGATTGCAGGTACATGCCACCATGCCCAGCTAATGTTGTGTGTATATATATATATGTATTTTTTTGAGATGGAGTTTCACTATTTTTGCCCAGGCTGGAGTGCAATGGCATGATCTTGGCTCACTGCAACCTCTGTCCCCTGGGTTCAAGCGATTCTCTTGCCTCAGCCTCCTGAGTAGCCAGGATTACAGGCACCCGCCACCACACCTGGCTAATCAATTTTTTAAAGTATTATTTTTAAAAAGCTGTGAAGAGCGAAAGTTGTATGTTAAGAAAAGTAATTTGGATATAGTATAATTGGGTATAGTAAAACATAATTTTACTTAAAAATTAAGGCCCTGTGTGGTGGCTCATGCCCGTAATCCCAGTACTTTGGGAGGCCAAGGTGGGTGGATCACTTGAGGCCATGAGTTTGAGACAAGCCTGGCCAACATGCCAAAAACCCATCTCTACTAAAAAAAAAAAAAAAGAAAAGAAAAATTAGCTGGGTGTGGTGACACATGCCTACAATCCCAGCTACTCGGGAGGCTGAGGCAGAAGAATCACTTGAACGTGGGAGGTGGAGGTTGCAGTGAGCCAAAATTGCACCACTGCACTCCAGCCTGGGTGACAGAGCAAGACTCTGTCTCAAAATGTATATATATTCCAAATTAATTGATATACATACACATATATGCTTGGTCATACAAAAAGATTTTTAAAATTATATTCACATGTTAATATATGTACATAATTAATTTGGAGGACTATTCATTGAACTGTGGAAAACGAATAGTAGAGTTTTGCTATTAAATATGTCATATCAAAATCATTTTAAAATCATCTTTTAAGTGAAAATCATTTTATACTTACTATTTGTACAAACTTAGCTTTTTGTATATTGAAAGAAATGGTTTTCATTCAATAGATAAGATATACATGTGAGATATTTGTATGTTAAAATAGTTTGGGTTTTTTTGGTTCTTTTTGAAACAGAGTCTCGCTCTGTTGCCCAGGTTGGAGTGCAGTGGTGCGATCACGGCTCACGGCAGCCTTGACCACTGGGAACTCAAGCAATCCTCTAACCTCAGCCTCCTGAGTAGCTGGGACCACAGGCATGTGCCACCACACCCAGCTAATTTATTTATTTATTTTTTTGTAGAGACAGGGTTTTGCTATGTTGCCCAGGCTGGTCTTGAACAGCTGGGCTCAAGGGATCCTCCCACCTCAGCTTCCCAAAATAGTCTCTGAAGTTTTAAAGTATTTGATTTTTTTTTGCAATAGAAAATCGACAATTGAGCTTAAGAGTATTCACTAATACTTTAATATTACTTTTAAGTTTATTACTTATGGTCAGTTCAGATTCTAATCAGGGTGATTCTTTTGAGTATAGGAATACAAATTATCTCCCTCTCAAACTGAGCAAAATAAGCCTGACCATTTCATTAATGCCCGAGATTCGCTTTGTGATCTCAAATGCCTCCATGCAATGGCATGGCAGCCCTGGGAGTGTGTCTCTCTGATCTCCTACTTCAGGGAGGGTAAGTAACTAAAGGCACAAACTGCTGTGTTCTGACTTCCATTCCTGTGTTAAGGCCGGGGCTCCGCTTCCCCTGCACTGTTCCCATTGACTGCTCATGGCAGGATACTAAGGCAGGCCCATTTCTGAAGACACAGGACTCCTCTAAAAAGCACCTTTGGCTTGAGTATTCCCTGTTAGCCTTGCTGAATCTTCCTTATTGCAATGCTGCAAACTAAGCTCTTTGTTCTCTCCTTTATAGGGGTGGGATCATAATGGAGTCTGATGTCTCACCCAGCCTCCTCCAGCTCTCCAATTTCCCTCACCAGCATTTGACCCAGTACATCTCTTACGTGTCTAATCCTATCTTGGCTTTGGCTTCTCAGATGTCCTGTGCTACCAAAAGTAGTATCAAGAATGATCCAAGAAAACAGGTGGTAAGATTGTGATTTGGAATTGACCTACTAACCCTCCAGTGGGCAAAGAGGATATTAACTTGGTTGATACGTGGGGTGTGGATAGTCGGTAGCATAAGGTGATGAGTCAAAGGTGAAAGATTTCATCGATGGTGACCTGGGAAGATGTCCTGGTGGGGAGGAAAGATGTTGCAGGTGTGATGATTGAAGGATTTGAAACTTATGGAGAGAAAAATAGCCTCAAAGATAGCAGAATTGTTGGCTGTTTACTGCTAAGTTGTATTGCTGCTAGCTGAGGGATAATGAGAGCAGTTAAGCAAGCAGTAAATGGCTAAGTGTGGGAGGCAAGAGGCTTTTTGGCATCTTACAAGAAGGCCCTTACCTTCTGAAGTGTGGGAGAGCAGACACAGTGGAACAGGTGAAAATCAAATAGTTAGAACTGCAGAGATCCCTAGATGTTTGAATATTCAGTGAAGAATAGGTTGCCAGCAGTGGGGGCTGGGGGTTTCAGGGAACACCTGGGACTCTGGAAAAACTTGGGACCCTGAAAACCGGGATGAGGGTATGTAGATGGAGGCCCTTGAATATATTGTCTAGGCAGACTGCCACCTTCTTTCCCAATCCTTTGGGCTTGCACAAGTGCCCCATCCTTTCTGGTAAGAGCTAGTGCTTCTATTGTGTAAGAAGATGCTGCAGAGGCCCCTCCTTCACAAGGCAACACAAGTTTCCCAGTAGGTGCCCTCATCTCTCCTGCCTGATAACTAAGGTTCAGTCCCAGCATAACATGGGTGGGTACATGCTGGGGACGATTAAGTAAAAAGGAGACTATGCACCAGATGAGCCATAAGAATGAGCCGGTGGGAGCCAGAGGAGGGCACCTTGGCCTGTACTTTGAGAGTGCTTGATCAAAGGGCTTGGAATGGAAGTTTCTCAGAAACTGAGATCTAACACCTTGGCCAGGACCCCAGGGAACAGGGCAAACTCACTGTGAGGGTGGTTCTTAGAAGTCTGGGAAGAGTGATGACCAATGCACAGTGAAGGGGAAAATTCTGAGTTGCCTTTAGCAGGAAAGACTTCTGCAACAGGTCCAGGCTGCAGTGCAAGCAACACTGCTCATTGGTCCATAGGATCAGAGGAAGGGATAAAGAGGCTGAGGGAAGTGGGGGCTTGAGAATGAACCCTAGGAACATTCAGGCTCCTGCCACTTCAGTGACATTATTTAGGAGGTCTATTAGGGCATGCCAGGACATCTTCTCCAAAGTAAAAAAAAAAAAAAAAAACAAAAAAAACAGAAGCGGGCACCTCTTACATCCCTACTCCATACAGGAAGCTGAGCATCCTGGCAAACCTCTTTGGGTTCAGGAGAGACAACATATTCCACAGATAAGAATACTGCTCTGCCACATATACTTTTGGCTTTGAGTAGGTCTCAGAGCAGGAAAGGGCACTGCAGCAGGTGAAATGGCCTTAGTTCTTAGTCTGCATGACTGAGCATATCCAAGCCTTCGGAAAGTCAGTGTAGGGAAAAGAAGCAGTGGGAAAAGACAGAGTTTGTATCAAACCCCAGGGAGAGAATCACCTTCTAGCCCCTGGGATTCTGGAAGAAGATCATGCCAACCACTGCAGAGAACTACACACCTTTTGAGAAGTTGTTATTACATGCCTGTAATCCCCGCACGTTGGAAGGTCAAGGTGGGAAGATCGCTTGAGGCAGGAGTTTGAGACCAGCCTGGGTGATACAGAGAGACCCTGTCTCCATTAAAAAAAAAATTAGCTAGGCATGGTGGTGCGTGCCTGTAGTCCCAGCTACTCAGGAGGCTGAGGTGGGAGGATTCCTCGAGCCCAGGAGGTCGAGGCTGCCATAAGCTATGATCGCATAGGCAGTCCAAACCGCCTTATTCCTTTCACCTTCAATAGATGCATCAGCACCCTCTCCCATCTCACATGTATGGCCATGTGGAAATTCTCATAGGACCAGCTGAAGGAGGAAGGAAAAGACTGAACTTGGTTTATAGATGAGGTTTATAGATGAGGTGGGTCTGTCTGTAGATGCAAACTGAAAATTGGTGAGGTGGCTTTGAAAGACAGTGGAGAGGGAGAATCTTCCCAATGGGAAGCAGTGCACCTGGTCATCTACTTTGCAAGGAAGAAGTGGCCTGGGTAAGCATATTTACAGTTCCTGAGCAGTGATCGATGGTCTGGCTATCTGGCCAGAAGCCTGGGAGGAAAAGGACTGGAAGATAGGATCTAAGAGGCCTGGGGTAGAGGCTTGTGGGTGCACATATGGGAGCAGGCACAGACTGTGAAAACTTTTTTTTGTTTTTTTGAGATGGAGTCTTACTCTGTAACCCAGCCTGGAGTGCAGTGGTGCAATCTTGATTCACTGCCTCCCGGATTCAAGCAATTCTCCTGCCTCAGCCTCCTGAGTAGCTGGGATTACAGACATGCGCCACCACGCCTGGCTAGTTTTTTGTTGTTGTATTCTTAGTAGAGATGGGGTTTTACCATGTTGCCCAGGCTGGTCTCCAACTCCCAGCCTCAAGTGATCCGCCCACCTCGGCCTCCCAAAGTGCCAGGATTACAGCCATGAGCCACCACACGCAGCCCAGACTGTGAAGAGTTTTGTATCACATGTTAATGTCCACCAGAAGCCATCCATCATGGGAGAGGCACTGAACAACCAAGTTGACAAAGTGACTCGGACAGTTGACCTGAATCAGACTGCCATTGGCCACCTCGGAATCGGCAGGATGGGCACATCAATAGAGTGGCCATGGCAGCAGAGACAGAGGCATCCAACTAAGGGACCACTTCACAGCAAAGGAGGTGGATGGTGTAGGTAGAACATGAAAACCACACCATCCAAAAACTAGCATCACAGAATGCAGAAATAGCCCGTGAGTCAATTATGCTCCCGGTAGAAGGAAATTTGAGAGATGCATTTTCATGGCCACCACAGATTCCTATGGGCACTGAACAGCTCTAAGTCCCCACCTAACTGGCCCACAGATCCAGCTGTGGTGCTCTGAAATCTATCGTCACATTTGCCCTGCAGGTGGGCTCCTCCTAGGCTGCTCCCAGCCAATAACTGAGTGTGACAGGGATACTAAGCAGGCTGAACCCGCAAGATGCTGGCCTCTTCTGAAGAGTGACTTTGGCTCAAGGACTCCCCCTAGGCCTGGCTGAAACTTGCTTATAATTGCGCTGCAGTCTAAGAAGTAACTTCCTTTCTACCTCCCTCCTCTTTCCTCCTCTCTTCTTCACAGTGGGCAGACTTGCATCTGAGTCTGATGTCTCCTCCACCAGCTCCTTCTCCATTTTCCCTCACTGGCATTTCCTTTAATAAATCTCTTGCACATCTAATTCCATCTTCGAATCTGCTTCTTGGAGGACCCAGACTAACACAGATGGCATGTATATGTGCTGGTGGGTGTCTAAGGTAGAAAGGCAACTATGTCAATCTTGCATGCTAAGTGTAGTCAACTGGGAGCAGCTGCCAGGAGAGTGCTGAGTTGAGAAAGACTCTAGAGCTGTATCTGGCCATTTGAAATAAATACTATGGCCCATTTTTTTTTTTAAGACAGGGTCTTGCTCTGTTGCCCAGGCTGGAGTGCAGTAGCATGTTCACAGCCCACTGAAGCCTCGACCTCCTGGGCTCAAGCGATCCTCCAGCCTCAGTGTCCTGAGTAACTGGGACTACAGGTGCATGCCACCAAGCCCAGCTAATTTTTGTATTTTTTCTAGAGATGGGGTTTCACCACGTTGCCTAGGCTGGTCTCTAACTCCTGGGCTCAAGCAATCTGCCTGCCTCGGCCTCCTAAAATGCTGGGATTACAGGTGTGAGCTGCTCCCAGTTGCTATCGTTTATTGGCAAGGTCTACCATGAGGATTAAAGGAGGAACATCTTGATCTTTCATTAGTCACTTCTGCTGAATTTGGATGTTCCCTAAATCTCTATTAAGAAGGGTCGTGGTCAGAGAGCTACTGTATGTAAAACTTTTGTTAACGATGAATGATATTTATAATAAGAGTGAATGATTAATGATACTTAATGATTAATAATAATGATTATAAAAAATAATAGCTCAGGCACAGTGGCTTATGCCTGTAATCCTAGCACTTTGGGAGGCCAAGGCAGGAGGATTGCCTGAGGCCAGGAGTTTGAGGCTGCAGTGAGCCATGATGACGTCACTGCACTCCAGCCGGGAGATAGACCAAGACTCCATTTCTCAAAAACAAACAAGCAAAATAATAACAATGATTATACATTAATGTAATGATATGATTATGTAATATGATTAATGATAATGCTTAATGATGAATGATATTTATAAAACAGTATTCTATCACTGAAAATCCTAAAGTGATACTAAATGCAAGATAATATGTGGCTTAATCACATAAGCAATAATTTTCACACTGAAAGATGGTGGGTCACATGGAATCTAGAAAAAAACATTTAAAGCATAAGGATTTGTTAGTGGTTTCCATCTCTGACTTGGGGTGACTGTGCTCTGAGCCAATATGCTGATGTGGTTATTCCTGTTTCTTGGCAGGTCTGTATCATGAAACCCATCATAACATGATGCCATTCATGAATATTAGTCATTTCCCTTTACCTGATTTTATGCTTGCCAATCAATGTTCTGACATTAAGCAGGTTTTAGAAGTAGATTTTCCAGCTGGGTGCAGTGGTTCAATGCCTGTAATCCCAGTACTTTGGAAGGATTGCTCAAGCCCAGGACTTTAAGACCAGGTTGGGCAATATAGGGAAATGCTGTCTCTACAAAAAATAAAAAATTAGCCAGGCATAGTGGCACGTGCCTGTGGTCCCAGCTACTTGGGAGGTTTAGGTGGGAGGATTGCTTGAGCCTGGGAGGTTGAGTGAGCTGTGATCCTGCCATTGCACTGCAGCCTGAGCGACAAAGTCGGACGCTGTCTCAAAAAAAAAAAGAAAGAAAAGGCAGATTTTCCTACTGGAAAGAGAATGTGCTGACCAGTTGATATAGGTATTCTAGTCAGTCTAGCATTTGATTTCTTTCCTTTAAAAAAAAAGTCCTTTATAAATTATAAAATAATACAAGCTTATCACGAAATAATATTCAAAAAGTATAAAAGCAAACTTCAAAGTTCACTTCTCATGCACAGCTTCTTTCCAAGCCACTCTCTGGGTGTACCACTTTATTTTTTGTTGTAAGTTAATTGGTTTCTCCATTGAATATCTGATATTCAAGATGTTTTCTTTATGACCTTGTTTAAAAGGAATCTCTTGTGAATTCACTCAGAATGAACTAACAAAACTGAGTTTCTTTTTTTCTTTTTCTTTTTTACTTCTTCCTTCATCAAAGTCTTCTTAGCTAAAAAATACCCTGAACTTCCAAATACACAAAACTGAGGGCCAGCCTTTTCATTCAGTCCTTTTGATCTTCACGTGCCAGTGTTTTGTTAAGTCTTTTATGATGGGAAATTTGCTTCGCGAAAAGTGTAAGAGGAGAACAATTTGGCATAATATGTGTAGTGCTGAGTTCACTGAATTTCATGATTTATTCAGTCCTATGAACTACCACTCCCTTATTTTGTGTGTATTGTATTACTTTTTAGTTATTTTCCGAAAGTCTTTTCACCTCCCTTGAATCCCTGCCAAGGATAAAGTAGGAGGTAAGAAAAATAACTTTAGTCCTAGTGCAAGTCAGTATGCACCTACTTCAACAGTTTTTTTAAAAGATCGCATGAAGACAAATCTGAAATTATGTAGACTGCAGATTGGCTTATTATTATTATTGGCCATTTTCAAACTCAAAACAATTTCTGATGAGAAAAATTACTTCCCTAATACAAGTACTGTTATGCTTTTAGTGTACATGGAATTTATTATGAAAGATTTTCCTTACTGGAAAGAGAACATTTGGGTCTGTTTTTGAAAATGCTTTCCCATAAGGATTTAGGGAAAACACCTTCAGCATAAGGTCTCTAAGGGAAAATTACTGTTTTAGGAACAGAAAAGACAACTTACCAAAATAATGCTAATAATGCTATAAAAATGGATATAAGTACGTAATTTAAAAAATGGTTTCACTTAGAGAGGGACTACATTATCTTTATAGAGGAACAAAACTTACAAAGTATATTCATGTTATTTAAGGCTGATAAGTTTTTAAAAAAATTTCGCTACTACCGACGAAAGCTGATAAGCATTTTTCAGGATAATCTTTTTGATGGGACAATGATGAAAATTAATACAGAAATCTGGTTGACTGTGGGTGTAAAATTAGAGATATTTTCATGTAGATTAAACAGATTTTTCTTCCAAAAGAAAATGTGCAATTAATTTGTAGCACATTTATTATTTACCAGTTTTCATAAAATGGAATACAGTTAAGGTAGTTACAAAAATATATTGTAGAAATATCTTTGGTGAGAGGCTGTGATTTAGTAAATATTGCATTTATTTCAGATAGTCACAGAAGCAAGCTTAGGGTTCACACTGGCACTATTCTCTAAACTTCACTTTCTGATGTTAGAAGTTAGACACAATTTAATAGCTATTTCAGGCAAAAATTACTGGGCCTGAAACTCCTTATATAATAAAGAACCATAGTAGTATGGGAATATCATTTCAGTCATCATACCTGCTAGATTCTTAGACTGATAGGTTTGATCATCTTCTATTTAAGGTCAATGATTGTTGCTCAAGGGGTGTTAATACATTTGTTTCGATTTTTTCTTTTCAAATTTTAACATTACCTTGAGTTAGGCAAAGTACCAAGGTCGGAATGCAAATTACCATAGTGCCTTTATATTGAATTTATCTCTGGCTTGGGAGAAACAGCCCTCTGCCCTCATGAAGATATTAGCAGGTTCACTTGGCCTTCTGTTGTGATTTAATATAGATGCAGAAGCTAAAAATCCAATAAAACCATTGCCATGAGTTTATCTATTATGACATTCTGGCATACGATGTCAGTTTGTCCTGGAAAATTCAAAATTAATTTTTTGTCCCTATTTTCATACATGAGAAGTGGAACTTTTAATATCAGCATATAGAAATGGCCTTTTCAATGTCATTTGAGTTGCAATAAAGGTTTTGAAGGCATACTTGCTTTCATGCAAGTGTTATCTCCTGGCTCAACCAGGTGATAAAACCTTATTAATAAATTACAATAAAGGCACTGTAATAGACTGGATTGGCACATTTTTGATCTTCTCAACTTACTTATTTCCAGTTCTGATAGGTCTAGTTTCTATAGATCCTACCTAAACGTGATTTTGGAAGCCAGACAAATTGCACTGAAATTTATAAAGACACCACGAATTTGGGGGCACAAATGATATAATGAAATAAACACAAAATCAACTTTTGGGGCCCAATAGAGCTGAGATGCTTTCCATAAAATAATTAAGAATCCAAACTAATCACACATATAAACAAGTTTATTAGATTGTCAGTGATACTTTGAGACAAATTCAAGTTATTTTATTTTACTTCATATAAACAGAGGAAGGGAGGAAAGTTCTAAACTTCAAGCTTTGTTCAGCATGTGTGCAGTTAGCATCCACAAAAGCACCATTGGCTATGGGAGAATTAGCACCACCGAATTTTAGGACCTAACTGTTAACATGCATCACTGAACGACTTGGAACATAAAAACCGAAGTAATACGTGGTATGGTCTATTATAAACAATACAAGGCAATTTATGATTTGTTCTCATACAGTACAATACAATCACAATAAATGAGAACCTTTTAAGAACAATACGGGACAAAAACCACCTTGCACCCTGTTAACACTAAAGCAGTTACAGATTTAAAAAAATGTTTCTGGTAAGAGGCAGTGGGGTGAAATTATCCCTCCCCCCTCAATTTTTAAATTCAGAGTTATATAGTTACATGATCTCTTAAGAAAGTATTTTCAAATCTATACGTCTCTCTACCTCAAGGCTGACAAATGGTGGTTTGAAAACGAAAAGCTTGATGAATTAAAAAAAACAAAACTCAAAAACTGGATAGAGACGAAAGGTACTTCAATGTGGTGGAAATTATTCAACATAAGATCAGTTTGGAAATGATGCCAGTGGTGTTGATACTTGTCTTCCCTTCCGTGGAGGAATGTCAAGTACTGAGGCCTTGCATTCATGATGAACTTCAGTTCATTTCTTTCACCGAATGCCTTTATTCTGAGGTGTAACATAAGAGATTTATTCCTTATTCCTCAACTGTTTTTGTAGTATCATGGGGCTGTTCCTTATGCTTGATTTGACAACAGTGAAAAAGGTTGATATTCTCTCTGGATTTGGGGTAATTTGTGAGCTAAAGAAAAAATATTAATTTGAATTTAGCAAACATGAAGTTTTCAAGGGAGTTCCACTATTTTCACAGTACAAACCCATAATTAAACTCGTTGAAAACCTTTCTGTTAGAAAGCATGTAACAAACCCTCAATTTTTAGTTGTGTGTAGGCCAATTTTGGCATATTTGAAGCTACTGCATAAGAAATGTGTAATAAGGATTGATAGATACAGGTATATTCAGATCTCAGTGCATTGATGCCAAGGAAAATATAACTTTACTCACCAAGAGAAGAATATACCTTGAAGCATCTATGCAGACACATGAATCAATCATGTATCTGCCCACCTTCTAATTCTGGAATAGTGATAACAGGGTCATTTAGGAAAAAGTACTCAATTACAGTACGGCAGCAATTTTATGTTGTATATATTTAACAGCAAAACATTTTTGAAAATAGAAATCAGTACTATATGGTAAGTTTACAATTCACCATTTCTATATTTGTAATACATGCGTTAATTGGTTTTCCAAGTTTAAAAAAATCCCACTAGGACCAACATCTTTCAGAACAACAATCTGACATTAAACAAAACTTCCT
Organism: Pongo abelii; assembly: GCF_028885655.2. Lineage (NCBI taxonomy): Eukaryota > Metazoa > Chordata > Mammalia > Primates > Hominidae > Pongo > Pongo abelii. The sequence continues at coordinate 32,846,490 of NC_071992.2, forward strand.
AAGGAAAATATTTAGCATCACAGAGAGTTGAGAAACATCTGTTACTCAGCATCACAAAATACTCAATAGGTCTACATTGAAGATTGTTCATGCCATGACATTAACACACCTTTGGGTTAATAGATCTTATTTTTAAAAGAAAACAAAGAACCAAACCAAACAACTGACATGGAATTTGTGTTTGGTCTCCCCTTCACAAAGATAGACCTCTGATAAACTTGACTCCTTTCTGTATCATGTAATGATCAGACTGTCTATGAAACTGCATGTACATTTAGTAAAACATTTAAAATTAGAGATGGAAAAATGGCCACCACAGAGAATGACTTAAAGATAAGCAAACTTACAGAAAAATATGTTTTTGTAAAAGTGTACTGCCCCTCAAGCAAAAAAGAAAGTGGAGTTTGTCCACTTTGAAATAATTTTCTGTTGAAAAAATTTCTTGGATAAAAGCCTATCCTTATGAATGTCAGAAAGATGTTAAGGTTTAACTTGAGAGGGTTGAACCCTTTTGAAAAAATTATCCTGTGCTTTTTCTGCTGAACTAAATTCCTTGTATAAATCAAGTACTAATTTTCTGAAGAGGAAACAGCTATACACAGCAGCACACCCATGTTGATGATTTAAATTTGATAGTTCACCAGGCATGGCTGACTTGAGCAAAAACAAACAAACAAACAGATGTTTTAATGTTTTAGAATTACACCAAAAATCTCAACTAAAACAAAATTGAATTATAATGGACTGGCTTAATAATTATGATTGCCTTTACATTTGATCAACATTTCAAGACAAGGTAGTACCATTTAAAAGTGAGATTTAAAAATAAAAACTGTCCAAAAATTGTTCAATGAAAAAGTCTTCAAATTTTACAACATTTTAAAATCTCAAATTATTGTAGACTAACTTAGACTAACAGTCTTGTTATCACATATACTTTTGTTATTCTTGAGTTTTATTTCTGTATTGTTCATTGGTTATATTGGTAACAATTTTTCTGTTAAGTTACAATAGTTTGAATTAACACATTATACCATAAGAGGCTTTAGAAAAACATGTAACTAGGATAAATTTATAAAAGGATAAAGAATAATTTAAGGGATTTTTGACATATTCTATACAGACAAATAGCTAGTTCAAGGTAATAAAGTGCCTTCTTTTCCAGGTAATTAATTTATCATTAAAATATTTTAAGGCTTTATAAGAAACTCAATGCTATCAGAAGTTTGATAGCATATGGAGTTATGTTATTAATTAGCATTCTTTTGTAGTTCTTATTTCATGTAATCTTCAATCCATCAGGTATTAATATATTTTAATAATTAGCAGCTTAAAATTATAAACTTGAATTGTCGATTCTGAACTCATTTTGTGGGGAAAGCGGAGGATATGTAATTTCTAAATGCTGTGATAGATTCATGTTGCTTCTGAACAATATAGTTTATGGCGTAATATACAGCAGCCAATGCCCCTCAGAAAATTCAACAGAATATTTAATCCCATGGCAAACAGGGCCATCATTTTATCCATTCATTCATATATCCTGCTATCTTTACATTTAAAATGATCATGCAGGCCTAAACAAAAAGGGCCAGAGAAAACCTAAGGTAAATTTTTCAGGTGCAGGCACAATGAATATCTTTTATTGCAACAGTTTATGCATAATCTATATTGGTGCCAACACCTAAAGTTAAGCATTTATATTTATTTTTATTTTGCTTCTACTACCCATGGGTGCATGACAGTAAAATACTGGTAACCTAACAGAATGTATGTGTATGGGTATATATATATATAAAATAGCATACATATGTGATACTCATAATAATACAGAATTCTGATGCTTCCAAGTCTTGTCATTTCTCTTTAGGGGATATGGGTGTGTTTTAAGCACTTCTGTGTACTTAGTTGTCTTGGCAGCTCCAGAGTTTAGATAAATTATGACTATATGGACATCAACTACTCAATTATTTATGACCAATGAAAACTAATTAAAAAGTTTGAATATTCTTTTTCAGGAATTCAGTTATTTTTATCAGAAAATTACTAAAATCAGGCACAAGATTAAGTGGTCATGATACCTAAAATATTCTTCTGGTTACCACTGGATTAATTTAAAATGGTTCTTAATTTAAAGGTTTTGAAGTTAGGGTAGAGGAGGAAAGCTAAAACTCATTGCAAAGAACGGTTTAAGTTAAACATTCTGTGTAATTAGAAAAACAGGAATTACCAGTAGGAAAAAAGTGCTAGTCTTAAAATCGGGTTTGGTTTTGACTCTAAAGCCTAGTAAGAATAATTACTGGGAATTAGAAAAAAATAAAGTGGCATCAACCTTTATAATTGCACATTCCTTTACCAAAGTGCCACAAGTTGACAAATATTTTTCTAAAATGCACAATGCTACTTTTCAAAATCTAAATACATATACAGTTTTACCTTTTTCATACTGGTATAGTACAGATTCATACATTTAGCACAAATATAACCAAGAAGATGATACTTTCTAGAAGCAGTATAGTCTTTGTTTTTTGTTTTAAACAACTGTTAAGAGACTTTGTGATTATGAGGATTCAAATCCAAGTACTGTATAGTCAAAGCATTACCATAAAACCTGAAAACATCATGACAGTTTGTTTAGGCGAATTTTAGTAATACTCTTCCATGCAATGTACATAAGTCATATGTGTTCTCCTTTAAAATAAAAAAAACCACACTGGTTTAATTACCCTGTTTTTATCTATTTGTCTATATATACATCTTGTCTCCAATCACTGAAATGACAATATGTGTAACAATCAAGTTTTGAAAACAGTATTAAACACTGAGGTTTCTAGCCTTAACTCGTCATTCCTATAAAGTCCAGCCAAAATGTCTGATGCATGGGTTATTAATTTTCATGCTTCTATTTCTTTACTCTAAATAGAAACACTAAATGGAAATTTTCAGAGATAATATAATGACAAAAGGACAGTAGAGAACAAAGCACCAACATGTGGAACAAATAAAATAATATGCAACTCTGTGGAGGTTCTCCATCAAATTTGGCAAATCAGGGATGACAATAAAAAATGAAGATCTCTTACTCATGTAATAATCATGTTGATATATATTTGCAAATAAATGGAATGCACAGAAAGTTAAATTTTGAATATTTTTGTTGTTTCTGAGTGTGATAAAACCAGAGTTGCCTCATTATAAACTAAGATTCTCCCCCACCTCAAAATTCTATTGTTCAGAGGAGAGAGAGAATGTAAGATTATGATTCTTTGTGACAGATGACCTGGGCTCTGCTACGCCACAGGCTAAACTCTGCGGTGTAGTGCCCCATTTAATTAGGGTGAAAGCTGGTAAGAACATAAAAGTACTAAAGTTAAAATTAGGATTAGTTCATAGTCAAAGAACATTAAATAACTGTCTAAATGGGTCCCTTCCTTGAGCATCTGAATCTCAGGTATAAGAATGACTACACAGAAGCATCTTAAAGACATGGCCCATTCTATAAATTCATCTTTTGAGGGTGTATAACAGGATATAAATTGGCATCCTCAACTTCTGAGAGAATTAACAAACTTTAAAAACATAACTAAAATCAGAAAAGATCAGGCATAATAAATCACTGATAACTCCCCCAAACCCAACATACTGGCAAGTTAATCACAGGATATTCATCTTATTTAACAAACCTTCCTACAGTTTCTGAGTATTAAAATATAATCTGTTGTTTGTGAATAATAGTCTTAGATAGTTTCAGCATTTAAATATTGGGGAAATACTTCCAATAAACATTGAAATACAGAAATTATTAATAGAAGCTGCAGATTTACAGAAACTTCATAGTATGTGTGATATTCCAACTATATTTAGCTCACATAATACCCAAAACAATACAACATTCCACAATTTATCTTGTTAATACATACAGGTATTTTCTTGACTTTGTAAAAGCTAGGCAATTGTATTTACCTAAAATAGCTTTTCCCTGGTAATGGTCCTATAGTGTTGACATAAATACTGAACATACCTATGAGAATCATTTCTACCCTATAATTTAATATTGTTTTCTTTTATTCAGTTGCTTTGTAGCCCTTTTCATTTCCAAAATGCTTCACAACTAATTATAACAGTTATTTCTCACCATATCCCAATGAGCAAGGCAAAGTTAATGCATTGCTTGTGCAGTGGTTTGGGTGCACAGGTTTATAAAGATGTCATGTAGCTTCTCTGCTCTCTGGGCAGTTATCTAGCATTGTCCATGTTGTGAGTACCTATACTGCATGCTCTTTGGGGCCAAAGACTGGATCTTGTTGTCTGCTATATCATCCAGACACTGAGAAATGGTTAGCTCATACCACAGGCAAAATAAATATCTATTGATTTAATGAATGAATGAGAAATGAGACTGAGAAAACAGAAAAAAGAACTTCACTATAACACTCTCCTACCCCTAACCCCCACAAAAAGCTGTGCTGGTCCACTTTTGCTTCACCCATACAATAGGGTAGGTAGTATTACTTGTCTTAAAGAATACGGTAGTATTACTCACTCTTGAAATGGTACTCTTGAATCGGGTAGTATTACTCACTCCTGAATCGCTATGGCAAAACCCATATGATATGTTTTCCAGAGAACCAGTGACACAAATGACTATTACTACAACTACTTCTAAAACTCTGAATTACTCATCTTTACCTTTGCCAAACATTTAAATTAAAAGTTGTGCATCTGGTAGACTATTCTTTTCTTAAGCTAATTCAGGCATAATGATCAAGGAAATAATCCTCATAGCTGCGATCATTAACATGAATATGGAGACTATCAGAGGGAATGAAAAGGCAGTTATACATATACACAAAGGGGATCTGGGGACTACTAGTTCTTCATTGTTTTGGAAATTAGGGCAGGAAAGCTAAGACCTGTAAAAAGATAATAATTATATTGAACTATTGAATACTGAGAGGTAAGATTTGATGATGTTGAAAGTCTCTTCTAGCTCTAAAATTCTATATTATGCTAACTGGTTCTTCCTCTGATAAGATGGGAATCCGTACAGTATTCAAAATATATTTTCTTTTTTTTTTTTTTTTTTTAAAAAAAGGATAGTTAAATCCAAAAAGTTTGATGTTTTGGAACTCTTGAACAACTGTATTAAACATTTTCTTTAAACCACCATTACTCCTTCTTTTGTAATGATACCATGTAAAATATTTTACTTTATTTTTATTTTTCTTGAGACAGGGTCTCTCTCTGAAGCCCAGGCTGGGGTGCAATGGCATGATCTCAGCTCACTGCAACCTCTGCCTCCCGGGTTCAAGTGATTCTCCCGGCTCAGCCTCCCAAGTAGCTGGGATTACAGGCACCCACCACCACGCCTGGCTAATTTTTGTATTTTTCGTAGAGACGGTGTTTCACCACGTTGGCTAGGCTGGTCTTGAACTCTTGACCTCAGGTGATCCACTTGCCTGGGCCTCCCAAAGTGCTAGGATTACAGGCGTGAGCCACCGCGCCCGGCCGAGATCTCTTTTACCTTTCTAACATTAAATGGATAGCAGTGTTCATATTCAAGTGGGAACAAAGACCATATCCTCATTTTTTCATCTGGAACAAACATTATCGGCAGTTTAATTAAAACTAGTTACTACAACCAAAACGATAATGAACCGTTTAGAGACTTCAATTCATACTTTTGAGCGATTGCTCAAAAGCACTTGTCAATCTTGAGAAGATATATCCTTGAGGCTTAGTATGACAGCACTGTGAGTTGCCCTTCTGGGTTAAATTATACCAACAAGATTCTCTTGGTAATTCAAATGTAACTGCTTTTGTATGAGAAATGACTTAGGCCAAATTCTACATTAAAGTAGGTCATGTTAAAGGGGGATTCATTTCAGTATTTTTGGAATTATCAGAAGGAAATATGAAGATGGTAAAACAACTTATGAACCTGAAGAAAAAAGTAAGTATGATAGGGGAAAAGGAAAGCACGTGTATTTCAGTGGTAGGTGAAAGAAATGAGAAAAGCAAATGAGAAATATTTCAAGAACGGGAATAATCTGAAACTTTATCAGTGTTCTCTCAGTAATCAGGCTATATTTCTTATTTCTTTTGGGTACCATTATTTTTTTTTTCCCACTGAAGTGATATAAGCATTATAGTACTACATGGCTACTTTTTTTCTGGCTGAATAATTGTATAAATATAGAAAACTGGCCAGGCACGGTGCCTCACACCTATCATCCCAGCACTTTGGGAGGCCACAGTGGGCAGATCACTTGACATCAGGAGTTTGAGACCAGCCTGGCCAACATGGCAAAACCCCATCTCTACTAAAAATACAAAAATTAGCTGGGCGTGGTGGTGCCCACTTGTAATCCCAGCTACTTGGGAGGCTGAGGCAAAAGAATCGCTTGAACCTGGGAAGTGGAGGTTGCAATGAACCGAGATCGCCCCACTGCACTCCAGCCTGGGTGACAGAGCAAGACTCCATCTCAAAACAAAAACAAAAACAAAAACCAAAACAAAACAAAAAACCATACTAACTTTTTGTAAAAGTAAGAAAGTGGCTGTTGGTATGTGACAATGTTTTGGGATCTCTTTGTGCTCCTGCAGCTCCTTATTTCAGTCTTGAAGGTGAAGATGGTAAGAATGGGGGTGGACTAGCCAAAGGCCAGCTCAACCCTCTCCTTTATTATGTCAAAATTCAGCCACCTTTTTGGTAACTATAGAATTTTCTTGAAAAAGACAATAAGCAGAAAGTAAAATTTCACCCTTTAGATTTGTTGGTACACAATTTACTATGGCTCCCCAGAATCACAGTATAATCTTTGCTTAAATTTACTGCCACTCCCCAGAATCTCAATGAATCTTTGCATAACATGGCAAACAATTTAATTAGGACTTTCAAAAGAAGAAAAATGCAATCTGGATGCTGCTCTTACTGTATCTACTCTTGTTTCATTTATATAATATTTGCTTGGAATTACAGATCAAAATGAGTTTCTAATAATAAAACTGAGTTCATCAGGTCTATATTACATAATTTTAAGAGGGCATAAAAGCTCCTGAAGCATCATCATATTGATAAACAAGTAAAGCATTCTTTCCAGCACGTTTTGATAATGGAGATACTACAAGAAAAATATCCTTGGCTGGGCACAGTGGCTCACGCAGGTAATCCCAGCATTTTGGAAGCCCGAGGTGGGTGGATCACTTGAGGTCAGGAGTTCGAGACCAGCCTGGCTAACACGGTGAAACCCCATCTCTACTAAAAATACAGAAATTAGCTGGGCATGGTGGCAGGTGCCAGCTACTAGGGAGGCTGAGACAAGAGAATTGCTTGAACCGGGGAGGCAGAGGTTGCAGTTACAGTGAGCCAAGATTGTGCCACTGCACTCCAGACTGGGCAACAGAGCAAGACTCTGTCTAAAAAAAAAAAAAAGAATATCCTTAAATGGGATTATTTTTCAAACTAGTTTCTGAAGTCAAAGCAGAACTATAAAGCGATGGAAACAGTAATAGTTTTACAGCTATTACAATTGCTGATGTGAACTCAGGTTCTGTTTTTAGTAATTTAGAGTCTTCCAAAAGAGTAGCTCTTGATGCATATAACGCTAATTAAGGTGGGAGAGTTGTTCAGATGTTAGAAGTACTGTCACTTAATATTAATATAAGAGGGTATTTTCTCCCCCTGCATTCTTACTACAGGTTTGCTGCCATGATTTTAATAGTAGTTATGTGTCAATCAAGATATTCAGTGACGATCTGCTTATTTCTTGCCTGTTTTAAAAAAGTATCATCAGGCAATAAAAGAAACACTCTACTGACAGACTCAAAAACATGGACAATCTCAAAATTATTATGTTGAGTGAAATAAGCCAAACAGAGAAAAATACACACAGACCAGGTACAGTGGCTCATACCCATAATCCTAGCATTTTGGGAGGCCGAGATGGGCAGATCACCTGAGCTCAGGAGTTTGAGACCAGCCTGGGCAACGTGGTGAAACCCCATCTCTACAAAAAATACAAAAGTTAGCTGGGCGTGGCGGCATGTGCCTGTAGTCCCAGCTACTTGGGAGGCTGAGGCATGAGAATTGCTGAAATCTGGGAGGTGGAGGTTGCAGCGAGCTGAGATTGTGCCACTGCACTCCAGCCTGGGTGACAGGGTGAGATCCTGTCACCAAAACAAAAAGAAAAGAAAAGAAAAATACATGCAATTAACAGGGGATTCCAGAATACACAAAACTAATCTGTGGTGATAGACATCTGATGAGTGGTTGCTTTTGGAAGTCAGGGTCAGCGGAGTGTTGACTGGGGAGGGGTACATGGGAACTTTCTGGGGTGACAGAAATGTGTCTTCATATTCATCAAATCTGACTGAATGACATGCTAAGATCTGAGCATTTTATTAAATTATATCTTAATAAAGATCTTAAAATGCATTGTAATGAAACACAACATTCCTTCTAAAGCATCAGAAGTTGCTTAGCATTTTTCTTTCTTCTTTTTTCTTTTTTTTTTTTTTCATTTCAAAACTTCTCCCTTCAAATCACCACACAGAGAACAACATGCCCTGGAAAGGGATTCATGACTAATTCTCTATGGAGGACACGGGTTTTATATCAGGGGCTACTAGTGGAGCAACAGGATACCACCAGTAGAGAAAGGAGACTGACGCACTTAAAACTTACAGGTGTGAAGGAAACAAGATTTTACCTTATGCCTCTTGGTGCACAAACAAGTGTATACCTGGTCTATCACACTTCAAAATCATGTCGAATGCCAGTGTCTGGGAGCCTAACTTATGACTACCTTACCACTTCAAATCTAAGGGGCCACTCGTTCATCAGCTTTAAAGAGGTTACATTCAGAGTCAAATAGCCAATGAATTCCCAGTTTCCTACAGAAATAACTTTATTACACAACCTGACAATTCTAAAAATAAATAAGTGAGAAAATTCTATTGGTTTTGAGAAGAAAACAGTAATGACCTCGACAGAATTTATCCACGTCATGCCAAATTCATCTACAAAATTAAAACTGTCATCAGAAGGCTGGGTGTGGTGGCTCAAGGCTGTAATCCCAGCACTTTGAGAAGGCGAGGAGGGTGGATCTCAAGGTCAGGAGATCGAGACCAGCCATGGCCAATATGGTGAAACCCCATCTCTACTAAAAATACAAAAATTAGCCAGGCGTGGTGGTGGGTGCCTGTGGTCCCAGCTACTCGGGAGACTGAGGCAGGAGAATAGCTCCATCTCAAAACAAAAACAAAAACACCCTATCATCAGAAGTCAGACAATTATTTATCTAATTTACTTCTTCTTGTAATTCCAAGTGAAACCCACCAAAGGCTTTTGCTGTCCCAAATCCACCTATAACATACAAAGACATCTAAAATATGTAATTTTACTATTCATTATCATCTCCACCTTAGGTTAGAGGGGAAAAACAAAAATAGTGAGCAATTTCCCTAGTACAATGCTGGGCCTATGGGAGGAACTCAATACATATTTGTTCACTGAATAAACGAATGTTCTCATTCCCCTTGAATTGCCATTTCGTACCTCACACAGTGTCTTCTAACTCAACATTACACATTCAATATGGTTAAAAAGGAAAAGCATAGGCACATACTTAGGTTTTTTAAAAAATCTCTGAAACTCCCAAGCCACACATTATATTGCTACTGCTATTATGCTATTAACATAAAAATTGCATAAATATATCTTGACCCAATTGTAAAAATGATAAATTGATACAAGACAACAGATTCTTAGCTATCAAATATTCCTTTTAAAAACTCAATTAGTGACACTGAAGGACATTATTTGCCTCTCTAGAGTGAACAATAAAAAGTTTTGGGATCAACAAAAAGGACAGTCATGTGCTGTTTCATGTAAACATTTCTGAGGACGAGAGGAATCATTAGTATTAAAGGAAAATAGAGTTCTAAGAGCTAGATGATAGAAAAAATATAGTTCAAATATGAAAGAGGAAAATCTCTGTATTAAGATGGTGGTCTGGTAAAATCTGTTTTATGACAGTCACTGGGGCCTAAATTATAATGGTTCTTTACTATCCTGAAATTGAAGATTAAAGTGTGATCAATCTTTAAAAAGCTATTTTTTTCAGAGTCAAATGACCCACTAACATAATCTTATAATAATGGTTTCAACTTGAAAATAAAGAGGTGAGAAAACTCTTCTAGTTGAAGAATAAAAACAAATATTCTGGAAGACGCCTATATAATCTCACTGATTTTGAAGCAAAATCAGTTTAATCAGAAAAACAGACACTGAACAGTGGAAGTGCCACTTAATAACGTCTAGTTCAAGTTCTGAAATGACTAGTTAAATGATGTCAAAGTCATACAAATATTTTTCCTACCTCTTGTAAAATGAGGGTGTTATATTACCCCCAAAGACACCTTCAGGCAAAAAATGATCAAAGTCGATGGTAGATCTAGACGAGAAAAACTGTAGGTACTAGGAAATAGGTGAATGTAATACTTTCAGCGCTGCAGCAACTGGTCCCTCAATCATGCAAACAGCCTAATGATTATCTTTTTTTAAAAAAAGAAAAAAACAAAGCTGTTCTGATTTCCTCCAGGAATAAAACTATGCTTCAATTATTCTCCAGTCTGTGGATAGTTTATTCATTTTCTTAATGGTGTCTTTGGATGAGTAGGAAATTTTAATTTTGATGGAGTCTAATGTATTTTTTTTTTCTTTTATAGTTAGTGCTTTTTGTTTCCTGTGCAAGAAATTTTTGCCTGCACAATTGTGCACTTTTATATTTGACCGAAAACAGTTTCATGAGATTATAAGCAGCCCAATTCCCTTGCAGCTGCTACACCTAAAGGTTCCTATGGTAAAAGGAGGCTCCCTTTGAATTTTGCATAATGTTGTTATACTTTCCAGGGAACCATCCATTTCACGGGTTGGGAAGAATTAATAATGATGTTAATTAATATTTGTTAAACGCTTTGATTATGTGACATTTTGTTAACAGCCTTATGTACCTGAAGGCATTTAACTTTCTGTTTTTTGAGATGGAATCTTGCTCTGTTGCCCAGCCTGGAGTGCAGTGGCATGATCTCGGCTCGCTGCCACTGCAACCTCCGCCTCCTGGGTTCAAGCGATTCTCCTGACTCAGCCTCCCGAGTAGCTGGGATTACAGCTGCACACCACCACGCCTGGTTAATTTTTGTATTTTTAGTAAAGATGGGGTTTCACCATGTTGGCCAGGCTGGTCTTGAATGCCTGACCTCAAGTGAGGCCCGCCTTGGCCTCCCAAAGTGCTGGGATTACAGGCGTGTGCCACTGCGCCTGGTCGCATTTAACTTTTTTAAGAGAATTCTGGCTGACTCTAGGTTCTGTGAGGGCAGGGAACCTTATGTTTTGTTATCAATATAATCCCCTGAACTTTAAAGATTGACCAGCACATAGTAGGTGATTGATAAATATACAATGAATGATGAATGAATAAATTCTCACAACTCTATACAGTTATATAAACTGCTCCAAATTTCACAATAAATGACAGAATTTGGACTTGAACCCAGGACTGGCTGACACCAAGGTCTGTTCTGTTTACACTTTATACTAGGCCACTGAGATTGCCTGATAACTTTAGGGGATCCAATACCTAAAAATACAGCTGAAATTACTGCCATTGCTTAAGGGGGTAGAGGAAGTGGATTAAAGTCACTTGTTTCCTTCTCCCGGCAAAAGGCAAGTGTGGAACTCCTATTAAGCTCCTCTATGATAATCTTAGCCATATTGATCTGACTTTTATAACTATATGATAATTTGTGCAGATTTAGCCAATCTGAAACTTCTATGGCCATAAATACAGAAACAGAATAATTCGGACAGGTGCAGTGGCTCACACTTGTAATCCCAGCACTTTGGGAGGTCAAAATGGGTGGATCACTTGAGGTCAGGAGTTCAAGACCAGTCTGGCCAACATGGTGAAACCCATCTCTGTCAAAAAATACAAAAATTAGCTGGGTGTGGTGACATACACCTGTAGTCCCAGCTACTCGGGGGGCTGGGGTGGGAAAAGTACTTGAACCCGGGAGGTGGAGGTTGCAGTGAGCCGAGATCACACCACTGCACTCTAGCCTGGGTGACACAGTGAGACTCTGTCTCAGAACAAAACAAAACAAAACAACAACAACAAAAACCACCAGAATAATTCAATCTGCATGTAAGAATTCAGAATTTAGCCTGCTAGTTCCTCAGTGATGCTACAAAACCATGGTTAACTGGGAATATCAGGGAGCGAAGTCATTTACTTAACAGCAATTCCTAGCTAACAGTATGCTTTTAATCCTATTGAAATGGAAATATTTCTAATATGTATTATTTCGATTTTCTGCTTTAATAAATACAACATAATAAACGTGATTAAATTTTGCATTCGCAAATGAGAATACTGCAGTGCTCTAGGGCCTTCACTGTCAACAACTGTAATCATGGTACTGATGCAGATGAAGAACAGTGGGTTCTTCAGTTGGTTTCATAAAAACCTGGATCATTCCTTTCAAAAAGGTTTCTGAAAAAGTCTGCTTCTAACTTATCATGTGGTCATTTATCTCTTGTTCATAAGCATGTAGAGGGAAAACCAGCCTAGGAAACATAGTGAGACCCTGTGTCCACAAAAAATAGGAAAAATAGCTGGGCATGGTGGTGCATGTCTGTAGTACCAGCTACTCAGGAGTCTGAGGTGGGAGGATCACTTAAGCCCCGGAAGTCAAGGCTGCAGTGAGCTGTCACTGCACCACTGCACTCCAGCCTGGGTGACAAAGCAAGACCCTGTCTCGAAAAAATAAAAAATAAAAAAAAAATAAAAAAAATGGAATGCAAGGAAAAGATTTACTCGCTGTTTAATTAACCAAACTTATTATGCAAATGAAGTAGTTTTACCTCTTAAATCCTCTAAACTATATCACTTTTGGAGGGCTATTCTGCAGTGCAGATGCCATGACAAGATTTGGGTTAACAGGTGAGGAAACGTCAAGTTCTGGAAGGTTAGCTAAGGTGGGAAGCTCAGGCGGGGAATCTTAAGCACAGAGGACAAAGGCTCAGAGTTTGAGGCAGAGGCTGAGGTCGGCAAGCAGCTGGTGCACAGACATGAGCACCAATGTAATGAGCTGCTAGGTCTTCTGCCAGGGCCAAAACCAAGAGTTTACTGAGTGCAGAATTGAGCCCAAAGATGTGATGAAAGCAACAAAATACCTAGAATGCATTTCAAAAAAAACTCTTTAAATGAGCTATAAACATACATGCTTAATTTTGCCAAATTTTGATTTCAAGTTTACCGCTTTAAATTTCTATGTTATTATTAATATAAAAGGCTTCGATAAGCAGTGGGCTTGTTAAAACCCTGGTATTTTTATTAGGCAGCTAAGTGATTACAGCAAATCATTTCACCTGCTGGGCTTTGGTTTTCTTCATCTGTCAAGTGGGGATAGTGACACTGAACTAATCTAAATCAGGAATTTCATCAGGGTAAAATGAGGTATAATATAAAAAAACTTGGAAAATGATTTTAACCTATATGTAAATTATTATAATTTAAAATTACATATTCTTTTTATATTTAATTGAATTAGAAAATATTTCATAATTAATGACCAGTTACGGAAAACTTTCAGGACAAATTTTTTGTACTCATGATTAACTGAATTTATCTATTAATTGTCTTCATTGCAATGTCTCTACAGTGAAAATTATTACAACTGTGTATTTACTAACACAGAGGTGTTAGTAAATCTCATTTGGTTGGCTAACACATTGGTGAGATAGTCATCATAGCTGAGAACACTGATGGATTTTTGTCAATCCAAACATATGAGGAGAAAAAGAATTTGTGAATATACTGTATATGCAATGAGAGTGAAATAAAATTAGTGAGGATGAATACAAAAGCCTGGGGCAGGAAGGGCTAACATGTGACATGTATATAACTACTCCTTGCTTTCCTCATCTAACTGCCCCATCAACATACAGAAATCATCGCAGTCTTTTACCATGGGCCTGAATGGAGCTTCACAATCATCTCCAACCTAGGACTCAGGTAGTCGTTACCACTTGAACACAATGGCACATGAAATGAAACAGAATAGTTATTTTCACCGTAGGACATCAAGGCAGATTTGGAATGAGGAAGACAGAATTATTGTTTAAAATAGTATCATTGTATTTCTCTAAATCTGCATCAATGAAATATATTTTGAGCACTATGACAGTATGTAGATAGTTAATCATATTCAAAGGATAAATTGATAAGGGAAAAATAATGCATAGCATTTTATACTAGATAGCTTCAAATACACTTGCATATATACCAACAAACTGTCTAGCACATGGCAGATAATCAAATAAATATCTGTTGAATGAACAAAATGATACTGTAATTAGGCTCCAAAAGCTGCTTTGAATCAAATACCTTTGGACATGGCACACTTAAAGCTAATGGCAGTGAAATATTTGTCTTTCCTAAGTTATTGTATCCCTAGACCCTAGCACAGAACCTGGCAAAAAGTAGCTACTCAATGTCCATTGAATGAGTAGAGGAACAGCATCACTTATCCATTAAGCAAGGGAAAGAATATTTCTGAAATAAAATTTAGGGTGTGCAGGCAACAAATCATCCTTTAATTGTGAGTCATCTTTGAAATAAAGATGACATAGCATTTTTTGTTAGGTTTTAAAACTATCGCTTTTGTTAACAATTGTCACCATTTAGATTTGTCTGTTAAGTACCGTGATTCTGAAGCAACAAGATTTCAAAGACAAAACAGGAACAGGAATGCTGGTGATTAAGTGAAAAGAGATGATTTAAGTAATCAGCCCAGTGCAAGGTGGAGAGGGGAATACAAAAGAGGAGGAAACAGTCTCTGCTTTTAAACTTAAATTCAAGTTAAGGAGTTAGGATTTTTCAAATGGGAAACTTAAGTTTAAAATATACTCCAACAAGTTTTAGGTTGTGTGTCTAAAAAAATCTCTTGGAACTGGAAGAATTGCCTATTTAAAACTTTTGTGTACAGGGCCAAAAGATAAGTCTTATTGATTATATATATAATATATCATGATCAACTAGTTTTTGTGTTAGTTCCAAGATAATTTATATGTAAAATGGCAGGGTAAAAAAGGGAACTGGGCAAATTAGGCAGAGAAGCAGCATACTGCAACACTGTAAAGTGGCCATAACTAAATATGAATCATGCCAAGAAGGAAAGGATGGTCAATAAATGTCAGATGAGAGATGAAACCAAGGGGAGTGGGAGGAAAATGAGAAAAGCCCAAAGAAGAAAGTAGAAACTAACTTTAAGAGAAGTTTCACTGACTTCAGGGATACAGAAATTGAAGGGGTTCTTAGAGATCATCACTCTGATCCAATTCCCTCAATTTATGGATAAGCAAGCTGGGATCCACAGAGGTTAAATGACTTGCCCCAGGCCCAGCTAGAAGGCATAGATCCAAGGCTTCTGAAAGACAGTGCATCATCTCTATATCACACTACTGCACACCATGAGGTCAGCAGCAAGACTGCAAGGATTTTTTAAAACAATTTTCTGAATGATTGAAATAGTGCAAATAATACACAACTAATTTTTGGAGTTTATTAATTAAGCATAGATATACTGAGTAATTTAGCATTCACATACACTTTATAGTTATTTTGTGACAAATTTGCTAAGTAATCATTTAGAATTGAGTTATTAAGAATCTAATTTAAGAATCAAGTTGTGTTTACCTAAGATTGATTAATTTTTTAATATAAATATATAACATTTGCATCAAATAAAATGTAGATTTTATTTAATATGATTCAAGTCAGATGCAAATCACCTTAATAGAGGGCACTGCTTGAATTAGAGCTTGGTATGTCATTAAATATAATAGTGGGTCTTTGAAAAAGTGAGTCAAACAATAAATGGTGATCAACAAACCAAATCACATAGTTACCTAGTGACCCAAAAACTTGCTTAAAGAGGAGTACGGTTTAATAACGCTTGAAGAACAATAATGCAAACTAACTTTAGTCATTATAAATCTTACAGGCATTCTTTATTCTAAGTTTAATATAATAATTGATATATTAGGTAAATACATATGAAATAAAGGCTCAGAACTTTGGGAATTTTCAGGCTGGAATTCATTGTACTATATAAAGGTTCCTGGCCGGGCGCGGCGGCTCACGCCTGTAATCCCGGCACTTTGGGAGCCCGAGGCAGGAGGATTACCTGAGGCAGGAGTTCGAGACCAGCCTGGCCAACATGGTGAAACCCCCGTCTCTACTAAAAACACAAAATTAGTCAGGCATGGTGACGGGCGCCTGTAATCCCGGTTATTCAGGAGGCTGAAGCAGAAGAATCACTTGAACCCAGGAGGCGGAGGTTGTAGTGAGCCGAGATCGCGCCACTGCACTCCAGCCTGGGCAACAAGAGCGAAACTCTGTCTCAAAAAAAAAAAGGTTCCTACTGGCAAAATATTAGTGTCCAGCTTAGGTTAGAAGCTGAAAATTTAGGGGAGGTTAAGTTCTGGCATCACGTGCTCTGAGGAATGCATAGCATTAAATAAACTTCTGTGATTTCGGGGTGGTATGGTGATCAACGAGGAAAGATCTTAAAGAGTGAGGGGAGCGCTGAAAACAAAAAAAGGTAATTGCCTGGAACATTACTGAATCAGCTGCAACACATCTCCTTCACTAAATCTTTTCAACTCAAGGAGTATTTTTTCCCCCAGAAAATATTTCTAATTTTATAATGGAAATCAAAGAAAAAATGAGATTCAATAATACCAATATGTTGCAGCAGATCATTAAAAAAATCCGAATTATTCCGGATTAAGGAATTACTTAAAATGGTTCAATACAAATAGCATTTGTCTGAAAAACTCATAAGGTAGCATTGATATAAATTGTTAAATTCATGAAACGAAGACTTAGTTATCATTATCCAAGAGTCACGATCAATCAGTTTTTGTGCTAGCTCTGAAATAATTTAGGCCAAGAAAAGACAGATTTTTTTTCCCTATGGGAAGATCATAAGCAGCATACTCATAATTATAGCATTTTTGGTTATTTAGATGTATATTGCTTAAAGACTTTAAGCTTTTATTGATTTCTTAAAAAAATTTTAATAACAGAGGAAGAGAAATGTTTCAAAAGAAAAACTTTTACAGAATAAGAGTTTAAAAAATTTATTTCTCGGGTTCAGTATTTTCTTACTGCCAAAGATTTTGAAAATAACATTTGAAACAGTTCATTTGCAGAAAAATACATTTTTATTTTTTATCTATTTCCTCCCAAATTGTGTTTCTATTAAAGCTGTTTAAAGGTAAACTGTTTTATACTGAATAAGCAAAGATTATGAAATCATTTAGTAAACATTAATTTGTCAAATTCCAGAAAAACTTCCAATCTACTACTTACGTTATAAAGTGTTATGGTAAAACAGTCTTAGAATGTAGACAGGAAAAAGCCAAGGAAATTCTAGGATTTAAGCCTAATTGCCCTGGTAACTCTAACCTTAAACCTTCAGCAAACAAATAAAATAACAAACCAGCCAGGAAGCATAAAGTGAGATCCATAGGTCTCAAGAGGAATAAAGGCTTACCTCCCCCTGTAAATCAGTGGAAAAGCTTCCAGGATAAAATACCTTCACTCAAAGATTATAAGCATATCTTATCTTAATACAACCATAACTGCTTTGTGTAAATCTTTTTGCATGTGAGAATTCTAACAATACAGGAGATAAGGTTTATACTTGGAGAGCTAAATAGCAATAACTGTAAACCCATTATGGATGGGAGAAAGGTTAAGAAAATATATTGCTTATTTAAAGAAAAGGTTGAGAAGAAAGTGTAATGGTAGTTGCCAGGCTTGCGGGGGAAAGGAAGATGGGGAGTTGTTCAATGGATATGGCTTTTCAGTTTTGCAGGACAAAAAAGTTCTGGAGATTGGTTGCATGGCAAGGTGAATATACTTAATGCTACTGAACACAACATTACTGAACATTTAGAAATGCTTAAGATGGTAAATTTTATGCTATGCATTTTTTTAACCACAATTGAAAACAAACAAACAAACAAACAAACACACCACCACCAGAAGTGAGGCATTCAAACATTGACTAGATTGACTAAGGCAATTTTTTTCTACTCCTGATAAATGATAGGTTTATACTGTATATATATTAAAAAAAAAAGAGGTTGAGAAATGTCATTTGAGACTTAAAGGGTCAACTTTTGAGACTGAAAGACCAGTCGCTTGGCTCTAAAGACTCTGAATGTCTGGTTGTGAAACTCAGGGAGTACGAAACCAGTGGACTGATGTAAGTAAGACCAGACAGACAGAACTTGAGTTTAGGAGGCGGGTGAGAAACTGGCATTTCCAGTAATCACTGCCCAGAAAGCTGGCCAATATGATAGCATACAAAATCTTAAACACCTGATTTATGCATTTAGCCTCTCTGTGTTTAAAGTGAGCCCTGGCCGGGTGCAGTGCCTCATGCCCGTAATCCCAGCACTTTGGAAGGCTGAGATGGGAGAAATGCTTGAGCGCAGGACTTTAACACCAGCTGGGTCAACATAAACAGATGCTGTCATTACAAAAAATAAAAAAAATTAGCCAGGCATGGTGGCATGCACCTATGGTCCCAGCTACTTGGGAGGCTGAGGTGGGAGGACTGCTTGTGCCTGCCAAGTCAAGGCTGCAGTGAGCTGTGATTGGGCCACTGCACTCCAGCTTGGGTGACAGAACAAGACCCTGTCTCAAAAACAAACAAACAAACAAACAATGACAAAAACACACAAACAACGACAAAAACAAACAAACCAACCAAGGCTGGGCACAGTGGCTCACACCTGTAATTCCAGCACTTTGGGAGGCCGAGGCGGGCAGGTCAGCTGAGGCTAGGAGTTTGAGACCAGCCTGGCCAACATGGTGAAACTCTGTCTCTATCAAAAATGCAAAAATTAGCCAGGCATGGTGGCACATGCCTGTAGTCCCATCTACTCAGGAGGCTGAGGCATGAGAATCACTTGAACCTGGGAGGTGGAGGTTGCAGTGAGCTGAGATCGCACCACTGCACCCCAGCCTGGGCAACAGGGTGAGACTCTGTCTCAAAAATAAATAAATAAATAAATAGATAGATAAATAAATAAATAAAATAAAGTGAGCCCCGGATACTACTTATTAATATTGTAACCAAAAAATCATCATTCCATGGTGTCATGACTGACAGTATTTAAAACTTAAGCAATTTGTGCTGGAAAAATGATACGGAAGAAAGAATGCAAGTCTAACAAAAAAAAAAAAAAAAAAAAAGAAAGAAAGAAAGAAAGAAAAAAAGAAAGAACGCAAGTCCACAGTCTAAGTCAATGACAAAGAGTGGCTTCCAGACCACTTGTATGAGAATGAGTAAGACGATGAAAAATGCCAATTTCTGAACCCCTCTCTTGAACCAATCAATCAGAATCTCTGAGGATGGGGACCAAACCTGTATTTTTATTTAATACACCTGCACACTTATGTTTGAGAATCACTGGACTAAATTTTAAAGGATGCAACTGCTGTCATTTTAATGGGGGTTAGAACTCATTAGAAGCAAATGTAGAGTTTAATACTTAAGAGTATCTTTGATGACATCATCATGGCCATCATGCTAGTTTCTCAGAGGCATAGTGGAGATGCTCTGCTCTTTTAAAGGAGAGATGATCAAAAGAAAAAAAAAAGGAAAGAGATTTCAAACAATCTCTTTCACATATTAGAAGAGACACATTCCAGGTGAGTCATATGGTAGTTTGTGCTGCAACTGCCAGCTATCTGGCTAAGCTAGAAATTTTAGAGCTACAATAAGAACTTTTATGTCTCTAAAGCAGGAATGACAAATAGCAAATATTTGGCATGAATGCTGATTTTTCCCTCTCCCTGTAGATACGAACACAGCACTTTAGGGCAGCCAATCAATTGTAGATACAAGCGAGATGAAACCAATTTGCCACTACTTCTCCAGGGACAAGAAAAAGGTGAATAAGATTGGGATCTCTTTAAAAATTTTTTACATATATATGTAAAAAATTGTATATCTATGCATGTGCAATATATGTATGTTTAATATATATTACACATACTCTCTATAAGAGAGATTATATATCTATATCCATATCTATCTATTATATATAAAGTGTACGTAATATTTATCTGGAGGAATAAAATTTGCTTAGCCAAATATTTAGAAATGTGCAATATAGTTTATAGATGTTTGTGTGATAACATTTAAATCACTCAGATCTCTCCATAAAAGCTACTACTTGCCCACTTGAAATCTGGAAATGTTACAGTATCACAAGAAAGCACAGATGATTAGAAGAAGTGACAAGAAAAAAGCGGACACCACCAGGGAGAATCGAGTTTCATACGAATTCACTAGGTCCTGAATTTAGATATGATTGCATTTGTAGCAATAATGAACTTACTTGGAAACCTGTTGTCTAAAACAAAAAATTTAAGATGAAATTAGCAAACGATGTTGCTTCTTTCCACCTTAATTAGCAGTGCAAGAAAAAATGGAGAAAGATATTATAGATGTTTCGACTTTTAAAAATAATTTAATGTGAATTTTTATAAAGAAAAAATTTGATAATATCCAATAATTTGGTTTTCCGATTTACCCTACTGCCTCTTGTGTTGTTCTAAATAAATCTATAGCAGGCACTTTTGAAATAGCACTATAAATACTAAATTTATTCCTTCGTATTTTTGAAAAAAGATTGAAAGTGAAAAGTTTCTTTGAAAATTATAAAAGGTAGACTTAATCTTGCAGAATAAATTTCATAAATACTATTTAACCAGTCATTTAATTAATAAAGTTCATGTAAATTTAAAATCTAATTCTTACATTGTTTTGCAATAACAAAGGATGGGAAGAAGGATTTCTTTTCTTTATATGTTTTCACAATAATAGTAGAAAATTTGAAATCACACTTCTTTATCCAAACCAGTAAATTAACAGAAGGCCTGAAGGCAAAAGTTCCAATGATTATTTCCAATAAATTCTGAATCCTTCAGAGTGGAGAAGAATCTTTGAGCCATAACGATTCACCTTTTCTGATTTATTAATTCCCTTTATGCATCCCACATTCAGCGCGTGCCTAGTCTCTACCTTAAATAATTCCAGGAGCAGAGAAGTCACACAATCCTTAAAGTTTGCCCTAATGTTGAGCTGAAGCCTACTATAAATTTATTCTGCCTGAAGCCTACTCAAAGGATAATTCTAACACTTAATTTTTTTAAATCTAAAATTTATCTTGTAGCCATAATACAAATGAATAGAGAAATTTTTAAAAAGTTACATTGCCTATAATGATCCATTTGAGTTTGTGACTATCTGTTATGTCAGCAGTTAGTTAATCATTTTCACAATTAGGAACTCATTCAGTGTTCTGGAGTGCTAATCATTCAAAGGTAGTAGCTGTTAAGAGAAGTCAATGAACTTGCAGAACCCAAATGTCTATGTATGAATTAATTTAATACTTCAATACAATGTAATCCACTAGAATGACAGCATTAAGGTTTATATATAATTATAGATATTATATAGATTTAGACATAAAATATGGTTTTATTATTGGGAGGCTGAGGTGGATGGATCACGAGGTCAGGAGATCAAGACCTGGCTAACATGGTGAAAACCCGTCTCTACTAAAGAATAGAAAAAATTAGGCGTGGTGGTGGGTGCCTGTAGTCCCAGCTACTCGGGAGGCTGAGGCAGGAGAATGGCATGAACCCGGGAGGCGGAGCTTGC
Source organism: Pongo abelii (assembly GCF_028885655.2). NCBI lineage: Eukaryota > Metazoa > Chordata > Mammalia > Primates > Hominidae > Pongo > Pongo abelii. The sequence goes on from NC_071992.2 coordinate 32,868,306, forward strand.
AGTGAGCCGAGATCGCGCCACTGCACTCCAGCCTGGGCGACAGAGCAATACTCTGTCTCAAAAAAAAAAAAAAAAAAAAATATATATATATGGTTTTATTAATTTTGATCAACATATTAATTATAGTACAGAATATCTACAAGGTTGTCAAGCATAGAATAAATTATTTAAAAATATGTTAGTTATAGAAAATGGGCTCAATGAGTATTCAGGTGAAACACCTCTAATTTTTTTTTTTTTTTTTTTAGAGGGAGTCTTGCTCTGTTGTCCAGGCTGGAGTCCAGTGGCTCAATCTTGGCTCACTGCAATCTCCACCTCCCGCGTTTAAGTGATTCTCCTGCCTTAGCCTCCCAAGTAGCTGGGATTACAGGAGGCTGCCAACATGCCTGGCTAATTTTTGTATTTTAGTAGAGACGAGGTTTCACTATGTAGGTCAAGCTGATCTTGAACTCCTGACCTCAAATGATCTTCCTGCCTCCGCCTCCCAAAGTGTTGGGATTACAGGCGTGAGCCACCATGCCCAGCCAATATCTCTAATTTTTTTTTTTTTTTTTTTTTTGTGAGATGGAGTCTCACTCTGTCATCCCCATGCCTGGCTAATTTTTGTATTATTAGTAGAAACGGTTTTGCCATGTTGGGCAGGCCGGTCTCGAACTCCTGACCTCAGGTGATCCGCCCCCCTTGGCCTCCCAAAGTGCTGGGAGTACAGGCGTGAACCACCACATCCGGCCCAATATCTCTAATTTTAAAGCAATTAGTTTAATTGTTAATCTAAAGAAAAGTACTGTAGGCTGGGGGTGGTGGCTCATGCCTATAATCCCACCATTTTGGGAGGCCAAGGGGGGTGGATCACCTGAGGTCAGGAGTTCGAGACCAGCCTGCCCAACATGGCAAAACCGTTTCTACTAATAATACAAAAATTAGCTGGGCGTGGTGGCACGCGCCTGTAATTCCAGCTACTCGGGAGGCTGAGGCCGGAGAATCGCTTGAACCCGGGAGGCAGAGTTTGCAGACAAAAAAAGGTACTGTAAACACACTACAGTATATAGTTCCTCCATTCTATATGTACAGAGAGGATACAGGAAGATGGTAAAAATGTGATATGCTTTTAGAAGAAATTAGTATATTTCTCACCATTTACATATCTTAAGAGGTAATCAGCAATTTAAGCTCTAGCCTTTAAATTCTGTTTACTTAGCGTATTCTAGTAATTATGAACAATTTGAGCTACATGATGTACGTCACAAAATGGAAAACTAAGGGACTAAATTAATTCCAAGGTCTTTCAAGTCCTAATATTTAATAGTCATTAAACTTGTATTAATAATTCTTAGGTAGAGAAATTGTTCACTTTTCTTTACCAAGATTTATATACCATAATTACATAATAAATTAAAAATATGCATCAGTCTCCATATATTTAAAAGCTAAGCTTTTCACATGAGGCTTCATAACTGTTAATTCCTATCAGATTTCTCTCAAGATAGCTGTTGAAAAATGAGAGGGAATCAGAAAGGTTATTCAAAAGGGAAGAAAATAATTTTTTACAAAACTCCGGTCAACTTATTAAAAAAGTTGCTTGTTTCAAGATTTGTAAGCTTGTCAAGGCAGAAGGAGTAGCTCTCAGAGTCTTCTTTCTACCCAGATACCCTAGTTGTTTTGACTGAGTTTTTCCATCACTATCTTTTGTAGCTAAGGTAAAAATCTCCTTAGCTGACAGCGGTGTGGTTCTTAAAGTGTGGTCCCCCTAGATCACAGCATCCACTCTCCTTGGGACTGTTAGAAATGTATATTCTTGGTCTTCTCCCCACCTCACAAGTCCTACTGAACAGAAACTCTGAGCTGGGGCCAGTAATCTGTGGTTTAACAAACCATCGAGATGATTTGTATTCACATTGAAGTTTGAAAATTAGTGCCCTATAGTAATGGGGAAAAATATCTATCTGTAAATGGAGCAATTATCTGTTTATTGTACTGGAATTAAGAGAAAGAGGAGGAAATTTGGTAATTAAATATGAAAATGAGTGGAATGATATAGCGAGGAGTATGGCAGGAAAAGTTGTGAGACATCAATAAGATGGCAGGAAAAGTTGTAAGAAATCAATAAAACTTCCAAAAATATTGATAAGATTTATTTTGAAACTAAGATAACATAACCAGTTGTTTTTGGTTCATGAAAATGAAATTGTAGACCCATGGTGAATAGTAATTTGTCTCCTCTCTGCCCTTAGGGATGAACCTGTGAAGCTCTTCTACATTCTTATGATCTGATCCCTTTAAAAAGTTGTGACATTTATTGGAAATAGTTGATCAAGATTAGAGGTTTTATCTGTAAACTAAAGATTAAATAACTTGTATTTATTAGCACCAACTTTAACCAATGGAATCCTCACATAAGCCAAGTGTCTCTTTGGTGAGACTACTCCCACATATAGGGGGATGGTTTTGGATAAAATAATTCCCGGTAAGCTGAGGCAGATGTATAGTGGTGGCTGGGGGTAGACTGTGCTTTATTAGAGTTGGAAGGATCAGCTTCATAGGAAGTCTGAAAGGCAGTTTTGCCTAACTGAATGGGCACAATCTTTGGCTTTGGTGTAAATTTGGGTTCAAGTACATTAGTTCTGATATTCTGAACCAGTTTATAAACCTCTGGAAAGTCATACGAAAATGGGGATGATAATAGGGTTGTTATAAGGATTAGGAATAGTAGCTATAAGGGGCCCAGCTATGTCTAGTATACAGTGGGTGGTCAATAAGTAATAGTTATTACTACTAATAAATCTTAATTGACTCTTCCTTTTCTTACTACCTTCTCTTTTAAAACGGTCATGGTGAAACTTCTCTAGGGACCAAATTCATTTCTTTCTTTCCTTTTTTTTTTTTTTTTTTTGAGATGGCGTCTCACTCCATTGCCCAGGCAGGAGTGCAGTGGTGCCATCTCAGCTCACTGCAACCTCCACCTCCTGGGTTCAAGTGATTCTCCTGCCTCAGCCTTCTGACTAGCTGGGATTACAGGAGCGTGCCAGCATGCCTGGCTAATTTTGGTATTTTTAGTAGAGACGGAGTTTCACCATGTTGGTCAGGCTGGTCTTGAACTCCTGAACTTAAGTGATCCGCCTGCCTTGGCCTCCCAAAGTGCTGGGATTACAGGCATGAGCCACCACGCCCAACCTAAATTCATTTCTGAAATTACCTGTCAATCATGCTAGTCAAAAATATTTTCTGAAGATGCACTGTGTGTTGAAAAGTTGGAGCAATTGACCTTTCAGTTCATGTCATCCCAAGTCAAATCTGTTTTCTATTCATCCTAAACTGTTATATAGAAATCTGGCAAGAGTGTGGAGAACAGTTCAGTGAAGTAGTAGCCCTTCTTTAATCTTAGAGTCTATAGATCTAGCTCACAGGGCAATTTCTAGATTTTCAAAGAGCAGCTCTGGTCTCTATTGTGTTTCAATTGTCTTCTGAACAAATAAACAGGATGGAGTGGGTCCATGTGATAGTGAAAGAAATTAATGCCCTTACCCACTTCCAGTAGGGTACAGTGTACAGGAGGGAAGAAGGAAAGAGGATTATAATGAATGTAATTTTAGAATTCTATTTTTACAACTAATTATAACATGAGATACCCTTTTTGGAGCATTTACTAAGCAGCAAAAGATTTTGTTCTATTGACATTCTAGACTGACAAATCATTGGAATAAACCACATTGCTAGTTTGAAGAACCTAGAAGTAAATTAGCAAATGATAAGGAATGTTGTGAATTTGGGTGTCTGTATATATCTTTATTCTTACTCCTACATCATTTTCTATGGTTCTATTGTTTCATTTTGCTCGGTAGTTTTGGCACGTAGGTGAGTTCTTTTGGTAAAGTTGCTTAGAATATCTGATGGGAAGCTGAGGAAAGTTTCTACAAAATGGCAAGGGTAAAGAACTGCCAAACTAAACTATTCTCTCAAATCCCACTTAGATTTCAAACACCACTGAAAAAGAAGCAATCAAGGATTTAAAATGTATCTGCTATTTTGAGAAGAGGGAGGAGAAAAGAGAGAAAACATTTTCTAACAACAGCCAATTCATTCTATAGAATTTGTTGAAAACAGACCAACTAAACTGCTATTTTGAACCACCACCAGGGCAAAGATTAGTTATCATATGGAATGTTTCCGTAATGGAATTTATGTGCACAGAAACTTGAAATTAGCAAAATACACATGCATATGCACTTGAAAATACACTTAAGTTACCCTTAAATGGAGTCTTTGATAAACAAATAGGCACCAAAAGAAGGGTCTAGGGAGAAACATGTCACTCTTTTATAAACCTCTTCACTGGCAGTGGCGGGGCACTGCATAGCTGAGGAATGGGGTGCTTAAATACATGCTTCTCTGCACTCCAGCCTGGGCGACAGAGCGAGACTCCATCTCAAAAAAAAAATAGTAATAATAAATAAATAAATAAATAAATAAATAAGTAAATAAATGCTTCTAAGACAAAAACCTTGTGTGCTGCTTCTTCTCTTTTCCAATCACCATCCTTTGACATTTCTTAAGGCTAAAAAAAAAAACCCCAAACCATTAGATGTTTAATCTTTGCATACCCTAGTAGTTACAGGTCCTCTAAAACAGAACCATACTGTTCACAGGTCAGTATCCTTTCTGATGGTCTTTGTCAGACATCATTATTTCTAGCACAGGATATTTGACAGGATCAACAAAAAGGAATCGAAGACAGTAGGGACCACTACCATGACAGCTGCAGTATTATTTGGCAATGTGATCTATGGTTATTTTAGGAACAATGGCATTTCAGGAAGTGATATTAATCTGTAAAATTCCTTTGCCATGCAGAATATAAAAAATGATTACAGAATATGCAGAAACAAGCAATGCTCCTTCCAAATAATAAGATATTTGATATGATAAGGAGATGGGAGATAATCAATATTTAAAAATATTCCTTTTAAAAAATTAAAGTTTAGTATAGTTATGTAGTTAGTATACAACAACGTGGTCTTAATAAGGACTAGAAACAAAATTTTATTTTGTGTGGCTAAAGAAATACATACATATTATAAAACTGACATTTTTTTTGCATTGTTCTGTTGGGTATCATCACAGGTTGCTGCATCTTTATAGTTGTTTCTAATGTAAACAGATAAACTCTCACACTTTCCAACTCTGGTATTATCCATCTATTTTTCCTTTCACAGTCCACTGATACAGAATTTTAAACGTTTAGAGTAGGAGAGAACCTTAGCTTCCAGCACAATACTGTTCATCTTTCACATGAGGAAATCATCCAACAGAAGTTGAATGATTTACTCAGGGTCATGCCGCACCTTGGCAGAATTACGTCTTATTATTCTTTCTCAAATGCTCTTTTAAAGGTTAAACAGAGATTGAGTTTTGAGAATGACTTATTTCTCTTAGATGAATTTCGTTATAGACAAGCAAAATAATCAGCTACTATCTTTCTCTTTTCTATTTCTTCTTTTCTGTTTGCTACCTCTAGGCAACAACCTCATCAAATCCACAACAAAATCCTGAAGATTTCTGTATTATCCAATAGAACCATTTTTTTAAGAAAAATAAAATACTAAATATGTTTTGAATATAAAAGTTTCTGATAAAAGTAATCCGGACTTTAATCAGATCAAGTAAGATAATCAGATTTATACCATTATTTTGATAAAGACAAAAAAACCAACATAAGCTTTTTTTCCCCAATCTTACACTTTGAGCAACTCTTTTAAATACTATAAACACTTTTCATTAGGGACTATTTTTCCCTTTCCCTAGGAAAATGAAAACTGAAAAAAAAATTTTTTGCAAAAATTAAGTTTAAGAGGGTAAAATGTGAAGACACAGAACTGCTACTTAATCAGAAATGAGTTAACAATATTAAACAGGAAAGTGTATATTCCATTTAAATGAGTTTTTTTTTCTTCATATTCATATCACAAAGTAACTTCACTATAGCAGCACTAATTCATTATGTTTTTATTTACTGGTGGATGTCACTGGCCTCAATAAAAATATGTAATTTTTCATAAGAAATATTCAAAAGAACATAAAGTTTGAAAAATATAATTTACCAGAAAGCACCAACATGGGAAGCTCAATTAAGGATGGGAAATTATTAATATGTTTTAGCCTAAATTTAAGCAAAATTCATTCCTAAAGATGAATTTTTAATGAATTTTATAATGAATTATTTTTTATTTACTGTATTTTTTTACTGGTGGATGTCACTGGCCTCAATAAAAATATGTAATTTTTCATAAGAAATATTCAAAAGAACATAAAGTTTGAAAAATATAATTTACCAGAAAGCACCAACATGGGAAGCTCAATTAAGGATGGGAAATTATTAATATGTTTTAGCCTAAATTTAAGCAAAATTCATTCCTAAAGGTGAATTTTTAATGAATTTTATAATGAATTATTCAGCATGAAAATAAAGGGAGCAAACTCTTTTATGCTTTTAAAATATGTTTAAGAGGATCTTATCTTTTAACAACACCTCTTTCATTTTGTAAACAGGACATTATGCTATCAAATATAGAGTTATTATTCTAAGGTTTAAAGCAATGCTTTAAATTTTTAAATCTTATGACATGTTCATAAAATTCACGGATACCAATTCATGAAAAAATTCTTCTTCCTCAACCCACATTTTTAAAGATATTTACAATTGTATTGGATCTTTTACTCTGGTTGCTTTAATTCATAATTAGATAGCATCTTTCAGGACTCAAGTATGGGATCTTTCATTTTTCAGATAATTTTTTCTCGGTGGTCAATAGAAAAGTCATATCAAAATGCACTCTTGATGGGAATGAAAAGAGAATTATGATTTTTGGGGACGGGTGCTCACAAAACTATTAAAGCAGTTTTGTTTATGTTTATAGGACTAGTAATAATGCTAACTTCATTAAAAAATTACATTGACCATTTTATATTCTTCCAGCAGAGACAGTTTAGCTGTACTTGTAACCTCACAGCACCCCAATTTTTACTCATTCCCCAAATCATCCCAGCGCCTTTGGTCCCAAGACTACTGACAGACTCTTGGTCCTTCAGTGAAAAATCAATGCTTTAAACAATCGGGTCTAGAGTCACCTATTTGCTTAAACTTGGATTTGATGAGGTTGCTAAATGAACATTATACCTTTCTCATAAAGATAAAGGCTTCATGCTAATAAATTATTTCAACAGAATTATAACATACATTTTTACTATAGTTCTAATACTCATTTGCTCTTATAAGGGCAAGGTCTTTGGATAAAGATAATAGTAACAGAATTAGTAAAAATTGACTGAAAGTGATACTTTATTAAAGCTTTTAAATGTGGGTGTTTTTCATTAGGGAATACGGTTTAAGATAACACTTGGTTAAATTATTTAATATCCCGGCACTCCTGAACTGCACTACTTCAGGAAAAAGACCAATATATTTGTGAGGGGAATATAGGAAGGCAAGATGGCTAGGAAGAGAGAAAGGAAACTAGTAGGATAAACTGAATATCTGTATATTTAAAATACACATATATTTGCACTTTAAGTAAATACCAATGGGATTCATTCAAAATTTCCTTGATATTTCCTTGGTATAGTTAATATATTTCAAATTAAGTGATATGTTAACTAGCTCAAGTATGATATCTAAGTTAAAAAAAAGTCACTTAAAATGACAGATCTGAAATTGAACCTACTAGGTACAAGATAGTATATATAATACGTTTTCATCTGTATGTTTTAAAAAGAATATATATATATATATATATATATACATACACATATACTTGTATATGCAGAGTAACTCTAGAAGGATACACAAGAAATTGCTAACATTGGTTGCTACTTTTCACCCTCTACCCATCTGTACTGTTTCCATTTTGTACTATATGTATGTTTTTCCCTATTCAAAAATATTGATTAAAATCTCATTACCAAAATAAATTTAAATGATTTAAAATAGCATGTCAAATTAATAACAAGTACAGATTTTTTCCATTATACATGAAAATATATACTTATACATATATTATTTTTCTAAGCTCTACCTACTAAATTTGGGTATATTTTCTTTATGACAGAGTTACTGTGATCTGAGAACCCAATTTTCACATGATATTAAGTTGGGAAAAACACATTTTCCCTGAACTTCATTGCTACAGTATGGTGGACTATGAGTTGTTTCAACAGCATGTTAACATGCTTATTCTTTTTCTCTGATGGGCTAGCCATTAGCCACCATTTCTCTTTGAAATTCAAGAAATATTTAAGGAAATTTCAGAAGGATTTAAGATCCTTTTCAGGCCGTGATAAGTATTACACCTGTATTATTCTGTAGGCATAGAATCAATGTTAACTCCTCTTTGTATGTTGTCAAAGATGTTTGGTGTTTTAGTAAAGACAGACTTCAAACTAAGTGGTGACTAAGCAAACCCCTTACATAAAGCTTTGAATAGGATTTCATAAATAGTTCCAATGAAAAACACTTGGAGATAAGCAGGAAAAAAAGCTCACACTTACGAAAAATTATTTTCAGAAAACCACTTAAAATTCAAATTAAGTCCTATTCATTTAAATATTAAAATATACCATAAACTCAAATTTAAAGGAATGATAATACATACATCAGCTTTCAATGGTAGCTGCTTATTTAAAATGAGCATCTGAGGGTATATTCCAATTTCATCCTCTTCAAATTGTGCAGCTCAGATAAATGTTTATTTTATGGAAAATATTTGCAAAATTACCATATAAATACATGATTATATTAAGGTAGGATGACTATATAATTTATTCTTATCTATAGATATAAAATGAACTCAGTAAATATAGCACACTCTTGATGAATTGTTAGTACACAGTGTTTCTCAGTAAAGTATTATTAAGCAACAGTTATCTAGTTTTCAAATGTACATCTTAAGAAGCTTTTAAGATGGAAGGATACACTAAATCCCCCAATACCCTTTTTAGTTGGTGAAGGTTAGTACTTCTGTGAATTCTGAGATATCATATTTGTGTTAGTGACTGTTCATAGGTTCCTTGCATTTCCTTAACTTGAAACCTTACCTCTTTAGTCTGAGTGTTCTTTAAATAATGCCACATCAGCTAACCACACTTTTAATTTGAGTATAATATTATGTACTGCATATTTATTCATTACTTAAACACATATCAACAATGAAACAATGATTGAAAAAAAATTTTATCTAGACAAATTCCCCAAATTAACTGTCAGGGCATTGTGGGGAATCTCAACTAAATATAGTTTCAACTGTAATACGAATTTGCGTTAGAAATAGTATTTTATTTATTCTAGTTCTTAAGACATCAAATGTGAACTCTACTTTAAGATTCTTTGTTAAATATATTGGGATTTGTTTCAAAAGCATCTTCTACCCTTCTCCATTACACTGATTTAATGGAAACCTGTTACAACAACAGTTCCAACACAAACATATGCATGCACGGGATCACCTTATAGATTCTAGCTACATAGTTATTGAAACACATCCCACCTGTCAAGTGGCATAAATGTACATCTTCTATATACAAAAGGTAAAGTGCATTATTAAATTAGTGAACTGACAGATTGTCTGCCTGGACCATACAGCTTTCAAATAGACAAATGTGAAATTCTCCTATTAGAACCAATTATTTCAAGAGGTTCCAACTAGCTTTTCCACCCTGTCATTTGTTTTTTTGGCCATGCTCTTTAGTGCAAATAAGCTTGTGTTTGACTCAAGTTTCAGGGACATGGCAATCTCGGGCTTTAACAAGGAAAATTATAAAATGTAGAAGAACTTTAATATCTTTATAATACATTGCATCTTTTGCATATAAGCAACAGATTAGTGCTGCTTTCAATTGCTAGGAGCACACTGCCAACTATCAAGAGGAACCCGTTTCCAAATTTCATACTATTAGCTTATATTACTACAGTTTTGAGCCTGTACCACATTATGCTTGGATTATTATGTGCAAACATCATCAGTGTTTTAGAATTATACAGTGAACTAGTACTTTTGGTAACTAACTTTCATGCTCATTTTTTAACTTCTAACTTCCAGTTGCCTTAAGAGTTTAATGTCTTCAAGGCAGGGATTCTGTTATTTTGAAGGATACCATGAACACTTGCAGTTCCATGTATGTTACAAATGACAATAAATAAAATGCATATTGCACAGATAAGAATAGTAGCTTATTTATAAGATACATGGCAATACATGTCCTAAGACCAGAGTTTTGAACTGGATCATATTTAATTATGGCTAATGAATTCTTGGGAATTTTAAATATCAAAAAGTCATAGCATCATCTCATTTTTCAATGATTAACTATGAAAAAAATGAAACAAAAGGACTGGCAGAAGGCTTAATAATTTTAGAGTATACTCAATTGCCAGTATATATGCATCTATTTAATCTGCAGCTTTGAGATGGTAAAAACTTTGAAGTATACATACAAAGTAGAAAATCTGGCTGCTTAACTAATTCTTTACTTAAATAATTAATGGAAAACTAAATTTAATAATGTTTATATACAATGATTTAAAGATATTTATCTTTAAGTCTGACATGGTATTGTATGTATGTATACACACATATATATGTATACATGTACATACATATGTGTGTGTGTATATATATAGATATAGACACATACCCAAATCTTATCAGACCCAAAAGGTAAAAGGAAATCATTTAGACCTAATGGATATAAATATTTTAGAAAGGAAGACTTTAAGAGAGTGTATACACTCATAGCAATAGCGATAGGAACAATCAAATACTAGAATATTCACAGCTCCAGTTTGCCAAAATCTGACAGGTTGATTATTATTAATAGGCACTATGATGGGCAGCAATAACAATCAGTAGTACAGTAATTCAAGTGCACATCACTCCTTCATAGACCAAAAACTACTTTTTTAGCAAGCCTACATAGTTATTTTACAGTTAGGACTGTTTAAAAATCCTTGCTACTTTTAGAGTCTCAACACCCACCATGTGCTATTAGCTCTAGTACTAACATTATCTCCTAACCTTCAGTTGTTCCATAGTGATCCAGATGGTCCACAATTATAATGAACTAATGAGATTCCTTCACGCTACTAGAGGAAGTGTGAAATACAATCTGCAAACCAACACTAGCATATATGTTGGGGTTACTGATTGCTTGTTCTTAAGTAACATAAACCAATGAAATTAATTTTCTTAATTCATACCATCAAATTTTCTTAGTGACCTCACGTAAATGTATTGGGGGACAAAACTCTGGAAGAAAAAAATTGCTGATATAATTTTAAATTACTTTTAGCATATAAAAGAAGAGCTACATTCTGATTTGAATCCATGCAGCCAGCTCTCATCAATGAGAGTGATATTTGGGGGTTGAAATCAGTGTTCTGGCTCTTAAATATGATCAGATGGACTTATTGTGTGGGAGGTGAATAAAGCCAAGATAAAAGACAATAATTTCATTCAGAAGAAAATATAGCTGAATAGATGTAATTTCAGTCAGTTAATACAGGATGGGTTGGTACACATATAACACTATACCCACTTGTTTAAAAAATTGCTTAGGTGTTGAAAAATTGCTGCGGCACTTCCTGGAAAGTAATTTTTAATACAGGTAAATGGGTGAGTCTTGTGTAAAGTCAGAAAGAGCACCTTGGAAAATGCCTGAATTTTCCTTTCAAATATATTCATAACCAATCTTCAAATAATATTTTTCTCAGACTGGAAATTTGTATTCTAAATTCTTTCTAGAAAAAAAAATCCCCACCCCCTCCAGAATTAAAACACCTGCAAAATTCAGGTTTATATTGGAAGTGTTGACATGGTTTTAAGGGTAGCAGTTGCAAAAGTGCTACTAAAATATATTATTACAGGTATATTTTTATATCAGTTAATTGGTGCACCAACCCTTCTGAAATAGTGTTAAAGAAGAAGCATAAAGTATAACACCTTGAGTCCATGATATATTTTGGGGAAGAAACCTCTTGCAATCTTCAAATTAGCATGAAAAGCTACACCACCAAGATTTCCATAGCAAAGCCATTGGATGAAGCCTCCCACTCAATGTGACATAAAAGTAATTCCTGAAACTTTGGAAAGTCAATAAAAATATATGGAACATTAAGTAGAGGTAAAGAAGGGATTGTAACTAAACTTAGAATAACCAATTAAAACTCTCCCATGGCTTTGATATGGCAACTATAAAATGTAGGGTTACCACAAAGTTTGAAATTATAGAATACTATAGTATTCTTAAGAAATATTATGACATTGTATTTTTAAGGTTTAATTAGATAATAAGATTTGATCCTTTGATGGTATATTCAGTTATCCAACGGACAATATATGTCTACTTGTAGTTTTATAAGTAAATATTTATATATACCGGAGGTCAATTTCTGTTTCTGTGGTTAACTGCCCTACAGGCAAGCTTAGCAGCTTTTAATGAAGTAGGATTGAAATACTTTTGGGGGAATTTGTTAAATAGAAAGTCACACTTCTATTTAAGTATATGTATCTTTTTTCAGGATTATGTCATAGTGCAATGTAAATCTTAGTTATGATATTTAGAATGTCAGAATGTCACATTTTGTGCTGATTTGCATACTTCAATAGTCTGGAGCAGTTGAAGCAGCTAAACTATTTAGCTCTGGGAAGGTTGGAATTCCCGTAAGAATTATAGTGATCTATGTGTAACATAACATGAGAATCAGACTTCTTGAAGTATCAACTACTAGAGGTATTACTAATAACAACGGGCCAAAAAAGAGGAAAAACTTCTTCAAAGGATAATGGATCAGTACTTTTAGCCAATTTGTGATTTTAAATTTTGCCTGATGGAGTTCAATTTCACTCTAGTCGAGGCATTCTTGTTCTTCACCACTGGCCTTTCTGCCATCCATTCTCTTTTCTTTATGGCTGTTGCAAATTTTCCTCATCTCTTCTTCATACTTGATAAAATTCTCCCCAAACCTTGTCCAAGCTTTGAATGGAACAGTAATAGTATTACGGTAAGGTGGTCTCACCTCACTTACCTTCAGGAAAATTCCATATTTATTAGAGCCCACATCAAAGTAGAACCTTTTATTGTCCACTCTGAAAGAAGTCCCCTCTGGGAGTTCAAGCGGGTCATCGTCTCCACCTCTTCGTTCTTCTATGTCTCCTTCGCCATAATCTTCAATCAGCTGAACCAAGGCATCACGAAACTCAATCATTCCTTGTGCTGGGAGGACAATAGTCTGTTCTTGGCCCAAACTGTGGCCAAAATAACCGATCATGCCAGTCCCCCGCATCACGGTTTGTCTAATCCGTAGGAAGCGACCCCGCTGATTTTCCTTTAGGTCTAGGTAATATTTCCTATTGTCCCTCTCGATATAGTCTGTTTTCAGGACACTGTGAGGATGCTCTTCGGACCCCACCGAGACTGGTGGGGAGGGTGCCGAGTGCTTCTGCCTCCTCCTGGAGCCTTGCTCTTTGCTGTGGCCATGCTCTTGCCGGTGGCCTTTCAGGCCCAGGTGGGCATAGTGCTCGATGAAGTCCCCTAGACAGTCCTTCAGCTCCGCTGCCACAGACAGGGAGAGGGTCAGTTTACTCTTTCTGATGTTGTCCTGCCGGCCTCTCCCTATCCAGACTTCGGCTATCTTTAGGAAGCGGCCCCGGGAGCTTTGCTTCACGTCTAGGTAAAACCTCTTTTTCTGGATGTCCACTCGTTTGGAGGCCAGCTCCTGGATTTCGGCTGCGCCCCCGGCCTGATTAGGGGTGGCTGAGGCCGGGTAGTGGGGGTAGTGGGAGTGCTGGGCCTGGGGATAGAGTCTACTCTTGCTTAGGCCAGAGCCCCCTACATTCTTGCCTCCGCGGCCGCGGCCGCCGCCGCCTCCCCTTCGCCTGGCTCTTTCCATCTTCAGCTGCAAGTGACAAACAGACACACGGGGTGGGGTGGGGGAGGGGTGTTGAGAACAATCGCAGACGCCCCTCGGCCTGACCGCCCCCGCCGCTGCCCGCGACCCCCACGCCGGGCCCGGCTCCCCCGGCGCCGCATCGCGGGGCTCCAGCCACTGCCGGTCGGTTGACGGCCGCCGCTCCGGCTCTGCCCGCGCTCCCCGCATCCCTCCGCCGCCCCCGGGGCCGCTCCCGCACGCCGCCGCCGCCCGTCCCGCGCTCCGCGGCCCCAGGTCCCCAGCCGGCGGGCACTCACATCATCTCTGCCATCACCGCCGCCGCCGATGCCCTTCACGACCACCGCCGCCGCCGCCGCCAGCTCTCGGCCCCTCTGCTGCAGCCGCCGCAGCCGCCGCCCCCCGCCTCCTCCCCCGCCGCCGCCGCTCGCACTGCCCCCCGCCGGAGCAGCCGGGCAGGGGCATCGCCCGCGGCGCCCACCGCAGCCGCCCCTCCTGCGGCCGCTGCGGGGGCAGCCGCCTGGCTTCGGACACCGGCCCCACACCCGCCAGGAGGGGAGGGGAGGGGAGGCGGGGAGAGCGACGGCGCGGGGCGGGCGGTGGACCCCGCCTCCCCCGGCACAGCCCGCTGAGGGGAAGAGGGGGTCTCCGCTTTTCTTCAGTGCACTCTCTGACGGAAGCCCGGCGCGTGGGGTGCAGCAGGAGTGCGAGGGGACTGGACAGGTGTGAAGATGGCAATGAGGACCGGGCGACGGGAGTGTTCTCACTTCTCCGGATTCCACCGGGATGCAGGACTCTAGCTGCCCAGCGGCACCTGCAAAGAGACTACAATTCCCGAGGTGCTCAGCGGCAGCGAGGGCCTCCACTCATGCGCACTGCGGCGCGCTGGGCGGGGCTGGATGGGCTGTGATGGGAGGGTTGCAGCGCCGCGCGAAAGGCGAGCCGGGCCGGGGGCGGGGAAAGGGGTGGGGCAGGAGCGGGGGCGGGGACCGGGCTGGAGGGGCGGGGCGGGTCAGTCTCCCGGAGCTGATGTGTACTGTGTGCGCCGGGGAGGCGCTGGCTTGTACTCGGCAGCGTGGGAATAAAGTTTGCTGATTTGGTGTCAAGCCTGGATGCCTGGGTTGCAGGCCCTGCTTGTGGTGGCGCTCCACAGTCATCCGGCTGAAGGAGAAGACCTGTTGGACTGGATCTTCTCGGGGTAACGTGTCTTCCCATTCCCGTTTTCCCAGCTCCGTGCCCCGGGGTATCTATCGTGCTAGGCTTCTGAGACAACGTGGAGGTGCTTAGGCCCGCGGAGCAGGCCCCTGGGCTGTGTTTGGGAGATTCTGGAAAAACAGACTTTCTCCCTTTCCCTTTCCCCTCTGGAACAGCTGGGAAAGGCCTCTCTCGGAGCTTCCGCCATTCAGAAAGTGCTTCCCCGCCCCTGACCGCCCCAGCCTGATGTTTACCCTGCGCGCTTAGGATTGCTCTCTTTCCAGTACGGCCTTTATTATGGCAGAAATTGAGCCACTCCAGGTCTGCACAGCAAAGTCGAGGGAAATAACCTGCTGTCTATGATTTAGCAAGTGATGATGGATATTTTTGAGTTCAAATCACTCAGTCTTTAATGGATTTTCTTTTCTTTTTTTCCTAGTTGAATCTCAGTTGTTCTCGGGCTAGGTTTGATATGAAAAATACTACTTCCTGTTGAAGAAGGTAATATAATTCTTAGGATGCTAATACAGGAGTCTGTAAGTCGGAGTACTTCAGGCTTTTTATGGTTTGGTACATTTCTTTTTAGGGGTGGGAGATCGGGATAAGTAGGACAGTTCAGATCTTGATGTCATTGAATAGTGGTGTCTACCTAAAAGGAAGAGGCTGGGGCACAAAATTATAATTTAAAATGTTTATTTCAGCCAAAATGAGGACAGCTGCCCAGGACTCATTTCCCAGTTGCCTTGGGGAGTGCTCCTTCAGCCTTGGTTACAAGCAGGTTTTTAAAGGCGAAGGGAAAGAGTGGGCTGAGACAGAGTTGGTCAGGAATTGTTATTGGTTTACAGAGATACCATTGCTTAGTGATTGGCTGTACACTGTAACTCATAGGGTATGAGTTATCGTGTCCAGCATATGGCGTTTTATGGCTTCTTGGTGCCAGTCTAGAGCCCACATAGCAGGTGGGCTTTAAGAGATAATTATCCAGCTCAGACGGGGAGTGAGATGGGACTGTTTTTTCATTCTAATGCCTCTCTGGGCCTGATAATTTAAAGGGGCTTGCATTCTTCAGCTAAAATTTTATTTTCTTTTATTTTTTCCCCCCCACAGTGGTCTCCTTTTATCAATCCAACAAATGTTTATTAAGGACTGCTCTAGGCACTAGAGATACCAACAATGAACAAAACAGACAAACATCTCTCTCCTTTTGGAGCTTACATTTTAGTGGAAAGAGACAGGCAAAAAGTAAAATGTATAGGATGACAGAAGGTGAAAATAGAGATTAAAAAGGAAAGGGGGATGAAGAGTGTGTGTGTGTGTTGTGGGTTGGGGGGGCTGTAGGGAGCTGCAGTTTTACAGTAAGTGGTCAGGGACGTCCTCTCTGAGAAGGGAATTTTTGAGTCCAGAGCTCAAGGAAGTGAGAGAACTTACCTTGACGTTCTCTGGAGGAGAAGAAAGTACAAAGGCCCTGGGGGAACCTGCCTCTTTATATTCAGAGAGCAACTTAAGAGGCCTAGTGAGCTGGAGCAGAGCGGAGACGAGGTCAGAGTTCAGGCCAGAAAGGGAAAGGGGCCCGAATGTGTAGGACTTTATGGGCTATATTGAAAATTTGGGCTTTCATTCTGAGGGAGATGGGAAGCTGTTGGAGAGTTGTTAGGGAAACGTGATCTGAATTATGTTTCTAAAAAATTGGATTAAGATATCATAAAATTTGCCATCTTAACCATTTTTAAGTGTTCAATTTAGTGACATTAATTACACTCATCATGTTGTGAAATCATCACCACCACTATTTCCAAGACCTTAACGACTTCAAACAGAAACTATAACTTTTAAGCAATAACTCCCCATTGCCTCATCTGCCCAGCCCTTAGTGACTTTAAATGCACATTCTTCCTCTACAAATTTGCCTATTCAAGATAGTCTACATAAGTGGAACCATATAATATTTGTCTTTTTTTGTATCTGGCCAATTCCACTCAGAATTCTTTTTTAAACAGCTTTATTGAGATATAATTAATATATCATATGATTCACTCATTTAAAGTGTGCAATACAATGGTTTTTAGTTTGTCTTCAGAGTTGTACAACCTTTATCGCAATTACCTTTAGGACTTTTTCATTACCCAAAAGAGAATCTCTATAACCATTAATACTCAATCCCACACGCTTTCCTAGGCAATCACTTACCTATTTTTTTGTCTCTATATAGCTATCAAACCCTATGATATTCCTTCTATCTAACTGTATGTTTGTACTCATTAACAACCTGTCTTCATTCCCACCACCCATCCATCCCAGCCTCTGGTAATCACCATTCTACTTGCTACCTCAGTGACATGAAATTTTTTAGCTCCCACATACAAGTGAGAACATGCGATATTTGTCTTTCCCTGCCTGGTTTATTTCACTTAACAGAATGTCTTCCAGTTCCGTTCATGTTGCTGCAAATGATAGGATTTCATTCTTTATTATGGCTCAATAATATTCCATTGTATATGTGTATCACATTTTCTTTATCCACTCATCTGTTGATGGACAGTTAGCTTGATTCCATATTCTGGCTATTGTTGAGCAGTGCTGCGGGAAACATGGAAGTGCAGATAGCTCTTTGACATACTGATTTCATTTCCCTTGCATATATACCCTGTAGTGGATTTGCTGGACCCGCTTGTAGTTCTACATTTAATATTTTGAGTTATTTCCATAGTGGTAGTAATAATTTACATTCCCACCAATAGTGAGGAAGGAGTTCCCTTTTCTCCACATCCTCGCCAACACTTATCTTTTGTCTTTTTGGTAATAGCCATTCTAACAGGTGTGAGTTGATATCTCATTGTAATTTTGATTTACATTTCCCTGATGGCTATTGATGAGCAATGTTTCATATACCTGTTGGTTATCTGTATATCTCCTTTTGAGAAATGTCTATTCAGGTCTTTTGCTCATTTTTTAAATATGTTTTTTAATTTTTTTATTTTTTTGCTATTGGGTTGTTTGACATCCTTAAACATTTTGGAAATTAACCTCTTATTAGATGTACAGTTTGCAAATATTTTATCCGATTCTGTAGATTCCGTCTTCACTCTGTTGAATTTGCTGTGCAGAGAAGCATTTTATTTTGATGTAATCCTTTTGTCTATTTTTGCTTTTGTTACCTTTGCTTTTGAGGTTGTATCCAAAAAATCATTGCCCAGATCAGCAGTCTCCAACCTTTTTGGTGCCAAGGACTGGTTTCATCGAAGACAATTTTTCCATCCGCAGGAGGGAGGGGATGGTTTCAGGATGATTCAAGCGCATTACATTTATTGTGCACTTTGTTTCTATTATTATTACATTGTAATATATAATGAAATAATTATACAATTCACCATAATATAGAATCACTGGGAGCCCTGAGCTTGTTTTCCTGAAACTTGAGGGTCCTATCTGGTAGTGATGGGAGACAGTGACAGATCATAAGGCATTAGGTTCTCCTAAGGAGCATACAACCTAGATCCCTTGCATGCGCAATTCACAGTAGGGTTTGCGCTGCTATGAGAATCTAATGCCACAGTTGATATGTCAGGAGGTGGAGCTCAGGTGGTAACGTGAGGAATGGGGAGCAGCTGTAAATAAAAATGAAGCTTCGCTTGCTTGCCTGCTGCTCACCTACTGCTTTGTAGCCTGGTTCCTAACAGGCCATGGACTGGTACTAATCTGTGGCCCCGGGTTTGGGAACCTCTAGCCCTGACCAATGTTAGGGAGCTTTTTCCTGTGTTTTCTTCAAGTGGTTTCATGGTTTTGGGTCTTATATTTGAGTCTTTAGTCCATTTTGAGTTGATGCTGTCTGTGGTGAGAGATAATTGACTACTTTCATTCTTTTGCATATGGTTATCAGTTTTCCCAACACCGTTTATTGAAGAGCCTGACCTTTCCCCATTGTGAGTTCTTGGCTCTTTTGTCAAAAATCAGTTGGCTATAAATGTGTGGTTTTATTTCTTGGGTCTCTGTTCTGTTCTATTATCTGTGTGTCTCTTTATGCCAGTACCGTGCTGTTTTGATTACTAGAGTTTAGTATATTTTGAAGTCAGGTAGTGTGATACCCCTAGCTTTGTTCTTTTAGCTCAAGATTGCTTTGGCTATTCAGAGTCTTTTGTGAGGATAATGTTTTCAAGGTTCGCCCATGTTGTGGCATGTATCAGAACTCGATTTCTTTTTATGGCTGAATAATTTTCCACTGTTTATATTATATATATGCCATATTTATTTATTCATATGTTGATGGACACTTAGGTTGTTTCCACCTTTTGGCTATTGTGAATAATGCTGTTATTAACATTGGTGTACAAGAATCTGTTTGAGTTCCTATTTTCAATTCTTGTGGGAATATACCTGTGAGTGGACTTACTGGATCATACGGTAAGCTTTTGGTTTAGCTTTTTAAGGAACTGCTAAAACTGTTTTTCCATGGGAGCAGTGTACAAGTGTTCCAGTTCTCCATATGCTCACCAAAACTTAATTTCCTTTTTTAAAAATTATAGCTATCCTAGTAGGTGGTGGGAAGTGGTATCTTACTGTGGTTTTGTTTTGTATTTCTTTAATGACTAATGATGTTGAGCATCTTTTAATGTGCTTATTGGCCATTATATATCTTCTTTGGGGGACTGTCTGTTAAGTCCTTTGCCCATTTTTTAATTGAGTTTTTTTTTTTTCTGTTGAATTGTAGGAGATCTTTGTATATTTCTGAATATTAAACCCTTATTGGGTATATGATTTGCAAATAATTTCTCCCATTTTGTGGGTTTTCTTCACTTTTTGATAGTGTTCTTTGATTCACTTTTAAATTTTTATAGAGTCCAATTTATCTATTTTTTCTTTTGTTGCCTATGCTTTTGGCGTCATACCTAATTCCCAAATCCAAGGCCATGAAGATTTTCTGCTATGTTTTCTTTTAATAGTTTTATAGTTTTACTTTGTCTATTGGAGTTTTAAGTTAATTCTTGTATATTAGTGTGATACATTTAAGTTATTTTTGTATATGGTGTGAGGTAGGGGTCCAACTTCACTCTTTTCCATATGGAGATCCAGTTGTCCCAGCACCACATGTTTTAGAGTCTATTCTTTCCCCACTGAATGGACTTGGCACTCTTGTCAAAAATCAATTGGTCGTAAATGTATGGATTTACTTCTGGAATCTCAATTCTATTCTATTTTATTTATGTTTCTGTCCTTATGCCTGTACCACACTGTTTTGATTACTGTAGCTTTGTAGTAAATTTAGAAATTGGGAAACATGAGTCCTCCAACTCTATTCTTCTTTTTCAATATTATTTTGGCTATTTGGGGTCCCTTGCAATTCTGATGAATTTGAGGATCACCTTTTCCATTTCTGCAGAAAAGCCTTTTGATAGGGATTGCATTGAATCTGTGGATAACTTTGGGTAGTATTGACATCTTAACAGTATTAAGTCTTTCTATGCATGAACATGGGATATCTTTCCATTTATTTGTGTTTTCTTTAATTTCTTTCAGCAGCATTCTGTAGTTTTCAGAGTACACGTTTTTCACCTCCTTGGTTAAATTTATTCCTGGTATTTTATTCTTTTAGCTGCTATTGTAAATGCAGTTACTCTCTTAGTTTCCTTTCAGATTGTTCATTTCTGGTGTATAACAACAGCTGATATTTCAGTGTTGATGTTGTACTCTGAAACTTTGTTGAATTTACTTATTAGATCTAGTAGCTTTCTTTGAGATTTTTATATGGGATTATGTCATCTGTATATAGAGATAGTTTTACTTCTTCCTTTCCATTATGGATGCCTTTTATTTCTTTTCCATGTCTAATTTCTCTGGCTAGAACTTTCAATATGATGTTGAAAAGCAGTGGTGAAAGTGGGTATCTTTGTCTTGCTTCCTATCTTAGGTGGAAAGCTTTCGGTCTTTCACCATTAAGTATGGTGTTAGCTGTGGGTTTTCATAAATGCCCTTTATCATGTTGAAGAAATACCCTTTTATTCCTAGTTTTCAGTTTTTATCATGAAAGGGTGTTGGATTTTGTCAGATGCCTTTTCTGTGTCAATTGAAATGATCATGTATTTTTCCTCCCTTATCTTAATGTAATGTGTTATATTGATTAATTTTCTTATGTTGAACCACCCTTGCCTTTCTGGGGTAAATTTCAGTCGCTCATGTTATATAGTCCTTTAAATTGAGTTATCTTGTAACAGAATCACTCTGTTACTGTTTTGAGCATAGGCCATAGGGAAAAGCAGGTAAAAGGTAAATGGCTTGAACCAGCATTGTAGCAGCAGAAGTGGTGAGAGGAGGTCGAATTTTGGCTTTGTTTTGAAGACAGAACCAACAGTATTTGCTGACAGATTAGATGCAGAATGTGAAAGGAGGAGATGAGTCAGGATGAATCCAAGGCTTTTGGCATGAGCAACCAGACAGATGAAGGTGACTTACTAAGATGGGAAATATACAAAAGGAGCAGTTTGGGGAAACTTTATATCTATTGAGTGGAATATGCCAATTAGAGATTCAAATATTCAATAAATAATTGGCTATCAAAATTTGAAGTTAAGAGGAATGGTCTAGGCTGTTTATATAACTTTGGAAGTCATTAGTGTATAACAGCTAATTTAAAAGCCAGCAGACTCTAAGGGAGTGAGTGTAGAGGGAGAAGAGAACAGGTCTGTGACTTGAATCCTGGAATGCTGTGATGTTTAGAGATTGGGGAGGTAAGAAGGAGCAGCAGAGTATACTGAAAAGTGGTTGTTGCTGATATAGATGGAGACTCAAGAATTATCACAGAAGCCTGATAAAATGTTTCAAGAAGATGGGTGTGATTAATTGTGTCACTTACTGCCGGTACATTGACTCAGATGAGCGTTGAGAATTGGCTATAGGATTTGACAACATAAAAGTCATTGGAAACCTTGACATGAGCCCTTTTCTCAGAGTGGAGTGGTTACAATGGGTTTAAGAGAGGATTAAAGGAGTGGAAACAGAGATGCTAGTATAGATGACTCGTTTGAGTAGTTTTCCTACAAAGGGGAGAATAATAATGGAGCAGTTAGCCAAAAGTTGAGTTTTTTTTTTCTTTTTTTTGGTTGGGAAAAATTGCATATATGTTGATGGGTCTTTTCTGGCAGACCAGTAGAGAGGAAAAAGTTGATGATGTAGGAGACAGGAAAATGTCTTTGAGTAGATGTCTTTGAGAAGATACCTTTGAGTAGATGAGAGGTTTGCACACATGGAGAGGTTGAATGTAGGAGTACAGATAGTTCATCCATAGTTACATAAGAAAAGGTAGATGTATTAGGGTTCTCCTGAGAAACAGAACCAATAGGAGATCTTTATATCTCTGTGTCCTTCTCTATCTGTATCTCTGTCTCTGTATCTATCAAGAGATTATAAAAGTCTTAAGATCTGCCAGGAGATATTCTCACGGGAGCTAATGGTATAGTTTCAGGCCAATTGTGAAGGCCTGAGGACCAGGAGAGCCTATGGTGTAAGTTCCAGTCTGAGTCCAAGTCTGAAGGCAGGAGAAGACCAATGTCCCAGCTCAAAGACAGGCAGAGGGAGCAGATCTTCTCTTACTTAGCCTTTTTATTTATTCAGGCCTTCAACAAATTGAAGGCCCACCCACATTAGAGAGGGCAATCTGCTTTACTCAGTCTACTGAATCAAATGTTAGTCTCACCCAGAAACATCCTCACAGACACACCCAGAATAATGGTTAGCCAAATATCTGGGCACCCCATGGCCCACTCAAATTGACACATAAAATTAACCACCACAGTAGAGTATATGGGTACAAATATAATTATGTGACATAGATTTCAGGGTAAGAGCTTGTGGAAATTCATTTTTGATTGCTTCTAGTGAAATCGGAAGCAAGATCATCAGCTAAGAGTGACAATCGGTGGAGGAGATATGAAGTTTAAGTGGAGAGGAGAAGGTATAAAATAGTCTTAGTAGGGGAGGATAGTAAATAGATTAGGGAAAAATTGTAGGATTGCCAGGAAGCACTAAGGGCCCACTTGAGGCTGGTGGTCACAAATTTAAGGTGAGACCAGTCAAAATGGTTGTGCTTTTCACCTGCTACATTCATTCAGCTGCATAGGTACAGGCACAGAGTAAGTCAAGAGTTCTTTTTTATTTGGGGTTAGAGTTTTGCCGGGAGATAGTAATAAAGCCAGAAGGGCAATGAATTTGAGGGAGTATGCAAGGAAGTGGCTATTAACTTGGAGTTTAAACTGGTCAAGAAGAGAATTAAGGACTGCCCAAGGGGTGAGGACAATGATATGGTAGCAGGGCCCTTAAAGGCCCCAGTTAGATGAAAATATTTTTGGAATTGAGTTTCTAGAGGGAATGAACTTGAAAAACAGGAGGTGTTGGTTGGAGAGTGGGATATATGGAATTGAGATTATGGAAGGATTCAGTCATTGGTAATAACATAGTATCTTTGTAGGAATAAATGGGTGGAGCAGGATGCAGACAAGATCACTGGAGGAGGGCTAGTCAGAAGACTGGGAGGCACTGTCTCCCTTGGTTATTATACATCAAAGATTGTGATCTACTAGATAAGTAGTGGGGAAAGGGTAGGATATAGATATTAATGGCTATAGTTTGGATGGTGATGGTCATGGTGATGATGATGGTCCATTAACACTCAACTCAAATACCATCAATTTGATTTATATCTAACACCACAAAGTTAGGTGTTGAGTTACCATGTGGTTATATTGTAACTAATAGTCAACCCTTCATGGACTTCTATTCTTTGATGAGACTCTTCTTGTAGGAGTAGTAGGTGCCTTAAAGCACCTTTTCATAGTTGTCAGATTGAAATCCTTCACCAGTGGTTTAGTTTAACCCTGCTACTGTGGAAGTTTCTCTTGGCTTTCTGTGTGGGCTGGTTCTTTGTCTAGTTTTACCTTTTGGGGTTAGCATACTATTGTGAATGATTTATTGGTGAGAAGGTAAGCAGAGAAGTAGAGTACTCTATGACCTAGTAATTTCATATCTAGGAATCTATCCTATAGAAATGATAGGAATGCCTAACAATACCCACATATCCACAAGGGTATTCATTGAACGTTATTTTTGGTGAAATTCACAAGCAACCTAGTTATCATCAATAGGGAATTGTTAAATTATGATAGATAAAATGGAATTCTATTCAATCTTCAAAAAGTCAGATCAAGAAGTGGTATTACATTTTAATTATCCCATCCTGTCAACAAGAGTGCCTTCAGTTGCAAGTAATGGAAACACCAGTCAAACTGACTTCAGCAATAGAAGGTTATTTATTGGTCTATCTCATGGAGACATCTGAGGTAGAGTGGCCTTCAGGCAAGTTCATTCAGGGATCTGACTATTTTTCTGGCCTTATTCTTGGCCCTCTTCTATGAAACCACCTTCAGGGTGGTTTCTTGTATGCTTGTAAGATGGCTACTTGCATCAACCATGACTACATCTAGCAGGAGCAAAAGCATCCTTTCCCTTACCAGAGGAGAGTCCCGAGCTTTGTTGCAACTGGACTGCCTTGGAACCAATAATTATGGCCAGGAGATGGAGGCTAGAGAACTGAGACCTGGGTCATAGCTCCTATCCTTGAATCAGTTATATAGCAAGGGGAATTGGATTTTCCTATTGGCCTTAGGACAGTTGGATTTCACCTGTAGTCTTGGTGATAAGGTCATTTCCATCCATAAAACTTTGCTGTTACACATTTTGGGATGGGGTGAGGAGGGCTGAATGGAGATAAGGATGCTATTGAAATTTACTATACACAATGGATCATTATCGTCGTCTTTCTTAGTGTTAAGGTAATCAGCCTCTTTTTCCTCCTCCTATGCTTGACTTTACTAAAACCATGAGACACGTTTAACCTCAGGACTCCAATTTGAAAAAATATAGACTGTTATTTACTTTTACTTACAGAAGCCCTTCATAGTACTCTCAGATAGCAAGAAAGAGGTAGACAGGGAGTGAGGGAGGGGGGAATCATGCTTACTGAGAAACAAATTATGGAGTATTGAAACTCCCCCTTCATATACCTGACTTCAATCCCATTCAGTTACCAGTAGGGGCCCCTATTAATTGGTACCTCACCTGCTTTTGCTGTCCATTCATAAAACTGAGTCATTGAAGTACAGTAGAAAAATAATTGGACTACAAGATAACTTATTTCCTTCCAGGAAATCCATAATTGCAAAATATCTGATTTTTCTTCTTGTTTGTATTATGTAAACTTACCCTGTCTGTGGGTCCTCCTGGATTGTTCTTTGCATTTATATATACATAGAATTTAATTTTCTTTTTTCTTGTTTTTTTTTTTTAGACAGAGTCTCACTCTGTTGCCCAGGCTGGAGTGCAGTGGCACGATCTCGGCTCACTGCAAGCTCCGCCTCCCGGGTTCACGCCATTCTCCTGCCTCAGCCTCCCCAGCAGCTGGGACTATAGGCGCATGCTGCCATGTCTGGCTAATTTTTTGTATTTTTAGTAGAGACGGGGTTTCACCGTGATAGCCAGGATGGTCTCAATCTCCTGACCTTGTGATCCGCCCGCCTTGGCTTCCCAAAGTGCTGCGATTACAGGCGTGAGCCACCGCGCCCAACCTTCCTTTTTTTTTTTTTTTTGAGATGTTGAGATGGAGTCTCACTCTGTTGCCCAGGCTGGAGTGCAATGGCATGTTTTCGGCTCACTGCAACCTCCACCTCCCAGGTTCAAGCGATTCTCCTGCCTCAGCCTCCTGAGTAGCTGGGATTACAGGCGCCCGCCACCATGCTCTGCTAATTTTTGTATTTTTAGTAGAGATGAGGTTTTACCATGTTGGTTAGGCTGGTCTCGAACTCCTGACTTCGTGATCTGCCTGCCTAAGCCTCCCAAAGTTCTGGGATTACAGGCGTGAGCCACCGTGCCCGGCCAATTTCATTTTCTATTTTAAAATTTAAACTACCACTGACACTTCGTTTTCCCTCTGTTTTACTTAGCATTTATCTTAGAGAATGATCTTATTACATATAGTTCTATTTTATTCTTTTACTGGCAGCTTAGTATGCCATATTTTGGATGTGTCATTGTTTATTTACCTATTAATTTACCCTATAACGCTTCCCGTATTTTTGCTTTTACAAAGGGATGTAATGAACATCCTTTACATATGTCTTTGTGCACATGTGCAGATATTTCCATAGGATAGATGTAATTACTGACTTGAAGATTATGCAGATTTAAAATTTTGATGCCTTCTATGAAACATCTTTCAAAATGGTGATGCCAGTTTCTTCTCTCTTGTAATTACTGCATATGGTCAATCTTTTAAATTTTTGCTGGTAATGATATATCAAAATTATAACCAGTTTTTTGGCCTCATTTCTTGAATAACTTGTTTTTTCTCAAAGATAAGAAATGCCTCCTTCATCGTATGTCAAATTTCCATATTTACATGGATCTATTTCTGGACATGGCAAGTTTTATTTATTTATTGTATGTATTTAAGGTGTACAACATGATGTTTTGATACACATATACATAGTGAAATGATTCCTACAGTCAAACAAATTAACATGTTCACCACCTTCCACAGTCTCTGCAGTCTAAAAGGTTTTCTCTATATGGGATTAGACATGCTATGTCTGATCTGTTTTTGTATTTTTACACCAATTCCACACTAATTTTTTTTTTTTTTTGACTGGGAGTCTCGTTCTTATTGCCCAGGCTGGAGTGCAATGGCATGATCTCTGCTCACTGCAACCTCCGCCTCCCAGGTTCAAGCAATTCTCCTGCCTTAGCCTCACTAGTAGCTGGGTTACAGCACTCGCTACCACACCTGGCTAATTTTTGTATTTTTAGTAGAGACGGGGTTTCACCGTGTTGGTCAGGCTGGTCTTGAACTCCTGACCTCAGGTGATCTGCCCGCCTCTGCCTCCAAAAGTGCTGGGATTACAGGTGTGAGCCACCTCACCTGGCACACACTATTTTAATTACTGTAGTTTTAAAAGTTTCATATTTAGTAGGGTGAATTTTTCCTTGTTGGTCTTGTTTTTCAAAAAAAATTTGCTGCTCTTGAGTATTTTCTCTTCCCAGTGAACTTTAATGTAAACTCATGTGGTTCAATGAAAAATTCTGATGACTTTTTTTCTTGGTATTGCTTCTTGAGTGTATTGATTTAATTAATATATTTACAGTTTTGGGTCTGGCTGTGCCGGAACTCAGTGTGTCTTATCCGGTCCTTTTTTAACTGTCTTAATAAAATTTGCTAGTTATCTTTAAAATGGATCTTGTATATTTTATGTTAGGTTTATTCCCAGGTAGGTTGTCATTTTTGCTGTTACTGATTTTGGATATAAATTTTGGATATAATTGTATAATTTGGACTTGGATATAATTGTACTTGATTCTGTCTCATGTATAAAAATGAGATAGGATAATAATTTATCCTAGGATAAAAATAATTTGAGTATCCTTATTTTGAATCTGGTACCTTACTTGCTCCTGTTAAACAAATAGATAAAATTACTTGTCTTCAAAGAGATACTGTGGAAAAATTATTTATTTTAGGAGACTTTGGAGCTTTGATAAAAATTAGGCTTATCTTTTGTAAAAGCTGGTTAGTGATAGCAATCAGACTCTTTTAAAGGTGATTTTTTTTTCTTTCCTTTGATAAAATGCTTAATATGAGGGAGGATTAAGAAAGAGGATGGCTTTTGAACAGTTTCTTCATGGGGAAATAAGAAATTAGAATAATTTCATGTTCTCCAAAAAAAGGAGAACAATGACCTTCCCTCCTGATCCTAGTTCAAGCCTCTGTTTCTTTCTGACTCTATTGTTCTCATCTCTGCATTTTTCTTATCTCTTCTGGTGTTAGTGTTTTAGGGTAGCTCCTCAGTGGAGGGCAGAAATTCACCTTCTCTTTAGCTGTCTTTGAAACCAAGAAGATAGAGGTATGAGATCTTCGTAGCCTGTGGTAAGAATAATAGAAGCCATCAGAAAAAAATATCAAAGCTTTGTAGCTCCTCCTGGAAGTTTTGATGTGAAGCAGGAGACATCACCTGTTGGTACCTGACTTGCTTTTGCTGTTCATTCATAAAACAGAGTCTCTGAAATACAGTAGAAAAATAATTAGACTGGAGGATAACTTTTTTCCTTCCAGGAATTACACAATCACAAAATTGCTGATTTTTCTTCTTATTCATGTTACATAAACTTATCCTGTCCGAAGAGACTATATTTGAACTTATTATGTAAGATTTGCATTAGGTAAATTTATGGCTGCTTCCAGAATTGTGTATTAATTTTCCAGTTTCTTTTTTACCCAGTCTCCACTTTTACCTTTCCCTCTTCCCCCTATACTTATATTGGTCTTATTGTAAAATTTACGCATTTCTCGTTCTACCTGGCAATGCTGATTTTTTTTTTTTTTTCCTTTGAGGCAAGGTCTCACTCTTTCACCCAGGCTGTAGTGCAGTGGCAAGATTGTGGCTCACTGCAGCCTCGAACCCCTGGGCTCAAGCGATCCTCCCACCTCAGTCCCCCAAGTAGCTGGGGCTACAGATGTGTGCCATCGCACCTGGCTCATTTTTGTATTTTTTGTAGAGACAGTGTTCGCGATGTTGCCTAGGCTGCTCTTGGACTCCTGGACTCAAGTCATCCTCCTGCCTCAGCCTCCCAAAGTGCTGGGATTACTGGCATGTACCACTGTGTCCAGCCAGGGCTGAGTTTCTGAATCATCATTGCAGCAAGAGAAACTGGATTACCTTTAGACCACTGGCTCTACTGTGGGCTGGGAGTGGGACACCTTCCTTAAAGCACAATGGACATTGGCTTTGTGGGTAACTGATCTTTACCTGAATGAAATTTATCGGTACTGTATTAAGGGTCCAGGGTGGAACAGATGCTAGCAAGGCAACTGTCAACATCCACTTACTGATGAATCCTGTAAAATTTTATCTCAGGCCATACGAAGTAACAGTAATAAATATAAAAGGAAAAATAGACAGCCTAAGCAACTTTTTAAATTGACTTACTTGAAAACTTTCTCTGCAGTTTCCCAGTTTATAATGGTTGATTTCAGCTGACTGGCTATAGCTACTTAGAGAACAGAGGAAATTCATTAAAAATAATGAATTATTCAGTTGGGTAGTGAAATCCAGTTATAAAGCACTTTGCTGTGCCATGGATTCAGTTCAGGTCAAGTGATGTTCCTGGTTTATGGGCAGTGCGGCTTCTCACTATGACACAGCAAAGAACGTGGCTTTTATCCTTTACCCTTGTTGCTAACTCAAATTAATGGCATTTTATTGTGTTTATTTGTTTGATTCCATTTACAGTTTATTTCACTTGGTTTTATTAGTACAGAATTGTTCTTTATATAATATTTGACAGTTAGGAAAAATTGTTAGATACCTATAAAGAAACATGTCTCTCAAAAATTATCCTACTACTTTTAAAAACTACATCGTCTTACTACAGTTAACCTAGATGTGAATGGGTAGTTTTATTTAGCTTTTCTGGTTTGTTCGCTTGGTCTGTTTGGAGGGAAGTTAAGATTAGCAGCAATGTAGTAATAGATTAATGAAAGTCTTGAAAGCTTCTTTAATTAGAGAATTTAATGAGGGCTTTGGCATGCATTCTTTGGTTTTTCTCTGTTTTCCTCTACCCCTTCTTATTCTTTTTGGTTCATAGAAAAGTAGAAAGAAATTCTCAAAAACCATACAGGAGAATACCTTATAAATGATATCTTCTGCAATAAACTATAGATTGTATACATGTATATGTATCTAGATACACAATCTGTGTGTGTGTATATATATGCATGTGTGTGTATAAATGTATAAATTAGTTACTAGTATATAGGTAAGTATAAAAACTCAATGTGCAAGGTTACATTTTGAGAAAATATGTAATATAATAAATCAAGCCCAGAATTTTAAAAAAGTTTATTGTGTTTTCTGTTAAAAATGAAAGGCTTTTTTGACTGGAAGCTGCTTCTCAGTAAAAATAACATAATTGTGTTGGTGAAGCCCAAAGATTCTAATGAAAATTAGGGTATCGACAACCAAACTGAATTGCTGGAGTACTTAAGCTGCTTTGGTTTTGTAATCTTTCTGTGTCAGAGTATTTGAAAAACACTTATTAATCCAGTCTTGTAACTTATCCTTGAAATCTCTTTTTTAATATTCTTTTCCACACACATGAAAAGTTAGATGAGTATATGAATTTCTGTTGTCAGACTAGTTGGAAACCTCCTAAATATAGTTTGTGCAGTATAGTTAAAGAGAAAGAACATCCTGGTTAACACGGTGAAACCTTGTCTGTACTAAAAAAAAATAAAAAAATGAGCCGGGCATGGTGGTGGGTGCCTGTAGTCCCAGCTACTCCGGAGGCTGAGGCAGGAGAATGGCGTGAATCCGGGAGGCAGAGCTTGCAGTGAGCCAAGATCGCGCCACTGCACTCCAGCCTGGGCAACAGTGTGAGACTCCGTCTCAAAAAAAAAGAGAGAGAGAGGAAGAAAATAGGCCCAGCAGGGTAGCTCACACCTGTAATCTCAGCACATTGGGAGGCTGAGGTAGGGAGGATTGCTTGAGGCCAGGAGTTCAAGACCAGTCTGGGCAACATGGTGAAACTCCATTTCTACAAAAAATACAAAAATTAGCTGGGCATGGTGGCATGTGCCTGTAGTCCCAGCTACGTGGGAGGCTAAGTGGGAGGATTGCTTAAGCCTGGGTAGGTTGAGGCTGCAGTGAGCTGTGACTGAGCAACAGAGCTAGACTCTGTCTCAAAAAAAAAAAAAAAAAAAAAAGAGATGTGCTTCGAAATTCAGTCTTTTTTTGAGTGAGGTCCAATGGGTCAGAAAGAAGCATTGGATAAATGAATCCATTTTCTCTTCTCTGTTTGAATTTGTAGTTTGAAAGAATATTCTACCTATAAAGTACTTCAGTGCTTAATTAGCTGTCAGTGAATTTATATATCTTATCTAATTCATATGGATTTGCTATTTTTATCTGTACCTACAGATTCTTGACCTCTCTAAAGGGATCCCAGTATACTATAGGGAATGAGGTATAATAGCAGTAAAAGACCTATCTCTAGTCCTGTCATCATTCCAACTCATGTGTAATTATAGTTTAAAAGAAGTGATATCATGTGTATTGCTGTTTGTCTTTACATTAATCTTGTGGTCAAGAAAGCAAATAATATAATATATAATAATGATATAATATCATAAGACAAGTAATATAATAATGGGAATATAATCCCATTTTACAAATGAGGAAATGAAAATTTAGAAAAATAAAGTGACTTGTCCAAGGTCACATGGATACTAAGTGACCAAGTGTCAAAGCAGAATTTTCCAAATAATTTCAATATAATTCTTGTACAAATATAGAATGAACACATGTCATATGTGTTGTGTTAATGAGGGAACCAGCAGGATGACAACATTGGTTCAGAGAGATGCAAAGATAAATATAGACATTGGAGGAAAAAGTTGGAAATAAGATTGCTAGGTTAGATACAAAGCTGCGTTATAGGGCAATGAAAACCGTAGACTTTGAGGTTATCTTTTTTACTGGACAGGATTCAGTTACACCTTTATGAGACCAAAATTTAGTATTTAACATGTGGATATTAGAGTCTGAGTTTTAAAATTATTAGTAAATAACTGTCAAATAAAGATATGTCCCCTAATGAAATACTGTTAATCGCTGGGTGAGCTTGTGCTCCTATATGACATTGAAATGACATACTGCCCTCTTTTTGTCTTCTAAGTTTTGGATACTTTTTTTTTTTTTTTGACACAAAGCAGCATTGGAACCTAGGTTTTCTGACTTTCAGTCCAGATTTCTTTCCACTCTACTTCCTGCTTCATAGTATAATTTTCAACACTAGAGCAGTCTGCATAACTTTTGCAAAATCAGCTAGCCTTTCTTATTAGTTTTCCTTTGTGCAAAGTGATGTAGATACAGCTTTCTTCTTCAGAGAAACATTGTGAAATTCAATGAATATTTGTAAAATTTGCATACATGCCCAATGTGAGAAATTGAAATTATAACTTAAGTATTGCAACTGTTCTTTTAGGATATTTTGTTAGCAAATTTCAGAGTAATTATAAATATTCTTGCATTTTTATTGTAATCAGTATTTATAAAACAGTGTATTTCATCACATTAACCTTTACATATTTTGAATAAAATAGAATTGAACCGTTTTAAATAGTAAGTGGAAATTTTTCCACATTAAACAGTATAACGGGCAAGCAGAGTTAAGCATTGCATTATTTAACTAATAATTTTTTCCTGAACTTCAGATTATTATCTGTATGTGTCATATAACTTGACAATTTTTTTTTTTTTAGTGCTTTTCAAAAAGAGTGGGATACTTTGTTCAGTTTAGCCCTGAAGCAATTAGGCAAGTCAGTTACCATGGTAACAGTAGGTATTAATTTCCTTACCTAGTTAGAGGTTTTATGAACAAAGAAATCTCTGAGTTCATCCACCAAAACCCAACTTTCTCTTGAGACTGGCCTCTTGAGACTGGTGTTAAATCTGTCTGTTTTCTAGAGGATGACACTATTCTAAATGGAAAATGCGGTTCTCTTGAGGTGAATTTATACTCTATCAGAGTGAAGTAGAGTATGGTTTAAAAGTTAAGTGATTAAACCTAAAAAAAAAAAAAAAAAAAAAAAGTTAAGTGATTAAAAAGCTACCCTTCCTTAGCTAATTTGGAATGTAATTGGTCTTAATTTTTCTAAATGTGTTCTAACTAAAGTCTTATTGGTGTGATTTCTATTGACATGAACTAGAAGTGACTTCAGCAGACAACTTGTCCCAATATCTACATGCTGTCAAATTGAATCACTTAAGATGAATTTCTTCCAAAACAGAGTTCACAATTTTGACAGGAAATCTCTTAGCATTTAATTGACTAATATTACCAACCATATGGAGTAGGTCCACTCATGTAGCTATCATGAGGACCATTTTGCAACTAATTTATCAAAAAGCCTTCACCAAGAAGTTGCATATCTTACTGATATTTTAGAATGCATTATGGAGGTTAAAAATCACTACAATGGGTTGTTAATAACGCCAGCCTTAGACTTTCAGTTTTAGAGCATTTTATCTGTGTTCTGTAGTTGAAGTTGGTAAGGTGTCCAGTGGGTCATGTTTGACTTGCTGCTTGTGTTTTGTACTACGTGCTAAATGGTTTCTACATTTTTCAGTGGTTGAAAAGTCAAAAGAAGAATAATATTTTATGAAATTTAAATAAATCCAGGTTTCAGTGTCTATAGGTAAAATTTCATTGTAACGCTGTCATGCTTAAGTATCGTTTATGACTTCTTCGCTATAGTGACAAACTTGAGTAGTTTTGACAAAGATCGTCTGGCCTGTAAGGCGTAGAATATTTACTATCTAACCCTTTAGAGAAAAAAATTGCTGGCCCTTGTTCTATAATATGAGAAAATATAGCCTTGATTATTCATTAAAAAATTATTTTCCCATTTTATTGACATACTTTTGTCCCCTAATTGTTAAAAGGAACGCATGTTCTTATAGAAAAGTTGGAATATATAGAAAAGCATAAAGAAGAATATGAAAAACCATTTGCAATTGTGCGATAACCACTAATATTTTGGTATACATTGCTCCAGACTTACACACATACACACATGCGTATTTATTTTATACAATTAGAGTCTAATTTTCTTTTCGAGACAGTCTTGTTCTGTTGCCTAGGATGGAGTACAGTGGCAAGATTTCAGCTCACTGCAACCTCTGCCTCCTGGGCTCAAGTGATTCTTGTGCCTCAGCCTCCTGAGTAACTGGGATTACAGGCATACACCACCATGTTCAGCTAATTCTTGTATTTTTAGTAGAGACGGGGTTTCGCTATATGCCCAGGCTGGTCTCAAACCTCTGGCCTCAAATCATCTGCCTGCCTTGGCGTCCCAAAGTGCTGCGATTACATACTTGAGCCACCGCGCCTTAATTTTTTAATTTCCTTTTTTCACTTGAATAATTTTAAGAACATTATTTTTAATGACTGTGTAGTGTTCTGTTTTATGGATGTACCATACTTAATTATTTAGTCATAATTTATTATTATGAGGTTGATAAACATGATAATCAGATTGAGCTCAAGAAGCTAGTTATAGGGTTGCATAATTAATGAATCCCGGGTACCTCGCTGGGTTGCTGAGGCTATTTTTTTCCTGCCTGTTTGGAACACTGTGTTTGGGACCAATGAGGCAAAGGAAATTGAAGAGCTGCCATTTTCAATTATTCTATTAGAAGATACATTGAAGATTTGTCAAATGACATAGACACAACACTAATCCAGAAGATTGTTTAATCAAAAAGGCATTCATTTCAGATATGAATTCATAAACATTTGTAATGATCCTCAGTTTGAAGACTGTATAGAATCCCTGAAGAACTGGAAGACATTATTTGCTTGGCAAAGAGAAGTCCCCAAACCAACTGGGGATGAAATATTCGAAGAGATAAATGAATACTTTGAAACATACAAGATACTATGGAAAAAGAGTGGAAGTTTGGGACAGGTAATGACAGGAAGATATAAAAGCTTTACATTAAGTTCAATCTAAAACTTTATTCCAAGTAACAGGTTGTCTTATTCATGGAGAAGCAGTTGTAAATTAAAACTTGCCTGTGGTTTGGAATTTCACATTAAATGATTACATTAAAAATTCAAATGGTGAGCCTAACTAAATCCAAGCTCCTACAGTACCTTCTTTTCACCTTTAGGTGAAGAAATGCCATGAGCTGTTTTATTACTGATTATGTGGACAGTCCAAAGGAGGTTTATAAGTGAAAAGGAAAAATTTAAATTATTCCATGTGAGTGATTCTTACTTTGCAGATTTGTTGCAGTGTAGTTACTGGCTTCAAAAAGTGGTATCCTTAACTGACATTTTGAGCACTTGAATTCACTCAATAAAAAAATGCAATGATCATGTGGAAAATACATTAAGGTATATGACAGAGTTTATGGATTCAGAGCAAAAATTCAACTTTGGAAAAGTGAAGTTAAAATGGTTTTATAAGTGATGTTTAATTGGTGTTATTTGAATCCTAAAGAAGAATTAATAGTACGAGTAGAGGAAAGTCAGTGTGTCTGTGACAAAGCGTTAGTATTATTTTGAAATACTTGATATAAAAAAGTTCACGTTTGCTCAAAGCTTACTTAAATCATCAGAATAAATTAACATATTTCGTAATTAAAAGGAGAAGCTATTAGACTTAAAGAATTTTTGCACCCTTGAAATACATACAACTTGAAGAGATTAAGTTGTTGGAATACTGGTTAATGGTGATAAAGGAGTTTTCAGTCTATGAGAGCAAAGCCTTCTCTTTTGCCATTTGCTTCTTTGTAGTGGTTGCTATGTAGAATTCGACGAAAATATTGTTAAAAAGCCTTGGTCAGGAGTAGAGTGTAGCATAAACCCAATGCATTTTAACATTAATAACGAGGAAAAAGGGAATGCATGATAATTTCATCAAGTCAGAAAAAAATGGAAAAAGAAAAAGAGGAAACTGAAGAAAGTAACTAATGAAAGTAAGGTGAAAGGTGGTTTATACCACCTGTGAATGAGATTAATTTTCATTTCCATACTGAAAGACAAATATATTCCAATTAAGCCATTAAAAAAAAAAACAATTTTTTTTTTGTAAGAGATGGGATCTCACTATGTTGACCAAGTTAGTCTTGAACTCCTGCCCTCAATCAGTCCTCCTGCTTCAGCCTCCCAAAGTGCTAGGATTTCAGGCATGAGCCACTGTGCCTGGCCACAACCAAAATTAAGCAACAAAACAACAACAACAAAAATTCCAGCCAGCCTTTAAAATAATGATAAAGGTTGAAAAATTGTAGATAGTGGTAGATAGATAAGATTTCAGAAAAGTCCAAACCGAAGTAAATCATAATACATTATTTTAAAGGGGGGTTTAAAATCCTTTAAAGGTACAATATGAAGCATTATGAAATGATAAAATACATGTTTTTTTAAAAAATTAATTTTAAGTTCCAGGATACATGTGCAGGATGTGCAGGTTTGTTACATAAGTAAATATGTGCCATGGTGGTTTGCTGCACCTATCGATCTGCCACCTAGGTATTAAGCCCCACATACATTAGCTGTTTTTCCTGATGCTGTCCCTCCTCCAGGACCCAGTGTGTATTCCCCATGTATTCTCATTGTTCAGCTCCCACTTATAAGTAAGAACATGGGGTATTTGGTTTTCTGTTCCTTTGTTAGTTTGCTGAGGATAATGGATTCCAGTTCCATCCATGTCCCTGCAAAGGACATGAACTTGTTCCTTTTTATGGCTGCATAGTATTCCATTGTATATGTACCACATTTTCTTTATCTAGTCTATCATTAATGGGCATTTGGGTTTTTTCCATGTCTTTGCTATTGTGAATAGTGCTGCAGTGAACATGTGTGTGCTTGTTATCTTTATAATAGAATGATTTATATTCCTTTGGGTATATACCCAGTAATATAATTGTATAAACCAGTAATAGGATTGCAGGGTCAAATGGTATTTCTGGTTCTAGGTCTTTGAGGAATCGCCACACTGTCTTCCACAATGGTTGACTAGTTTACGTTCCCACCAACAGTGTAAAAGCATTCCTATTTCTCCATAGCCTTGCCAGCACCTGTTGTTTCTTGATTTTTTAATAAACGCCATTCTGACTGGCATGAGATGGTATCTCATTGTGGTTTTGATTTGTATACAAAAAAGATCTGTATTTCTCTACTGATCAGTGATGTTGAGCTTTTTTTCATGTTTGATGGTTGCATAAATGTCTTTTTTTGAGAAGTGTCTGTTCACGTCCTCTGCCCACTTTTTAATGGGATTTTTTTTTTCTTGTAAATTTGTTTGAGTTCCTTGTAGATTCTGGATATTGGACCTTTGTCAGATGGATAGATTGCAAAAATTTTCTCCCATTCTGTAGGTTGTCTGTTCACTCTGATTTGCTGTGCAGAAGCTAAAAGACATGATTTTAGAAAAAGACATGTCAAAGTCATACATGCTCAATGACATAGCGAGTACATATGTAAATAAAAAATTATTTTATGCTGTGAATTTGACCAAGAATAACCTTTACCTCGTCAGGAATTACAATCCTCATGTATGGTCAAGGATTTCCCTATTGCAAATTATTCCACGACATTAATTTTCTGTGTGCTTTTTATCTATCCCAAGATACAAGTAAATTTGACAAAGATGTTAGGTTTGTAAACAAATTTACGTTCAAATCATTGCCTGGAAGTATCAGATAGAATTTTGCATGCAAAAGAGTATTTACATGTAAAAAATTACATATTTCAAATTAAAATGATTTTAGTGTTATAGATAGAAGGAAAGCGTTATTGAAGTTTATTTCTGTTTTGGCAGTGTAAATGAATTACTTACAAAATTTCAGAAGTCTATGGGTGTTTTTATAAAGTTTGTGTTATTTGTGGAAACCTCAGTTTTCTGGCATTTTGCCAATGAGGTCTACTCTAAGTATAGCAGAAATTTGTTTTCCAGCTTTATAAATATATATTTTAAGATTAAGAACTGATTTTACTTATATAATCTGGGATCAACTTTTGACTTCTCCTATCAAGGATTTTGAATTTGTGACAAAATATACACTTATTGATAACCAGTGACATATATAAAATGCTTTACAATTAATAAAGCATATGTACTTTACGTATTTTTTCACTACATATGATGCATGTGGCAACCCCAAGAGTTGAGTTGTACCCATTGGCAAACTTTGATCATGATTCTGTGACTATAGGCAAGTACCAATTGCAGACAGAACATTCTTTTTGAGTCCCAAACTGTGAGAAACAAATTACAGAAATGTACCTTTCTTTTGCATTAGGACACGTTGTAGTTTTGTATTAACACACTAGTTTTAAGCAATATGTGCAAAAACATTGCACAAAGGAAGTTGTGTTAATTTTAGGACTCCTGTATTATTATTTTTAATTATGTGGTTTATTTGACTACCCCACATTTTCAAGCATAAATTAATAAATCTGTAATTCCAGGCTTATTAGCAATAAACAATCTAGATAGTTGAACTCTTTCTTGCTAACATTTTCTAGATATGGACTGTTTGGTATTTTTCTACTAATAAAGACCCTTAGTAAGCTCCCTGCTGGTTTGATGTCATTGGGATGTTTACTGGGAACTTTGGTGGAGGTCTTTCAGTCTCTCTCCCCCAGTGGTGAAAGAATGAGTTACAAACCTGCTCTGTTAACCCTTTCCTTCCCAATGCACAATAGCGATGGAGTTTGTTGTATATGGAAAATTTGTTTGATAAAGTATTGTTTACAATTTTTTGTTCCATAAATTATCAGTATTTTCAGTTTCTGATTCATGCTTGGGATAGTTGCTGCATATTGTTTAATTTTGTCAGAATTTATATTGTTAAATATCAAATACAACAGACTATCCTCAAATCATAAATAGTTAATGTAATTAACATCCTGTTTCTTCATGAGACTCTTCAGTGTTACATTAAAAACTGCTGCCTCCTGGGCCGGGCGTGGTGGCTCACGCCTGTAATCCCAGCACTTTGGGAGGCCAAGGTGGGCGGATCACGAGGTCAGGAGGGTGAGACCATCCTGGCTAACATGGTGAACCCCGTCGCTTACTAAAACATGCAAAAAATTAGCCGGGCGTGATGGCAGGCGCCTGTAGTCCCAGCTACTCAGGAGGCTGAGGCAGGAGAATGGCGTGAACCCAGGAGGCGGAGCTTGCAGAGAGCTGAGATCGTGCCACTGCACTCCAGCCTGGGCGACACAGCAAGACTCCGTCTCAAAAAAAACAAAAAAAACCAAAAAACAAAAAAACTGCTACCTCCTTATTACAAATAGGAACTAAAGTTGAAGTTTGAGGAATTTGCTAAGAACTAAGCCTTGAACTAAGGCTATTTTAATTGAGTGTGAGTCATATCAGAGTACGGATCCATTTTACTATTAACAAAACAAATATGTTCTGTTTTTTTTTTTTTTTAAATGCACACACCACCTTTGAGAGATTCTTATTCACTGAATTTTCTTTAATTATACTTGAATTTTGGTTTACATTGAGGAGTGCCCTCAAAGATATTAACAAATTTTTTAAAAATCCTCTAAAAAACTCATTCTTAGGGAAATTTGTTCATTTACTAGGCGAGGAGCAAAATAAAAATCCTTAACATAGAAGAGCTATTATCTGTCTTCAAAATTAAGTCTTTGAGTAGATTTGTGAATAAATCTAATAGTTTTGCTGAATTTACTAAGATCTTAAGACAGAATAATCATGTAGAAAATTTAAAATGTCAGGAATTCATAATGATTCATATACCCAAGGATTTTCATTGATAGTGAGGTAAGGTTATTCTTGAGAAAGACTCAAAGTCATAGAATAATAGAATTTTGAAACTACCAGAATTATACAAGTCAATTAAAATGGCTGATTTGTTTTAAGAGGAAGAAATACTAAATGTATAATGATTAGATGCAGCGTATTGTATCTGTTTTCTTTTGTGATTCTAGCTCTCATAACCTATGCTTGGACCTAGGTGTCATAACTTACTTTAAATATGTATGTTTGGTTTTCATTCATATTGACAGTACTACCCCTCAGTTTTCTTTCAGATATTGTTTTGTATTTACCCATGAAGACATTGTTTTTTGGACTCTGCAAATAGGACATTTCAAAGATGAGTGAAAAAAAATTGGAAACAACTCCACAGCAGCGGAAATGTCCTGAATGGATGAATGCGCAGAATAAAAGATGTGCTGTAGAAGAAAGAAAGGTATGTTGTTCATTGACTATTCTTTCAGGTGGGAAATTTAATTTATATTTGACTGTGCAAAGAGTTACTTGTTACTTGTAAACTTCAAGTCATTGTTTAGGTCAGAGCTGCTGTTGTCTAAATGCACCAGGACCTAGTTGTTGAAAGGGTAAACTGGAATAAAGTTTAATTGGGTTTACAACTTGAGAATTCTTACTGTATATTTTCTCTTTTTCGGGTTGACTTTACCAGTTTGTTCTAGTTCAGATAATGTAGACAACATTAACTTTGTTGAATTTTTTGTTTGCCAGCCAGTCTTCAGCATTTTAAGGCAGCATTATTATTACAGCTACAATACAAATATAATTACCAGAAAAAAAACTCAGGAAAATAAATGCTTTTATGAAAATGGGATTAGAGGTTTGAAAATAAACTTGTTAGGAGAAATAATTTTACAATGGGATGGTTTTTCTTTGTTAAGTTTTCTTTATGACTTCATTAGTTTATAAAACATTAATTGATAAAACTTAGAACTATAAATTGAATGCTTCAGTGATCTTTATTATTTCAGTGAACATTTGTTATTTGATGTGAACTTTGTTCCTGTTTTGAAATTTACTAAACTCAAGGCATGTGTTCGGAAGAGTGTTTTTGAAGACGACCTCCCCTTCTTAGAATTCACTGGATCCATTGTGTATAGTTATGACGCTAGTGATTGCTCTTTCCTGTCGGAAGATATTAGGTAAGTGATTTGAATTTCCTGATTTTATTTGAATTTGGACCCTTAGAAGGTACTATTATGGTAATGTTTGTGAACATACTGAGTTTTACAGGTGAGGTGTGTTCAATAGATAATTATTTCTATGTATAGACTACCACCAAGTTTTACGTTTCAAATAAAAAGTCACTGAATTAATTTGTAATCTGTCAGTTTGTTCATTCATAAGCTTTTCTATTACTTCAGACAGTTTTTTTAAACTTTTTTCGTATATGTGCTGCTGAAGCAAGCACGACAGTTTTTTAACTTTCAGTACTTAAGATGTTATATATACAGCTACTGAACATGCTGTGTTTATTTTACCAATTTAGGGAAAAAATGCAAAACTTATTTAACCTTTAAATGCACTTTTATACTTCCTTAAAAATATCAACATAGTAATATTGAATAATGGCTATGATTGGCTCTGTTGTGTTTAATTAGCAACAATTGTAGCAAACAATCCTTAAAAAATGTTCTAACTAAACATTAAAGGCCAGGCGCAGTGGCTGAGGCCTATAATCCCAGCACTTTGTGAGGCCAAGGCAGGTGGATCACGAGGTCAGGAGATCAAGACCATCCCGGCTAACATGGTGAAACCCTGTCTCTACTAAAAATACAAAAAATTAGCCAGGTGTGGTGGCATGCGCCTGTAGTCTCAGCTACTCAGGAGGCTGAAGCAGAAGAATCGCTTGAACCTGGGAGGCAGAGGTTGCGGTGAGCCAAGATTGTGCCACTGCACTCCAGCCTGGGTGACAGAGCGAGGCTCCATCTCAAAAAAAAAAAAAATAAAATAAAAAAAAACAACCCACAAACAAAAAACATTAGAAATGTCCGTTAGTACTTTTAAAGGTTGCCTTGTAAAATTAGGACTGCAATAATGCAATCTAAGGCTCTCAAAGCATAAAACAGGTAATAAGGAATTCATTCATATCTTTTTTGATGTGGTTATACCTGTCCTTTTAAAAAAAAAAGAAAAAAAAATTTGTTATGTATTGGGTTAAAAAAAGCAGAAGTGCTGGGCACAGTGGCTCATGCCTGTAATCCCTACACTTTGGGAGGCCAAGGCAGGAGGATCGCTTGAGCCCAGGAGTTTGAGACCAGCCATAGTAAGACCCCCATGTCTACAAAAAAATTTAAAAATTAGCCAGGTGTCTGTGGTCCCAGCTACTCAGCAGGCCTAGGTTTTGGGCCTGAGAGGTTGAGGCTGCAGTGAGCCTTGATCACACCATTGCACTCCAGCTTGGGCAACAGGGCAAGACCCTGTCTCAAACAGACAAACAAACAAAAGGCAGAGATAGGTTAAGCTATTTATTAACGGTCTTCTACTGGTGTAGATATAAGCTAGAAATAACATTCAAGT
Source organism: Pongo abelii (assembly GCF_028885655.2). Classification (NCBI taxonomy): domain Eukaryota; kingdom Metazoa; phylum Chordata; class Mammalia; order Primates; family Hominidae; genus Pongo; species Pongo abelii. The sequence goes on from NC_071992.2 coordinate 32,910,356, forward strand.
GTTTTTACTTTTACTACAGTTATCTGGCCACTTTGAGACTCATTATACTGAATTAGTTTCACAGAGGAGGTAAAATATGTTGTTTATGATTACATATTAACTCTACCATTTTACCTTCAGCATTGCTATAATATGTCATATCTGAAGGCAATTAGCACAATTGACTTGAAGAATTGTAGTTTTGATGACTTGTATGTATTTTATAAAAGGCAGGCAGAGTTTTTGTGTTTGCTTTCCCCTCCTCTGGACGCTTTAAATTTTTACTACCACAGGTTTCCAACAATTTGATTATGATGTGCCCTTGTGTAATGTGGTTGGTGTTTATTCGGCTTGGAGTTCATTGAATTTTTTTGATCTGTGGGCTTATACCTTTAATCAGATTTGAAAAATGTCTTCAGATCTTTTTTCCTCCTATCCTGTTATTCTTTTCTCTTTCTGGGACTCTTAGTACACACAAGTTTGATTGCTTGATACTGTGTCGCAAGCCACTGAGGCTCTTTCCTTTCTGTCTTTTCTTCTTTCTTCCTTTTTTTTTGTTTCTGTGCTTCATTTTGAATAGCTTGAATGGTTTTGTTTCCTGTCTTCAAGTTCATTTATATTTTTTTATTCTGTAATGTCTGGTGTGTTTATACCATTCTGTGAATTTCTTTTTAGATACTACATATTTTATCTCTAGAAGTTCCATTTGCTTCTTAATTTTTTTTTCTATTTTGGCTCTCATTATTCATGTTTCTTTCAAAATTCTTGAACATATTTAAGCATATTTTTAATAGCTGTTTTAATGTACTTGTCTGTTAATTCCATTATTCTAGGATTTTTTCTTTCTATGGGATGATTTTTCTCCTGGTTATGGGTCATATTTTCCTGTTTATTCTTACAGCTGTTAATTTTTTTTTTTAAATTAGGCATTGTGATTTTACTTTGTGGAATGTTAGATTTTACTGTTTTCCTTTAAAGAAAGGAACTTTGTCAGACATCTAAGTTACTTGAAGATCAACTTTATGTTTTGAGGCTTGTTTTCAAGCTTGACCAGGGAAAGTCTACATTTGCCTTTAGTCTAAGGGTAATTTAGCCCTATAATAAGATGTGACACTTCTGGAGTCTTTGTAGACTGCCTCTGGTGATCAGCGATCTCTTCTCTGACTTTTCAGAACTTTAATGCCTCTTACCTTTGTGTAAGTCGGTCCTAAGAATCATTCAGCTTATGGTTGTTTGCCCAGCCCCATGGAGTTTTAGTCTATGCATGCTTGTCTTCGTATTCTGCAAAGACCAAAGGAGTCCCTTAGGGAGATTTCTGGAGCTCTTTTCCTGCCTAGCTTCCTCCTCTCCAGAACTCTGCCCCGTGAGTTCCAATCCAGGTCCTTCAGCTTCCAGGGCTCTGAACTCTGTCTCCCCAACTCAGTGCTCTCCTTGGGATTCTTCTGCCTGTTCTGTTGTCTGCAATGGGTCCCAGGAAGAATGTGGGGCAACTGTAAGGTTCACCCTTCATTTCCCTTCCCTTAGAGATCATAGTCCTGTACTGCCTGTTGTCTGGTATCCGAAACAGTTGTTTTATATGTTTCGTCCAAGTTTAGATTTGTTTGTGACGGAAGGGTGAGTCTGGCCTCCCTTGTTATATCATGTTGGCCTGAAGCAGAAGCTGAGTTTCTTTTATTTTTTAAATATATTTTCAATTTTTAACAACTATTAAATAGGCAAGTATCAACAACAATAGATAACAATATAATAAATATGCACATTCCTCCCACTTTGTTTATCAAATCTTAATTTTCTTCAATTTATTTATTTATTTTTAATTGGGTCTCACTCTGTTGCTCGTGCTGGAGTGACAGTGGTGTGATCTTGGTTCACTGCAACCTCCATCTCTTGGGCTCAAGTGATCCTCCTGCCTCAGCCTCCTGAGTAGCTGGGACTACAGGCATGCACCATCACGCCCAGATAATTTTTATATACATTTTTTATAGAGATGGGGTTTTTGCCATGTTGCCCAGGCGGTATCAAATTCCTGGACTCAAGCAATCTGCCTGCCTTGGCCCCCCAAAGTGCTGGGATTACAGGTGTGAACCACTGCGCCTGGCCTGTTTTCTTCAGTTCTTTATTAAGAAATGAAACAATAAAATACAGCTGAAGCCCCATGTTTGTTCTTTCTGATTCTCCCCCTGTGCCCCTCTGAGATAACTTCTATGAGTTTTGTGCATTTTTTTTTCTTTTTAATAAAAACAGGGTCTTGCTCTGTTATCCAGGCTGGAGTGCGGTGGTGAGATCATACTCAATGCAGCCTCAACCTTCTGGGCTTGAGTGATCCTTTCGCCTCAGCCTCTCAAGTAGCTACAACTACCGGTGTGTGCTGCCATGCCTGGCTAATTTTTTTATTTATATTTTTTAAAGATGGGGTCTCACTATGTTGCCCAGGCTAGTTTTGAACTCCTGGCTTCAAGTGATCCTCCTGCCTTGGTCTCTCAAAGTACTGGGATTACAGGCGTGAGCCACTGGCTGCTCACATGTTTTTTATAATAGTACTTAATAATTTTATATCTGAAAATATTATATAATGTTATTTTGCCCATTTAAAAACTTTAAAAAATGCTAACAAACTATGTGTACTCTGTAACTTGTCTTTTTTACTCAACACTATGTTTTTGAGAATTTTTCTTGTTGATCTGTGTAGTTACATTTTAACTTATATCTTACAATGTTTCATTATGCAACAGTTGGTTCAATCCATTCTCTTGTTGATGGAAATTTAGTTTGTTTCTAATTTTTGCCAGTAGAAACAGTGTTGCAATGCACATTCTTAAACATTTCTGTTTGTACACATCTGAGGGTTTCATTTATTTGCGACAAAACTTGCCAGGTTATAGTGTTTATGCACCTTCAACTAGATATTGTTGTTGTCTAAGTTTTTTTCCAAAAGGATTTTACCAATTTATACATTCACCACCGATAGTTAGATAGATAGATATCCTCTTAACATGTGGTATTTTGAAACTTTAATTTTTACCAGTCAGATGTGAAATCATGTAGACTTAATTTGCATTTCTTTGACTTCTAGTGAGAAGTAGTGTCTTCACATATTTTTTGGATTTTTAAAATTTATTTTTTATTTTTGTGTTTCTTAGAGACACGGTCTTGCACTTTTACCCAGGCTGAAGTGCAGTGATGCGATCATAGCTCACGCTAACCTCGAACTCCTGGACTCAAGTGATCCTACTGCCTCAGCTTCCTGAGTAGCTGGGACTACAGGTGTGTGCCACCAAGCCCAGCTAATTTTTAATTTTTTTTTGTAGAGACATGCTGTGTTGCACAGGTTGGTCTTAAACTCCTAGTCTCAAGCAGTCCTCCTGCCTTGACTTCCCAAAGTGCTGGGATTACAGGGGTAAACCACCATACCTGGCCATATCTTTTGGATTTGTTGGTCATTTGGATTTTCTTTTGGGAATTACTTGTTCATATTTTTCTCCATTTTTCTGCTGAATAATTTGTCTTTTCTTATTTTTCAAGAAATTTTACATATTTTCTGGCTGTTCATTATCAGTTGTATGTGCTGCAGATAACTTGAACAGTCTGTAGTTGCCTTTTAATTTTTGAATTATGTCTTTAGTTATGCAGAAGTTTAAAATTTTCACATAATTAATTTACACTATTTTTCTCCCTTTAGCATGAGTCTATCAGATGGGGATGTGGTGGGATTTGACATGGAGTGGCCACCATTATACAATAAACGGAAACTTGGCAAAGTTGCACTAATTCAGTTGTGTGTGTCTGAGAGCAAATGTTACTTGTTCCACATTTCTTCCATGTCAGGTTGGTAGCTCTTCGTTTCATTTTTATATGGCTGATAATTGTAATATGTCAACTTTATCGCTATAAAATTAAGTTCTTTTATTAGCTGGCCGTTCTCTCATTATCTCAAATTTATTTAAGTATTTATGTTCTACCTGATTTACTCACATTCCTTGTTTTATTTAATTTTCACAACATACCTGTGAGGCATTGACATTTTTTTCTGTTTTAGAGAAGAGAAAACTGAAATTTTAAGAGACTAAATGACCAGGATATGTACCTCTTTTGCTAGCAGGAGTGGCATTCAAACTGATTATTTTTTCTTGTCATTTATCAATCAGGACTGTTGGCTTTAGTTAAGAAATACTCAAGGTGAATGTGTTTCTGAATTTAAAATTACTGTTACTGTTAAATACAAATTTAAACATAAACATGGTATATATAAGAAGTAGGACATAAATCCATCATACTTGACAGAACTTATGGAAATAACAAGAAAATGTTACAGTTTTTCCCCAGGGATTAAAAATGTTGCTTGAAAATAAAGCAGTTAAAAAGGCAGGTGTAGGAATTGAAGGAGATCAGTGGAAACTTCTACGTGACTTTGATATCAAATTGAAGAATTTTGTGGAGTTGGCAGATGTTGCCAATAAAAAGGTAAAAGCAACATATATATAATTTTCATAATGAAGGTAATTTTGTGTTACACAGAATGTACTTTCTATCTGAATGTTAGATTTTTTTTGAAAAAGCTTGTTATATAATGTTTTTGTAGCAATAAAAAAGTTCCAAGTGAATGTTCTTTAATGAAAACCTTTAGTTTTTTTTTTAACTTTTGTTTCAAGATCAGGGGTACATATGCATTTTTGTTACACAGGTAAACTTGTGTCATGGGGGTTTATTGTTCAGATTATTTTATCACCCAGGTATTAAGCCTGGTACCCATTAGTTATTTTTCCTGATTCTCTTCCTCCCTTCTCCCACCCTCCACCTCCCACAGTGTGTGTTGTTCCCCTCTATGTGTCCATATTTTCTTATCATTTAGCTCCCACTTATAAGTGAGAACATATGGTATTTGCTTTTCCGTTCCTGCGTTAGTTTGCTAAGGATAATGGCCTCCAGTGCCATCCATGTCCCTGCAAAGGACATGATCTTGTTTTTTTTTTTTTTTTATGGCTGCATAGTATTCCATGGTGTATATGTACCACATTTTTTTTTTATGCAGTCTATCATTGATGAGCATTTAGGCTGATTCCATGTCTTTGCTATTGTTAAATAGTGCTGCAGTGAACATATGCATGCATGTGTCTTTATAACAGAATGATTTATATTCCTTTTGGTATATACCCAGTAATGGGATTGCTGGGGCAAATGGTATTTCTTTCTTTAGGTCTTTGAAGAATTGCTACACAGTTTTCCACAATGGAAAACCTTTAGTTCTAATCCACTGTCTTGGCATAGAGTTTCTTTTCTTTTTTTTTTTTTTTGAGATGGAGTTTCGCTCTTGTTGCCCACGCTGGAGTGGAATGGTGCGATCTCGGCTCACTGCAACCTCCGCCTCCCGGGTTTAAGTGGATCTCCTGCCTCAGGCTCCTGAGTAGCTGGGGTTACAGGCATGCACCACCATGCCTAGCTAATTTTGTATTTTTAGTAGAGATGGGGTTTCTCCATGTCGGTCAGGCTGATCTTGAACTTCTGACCTCAGGTAATCTGCCTGCCTCGGCCTCCCAAAGTGCTGAGATTACAGGTGTGAGCCACTGTACCTGGCCGGCAGACAGTTTCTTTTTTTCTTTTTTTCTTTTTTTTTTGAGACAGAGTCTTGCTCTGTTGCCCAGGCTGGAGTGCAGTGGTGCAATCTTGGCTCACTGAAACCTCTGCCTCCTGGGTTCAAGCGATTCTCCTGCCTCAGCCTCCCGAGTAGCTGGGACTACAGGCGTGCCACCACACCCAGCTAATTTTTTGTATTTTTTTTAGTAGAGACGAGGTTTCACCATGTTAGCCAGGATGGTCTTGATCTCCTGACCTTGTGATCCACCTGCCTCGGTCTCCCAAAGTGCTGGGATTACATACAGTTTCTTTAAGCAAGCCTTTTCTTTTCCTTCCTCCCAGTTCTTGGTACTCTTTCACTTTCATATATTTGCAAATGTAAAATTGTGTTTTAGGTGTATATTTTTAATCCATGTATACCAGTTACATGGATTAAAAAAAAAAAATTTTTTTTTTTTTTAAGGGAGAGCATAATGGAGCTCTTGCGATACAGTGCTCTTAGTGCAAGTTTGGCTATCAATTCCATCACCTATATTTCACATATTTTATTAATGAAGTTGTTAAATTAAATTCTCATATTTAGCCAAGTATTCATTTGGCTGGGAGGTAGAAAGCCTACTAACCAACTTTTTTTCATGAACAATATTTTTAAAGTCCAAGATTGTTAATACCTACATTAGGGAAATTCTAGAATTAAATTCTTACAATGTGGACTGCATATGAGGCTTTTAGTGACAGGGAATTTGTTGAAGGCTATCTGTGGGTTGTATTTTGGTATAACATTTCCTAATTTTATTTGTGGTATGTTCATTTGGTATCATTTGGTAATACCTGAAAACAGGAACTGATTTTACTATGTTGCTTTTTCATCATTTCTAGCTGAAATGTACAGAGACCTGGAGCCTCAACAGTCTGGTTAAACACCTCTTAGGTAAACAGCTCCTGAAAGACAAGTCTATCCGCTGTAGCAATTGGAGTAAATTTCCTCTCACTGAGGACCAGAAACTGTATGCAGCCACTGATGCTTATGTACGTGCTTAAAGATCTTTAGAAATTGTGATGTGTTTTAAAAACATTATTATAAATGACTTTAGAAAAATTTTATTGTAGTAGTGGCAGAAACTCTACCAAAATATTTTATATCAATTTGGCATTGAAAAATGCTTAGGAAGACATTTAGTGAAACTGTTCATTCTCGATATTAATTAGCAAGTACCAATCAACAGATTGTTCAATGCTAGTTATTTTCATTGTCATGAAGCCAAATTAATGTCTAATTTGTATGTTAAAAAAATGTGAACTTGCTGAAAACATGAAAGGCTAATAAATCCAGGCTGAGCAAGCATAAATAGTACTGATGATGGAATTGATATATAAACAATTCAGAATGAAAATAATTATAGTACAGTTTCTATTTTGAAACTGGCATTATTTCTTATATATAAAATGTGGTGAAATTTTAGAAAAATTGCCTCCAAATTTAGCTTGTTGCTGCCATTAGATATGTTTTTATGTTTACATGTTTGTATGTAGTGAAATCTGGGCTTATCTTTATATATAGCACTATTGTGTGTTTTTTAAGAAACGTATTTTATTCCACAGTGAATTTGTTTTCTCCTAACTCATGCTTTCATTTGTAGATGAATATTTTATTGTTTCTCCTTTGCATCTATCAAAGGAATGGAAACTCCTTTGAATTGTAACCAGCAAACTATTCACTTTTGTTAGGGAAATTGGATGATAATTTTCCTTTAAAAGATATCCCCAAACTTGAGACTAATATTCTCAGCTGATTTAAGTAGGATTTCTCTTACTAGATTGCATTTTGTTAGATTCCATTATAGGTTATTTTATTTGGATATTATGTGTAATATTGAGTGTGAAAAAGTGAAAACAAACTTTTAAGGCTCAGGGACGTTTCTCGATTTTCACAATTGGTATGATTATTAAATGAGGACGTATTGATATTTGTGTCACATAATAGGTTGAATTCCATGTTTGGGTGCTTTGCGAATCATTCTCTTCGATTTTTCTGAAGATGGGACTTACTGTTTTATTTCGGTGATCTTTAGCATACTTTTTAAATTTTTCTGTTTTTTTATAGGCTGGTTTTATTATTTACCGAAATTTAGAAATTTTGGATGATACTGTGCAAAGGTTTGCTATAAATAAAGGTATGTTAAGATCCATAAATAAAATGTGAATTCACTCTGTTGTGAGGTTTATCTCCAAAAAAGGCAATATTCACGTATTTGCAAAGCATTTAGTACTGTAACTTCTTGAATGTCTGAGCAGTCCTGACGTTAGGATGGGATCCATCAGGGCCCAAGATTAGTGTTTCATCTTTGTTACTTGTGGCAAAGCAGCCCTTGCTTCTTTTACTTTGTAGCATTGCTATGTATTTGGCTTCTAGAGTTGGGGCTTTGTGGCTTTTTATTGCAGTGACACAACCAGCTTTCTCCTAGTCTAGAGATTATACATCCCTGCTATAAGTATTTAAAATGCTTTCTATATAATGCTTTAAAACATATAAGATGGCTTATCCCCAAGATGGTAGCTAATAAACACTAAGTGATGAAGTAGGTAAAGATCCATTTATTCATTTATTAAATATTGTTGAGCCTTTTACAGTGCTTTCTAACATACTGATTTACATTTCTAATTTTCTTCTGTCATTTTTCTCCAAAAATAATGGACATGTCATCTAACCTCAGTGCTGTTTTTAGAGGTCTTGATAGGCCAGTGAGAGCAGAAGGAGCCACGTAGTGGAGTGGGTGAGCCCAGGCTTTTTGTTGCACAGACCAATGTGAATCCCAGCCGTGTGACCTGGGATGTACCTGTTTCTCCAAGCGTGGAATGTAGATACTAGCATAATGTCCGTTTTACCGTTTTATAGAATAACTGTGAAGACTTAAAGGGACAAACTATTTGAAGCATCTATATTGATATAAAGTTATTACTATTCTTGTAGCTTCCTTTTGGAGATTTTAAATGATTGTTTGTTAAGATGTTAATTAAATTAGGCCATTTTGCTAAATACTCTTAAAATATGGCATGACTGTCTCATATAAAATGATATGATATTCTTTATAATTGTCGTTGAGCCTCTGTGGGTGGCAGGCCCTCCTTTATATTGTTAAGGTAGAATAGTCTTTATTCTTACTTCTTCTCCCTGGAGAGCCACTTCCTATGAATACCTGCTGGTTCTCTGTAGTCAGAGGTCTTGCGGCTGTAACTTAGAGTCAGCCTCCATATCCCTGGGTTCTGCATCTGTGGATTCAACCAACCACAGATTGAGAACATTCAAGCCAAAAAAAAAAAATTCACAGTTTTAAAAAAGGAAAAGTTGAATTTCTTGCATGGAGTACCACATTGAATCTATATGAATGAAGTGATGCGTAGGCATTGTATAAGGTATTATAAGAAATCCGGAGATGATTTAAAGTATACAGGACAATGTGTATAGGTTATATGCAAATATTGCAGCATTTTATATAAGAGACTTGATCATCTATGGATTTGATATCAGTGGGAGGGAGGTTCCTGGAACCAATCCCTCAAGGATACAGAGGAATGACTGTATGTTAATTAACGGAGGCAGGTGATAGGTTTTTTAAGCTGTTTAGGGAAACAGTATATAAGAACTTACTTAACTCATAATAAAACTAAAATTCAACAGAGGAGAGTTATGATTTTTTGGCTTTATGGTTTGTGGAATTGCATGTAGGTTACATGTACAATTTTGTTACATGTGCAATTTTGATGAAAATGCTTCCAAGGAATGTTCATGATATTTTTCACTAAAGTAACATATATTAATAACATAGTACTGGAAGTCCTGGTATCTGTGTACCTGTCATTGTAATGCTACATTATTTGATCTTCACTTTTTTTTCCCTTTATTACATTATATGTGAGAGTATATTGTGACATCTTGACTCAGATTCCAGTGAATTGTATTAGGTTGGTGCAAAAATAGTTGTAGTTTTGGTAATTTTTATTGGCAAAAACCACAATTACTTTTGCACCAACCTAATAACTAAGATGACCATCTTTTTTTCCTTCCTTCCTCCCTTCCTTCCTTTCTGTTATTCAGCCAGAAGTATCAGCATCACTGTTCTCTAATTTTCTTCATGTACGTATGGATGATATTTTCAAATGACCACTTTTCTCTTTTGCTTTTTATTATTAGACTGTTTTTTCTTCTTGTTAAAGGATAAAAAGATTAGAACATAAAAGGATATTTACACATTGTTTCCCCATTGACTTATTCCCAAGATGGTAGCTAATAAACACCAAATGATATAGTAGTTAAAGATACATTTACTCATTTATTAAATATTGTTGAGCATTTTACGATATGGGAATACAGTAGTGAATAAGCCAGGCATACTCTGTTTCCTGAGGGGCCTACAGTTTTATTGGGGATGTAGATGAGTGAAGAAGGCAATTGCAGTATAGGGAGATGAGTCTTATGGGACTTACCTTATGGGACTTACCTTATGGGAAAATAAGGTGCTGTAGTTGGCACACCGAGAGGCATCTGACACATATTGGGGGAAATATTCTAGAATATTTCCTGGAGAAAGTGCAGGTAAAAGCCAGACCTGACACCTGAGCAAGAGTTAGCTAAGGCCAGGCGCAGTGGCTCACGCCTGTAATCCTAGCACTTTGGGAGGCCGAGGTGGGTGGATCACCTGAGGTCAGGAGTTCGAGACCAGCCTGGCCAAAATGGTGAAACATCATTGCTACTAAAAATACAAAAAATTAGCTGAGTGTGGTGACGGGCACCTGTAATCCCAGCTACTTGGGAGGCTGAGGCAGGAGAATTGCTTTAATCTAGGAGGCGGAGGTTGTAGTGAGCCGAGATCGCGCCATTGCACTCCAGCCTGCACAAGAGCGAGACTCTGTCTCAAAAAAAAAAAAAAAAAAAAAAAAAAGATTAGCTAGCTGAAGAGTATAGGGAAGAATGGGTACAGGAAATTACAGGTGCCAAGTTATAGAGGTAAGAGAAATTATGGTATCTATAGGTAATTGAAAGTAGTTCAGTATAGTGAACACTGAATAGGGCTGGGCGGATGAAGGCAAAGCAGAAAAAGGAAAGCAGATGGGCCATGGTAAGGAGTTTATATATCCTCCCAAGAGCAATCGAAGTGACTGAGAGTTTTAAACACAGCAATGAAGTGAATTACATTACAAAAATAAGAACTTGGGCTCTAGAATAAAAAACGAATGGTAGGAGGAAGGCAGGAGTCACAGTAGGAATATCTTTTGGGAGGCTGTGACAATAATCCAAGTGAGAGGTAATGGCAACTTGAGTCGGTTAATTGTGTTGAGAATCGAGAGAAGTTGACAGATTCAAAATTCATTTTTTTTCTTTTTTTGAGTCTTACTCTGTCACCCAGGTTGCAGTGTAGTGATGTGATCTTGGCTTACCGCAACTTCTACCTCCTGTGTTCAAGCGATTCTCCTGCCTCAGCCTCCTGAGTAACTGGGATCACGGGCGCCTGCCACTACACCCAGCTAATTTTTGTATGTTTAGTGGAGATGTGGTTTCGCCATGTTGGCCAGGCTGGTCTCGAACTCCTGGTCTCAAGTCTTCCGCCTGCCTCAGCCTCCCAAAGTGCTAGAATTATAGGCATGAGCTACCACACCTGACCTCAAAATACATTTAATAGAGCAAGCATGAACCACTATGCCCAGCCTCAAAATACATTTAATAAACCAATGGAATTTGAGGTAATGATGAAAGACACATGTCAAGGATCATTCCTGTGTTGTTGGCATAAGCAACAGGGATGAAAAGCATTGAGGAAGAGCAAGATTTTGGGATGCGTTGTCACACAGTTGATTTTTAGCTATGTTAAGGGAGGGAGACCTGTAAGACAGCAAAGTGGAGGTGGTGCAAGAATTAGTTGTGTTGGCTGTAGCGCAGAGGAAAGTTTGAGTTAAGAGAGTTGGGACTGAGAATCCCGAGGAACTCTTAGTGTTGAACATTTGTGTGGAGGAGGGGACACCAAAGGAGTTGCCATAGACATCGAGGAAATTAGGAGGTGTGGTGTGCAGAAAGCGAAGTGAAGAACATGTTTTAAGTAGGAGGATGCTATCAACTGTTTTAAATTCTGCTGAGAGTTTGAGAAACTGAGGACTTAGAATTCATCATTGGCAATGTGCCTATCATTTGTAATCTTTTAAACAATAGTTTTGCTGTACTGGGTAGCAAAGGAGTGTTTTGAGGAGTGGTCATTTGGAGCATATGCTATTCAAACAGAGAAGAGTCCACGGGCTTTGGTAACATGAAGGTCCTATAACTATAGCAAGAGAATGAGGTGGGTGGAAGTCATAATAACGTGAATAGAGGAGTAAGTTAGATGTGAGGAATGTGGAAACAGAGACAGGGTCTCATTATGTTGCCCAGCCTGGCTCAGACTCGTGGCCTCAAATGATCCTCCTGCCTCAGCCTCCTGAATACCTCGGGTTTCAGGCCTCTGCATCTGGCTTGAAAACATTTTCTTAGAAGCTTGTTTTAGTTGTTTTAGAAATAACTAAGGCATGTGTAAACAACTGTTCTAGAAGCTTAGTTTGGAAAGGGAACGTTTATTGATGCATAAATGTTTATTGATGCATGGGTGCTTATGTGTCAGGCACTGTTAGAGTTGCTTGGGAAAATTTACAAACCAAGCAAACCATGCCCCTTCATTTCCTTTGGGTGAAGTGAGGGAGCCATGTCGTTATCTGAAGGAATAGCATAGCAGGATTAGAGGGAAGAAAGTGCAAAGCCTCCTAGGGTGATTGGCTGGCTCTTTTGGAGGAACAGTGCCTATAACTGAATGAAATGAGTGAGGGTAAGAGTGGCAGGAAATGAGGCTAGAAAAGGAGCTTGGGCCACATCACGTAGGGCCTTGTGGGCTGTGAATCTGACTTCATTTCTTATTAATGAAAATAAATACGATGATGGGATGATGGGTGATGGGAAACCCATAGAGGGTTTGGAGCAGAAAAATCATATAATTAAAATTTTATTTTAGAAAGATTTTTCTGGTTGTTGTAAGAGGAAAAATGTTTAGCCCCAGGGCATTTTGGCAGAGAGGAGGCTATTTTAACAGCCCAAGCAATTGACAATAATTGTTTGGATTAGGCGGGTAGCAATAGAGGTGATGAGAAGTGGTAGCTTCTATAGGTATTTGGAAGATACATATTGTGAGGGATTTGCTGATGAATTCCCTGTAAGGGGTGAGACGTAAAGATTCGTAGAACATTAAGATATTTTGGTCAGATCATCTGATGAATGGAAAGGTCAGTTATAGTAGACAGATTATGAGAATAACAGGTTTGGGTGAGAAAACTTTAGATTTCAGTGTTGGATATCCTACATTTTAGATGATTATTGATATCTAAGAGAATATCTTAGTTGGAAATATGATCCCAAAGTTCAAGGTTGAGGTTGGAGATGTAATTCAGATCCGATGGTAGTTAAAGCAGTGAGACTGAATGAGATAAAATAGAGAGTGAATGAAATAAATAATAGATGTCATATTGACCTCAAGGGCACACCAGCATTTAGAGGTTGGGAAGACGAGGAGAGAGCAGCAAAGAGGACTGGGAGGGCCACTAATGAAGGAGGGAAGTACAGGAGGTGTTTAGTTCTGAAGTCACCTGAAGAAAATGTTTGAAATAGGAAGAAGTTGTCAGTTGCTTTAAATCATTTGGAGAGGTTGAGTGAGATGAGAGTCTAGAATTAACAGTGAGGTTCGATGGTGTGGAGGCCATCAGTAACGTTTTCTTTCTTTTTTTTTTTTTTGAGATGGAGTCTTGCTCAGTTGCCCAGGCTGGAGTGCAGTGGCACAATCTCTGCTCACTGCAAGCTCTGCCTCCTGAGTTCACACCATTCTCCTGCCTCAGCCTCCCGAGTAGCTGGGACTACAGGCACCCGCCACCATGCCCAGCTAATTTTTTTTTTTTTGTATTTTTAGTAGAGACGGGGTTTCACCATGTTAGCCAGGATGGTCTTGATCTCCTGACCTCGTGATCCACCCGCCTCGGCCTCCCAAAGTGCTAGGATTACAGGTGTGAGCCACCGCGCCTGGCCCATCAGTAACCTTTTCAAAAGCAGCTTTGCTCTACTGATTTGGGTAAAAGCTTAGTTGCAGTTGGTTTGGGAGGAAATGGGAGCAGAAAATTTGAGAGTGAGTATAGACAACTCTTTCAAGGAATTTCGCTATAAATGGGAGTAGAGATCTGAAGACTGAATAATTAGCAAATTGAAAAGTGGGAAGACAAGGTAATTCTCTTATTTCATTTTTCTTAGTGAAATAAGAGGTGAAGTTGTTCTCTGAGTAATAGGAGGGTCAAACAGGTGTTAGAAGTTCACAAAGAAAGGAAGAGGTTTGAAATAGTCATTTTGAGAGTGGGAAATGTAGAAGAATTAACAGTCATTGCTGAGGGTGCGTTTGAAATCTGTCATGAGTTTAAAATAACTTGTGTCATCATCGATGTGCTTTATTTTCAACTGTATTCAACTGCTTGGGTGTAGGCATCAGATAGGTAAAAAAAAGTGGGTTTTATTATGAGTAGAGGTTTTGCCAGGTAATTACCATGGAGGGAGGGAAGAGCAAAGGAGTTGAGAGTCTATAGATACAAAGGAATGATTACTGTAATGTGGGTAAGAGATGGATGGAAGGCTCAGTGGGGAGTGAGAGTAGGGATGGCGATAGGTAAGGAAAAGGTGATAGGATCAATGCATTTGGTTCTGCAAGTGTCAAAGTATTGTTGGGGAAAGCATGCTGGAAGGAAAGATAGGGATGCTGGTGTTCTCAGGGTGGAAGGCTTACAGTTGAAGTCTGGAAGTGGTGATTTTATTGGCAATTATAAGGTCAATGGTATGACTATGGAATTGAGTGGCTAAGGTCTGTTGAAGAAAAGATTGTCGGAAATGCAGGGGTCAAGGAACTGGCCTGTGGATGTTGAAGTCACTGGCAGTGATCACAGGAATAGTAGTGGGGGGGAAAGTCAGTTAATGAATCAGGCACTAAGATCTCTAAGGGATGAAAGGATGCAGTTTGCAGATGACAAGATAACTGTAGTAATCAGGAATAGCAGGTTTTGTAGCTCTGTCTCATAGGCCTCAGAGGAGATGGGCTTTTGAAGGACAAGAGAAATGATGATGAATAAATTCTAAGCAGGGGAAGTGTTTGGGAAAGCAGGGCAGGCTTTGTGCTGTTGATGGCAAATGACGTACTAGACAGGATGAAGTTGAGAACTTGGAAGATGATCACTGATTAGAAAGGCTTACATTTTATTTTGGCCGGGGGTGGTAGCTCATGCCTGTAATCCCAGCACTTTGGGAGGCCAAGGTGGGCGGATCCCTTGAGGCCAGAAGTTGGAGACCAGCCTGGCCACCATGGCAAAACACTGTCTCTACTAGAAATATATATATAAAAAAATAGCTGGTCGTGGTGGCACATGCCTGTAGTCCCAGCTACTCCGGGGGCTAGGGAATGAGAATAGCTTGAAGCCGGGAGGTGGAGGTTGCAGTGAGCCGAGATCGCGCCACTGCACTCCAGCCTGGGAGACAGAGTGAGACTCTGTCTCAAAAAAAAAAAAGGAAGGGCTTACATTTTATTTTGGTGATGACTGGGAATGAAGGCAATGAGAGATGACTGTTGGAGAAGGCTGTGCTTACTAAACAGTATTATTAAGTAGCAGCATACATGGTGTTATACTGACTTCTGATTTTGCAGTAGTACAGACGGGTTCAGATTCTCATTTCCCCCTTCTCCTTCTGCCTAGGCGAATAACTGCTGGGTTATAATACATATGACTGCAGATCATTTGGAATTTACTTTAAATTTAAACAGTAAAAATTTGAAAGAGAGGGAAAACGACTGAGGCAATTTGGGGATTGAATAAGAAGGTCTTTTTGTTGGAATTCATTTAAGGAAAGAAAATGAAAATTTGAGCCCTAATATTATTTAATGAAGTGGCTAAATGAATATCTCTGCTTTGTGGTTTGAAAATTAATATTGGTGTTTTTTTCTCCCCCTAGAGGAAGAAATCCTACTTAGCAACATGAACAAACAGTTGACTTCAATCTCTGAGGAAGTGATGGATCTGGCTAAGCATCTTCCTGATGCTTTCAGTAAATTGGAAAACCCACGGAGGTTAAATATTACCGTTTTTTTTTTTAACTTAAATCAATTCTGTTTTTTTTTTATCACATTTTCCTATACGTGAAGAATACTAGCCATTAAGGCTGACTCATAGAAATTTGTTTGAATACGCACACACAGACTGATGTATAAATTTGAGAAATATCTTTCCAGTTGTTGAATAGTAAATCCAAAGGTTTAAGCCTTTTCTGTTTGCTTTGTAGGATGTTTTATGAAACAAAGGAATAGAAATTGTATTCATATTATACATTTTGAAATTATATCTATATTATATTTTTTGTCAAAGCAAAATAAATTATACATTAAGGAAAATATTTAAGATTCACAGTTGTCGTTTTCTTTCTGTTAATGAGCATCTTTGATTTAATAACATTTATAGTTTGGTCAGTTGAAATCTATAGTGACCAAAAGCAACTTCATACTTAGTAGCCTCATTTCTGTTATTATCTGATTATTACTTAAGAATTCTACTTAATTAATAGATTATTAGAACAAAAGCCATTCCAATTTTAGAGATTATTTTATAGTTAAAGCACTAGGTAACTTAAAAAATTTGGATCAAATGTTATACAGATTAATAGACCTTGGAATACAGGGGCTATGTCTTTTTGGAATCAGACCTTGTCCTGGCCTTAATTGCAGGATGACTTCCTTATTAAATCTCTAAACGCAGGAATGCTCTGGAATAATGAACAATTAGAAAGTGGTAATGTAATTTTGGGCCAAAAAATACTTTGTAGAAATGTGAAGCTCTTATTTGGAATAGAAAGAATTCTGACTCGAAAAAGTGCAGTTAATGTATGCTTTTCTGGATGAGATTTGTGATAGATTTTGATTGAGATTTAAAACCATGATATATAAATTTAGCTTTTTTGTCAAAGTAATTTGCCCCCCTAGAATTTGTTTTGGTAATTTTTAATGCAACTTGGAGAATTTCTGAAAGATGTAACTTTCCTTTTTTTGAGACGGAGTCTCGCTCTGTTGCCCAGGCTGGAGTGTAGTGACATGATCTCGGCTCACTGCAAGCTCTGCCTCCCGGGTTCACACCATTCTCCTGCCTCAGCCTCCCAAGTAGCTGGGACTACCGGCGCCCGCCACCCCACCTGGCTAATTTTTTTTTTTATTTTTAGTAGAGACAGGGTTTCATCGTGTTAGCCAGGATCGTCTTGATCTCCTGACCTCGTGATCTGCCCACCTCAGCCTCCCAAAGTGCTGGGATTACAGGCATTAGCCACTGCCCCTGGCCTGAAAGATGTAACTTTAAAATGGGGAAGGATACTAGTAAAGCCATTACTTACTCATTTATACATTTTCCCCTCCATGAAATTAGAGCAGCCACCTTTTACATGACTTTTACATGTATTTCAGATTTTTGTACTAGCAATTAAAATATCTACTGCATGTAAATCACATATGCTTAATGCTTTGCTTCATAATATCTGTTGAAGTCAGTTAAAATATAGAGACAGATCTTTAAATTGAAAATGTTTTATTTGGGAAGCAAGAATTAAATTTGGGGCATGTACACAGACTGGGTGTCTTTGGTATCTCTGAAGAACAAAGAGAAGTTTGGAGGTTATAGAAAAAGGAAAATGTGACATATTGTTTTTCCAGAAAGTTCTTTGACACTAGTAAATTTTGGGGAGTTGGAAGCTCTGATTGGTTAGTGACTGTGGTGGGTAAAACTAGTCTTAGAGTCGCAACAGGTTGTTTCAGTATCTATTAGATAAAACGGGTTTTAGGTTACAGTAGGCAGTTTCAGCAGCTAGGCTCGCAGAAAACTACATTCTTAGAGTAATGTTATGTGTCTTGAGTGCTTTTTTCCCCTTGGCCCTTGACTCTGATTTAGTTGGGTATGACAAGAATTATCAATTTATATAATTACTTTTTACATATTGAAGCTAAATAGGTTTTCTTAAAACTTGGAAATGGGAAATACTGGGTCCTGTGAAGTTTTAGTGTGAAAACAATAACTAGCCTCTTATTTCATGCTCTTTGTAACAAGTCTACAGTAATATCTAATGTATCTAGATGACACCTCAGAACCAGGAGGGAACAAAAAAGACCTCTGAGCAGTCAAAATAATGCTATAAGCATGTATTCCAGCTTACTTTCGGCATTTCTGTGGAGTGCAGGAGGCCACATTTTGTTCATAGATCCAGTTTGACAAGCTTGGGTACTGAGTTAAAGTGAAAATGGTGTAAATAAGTAATGATATGCACATGACAGTAGGTGGAAGTGACAGCTGACAATCTGAAAGAGTGGACAAAACTATAAAAATTAGAACTAAGAACTCTTAAAATAGAACGGTTTGAAGTTTGTTACAGAAGGGAGCAGCTTTATGCTTCAGTGGACTCTGAAGGTATTGGCAGTGTATAGTACTGCTTAGTCATTGATTTAAATTCAGTATATATCTCTTCTATTGCTGTCATGCACTTGACATTCTGCTGGGTGCTAAGGCTGTCTGCAGGCTACTAATATGCATAATAACAATCCTGAAAAAGAAGGAAAAGTACACTGTGCCTTACTGAAGAAGGCAGGACAGCCTTTGGTATTTGTTAGAGTCAATATTAGTTATCTTACATAAAGCATGTTATATTCCCTGATGTCAAGGCCTGATAAATGAGCCCTTACACTCTTGATAGTCAATCTGTGCCACTGTTGCTGTGTTTGTGTGTTACACCATTTCCTGTCCATGTAACAATTAAACTGTATCACATATCTGTTCCTACTAAACTATTTGCATATAATTTTAACATTTGAGTGGCTGTATA
Source organism: Pongo abelii (assembly GCF_028885655.2). Classification (NCBI taxonomy): domain Eukaryota; kingdom Metazoa; phylum Chordata; class Mammalia; order Primates; family Hominidae; genus Pongo; species Pongo abelii. The sequence continues at coordinate 32,928,849 of NC_071992.2, forward strand.
TAAAGCTAAAAGTTCTTTATAAGATTTATAGAATTTTAGAATGTTTAAATTAGATAACATTAGTGTGTTTTTAGTTTTTGAATTTAATTTTGCTCTTGATTTTGTTTGTGTTAATGTAGACTTTTTCTACTTAAGCTTGAGCCCAACTTTGGAGTGGTGTTTTCAGTGATGGAAGTAACTGGAAATAACTTATGAAACCACTTAGTACTTTTGGTAGTTTATTCCCATGAAGGATCAAATTTTTACTTGAGTCATTAATATAAAATTTTAAAAGGCGTGAAATTTTATTAAGCATGGATTTTAAATATATAAATATTAGAAGACATAAACAAAATCACTAATGAAAGAGTAAAACATGTCCCTGCCTATCATACTTCCTTCACTTTCACTGATTTCTGCTTTTATGAAGTACTTTAATAAGCTCTACAACAAATAAACAAGACATTGTGCCTCATTTTACACTCTAGCAGTGGTTTTCCATTCCAGCTAACTAGATTGGGTTATAATATAGTCATTTAAACTTACTTGGTTAAAATGTTATACATTAGCAACTGCAATTAAGGAGCTAAGAAATTCAGCTCGTATTTATTTATATGCATCTTATCTATAGTTTCTCACTTGTTATATTTGCCTGCTGATGGCAAATTGATTTTTTCTGTTCCAAAAATGTAGAGTTTCGAGATTTTTGGAGATGCAAAACAGCATCATTTTCAAATTAGAGCACAAACAATCTTACTTGTTGCAATTGAGACTAGTAATTGATCAGTGAAGTGAAAAAATTAGGCAAAATGGTATCATCAAAATTTTTTCTTTTTTTTTTTCTTTTTTTTCTTTTGAGATGAGTATTGCTCTTGTCGCCCAGGCTGGAGTGCAATGGCATGATCTCAGCTCACTGGGACCCCCACCTACGGGATTCAAGCGATTCTCCTGCCTCAGCCTCCTGAGTAGCTGAGATTACATGCGCATGCCACCACACCCGGCTAATTTTTGTATTTCTAGTAGAGACAGGGTTTTGCCATGTTGGCCAGGCTGGTCTCGAACTCCAGACCTCAAGTGATTCACCTGCCTCAGTCTCCCAAAGTGCTGGGATTACAGGCATAAGCCACCGCGCCCGCCCCAAATTTTCTTTTAACTTAAAATGTTAATGTTTGTTTGTTCCCAATCTTTTTGTATATGTCAAGGCTTTTTCATTATATACAGGCCAGCTCTTTGGAGTTCTGCATAGTGTTTCTTGTTTAAACCGCACCTATAATGTACCATCTACAATTTCTAATTCTTTAAGACAGAGTGAAAAATTAAGACACCTGAAGCAATCTGAGTGCACAGTCCTAGGCATTATGATTTTCCTTGAGACTTTTAGGGTTCTTTTATCACAGTTTATCAAACACCTTTTTTTTTTAACAAAAAAGAAATTTACAAAGTCTTTCCATGTATTCAACTTAGAATTTAATGAAATAGGGTGTTTTTTGTTTTTTCGGTGGTCATGTATCATCAACTTACTTTACATTTAATTAAATTAATCAACAAAACACATATAGTTGGCATAAACAAATTTGGGACCAAGCACTACTGACTCATAGTAAACATACAAGTCAACTGTTGGTGCAGAAGTGCCTCGATGCTAGAGAGTAGCCTGCAGGCTGTAATTACATATGGGCATTAGGGAATGAAGAACAGCCTTAATACTATTGATCTTTTAAGTGAAGGTCAGCTTAGAAAGCTTTTACTTGTTAAAAAGCTTCACAATTTGTCCTTGTAGTTAATGCAATTAAAGTTGAATTAATCTTTCTTTATTTTTTTTTAGGGTTTCTATCTTACTGAAGGATATTTCAGAAAATCTATATTCACTGAGGAAGATGATAATTGGGTCTACTAACATTGAGACTGAACTGAGGCCCAGCAATAATTTAAACTTATTATCCTTTGAAGATTCAACTACTGGGCGAGCACAACAGAAACAAATTAGAGAACATGAAGTTTTAATTAACGTTGAAGATGAAACATGGGATCCAACACTTGATCATTTAGCTAAACATGATGGAGAAGATGTACTTGGAAATAAAGTGGAACGAAAAGAAGATGGATTTGAAGATGGGGTAGAAGACAATAAATTGAAAGAGAATACGGAAAGAGCTTGTTTGATGTCGTTAGATATTACAGAACATGAACTCCAAATTTTGGAACAGCAGGCTCAGGAAGAATATCTTAGTGATATTGCTTATAAATCTACTGAGGTACTAAATAAAGAGGAAGCACAATTTTAGTTTAGTAGGGTCTGGCTGACTTTATTCCCGTAAAGGGACAGATAGTAAATATTTTAGGCTTTGTGGGACATACAGTCTCTGTTGCGGTTACTCAGTTCTGTTATTGTAGTGTGAAAGCAGCCACAGACAAATGTAAACAAATGTGCCTGTCTGTGTTTCAGTAAAACTTTATCTACAAAAACAGATAGTGGGCCACATTTGGCTTGCGAGCTGTAGTTTGCTGTTCCTGACTTAGTATGATATGCAGCATTGTGTAGTGGAAAGATTTTATAGTATCAACAGACATTTGTAGGAGTTTGCTATTTTATAATTTCGTATGCTTTTTTCGTAATAGATATCTCTGCTTTTTGTGGATTCTCTTCATATCTGCTAGTGTTTACTCTTCCAACTTTGATTTTTGGGGGTGTATTTTATTTCTTTATACAGAATTTTTTTCTTTTTTCTTTCTTTTTTTGAGACAGGGTTTTGCTCTGTCACCCCAGCTGGAGTGCAGTGGTGCGATCTTGGCTCCATGCAGCCTTCAACTCCTGGGCTTAAACAGTCCTCTCACCTCAGCCTCCCTAGTAGCTGGGACCACAGGCCTGCACCACTACACTCAGCTAATGTTTGTATTTTTTGTAGAGATGGGGTTTTGCTCTGTTGCCCAGACTGGTCTCCAACTCCTGGACTCAAGTGATCCACCTGCCTTGGCCTCCCAAAGTGTTGGAATTATAGGTGTGAGTCACTGTGCCTGGCCCAGAATTTCTTTACTTGCTCATGTGAGAGGGTTTCTAATAAACTCCTGATGCTTTTGCTTGACCCTATAGTTTTACCGTCATCTCAGAGTCAGATTTTTTCCTTAATTTCATCATTAAATTAATTTCTTAATTTCTCATTTGTTTTGCATTAGTTTACAAAATTACTTAAGATGCCTATATTCTCTGAAATTTTATATTTTATTTCACGATAAATAAGTTTAAAAAATTAGATTTGACCATTTGAGTTATTTCCCCGTCATTTTTCTAATGGCAACAATAATTTTACCATTTGAGTAATTCTCTGTATTTTGGTAACTATTAGTAATCGCTTCTATCAGTATATACATGCATTTCATTTTAAAATGGTTTTCAAAATATTCTCATACCAACCATTCATAAAGGATGTTCCCCTTCTGGGAAATATCAGTTTTTGCTAACATCTGCATTTCCCTTTGATTTTCTAGGAATTTCTTATTAGGTATACACTTTAAGTGATATGTTTCATAAAATATTATAGGATTATCAGGATTTCATGATTTCTTTTTTTTTTTCTTTTTTTTTTTTTGAGACGGAATCCAGCTCTGTCGCCCAAGCTGGAGTGCAGTGGCACAGTCTTGGCTCACTACAACCTCTGCCTCCCCAGTTCAAGTGATTCTCCTACCTCAGCCTCCCGAGTTGCTGGGATTACAGGTGCCCACCACCACACCTGGCTAATTTTTGTATTTTTATTAGAGACGGGGTTTCACCATGTTGGCCATGCTGATCTCAAACTCCTGACCTCAAGGGATCTACCTGTCTTGGCCTCCCAAAGTGCTGGGATTACAGGTGTGAGCCACTGCACCTGGCCTTGGATTTCGTGATTTGACTGACATCTTTTACACCAGTTATTGCCATTTTTTATTGAGTACTAATTATTAGTATTGTTTTCTTTATTTGTTAAATAAGAAGTAAAAGAAATTTTAAAAAATAAAATAACTTTTTTCCTAGTAAAAAGCTTATTTTCAACTTTTTTTATTGCTTAAATTTTGCAGGTTAATTAAGGCTGTACTTCTTTTTCCTACTTCCTGTTTAAATATTTGGCATTTTTTGAGGGTTTTCTTTCTATGGATTTTTGTGGGGGATCCCATCTCGTTGGACACTTGGTTCCTGGAGATTGCCAAATTATTGAAAAGTCTCCTCATACCCAAACACTGGCAATAGACTGAATAAATAACATCTCTGACACTATTTTTCAATTATGTAGAGAATGCTATTTGTAAAATACTGATTTATTTAAAGATATTACAATCATAGTAGTTTTTTGCAATCTTTTTTAAATCAGTGGATGTCAAGGAACAACTATTGTTCTTTGTACAGCATTTTTCAACATTGTGAAGAGTTCTTATACTCAAAAAGTTTGGGAGACACAGTTTGACATTGTTTAACCTGAGTTGAACTTGTCATTTTGTATTCTTGTTTAGAGCAGGGATTTTATTTTGTCTCTTTATCTAACTTTGTATTCCTAACTGTATTTCTTTCTTTCTCTTTGGTTCTTTTTTCTTTGTTCATTCTTCTCTGTCTCCCTTTTTTATCTATCATATAAATATGTAAATATATATTATATATCCATTAGGGAAGAGGAAGGTGTCTAAAGATATCTAGTATATAGGAGCTTTGTTCTGCAGAAAAGAGGATATGAAGTCAATTATATTTGAAATTAATGCTTAATACTTTTTTTAAAGCCTTTATCTCCCAATAATAATGAAAACGATACGTCCTATGTAATTGAGAGCGATGAAGATTTAGAAATGGAAATGCTTAAGGTATGTTTAAAATTATAAAAACATTACTTCAAGTGCTTTCCAAAGGACATTTAATTAAGTAAAATATTAACTAATTCTAAACCAGGTTCCACCACAATGAAATTGCTACTAATTATGTAACATTAGATTTCACATTTTCCAATTCATGTTTCTTTCGTGTAGTCTATGAATAATGGGTGAGAAGTAATATACTAATTTCAAATGTGCTTTCCTTGTTCCTTCTTATTTTTTATTTTGAGACAGGGTCTCACTCTATCACCCAGGCTGGAGTGCAGTTGCTGCATCTGGGTTCACTGCAACCTTCAACTCCTGGGCTCAAGTGATCCTGCTGCATAAGCCTTCTGAGTAGCTGGGATTATGGGCGTGCACCACCACGTCCGGCTAATTTTTATAGTTTTAGTAGAGACAGGGTTTCACCATGTTGTCCTTGCTGGTCTCGAACTCCTTACCTCAAGTAATCCACTTGCCTTGGCTTCCCAAAGTGCTGGGATTACAGGTGTGAGCCACCGCACCTGGCCTTGGATTTCATGATTTGACTGACATCTTTTACACAAATTATTGCCATTTTTTTTATTGCATACCAATTATTAGTATTGTGTTCTTTATTCGTTAAATAAGAAGTAAAAGAACTTTTTTTAAAAAAAAGAACTTTTTTCCTAGTAAAAAGCTTATTTTCAATTTTTTTATTGCTTAAATTTTGCAGGTTAATTAAGGCTGTACTTCTTTTTCCTACTTTCTGTTTAAATGGCATTTTTTGAGGGTTTTCTTTCTATGGATTTTTGTGGGGGATCCCATCTCGTTGGACACTTGGTTCCTGGAGATTGCCAAATTATTGAAAAGTTTCCTCATACCCAAACATTGGCAATAGACTGAATAAATAACATCTCTGACACTATTTTTCAATTATATAGAGAATGCTATTTGTAAAATACTGATTTATTTAAATATATTAACAATCATAGTAGTTTTTTGCAATCTTTTTTAAATCAGTGGATGTCAAAAACAGCTATTGTTCTTTGTACAGCATTTTTCAACATTGTGAAGAGTTCTTATACTCAAAAAGTTTGGGAGACACAGTTTGACATTGTTTAACCTGAGTTGAACTTGTCATTTTGTATTCTTGTTTAGAGCAGGGATTTTATTTTGTCTCTTTATCTAACTTTGTATTCCTAACTGTATTTCTTTCTTTCTCTTTGGTTCTTTGTTTCTTTGTTCATTCTTCTCTGTCTCCCTTTTTTATCTATCATATAAATATGTAAATATATATTATGTATCCATTAGGGAAGAGGAAGTTGTCTAAAGATATCTAGTATATAGGAGCTTTGTTCTGCAGAAAAGAGGATATGAAGTCAATTATATTTGAAATTAATGCTTAATACTTTTTTTAAAGCATTTATCTCCCAATAATAATGAAAACGATACGTCCTATGTAATTGAGAGCGATGAAGATTTAGAAATGGAAATGCTTAAGGTATGTTTAAAATTATAAAAACATTACTTCAAGTGCTTTCCAAAGGACATTTAATTAAGTAAAATATTAACTAATTCTAAACCAGGTTCCACCACAATGAAATTGCTACTAATTATGTAACATTAGATTTCACATTTTCCAATTCATGTTTCTTTCGTGTAGTCTATGAATAATGGGTGAGAAGTAATATACTAATTTTAAATGTGCTTTCCTTGTTCCTTCTTATTTTTTATTTTGAGACAGGGTCTCACTCTATCACCCAGGCTGGAGTGCAGTTGCTGCATCTGGGTTCACTGCAACCTTCAACTCCTGGGCTCAAGTGATCCTGCTGCATAAGCCTTCTGAGTAGCTGGGATTATGGGCGTGCACCACCACGTCCGGCTAATTTTTATAGTTTTAGTAGAGACAGGGTTTCACCATGTTGTCCTTGCTGGTCTCGAACTCCTTACCTCAAGTAATCCACCTGCCTTGGCTTCCCAAAGTGCTGGGATTACAGGTGTGAGCCACCGCACCTGGCCTTGGATTTCATGATTTGACTGACATCTTTTACACAAATTATTGCCATTTTTTTATTGCATACCAATTATTAGTATTGTGTTCTTTATTCGTTAAATAAGAAGTAAAAGAACTTTTTTTTAAAAAAAGAACTTTTTTCCTAGTAAAAAGCTTATTTTCAATTTTTTTATTGCTTAAATTTTGCAGGTTAATTAAGGCTGTACTTCCTTTTCCTACTTTCTGTTTAAATGGCATTTTTTGAGGGTTTTCTTTCTATGGATTTTTGTGGGGGATCCCATCTCGTTGGACACTTGGTTCCTGGAGATTGCCAAATTATTGAAAAGTTTCCTCATACCCAAACATTGGCAATAGACTGAATAAATAACATCTCTGACACTATTTTTCAATTATATAGAGAATGCTATTTGTAAAATACTGATTTATTTAAATATATTAACAATCATAGTAGTTTTTTGCAATCTTTTTTAAATCAGTGGATGTCAAAAACAGCTATTGTTCTTTGTACAGCATTTTTCAACATTGTGAAGAGTTCTTATACTCAAAAAGTTTGGGAGACACAGTTTGACATTGTTTAACCTGAGTTGAACTTGTCATTTTGTATTCTTGTTTAGAGCAGGGATTTTATTTTGTCTCTTTATCTAACTTTGTATTCCTAACTGTATTTCTTTCTTTCTCTTTGGTTCTTTGTTTCTTTGTTCATTCTTCTCTGTCTCCCTTTTTTATCTATCATATAAATATGTAAATATATATTATGTATCCATTAGGGAAGAGGAAGTTGTCTAAAGATATCTAGTATATAGGAGCTTTGTTCTGCAGAAAAGAGGATATGAAGTCAATTATATTTGAAATTAATGCTTAATACTTTTTTTAAAGCATTTATCTCCCAATAATAATGAAAACGATACGTCCTATGTAATTGAGAGCGATGAAGATTTAGAAATGGAAATGCTTAAGGTATGTTTAAAATTATAAAAACATTACTTCAAGTGCTTTCCAAAGGACATTTAATTAAGTAAAATATTAACTAATTCTAAACCAGGTTCCACCACAATGAAATTGCTACTAATTATGTAACATTAGATTTCACATTTTCCAATTCATGTTTCTTTCGTGTAGTCTATGAATAATGGGTGAGAAGTAATATACTAATTTTAAATGTGCTTTCCTTGTTCCTTCTTATTTTTTATTTTGAGACAGGGTCTCACTCTATCACCCAGGCTGGAGTGCAGTTGCTGCATCTTGGCTCACTGCAACCTTCAACTCCTGGGCTCAAGTGATCCTGCTGCATAAGCCTTCTGAGTAGCTGGGATTATGGGCGTGCACCACCACGTCCGGCTAATTTTTATAGTTTTAGTAGAGACAGGGTTTCACCATGTTGTCCTTGCTGGTCTCGAACTCCTTACCTCAAGTAATCCACCCGCCTTGGCTTCCCAAAGTGCTGGGATTACAGGTGTGAGCCACCGCACCTGGCCTTGGATTTCATGATTTGACTGACATCTTTTACACAAATTATTGCCATTTTTTTATTGCATACCAATTATTAGTATTGTGTTCTTTATTCGTTAAATAAGAAGTAAAAGAACTTTTTTTTAAAAAAAGAACTTTTTTCCTAGTAAAAAGCTTATTTTCAATTTTTTTATTGCTTAAATTTTGCAGGTTAATTAAGGCTGTACTTCCTTTTCCTACTTTCTGTTTAAATGGCATTTTTTGAGGGTTTTCTTTCTATGGATTTTTGTGGGGGATCCCATCTCGTTGGACACTTGGTTCCTGGAGATTGCCAAATTATTGAAAAGTTTCCTCATACCCAAACATTGGCAATAGACTGAATAAATAACATCTCTGACACTATTTTTCAATTATATAGAGAATGCTATTTGTAAAATACTGATTTATTTAAATATATTAACAATCATAGTAGTTTTTTGCAATCTTTTTTAAATCAGTGGATGTCAAAAACAGCTATTGTTCTTTGTACAGCATTTTTCAACATTGTGAAGAGTTCTTATACTCAAAAAGTTTGGGAGGCACAGTTTGACATTGTTTAACCTGAGTTGAACTTGTCATTTTGTATTCTTGTTTAGAGCAGGGATTTTATTTTGTCTCTTTATCTAACTTTGTATTCCTAACTGTATTTCTTTCTTTCTCTTTGGTTCTTTGTTTCTTTGTTCATTCTTCTCTGTCTCCCTTTTTTATCTATCATATAAATATGTAAATACATATTATACATCCATTAGGGAAGAGGAAGTTGTCTAAAGATATCTAGTATATAGGAGCTTTGTTCTGCAGAAAAGAGGATATGAAGTCAATTATATTTGAAATTAATGCTTAATACTTTTTTTAAAGCCTTTATCTCCCAATAATAATGAAAACGATACGTCCCATGTAATTGAGAGCGATGAAGATTTAGAAATGGAGATGCTTAAGGTATGTTTAAAATTATAAAAACATTACTTCAAGTTCTTTCCAAAGGACATTTAATTAAGTAAAATATTAACTAATTCTAAACCAAGTTCCACCACAATGAAATTGCTACTAATTATGTAACATTAGATTTCACATTTTCCAATTCATGTTTCTTTCATGTAGTCTATGAATAATGGGTTAGAAGTAATATACTAATTTTAAATGTGCTTTCCTTGTTCCTTCTTATTTTTTATTTTGAGACAGGGTCTCACTCTATCACCCAGGCTGGAGTGCAGTTGCTGCATCTTGGCTCACTGCAACCTTCAACTCCTGGGCTCAAGTGATCCTGCTGCATAAGCCTTCTGAGTAGCTGGGATTATGGGCGTGCACCACCACGTCCGGCTAATTTTTATAGTTTTAGTAGAGACGGGGTTTCACCATGTTGTCCTTGCTGGTCTCGAACTCCTTACCTCAAGTAATCCACCTGCCTTGGCTTCCCAAAGTGCTGGGATTACAGGTGTGAGCCACCGCACCTGGCCTTGGATTTCATGATTTGACTGACATCTTTTACACAAATTATTGCCATTTTTTTTATTGCATACCAATTATTAGTATTGTGTTCTTTATTCGTTAAATAAGAAGTAAAAGAACTTTTTTTTAAAAAAAGAACTTTTTTCCTAGTAAAAAGCTTATTTTCAATTTTTTTATTGCTTAAATTTTGCAGGTTAATTAAGGCTGTACTTCCTTTTCCTACTTTCTGTTTAAATGGCATTTTTTGAGGGTTTTCTTTCTATGGATTTTTGTGGGGGATCCCATCTCGTTGGACACTTGGTTCCTGGAGATTGCCAAATTATTGAAAAGTTTCCTCATACCCAAACATTGGCAATAGACTGAATAAATAACATCTCTGACACTATTTTTCAATTATATAGAGAATGCTATTTGTAAAATACTGATTTATTTAAATATATTAACAATCATAGTAGTTTTTTGCAATCTTTTTTAAATCAGTGGATGTCAAAAACAGCTATTGTTCTTTGTACAGCATTTTTCAACATTGTGAAGAGTTCTTATACTCAAAAAGTTTGGGAGGCACAGTTTGACATTGTTTAACCTGAGTTGAACTTGTCATTTTGTATTCTTGTTTAGAGCAGGGATTTTATTTTGTCTCTTTATCTAACTTTGTATTCCTAACTGTATTTCTTTCTTTCTCTTTGGTTCTTTTTTCTTTGTTCATTCTTCTCTGTCTCCCTTTTTTATCTATCATATAAATATGTAAGTACATATTATATATCCATTAGGGAAGAGGAAGTTGTCTAAAGATATCTAGTATATAGGAGCTTTGTTCTGCAGAAAAGAGGATATGGAGTCAGTTATATTTGAAATTAATGCTTAATACTTTTTTTAAAGCATTTATCTCCCAATAATAATGAAAACGATACGTCCCATGTAATTGAGAGCGATGAAGATTTAGAAATGGAGATGCTTAAGGTATGTTTAAAATTATAAAAACATTACTTCAAGTTCTTTCCAAAGGACATTTAATTAAGTAAAATATTAACTAATTCTAAACCAGGTTCCACCACAATGAAATTGCTACTAATTATGTAACATTAGATTTCACATTTTCCAATTCATGTTTCTTTTATGCAGTCTGTGAGTAATGGGTTAGAGGTAATATGCTGATTTTAAATGTGCTTTCTTTGTTCCTTCTTTTTTTTTTTTTTAGACAGGATCTCACTATGTCACCCAGGCTGGGGTGTAGTGGTGCCATCTTGGCTCACTGCAACCTTCACCTCCAGGGCGCAAGTGATCCTCCTGCATGAGCCTCCCGAGTAGCTGGGATTATAGGCGTGCGCCACCATACCCGGCTTATTTTTGTATTTTTGTAGAGATGGGATTTCACCATGTTGCCCAGGATGGTCTTAAACTCCTGGGCTCAAGTGATCTACTGGCCTCAGCCTCCCAGCATGCTGGGGATTGCAGGTGTGAGCTGCCGCATCCAGCCCTATGTTCCTTCTTGTGTTACTTTCTTGTAATTTTTTCCTGTAATATGGATAGTGATTTGGCTCTCCAGTATTGAAATTGAGTTTGCTTTCTTCCAATTCATGTGCATCTGTTTTTATTTGGAAGTTTTGTTTTTATACATTCAATAATCATCTTTACTTTCTTTGGTATTATTTACTATGGATATTTTATATTATATAATTTTCAAATGGATTAAATGGTTCAGTTTTACTCTCATTTCTTATTGAGATTGAAAATACTAGTTTATAATTTATATATTTTCTATTCCTTTACCTCTAATTTCTTTGTCAGGTGTTATTAACCAAAGATGTATAATAAGAAAAGCCAATGTAGCTAAATTAAGTAAAAAATGAAGAAAAACACAGAAGTTCACCATTATGCATTTTTTTATTCCTAATCTTTAGGTTGATGAGATTTTTTTATTTTTATGAAATGAGATTAATTTCTTGACTTTTTTAGTTTTGAGGCCAAGTAATGAGTAGTGAGTAAGAATGTATATTCTAGGGCCAGGCATGGTGGCTCACTCATGTAATCTCAACACTTTGGGAGACCGAGGCAGGAGGATCACTTAATTCCAGGAGTTTGAGACCAACCTGGGCAACATGGCAAAACCCTGTCTCTCCAGAAAAATACAAGAATTGGCTGGGTGTGGTGGCATGCGCCTGTAGTCCCAGCTACTTGGGAGGCTGAGGTGGGAGGATCACCTGGGGAGCCTGGGGAGGTTGAGGCTGCAGTTAGCCATGACCATGCCACTGCACTCCAGCCTGGGTGACAGAGTGAGACCCTGTCTCAATTAAAAAATTAAAAAAAAAAGTAGATTGTGAATTCAGATGTAGGTTTGAATCCCCGCTTTTCCAGTTAGTATCTGTGTGACTTTGGGAAAGTTTCTTAGCATCTTTGATACTCAGTTAACAGTTGTGATTATTATTTAAGGTATTGCTTGAGAAGAGCTTAGTATAGAGCCTGACATTTAGTAAGTGTTTAATAAATATTAGCTAACAGTAAAACTAGAACATAAATACTGAATTGTATTTTGTTATTAATTATCCATTTCTCTGAGAAGTACTGTTCCAATAGTACATCTATAGGAAACTTGTGGATGTCTACAAACGTATACATTAAATTTCTTAGAAGGCAATCTGGATGCCCGTATTAGAGAACTCTATTTTAAAAATGCATTCTAAGTATGTTTGTGGACTTGAATAAAATAAAACAAACAGAAACAGAAACACTTCTTTTTTCTGCCTTCAGGCTTGAAATGAACATACTTTTTAAAAATAAAACCTTCAAAATGAAAATATTAAATGAAAGGTTTAATAAAAAGAGAAAGTGAAAACTGTAGTTTAATAAAGTCTTCCTGTCTCTTCATAGTTAAAAAAATGTTATAGATGAAACAATTTTGAAATATTCTTGAAATAGATAATCTTTATTTAGGGGAGAATGTCAGATGCTGTCAAGCCAAAATAAAAACAAATAACTTTATTTCACGTTTGTAAAATTCCTTTTCTAAAATGATTTGAATCTTTTGTTGTTTTGACAATTCCAAAACACATTTATTGTTTGCTCATAGTTTCAGCCTTATTCAGAAAGAATGCGACTGACACATGATATAGAGAAACTTGTTACAAAAATAACATTAAAATCCGTGTTTACTACTTGAGAATCAAAAATATTGAGGTGCAATAAAGAAAAAATGTTTTAAATTATCCAAATTTAAAATTTATGATAGCTTTCCCCAGGGGCAGTTTATTATATGCTATTAATGAGCCTTGTTTGTGCTGGAAGTGTTCCATCTTTGGCCTTGCGCCTTAGAAACCATTCATGAGCACATATTTAAACTGGAGCACACATGTTCTTTTGTAGTATGGCTTGCACATCTGCCAGCTTTCAACAAAATTGTAGGCCCTGTTAATAATAGTCCTTTTGTGTTTGGTGAAAAAGATACGACACTGTCAGTGGTTTTGCTTTTAAAATTTCTTTTAAACTTTCAGTCTTTAGAAAACCTCAATAGTGGCACGGTAGAACCAACTCATTCTAAATGCTTAAAAATGGAAAGAAATCTGGGTCTTCCTACTAAAGAAGAAGAAGATGATGATGAAAATGAAGCTAATGAAGAGGAAAAAGATGATGATAAGGGTAAGCACTGAAGTATGTTTGAAATGACTCACCTGTGATACCTACCACTGACTTTAACTTAGGATCCAGTTTTGGATGGTTTAGAGGTCAGGGACTTTGTGGCGTATAGTTAATTATTGGATCCTTATAAGCTTTTGTCTCCTTAGTGCTTTTGTCTCCATAAAGCATAATCTTACTACTTAGAAAAATAGAGTAATAGTAGCATTATGATGATAAAAATGTCTTTTCCTTTGTTGTTGTATTTCTCCAAATCATTATAGTTCTCATTTAGAATTATTAAAGCTGAGAACTCTAATAATGAACTTTCATTGTTTAGTGGTAAATTATCTTGATTCTTTGTTTTGCCCTTTCTTGGCCACTCAGGAATCTTTCAAGCTCACTGTGGACAGGGAAAGTGACTTGGGTAGAGCTAACATAACTTCATTGTGCTGTGCAGTTAGAATTTTGACCAAAGATGTAGGTAACTAACTTTTCCTAACTAAATTAGATTTAGGTAACTAAACTAAACGAGATTTTGGTAACTAAATTTAGGTGTAACTACATTTAGCTTTAGGTAACTAAAACGAAGATTTTATTTTATCTGTGGACTTTTTTAGTACAGGACTAATGTAATTTCTGATTACCATTAATTGAAGGTTAGTTATATTATAACATTTGGATTGGTATATTGCTTGCCATGGTTTGTCCTAAATGTTAGCCTTTAGAAGTATTCCTGATTCGAAAACATCAGTTTTTTTAAATAGTCCTGGCAAAGTGTGAATCACAACAAAATGCTAATACTTAAAAGTAATCCAAGTGTCACAGATGGTACCCAGAAGACCAATTTGTATTGGAATTAAAAAATAGAAAGCATTAACCCATGGTAGCTATCACTGTATTCTTTCAAAGAAGCCAATGAAATAAACTGTTTTCTCCCTCTATGTGGTGTTTTTCTGTTTGAACATAAATGCCCATTTTATTTTATTTCAAGACTCTTTGTTGCCAGCACCCAATGAAGAGCAAGTTACTTGCCTGAAGATGTACTTTGGCCATTCCAGTTTTAAACCGTGAGTATAATCTCAGTTAATCAAATCACATATTTAGTATTCTCTTTAAAACAAGGGAAAAGGCAAATAATCTGTCTGCTTAACAGCAACAGCACAACTTCACTATGGTTATACATGCCACACTGTATTTTCTATGTGACTACAAAATTATTTCAAGGTGATATTTATATAAAATTCATTTCTGCAAATTGTTTTTATAAGTGAGGAAAAATGGTTTTCCTTTAACTGAGCGGTTCTGAGTAGAAACTAGTTTAAAGATACTTATAAATAAATGTTAATTTAATACTGACTTGTTTTTCATTAAATGAGTGTCTATGTGCCTGTTTTGTGCATATTACCCAGAACATGCAGATGTACTAGAAGTTCTTAATACAACAATTTGAGGAATAGTGATAATCTTACCTATTTTAATGTACTCAAAATTTGTTTACATCTAACAGGCACATTTTTGTAAGGATTAAATGAGATGAATAAGAATGAGATGAACAAGTAAATGTGAATAAAACTAATAAGCATGTGAAAATCTAGACTGGATTTTTCCTATTCTGAGAATTTAAAATATAATCCACTGAAGTATTTCTTTCCTTTTTTCTTTTGATCTTAAACATTTTTTATTTATGTCTTACATACAGAAAAGTGCACATGGTGTAGAGATCAATGAATTTTCATAAACTGGGCACCCTGTAGCCAGCACTTAGTTAAGAATAGGTCAGTAACAGCATGCCGGAAGACCACCTCTCCAATTGATTTTTCCCATGATATTTTATTAAGAAAATTTTCTAAGATGTAGTAAAGCTGAAAGAACTTTTTTTCTGTGCATGTCTGTATTCCCACCACCTAAATTCAACTATCATTACTATACTTACTTTATCACATATCCATCCATTCATATCTCTCTATCCATCCATTCATTCATTCCAGTTTTAAAATGCATCTCAGGGTCAATTGAGGACACCATTACACTTCCACCTAAGTATTTCAGCATGTAAATTATTAACGAGTTAAATATTTACTTACAGTTTTTTCTTTGGTGTAAAATTTGCACATAAGGAAATATAAAACTTTAAGTGTACATTTGCAAACTTTAAATATACATGTGCATACCCATGGAACCCAAATTCTTATCAAGAGATATTATTATCATCACCTCACAGAGTTCCCTTATTTCCCTTTTCAGTCAGTCCTTGTCCCTGAGCATTTCTCTTATTATTTTAAAGTATTGATTCTTTTGGATATCTAGTATGAAGCTTAGAATTTGTTTTTCACTTTAGATGTATATAGTGAAATTTAATACTTATACCAAATGGTAGTTGTTAGTTAGCTTGAATGGGAGGTTGGTCAAATGGCGTTGTTTGTTTTAAAGTTCCAGGTTTGTGCATTTATGTATGAAGTTCGAAAATAAATTCTATAAGAGGAAATGAAAAATTGAATGGATTTTAATTTGTACCTTGGGTGTCTTATTAATAAAACAAAATAGCTTTTTGCTTTTCACCTTCAAGAGTTCAGTGGAAAGTGATTCATTCAGTATTAGAAGAAAGAAGAGATAATGTTGCTGTCATGGCAACTGGTAAGTTGTACTTAAGCAAATAACCTAATCCTTTAAAAAAATAAAACATAAAGAGTTTGAAATGCTTAATCTTTCATTAAACTCTCAAAATACAAATGCAACTACAAATGATGTAAAATATAGAAGAGAGTGAACAAAGAACATGCTCAGATTTATGTATCAATTAGCTTTTAGGATGATAGCATACTAGTATTGACCATTCATCTGTATAAGTACATCATAAAAAGAAATGAAAGCATCAAAGGTTTATTTTTATTTCTATGATCATATTTTTTTCATTTCAAGGATATGGAAAGAGTTTGTGCTTCCAGTATCCACCTGTTTATGTAGGCAAGATTGGCCTTGTCATCTCTCCCCTTATTTCTCTGATGGAAGACCAAGTGCTACAGCTTAAGTAAGTCATGTTATCATTGCCACAACATCACCCTCTTTTTTTCTTCTGTGAGTGAAACATCTGATCCATTATGCATGTTAAAATCTAGTTCACAATAACACATTTCTGCAGGTATTGCTTTATCTTTATTGGTAATAAATGACCCTTTAGTGGAAGAGCTTATCTTCTTTCTTATGTTCTCTGTAATTCAAAGCTACCAGGTGGCCCTGATAAAATTTTTTTAAAAAACATTATTTATGCTGGTTTACATTGAATATCTCAAAATTCTTTTCTCTTTCTGTTACCCTTGCTTTTTAGCTTGATAAGAAGTGTATACATGAAAGTATATTTTTTATCTATGAAAAACTTTTCAGCTTCTTCAACCTGAGCTTGCAATCTGTTTTTAAATTGATACATAATATCTTTACATATTCATGGGGTACTGTAGTATTTTGATACACTCATATCAAATACACTTGATCAAATCAGTGCATTTGTTCATCAACTTGAACATTTATCATTTCTTTGTGCTGGGAACATTTCTAATCTTTTCTTTGAGTTATTTTGAAATATACAGTATTATTGTTGTTAACTATAGTTACCCTACTGTTGGTTAATGAGTACAAACATACAGTTAGATAGAAGGAATAGGTTCTAGCAACCTATTCTTTAACCCCCGTCATCCCCTGCTGCCCTGAGCTTGCAGTCTCTTTCAAAGACCTACCTTAAAAACTTGCATTCTGATAAGGCCCTTGAAGGAATTTGCTTATCAAGTTAGTAAGTGACAAAAAAGAAAATTGCAAAGAACAGGAATATAAATTATTATATTTCTTTATTCTTTCTCACTTAAGAATGAAATTGATATGTGTAGTGTGTACATGGTGCCACAATATTTGTTTTTCTTCTTATAGAATGTCCAACGTCCCAGCTTGCTTCCTTGGATCAGCACAGTCAGAAAATGTTCTAACAGATATTAAATTGTGAGTAATTTTTTTTCCCTCAACTTTTATTTTGGATTTATGGGATGCGTGTGCAAGTTTGTTATGTGGGTGAATTACATGTTGCTGAGGAAGTTGTGAGTAATTTATGTGATTTCTAATCACGTGGTCAGATGTCTGTGGTATATGAGAGAATTTTATACACAAACAAATTTTACTAAATGCATGAAAAAAAAGTCCATAATTTTAAAATGCACTTTCTTTTGTACCTTTGCAGGACTGTTACTTTTTAAATCCTTCAAACTTGAAGAAATCTGTTATTCTCAGTTCTTGGGCTGTAAGATTAGCATTGTACTCACAGAATTATAAAAATTTTGGTCGTGGAAGAGAAGTTGGAGAGTATCAAGATTTGTCTCATTTTATAGATGAGAAAACTGAGGCTCAGAGACAAGTAATTTGCCCAAAATCACACAATGACTGGCTGAGCAGGGACTGGATTCTAGGTCTCTTGCCCAACCAATTCTATCATGATATAATTCCTAAGGAGAATGTCATCTCAGATACACATACACACACCCATTTTGTGTGTGTGTGTGTACATATATATATGTACACACACACACAAACATATGTACACATATATATACATACACAAACATATATTAATATATATGCATATATATGCATGTTTTAATTCAGAACATTTTCATCACTCCTAAAAGAACACCCATTAGCAGTTGCTTTCTTTACCTATGTATTAGTGTATACATACACACGAGATACACATATATTTACTGAGTTTTGATAAATGCATGCAAAGATATAAACCAAACCTCTAACAAGATACAGACTATCACTGACACTCTAGAAAGTTTCTTCATGTCCCTCCCCAGTCTGTCCTTCCATCCTCCATCCTAGGCAAGCCACTGCTCCGATTTTCTCTACCATAGTTTGGTAGAATGCCATATAAATGCAGTCACACAATATTAACTCTTTTGTGTAAGACTTCTTTCATTTGGTGTAATGTTTCTGAGATTCTTCCATGCTGTTGCATGTATCAGTAGTCTTTGGTTTTGTTTTGTTTTGTTTTTGTTTTTTCAGAGTCAGGGTCTCCTTCTGTCACCCAGGCTAGAGTACAGTGGCGCAATCATAGCTTACTGCAGCCTCTCACTACTGGGCTCACGCTATCCTCCTGCCTCTCAAGTAGCTAGGCTGCAGGCATGTTCCACCATGCCTGGCTAATTATTAAATTTTTTGTAGAGACAGGATCTTGCTTGGTTGCCCAGGCTGGTCTTGAACTCCTGGTGTCAGGATTGTTTCCAGTTTTGGATTATTACAAATAAAGCTGAGACACATATAAGTCTTTGTATGGACATATGTTTTGATTTTATTGATACATGTCAAGGAGTGGGATGACTGGATCATGTGGTGGATATATGTTTGACTTTCTTTTTTCTGAGACAAAATTAGAAAGCGATCCTCCTGCCTTGGCTTTCCGATGTGCCGGGATTATAGGCGTGAACCACCGCACCTGATGCAGTTGTTGTTGTTGTTGTTGTTGTTGTTTTAATATCTGATTATTATTTTATTGTATTTCATTGAATATAGCACAGTTTGTTTTTACATTTTCTTATTGATAGACACCTAGGCTATTTTTCTAGTTTTGGACTGTTACTAATAAAGCTGCTATACACATCCTTATAAAAATCTTTTTTGTGAACATGTTTTCTTTTTTTCTAAGCATTTTAAATCACCTTTATTGAGGTGTAATTGACTTACAATAAATTTTATATGCTGAGAATGTATAATTTGATAAGTTTTGACACAGGTATGCACTCATGAAACCATCATCACAATCCAGATAATGAACATATTAATCACCCACAAAGTTTACCTTTTTGTTTTAACCCCAGTCACCGGGTAACTGCTGAGCTCCTTCCTGTTACTGTAGACTAGTTTGCATTTTCTAAACTTATATACACGGAGTCAGTCATATTTTATGTGCTCTTTTTTGTCTGATCTAAATAATGCAGTATAATTATTTTGAGATTCATTCATGTTATTACATTGATTAATAGTTCATTCCTCTGATTGTTAAGTGGATTACATTTTATGGATATCCAACAAGTTGTTTATCCATTCACCTGGTAGACATTTGGATCGTTTCCAGTTTTCGGTTATTACAAATAAAGCTGCTGTGAACATTCGTATGTAAGTCTTTGTATGGACGTATGTTTTCATTTTATGAAGGAGCGGAATGACTGGAACATGTGATGCATATATGTTTAACTTTCTTTTTTCTAATTGAGATAAAATGCACAGAACATAACTTTTACCATTTTAATCATTACTAAAGTCCAGTGGGTTTTGGTATAGTAATAATATATAACCATCATAATTAATTCCAGAACATTTTGCTAACTCCCAAAAGAAATTCCATACCCATTAAGGGGTCATTCCCTATTTTCCCCTTTCTTTTCTTTCTTTTTTTTTGAGTCAGGGTCTCCCTCTGTCTCCCGGGCTGGAGTGCACTCGCATGATCTTAGTTCACTGCAGCCTTGATTTCCTGGGCTCAATTGATCCTCCCACCTCAGTCTCCTGAGTAGCTGGGACTGTAGGCATATGTTGCTATACCTGGCTAATTTGTTTTATTTTTAGTGGAGATGAGTTTTTGCTATGTTGCCCAGGTTATTCTCAAACTCCTGGGCTCAAGTAATTGTCCCACCTCAGCCTTCCAAAATGCTGGGATTACAGGTGTGAGCCACTCTGCCCGGCCTATTGTCTCTGTTCTGCCCACTTCCAACCACTAATCTACTTTCTATCTCTATGATTTGCCTGTTCTGGATGTTTCTGTAAATTAACTTATACAGTATATGGCCTTTTGTGTCTGGCGTCTTCTAATTAGCATAATGATATCAGTACTTCATTCGATCTTTTTTTATGACTGGATAATATTCCATAGTATGGGCATACACATTTTAAAAATTCATTCATCAGTGATGGACATTTGGGTTGTTTCCTTTTTGGCTGTTATGAATAATGATGCTGTGAACATTTGTGTACCAATTTTTTTATGAACATACATTTTCAACGCTTTTGCATATATGCCTAAGAGTGGAATTGCTGGACTATATGCTAATTTTTTAAGAAACTATGAAGCTTTTGAGAGTGATTGTATCATGGGATATTCCCACCAGCAGTGTATGAGAGGTCCAGTTCCTCCCCATCCTTGCTATCACTTAGTCTGGCTGATCTTTAATTTAAGCCATTCTAATAGTATCTCATTGTATTTTTAGTTTGCTTTCCCTAATGACTAATTATATTGAGCATTTTTTCCTACACTTATTGGCCATCTGTATATCTTCTTTGAGGAAGTATCTGTTCAAATCTTTTGCCTATTTTTTACTTAGTGAGTTTTGATAGTCATTTCTATATTCTGAATATAAATTATGTATTTGATATACGCTTTGCAAACATTTTCTCCTAGTTTATGACTTTTCATACTTTCCACACAGTTCTTTTGAAGAGCAGCAGTTTTTCATTTTGATAAAGTCCAGTTTGTCGATTTGTTCTTTTAGAGATTTTGCTTTTAGTGTTTTGACCCAAGGTCACAAAGATTTGCTTTTATATTTTCTCCTAAAAGTTTTATAGTTTTAAGTTTTACATTTAGATTTATGATTCATTTTTAGTAAATATTGTCTATTGTATGAGGTATTGATTACAGTTTATGTATTTTTCACATATTGTTCCAGCTCCATTTTTTAAAAAGACTGTGCTTTTACACTGAATTGACTTTGTACCTTTGTCAAAAATAAATTGACTACATATATGTGGGTCTATTGCTGCACTCTCTATTCTGTGTTCTGTGGATCTATTTGTCTGTCTTGATTGGTGTCTTGATTACTGTAGCTTTATAATACACCTGGAAGTCAGGTAGCGCAGGGCCTCTAGCTTTGCTCTTTTCTTTCAAAGTTGTTCTGGCTATTCTATGTCCTTTGTATTTCTGTGAGCATGTCAGCATCACCTTTTCAACCCATATGCCTGCTGGGATTTTGATTGAGTTTACCTTGAATCTAGATATCGAAACAATTAGCTGTCTTGATAATTATTGTCACTGTTTTATACCGAAGAAACTGGGCATGCTAAAGTAACTTGGCTAACATCACTTACCTTGTAAGAAGTAGAACTGGGCAGTTTGACATCAGAGCTTATTCTTTATACCGTTTCCTATGTTAATTAGAATACAATATTAATTTCATAAAGGTAAAGGCATATCTGTTTTGTTCCTATTTGACTCCTTGTGAAAGCACAATGCCTAGTGCACAATAGACACTTAAACTTATCTGTTGAATGGACAGGTGAATGCTTTTAAAGTCTTTCCATATAGAAAATTAAGTTTCATTACATTTGACTTGATCTAGGTTTTCATTTCATAGAATGGAGAACAGACTCTGTAAATATTTTGCCCCAGACCTAGCCTTATTACAAACATTGTCTTAATTAGGATTCTGTCTACCCAGAATAGAAATTAACTTGAGCTAGCATGAGTGTATATTGAAATTTATATTAAGGATAAAGGAATGTCTCATAGATCCCACTCAAAAGAAATTAGCCAGCCCTTAGGAAGAGACTGGAATTGGGTTTGGAAAATACAATAGGTCTTTCTTTTTATCTGTAGTCTTTAGTGAATCTTCCTCATTTTTCTCTCTGAAGAGATAAGCATTCTCTGCATATATATAGCATTCTTTTAGATTTTCGTGACATAAAGTATTATTTAAACATTCATAAGGTATCTTGATTTTAAGTTGTAATTCCTTGAGATAATTGTTTTCTTTATTGTTAATATGTTTCCTTTCCTGTTTTTTTTTTCTTTTTTGTTTTGTTTGTTTTTACAGAGGTAAATACCGGATTGTATATATAACTCCAGAATACTGTTCAGGTAACATGGGCCTGCTCCAGCAACTTGAGGCTGATATTGGTAAGTGATAAAGAAAGATCTCTGTAAATACTTCCTGAGTTAATATTTAAAGTTAAACCTATGGATGGACACTGGATTTCACTTCTGTTAAAGTTTATTTCAAACATTACTTCCTCCAGGAAATCTCTGACTCTCTAACTTGGTGTTTCACCTATCTTATCCCATGATACTCTATAATTCCTTTTGCTTTAGAAATTAGGCTCTATTATCATAATTACCTGTTGATATATCTGTTTTCTTCCGCTAGGCTATAAACTTGTTTTCAAGGGCAAAATATCACTTTTTAAAATATATGTTTCCCCAATGCAGTGCTTAGCATATAGGCACTTAAACATATTGTTGAATGAATGTTGAATCCTAGGTTCTATGAAATTTTAATTTACTTGTTTTTCATGTTCTGTATCTAAATTAAGTCAGCGTAGTGGTTTTGTACCCTCTTTGTTCATAAGAATCACTTTTCAAACTTTAAAAAAAATGTAGGTAACCAACCCCCAACCTTGAAAATTCTGATTAACAGGCCTGGGGTGGCACGTGGCATTGGTGGCTTCTCACAGGTGATTCTGATATATAGCCAGGGTTGGAAACCACAATACCTTTGATTAGTTGCCACTAGTGAGTATGATTTATTACAAAAACCAAAAACTTAGATAAGTCAGAGTTTATTTCCTAGAAAGTGTAAATATAGAATTAGTCAAAAGCTGATAGCACTTTTTTTGTACTTAAAAATATTTTAAGCCTCAGTATAGTGAGACCTCATCTTTACAAATAATTTTTTAAAAAATTGGCCGAGCCTGGTGGTGCATGCCTGTAGTCCAAGCTACTTGGGTGGCTGAGGTAGGAGGATTGTTTGAGCCTGGGAGATGGAGGCTGTGGTGAGCCAAGATCATGCAACTGCACTCCATCCTGGGCAACAGAGCGAGACCATGCCTCAAAAAAAATTTTTTTTTCTTCTTGGTTGTTAGGCTCAACTATCCAAGAATTGCAATCATGACTTCTATTGCAGATGCCCCTATTTCACACCTTCAGTTGGCCTAACCAAATTTAATTTTTCAATATCATATTATCTTTTTGTATAATTATGTATTCAAATAATTCCAGATAGGTTAGGTTTTCGAATTGCAACGTCTCATTTAATGGTTACTTTCATATAACTGTAGGAAAGCATTTGATAATTTTTCCAACAATATAATGGAAACAAACTTGTATCTTTTTTAGTATGTGTTAAAACCAACCAAAGAATGAGGGCAGCAATTAACATTTCATTAAATATATTAGCAACGAGTACATATATGAGGTCTTAAACTCCCTTATTGACATACTGTATTTTTTGCCTTTAATGGACAATGAATTTGATATATTTCCTATTAGGTTGTATGAAGTTATTGTGAATATTTCACTTTGGATTAAGAATAACTACCCTATATATAAATTTCATGGTTGTATTACAAAAGCTGGGGTCTATGTCCACAGTGGTTTGGGTACGTTTTTACTGTTTGCTTTGTTTCTGTGATAGTGTTAAATGAATAATAAGCTTAAGTATTTAAGCAAATACTTAATACTTTTGACAAGTAGTTAGAACTCTCTATTTTTGTTTTTTTGTAATGGATGAATTATGGACACTGCAATTATTAGAACAGCGTACTTTGCTTATGATGGATGAAAATGTTCTCTGGTTGACTCAGTGTTGAATAAAAAGGGATAAATTAAATAAAAATTATTTTTGAAATATTTTCCTTTGCCTTTTGTTGCGGGAAATTGTACAGTGCTTGCAAAAATGAATATACGCAAGATGTTATTTGTACAGCAGTCTGACATTTAGCTAATCAGATTCCTCATTTTTAGGTAAATGTTAAATTACTTAAGTAGTCTCGATTTTTAACAGAAACAGCAAACATAGTTTTATAGGGAGGCTCCTTACCAACCAGACTTTTAACTTAAGTGAATGTTGGCAAAAGCTTGTCTAAACTGATTTCGAGGGATAAGGTTTAGCTCCATTAAAAGCTAGTTTGTCAAACCTGTAACTAAAGCTTTTAAAAAAAGGAAAGTTTTAAAATAAAAGAGACCATCATCTCTGTTTTAACCTATTTAATTTAAAATCTGGGCTGAAGTAGGAGTATTGCTTGAACCCAGGAGTTCGAGACCAGCCTGGGCAACATAGTGAGACCCCATCTCTGAAAAAAAAATGAGCTGAGCATGGTACCTGTTATAGTGCTAGTTACGAAAGAAAGAAAGAAAGAGAGAGAGAGAGAAGGAAGGAAGGAAGAAAGGAAGGAAGGGGCTGGGAGCGGTGGCTCACACCTGTAATCCCAGCACTTTGGGAGGCCGAGGCGGGTGGATCACGAGGTCAGGAGATTGAGACCATCCTGGCGAACATGGTGAAACCCTGTCTGTACTAAAAATACAAAAAGAAAAAATTAGCCGGGTGTGGTGGCGGGTGCCTGTAGTCCCAGCTACTGGGGAGGGTAAGGCAGGAGAATGGTGTGAACCCGGGAGGCAGAGCTTGCAGTGAGCCGAGATTGCGCCACTGCACTTTAGCCTAAGAAAAGGAAGGAAGGAAGGAAGGAAAGAAGGAAGGAAGGAAGGAAGGAAGGAAAAAATCAGTTACTCACTCAGATTTAGTTTCAAAAGCCAAAATAATTATAGTGATAATATTGAATTTTTTCCAGCCACTCAGTAGTACCCAGAGAATTTTGATACAAATAACTGACTTTGCCCCCATGTTTAGTAGTTTGTTTGTTTTTTTTTGTCTTTCTTTCTCTCTACACTCTCTTAGACTGTTGTAGCTTGTAATGTCAGTGAATTGTAATTGTTTATTTGCATGTCTGTCTCCTCTTTTAGAATTGTGAACTCCTCAGGTCATGGATTGTATTTTATTAGTCTTTTTATTCCTAGAAAAGTGTTTGGATAATAATAGATATTTATTAACCATAATAGGAGTAGTAGCATTTTTTTTTGTGTGTGTGCCAGGCCCTATTTTAGCATTTTATGTGAATGATATAATTTAATTTTTAGAGCATCTAGAAAATGTTAGGTACTATTATTATCCACATTTTACTTGTGAGAGGACTGAGACTTGGAAAGCTTAAGTAACTTGCTTAAGGTAATACACATGGCAGATGGTGGAGCCAGGTTCTGCATCTGGGCAGTCTGACTTTAGAGCTTTTTAATCATCCTCCTCCTAGTGTCCGAACATTATTAATGCTCAGAGAAGTATCAAAGAATAATCATACTCATTGAGGGAAAAAATTATTCTTAAGTATCAATTTGTTAATTGAGGACAAAAGCACTACTTTTACTACTGTGAAAAATCTGAAGACATTGTCACGGATGATTTTACAATAAAATCCTTTTCTGACATGCATTACAACACACTATTGATTCTGTTTCAATGTGTGTGTCTGGTGTAGGGGCAGAGTAGAGAGGCTACTACAGGAAGAAAGAACAAATTACATTTCTTCTTACTTACTTTGTGCATCATGTGATTTAGCTCCTCCCATACCATTTTACATTAGAAAATGTGGCTGTCCTCCTGTGCTTTAATACTGGCATTTCGGAGGACTCTTTGCAATATGATATGTGATCAATCATGGATGGCAATGCAGTTAATTTCAGTAGAAATTTGCTGACTCTTTTTATCTCTTTTAATAGCTAACGCATGAGATAAAATTGAAGGTATTACCAAGGAGAAATGCAGGTGGATAGTTTTGGAGACAAAGTCACAGTAAGCAATTCGTCTCTCCAAGGAATAGTGATGAAAGCTGAGATCCAATAAATGTCTTGTTTGGATTAATACATAAATATTTCCTTTTAAAATTCTTAAGCCTTTTATTCATATATCTCCCCTCTCCCTATTTCGAATAATGATTTTTGGTGTTAATATGATATTTATGCTTCTGTTTTTATAGGAACCAAATACTTTGATTTGGTTATTTATTCTCCTTTGGAGATGTAGATGAGTTTATTTTTTCCTTTTGGCTTTATCTTTTCCTTTATGTGTTTTTCTTTTTTACAGGTATCACACTCATTGCTGTGGATGAGGCTCACTGTATTTCTGAGTGGGGGCATGATTTTAGGAATTCATTCAGGAAGTTGGGCTCCCTAAAGACAGCACTGCCAATGGTAAGCTTCGCCAAGTCTGATGTCCTGAAATTACATTCTTAATAAGGAGAGTGTTCAGGATTGGGGAGTGGTAAAAAAGCTGAAGACTTCACTATAAAAAAGCAAATGGATAATGTAAAAAGAGAACTATCTTTTAAAAAATTCTAAAGTTGGCATATAATCTATTGAGGAATACGGTAGAACAAGGCTTGACAAACCTTTTCTGAAAGGCCCAGATAATAAGTATTTCAAGCTTTATAGGCTGCATGTAGTCTGTATCACATATTCCTCTCTCTGTTTTTTCTTTTAGTAACCCTTTAAAAATGTAAAGAGTTACATTTTTCACTGGTGGGCCATGACAAAACAGGCCGTGGGCCATATTTGTCCGAATGTCTTCTCAGTGATCTTTCATCCATATGTCCTTTTACTCTAGGATGCTGTGAAGTCCTGGTTACCCCTTCTTGTATCACATTGAAAACCTAAAGTTTGAACTATTCTACAGAGATTTTATTAAAGCTTTCGGTATTAGAATTTCCCTTTCTTCCCTCATTATAAAAAATAGCAAATTTTGGCCAGGCACGGTGGCTCACGCCTGTAATCCCAGCACTTTGGGAGGCCGAGGTGGGCGGATCACCTGAGGTCAGGAGTTCGAGACCAGCCTGGTCAACATGGTGAAACCCTGTCTCTACTAAAAATACAAAAATTAGCTGGGCGTGGTGGCAGGTGCCTGTAATCCCAGCTACTCGAGAGGCTGAGGCAGGGGAATTGCTTGAACTCGGGAGGCGGAGGTTGCAGTGAGCAGAGATCGTGCCACTGCATTCCAGCCTGGGCAACAAGAGCGAAACTCTGTCTCAAAAAACAAGCAAATTTTTACATGAATATTCTACATGATCGGCATATTTACATGAATGGTTTAAAAATCCACAAACTAGCACTGTTTTATTTTTTATTTTGAAAATTGTAGATTCACAAGAAGTTGTAAAAAAAAAACGTATATAGAGGTCCTGTGTACCTTTCACCCAGTTTCCTGAACAGTAACATCTTGTGTGACTATAGTACAATATCAAAACTAGGAATATGACATTTGTACAGTATCTAGAGTTTATTCCTATTTCTCTAGTGTACTCTTTTGTATGGCGTGTGTATTGTTCTATACAGTTTAATCTCATGTACATTTGTGTAACTACCACTGCAGTCAGGATGCCAAATGTTCCCTTACCACAAAGCCCCCTGGAGCTGTTCTTCCCACCCCTAGCCCTAGCCACTGGCAACCACAAATCTGGTCTCTATCTCTAAAGTATTATTTCAAGAATGTTATATACATGTAATCATGCAATTTGTCACCTTTTGGAATTAGTTTTTTTCACTCAACATAACTACCTTGAGATCTATCCAAGTTGTTTGTGGTCAGGTGTTGCTTAACAACAGGGATATGTTCTGAGAAATGTGTTCTTAGGACATTTCGTGGTTGTCTGAACATGCATTTACACAAACCTACATGATAAAGCTTACTGCACACCTAGGCTATATGATAGAGCCTATTGCTCCTAGGCTGTAAACCTGTACAGATGTTACTGTAATGAATACTGCAGGCAATTGTAATACAATGGTAAGTATTTGTGTATCTAAACATGTCTAATGTAGAAAAGGCACAGTAAAAATACAGTATAAAAGATAAAAGATGGTATACCTGTATAGGGTGCTTCCTGCGAATGGAGCTTGTAGGACTGGAAGTTGCTCTGAGTGAGCGAGCGAGTGGTGAGTGAATGTAAAGGCCTAGGACATTACTGTACACTACTGTAGACTTTATACATGTTGTACACTTAGGCTACACTAAATTTTTAAATTTTTCTTTAAAAATTTTCTTTCTCCAATAATAAATTAATCTCAGTTTACTGTAACTTTAATTCATAAACCTAAAACATTTTTTGACTTTAGACTCTTGTAATAACTCTTAGATTAAAACATGAACACATTGTACAGCTGTACAATAATTTTTTCTTCCTTGATTAATGCATTCCATAAGGCTTTATTTTAAAATTTTATTATTTTTATTTTTTAAACTTTTTTGTTAAAAACTAAAATACAAACACACATATCAGCCTAGACCTACACAGGGTCAGGATCATCAATGTTGCTGTCTTCCACCTCCACGTCTTGTCCCACTGGAAGTTCTTTAGGGGCAGTAACACTCATGGAGCTGTCATCTGTGATAACAATGCCTTCTCCTAGATCCTTCTGAAGGACCTGCCTGAGGCTGTTACACAGTTAACTTTAAAAAATGAATACGTAGAAGGAGTATATTCTAAAATAATGGAAAAGGATATAGGTAAATACGTAAACCAGTAACATACTTGTTTATTATTCATCAAGTTATATACTATATATAATTGTATGTGCTATACTTTTTAATGCCTGGCAGTGCAGTAGGTTTATTGACAGCAGCATCACCACAAACGTGAGCAGTGCCTTATGCTAAGATAGGAATTTTTCAGCTCCATTATAATCTTATGGGACCACTGTTCTACATGTGGTCCGTCATTGACAGAAATCCCATTAAGTACCAAGTGACTGTTTTTCGGCAGTCTGTTCCTCTTTATTATTACAGAGTATTCCATGGTATGGTTGTACCACAGTTTAACTGTTCACCTGTTGAAGAACTTTTGGGATGTTTTCTAGTTTTTGAATATTATGAATAAAGATGCTATGAACATTTGTGTATATCTCAAATGTTCTTTCTTTTTATTTTTTTGAGACAGAGTCTGGTTCTGTCACCCTGGCTGGAATGCAGTGGCGCGATCTCGGCTCACTGCAAGCTCCGCCTCCTGGGTTCACGCCATTCTCCTGCCTCGGCCTCCCGAGTAGCTGGGACTACAGGCGCCTGCCACCGCGCCTGGGTAATTTTGTGTATTTTTAGTAGAGACAGGGTTTCACCGTGTTAGCCAGGATGGTCTCGATCTTCTGACCTCGTGATCCACCTGCCTCAGCCTCCCAAAGTGCTGGGATTACAGGCGTGAGCCACTGTGCCTGGCCTTCAGAGATTCTTTAATGGGTGAATGGTTAAATAACCTGAAAATATAAAAGTTTTCATTTCTCTGGGATAAATGTCCAGGAGTGTATTTTTAGTTTTTAAGGAATTGTCGACCTGTTTTCCAAAGTGGCTGTAGCATTTTACATTCCTGTCAGCAGTGTGTGAATGATCTAGTTATCCTTGCCACCGTTTGTTGTTGCAACTGTTTTTTATTTTAGCCATTTCAATAGGTGTCAAGTGGTATCTCACTTTTAATTTGCATTTCTCTCATGGCTAATGATGTTGAACGTCTTTTCATATGCTAATTTGCCTCTGGTGAAATTTCTTACATAATTGGAGTGCTTGGTTTTTTCTGTTGAGTTTTAAGAGTTTAAAAAATACATTGTAGATATGAGTCCTTGGTCAGATAAGTGGTTTCAAATATTTCTTTCACTTTGTAGCTTGTCTTTTCATTCTTTTTACCATGTCTTTCACAGAGTAAATATTTAACATTTTAGTGAAATCCAGTTTATCATTTTTTCTTTTATGGATTGTGCTCTTCACCTAGCCCTAGATCCTGAAGATTTTCTCCTGTGGTTCTTTCCTAAAATTGTTACAGTTTTATGTTTTAGGTCTGTGATCCATTTTGAGTTAAATTTTGTATAAGGTGTGAGGTTTAAGTCAAGGTTCATTGTTTTCCCAGTAGATTAAATTGCTGCAGATCCTTTGTTGAATAGGCTGTCCTTCCCCTGTTAAATTGCGTTTGCCCCTTTGTTGAAAGTCATTTGGGTGTATTTGTGTGGGTCTATTTCTGGGTTCTCTAGCCTGTTATATTAATTTTGAACGAATAAAGTTGGCTTATATTTAAGTTTTCTTGGTAGTAGCGAGGCAATGGTGCCTTCTGAGCCCAGGATTTCACAGTTTTGTGAGTAAACTGTGTTAGAAATTGTTTGTTATTCTTTTGGTAGGTTGTCTAGTTCAATTTCATTTTTTGTTAATCTTGCTTATAGATGCAAATTGAGAGGTATCTCAAAAATAGTATCTTTTGTTAGCATATCTCACAGAGTTTGGTTGGAGCAGATATTAAAACAGAACAAACCAAAAAGAAATTAAATAGACTAGTTAGCAAGTTTATATTGAGGGAACATCAAACCATGTGAATTGAGCTCCAATGATGTGGCTGGCCTTGGGTCAGATTTTTGTATCATGGTTCAACAAGGTAGCTATTAAAATCTTCATACTTCTTCTTGAAATAATTCTTTAGTAGTCACATAGGACAGCACACACTCCTGGATTTCTTCTTTCCTTACTGTGTCTTTATTCTCAGCCTCCTGTTTCTTCTCCTCTCCCTGCCCTTTTAATGTTGGCCTTCCAGAACCCTTAGTCTTTGGATCTACCTTTACACTCATTTTCTTGGTCATTTCACCCAACATACAGTTTTATTTTATTTATTTATTTTTGTTTGAGATGGAGTTTCAGTCTTGTTGCCCAGGCTGGAGTACAATGGCGTGATCTCAGCTCACTGCAACCTCTGCCTCCCGGGTTCAAGTGATTCTCCTGCCTCAGCCTCCCCAGTAGTTGGGATTATAGGCATGTGCCACCATGCCTAGCTAATTTTTATATTTTTAGTAGAGATGGGGGTTTCACCATATTGGCCAGGCTGGTCTCGAACTCCTGACCTCAGGTGATCCACCTGCCTTGGCTTTCCAAAGTGCTGAGATTACAGATGTGAGCCACCATGTCCAGCCTACGGTTTTAAATATCAAGTCTATACTGAGAACTCCCAAATTTTTATCTCCATCATAGACTGATATCAGCAGTATATGAGTGATCCAGTTGTTTTTGCCTCTTTGCCAGCATTTGGTGTTGTCACTATTAGTTCATTTTAGCCATTTAATAGAATATATGTACATATATATGTGTGTACACACAGGCACGCATCTAATATAACTACTCAACATGCCTCTGGTGAGATGACCAACAGGTATCTCAGACTTAACCTCTTCCTAACTGACTTCTGCATAGCACTCCGGATCTGCTCTTTCCTCACTCTCCTCCATCTTGTTTAACAGCAGCTCCATTGGCCAAAATTTTGGAATTTTCCTCAATCTTTTCTCTTTTTCTCACACTCTACTGTTTATTTAAACAGTAAGGAAATCTCGTGAGGTCTTCAGAATATATGCAAAATTAAATCACCTCTCTTGATCCCTGCCATTCCCCAGGTACAAGCCACCATCTCCTTAGAGCCTCCTGCTTTCACTCTTCCCATCCCTCATTCTGTTTCAACACAGTGTCCAGAGTGATACTTTAAAAATGAAGTCTGATAGATCATGTCTTCTGCTCAGAACCATCTAGTAGCATGCCATTTCACTCTAAATAAAGGCAAAAGTCCTTATGATGAATTACCGATCCTCATGTGATCTGGCCTTCCATTTTCCCTCTGATCTCATTCTTTACTCGTCTCCTCATTCACCGGATGCAGCCACACCACCCTCCTTGTTTTTCTTCGGACATTCCAGGCATGCTTCAGTGCCTGGGCTTTGCGCCTGCTGCTTCCTCTCCCTGAATACGTTTCCCTCACATTATCTATAGGATGTTCTCCTCTACTTCTCTCAGATCTCTTGCATTTAGGCCTCCTGGGCCACCATATTTGAAATATCAGATTAGTTCCCCCTCCCCCATCATTCAGCATTCCTTGTAAATCTTTGCTGTTTTAAAAATAGCACTATCACTGTCTAACTTACTGTGTTATATTTTGTTAATTTTCTGTGGGTTCTTCTTCACTAGCATATTCTTTGTAGGGAGGAGTTTTTGATTGTTTGGTTTATAAAATCTGGAAAAATACCTGGCTTATAGGAGGTGCTCAATATATAATGGGGTGAATGAATGAATGAATTATGATGAGAAAGCTGAGAATCAGTAAAGTGACTTTCCAAAACAGGTAGTGGGCAGTATAGAGTTGGGCCATAAATAGCTACACCATACGACATCCTGCTAGTTTCTAAAGCAAATGATTTGAAAGAGGCATAAAACGTAATTTCTGCCCTCAAGTAGCTCATAGTTCAGTAAAGGAGTTTAGATTCATACCTGTAACAGTAGAAGTAATAGCACCAAATGAAATATGGTATTATGAATTGGTACAAACAATACAAAAAGATGAACAGTGTTAGTAGTACGTGTTTAGAAGGGATTTCTGTGGTGAAAGTCACTAGGCACAGTGCACCTGGAGGACTGATTTTCATTAATTTAGAATGGTTTAAAGTAAGCTTTTGGAAACTAGGAGGATTACTTTCTGTAATCCTTTCCTAGGCCTTTGATTCTAGAAGGATTGTGTTAAAGGAGTTTTAAATATTTTATACAGTTCTTAAACATTTTTAAGCTTGAATTAAATCTTTTATTATGTCTGGCCATGGATGTCATTGGATCATTTTCATTTCTTGGGAGGATTAATAAAGCACATTCCTTCTGTTGGGCCTCCAGTGCAGGGAGCGTGTTGGCCGAGCAGTGGCTGAGAAAACGTTTTTCCCCTGGTGTTTTCAAGAACCCTCTTTATTAGCTAAGTGGTGAGACATGCCACCTGGTGGTTATAGTACTATCATTTTTCTCACTGTTCTTGGTGCTTTTTTTCTCCTTCTGATTCCAGTTATACTAGGACAACTGCTATAAACCTGGAATGTTTCACACTATATTATTTCAATAATTTCAAAAACAGCAGAAATCACTAAGCTGTTTGGCACAAAGATTCCTATTTGGAAGGAATCAGACAAAGTGAGTGTTGAGAAAGAACAGCCAGGCAGAAAGCTTTGCATCAGTCTTAAAGTTCTTTACATTTCAAGTAAGAGGAACTGTGAAATCCATAAGACGTGGGGTTTTTCTATTACTTTCTCCCCAGTATCTATTACAAAGATCAGCACATAGTAGGTACTCAGTAACTATTTAGAATGAGTGCATGAATGAATGAAGTATGTGTGATGTTATGGAGTACAAAGTTAGAATTAGCAACATGACCTGAATTTAGAAGCAGGTGGGATACTTATACTTTTCTCAATCTGTGGGCACTACACCATTGAAATATATGTCTAAGATTAATTTATATTTGGTTGTTTGATTTAGCAAAACTTGCTGCCTGTTAAAAAGAAATTAAGACCTGCCAACTTAAAGAATACATTTTGTGAGTTAAGAACTAAGTGACAGTATAATTTATTACCCAAAGCAGTTTGCTTCTGAAAATTAAAGAGTTCAAGCTATCAATAATTACGCTGTGACTGCAGGCATAAACTGGGAATGTCCCAGCAAATGAGGATGTATTGTCACCCTTCTCAGCCTGCCTGTGTGTTGTTTTTAAGCTTCACTCTAGTTTATATATTTTAAATGTCATAAAATACCACATACTTATAAGAGAAAAGGTTCTATTCATTGCTGAAGTGGAAGTTTATCATTAATTTTTAATATATTCTGTTACTTTATTTTCTAATTGTAGAAGCAACATTCTTAGCTATATCTTTCTAGAATGTTAAGGCAAAAGAGTAAATTTATAGTGATTTTCACTGTTACCAGATTGCTGGAATAGGGAATTTCTGGTAGCAAAATGGGAATTTTTAAGTTGGAAGGGTCTAACACATCATATAGCCCTCTCCATCTCATTTTTTTTGCTGAAAAAACTGAGCCCTTGCAAATGTCAGTTGCAAATCTGGGGGTAGTACTCATGTCTCTGAAGTTCTTATATAGAATTCATTTTATTTATTTTAATAACAATATCTATAATAGTTGAAACTTTTTGAGTGCTTACTATATTTCATGCATTACGTTCAGCACTTTACATGTTTTATCTCACTTGATATTCACAACTTTATGAGCTTGGCACTGTTATTGTAGCCATTTTATAGATGAGGAAACTGAAGCTTAGAGAGTTAAATAAAGAGCTCAAAATCTCACATCTAGTAAGTGGCAAAAGCAGGATTTCAACTCAAGCAATCTGATTCCAAAACAGACTTTTTCCACTGTGCTGCCATTCTTTTGCCTGGTTTTCCTGTTAACTTCTTAAATATATGTCATGTTTCATGCTTACTTCCTCATTTTCATAAATATATTACCTGCCCACTTATACATTATATTGCTTAGAAACAAACCCAACCCTCTTTTCTTATGGACTGTATCCTGAAAATCACTGTTTTTAATATGCAGTTAAACAAGTATTTTATTAGTGCATTTATATAAATTATTTAACCGAAACACTTAACTGGTGAAAGTGCTTTACTGTGAGAGTGAGAATGTGCATGTTCTAAGAACCTCTAATTTTTAAACCTCCCTTATTCTCAGCCTTATATTTGTTAAAACCTGTGTGTTAACACAGATGCACCCATGTTAGGGGTTGATTAGAGAAACCAACCTCTTTGTAGATTAGCTTGTTCATCTTTAAGTTGCTAGGCAGGCACTGTAAATTCAGAGAACAATCTGATTGTAAGCCACAAATCAATGAAGTTAATTTTGGGGTTGCCTTTTAAAATAGTGTCACAAAATTTAAGGATAAAGAATGCAAAAATGATGCCAATTATCTCGTCACATTAGTTTTGATTTAATTTTTTTAATTTGAAAAAACCTACTCTTAAACTTAATTGATTTTTTTTTTAATATGAGTTTGGAGATAATTTTTAATTCAGTAAAGTTATAGTGATTGAAAAAGTAGTTTATAATTTTTAATAAATTGATCTTGTTTTAATTTTGAGTCATATTCTAGAATTGCTTCTTTGCAAATTGGTAAATTGCACATACATTTCCACTTACATACAAGATAATTGCTATAGTTGGTTTGTATAATAGATGCAGTGCATCTGAAGAGGTATTTTATGAGAATATTGTTTCCTGTATCTGTCACGAGCCAAAAAGAATATTTTTAAGAAAGTTATATTCTTGGTGATAGAACAGCTAATAATTTAGAAACAACTGTAAGACAGTCCACTTTTTCTGATTATGAAATAATACCATAGTTAAGTGTAATTTCCTATAATAGAATAAAAACACGAGATCTAGTTTTAGGGGAGGTATGTTGTTACCGTACCTTAGAATTTCTGGAAGATGGCATATTCATGCTTTTCCTGATAACTGCTGAGTCTCCTGCTCTGTCTGCCAGTCCAGTCAAGAAGTCCTTGCTAGCAATCAATTAATAATACGTTTCATTTATACATATTTCCTATATATAGTACGTTATTGATTATCTCAGTACCACTGAAGAGAGGTTATCTGGGTCATTGGAGCTTTGCTTCTAGATTTGTGAAGCCATAAACCTATATATTTAAAATAGGCCCCCCCAAAAAAAAAAGACCATTGCTTTATATAGTTAGATTTTCAGTGAATTGAGAGTTTATCATTTGTAATTATACATTAATCAAATATAAGGCATAATATACACCCCTGTTTATATCAGCACCATTTCAAATGTAATGTTAAAAAATAATAAATGGAAAAGTAAATAGCTAACAAGTAGGCTTAATTTAATAAGACAAGGTAAATGGCATTTGGAAACCTCATGGATTTAATGTTTTATTTAAATGATTTCTGATTTTTAAAAAGTAAATGTTGTATCCAGAAAGCTGAGAAACAAGTTAGTAGGGAGATTTTTTCTTTGCAAAAAATTTTTACAGTTGTGTCTTTAACATTGTACCACAAACTGTTGTCCTACCAGTCTCTTTGTAAGAAAGCAATAGACATGTTGGGAATAAATGAGCTCTTTCCTTTTTAAAATATCAGTTTTACATTATTCAGGTTCCAATTGTTGCACTTACTGCTACTGCAAGTTCTTCAATCCAGGAAGACATTGTACGTTGCTTAAATTTAAGAAATCCTCAGATCACCTGTACTGGTTTTGATCGACCAAACCTGTATTTAGAAGTTAGGCGAAAAACAGGGAATATCCTTCAGGATCTGCAGCCATTTCTTGTCAAAACAAGGTAAGGATTTAATGGTTGATGAATTTTGGTAATGATTTCCTTTTTTTTTTAACAACTTACGTATTTTATGTTATTTACGATTTCCTTCTAATGCATATTTAACATATTTCAAATTCCACCTAGTTTTGGTTCAAGTCAAGCATAATGTTATATAATCAATTCAGTGATTGAGAATAGTCTATTTGTAAAAGCAGAAACTATTTCTCCTAATATTTTAATACCCCATTCTGTTGCTTAAACAGGGCATATACTGTTTATTTTTATTTTTAAAAATTTTATTTATTTATTTGTAGAGACAGGGTCTCGCTGTCGTCCAGGCTGGAGTGCAGTGGTGTGATCACAACCCACTGCAGCCTCAAACTCCTGGGTTCAAGCAGTCCTCCTGCCTCAGTCTCCCAAGTAGCTGGAGCTACAAGCTTGCACCACCATGCCTGGCTAGGACATATACTCTTAATGATTGACAAGTAAACAAGCAAACATAAAATGACTCTTTCATCTGAATTCTGTCTAGTTTACTAATTACACGACTTCAGTCTTAAGGAGCTTAGAAAAGGTCATCTTACAAACACAGTGGAGCCTGTATTGTGTTCCAAAGACTATTGTAGGCGCTTTATATAAATGATCTAATTTAATCCCTGTAACTGCTCAGTAAGTTACGTATTATTTTCATTTTACTGTTGAGGAAACTGATGTTAGTACTGTTTTTCTGTTTATTTTGTTTAAAGGCATTTTAAATATATATGTTAAGTTTTCAAAAGCCTTTATTTTACTTTTTATAAGGCTTTATTTTACTATTTGAGACAGTGTCTTGCTCTGTCACCCAGGCTGGAGTGCAGTGGCGTGATCCCGGCTCACTACAACTTCCACCTCCTGGGTTCAAGCTATTCTCCTGCCTCAGTCTCCCAAGTAGCTGAAATTACAGGTGTGCACCACCATGCCAGGCTAATTTTTGTATTTTTTAGTGGAGACGGGGTTTCACCATGGTGGCCAGACTGATCTCGAACTCCTGACCTCAAGTGATCCACCTGTGTTGGCCTCCCAAAGTGCTGGAATTACAGGTGTTGGCCACTGTGCCTGGCCAGTTTATAATTTTAAACATTAAAATAAATGCTTCTTGTCCAGTCATGGAGTCTCACACCCATAATCCCAGCACTTTGGGAGGCAGACGTCGGAGAATCACTTGAGGCCAGGAGTTCGAGACCAGCCTGGGCAACATGGTGAATCCCTGTCTCTACAAAAAATACAAAAATTAGCTGGGCATGGTGGTGCATGCCTGTAGTCCCAGCTATTTGGGAGGCTGAGGTAGGAGGATCATTTGAGCCCAGGATGTTGGGGCTACAGTGAGCTGAGATCACACCATTGCACTCCAGGCTGGATGACAGAGCAAGGCCCCATTTCAAAAAAAAAAAAAAAAAAAAAAAAAGCTGCTTCTACCAACACAAACACAAAGCATGCATAGACAAATAGAGTTT
This sequence comes from Pongo abelii, assembly GCF_028885655.2. NCBI lineage: Eukaryota > Metazoa > Chordata > Mammalia > Primates > Hominidae > Pongo > Pongo abelii. Next base: position 32,966,635 of record NC_071992.2, read on the forward strand.
AAAGAATGTCATTGGTGTTTTCCTCTAAAGGGAAGATTGATGCTAGGCCAAGAAAATCCTGGAGTTATTCTTGAGGACCTTAAGGAATAATTTAAATGTAGGAATAATTTAAATGTAGGATTTGCTCCTGGCTTTCTTGTCCTATATTCAGAATAAAACAAGAATGGATGGAATATATTCTAGTGTTCTGGCCATTCTAGTGCTCTCTGAAGTGAGTACTCATTATGTTTCACTTCCCTTTCATCCTAAAGAGGAAAAGTTCTTTTGAAGAAGGCTATTTGTCCTAGGTTAGAGTCTCCATAGTCAGATCATTATCTCCTCTTAATCTTCGATCGTGTTCAGTCTCTATGGCACTTTCCCTTATAATAACACTCTCTGTGGCACTTTCCCTTATAATAACACTCTCCTTTTTAAAGCAGTTTGCCTTTTTTGTGTGTAATATTGTTCTCCTATTTTTCTGACGTCCTGGTCCTCTTATAATATCCTATGCAAATGTTTCTTTCTGTTTTTCATGTTGACTCTACTAATTGAGGTCTTTGTTACTTTTTAGCCCAGACTATTATAATTTCCCCAACAGATATCCCCTCTCCCCAGTGCCCCTTGTTGCTTTCTACGCAGTTTACAAATTATTGTCTGCAAACACATCCTTAAGTCTGGAATACCTTTCTGGAACTCCTTACTAGGAAATAAAGACCAGACTCAGTGTGACATTCAACACTATTGAAGATCTAGGTATTTAATATGAATTTTTTTTTTAAAGCAGATCAAGAAAGGTTTTTGTACCCATTTTTAATCCTCCAAGAAGACTTAGGATAGCAGGAAACCACTGAGAGTCAGAACGCTTTCTACAGATCTTAGGTGAACAGAAACTTTCCTCTTCATGAGCAGTGAGGTAGAGGGTAATTAAGGCTTCAGAGCATTGCCCGTTATTTCCATCTTCTTCCCTTCCTTTAATTCTGCTAAATTCCTTTAATTTATCAGTATTCGCATATTTTTATCCATTGAGCTAAGCTGTTTCTTAAACTAACCCTATTTTGTTAAAGTCTTAATTATAATATATTCATATTACATTTAAGTGAGATAGATGAGCCTCTCATATAATTTAGTGGTTAGATTAGATTAGAATTTTCTCCCCTCAGAAAATTAAGAGGAAATAACAGTCTTTAGCAAATCACTTGGCAAAGTAATGACTCCTTTTGTAATAGGAATTTTTACTCTTTTCATTTATCTGTTACATAAGTTCAAATTTTTACATATTTTCCACCTTTTTTAAAAAAGAGTGATATATGGTCAATATCAGTTTGAACAACACTGTTGCATATAAATTGAAAGGGACTCCAGTTTTCCAATTCCATACTTCAGTTGTGATCACTGTTGGTATTTTGGCATTTAGTTACATAGACTTCCTTTCTCTGACTCTACTACTGTGCAGATATACAGTTGCAGTTTTTTGTTGTTGTTAAGTTGATACAGAAGTAGTTGCATACTATATCCATTATTTATGCAAAATGTTTTTCATTTGAAGTATCTTTTCTATCTTTCCTATCTTTCCATATATTGCATTTTCTTAAATTAGAGCCTAAATATATATAGGATATTACGATATTTAGGTTTTGGTGAGTAGTTTTTTCTTCTTTGAAAACTTGTTTTTTAAATAAGATTTTTTTTTTTTGACATGGAGTCTTGCTCTGTCGCCCAGGCTGTAGTGCAGTGGCGGGATCTTGGCTTGCTGCAGCCTCCGCCTCCTGGGTTCCAGCGATTCTCCTGCCTCAGCCTCCTGGGTAGCTGGGATTACAGGCACATGCCACCATGCCCTGCTAATTTTTGTATTTTTAGTAGAGATGGGGTTTCACCATGTTGGCCAGGCTGGTCTTGAACTTTGAGCTCAGGTAATCCGCCCGCCTTGGCATCCCAAAGTGCTGGGATTACAGGCATGAGCCACTGTGCTGGCCTTAAAATAAAATTTTTATACACTAAAAAAAAAACTTATATTTTTTCACTCCATTAAGTAGTTTACTGTGAATTTTTGATATTGAAGCCCATTTAGTTGCTGTCAAAGATAGATTTGAGCAGATTATTCAGTATGACTCTTGTAGTGAAATTATTGCCTTTTTTCCTCTGCTTAAGTTTTCAGTGGCTTTTGCCATAGTCCTTAAAGGTTTTATAATTTTTTTAATGTTTAATTTTTAAATGTTTGCTTAATATTTCATAGTATGAATGTAGATAATGATGAACATTTAGATGACTTTTTACTATTATAGTGTTGCAGTGAATATTTGTTTACATTTATCTTTTGGCCAATAAGCAAATATTTTTATAAATTAGAATCCTAAAATTGAAATTAGATCAAAAGTTACATGCATTTGAAATTGATTAACTTTTCCTAAATCTAAAATAGTATAGTCTTTTTTATATTGTCAGCATAAATGAATGCACTTATGTAAATTAATATTTTTAGGTGTTAAGTAAAATGTTCTATGGAAATTGAACATTTCAGTTGTTTATACTTCTATGGAAATTGTTTACACTTTTAATAAAGAAGCACAAGTTTCTACAAAATACATTCTAATAGATGTTTTCTATAACATTCAGTCTCAAGATTACTAGTAAATACTTCTTTGAACTGTAAAAGCGATCTTTCAATATTATAAGAAAGCTCTTGCTTTAGTAAACATTTAGAAACTCAACTTTATTATCATAAGTGAGAATAAGAACAGTGTAACAAGTTTTATGCATACTCCTTTGTAAACCCTCACCAGACTAATTGTTAATCTGGTGCCTTGCATTCCCCAAAGTATTTGTGTCTGTCGTTTATAAGTTTTTATCAAGGTTTTTATCAAATAAATTTGTTTCTGGTTTTAGCTTTAATTTGAACTGAAACAGTCAAAACTGAGTTTTGGGGACTTCACACAATTCATTTGGATATTTGATTCTCCATAATGTTTTAAATTTTCATGCAGTTAAATATATCATTATTTTTGGTAGGCTTTCTTCCTTTAGTATTTTCTTTAGAAAGTAGAAAGGAAGAATTAAATAAGATAAAACCAAACTGGTCTGAAGCATGTATACAGTATATATGTTTGCTCTTTTGTTCTTTTTCTTTAGTTCCCACTGGGAATTTGAAGGTCCAACAATCATCTACTGTCCTTCTAGAAAAATGACAGAACAAGTTACAGCTGAACTTAGGAAACTGAATCTATCCTGTGGAACATACCATGCGGGCATGAGTTTTAGCACAAGGAAAGACATTCATCATAGGTTTGTGAGAGATGAAATTCAGGTATGAGGATCAATCATCATTGCTCTCTGTTGCTCATAGTGGAAGTAGATATTTCTCAAATGTTTATTTACCAGATCTTTATTGAATACTTTCTTTGTGTTGAACATAAAGCAGTCCCTCTGATAAATGTGGGAGAACAAACTTGCAGATTAGTATAAATAGCAATCTGTACCTAGTGCTTAGGTGCACAGAGGAGGGAGGAATAGCTCTGTCAAGGTAGTTGTGTAATGGGGGTGGTCCATCCAGGAAAATTCAATTAGAGTCCAAAAATGTAAATGGAAGTTTTTCAAGTATGCCAGGCCAGTAGGTGATGAGGGGAAAGGAATTAGTTATAGAATTCCAGGAAGAAGGACTAGCAGGTGCAAAGACACTTTGATATGAGAACACATACTGGGTTCAGGAAATGTGACTGGTTTGGAATGGTTGGAGGGAAAGAGAATGTGGGGTAGGAATGGCACAAAGTATGGACAAAGAGGCAGGGTGAAACCGTTCAAGACTTGAGAGAACAGTTGAATGGGTTGGTTGGCCAGGTTATAGATGGCTTTAAAACTTGCGAAGAAGCAGTCGGGGCTTGGTGTCATATACCTGTTAGTTTTCCCTGACTACTTTAGCCTTAGAATTTTTAGTTTAGATACAATTTTATGTAATAGGTAAAACGGATTAAAGTAGAATAACTCTGGCTGAAGTTAATGTGAGGGAAAAGGGGTTCCAAGACTCTCCAGACCTTGAAGACACTTCCTGTTGAGGTCTTATAATCCTTGGAGTGCCGCAGAATCATTTGAAAACCATCACGATTTTAACAACTTAATGTTCATGTGTTTTTAAACAAGATAATAGGATTATAGAAACATTAGACTGGCAGCAATAAGTTGGATTGATTTGAAGAAGAGAAACTGAAGAAGGGAAAAGGTATCGATGCAGCTATTGTGAAATTCTACAGTTGAGATTCCTGTCCTGATTGGACTGGCTCAGTGGGTGTCATAGAGGATTTATTTGGGAGGATTTAAGTTCAAGGCACATGAGTAGGTTTAAGTCAACAGCTTGACACTGTCAACATGAAATCCACACTCTGTCACTATAAGTCTGGGGAAGAGCCCTCCCCTGAAGTTAGGAATTTAACTTCAGCTCTCGCATTTTCTGTCCCACTGGTCATCCATTTCTTCTCTCTCCATCTCTTTTTCTGATATCTAGTTGTTATCAGTGTTGTTGAAAAGCTTAAGTATGATTCATATTCACTGTCTATAAAGTTCACTACACATAGCCATGCTGTAATGCATACCTGCCTGAAAGCATCTAGTCTGTCTTTCCCTTCTTTCCAAAGATAGGAAATACCATTCACAGCTGTTTAGAGTAGAAATTTTATCCAAATTCTTCAGTGTTTATATTTTTGTTCTGTTATTTCAGTGTCTTGAATATTGTCAAATAACATTTATTAGCTGATACTGCTACTACTGAATCTTAATAATCAATCTTCAAACCATTAACTGACCAATGGTTTCTTCTGTCTTAATGTGTTAATAATTATTCTTTTAGAGTAAAACATCTCCCAGAACATGAAAGAGTACAAACTTTATTCATGTTACGTTGTGACAGGAGACTTTGTTGGATGCGCCTGATTTTCCTGGCAATTCACAGCTTCATTAAAACAGTAATGCTTTGAAATATGGCTTAGGAAACTTCACAGTGATCATTAATTACACCTAATTTCTGGAAGAGTATATGCATGTATGTGTTGCAATATTCTCCCTTGCTGTGGCAGGATGTCACAAATTTTTATCCACATTACGAAAATTTAAAAATTGATATTGTTTTTTTCTCCCTACGTTGATATCAGATATTCTGTTTTATCTGACAGCTGTCCCAATGTACTCCTACTTTGCCATTATAAAGAATTCAGAAGCTTCATATTTGCATTGAAAGTTCTCAAACACTTCGTAAAGATGATGAAAATATGTTTCATCATCTATGTAGAATAGTCAGGTGTTCTTGCAATTGATTACTTGCTACCAAGAATTGAATACCTACTGAGTGCATAATGTATAGAATTCTAGATATTCACTTTGGTGTGTTTTTACAGTTGTTATATACCTTAGTGTGGCTCTAAAAGTGGAGGTGACAGCTGTAGCTCTTAATGTCTTACATTGAGTGATGTTTAGAATCTTAAATTTTCTTTTATAATTTTAGAAAAAAGTATACTTTTCTTTCTTATTTTTATAACCAGATCCAACCACATTTGCACGTAGATAGGCATTTTTAGTCTTGACCATTCATTTTTACTTTTAATCCTCACTTTTATTAGTTTTCTATCTTTTTGTGTTTCATTTCCCCTTTCAAGATGCCTTGAGTCCTTTCTTTTTACGAATGATGTTGTGAATAAGTTATTTGATAAAATATCTTTACACCTGAGAGTTTATAAGGATAGTTTGAAAATCATGTCTGTAAAATAGGTTGATCTCACCTAAAAATAATATCATATAATTAAAATTAGAATTATTATTGTGTTGCTTATTGACTCTTACATATAGTAAAAAATTGCTGAGTCTTACTTAGCCAGAGCTTTTACTTAGTATGATATTCATTCCTATATTTACTTTTTTCTCACGTTACTCATACTTTCTTTTACCTACTCAGCATTTTCCTCCTTTCCTCCCTCCTTTCTTTTCTTCTGTCCTTCTTTTCTCTTCCTTTCATATTCCTGGTCCATCTTAGCATGTAATCTTTCTTTATGAAATGGCATGCAGATAGGTCTACTGTTCTTACAGTAAAAATCTTCAAGGCCTCATGTCTTTCCCACTTCTGTTTCCCATTCACAACCTTTTTAGCTGATTCTTTTGGTACTTTACCACTATATCTTGCCATAGTTTACGTACATGGCTCCTACTTCATTTTTTGTTTATTTGTTTATTAGTTGTAGGCATTATTTATTGACTCCTCTCTCTGAAAGATGAAAGATTAGCTCTTTTTCACATTCTTAACTGCCCTTTTTTCTTACCTTGTCCATGTATTTCTAACCCCCTTTCCTCCTAATATGTTTATGTCATAATTTTGGCTAGATTAGTGTATACGATTTACATAATTATTACTCTGTAAATGCTTTTTATGATCTCTGAGCCATGTAGTATATTATGGCTATTTTTCTTTCTTATCTATTTGTATTTTTATTGTTATTACCTAAAAAAAAATTTTCTGTGTCTTATCACTAATTCTTCCCTAAAATTTCCCACAATTGTGTAAACTTACCTCAGTATATTCATAGATATGAGACATTCTATCAATTTTACCCTCTTAAAGATGCAGAGATAATGCATCGTGTTTCATCCCACCATCTTTAATGAGAAGCTTCCATCTTAGATTAATATTAGAGAATGTTAAGATAACTCTGCAATCAGGTAAGGACGCTTGAAACTTCATTATAATGCAAAAGTTTTCTTTAACACAATAAATATTTTGAGCCTCTTTTGTGTCTTGTATTCATAGGGGTTCAGATAGACCACTTTATTTACTATTTTTTATAGAGAGTGAACAGACATCCCATTTCTAGTCACCAGTCCTTAATCTGTAAATCAGGCAGATAATCTATAAATGATTGGTTGAAATCACATTAAATTCCACTTTGTGCCAGGGACTTAAGTTAATGAACAAATTATTCTTACAAAAAGGTATAAATGTAAGGTTTTCATTCTGCTAAATATGTTTGTCAAACTGTGTTGTGATTTATTCTCAGTGTGTCATAGCTACCATAGCTTTTGGAATGGGCATTAATAAAGCTGACATTCGCCAAGTCATTCATTACGGTGCTCCTAAGGAAATGGAATCATATTATCAGGAGATTGGTAGAGCTGGTCGTGATGGACTTCAAAGTTCTTGTCACGTCCTCTGGGCTCCTGCAGACATTAACTTAAATAGGTAAAAAAAATTTATTGTTTTTACTCTTGCAGATTTCTTTCTTTCTTTCCATATAAACCTCGAAAGTGTTTGAGGCTATTTCCAGTATCCCAAGTAATTTGTGAGTGCATTTAAAGTAAAAAAAAAAAAAGAAAAAGAAAACTTCCCCAAATCCAGAGAACATGTAAGAAGAACATTTGTGGTAAGAGTTGCCACTTGGAGATGAGCTAATTTCAGCATGCCTTAGTTAGTGTGAGGAATTAACTAAATGAGGACAATACTTGGGCCTGTCACAGAGATCCTATGGAATACTTTCCTACCATTGTGCATTAATGAACAGGTTCTTTTCCTCTCCTCAGATCCTGTCAAGTTGCGATGTCTTCAGCTATAGTTACTTCAACTACCACTGATTTTGTTACTGATTCTTTCTTCCCATGCTACAGTGGTGATTATTCCAGAGGATCTCTCTCAGTCCCTATTTGACTCTTGTTACTATTTGTTTTCTTGGTTAGTTCCATGAGACCATGCCAGTTCTCCTTGACTGTGTATGAATCATTGTGTTGCACTGTACTGATAGACTGCCGTAAGTCAATATTAAGTGTTCAGTATCTAAGTGCAGGAGAACCATTCTACTTAAGTACTCAACAAGTAGTTTGTTGGCACTTAAGTTCTGTGAGATTTTTTGTTGTAAAGGAAAACATTATCCTGCAAAGATTTCGGGGCAGCATTTACCAATACTTTGTTCCTTCATCCGTAGGAAAAAGAATCTCAGGAGAAAAACCTATACATGGTAACCAATGGGGCTGCCAAGCTGATGAAGTATTTTCAGAGTACACCTTTGTGTAGCTGAATAAATTGAGATCTTGAATGGATATATTAGCTCATTTTAGTAAAATGATAAGAGAGTGCCTCCCACTACAGTTTTTCTTTTTATGCATCATTAAACAATGTGTTTTTGAGTGTCCACTGTGTTCCATGAACTATGCTATGTGTGAGAGATATAATAGTAAAGAAAAGCAGGGTACTTGCTTCCGTAGAATTCAGTATAATGGGAATGGTAATTCTTTACAGAATCACATAACTACGGATACATAGGCTTCATTTTACTGTTCTCCTTTTGTGTTTGAAAATGTCAACAATCAAAATTTTTTAAAAAAGGAATCATGCAACATATTTAAAATTATAACTGTGTTAAGTGTAATGAAGGGAAATTGCATTGAATAGTAAGAATATATAATGGTGTGTGGTATTTCCCAAGTTAAAAAGGTCAGATAAGGCTTCCTTGTGTAAGTGATAGTTCAAATCTGAAAGAAGAATAGGAATTAATTGGGTAAAAATGTTTGATGCAAATTTTAAGATTTTCCTTCTGAGTAGTCAGTAGCTTTTCCTTCTTAACATAGAAGATGACAAAACCATCCTTTTTTTGTACATAACAATTCTTGTTTTCCTTTAGACAGTTTATCTGTCAAGCTTCTTATGATCTAATTTAAATAATTGGGATAGAACACAGCTGTACATGTTACTATTAAATATGGAATATATCAAACATAAGTTGATTCCTACGAGTTCTGATTTTATTTGTGTATTTTGTTAAAGGTACTGAGGACATTAATATCCAGTTTTATATTGTGCATTTTAAGGTTCATCAATAAATATAATTCTTGTTTCTCTGGGTCTTAAAAGATATTTTAAATGGTTATCTCATTAAGATTTAACAGGAAATAACAGTGATTCAAATCAAATAGTGGTGCCAGAAACCCATACTTGAATTTTGGGTACAGACAGGTTACCCTTTGCATCAATCCTGAGGAAACTAAAACTATAGGATTAATCAGGATAAAAAAGAATTGAGCAAGGATTCAGGAGGGATCTGTATCATCCTGGTGACAGCCCTCTTCTAGAAAAAACTAGAAAGTCTAAGAATAAATGAAGTTGCTGGTTCTTACCTGGAAAGGTCAGTTACTCACAAAATTTTTAGAGTCTATCTTATGCCATAATTCTATCACTGAGAGAAGAAACTTGTCCAGTCATCATGTAATCTTCATGTAAATTTATGTTTTTAATTGCAGAATTCATACCACAGGCAAAGTCCCAATGTCTGCATTTGCTGTTACCTTAAATAGTCAAACCCCAAAGTTATTGTAATCTTTTTTTAAGAGAGAATAATTTGCAAAATAATCTCGGTCCAATAGATCTTTCAGTGGATCCAAATGATTTCCATGAATGGTTTAGAATTTTTTTAATTTTCAAATTGTTTTTATTCTGTGGAATACTGGACTTATTTTTGTAGTCCCAAAAGAAGAATAAATATTTATTTATTTGCCATTAAGAGTTGTAGTTTTGTTTTCTCAAATTTGTCCTGACACTGATGAGATTAGTTAAATGTAGGTCATCTGAACCAGATACAAGGAAGGACCCAGTTCTGAGAGTGTGGGCGTTTCTTTTCTTGTTTTTTTTTGTTTTTTTTTCTACAGGAGAGGAACAAGGTGAACTAAACAAACAAACAAAATAAAGCAAAAAAGAACTGATTTTTATCCCTTGAGGTAGAAAGAATGAGATTACAGTGGGCCCCCTTATCTGCATTTTCACTTTCTATGTTTTAGTTACTCACAACCACGTCCAAAATGTTAAATAGAAAATTCCAGAAATAATTCATAAATTTTAAATCAATGGTGGCTTTGAATACTGTAATGAAATTTTGTGCCATCCCACTCAGTTGGCCTCGACTCCCTTAGAATCATCCCTTTATCCAGTGCATTCACATTGTGTTTACTCCCTGTCTGTTAGTCACTTGTTGCAGTATCGCAGTGCTTGTGTTCGAGTAACGCTTGTTTTACTTAAGAATGACCCCAAAGCACAAGAGTACTGTGCCTAATTTATAAATTAAACTTTTTCATATGTATATATGTATAGGAAAAAACATAATACATACAGGATTTGGTACTATTCTGCTGCTTCAGGCATCCACTGGAGGTCTTGGAATGTATCCCTTGTGGATAAGGAGAAACTGTATATGGTTAACCTAGGAGCTAGAGTCAACAGTTGGAAGAGACTTCGGGGATAATTACATAGAAGGGCATGGTGGGTGGTGGTTTCAGATGACAAGAATGTTTTTGAATAACGGATCATTTGTGTCTTCAGACTTTCCAGAACTCCTTGAGAATTATGCAGAGGTATTTAATCAGTCAGAAGGTTGAATAGTGAAATTATTAGTGAGTGAAGTCTATTTTGATGAGGATTTTACTAATGCTGTCCCTTGAAATATCTGAAACCTAGTTAACACGGACTTTTATTTATTCTTGCAAAGATACGCAAAGCTATTTGGGAGATCGTCATCATCTGATATTTGATATTCATGGGCTTTCTTCACAGAAGAGTAGAAATTAACAGAGTCATGATGAATTATGGCTGCATTAACTTTAAAAAACAAACACCTCTTTAATGTTATTTAACAATTTTGAATAAATTTGATATGGCAAACAAATCAGTTATAATTGATTGAGAAAGGAACTTAATTCTAATACTTGACTGGTGTCCCATAATAACCCATAATACTAAGAGACAGTTTTGGAGGGCGAGAAGTCCTGAAGAGCTGATAGAGATAAAGGTTCAAATTTGAGCTTCTTTCAGTATTCCTTACTTCAATGCTTTTAGTTTCTCATACAAAATAAATTAAAATAAAGAATAACCTTTTTACTGGGAAAAGGTAAAAATTAATAAGTTGTAGAAGCATTGTTTGAAGCCAAAAAGTGTGTGACATGTAAATTGAAATGAAAAACCTTAGAGTTTATACTTTTTCAAAGCAGCTAAAGAATTGATACTTGGACACAGGAAGAATTTTTTTCAAAAGCAATTTTTATAAAATCAGAAAAATGTTTACCTCTTGTTGGGGGCATTGACTGGAAGGGAATACAACAGAACTTTCTGAGATGCTAGAAATGTTTTTTATCTTGATGGGGTGTGGGTTTTGTAGATAATGAAAAATAAACAGTAAAAAATAAGTAAAAAAAAAAAGTAAGAAAGTTGCCAATACAGTTTTACATATTCCTGTGATGTTTTTAATTGACAGGCATCTTCTTACTGAGATACGTAATGAGAAGTTTCGATTATACAAATTAAAGATGATGGCAAAGATGGAAAAGTATCTTCATTCTAGCAGATGTAGGAGACAGTATGTATTATTTATTTTATGCTAATAGTATGGATTTATGGATGATGCTCTTTTAAGAAAATAATTTGGCTAAATAATTATCAGTATTTTGAAAAAATATTTTGTTGCTGTTACATGTGTGCTGAATTTTTAAGGCTAACTTCTTTGTGTCTGAGTAAACTGAAGTCAAATAATGAAGTCCCAAGTGAATCAATTAATGATGATTTTACCTCATTATTTTCAGGAATGAACTTAACATATACGTTTCTGTTCTTTTATTTAATTTAAAATTTTGTCTTGGGTAGAATCATCTTGTCTCATTTTGAGGACAAACAAGTACAAAAAGCCTCCTTGGGAATTATGGGAACTGAAAAATGCTGTGATAATTGCAGGTCCAGGTAAAGATTTCTTATTATAGATGGACATTCTAAAAGTCTTTCTTTCTCTTCCTTTTCATGTTTAATTGAATTTTTGTTGAATGATAAGTATTTCAGTTTTTTAAACAAAACAATGAGTGTGTTTAGATATAAGAGAAAGCAAACAATATTATTTTGCTTAAAAAATAGATAAAGCAATAAAATGGTAGCCCTAAATCTAAACATATCAATAGTTATATTAAATGTAAATGATCTAAAATATTATTTAAAGGCATAAATTGTAAGAATTGGTTTAAAAACATGACCCTGTTCTGTACGTTGTCCACAAGAAATCCACTATAATTATGTAGATAGGTTTAAAAAAGAATGAAACATTACATTCCATGAAAACATTAATCAAAAGGAAGTTGGAGTTGTTACTTTAATATCAGACAATGGAGACTTTGGAGCAAAGAATATTATCAGGATTAAGAAGGATATTATATGATGTAAAAGAATCATTTCACCAATGTATCAGTCAGGGTTCACCAGAGAAACAGGACCATTGATATTATGGAGATATATATATATATATATATATATATATATAGGGAGGGAGAGGAAGAACAAATATGGGGAGAGAGGGATGAGGGGACTGATTTTGAAGAATTAGCTCATCAAATTGTGAGGGTTGGCAAGTCTGAAATTTGTAGAGCGGGTCAGTAGGCTGGGAACTCAGGCAAGAGGTGATGTTGCAGTCTTGAGGCAGAATTTCTTCTCTTGCAAACCTAGTTGTTGCCCTTTAGTCCTGCCACTGAGTGGATGAGGCCCACCCACATTATTGACAGTAATCTCCTATACTTATAGGACAGTAACTCTCCTATACATGATTATAAATATTAATCACGTCTACAAAATATTTTACAGCAACATCTAGATTAGTGTTTGACCGAACAACTGAGCATCATAGGCTAGCCAAGTTGATGCATAATATTAATCATCACAACCAAGAAGACATCATCCTAAATATATATATATATACACACACACACATATATATATGTAGATATATATATATCTACTTAACAACAAGACTGACAGAACTGAAAGGAGAAATAGAGAAACCTACAGTTACATTTGGTGACTTCTAGCATCTCTCAATAATCAATAAAACTGACAGACCAAAAAATCAGTAAGAAGACAGAAGAAAGGAACAGGACTATCAACATGCTGGATCTCATTGACTTTTTTAGAACATTCTACTCAACAACAGTAGAGTACACATTCTTTTCAAGTGCAGATGCAGTATTCATGAACATGGATCATATTCAGAGTCATAAAACACATCTTAACAAATTTAAGAATCTTGTATTTGTATATTTTTTGACTAGAATGGAATTAAACTAGAAAACAATAACAGAAAGATAACAGAAAAGTCTCTAAACCTTAGAAATTAAATAACACACTTATAAATAAATCCATGAGTCAAAGAGGAAGTCTCAAGGCAAATCAGAAAATGTTTTGAACTGAATGAAATGAAAATACAAAATGTGTGAGATGCAGCTAATGCAATACTGGGAAGGAAATTTATAGTATTAAATACCTATGTTATAAAAGAAGAAAGGTCTCAAATCAACACCTAAGCTTACATCTTAAGCAACAAGCAAATAAGAGCAAAATGAATCAAAATGAAGCAAATAGAAGGAAATAATAGAGAACATAAGTCAATGAATAGAAAAGCTATGGTCATACCACTGCTGTCCAGCCTGGGTGACAGAGTGAGACCCTATGTCAAAAAAAATTAAAAACAAAGCAGCATTCAGCATTCATTGTCAGTGAATAGAAAATGGAAAAACAATAGAGAAAATCAAAGAACTCAAAAGCTCATTCTGTGTAAAGATCAATAAAATTGATACAAACTTCTAATAAGACTGACAGAAAGAGAAAAGACACAGAAGACCAATACCAGGAATGAAAGAGGGAATTTCACTACAGACCCCCCAGGTATTACTAGGGATGATAAGGGAACACTATGAACAACTCAGAACATAACTTCAATAATTTAGATGAAATGGATCAATTTCTTGATAATCTCAAGCTAATTAAACTTACAGTGAATTAGATAACCTGCATAGTGTTACAACCATTAGAGGGATTGAATTCTATGTTAAAAATCTCTGAAAATAAAATTCCCTAGCCCAAAGAGTTTCAATGACAAATTCTACCAAACATTTAGAAGACAAAATAATACCAATTCTATAGCATGATTCCATTTATATAATAGTCTTTGAAACATAAAACTATACTAGAGGGATGAAGAAAAGATCAGTGGTTATTAGAGATTGGGGGAGGAAGAAGGTATGATTCCAAAGGATAGTACAAGGCAGTATTTTGGAGTGATAGATTTATCGTGCCCTGATTGTGATGGGAGTTAGATGAATCTATGGATATCTTAAAATTTGTAGAACTTTACACATGCATACAACCAATTTGCCTATGTTAATTGAAAAAATAAAATAAAAACAAATTATTTACCTGGTTGGGTTAGCTACATACCTAAGTTCAATAGCTGCATTACTGTAAGACAAAAGAAGCATTATTAGGGATGGAGTTGTTCTCTGTGTAATGACAAATAGTTCCTTCACTAAGAAGGCAGAATTGTTTTATGCACCTTTAAAAAAAAACAAAAACAAAAACAAAAAAAATACAACCAACAAACAGTAACTTGCCTGGCATGGTGGCTCACACTTGTAGTATCAGCACTTTGGGAGGCTGAGGTGGGAGGATCACTTGAGACCAGGATTTTTAAGACCAGTCTGGGCAAAAAACCAAGACTGTGTCTCTACAAAAATAAAAAATAAATAAAAAATTAGCTAGGCATAGCATCATGTGCCTCTAGTCCCAGCTACTCTGGAGGCTGAGGTGGAAAGATCGCTTGAGCCTGGAAGGTCGAGACTGCAGTTGCAGTGAGCTGTGATGGCACCACTACACTCCAGGCTGGGCGTCAGAATAAGACTGTCTCACATAAAAAAATAATAATAATAATAAAAACTAGTCTGGGAGTGGTGGCTCACACCTGTAGTCCCAGCCCTTTGGAAGGCTGAGGCAAGAGGATTGCTTGAACCCAAGACTTTGAGAACAGCCTGGGCAACATAGCAAGACCCCATCTCTATTTAAAAAAAAAACACACTTAAAAATCTAGCAAATACATAAAGCACAAAGCTGACAGAAGAGGTGGAGAAATCAACAAATCCACCATCAAAGTGGGAGAATTTGATATAATTTTAAGTTATTGGTAGGGTAAACAATCCAAAAATTAGTACACTATAGAAAATTTGGTCAACATAGTAATAAGTTTGATTTATCAGATACATAGTATATAGAGCCCTAGACCAAGCAACTATAGTAGTCTATCTCAAGTATTTTTACTTCATGACCCACATAGCAAATGATATGTGTATATAACACACTGGGCTAATTGTCAGAGTTCAGTTTCTGTCCAAAACCCTAAGATCTGGAGTGATTAACCTTTCAGCACTCTTACAACTCACTTGTTTCCAAGCAACTATAGTAGTCTATCTCAAGTATTTTTACTTCATGACCCACATAGCAAATGATATGTGTATATAACACACTGGGCTAATTGTCAGAGTTCAGTTTCTGTCCAAAACCCTGAGATCTGGAGTGATTAACCTTTCAGCACTCTTACAACTCACTTGTTTGTAGCACACTGATTGCGAAGCACTGAAAGACTTCACTCCTCAAACATACATGGAATATTTCTAAAAACTATGTATTGGGCCGGGTGCAGTGGCTCATGCCTGTAATCCCAGCACTTTGGGAGGCCAAGGCGGGTGGATCCCGAGGTCAGGAGATCGAGACCATCCTGGCTAACATGATGAAACCCTGTCTCTACTAAAAATACAAAAAATTAGCTGGATGTGGTGGCGGGCGCCTGTAGTCCCAGCTGCTTGGGAGGCTGAGGTAGGAGAATTGTGCGAACCCGGGAGGCAGAGCTTGCAGTAAGCCGAGATCACGCCACTGCACTCCAGCCTGGGCAACAGAGCAAGACTCTGTCTCAAAAAAAACCAACCAACCAAACAAACAAAAAAACTAAAAACAAAAACAAAAAAACTATGTATTAGAGCGTGGGTTGGCAAACTATGGTCTGTAGGCCAAATCTGCATGCTGTTTTTTTTTTTAAATTTTTTTGACATAGGGTCTCACTCTGTCACACAGGCTGGAGAGCAGTGATATGACCATAGCTCACTGTAACCTCAGATTCCTGGGCTCAAGCAATTCTCTCGCCTCAGCTTCCCAAGTCAAGTAGCTACAGGCACGCACTACCAGGCCCAGTTAATTAAAAAAATTTTTTTTTAGTAGAGACAGAGTCTCAGTATGTTGCCCAGGCTGGTTTTCAAACTCCTTGCCTCAATCAGTTCTCCTACCTCAGCCTCCTAAAGCGCTGGGATTATAGGCATGAGCCATCACGCTTGACTAATGTTTTTGTAAATAAAGTTTTCTCAGAACACAGCCATGCCTTTTGTTTATGTGTTATGTAGGGCTGCTTGAGTTAAGTAGTTGGCTACAAAGCCTATCATGGCCTATAAAGCCTGAAATACTTACTATCTGGTCCTTTATAGAAAGTGTTTTCTGACCCCGTACTAGACTAGCTTGTCTCAAAATTCTTCAATGAATTTGGAAGTTTTGTCACCACATTTTCTGACCATAATGCATTTGAGTTAGAAGTAAATAAGCGGATAAACAATAAAATTCTCATGCATTTGGAAATTAAAAATAACAATTCATATTCAAAGAAAAAATCAAACTGGAAATTAAAAAAAATTTTAAACCTATGGATAACTACATTAATATGCATTAACATTTTTAGAACTTAGGGATAGTTACAATGATATACATTAAAACTGGTAAGAGACTGGGTGCGTTGGCTCACGCCTATAATCCCAGCACTTTGGGAGGCCGAGGCTGGGGGATCACAAGGTCAAGAGATTGAAACCATCCTGGCCAACATGGTGAAACCCCGTCTCTACTAAAAATACAAAAATTAGCTGGGCGTGGTGGCACGCGCCTGTAGTCCCAGCTACTTGGGAGGCTGAGGCAGGAGAATTGCTTGAACCTGGGAGGCGGAGGTTGCTGTGAGCCGAGATTGGGCCACTGCACTCCAGCCTGGCGACAGAGCGACACTCCATCTCAAAAAAACAAAAACAAAAACAAAAACAAAAACTAGTAAGAGGGCCCAGTGGCTCACATCTGTCATTCTAGCTCTTTGGGAGACTGAGGAGAGAGGATCAGTTGAGGCCAGGAGTTCAAGACCAGTCTGGGCAACATAACGAGACCCCATCACTACAAAATTTTAACAACAACAACAAAAAAACTGGTAAGAGGCAACATTGAATAGTACTTTGTGGGAGTTTGATAGCTTAAAATACTCATAATAGAAAGGAAAATTAATCAGCTAAGCATCTCACTAAAGAGATTAGGAGAATAAACCTAAGCATAGTTTTTTTTTTTTCCCAAACATTATTTTATCTGGAATATTGAATGCATTCTTATTGCTATTTCAAAGATACTTACTCTAAGGAAAGCAATTGAATTAGGTAGTTGAACTCTATAGTAGATTTTCTTTAATGAGTCCTTTTGTTCTCAACCTACTTAAATAATTCTCATTTGAATTTATGATAATTTCAGATCTACCCAAAGGGTGACTTAGGAATTTAACTTCTAAATCTACTTAAATGAAAGGTTTATAATCTTTGTGTCATATTTTACAGTCATTAGCGTTTAACAATTTATAGCATAGGATTTGGGTTCTTTTTTTCTTCATTTTAAAGAAGTTTATTTAAACAAGACACTTGACTAAGGGAAAACTATCTTGGAGTTATTATTACTAATTTATTTCTACTTAAAGACAGATTGCCCCACAAGTAACAGCTACATAAAAACAGTTGTAAAATTGTCCTTGGTTTTACAATGATAAATGAAAAACATTAAAATTCTCTAATTGAACAAGGTATGCAAGGATTTTTATATTGTTTTTTGCTAAAACTGTGACAGCAAAATAACATCCTGGAGTATAAAGGCTGAGGCAGGAGAATGGCTTGAACCTGAGAGGCGGAGGTTGCAGTGAGCCAAGATGGGGCCACCACTACACTCCAGCCTGGGTGACAAGAGCAAAACTCTGTCTCAAGAAAAAAAAAAAAAAAGAAAGAGAAAGTTGCAATTTGGTTCCACCACATCCTGACTACATAGTTTTCTCTATTCTTTCATTTTCCCCTTCCTACTCTTTTATTGCACATAAAGTAACTGGTGTATGTCCACAAGCACATTGCTTTTCTTTTCTTTCTTTTTTTTTTAACTAAATGGCCAATATGTTTAGATTGACTTCAATGGAGATGGGGTGGGGAAAAGAAGCATTGGTTCTGTGAAAAGACTCCCTTTGTCCCCTAGTGGCCTGCTCATTCAGCTCTTATCTTTATCTTAAACTGCACCACAGTTTAAGATGAACCTTCAAATGAACATTATCCTTGTTCTCAGTCTTGACTTTCCTTGGGCTTTTTGTGGACCCTGGTGAGTGTGGCAGTCTCCTCAGCTGCTGCTTCACAAAAGAGGTACCAGGTCTGCCCCGAATGAGTGAGCCCCTAAACAGGACCAGGAGTGGCAGAAGAAAGAGGCAGCAACTGAGATGTGTTTTTTCTAAGCTGAAAGGCTTTTTTTTTTTTTTTGTGCAACACACCTTTAACACTAAAGTCCAATATTTATATAATCGGTCAAGTAAGTGGAGCTGTTCTAGCTGTAAATACAGCAACTCTGCTTGCTTGTCCTATTATTAACATTATTCCTTTCTGTGGTCTGAGGCGCCTCCCATGAAACTTGCTTCTAGGGCACTAGGATTGAGAACCATCAACATAACATATCTGTTATACTACAATAGTTTATTTTTCATATTTTAGATACTTTACATACTCGGGTATAATGAACTTTATTCGTAGCTTCTGAAGCAGTTGGCACATTTGAGTTATTTTTTACTTGGCTAATTGTTATGTTAAATCTTTTGATTTCTAAAGATACATGCCTTTGCTAAGCTTTCTTCAAATGTTATTATTTTTATTTAGATTGGATAATTACTATTCCATGGATGACTCAGAGGATACATCCTGGGACTTTGGTCCACAAGCATTTAAGCTTTTGTCTGCTGTGGACATCTTAGAGGAAAAATTTGGAATTGGGCTTCCAATTTTATTTCTCCGAGGATCTGTAAGTATATCTGTGAATTCCCTTCATAGATCTTCTTTTACTTCTATTACACTTTTCTTCAGAGGTTTGCAGTATTATGATTGTAGCTTTGACTTCAGATGGGTGACTAGGAACTCATAGAGTCTTACTAAGTTCCAGTTAAACACTACATTCATTACTTTGGATAAAACCCGTGTGTATGGCATCTTCTGCTGTTTTCATGTTCAAGCCGATTGTTCAGCTCTGCAGCTCAGTCTGGAAGCACTGTGTTAGTTTATCACATTGCATTTGGGTGAATCCTTAGACTAGTCTTGCTTAGGATAATTAGGAAAAGTTAACTTTCATTGTATCAAGGGACAGGTAGAACAAAATTGTCCTTTTGTCCAGGAAACTATTAAATTCTTCAAGGAAAACTTTAGTTATAGGGATTATTTTTTTAAATGTCTAATTTCAGTAACAATATTTGGGACATATTTATTTTTCCTTCTGTTTCCTATCAGAAGTATTTAAAGTTATAAGAAAATTGTGGTTTTTGCCTTTACTAATGAATAAATAATCAATTAAATTCAGCTACTTTTTTTTGGAGTGATTGATGTTCCAGTATTCTTCTAAACAACCACGGGTACAAATGTGAATAAGATAGGACCCTTGCAGTCCAAGAGCTTGTTCTGTAGTCCTTTCCTTTATATGATTTTTTCCCCTGATTTAGAAGTCTATAAAGCAAAGCTAAGTATTACACACTGATATTGGCTGAATAAATCAAGAGCAAGAGATAGGATACTTTGCAAATATGCATATTTATTAAAAATATACTTTAAAATAGAGATTAAAATTCTCGTTTTGAATGTAGAATAGGTAAGCATTTATTTGTGAAATGCTCGAATGCTTCATGTAAATACTTTCTGAGTTTGTATTTTTAGAAAGGAACATATTGGAGGCTGAGGCAGGAGAATGGCGTGAACCTGGGAGGCAGAGCTTGCAGTGAGCCGAGATCGTGCCACTGCACTCCAGCCTGGGCGACAGAGTGAGATTCCGTCTCAATAAAAAAAAAAAAGAAACATATTTATTAAATTAGTTGTGAAATATTTTTAGTGAAATATATTGAAAACTTCTGTTGATTTTTCATGTACTGATGTTTTTAGATTCTAAATGGAGTTTAAAATTTTGTTTGTAAATCACAAGTTGAATTAGAAATTTAATAGTAGAAGTGTTGCCTAAGGACTGTTTTAGGTGCTGTGAGTGAAACTGTATTTTTTATAACAAGAATTTTAGTTGTAAGGGACAGCTTAAATATAATTGAGATCTATGACAATGTATTCTGTCTCTATCACCTTCAAAACCTGTGTATCCCAGTTGAATGTATAATTTATAAAAATTATTCTTATTTTAATTTGGTGTAATCCCACCATATCCAGTATCAACAAATAAGTCTAAGTAGGCTCCTTGACAAACTTGAACTGGCCACAAGAGAGATCAGATTTCACCTATTAAAAAACCAAATCAGACCACTTGCACTGACAGTCTCTTCTGGGAGTCCTCAAATTAAGAAGTTTATCCTTTGTGAAATATTACACTACCCTTGCTAGATAAAACTTTTCTAAAAGTACCACTTAATGAAAATCTGTAGACACTAAATGCAATGAAAATAAGGCAATGTTTTTTTTTTCTCCCCATTTCAGTGATCTTGGTATCCTGGGATATTGTTTTTAAAATTATCATTATAATTCCTTTGAGAATTTAGTAAAATGTTCCCTTTAACCAACTTACGAAAAATTAATATCTTTGTACATGATTTTGAGCTGTAAAATAAACATTTTAAACTGGGAATAATTGGAGTTAAAGAGATAATGTATATAAATTTATAACATATAGTAGCAGCATATAATTCTCTCTTACACAAGATTTTTCTGAATAGTATAAACAGTTATGTAGCCTATCTAGGAGTTTGTGAATAGAGTTTAAAATTTTGTTTTGAAGCTGCAAGTTTGATTAGAAATTAAACAGTAAAGGTATTACTTAAGGAACTTTGTTTTAGCTGTCTGAACAACCCACTATGTAAAAATCTTTAAACATTCTGTATAAATATGTGATAAGATATGCAATGACCTTAATTTTATAGATTAGAAAATAAAAACACACTCATTAATTTGCATAACTGAGAGATTAAGTGAAACTTCTCTTCTGATCACATTAGCAGAATGCCGCCAAATCTTGTCGTAGCACTAGAATTAGACGGTGGTTTTGATAATGCATGATTTGACTATAGACATTTGTTGAAACTATTGGTAGTTTCAATCACTCTTGTAATTTTCAAACTATCTAACGGGAGAGGGTTATCCATCCTGTTTTCTAGACAAGCTGTTTCATCTGAATGAAATATATTCCTAGAGATAATTATCACTACTTCATCTTTTGGTTTTATTTTGCACATAGAATTATAGTTCACAATGACTTTCTGAAGCTCTAAAGTTGCAGCTGTGAGCTTCTTTGGCCTGTAGGGACTGGGAAAAAGCACCCCCGTCCTCCCCCAACCGCCCCCCCCAAAAAAAAAAAGTTAAAGTGTTTTTAACAATAGCTATGGGCTTTTTGTAGTTTAAGAACTTAGGAGTTGCCCAGGCTGGAATGCAGTGGTGTGATCATAGCTTGCTGCAGCCTTGAACTCCTGGGTTCAAGCAATCCTCCCACCTCAGCCTCCAGAGTAGCTGGGACCACAGGTGCCACCCCACCCAGCTATTTTTTTTATTTTTTAATTTTTTTGTAGGTATAGGGTCTCCCCATGTTGCCCTGCCTGTCTCAAACTCCAGGGCTCAAGTGATACCCCCCACCCTTGGCCTCCCAAAGCACCGAGAGTCACTGTGCCAGGCTGAGTTTAAAATTTCTTGAGTTGGAGTTTATGGCTATTTTTTCCAGTAGTTATTAAACGTGTATTTTTGTATAAGGCACTGTATTACATTTTGTGGGGGGATTCAAAGCTAAATTAGATGAGATGCATCGTCTATTATGGAAGATGTTACTTAAGAAGAAATGAGTGTAATGTAGCAGAGAATGAGTTAAGGGACATGTGAATACATATAAATGCTGTTGAAGTTCTGAAGAGAGAGTGTTTAGAGAAATTAGAGGAGTCTTTGTGAAGGTATCACTAGAACTTCCTATTTTTGTGGAATATATAGTAGATTTTGGTGTGATACTGTGGATTTGGACATTCATTCAGAGAAGGAGTGAGGGAAGAAGGGTGGAGAAGAATGTGGCATTCACAGTACAAAAAGCAATTATGACTTTTAAAGAAGTTAATATGGAGAAGTGGCAAGTCTTTTCTTCTTTCTTCTCTCCTCTTCTCTTCTCTCTTCTTTTTCTTTTTTCTTTTTTCTTTTTTACTCTGTCAGATACGGTTGTAAAGAATTTGCTTTTACCGGAAACTGATACGTTGGGTCATGTACCCTGGCCAGTCAGTTCTCTTTATTCTAACACTTACCGATCAGTTAGATTTCCACATTCCATGATATGTCAGTTTTGGTGACCCTTATTCTTCCACCTGGTTTATAAAGGGAAAGAATGTGATATGTCACCCAGGCTCTGGAGTACAGTGGCATGATCATAGGTCACAAAAGCCTCAAAGTTTCCAGTTCAAGCGATCCTACCTCCTTGGCCTCCTGAGTACGTGGCACTACAGGTGCATGCCACCATGCCCAGCTAACTTTTTTGTAGAGACAGGGTCTCCCTATGTTTCCCAGGCTGGTCTTGAACCCCTGGCCTCAAGTGGTCCGCCCACCTTGGCTTCCCGAGATATTGGGATTACAGGCGTCAGCCACTGTGCCAGCCTGAAAATTTCTCTTTTTGAGATGGCATCCCACAGAAGTATACCTGCTTAGAGCTAACACTGGCAAAAAGACTATTTAACCCTATTGCCTTATTTTACTGTAGTTGAGATTGAGTTAAACTGAAAGCTGAATGACCTGTCCTAGGTCATACTGTTACTTTGTGCCACAGTCAGGATGAGCAAATGGATTTCCTGCCTGCTAGTCTAGTGTCTTTTCTATTTATTGTGCTGTAACATACAGTTTTAAATTTGTATTTTTATGCCCAGTGGACATGGTAGCTCACACCTGTAATTTCAGCACTTGTGGGAAGCCAAGGTGGGGGGATTGCTCGAGACCAGGAGTCCAAGATGAGCCTGGGCAACATAACGAGACTCCGTCTCTACAAAAAAAATTTAAAAATTAGCCGAGTGGTGATGTGTGTGCATGTAGTCCTCCTTGTGGGAAGTTGAGGTGGGAGGATCGATTGAATCTAGGAATTCAGGACTGCAGTGAGCCATGATTACACCGCTGCACTCCAGCCTGGGTGACAGAGCAATACCCTGTCTCAAATGAATGAATGAATGAATGAATGAATGAATGAATGAATGCCCAAATCCCTAAGCTGTGTTCTGTATAGCAGCTTTCTCATCATAGGCAGTTTTTACTCTTATCAGTGGACAACCTACAAAATTAACTGAACACTTAAGCAATTAACAGAGGAGGCCTTGTTCAGAGTGAGAAATCATTAAGCATTTCTTGTTGAAATTTCTTACTGTACTCTGTTTTAATTGTTTTTTTTTTTTTTTAATGTTACTTGTTTTAGTTTGGATTCCTAGTTGAAAAAGGAATATGCTTCCTTTAAAACAAAGATACTCTGCTTTAAAGCAAAGGTGTAGCATCCTCTTCATGGTGATTGCCATGGAAACAAGACAATGTAAATTTATTCAAATAGTACACAGTTTTCATAGTTATTGATCATGAGGGGAAGGGACAGTTAATCCCTGCTGATCAGATAAAACCTCATTGTTGCATACTAATAAATGGTTTTTTTATGCTTATGAAAGGAAAAGCCAGAAGTGTAACTTTTAGTGTTTAGAGAGCTAGTGATTCTAGTTAGGGAACTTAATACCTTTGGTGTTATTAGTTTGCAAGCAATAGAATCTACTACTACCAAGGTAACCCCTAGCAGATGTAGAGTACCATTAACAAGTGTTCCAGGGAAGGAAACCCACCTAGATACCAAGTCATGCTTTTTACTCTTAGATTAAGAAATTCAGGTCGAGTTAAAGGATCAGCTGTTAACTAATAAAAAGCAGATTAATATTACGGAGCCAGGCTTTGTCCTGGTTATGGACTTAATCTTCACAGCATCCTCAAGAGATAAAAATGAATATACCTCCATATTAGATGAGGAAATAGAAGATAAGTAACTTGCCAGAGCTATGACTTGAACGCAGGTAATGTAGCTTAAGAGCCCCCACATGTATGTATATTGGGTGTGTGTGTGGGGGGGTGCGTGTAAGTGCTTGTGCATGCATGTGGTATAATAAGAAAAAATTAGCATTTATGTCTGTAATCCCAGCACTTTGGGAGACCGAGGCACGGGGATCTCTCAACCCCAGGAGTTCAAGACCAGTCTAGGCAACATAGCGAGACCCCACCTCTACAAAAAAAGTTTTAAAAATATTAGCGGGCATGGTGGAATACACCTGTAGTCTCAGCTGCTTGGGACGCTGAGGTGGGAGGATCCTTGAGTCCAGGAGATTGAGGCTACGGTGAGCTATGATGACCTCTGCACTCCAGCTTGGGTGACAAAGAGAGACTGTGTCTCAAAAAAAAAAAATTAGAACTAGTTATCTGGAGGCCTGTGTTCTAGTCCTAGCTTTAGTATGGCTACACAGTGACACATTAGGCTACCATTTAACATCTTTGAACCTCTGATAATTTGTTAACAGTATGGGTAAAAATGACTAAGATAGATCAAAGAGCTCCAACATTCCCTCCAGCTCTGAAATTCTATGATGTTTTATCTTATTTTACTTATAAAAATAAATTATATTATGTATATTTAAAGTATACAATTTGGTGTTATGGGTTACCTATACTAAAATGATTACTATAATGAAACTAATTAACATATCCATCATCTTATATTGTTAACCATTTTTTTGTTTTTGTGGCAAATGCAGCTGAAATCCACTCATTTAGCAGGAATCCCAAATACAGTACAGTTGTATTAATTGTAATTCTCATGTCGTACATTCGATCTCTAGACTTGTTTATGCTACGTATGTTTGACTTTTAAACATTCTACTCAAATCAACCCTAAGTCAGGGTTAGCACAGACAGGACTTGTTAACAAGGAAGAGGGTGCCACATTGTACCTGGGTGTTTATATTTCTCTAAATCTTGTTCTGATTATATTTTAATAAATATAATCATCAGGACACTAAAATTCATTCCTTAGCTATTAAAAAATTCTATTCTATTGTTATTGTTAAGATTTAGGAGAGCGTGGTACAGATTCTCTTAACTATGCCTATCAGAAGCCTATGTTTTAAGTCCAATATATAGGCACTGCTCTGTTTGTCTCTGTCGGGAACTTACCCTGCTTTACCTAATTTCATCCCAGCTTCCTTTTTGTGAAAGATCACCCTTGCTTAGCCTATTTTTTGGCAAATCTACACCTTAGAAATAGTAGTAAATGACATAAGCATATTAATATTTATGATGTGATTTATTTTTGTTTTCAGCCATATACTTGGGAAGATTCTCAAATATTAAAGCAATGTATCTTTACATTTAAGTACGTCGTTCTTGTTCTGTTTTAGAAGGCTTGTATTCACATTTTTAACATTCCAAAAGATAAACCTGTAATCATAATGTTTTCATCAATTCAATAAAACCAATATGTTTGTAATAGAGAGCCCTATAGTTGCCTTAGTTAAGTTTGCTGCAACTCATTTTATATATTCTTTTAATTTTGATCCCTGGATTTTTAACTGATTATTAAACCTTCATTAGGATATATGTGAAATGTAAAAATGTTGAGTTATAATCTGCCTTTTTCTAAAATTTTATACTGCATTTTTATATAGAAATTCAAATTGCTCATAATCATTCTAGTGAATTTAAGCAGAAAGGTATTTATTGCTAGGTATTGAATGGCTTATAATATTGTTGACAAGGTTCCACTGCAAAGTAGTTCACCAAGGGAGCTGTGGCCTCTTCTGTGATGAAGAAGCCATCTGTCAACTTGGGAAGCTTCCACTACAGCACCTAACCCCAGACTGCATTGAGTAGGAAGCTGTAATAATCAGGAAGCTTCTACCTTTGCATGCTCTGCAAACCAACGTGAACCTGCTATAATTTGTAACCACAAAATGGATGCCTGTTGATACTTATGAAGCTCGTCATTGTATGCTGGGTTCTTTGCTAATACTTTCTTATAAAAATTAAATACCTCCACAGTCATGCGTGCCAGCAGAAACAGCAGAGGAGTAGCCTTGGCTTCACTTCCTGCTTATACCTGTCATGCAAATATACAGAACCGAGAACCCTAGCTGAAAGGGAGTTTGAAAACTAGTATTTATATTGTCCCAGATTCTGCAGTAGAAGAATTCATAGTAGATGGAAGTTAGAATGACCCTTGAATTACAATCAGCCGCATTCACCACAAATATATTAAATAAGAGTAACTTTCCATAAAGCTCTGTGTTTGTATACTTCTTTGTTTTTTTGTTTTGTTTTGTTTTGTTTTGTTTTTGAGACAGGGTCTCACTCCGTTGCTCAGTCTGGAGTGCAGTGGTGTCATCATAGCTCACTGCATTCTCGATCTCCTGAGCTCGAACAATTCTCCTGCCTCAGCTCCTGCTTCAGCCTCCTGAGTAGCTGGGACAACAGGTACACACCACCACACTATGTGGGTCTCACTGTGTTGCCCAGGATGGTCTCAAGCTCCTGGGCTTAAGTGATCCTCCCAAAGTGTTGGGATTACAGGCATGAACCACTGTGCCTGGCCCATATACTATATATATTTAAAGTAGTATTTAAATGTGTAGGATGAATGAAAGAGGCAGTAAGAGGACAAAGTGAATGAAAAAGTACTTTTATAGGGAGTGAAAGCAGGAGAGTCCTCTCTGTTAGAGAACAACAGAATTGCACATGACAGACTAGCTTTCATAACATTTCTAGAACTTGATCGCTGTGAAGAGCCTCCCATAGGAATTCTCCCTTCACTTAGGAAAACATACCTTAAAACCATCAGCTGTTTAGCATGCACCTGCTTTTCCTGGTATATCTTAGTGAAGCAGCTAAATTATAAATGATTAAGTAAATTTTGCAGTGTATCATGTGCAAAAGCACAGTAAAAACAAAAATGCATTGGAAGCTGTGAGTTGTTGCACTGCACTCATGGATGAGTAGCTATTGGTTCGCATTGCAGGTTTTTTTTTTTTTTTTGAGATGGAGTCTCGCTCTGTTGCCCAGGCTGGAGTGCAGTGGCGTGATCTCGGCTCACTGCAAGCTCCACCTCCCAGATTCATGCCATCCTTCTGCCTTAGCCTCCCGAGTAGCTGGGACCACAGGTGCTCACCACAACACCCGGCTAATTTTTTGTATTTTTAGTAGAGACGGGGTTTCACCATGTTAGCCACGATGGTCTTGATCTCCTGACCTCGTGATCCACCCGCCTTGGCCTCCGAAAGTGCTGGGATTACAGGCATGACGCGTTGCGTTTTATGTAATTCTCATGGTTCTAGTCTCGAGCTGTAGGATTTTGATCACTGTTTCAAACAATAATGTGAGTTTGCTAAGAGGTCTAAATAACAAAAGCTAAGTGTTCCAAACACATATCCAAACCTATACATTGGGAAATGCATCTGAATTATATGTGAAATTTCCTGCCATTATTTAAGACACAAAAGGAACATTATTTTGAGAATGTATTTATTTGTGAGTTGAGTGTTCAGAATGAGCACGATGGGTATAACATTTTTGTAGGTTTTTAAAGTTGAAATTTAGTGTAAATCCAAAGAATCAATAGACAAGTCTGTGTTTTACTTAACCTATATGTTTAAATTAGCATTTTTAGATACTGATTTTATTCCTAATTTCAGAATTCTCGGCGTCTTGCCGATCAATATCGCAGGCACAGTTTATTTGGCACTGGCAAGGATCAAACAGAGAGTTGGTGGAAGGCTTTTTCCCGTCAGCTCATCACTGAGGGATTCTTGGTAGAAGTTCCTGGGTATAACAAATTTGTGAAGATTTGCACCCTTACGAGAAAGGTAAACAGTGTAGGAGTCTGCCTGTTTGACTTAATTTTGTTTCCCACTCTGTATTAAAATATCCTTTTTGCTTCTAATAGGGTAGAAATTGGCTTCATAAAGCGAATACAGAATCTCAGAGCCTCATCCTTCAAGCTAATGAAGAATTGTGTCCAAAGAAGTTTCTTCTGCCTAGGTTCATTTTTCAGTTTTTTTTCTTGTAACTTCTGGGTTTTTTGTTGCTATCTATGAGATTCAAATTATACCAGTTTATAGGCCTCTCACAAGTAAAATGAATTACCTGTTTGTTTTTGTATGCCTATTTTAGTCAATTTGGGGGAAGGGATCTGTGAGGAAAGGATAAGTCATAGAGCACTCTTCTTTTTTAAGAGACAGAGTCTCTCTGTGTCGCTCAAGCTGGAGTGCAGTGGTGCGATCATAGCTCACTGCAGCCTCGATCTCATGGGCCCAAATAATCCTCAGCCACCTGAGTAGCTGGGACTACAGACATGCACTACTATGCCCAGCTAATATATTTTAATTTTTTGTGTAGAGACAGGGTCTTCTTGCGCTTCCTAGGCTGGTCTTGAACTCCTGAGCTCAAGTGATCCTTCTGTCTCAGCCTCCCAAACTACTGGGATTACAGGCATGATCCACTGCTCCCAGCCAGAACATTTTCTTGGTTGATGGGAAGTAGCTGACCATGGTATTTAGAAAACTTCTTTCTCATTGATTAAAGAAGCAGTATTGAAATCAATGCGGAGGAATCCATATATCGTATTTACTTCTCGTGTGTAGAAGTGGAAAGGGAATACATTTGTTGCTTACTTTTTTGTACCTTTACATGCGATTGGTCACTTGTGAGTTTTTTCTTTCAAACATCTTAAAGCTTCCAGAGCTTTTTCTGGAAAAAAAAAATCAGTTTTAAGAATCACCAGTTCTAAAAGGGTAATATCTTATTCATCTTTCTGAGAGTGGAGTATCATGATTCATGAATTAGACACTTGCATCTTAACATTTGAAATAATTTAATTTTATTATTTTTCAGCTCGAAAACTGTATCTTCAGGCACCAAAGAGCATTATTATAATCAAGTACCAGTTGAATTAACTACAGAGAAGGTTTGTTTTAAAGAAATTGTTCTGATTTATTTCATTCTTTATTGATTCAAATTCTGTTTAAAATTTTATATTTTAATTCCTTTCCAATTAAAGAGAAAATGGCATATATAACAAAGCATAAAATTTGGCAAGGGAAGTGATGTGAACAGACTGAAATTTATGGTATATAATTTCTGGGGCTAATAAAGAATTGGAGGTATTTGAGAAAGGAATTAATTTGGGTTCTTTTAAACCTATCTTCTAACTCATTTGGCTTAGAGTATTCACACGTTATAATACTTACAGTTGATCAAAAAATTGATTCCTAAGTGTTCTTATTAAAGACCCACACACACACACACATACATTCTTTCTCTCTCTCTCTCTCTCACACACACACACACGCACACACACTCACATACTTTCTTGCTTTTTTTGATCTAAGATCTTAGATAACTATTACAGATTAAATACTAATCCACTGGCAGACTTCAGCTAATTAGAACACTGGAATAATAGGCAAGCATAGTGAATTACATTTTCTGGTGAACTTTTTCTGCTTTATTGAAGTATGCAGAATGTAATTGAATTGTTTTTATAAGTTTGCACTTGCTATATCTTAGAGTATTCTTTTGATGATTTATTTTCTGTAGTTTTGGGAGGGATAAGACATTGGAATGCATTTCTAACTACCTTTAGAACTTTAGAAACTGATAATTTAGGAGGTTATTTTCAGGTGATTAATTTGACAGCTTGATTAGGCAAAGAAAAAATTGTGATTTTGAGATTTTTGTATCTTATTTTCTTCACATTTAAAAGTCTTTTGAAACTTTTTTTAATGGACCTTTATATGTTTAAATGCAGTCTAACTTGGAGAAGTTATATTCTTATAAACCATGTAATAAGATTTCTTCTGGGAGTAACATTTCTAAAAAAAGGTACAGAGTTCCATATTTCTATGTTCTATACTTACTTTATGAGTACTTTTTTTCTAAAGAGAGAGAACTGTCAGATGTTGGGCTATTTCATTGGCAAAAGGAAGTTAAATTTAAAACATAAGCTTTTCAGTATTAGAATGATCAAAGTGAGCTATAAAATAATAATGTTAATTTAATAGCTAACACTTCTTGGATATTACTGTTTGTCAGGCATTATGTTAAACGCTAAGAACTTTATATGTGATATCTCATTTAATTCTTACAAGAGCCTAACAGCTGTTATTATTTATCGCCATTTTATAGTTGAAGATACCAAGCGTTAAGAAGTTGACAAACTTGTTCAAGAGCATACAGCTAATGGCCGAGCTGGCTTTCAGATCTATGTTTGTCTACCTCTAGCATCAAGACACTATTTATTTTTCTTTGTATGAAATATATATAGGCATACTTTGCTTTATTGTGCCTTGCTTTATTGTGACTTGCAGATACTGCATTTCTTATAAATTGAAGGTTTGTGGCAATCCTGTGTCAAACAGGTCATATTAGCCCCATTTTCCAATAGCACGTTCTGTTGTCATGTCTTTGTGTTATATTTTGGTAGTTCTTGACCGGCCATTCACCATTTCTCTCCCTCTCCTGGGGCCTCCCTGTTCGCTGAGATACAACAAAATTGAAATTAGGCCAATTAATAACTCTATATTAGTCTCTTAAGTGTTTTTTTTTTTTTTTTTTTTTTTCCAAGACTGAGTCTCACTCTGTTGTTCAGGCTGGAGTGCAGTGGCACAATCTCGGCTCACTGCAACCTTCACCTCCCGGGTTCAAGCCATTCTCCTGTCTTAGCCTCCTGAGTAACTGGGACTACAGGCGCCCCCCACCATGCCTGGCTAATTTTTGTATTTTTAGTAGAGATGGGTTTTTGCCGTGTTGGTCAGGTGGATCTTGAACTCCTAACCTCAGGTGATCCGCCCGCCTTGGCATCCCAAAGTGCTGGGATTACAGGTGTGAGCCGCTGCGCCTGGCCCATCTCTAAGTGTTCAAGTGAAAGGAAGATTCACATGTCTCTCAATTTAAATCAAA
The DNA here is from genome assembly GCF_028885655.2 of Pongo abelii. Taxonomy (NCBI): domain Eukaryota; kingdom Metazoa; phylum Chordata; class Mammalia; order Primates; family Hominidae; genus Pongo; species Pongo abelii. Next base: position 32,997,739 of record NC_071992.2, read on the forward strand.
AGCTAAAAGTGATTAAGCTTAGTGAGGAAGCCATGTCGAAAGCTGAGATAGGCCAAAAGCTAGGCCCCTTGCACCAGTTAGTTTGCAAAGGCAAAAGTTCCTGAAGGAAATTAAAAATGCTACCCCAGCGAATACACCAATGATAAGAAAGCAAAGCAGGCTTTTTGCTGATATGGAGAAAGTTTTAGTGGTCTTTATAGGAGATTAAACCAGCCACAACATTCCCTTGAGCCAAAACCTAATCCAGAGCAAAGCCCTAACTCTCTTCAATTCCCTGAAAGCTGAGAGAGGTGAGGAAGCTGCAGAATAAAAGTTTGAGGCCAGCAGAGGTTGGTTCATGAGGTTTAAAGAAAGAAGCCATCTCCATAACATAAAGTGCAAAGTGAAACAGCAAGTGCTGGTATAGAAGCTGTAGCAAGTTATCTGGAAGATCTAGCTAAGATCATCGATGAAGGTACCTGCACTAACAGACTTTGAATGTAGACCAAATGCTTTTTACCAGAAGAAGAAGCTGTCTAGTACTTTCATAGCTAGAGAGAAGTCAATGCCTGGCTTCAAAGCTTCAAAGGACAAGCTGACTCTTGTTAGAAGCTGATGCAGCTGGTGACTTTAAGTTGAAGCCAGTGCTTATTTAGCATTCTGAAAATCCTAGGGCCCTTAAGAATGATGCTATATCTACTCTGCCTTTGCTATATACATGTAACAACAAAGTCTTGATGATACCTGTTTACAGCATGGTTTACTGAATACTTTAAGACCATTGTTGAAACCTGCTTAGACAAAAGATTCCTTTCAAAATGTTACTGCTCATTGACAACACTTAGTCACCAAGATCCGTAATGGAGACATACAAGGAGACTAACGTTGTTTTCATGCCTGCTCACTTAACATCCATTCTGTAGCTCATGGATCAAGAAGTAAATTAACCTTTCAAGTATTATTATTTAAGAAATACATTTTGTAATGCTTTAGCTTCCATAGATAGTGATTATCAGAGACAGGTTTTTAAGAGGTTTTCCAGAAAACCTTCTGGAAAATATTCACTTTTCTAGATGTCATGAAAAATATTTGTGATTCAGGAGAATAGGTCAGAATATCAATATTAATAGGAATTTGGAAGAAGTCGATTCTCATTAAAATCAAGAGTTTAGTGATAGACATACTGAGTTTGGGATACCTGTGGAGTAGTCCAGAAATTAATTTAAATATATGGGCTTAGTGTACAGAAGTGAGCAGGGTGCTTATATATGAATAAATATTATTTTAAGATATATTTAAATTTTCCTTAAAATAATACCTATACTTGATATAAAAAGTTAATTGGAAATTAGTGGCTTATGACAAGCATATCAGCCCACACTCTTCCCAAATCCACTTTGCTCTTATTCATAGAAGCTGTCATCTTCAAATCTTCCAGCTGATTTCTCTGGCGTGTGCCTTCTTATTTCTGAATGACACGCTTAGAGTACTATTTTTTTGACTTAGCAATTTTAGAAATTTTCTACTCATCTCCTATTATGGTAGATTTCCCCTCCTTCATTCCTCCTCCAATATAATTATATTTCGTCATATTAATAATTTGTTTATATATATTTTTAATATAATAACATGATAATATTGTATTTATATTATTATAACTACACAAATATTATATCCATACTACTAACCCAACCGTGTTATTCTGGCCACCACTACCTTTGTTTTTTTCCTTGTGTTGGTGATTGTCTTTGTTTTCTTTTCTTGGTTTTTAGTATTCCTTTTACTAATTTTCTTTTTTCCTGTTGCAATCTCTCATTATTTGTTTACTCATTTGGAGTGTTCCTTGACTTTTATCCCCTCTTACCTAGTGACATTTTAATTTCAGTTGTCAAATTTTTAATTTCTAAGAATGCTTCTTGTTCTCTTCTTGTTTCTTCTTCCCCACCAGCCAAAAATCTATGATGTTATAGCAAGGATCATACATTGTATCCCAGTAGGTTAAGAAACCTTGGTTAAAATCTGTTGTATCCCAGTAAGTTAAAAGACATTACGTGTCATCTTCAGTATGGATGAAAGAATATTTCCTTTCAAAAGCAGTTGCTTGAGGAAGAGAATGGGACAAATGCTCTTTTTAAAACACACCAATTTTATGATGAACTCAAATTGCAATTTTAGCTTTACCATTATAATGAATGTATTTGATCCAAAATGTTTAAAATCTAGGCTGTTGTCATTTAAATAACAAATTACCTTACTGGTATCATGAAGAATAAATATTTGTACTGATTTGGAAAGACATTCTCATTTAGGGGATGAAATAGAAAGTAAATGAGGAGAAAGAAAAGCTTTTATTATTTATTTTCTTTTAAATATTTTAGTATCATGGTACAGTCACCAGAAAAATCTTACAGTTCCTCAGAGCCTGCTATTTCATCACAAGAGCAGGAAACTCAGGTAAGGCTTTTGTAAAAAGGTAATTAGTTTATGATAGGGTAGTTATGATTCTATGCATGCTTAAAATTCTGTATTTTGCCAGCATTTTAAAAATTGTTCTTAAGCTAAGAGTCTGAGTTTATATTTCAGTTTATATTCATTCTAAGGAAAAATGTGGTATCTGAAGCTCTAAAAATAAAGGATTAGATCTTTTAAGTACATTTTAGAAAGTGTTGTTTCTTTGTTTTTTGTTCAGATTGTGTTATATGGCAAATTGGTAGAAGCTAGGCAGAAACATGCCAATAAAATGGATGTTCCCCCAGCTATTCTGGCAACAAACAAGATACTGGTGGATATGGCCAAAATGAGGTAAACTATCTTTTGCATGTGTTCTCATTTATTTCCTTCTAACAAAATAGATTTGGAAAATATATCTAAGTTGATAATATGACCATAGCTTCCACTGTCACATCTGGGAGGTGACTTAGATTCCCCCTGCTGCGATGCTTATCTCTTTGCCAAGCTTTAGTACCACGTTTCTATATGAATAAAAACCAGTTACATTTTCAGCAATCATATTCAATATTTATAAAATCTAACTCATTATTTACCCACCCTGCATTTTATCCAAATGCCAAAACTCCTCTTTTTGGATTCTGTATTTTTGATTATCATACCATCACATTCCTAGTCAGAGGTTCCTAATGCTTAAAACCTCTGATCCGAATTTTCTCTCCTCCAATATAAAACCCCTTCCTCTTCCTCTTCTTCTTCATTTTTTTTTTTTTTTTTTTTGTCTGAAGACATGTCTCACTGTGTTGCCCAGGCTGGAGTGTAGTGGTGCGATCACTGCTCACTGCAGCCTTGACCCCTGGGCTCAAGCTATCCTCCCACCTCAGTCTCCCGAGTAGCTGGGACTACAGAACATGCCACCATGCTCAGCTAATTTTTGTATTTTTTGTAGAGACAAGGTTTTGCCATATTGCCCAGGCTGGTCCTGAACTCCTAAGCTCAAGCAGTCTTCCCGCCTCAGTCTCCAAAGTGCTGGCACTACAGGTGTGAGCCACTGTGCCTGGCCTCTTTTTCTTATTTAAATACTTTTCATACCTTTTGTAAAAGGGGTTCCTTGTTGCCTGTCTATGCCTTCCTCCTCCTCCTTAATGACACCACGTTAATTCTGACTGTTTTCCCTTGGCCTGTTGCAGAAGCCTCTTAACAATTAACCCTTCATTCTCTCTTTCTGTTTCATCCGATGTATGAGTACCAAACTAAATCTTCCTTTATCATATCTTACTTCTGCTTAAATGGTTTCTTTCTAGCTTAGAATTCAAGGCCCTCCATTTATGAACTTAAACTTACTTTTCCATCTAAGTTACAAAATTTGAAATGGTTTATCTTACCTGAATTGTTTATCACTTGCTGAAGACCCGTTTTCAACTTCCATATTTATTTACAGTGTTGCTTGTCCTTGTAGTTTCCTTGATTCCTCAAAACTCCTTTTAAGAAATTCCTGAAGGTCTCACTTTATTACTTTCTCGCTTTATTACTATAAAGACTATGAGAAGGTCTTTCATGATCTTATCAGCAAAGTAATTCCTCTCTCTTGAATTCATAGAGGACTTTCAGATGAATTCTAAAGATGCTTCTGTAGCACTTACCACACAATGCTATATTTTATTTTTTTGTAATTAGTGGTAAGCAAGTATTATTATATCTTCCAGATTTTAAACTTCGAATAAAGATACTAGCTCCTCATCTTTTTGTGTGTCTCCTGTAGCACCTAGCACAATGCCTCATAAACACGAGGTGATCATCAAATATTTAGAAGAAATTATTTCCCAAGAATAGTTGCTTGGTAATTGTATTTGTCTTTTGCTTCCTTTTAAAAAATTGTTTCTATCACTAAATTACATCCAATAGATGTTACTTGAGTGCAGAATTTTCTAATGACATTACACAGTGCTACATCTGACACTAATTCTTTTGTTAAAAAATAAATATTCTAAAACCATACTTTAATCGAGATTTTTTTTGTTTTTTTTTTTGTTTTTTTTGGTGACGGAGTCTCACTCTGTCACCTAGGCTGGAGTGCAGTGGCGCGATCTCGGCTCACTGCAACCTCCGCCTCCCGGGTTCAAGCAATTCTCCTGCCTCAGCCTCCAGAATAGCTGGCACTACAGGTGCACGCCACCACCCCTGGCTAATTTTTTGTATTTTAGTTGAGATGAGGTTTCACTGTGTTGTCCAGGCTGGTCTTGAACTCCTGAGCTCAGGCAATCCACCCACCCCGGCCTCCCAAAGTGTTGGGATTACAGGCGTGAGCCACCGTGCCTGGCCCAGAGGAGATATTTAATGAAAAAGAATAATCATTAGATTGGCAGATTTTTAGAAGGAGAGCATCGAATGGGTTCTTGGATATTGGACACAATAAGAAATATTGAGCTAAAAGTCTGAAGGAATTGGCAGACATACTGTTAGAGGTAAACACTTTGTAGAAGAAAATAATGAATGAGACTTTCTTTTGAGATTTTCTTAGCCTCTTAGTTGTTCCCAGTTAGAGCCTCATATTTTTCCTTTTCATGACAATAAAAATAATAATAAAATCAGTAATAAAGTGAATATATGAGATGTTAACCTGTTCCTTTACGACAATGTCCTGTTTACCAATTAACAGTGTATTTTTGTGGTGATGGGGGCAAAACAAATCTTTAAATGGTAGAAAGCAAAGAAAGAAATTATAAAACATGATTAGTTGTATTATACGTTGTTTTGGTTGTTGGAAAATCTATACATTTATTGAGAGAATCATTATGAAGCTGAACATCAGCTATATTGCTGGAGTGATACTGTTTCAGTGGTTTCTTGACCTTTTTGTTGTTGTTGTTGTTAAACACAGACCAACTACAGTTGAAAACATAAAAAGGATTGATGGTGTTTCTGAAGGCAAAGCTGCCATGTTGGCCCCTCTGTTGGAAGTCATCAAACATTTCTGCCAAACAAATAATGTTCAGGTAAAATACTGTGGTTTGCAGGAGCTCTTAGAGAATAAGCATTTTTTGTAACCATTTCAAAAGTACCCTTCAGAAGCAACATTTGCTCACTTTATTTGCATTTCCATACTGGACACTTAGAAAATGAATTAAAATTGTTTTTACAGTCAATCTGTTATAAAAACATATCAGTTATCTACTTTTAAAGATGATACTAAAAAGTAGTTGTCCAGGCTGCTGATGTCTTTCTATTTCATTGGGAGGTTTTGTTTTTAAATTGGAAACATTATTTTAGGTTGATAAATTATAATTTTTACATTCAGATGTGGTAGTTGGAATTTAAAGCTGGGAAGTTATCCTTGCTATGGGTTGGTCAGGAGCTCAGCCACTTTCTTTTGGTTTAGCATCTTCTCTAATCTCCCTCCCCTTCCAGAAATGCTGTCTTTTGATAATAAGTGGATTTCATATTATTCTCTTCAGTTTTAATAGTGTTTCCTTCATATCCTTTTATTATTGCTTGTTCTGCCATGAGTGACCATTTCCAGAAATGTCATTTGGGATTTTCTCTAAACTCCACGTAGCAGACTCTATGATGCGTACTCTGCAGAAGGTGAGGCAGTGGGAGGTAGAGGGGAGACTACTGGACTAGGAGTCACGGAATCAGGACTTTAGTTCTTCCTTACAGTTGTTCACCTGGTGAACCTGCACATGTCCTTTCATTTCCTTGGGTCTCCATTTCCTCAGCTACACAATGGAAATGACACTTCCTCCCCGGCATCCAGGAAACAACAGATGACATTAGATAAATAGAAGACATGGGATAAGTATAAAACGTTGAAAGAGTTAAACACATTCAAGGCAATATTAAGGGATTATTTTTTACTTCCAAGAAGCTCCTGGAAGCTTTGGGCAGGCACAGTTGGATCCTACTTTAGAAAAATCTTTCTCTAACTATAAGTAGAAAACCCTTCTGCTTTTTGAATGTAGCATTTCCCTCTTTTGATATAGAGTATCTTTGGCAACTTTAAATTTTCTTTTTCATACTCTTATATAAGACATCATGTGAAAATTATTTTTTCTTTCTGAGTTTTTGGAAATGAAATTATAATGTCTTAATAGTTTGAGAAAGAATATCATACCTACCAGCGGTAATTGAGTAAGTTCCCTCTCTTTGGACACTTGACAGTAGTATCTTCTTTCATGAATTAGTGATATTATTTAATAATGAATGAATGATCTCTCCTAACTCCCCTTCAGAAGAGGAAACTGAAGTAGGGGAAAAGGTAAATCCCCCAAGGGATAGGTATGAAACCTTTATGAACCTTCTGGATAGAGAAGATGACTGCTGATTTCTGTGATTAGAAATTATATTTGGGTTATTCTGCAAATTGAAACGATTTATTTAAAAAAATAAACTTTTAATGTTTATTAAGCAAAATTGTTATTCATGAGTTTCATTAGCCTTTAATATATTTTTTTAAATTTTGAAGTAAAATTTCTTGCTGTTACAATACACATTAAAAATTACAAGTATGACACATATATTAAACACATTAAGATGGCCATATAGGAAAAATATGCTAAAATATTTTTTTATAAATACATTTTTTGAGAATTTTGAGAATTTCTGGAACAAAGTAATGATATAATCCATAAATGTACAATTAAAGGGTTTAGGGATATCCAAAATACTTGGCAAAGTAATCTGAAATAATCCTCTTAGGAAGGTAGGGCAACAATGTGATTCTAGTAAGCAAAAATCTAATCAAATCATAGTCTAGTCCCAGCTACTCGGGAGGCTGAGGCAGGAGAATGGCGTGAACCCGGGAGGCGGAGCTTGCAGTAAGCCGAGATCACGCCGCTGCACTCCAGCCTGGGCGACAGAGCGAGACTCCGTCTCAAAAAGAAAAAAAAAAAAGACTATATAAACATGTATGGCATAAATATGTACAAATATTATTTATTTAAAAAAAATCCAGGGGTAGGGGCAGGGTAGTTAGAAAATACCTAAGGATATTCATGAAATAATATTGGCTATGAATGACAGTTGATGAAACTGGGTGATAGCCATCTTATTCCCTCGACTTGTGTATATGTTTGATATATCCCACAATAAACCTTAAAAAAAAAAGATGAGTGGTCAATTATAGGAAGATATAAATAGAAAAGGCAATAAGGACAAAAGTTGGCAAAGCTTACCTAAGCACTCTTCAGATAAAAAGACATTTTGCTAACTAGATTTGAATATTATAGTTTAATTGTCAAGGAGAATGCCTCAACTTCATCTTTGTTAAGAGACTACTTAAGGCACTATCAGGAGTTCCCTCATGGCGAGGTGCGTTCCCTCATGCCTGTAATCCCAGCACTTTGGGAGGCCAAGGCAGGCAGGTTGCCTGAGGCCAGGAGTTAGAAAACAACCTGGGAAACATAGTGAGACCCCACCTCTACAAAAACAATGTTTTAAAATTAGCCAGGCATGGTGGTGCTAGCCTATAATCCCGGGCTACTTAGGACGCTTAGGCAGGAGGATTGCTTGAGCCCGGGGATTTGAGGCTGCATCGAGCCATCATTGTGCCACAATACTCCAGCCTGAGTGATAGGAAGGAAAAAAAAAAAGTGTCTTTGTTATATTCCAAACTTGTTCTCAACTTTCAGGTGAGCTGGCTTCCTATATAACTCTTCTGTAGGACAGAATATACTGGTTGGAGCAAGTGAAACTGTCCAGTTGTATGCCTCATAAATTGATGAATTTGCTTTCTAATATATACACTGATATTTATACACACATACACATAAAACTAAGTTCAATAGATGGGTAGTGCAGCTCTATTCCCCAAAACCCAACTACCCTGTAACAAGACACATTAGACTTTTGAGATTGCAAGGATGAGGGCTGAAATGCTGGCTTAGACCATGGCATTGCCATAGTGGGGTGACCAGTCTGAACAGCCAACAATGCTTCCTCATAAATACCTATTTTGTCTTGGTGGGATTTCTACAAATTGCAAAATGCAGCTATTCTGAAGCTGTGAAAGAGAAACAGAAACATATAACACCTGGGACTGTTTTATTAGGCCCACCATATGCTCAGAACATGAAATCTCCACTGCTAAGGTTATTTGATTGAAATTATCTTTTGTGTTGATGTGAGAGTTTAGCTCTGAGATTCTTCCACGTGTAAAATGTAATCCCCCAAAAGATTTGGCAAGCACGTTTTATTGCCTTGGGTCAGATAATTCAAACATTAGGCATCATCTATATAGCATGTAAAAAGTAAAACAGAAACATTTATGTTTCTCACCAAGCAGTAAATTAATACTCAACTAATAAATTTGTTAAACTCCCTAATAACAGAGTATGGAAACAAAAAATAAATTTCTTTCCAAAAGAAGAGCTCATAGACACATTTCCTGATATATGTATACATAATATAGTAGAACACATGATAAATAACCTTATAAAAATCATACCAATATCATTCATCAAGAGACGAGGCTCTTCTTTAAACTATTAATTTCGCTTGTTACAGGTTTTATTATGACTGTAGTATGCTGTTTTCATCTACCTTTTATGTGTAGTTAAAAAAATAGTTGTCTATCTCTTTACCTTTATTCCAGCCTTTAAAAAGATTCCATTATTTTTTCATTAATCTTGTTTTTCAGTCGTTCCTCATTTTTTCTTTTAAACATTTCTTAAGGAACCATATTTAAGATTTTATAGAATACTTAAATTTCTAGTTGGGATGTATAATTTAAAATTAGATATGTAGACAGAGTGTTATGATATATTTCCTTATGATATATTAGTGGTTACAGTACCTAAATTTGAATAGTGATTCTGTTCATTCATTCATTCATTCAATATTCACTTCCAGGGGACTGGGGACTTATTTAAAGACAGAGTGGTTCACATTATAGTTCCTTTTTTTAGTCCTTCTTATTGGTTAAAGAGAAGACTAGGAAATGTTTGCTATTACAAATATTTTATTAAAATTTTGTGTGCTCTAGCATTATTTTACCTTTTTAAATCAATACGTTAAAAATCTAACTTCTTTTTGAGCTCCCCATAAAAAGGGAATTATTTGTTGCTTATAGATTTAACTTGTGTTATTTTTTTCTTAATGGCTAATTATCATATTTATATTCTATTATTGTATTGGTATTACTGATCATTTGTGCTACATTAAAAATTCTGTAGACAGACCTCTTTTCAAGTACAAAACCTCAAGAAGAACAGAAGACGAGTCTGGTAGCAAAAAAAAAAATATGCACACTTTCACAGTCTATGGCCATCACATACTCTTTATTCCAAGAAAAGAAGATGCCTTTGGTAAGTGTGACTTTCATGTTACAGGAAATTTTTTTAGTTTATTTAAACTTGTGTTTTATCAGCTTTTTAGTATTAAAGCTCTGACTTGGGATCAATTTCCTCCAACCCTACAATAAATCTCAGTTTATCTTTAATTTTAAAAGAGAATGTTGTTTTCTTTTTCTGTTAAGCCTCCTTGTCAAGTAATAGCAGCAGGTTTAGTTTGGCCATGACTATCTTCTAGAGATTGTATCGGGGTACTGATAAACACATTTATAGCTCAGGGATACTGCATCAGCCATATTTTAAAATGGGACTAATAGTTTAAAAACTATAAATATTCACAGTGTTAAGAAACAATCTCAAGATGCATTAAGAAACAGGAAGGTGCAAAACAAAAACAAACGTAAATGTGTGTGCATATGCATGCTTATATAGTCACATATTCTTGTATGTGTACAAAAAATACACACTGGATCTCTGGAAGCATAGCCAAGCAACTGGAAATATGTTTTTAAAAACTTGCTTTTCATTCTATCTCTTCTAGTACTGTTTTGATGCTCTTTGAAAACAATCTAATTGCTGTAACAAATGACCATACGTAGGCCGGGTGTGGTGGCTCATGCCTGTAATCCCAGCACTTTGGGAGGCTGAGGCAGGCGGATCATTTGAGGCCAGGAATTTGAGACCAGTTGGACAACATGGGGAGACCCTGTCTCTACTAAAAATACAAAAATTAGCCGGGCGTAGTGACGCATGCCTGTCATCCCAGATACTTGGAAGGCGGAGACATGGGACTTGCATAAACCCAGGAGGCAGAGGTTGCAGTGAGCTGAGTGCGCCACTGCATTCCAGCCTGGGCGACCGAGCAAGACTCGGTCTCCAAAAAAAAAAAAAAAAAGACCATATGTAATGTTTCTTCATTGTTCTAAGATAAATCTTTAAGGCTGTTGAGGTTTTTTGTTTACAAAATGGAGAGTAAGTTTTAATGGAATGGGACAAAATGAGGCTTACAGTTAAGTTTAATTTGAGTTCACATCCTCTTGACATTAACGTTGATTTGGAACAAGTGATATGGTCCAATGCCTGCTTTTCTATAGTCTGTTGTTGCACTAGTGCCTGTGTTACATACCTTTTGTTCAGGTTTTATCATTTAAAGTAAATAAGAATAAACAGTCCATAGCTTATCTTACTCACTGAATAAATGCTCTAATTTGACAGTCATGTTTCTTAAAGTTCCTTACAAAGGCCATTGCCCAAGAAACCAAATAATTCCATTATACTGTTTTTGAAATAGAACACATAATAAATCAGAATTTTAAGTTCAGTTTCTTATGTAAATAATAACTTCTATGTACATGTTAAATATGCCTGTATATACCTAATTTGACCATGTATGTATAGTAGAAATGAAAACAGTTACTAAGAAAATTTGTTATTGGCTCCAAATTTTCTGAATAAAGTGTATTCTAATGCTCAGCCGTAACATGGGGTTTCATGTGTTAGTTTATGTATTCATGGTTAAAAATGTGAAGACTGTTATATCTTCATTTGTGTCTTTTGGTATTATTTGGTTGTATTTTATTGTGTGATATGGTGGTATAATTATCCTTAACTCCCAGGAGTCTGAGAGGGTCTTGCCAGTTAACCGCAGAATTAAACATCCTTAGGACTAATTAATCAGGAGCAGTACTACAATTAGTTGGAGGTAATTTGAAACCTGGTATCAAATAACCCTGATATTATGCACACATGGTGCACACTTTTCTAGTAGACATTTAATGAAAGTAATTTAAAACCTACGTTTGAAGGATGAAAAACATTGCCTTAAATGCTCTATTCTGTGAAAGTATCAACATTTATGCAAATACAGTCTAAATTCAGACTTTGAAAATGTATTGAAAGAGAGGATCATGAAATAAGTTAGAACTGAGTGACAAAGCTTTCTGAGTGTTTAAAAGAATGTTCTACCTAATAAGTATCTGAAATGTATTTGGAGCCACATTTGTTTAAAGAACTGTATAAATATGTAGCACTGTTCATGTGAAGTTCAATAGTAGGAAAATGCTGACAGCCCTTGTGGAACTGTGGTTATTATTATTTTATGAATAGAGTCAATTTCAAACACCTATTAGAGTCCTCTCAGGAACCTTATATAGAATGCATCTAGAGCCTTATGTTATTGCTAAGCATTTTAGGATTTGTCTTCTTGAAAATTCGTGTAACCAAACCACCATGTGTTATTTCAAGTGTATATAGTATTGGGTTACAGTTTACTATGTTTTCAGAAGGTTGTGACAACTGTTAGACTTACAGAGAATGACTTCTCTGCCACTTAACGGCTTTCTAAAGTGAATAGAGAGGGGCAAGGATTGTATTCTTCGGTAAAGCTGGGTGATTTTGTTTTATTCAATACATTATAATAAGTATAAAAGGTAGAACCTATAGAGAGCTATAATGGGGGTAGTTTTAAATAAATTCTGAAAATGAAAAACTTAAGTAAAGGTTTAGTTCATTGTTTATTTCACACTGAGCATTTACTACCTGAATGTTTTGGACATTTTATTTCCATGACTGGAGTGGACACTTTTACAACTCACTGGGTTCTTTTGCTGTTCTTTCTCTAGAAGAGCATAGCTGAGAGCAGGATTCTGCCTCTCATGACAATTGGCATGCACTTATCCCAAGCAGTGAAAGCTGGCTGCCCCCTTGATTTGGAGCGAGCAGGCCTGACTCCAGAGGTTCAGAAGATTATTGCTGATGTTATCCGAAACCCTCCCGTCAACTCAGGTGAGAAGCATGGCCTGGCTCTGCACCCTTAATGACTTGATGAAGTAAACAAGCAATCCACCATATTTTTCACTTTTAACAGCATTAATCCTTTATGCTATTATGAAAACCTTATTTTTGTGATTCTTTTTCTTGTTTTAGGAAAACAATCTTTCTTCCCATTATCACTCAGAGGAAAATATACTGAGAAATTTTTTTGTTCTGTTTTGTTTTTTGAGACAGAGTCTTGCTCTGTTGCCTAGGCTGGAGTGCAGTGGCATGATCTCGGCTCACTGCAACCTCTATCTCCCGGGTTCAAGCGATTCTCTTGCCTCAGCTTCCTGAGTAGCTGGGACTACAGGCGTGTGCCACCATGCCCAGCTATTTTTTGTATTTTTTGATAGAGACAGGGTTTTCCATGTTGGCCAGGCAGGTCTGGAACTCCTGACCTCAGATGATCCGCCCACCTCAGCCTCCCAAAGTGCTGCAATTACAGGTGTGAGCCATGGCACCTGGCCAATACACTGAGAAATTTTTATTTTCCTTTTCAGCTTAATTAAGGTTACAACTTCCCCACCATCCAAAACAGTGCACTTTCATTTTTTTTCTAATTTTTACCTCATCACTTGCAAAAACCATATTTTTCTCCACATTCATTCCCAGTAGCTTCCTGACTCCTAGTACTTCCCTAAACCCTTCTGAGTCCTTGTCACTGGTTTCGCTTGAGTAGCCTTTCTAATCAGCACAGTCATTGGTATCAGTTACTGTGACATGGAAGGGACAGACCAAGTTCTGTGGGCTGCCATGTAGAAGGATTTCCTGTCACTTTGCTGCAGAACCTCAGCTGTGCTCGTGGAGAGCAAGCCCCTTTGCTTGCCCTGTAGAAATATTTTAAATTATTATCCTTTTTTTTTTTAACAGAAGTAAATAGGAGATACGTTAGAGGATTTTCTCTCCTAGATGTGTAAATACAAACTTAGGGTCTTATAATTCAATAAATCTGATAAATTTCTTTAGACTGTTAGGATAGAGCAGTGGCCATACCAACAGCCTCATCTCCAAAGCTGCAGTGAAGATACTTTTTACTACCTTAAAGTCTTTCCCACTTGTGAACAACTTGTGAACAATTCCCCCCAAGAATTTGGAAGATCACTCTCTGAAAGCACAGTCAATACTGTACTTAAATGGATCTGAGCAAAAATAAGTCACTTAGAAGACAGGATTATTTCTAGGCTTCAGCATGACTTGACTGAAGGTCTAAAGAATGAACAGCTCCTTCACTTCCATTGATCACGGTGGAAGCACAGGGAAAGGACAGACACGGAGGCAAGTTGGAGTAGCGTTCCTCTAAGTTCCAGGGATGCGGGGGAGTGGCCAGGGGACTTCAAGTATAGTAAATAAATAACCTATTTATAAGTTATGTCAATGTCATGTTTGAAATAGAAAACCAAATACTGCATGTTCTTATAAGCAGGAGCTAAAGTTGGTGCATATGGATATAAAAATGAGAACAGGCCGGGCGTGGTGGCTTGTGTCTGTAATCCCAGAACTTTGGGAGACCTAGATGGAAGGATTGCTTGAGCTCAGGAGTTCAAGACCAGCCTGAGCAACATAGTGTGACCCCCATCTCTACAAAAAATAAGAAAATTAGCCAGCTGTGGTGGCGTATACCTATAGTCCCAGCTACTCGGGAGACTGAGTCAAGAGGAGTGCTTGAGCTCAGGAGTTTGGGGTTATAATGAGCTGTGATCATGCCACTGCGCTCTAGCCTGAGTGACAGAGTGAGAACCTGTCTCAAAAGGAGAAAAAAAAAAAAGTAACAGTAGACACTGGGGACTACTGAGGGGAGGGAAGAAACAATGGTTGAAAAGGTGGGAAGGGACAGTGGTTGAAAAACTACATGTTGGGTACTATGCTCACTCTCTGGGTGATGGGGTCAGTTGTACCTCGACCCTCAGCATCCTGCAATATACTAATGTAACAAGCCTGCCCATGTACTACCTGAATCTAAAATAAAAGTTATAATTTAAAACAATTATAATAAAATCAGAAAATAAAGGTCTGAGATGGAAAATTAAAAGACCAAAGGCACCCATAAGCACAATAAATCCCTCCCCCCCAAAAAATTTTATATATATATATAAAAGGTATTGCGCCAGGCATGGTGGCTCACACCTGTAATCCTAGCACTTTGGGAGGCTGAGATGGGCAAATGACTTGAGGTTAGGAGTTCAAGACCAGCCTGGCCAACATGGTGAAACCCTGTCTCTACTGAAAATACAAAAATTAGCCAGCAGTGGTGACGCGCGCCTGTAATCCCAGCTACTCAGGAGACTGAGGCAGGAGAATCGCTTGAACTGGGGAGGCAGAGACTGCAGTAAGCCAAGATCATGCCACTGCACTTCAGCCTGGGTGACAGAGCGAGACTCTGTCTCCAAAAAAATAAAAATAAAAAAGACCTTGTACCCTGACAAGTTTTAGTTTGTGCAGGAATGCTAGAATGACTCAAGATTGGAAAAATCTTTAAATGTTAATTACCACAATAAGGGTAAAAGGAGAAAAATTACCTAATGTCATCTGAGCAACAAGAAAAAGAAATGAAAGGCATTAAAAATTGGGAAAAATTTATATTTGACAGTATCTTAACAACGAATTCTGCTTCTATATCACTTCCTAGCTTTCTGATGATAACTTCCCATGCAGATCTGTATGTAAGGAATGGACATAGTAGTCATGCTAATCTGAGTATTTATCTGTGTGATACTTATGAATTAACGATGTAAGTTAATAAGTTAGCATTTCGTGAACCTGGTTAATACCGATTTGCTAAGGTTAAATTAGCCAAATCCTGAACTAAGCTGTAAAACATCCAAGGTAGGGTAGAGAGGCATCTTATGAGAAAGCTGGCCAACTCTCCTGGTCACCTTCTAATCTTCCTAACTTCAGAAATCAAGGCAGAGAGAGGAAAATAGTAATTACTTTGTAGGATTAGATTTATGGTTGTCAAAACCTCTGTTTCTCCAGTGCAGAATGAGAGCGTTTTAGGGAAAGCCAAAGAGTCAGATGTCTTCTTCATGCTTATAGTCTGGAATTTTTCTTCCTTTAGAAATGTATTGTGTCTCAGGGCTTAAAGCCATTTGCATCTTTCGATGAGATGTTGAGTAATAGGCAATATTCTCTGAAAGAATTTGTGTAGGCCAGGCACAGTGGCTCACGCCTGTAATCCCAGCACTTTGGGAGGCCGAGGCGGGCAGGTCACTGAGATCAGGAGTTGGAGAGTTGGAGACGAGCCTGATCAACATAGTGAAACCTCGTCTCTACTAAAAATACCAAAATTAGCTGGGCTTGGTGGCACACACCTATAATCCCAGCTACTTGGGAGGCTGAGGCAGAATTGCTCGAACCCTCATGGGAGGTGGAGGTTGTAGTGAGCCGAGAGTGCGTCATTGTACTACAGTCTGGACAACAGAGTGAGACTGTCTCAAAAAAAAAAAAAAAAAAAAAAAGGAATTTGGAATTTGTGCAGTTCCCCCCACCCCCTTTTTTTTTCTATTGGCATTTTTGTTATCATTTAGCTGTCTTCTTTATTTCCTGAAACTTACAGGTGGTGTTGGTCTAGTCAGTAAGAGCAAAGGCTTTGTCAATAGATAGATCTGTATTTAGACCTTGGCTCTAGCATTTCATTGTTATGTGACCTCCATCAAGTGACCCAATTTCCCTAATCCTCAATTTCCTCATCTCTAAGACAGGGAGAGTTAATATTGCCTGTCTTATAGAATTGTGAGAAATACAGTCATGCATCGCTTGATGATGGGGATGAATTCTCAGAAATGTGTTGTTAGGCGATTTCATTTTGTGGGAACCTCACAGAGTGGACTTAAACAAACCTAGATGGTATGGCCTACTACACACCTAGGCTGTATGGTATAGCTCCTGTCTTCAAACCTGTACAGCATGTGACTTTACTGAACACTGTAGGCAATTATAACACAGTGGTATTTGTATATATAAACATAGTGAAACATAGAAAAGGCCCAGTAGAAATACAGTGTAAAAGATTTTTAAAAAAAGGCTGGGCGTGGTGGCTCATGTCTGTAATCCCAGCACTTTGGGAGGCCGAGGCAGGCAGATCACTTGAGGTCAGGAGTTCAAGACCAGCCTGGCCAACATGATGAAACCCCGTTTCTACTAAAAATACAAAAATTAGCCGGGCGTGATGGTGGATGCCTGTAATCCCAGCTACTCGGGAGGCTGAGGCAGGAGAATTGCTTGAACCCAGGAGGTGGAGGTTGCAGTGAGTCAAGATTGTGCCACTGCATTTCAGCCTGGGAGACAGAACGAGACTCTGTCTCAAAAAAAAAAAAAAAAAAAAGATAAAAAAGGGTACATCTGTATAGGGCACTTACCACGAATGGAGCTTACACCCTGGGAGTTGCTCTGGGTAAGTCAGTGAGTAAGCACTGAGTGAATGTGAAGACCTAGGACTGTGCACTGCTGTAGACTTTATAAACCCTGTGCACTTAGGCCACACTCACCCCTGTGATATGAGTCTACTTACTGTATAACGTACGTGCATATACGTACCCTTGAAACTAAAATAAAAGTTAAAAAATTTATCTTCTTTTGCCAATACTAAATTAACCTTAGCTTAGCTTACTGTAATGATTTTTATGAATTAAAATCTTTTTTACTCTTTTGTAATAACAGCTTAAAACACAAGCATATTGTACAGCTATACAAATATATTTTCTTTATATCCTTCTCTAAGCTTTTTTCTGTTTTTGATTTTGTTAAATTTGTTTTTACTTTTTACATTTTTTTGTTAAAAACCAAGACAAAAACCCACACATTAGCCTAGGCCTACGTGGGCTCAGGATCGTCAGTCTCACTATCTTCCACCTCCACATCTTGTCCCACCAGGTCTTCAGGGGCTGTCATATGCATGGGGCTGTCATCTCCTATGACAACAATGCCTTCTTCTGGACACCTCCAGAAGGGCCTGCCTGTTTTACAGTGAACTTCTAAAAAATAATAAAATGTATAGTATAGCAAACACATAAACATAGTAACATAGTCATTTATTATCATTTTCAAGTATTATGTACTGTACATAATTGTATATGCTAGACTTTTACACAGCTGGCAACAAAGTGAGTTTGTTTACACCGTTACCACCACAAACACATGGGTGATGCTTTGCATTGTGATGTTACGATGGCTATGATGTCACTAGGTGGTAGGAACTTTTCAGCTCCATGATAATCTAATGGATACTTGTTCCTGTTGGCTGCCCGTCGTTGACTGAAACATCATTATGTGGTGCATGACTGTAAATTAGATACTGTTCAGAAAGCTTTGGCACACGGGTAATAGCAAATGGTGGTGGCAAATATGATGATGATGATGATGATGATTGAAGACACAGATGGTAAAATTTTATGGTGTCTTAAAAGTACCCTCTAAATATGATTATTTTTATAGTCTGTCATTTTGAATAGGCACTTAAGAATGTATGAACTTAATAAGTATATAAGAATGTTCCCCAAAATATATCTTACAGAGACATACAATTTAAGAATTCAAACAGGTTGTAACGGGGTGGGGGCGGGTGTGCGTGTGTGTGCGTGCGCACGCATGCGTGCTCATTCACACTAAAGAATTCTTGGGCATATGTTCCTGAATGTCCTAAATGGACATTCTAACATCACTTCATTATGGGCAGAGGGAAATGGTAAAGAAAAATTTCATATTATATTATTCAGCCATGTATTGACAGCATCTGTTTTATTTGCCTATGGTAAAGAATTGAAGCGCTGTTAATTTGCTTTCTAAATCATGTAGGCACAAAGTTATGGAACTTTAGATTTAGAAATGAAATTGGAAATCATTACACTTTCCCTTTCCTATCCCCACCCTGTTTTGGAGAGAAGGAATGTGAGGCCTAGAGAATTATAAAACTGTTTTAATACCATGTCTAAGATTAATGACTGAACCAGTTTCTCTTTTTACTCGTGTTAAAGTTGTATTGCCAATTAACTTAAAAGAAAGAAATATGCAATTTCTAATCCTGATATAGGATATGGGTATGTAAACTCTAACTTGATGAGTGAAACAAATTAACTTATTTATAATCAGTTTCATATCTTTATTTATTGAGTGTCTTTAAATACCCCTTACCTTTAAAGTAAGAAATATTAAAATCAAGCAGAATATAATAATGAAAATTCTTAAGATATACTTATTAAAAACTTATCCTTCTGTTAATACACTGTATGTAGGTTGTACGTACAATATGAAAAAGTGTATTTTTGTAGCCTACTTTTAAATCCAGAATAGAGGAGGTTAAGAAGGTTGTGATAACCATGAGCTCTTTTTTTTTTTTTTTTTTGAGACAAGGTCTTACTCTGTTGCCCAGGCTGGAGTGCCGTGGCACAATCATAGCTTACTGCAGCCTTGAACTCTTGGGCTCAAGCAAGCCTTCCACTTCAGCCTCCCAAGTAGCTGGGAACACACCTGGCTAATTTTTAAATATTTTTGTAGAGATGGGGTCTCACTAGATTGCCCAGGCTAGTCTTGAATCCCTAGCCTCAAGCGATCCTCCCACCTCAGCCTGCCTAAGTGCTGGGATTATAGGTGTGAGCCACTGAGCCCAGCCCTGTTTTATTTCTTTTGATAGTGCACTCATAATCATTAAACTATCATTTCTGGATGTGAGATTGTGCTTTTGGATTCTTATTTTTTCTTTATAAAATACTTTTTGTTCTCTTACTGGAGAAAACATTGTTGGATTATAAATGATATAACAAGGAATGAGGATATACATACTATAATAATGATTCAGATATGTTATTTTCATATTTTATTTAACTGTAGCCATGCCACAATAATTTAGAGTTTTAAAGAACAAGTTTGATTGAAATCTAAACTTTGTACAATCCTGAATTGAGAAGTTTCCTGTATTTTATTATGACACAATCTTTACCTAAAATTAGAGTAATTATGAATTGAGAAAACATAGCTATTAATTTCATACTCTTATTTGTTAAGTAGATTTTGTCTGGAAAACTGTTCATATTTAAAGGAGCTTTGTACCTTTGTATTCTTTTTGTTTTTCCTTGTTTATATAATTTTAAACTCTGTTTATGGATTTGGGATTCTAACTATGCTTAATAATAAATTAAGGCATTGAATGAGGTACCTAGACAGTATTTTGATTAATTTTATTCCCCCATTCTTAATGTGCATGTAACTGGAAAATTAAGAGTGGCTTACAAGGGATCTACTACAAAAGTAAGGGTAATATGATCTCTTTTAAAACACTAAAGGCGTGTAGCCGGTGTTGTCGTTAATTCTGCAGTAGATATTTTCAGCACTTATTTACATGGGAAGTTAGAGCAGAGTAAGATGCACCTGTAAAGCTAAATGCCACTTATTTGCATATATATATAAAACGCAGGATGAATTTATCATAGAAATATAAAGGGTACTTACAGAAATGTACTAGAAAAATATATGAATTTTTAACTTATATCTAGAAGTTAACCTTATACATTTAACTTTAAATCGTTAATAGTGGTTTAACACCATAAGCGGATGTTTATGCATCAACATTTTATGAACAAAAGACATTCTAATTTTAGAAATAAAGTGATTCAAAAGAGAATAAAATATCTTATTTTTTCTTTTAAAATTAATTTGTTTAGCCCATTACATGATAATAGCTCAAGCTTGTGTGATTTTTCCCTAAAAAATTGGTTTATAAATATTACATTTATAGTATGAAGAAATTATTCATACATAGTTTATTTGTCTAATTTCTAAATACCCACGGAAGAAAATGAATTTAATGGAATGTAGTTGTGTATTACTTGGTTTCGAGTGTGGGAAAATTTATATGGTCTTTCTAAAACAGCACTATCAGTAGAAATACAATGTGAGCTACATATGCAATTTTAAATTTTCTAGTAGCCATATTTTAAAAAGTAAATGGATGCAATTTATTTTGATAATATAATTTAATCAGTCTACTATATTTAAAATGTTATCATTTCAACAAGTAATCAATATGAAAATTATTAATGAGATATTTTATGTACTTTTTTCTGTAATAAGCCTTTGTAATCAGGTGTGTATACTTTATATATACAACAAATCTTCTGATGCTAAATTTTAACTGGAAATACTTGATCTGTGTTTAGCTTTTGTAAAATTTACTGTTGAACAATGTGGACTAATGTGCCCAAGTGGTTCCAAACATATTTTAAAATTTGAAGACAAATAAAAGAGAACTCAAAGTAAATTTGGATACATACATACAACAGAATACTCAGCCATTAAAAAATGATGAAATAGTAAAATTGGGGGAATTTTGATGATACTAGGATGATATAATGACCAAGGGACAAATACAATTTTAGTTTGGTTGAGAGATGTGATAATCACGTTGCTGATTTTACTATGTATAGAGGTTATCTTTTCCTTTCTAAGATTTTGAAACTTTAATTAGTTAACCCACTGACCTAGTTTCTATTAGCTGTGTAACTTTCTCTTCCTGTTTTTTTGTTTTGTTTTGTTTTGTTTTTTGCTTTTTAACTGCAGTGTTTTGAGGAGTCTTGGAGTAGCAAGGTAATCTTTGGAAGAAAGGAAAATGTAAACCTGAAAACTAATAATTTAAAGAACGTCTTTTCAGGTTGTCATTTGAAAAATACTTGGTTTCTGATCACTGATTTGAATTGGGTGTCAAATGTTTGTTATGTTTTGTAAATTAGGTGAAGATGAGTGAGTAGGTTCTAAACTGCTTGGGTTTACCGCACTCTGGAGCATTGCAGAAGAATGTGATGTTGGAAGGAAGTGCTGAAACATAATTATTGGCTTGCCTATAGGAGGGTGCTGCATAATTTTAGAAGGTGTCAAGAAATTGACACAGTCTGAATTAGTTCTGTTGAGTTGCAAAAATTGTAAAGTTTCTTGATTCTGAAAATAAGAAATGTTCCCAGAAATCTCATCTAGTTAATGTGCTTTTAAAATCATTGATGTCTCTTGTTATTACAATAATAGCCATTGAAAGAATCTTTTTTATTAGAATCTTATTTACAGGTACGATTAGCTTCTACTTAAATAAATTATTTTTATACTTGATCTTAGGCAAAAGGCCAAGTGATCAGAATAAATTATTTTAAGAGAAAACTAATTATAATTGATATTTGGAATTGGAAGCACAATTTCCTTTAGAACAATTCCATGAATGGTTGTTTTGATTCTCACGGCAGCCCACAAAAGACAGTTTGAAACACAATTTATGCAGTGTCAGTAGTACTGACCTGACTTTGGATCTTGGAGGCAGGGGCTTTAGGTGATACCCGAGTGGAGTTTTTACTCCATTTCCATTCCGTAAGGATACAGGCATTTGAAAGAGGAAACTTTTCTTTGGCAACCTTCCTCCTTCCTTTCTACAGAATATTTCACTATTTCTAGCTCATAGGTTTTCTAAAATATTATCTGTAATTTATTTTGAAATGGAGTTTTTTTATCTGTTACAGATATGAGTAAAATTAACCTAATCAGAATGTTAGTTCCTGAAAACATTGACACGTACCTTATCCACATGGCAATTGAGATCCTTAAACATGGTCCTGACAGCAGACTTCAACCTTCATGTGATGTCAACAAAAGGAGATGTTTTCCCAGTTCTGAAGAGATCTGTTCAAGTTCTAAGAGAAGCAAGGAAGAAGTAGGCATCAATACTGAGGTACTAATTATATATAGAATTTTCATACAGTGTCAGTTTGTTCAATTTGCATATCCTAGTACTAGAATGCTGTATTTTTTGAACTGTTATGAATTCTGATATGATTACTTTCTGTATGTGCTACATTTCCTTTGCTTTTCATAAATATGATCTGAGAAAAGTGATTAAAAAAAAAGACAGTAAAAGGGAGGTTTAGTCCATCTGTTTAGCTTATTGTGTAGAATGTCAGCTTAAATTTTACCTGTACCTCATATTGACCATATAACCTGGAAAATCTTTCTTTTGGAGGTATAGTTAATGGATTTAAGCATATGGCAGTTTATGTAGTTAATGAAAATGAAAACAAATTGTATTATAAATACCTCCTAAACTGGTTTATTATCATTCTATCATTCTTCATGCTCTGTTACTATGATATTGAATATCTGAGGTACAAGGATTGTTGTTGCTCGTGGCTCTGAGCATTTCCTAGTGCTTTTGCATGATGAGAGAAAGATTACAAATTTAGTATTATGTTAGATGGTATGTTTTATTAAAATCAAATGCTTCAAAAATAATTGCTCTGTGTATGGCATGAGATAAATAGCAATCAGATATATTATTTAATAATATGACTCTATTAAATGATGGCATAAATTTGAAAATTTGACCTTCAGTATCTTCCGGGTCTAAAATTATATGACTCCATTATAAATGTTTTGGAAATGATTAACTAAAAAATTGTTTCAATTCTTAGTTGGTAAATTCAATGTGGTAGTAGGTGGTGGTGATTATTTTGTATTAGAGAATTAGGAATTACACTGTAGTTCCAAGGTAATCTTTATAGGATGTCCAGCAATTAAACCCCTACTTTTTTGAATTGCTTAAAAATAAGGGAACTGATCTTTTTAAATTCTGTGCTTGAGTTACGTCTGTATATATAGTCATGTCCTAGATAATCTAATGGAACTTAATTAGTTGGAAATCTTTATATTGTTTATAACTGAACTAGCTATAAGAGGAACATTAAAGAAAACATATTTTGGGTGGAGGTAATGAAATTTAGCTTCTAATGCTCAGCCTTTTATTTCTGTAATCTATACCAGATACCTAAGACCCTCTTATTTTTTCCCAGCTTCAACCTGTCAGTACAGGAAAAGGTGTAACTTACTATTTTTCCTCAATATTGAAGTACATTTGTAGTGAAATATTATTTTAACTATATATTGCCATTTTTGCTTTTTCCCTATTTCAGTAACATTTTTTCCTATTTCAGTAACATTACATGTCAACAAGAGAATGGGGGGTATTTTGGGGGGGTTGGGTGGGAAGAAATTTTACTAAGCTTGCTAGATTCTAAAAGGTATACCTTATTTGGCCCCTTTTCCCCATTTAGGGGAACAAGAGTGTTGGGGTTGGGAAGTAGATAAGAGGTGAGAGTAAGTCATCCAAAGCATATGTCTTCATCAGCCTCCCTGTATGAAAAGCTGATTTCTGTAGAGTGTTGGAGGCCTACTTTCAGAATCTGTCATATGTTAACATTCATCTTCTCTACTGACTTGATTTATATCCCTTAGTCTATTTCATTTTATAATTATGACAAAGGATAAAGTCATTAGAACAATTTCTTTTTATTGATGTATTGTTATGTTCATATCTCTTGTGTTTGCTATTAAGATAGAAGCTCAATCATGTCTTTGTTTAACAGAAAGGTGATGTCTTGGCCTTGATAATTCTGATTCAATATCCATAGGTACATGATGGATTCTTTAAATATTTAGTATTCTTTTATTTCTGGAAAGTTTTCTTAAATGATAGTTTTTTTAAAATTTCATTTCTATAAAGTTTTCTTAAATCATACTTTTTAGTGTTTTGTTCCATTACTTCATATTTCTTCTTCAGAACTCCTGCTATACATGTATGTTGGATCTTCTTTACCCAGCTTCAATATTTGTCACTTTTCATGCATTCTTTTTATTTCCTCATTTCTCTTTAAATTTTTTTCTTCCTTTTCACCTTCTATTTCTCTTTTAACATAATCAGCTGTATTTATTTCTATATTCCACATAGCTTAGTATTCACTTATTTTTAAATTATTTTTAAAACTTTTTTTAAATTTATATATACATATATTATTTTATTTTTACCAAAGGAGCAACACTATTAACTGAAGACTTCTGTAATTTTTTTTTTTTTAGTTTTGATTCTTCAGTTTTCCCCCTCAGTTTTGAATTTTTCTAATTTTGATTTGTGATGTCCTTTTGTGTTTTAGATAATTTTCCTAATGTTTTCCAGCTCATTTTGAAAGGCTACAGTTTTATTCTGTATCTAAGCAAGTCTTTCTGGTGTCAAAGATTTGACCTTGATACTTTTGTTTTACTCATTTTCGTATGATATTAGTTTTCCTGTACTTTCAAAAGAAGGCATGGTTCAAGATGGCTTTCCCAATTTCACATCTGTCTCTAATGTTTTTGTGTAATGTCTAAAATATGGAAACTTGGTTAATGAGATCTACTCTGCTATTTTAATCTGGGCTTTCTCTTCCTTTTGTCTCTGTTGTACCTGTCTTGCTTGGTTTTGATTTAACCCCAGTGGTTTCTCCTGAGTGTGGAGCCTTCTCCTAGAAGGCAGCCTCGGCTAGTCCCAGGGTTCAGAGTAGCCAACTGCTCTCTTCACCTAAGAAACCACTGTGGATTCCTTGTACTCACTTGCTATTGGCTTGGACAAAAGCCCTCCCATTTTCAGATGCTATTATCAGATTAATCTCTCATTAATCTGTCTTTCCATTGTATGCCTGTAGGCTATCTTGGGGTTCTCTTGTTATCAGACACCTCCCTGCTTGCCTCTGCGTTCTCCCGTACAGATGTCAGTACTGTGCAGGTCTTAATTGCTGTTGGTGGTTTGCCCCTACATTCTTACAGTTTTAGTTTCCCAAGGATACCTTTAAACTTGGTTTTATTGTAAATGTCGACAATGGATTTTGGGTTTTACTATCTAGTTCTGTCTTAATTCTGGAATTCAGAAAGATTAAAAGCTCTGTTGCTGCTGCTGCTGCTACCTCTTCCCAGTACCCTCTCCTCCTATGTCATTTTTTTCTTCTTATTTTTCTTGACTGTATTAAGAGAGAATGTATGACATTTCCTGCTTGACTGCTGAGTTTGATTATAAATTAAAATACACAATATTTTATACAAATTGTTTTGTAGAGGATTTATTTACAGATGCTCATTCACAGGTAAAATTGACTTATGAAAATAGTTTTCATGACAAATGCATCAGGCTTGGTAACTAAATATATGGATTGATCTTGTTTATAAATGAAATTAAATGTGAACGTAACTTACATATTTCTGTATTTGCTTACATCTGTATGTACACATATAATCAGCAAATGAGTTGATGTTTCCTATTCGTAACTTAATGGTAATAGCTTGGTAACAGAGTTGGGAGTATTAAAAAGATGTAAAGAGCCCCTTAAAATTTTGTTGCTGGGAATTTTAGTCTTCTACTGATGAAGGAAATAGACACTGGAAGGCGTTTCTATTAGGTAACTTAGATCTCATACTGAAGACTTCAAATACTTATTGTTGACACTCAAAAGACACACTTAGTGTAAGCAAGCATTTGCCCCCTTTTCTCAAGGAAATAAGATCATTATTATAATTCCATTATAAATGCTGATGATCATATTTATAGAAATATAGAAGATAAGACTTGAAATGATATTAGCTACCAATTAATGAGTTTGAAGAAGAAATCAGGATGTGTTTTGCGATTTTACATTTATTCTTATTTAACTCCAAAGAATTCAGTGATGTTATGTACTATTATTTCCATTTCTCTGTGAAGACGTTGAAGCTTAAGTAACATGCATAATAAGGTCATACATTTAGCAAGTGGCTCAATTAAAGTTCAAACCTGGTTCTGCCTGGTTTCAAAGTCTATGCTACTCCATGGTATTAGGCTACAACATGACTTAGGGTTTCTTCCTCTGCTCTATTGCTGCTCAGATGTCCTCCTCTTTTGGCAGAGTGGGAGAAAATTTTTGCAATCTATCCATCTGACAAAGGTCCAATATCCAGAATCTACAAGGAACCTAAACAAATTTACAAGAAAAAAAAAGCATTAAAAAGTGGGCAAAGGACTTGATCAGACACATCTCAAAAGAAGACATTTATGTAGCTAACAAATGTGAAAAAAAGCTCAACATCACTGATCATTAGAAAAATGCAAAATGCCTTTTCTGTATGCCACCTTATATCCCCAGTATTTATTATTTCTAAGTCATAGTATCTTACAGTGTATATAAGTCTCATCTGTTCTTTTGATTTTCTCTCCCCTGCTTGCAATTGGGTACCTAGAAACAAAGTTGCAATCTTAGCCAGTTTTTTCTTTAGCCTTTGCTGATGTGTAAAAAGCCCTTTTTTCTACCCTGGATTTCTTTACTTAAGCTGAAACAGCTAAGTTTTTACCTTTTTAAAATATAAAGTTTCAGAGTCTTCTGCCAAGGATCTTTTGCTGTTTTCCTACTGTTAAATATTTCAAAGCCTTTTTTAAACATAGGAAATATAATCAAACATAGCAAGCAGCTGATGAACAATATCTAGATAGTCTTCATTATTGAAATGGAATAAATGGTATTTTTGTATTTTAGGCCAACAGACACCTTGTACCTTAGATAAGGCCAACCTTCTCATAAAATCCCTCAGTTACTTTTATTAATAATAACCAAATTAACTCTGGATTCCAGGGTGTACTCATGATGGAATGATTTCTCTGTCATGTTATCCTGAGTATCTAGTACTCTGAGATAACATAAATGTATGCCACTTTAGGCTTATGAAACACTTAGCTACTTAAAATTATTTAATTTTTTTTCATGTGCAGATGGTATTGTACCCAAACACTGCCTTTGTGTGTGTGTGTGTGTGTGTGTGTGCACCTGTGTGTGTGTGTGTGTTTTTGAGACAGGGTCTTACTCTGCTCAGGCTGGAGTGCAGTGGCGTGATTATAGCTCACTACAGCCTTGACCTCCTGGGCTCCAGTGATCCTCCCAAAGTGTTGGGATTGCAGGCGTGAGCCACCTTACCCAGCCTTAAATTATTTTTTTTCAAGGATGTTTAACCTGAGGGTTAGAGGCTCTTTGGCACGTGAGCTGCTGAAATGTGTGTGAAAGTATTGTGCACGTGTATGTTTTTCTTTTTTTCTGGAAAGTGGATCTGTAGTGATTCTCAGATGAGTCTATGAGACAAGAAACTTTTATTTTTTTCATTTATTTAGCAAATGTTTGTTAAGTGTACTATGCCTTGGCCACTCTACAGGGTGCTGATTGGACCAGTCTGTCTACCTACCATTGTAGATGTTAGAAGCTATATTCTTTTCACATGCCTAATATAACTCTTTGTGTATGTATACATACCCAGGCATGTTCCTTCCTCAGAACATTAAATTCACCATTTCGGTCAACTCAAAGCAAGTACACCATGGGGCACAGATCTGAAATAATGTCCAGATTTTTACTTACTGAATGAGGTGTCTTGAGTGTGTAAGACTACATGATGAGATGGCAAGTAATTGCCTGAAGAAATGATGTAGTGATTTTGTGTGTCTTATATTTATTTACTTTTTGATCCAGAAATAAATTATATAGATACCACTGTTTTGTTTGGATGGGGGAGAAAGGATGGGTGTATATTCAGGAACCTATGTTACTTTTTTGCAACTAATACCCCTTCTCAGTAGTACAAAGATTTGATTGCTTTTTCTTTCTATTTCCTACAGACTTCATCTGCAGAGAGAAAGAGACGATTACCTGTGTGGTTTGCCAAAGGAAGTGATACCAGCAAGAAATTAATGGACAAAACGAAAAGGGGAGGTCTTTTTAGTTAAGCTGGCAATTACCAGAACAATTATGTTTCTTGCGATATTATAAAAGGATGGCTATATTTTATTTCTGAAGAGTAAGGAATAGTATTTTGGCTTAAAAATGATTCTAATTACAAAGTTCACTGTTTATTGAAGAACTGGCATCTTAAATCAGCCTTCCACAATTCATGTAAAGTTTCTGGGTCTTCTGGGAGCCTACGTGAGTACATCACCTAACAGAATATTAAATTAGACTTCCTGTAAGATTGCTTTAAGGAACTGTTACTGTCCTATTTTCTAATCTCTTTATTAAAACAGTGTATTTGGAAAATGTTATGTGCTCTGATTTGATATAGATAACAGATTAGTAGTTACATGGTAATTATGTGATATAAAATACTCATATATTATCAAAATTCTGTTTCGTAAATGTAAGAAAGCATAGTTATTTTACAAATTGTCTTTACTATCTTTTGAAGAAGCTCTTAAATACATTGTTAAATGGTATTGGTTGACCAGGCCAATGAAAATGAAACCACATTTTGGGTGCCATTAAATAGGGAAAAAACATGTAAAAAATGTAAAATGGGTACCAATTGCACTAGGCAAGTGTATATTTTGTATTTTATATACAATTTCTATTATTTTTCAAATAATAAAACAATGTTTTTCATACTGAATATTATATATATATTTTTTAGCTTTCATTCACTTAATTACTTTAAGTACCTTTATTTTTCCAGGATGTCAGAATTTGATTCTAATCTCTCTTATGTAGCACATGTGACTTAATTTAAAACCTATACTGTGACAGAGTTGGGTAAACGATGATTATTTAAGCAGTTCACCATACATTTCAAAGCCTTTGATTGGCTTTTTTGTAAATAAAAATAACTTGTTAAGAAACAAATATATCTGTCATAGAAGAACTAGAAAATCCAGGGAAGTGAGAAAAATGAAAATAAAAATCATTCATAGTTTTACTAGTAGCTAATCACAGTCAGCCTCTTTTGTGTATCCCACCAGACTTTTTTATATTCACTTGTTTTTAGGTAAAATATAAAAGTCTCGTATATTCCCATTTTTCTGCATTGCATTACCAGAAGGTAGTGGCACCTATTAAATATGTGATATGTAGTTGTCCAGCCATGGCTTCTGCATTTGCATGCTTTTGTGTGTGCATCTGCAATACCCTGTGAATATTCTGTGTGATGGAGTGGCAAGTATGCACAGACATGTCTGCTGCATGCCTAGGTACCAGGCTGTCTCCAGGAGAAGCAGTTGTTAGATTATTTGAGTTGCCAATTGAATTTGCTGCTTTTTTTCATGGAATGCCATTTTCACTGAAAAGAATGACTAATGAAAAATGATGATTGGTTATTAGATTTGGATGTTTGGCAGACATTTTCTCAAAATTGAACTAAGTTGGCCTCTTCACGGAAAACAACTGGTATTTGTTGTGCCAATGATAATTGGAGATTTCTAGCAAAATGTATAATTTTGGAAAAGTTGTGTTCCTCCACTGGAAGCTTGACAGCTTTCCTTAACATAAAGAGTTCTCTCTCTCTTCGCTTTCACTACTACTACTACTAATTCTTCTTCTGATTCTTCTTCTTCTCCTTCTTCCTTCTTCCTTCTTTCTTCTTCTTCTTCCTCATCCTCTTCTCTCTCTTTCTCTTTTTCTTTCTTTCTTTCCTTTCTTTCTCTTTCTTTTCCCTCCCTCCCTCCCTCCCTTCTTTCTTTCTTTCTTTTCTTTCCTTCCTTCCTTCCTTCTTTCTCTCTCTCTCTCTTTTTCTTTTTAGCAGTCCTCCCGCCTCAGTCTCCCAAAATAGTGGGATTACAGGTGTGAGCCACCATGCACAGCCTTACATAAAGCCTTTTCTAATGAGATGGATAGTAATTAACAAATGTGAGTTTTTGGTATTATATAAAGATTTTTTCTGTGTTTAGAAGATCCGTATAACTCAGTGAATCAGTATGTTCTGGATGACTAATATGTGATGTTAAGAAATCATGACTGAGGCCGGGCGTGGTGGCTCACGCCTGTAATCCCAGCACTTTGGGAGTCCGAGGCGGGCGGATCACGAAGTCAGGAGATCAAGACCACCCTGGCCAACATGGTGAAACACCGTCTCTACTAAAAATACAAAAATTAGCTGGGTGTGTTGGTGTACGCCTATAATCCCAGATACTCGGGAGGCTGAGGCAGGAGAATCGCTTGAACCCAGGAGGCGGACGGAGATTGCAGTGAGCTGAGATTGTGCCACTGCACCCCAGCGTGGCGACAGAGCAAGACTCTGTGTCAAAAATAAAAAAAGAAATCATGACTGGGTAAAAGATCTGTTCAGAGTACAAGATGGACCAATGGATTTGAATATAACAGAGTATGAAAAAGTTTATTGATATAGTTTCAGATTACACACTGCAACTAATCTTTAAGAAACTATCACTTGTCCAGTAAAATTTCAGAGAACAATGTCCACCATTATCTGAACAGGCTATTAAAATACTCTTCTCTTTTCCAACTAAGTGCCTGTGTAAAGTCAGATTTTTTTCATATACTTCAGCCAAAACAGCATATCAAAATGGATTGAATGCAGAAGCAGATCTGAGAATACAGCCACTTCTGTTAAGCCAATGAGATTTGCTAAATGTAAAACAAGGCTGCTGTTCTCAGTTTTTAAAAATATGTTTTTTAAAAGTATTTATGTTATTGTGTACTTGGTTTACTACTGCTATTTTTAAATAAAACAAGAAACATTTTTAAATGTCTGTTTTAATTTCTAAAGTGGTAGTGATAGATATAACCCACATTAACAAAAGCTCTTTGGGGTCCTCAGTGATTTTTTTTTTTTGAGTATAGAAGGGTTCTCAGACCTTAGAGATTGGGAAATGCTGATGTAATGTTTTATTATAAAGGTGTACCATGAATTATGTACCTTACTTCATATTGTTGCACATTAAAGTTGCTTTCAGTTTTTTTTGTTTTAAACAGCACTGCTTTGACCTTTTTAAAAAAATGAGTCAGGGTCTTGCTGTGTTGCCCAGGTTGGAGTGCAGTGGCTATTCACAGACATGATCATAGCATGCTATAGCCTTGAATTCCTGGGCTCATGTGATACTTCTGCTTCAGCCTCCTGAGTAGCTGGGACTATAGGTGTGCACCGCTATGCCCAGCTGCTTTGAACATTCTTGAAATGAAATATGGTATAGTCTCATACCATATCATAGCCAGAGGGGGAGAGAGAGAATTTTGTTGTTGTTGTTATGTTATCTGTAGTGGACTTTATGCCTTCCCAGCATAAATTCTCTCTTTCCCCATTTTTCGTGGCTCTTGATTTTTGTTGGGGTTCGTTCCAAGGAGAATAATTTCTATCTGGATATTGGATTGGCACCTGTGACCTCTTCTGAGCTAGTCCCTAGTAACAGCGTTTGGATCTGGGGTAGGTGTGTGGCCAGCTGAGCTGCTGGTTCATGCCTTTCCTGAAATGAGCCCTACCTCTGAATATTTCAGAAACATGGGACATTAACTTCTCTTTACTTACGTTAAACCCCTTTGAATGAGGAGTTGTTTTTCACTTCCAGTTGTGTTCAGTTGTCACAGAAGCACGGTGATGTGATTGGTGGAAGGACCCGTTAACAGACCCAGAAGATGTAAAGTGTTTTTAATCTCAAAGGATATGGAATCTCAGAGATAGTTACACCGAGTAGAGGATGAAGCAGCTCCTGGATGGAGGCAGAGGCTTCCTGGATCTTCAAGTTCTGTATTGGTTGTTGTATTAGGTTGGTGCAAAAGTGAGGCAGGAGAATAGGGTCTGGAGGCAGGGAAACTAAGGCCGATTCACACTGACTTCCTAGAACTAAATCAAAAGGAAAACCCCAATTTTCCAGACCTAAATAACAAAAGTACCAGATGGCTCCTCCCTTTCAACTGCCCCTCCCCCCACAACTTTCTGTGTGGCACATGGAAAATTGAAAGTATCTCTGGTTGCTTTCTGCGTAGGAATGTAACTTTGTAACCAATCAGACGGATTGCAGGCCAAGTCTTGTCTGCATAGAAATGTAACTTTGTAACTTCACTTTAGCCTCTGATTGGTTGCTTTCCACAACCAATCAGATGCTTGCATAGGGTGTAACCGTTGTGACTTCACAAAGTGGTTGAAGGGTGGAAGGGCTATTTAAATTTTTATTCAGCCTCTGATTGGTTGTTTCACTTAAGCCTCCGATTGGTTCTTGAGTCCTGGAGCCTGTGGAGGGTACTTTATTTTCAGTAAATGCATGCTTTTGTTGCTTCATTCTTTCCTTGCTTTGTGCATTTTGTTCAGTTTTTTGTTCAAGACACCAAGAGCCTGGACACCCTCCACTGGTAACAAAAGTAATTGGTGTTTTTGCCATTAGAAGTAATGGCACAGAACAAGTACATGAGAGCGATTTCTTATGGAAAATTAAATGGTGCATAAGTCGTGTACTCAGGTAAGGGAGCTGGGAACCGGCAGAGGAAGGTCTCCAACCCACACCCGTGGGATCTCTGAATCTTTGAAAGTCCGTCCTCACCCTGTGTGAAGAATGGGAGCACGGCTGGACTCGTCACCAGGGGTTTTGGGGGTCTGAACTTGTCATTTGAGGGTGTAGGGAGGTTGGATGAGTCACAGGAGTACAGGGAGGGGGCCCACCGGAGCGCCACCAGGACCCCAGCACCCTAGATCCAAACCTGGTCATGCTTCCCACGCTCAGAGGCAAACCCCCCTCCCCTTGGAGGGCGGAGTCAGACGAGGCCCCCTCGCCATCGTTTTCTAGGTCCGGTGGGGGCGGGACTTTAAAGGTAAAAACAGCAATTACTTTTGCACCAACTTATTATCTTCTAAGTTTGCCTCCCCTCGGTCCCTACCACCTGAGTGTGTTTGGAGGCTCTGGCTCTTTGTACCTGCCTGATCACCAGGTGCAAGTAGCTGGGCCAGAAGGACCTCGGCACATTACGGAATATTTACTACAGGAACAGGTGAGCTGAAGGCGAATTCCCCAGGTGTAGCCTGTGACCGTAGATTCAGACAAAGCCCTGACTGTTACATGGAATTCAAAAAAGCTGTAGCCCTACCAGATAGAATAAGAAAAGAATATAGGATTCTTCCTATTCAAATAGTTTGCGTATAATTAAGAGCATGAAAGATCCAATGGAATGAACTCAACGTAGTTTTTGAGCTTAATAGACTTTAAGTATCTTATGGAAAAGAATTGCAAAACCACAGGAACAGTGAAGAAGGTTAGTTACAGCCTTGATGGGGTAGCTGACTTCAGCAGTCTCACCTATCTGAAAAGGTATTTACCAGATTTTGGTTGGGAACATAATCCCTAAATCATTTGAGATAATGTACTTGTTTCCTTACTGGGTAAATGTGTTTAAACCTTGAGAAACTGTAGAATAAGTAGAATATAGAATAAATTAAATCTTTGGTAGTAATATTTTAGGATTAAGGCATAATAAGTACATATATGATATTTAAGCATTTGTAATGCTTGAGATAATTTATCCTACTCAAGTAACAGATTACTCTTGTGACTCCAATGTAAAATGTATCACTGAAAAATTAGTATCTGCTTGTGATTTTTAAGTAGAAACCCTGCCATTTGAAAGGTATTTGCCTTTATTACTGGAGATATTTCATATGAATGTTTAACTTTGTTATTGCATAGAAGTATTTAAACAGATTTCACTTGCAAGAGAAAGATATCTAATAGGTTACTCTTAATCAGTACTAAATTACTACAATTACTATATTCTATTAATATCGATTCATTAAAACCCAGAGCTTTAATTATGTCTCAGAAAATTAATTAAACTTTAGCCTCACAATCAGCTTTATTTTCTAACTCAATGTTTAAAAACTGACGTATGTATTATACTTATTTATGTCTTCATTCAGTAAACATTTGCATTTGTAGCATGCAAGACAACATGCTAGACACATGAAAGATGGAATAAATAGAAGAAAATGCAACACAGATGTCATGCTTTAGAGGGACACATTTACTCTGAAGATTCAATGAAAAAAATCCACAAAAAACTTTTCTACAAGAAACAAAACATTTTAAAGAAAACATTTACTTCGGCCGGGCGCAGTGGCTTACGCCTGTAATCCCAGCACTTTGGGAGGGCGAGGCGGGTGCATCACGAGGTCAGAAGTTCAAGATCAGACCGGCCAGTATGGTGAAACTGCGTCTCTACTAAAAATACAAAAATTAGCCCGGCGTGGTGGTGTGTGCCTGTGATCCCAGCTACTAGGAGGCTGAGGCAGGAGAATCGCTTGAACCTGGGAGGTGGAGGTTGCAGTGAGCCGAGGTTAGGCCATTGTGCTCCAGCCTGGGCAACAGAGCGAGACTCCGACTCAAAAAAAAAAAAGAAAACAAGAAAACATTTACTTCACATAATAAGATATGAGAAAAAATGGACTCTCTGAATGAAAAAAAGAGATCATGTGAAAGATTTGCGCATTTTTTTTTAAAGTTATGGACTGAAACACTCTAGTCATTAACATTTGTTATTTTAGGGGAGTGCAATTGGAAAGGTGGAAAGGGCTATTTACATTTTTATAATCTCCATGTCTTTTAAATCAAATCAATATATATTGCATTTATTCTTTTAGTTAAAATTTTAAGAACTTTATAAAAAATAGAGACAGGGACTCCCTTTGTTACCTAGGCTGGTCTCAAACTCCTGGGCTTAAGTGATCCTCCCACCTCAATTAGAAAGGTAGAAGGGCCAGCTGTTTAAGTTTCTATAATCTCTGTTAAATCAAATATATATTGCATTTATTATTTTAAATTTTGAAAACTTTTTTAAAAATAGAGGTGGGATCTTCCTATGTTGTCCAGGCTGGTTGTGAGCTCCTAGGATCAAGTGATCCTCCCGCCTTGACCTTTCAAAGAGCTGGGATTACAGGAATGAGCCACCATGCCCAGCCTATTTATTTGTTTATTTATTTTTAGAGGCAGGGTCTCACTCTCACCAGACTGAAGTGCAGTGGTGTGATCATAGCTCACTGCAGCCTCAAACTCCTGGACTCAAGCAATCAACTAGCCTCAGCCTCCGAGTACTGAGACGACAGGCATGTGCCTTCACACCCAGCTAATATTTTTGTAGAGATGGGGTCTTCCTGTGTTGCCCGGATGAATCTCAAACTCTTGGCCTCAGCCTCCCAAAGCACTGGGATTACAGGCATAAGCCACAACACATGGCCCTGCTTTTAAAAAATATATAGTGGGCAGGGCTTTCTGGGATGATGGGCAACCATTACATTTGCTTTCTCTCCATTCTGAATGTCAGCCTCCATACACCTCTCTTGAGCCATCTCTTGATGCCTAGGACTGGCAAGCAAGCAGGATCTTAGGGTGCTGGCTGGAGGGCTGGAAAGCCCCAGGGCAAGGATATGAACGTGAAGGATTTTAAGGAGATTCTTGGACCTCAAGGGAACTATTGGTCCTGGTTTCCTAGAGTATGTTAGATCTTCTTGGCCCCCAAAGAATCAAGGAAAAGCTGAATAGGTGGACCAAATCCTTTCCAGCGCTGAGGCTGGGAGAACTCTATGACACCAGTGGGTGATCATTCTGGTGCAGCCATGGACCTGACTACCTACTTCTGCTAAACTCTCCAGCAGCTGAGCCTTCAAGAGAAGACGTCCTCCACCTTTTCCATGAGATGAAGAATCCTTGGAGCCAGGGGACGTGCTCACTGGCTCACACCTGTCTCTGTCCTCTAGACCATGCTTGCAGTACACAGGACCCCAGAATGCCTGGCCCAAACATTCCTGAGCCTCCAGGGGCTGCAGGGGCTTCTGGCCTTGTTTCCCCATCTGATGAGTTCGTTTCTTGGTCTGAAAGATTGCGACAGTTACTACGAGACTGAATGAAGGGGGACGAATGCAGAAATGAAAACTTAAGACAAAAGTAACTGTTAAAGAGAGGGGCCGAGGGAAGAAGAAGAGGGCTCCCTGCTTCTAATGAGCAAAGGCAGCCACCCTGAGCTTCTACAGCCCTTCGTATTTATTGAGTAGAAAGAGCAGGGAGGAGGAGGTAACGATTGGTCAGCTGCTGGATTGATGACAGGTTCATATTATTGCTAACAGGCTTCAGATGTGCCTGATCACAAGAAACACTTGTGCCTGGTGCCCTCAGCATTCCTTCTGGGCGGCAGATGCAGTTTGTCAGTTTGTTAACAACCTGCTTTCATGAGAACAGTTTGCTGCTTACTCATATAGCCTCCAGTGATTTACTGAGTTGATCACGACTCTCACTAGTTCGGCCTCCAACAAAAGACGATCAAAGAATGGCTGTTTGCAGAGGTTATGGACAAGGCTTGATGTCCAGGCCGAGTGTCCGTATGCACAGGAGCCTCTTGGTGGTGCAGAGTGAAGCCAGAGGAGGAGGAGTGGGTTGTGTCCATGGGCTGATTCTCCCTGCACCAACAGGATAGAACCCTAAGAAATCCGAGCATTTGAAATTCAAATCTGGTCTTCCAGGTTGTTATGTATTTGTCTAGGTAGGAGGCTAGAATGTATTTAAAGGGGGTTAGCCTGACATATTTATATATTTCATATTTAGGCTTCCATTTGTTCCTTTGTCCTTGGGTCCCAAAAATATATTAGAGGTGGGCCTGTCTGTTCTCCTGGACACAAGGACCTCAGCGAGCTTCCACTGTTCTCTGAATGTTTCCTTCCTGGCTTTCTGTGTATACGAGAATTCCTAGTTTTCTGTTATTTACAATTTTACTTCCACTTTTTAAAGACTAAAATGTATGATTTTTTTAGTCAATATTGATATAGTGGACCAATATATTTTACCGTTATTTTTGCATACTGTTTTTTGTTTTTTTGCCTTCCTCATCTTCTCACTAAGTTTGTCTGTCTACAGCCACACACCACTCATTCAATACCAACCCTTTTTTATTTTTATTTTTTGGAGAGAAGGTCTCACTCTGTCACCCAGGCTGGAGTGCAGTGGCATGATCATGGTTCACGGCAGTCTCAAACTCTTGGACTCAAATGTTCTTCCTGCTTCAGCCTCCTGAGTAGCTGGGACCACAGGTACACACCACCATGCCTGGCTAATTAAAAACAAAACAATTTTTTTTTAGAGACGGGTTCTCACTATGTTGCCTACGCTGGTTTCAAACTCCTGGGGTCAAGTGATCCAATACCAACTCAACAGGTGGTGAGACCCAGTGGTCTAGACAAACAGCCACATAGCAATATGTTTTTCTCCATGATTCATATCCATGTTCGTTTGTTACAAAATAACAGGCATGAACATTTTCTTCAGAGAGGGAGATCCCCACTTATCCATTAATGACTCATTTGGTGTCCATTCCAAACTACTAAACTTTGCAAAAGCAGACATGAAAAAAGAAACTTAAGTCAATGTTTTTATCACATGTTGGTGCCAGCCTCCCATAGTGGTGCTAAATTTATGAAATTGCAACAAAACAAAAACCCAAACAACCCAACAATGAAAAGCTATTTAGTGAACACCGTGACTAACAAGCTTATTAGAATTGCCTATCAGAGCCATGTGTGGATTTTGTAGGGGGAAAGATTTTCTTCCCTCCTAGACATTTTGCAAAATAAAAGTAAAATATTACCTTTATGTACGTGGTAGATAGAATTCCACAAGCTTCAAATTCAGCAACTCAAAAATGTTGCTTTTACTTTCCATATCTCAGAAGTCACTTTTATTTTATTTATTTTTTAGAGATAGGGTCTCTCTCTGTTGCCCAAGCTGGAGTTGCAGTGGCACAATCATAGCTCACTGCAGCCTTGAACTCTTGGGCTCAAGCAGTCCTCTTATCTCAGCCTCCTGAGTAGCTGGGACTATAGGCGCATACCACCACTCCTGGCTAATTTTTAAATTCTGTGTAGACATAGGATCTTGCTGTGTTGCCCAGGCTAGTCTTGAACTCTTGGCCTCAAGCGATCCTCCCACCTTGGCCTCCTAAAGTGCCGGGATTGCAGGTGTGAGCCACCATACCTGCTCAGAAATCTCTATTTTAAACCCCAATTCCTCCTGATAGTTAAAAAAAAAAAAAAAAAAAAAAAGTCATCTTGGTTTATTTTGGGTAGGCTGGATCACTTCAAGATTCCCCCTCCTCCTCCTCTTCCTGTGAGTAAAACCTGAAGCTCTGACAGAGGCCTGCAAGCCCTGCTGGGATCTGTCCTCAGTCCCTCTCGGACTCATCTTCTACCATCTTGCGGTCACTCCATCTCCCTGTCCTTCCCTTTGCTTCACCCATACCAGACCCTGTACTGTTTCTGGAAGACATCAGGCATGCTACATCTTAGGGGAGAATGTGATTTCACCAACTAGTGCTGCCCAAGTAACATGCATTTGCCCTGACTGCTCTTTTTACCTGCTGTGCTGTTCCCCCAGATAACCACAGGCA
Organism: Pongo abelii; assembly: GCF_028885655.2. NCBI lineage: Eukaryota > Metazoa > Chordata > Mammalia > Primates > Hominidae > Pongo > Pongo abelii. Next base: position 33,036,239 of record NC_071992.2, read on the forward strand.
AACTCCGCCAACTCCTTCCAGTCTTGAACTATATACCATGAGTAACTTACTTAAAATCTCCATGCCCTGTCCCATTCTCTCTTACCTGTTCCAATACTTATTTATGATGTTGATATATTATCTCCCTCTACTAGACTGTAAGCTCCTTGACAGCGGGGATTCTTGTCTGTTTTGTTCACTGCTGTGTCTTTAGCACCTGGAAAAATGCCTGGCACACAGCAGGAACTCAGTAAATATCTGCTGAATAAATAAACATGAATAAATCAATGAATGGGGATGCCTAAGTGCTTCGGGATTCTGGTCAAAGCTTTGGCAACTAGGGACTCACAGGGACCCTCATCATCTCTGCCTCCTAGGCAGGTATCCGCTGAGATCCGCAATCCCATCTGGTCTTTGGACCAGTTACCCTTCATGTTGACCTCTGTTAAGATGTCCAGGTTGTATCTGGTCTCCAATCCTATGGACCAGATAGCATACCTTTATTACTACCCCTGGACCTCAGCAGTCAGCCACACATTCAGTAAAGGCCACAGCTCTGCCATCTCCTAGCTAGGGGACTTTGGACAAGTTACTTAGACACTCTGAGCCTCGTTTGTAACATGCAGGGACGTTGCTGGGATTAGATACAATGCCTGTAGACCATTTAACAATTGCTGTCACACATGGTTTGGTATTCACTCAGCTGTCGCTGTGGAAATAGCAGACAGAAAAGGCACAGTGTCAGTGGCTGGGTGTCCAGAGAGAAGCAGCCTGTCTCGCTAGATAATACTTGGCAGGCAACTACTTGGCAAAATCACAGCAGTCCGGTGTGTGGCCCTTTACTGGCCTTGATTAAAAATCGGGTGTCAACACCCCGAGTGGATCCTTCTTACAGGTGCAGATTCAGACTCATTATCCACCCCAAGTGGATCCTTCTTACAGGTGCAGATTCAGACTCATTATCCAAGTTGACAGAGACGGAAGTAAATATTCAACAAATATTTATTGAGCACTTACTATGCACCAGGCACTGTTGTTGGTGCTGGAATACAGCAATGAACAAGAAAAGTGAAACATTCTTCCTTAGATGGTGATAAAGCGATAGGAGGACACAGCAGGGAAGGGGTTTGGACTATTTCAATTTGGGACAGGAAACGCCTTGCTCAGAAAGTGAGGGTTGAGCTCTGGAATTAGCCTGGGTTTGACCACATGTAACTGCAACTTTGAGCAAGTCGATCCACTCTAAGTCTCTTTTATTAACACCATTGTGTGTAAGAGGAAATAGAGACTTAGCTAAAGTCGTTGGAGAATTGAATGTGGTGCAGCATTTAGCACAGCGCAGGAATAATAAAAGCCAGCTGTTCTCATCCTTTGCCCATAGAAAAGCTATCGGGGAAGCCACGTTATAGTCTGAAGGCTGCCTACTGGTTTGGTCAAAGAAAGAGGAGTTAGATAATTTTCATGTTTAATTAAGGGCATAGGGCTAGATTTCTTGAGGTGCCAGAGTAATGCTTGCTTTTCATGAACAACGAATACAAGATATGGGCATTGCAGAACCTTTAAAGAACATAACTGGAATAATCAAATAACTGGAAGTTCGTGAAATATTCTGGCTCATGAATTAGTTATCTGGTAAATCACAGTCTGAAAGTCACAGAATACAAATTACTTTAAATTTCCTCCAAAGCTTACTGAGTAAGGGGAGGGACATTTAAGATGCGGAGGAAGCGCTGAACTTGCAAGAAGAACAAGGACTGTGGCTGCTGGAACTCTGTAACCCTTAGAGAAGATATGGGTAGGATTTGGCAAGCCCCCTAGAACCTCTTTGTTTTGGGTCCTAATAGGGACAGTTTATTATTTTTAGTGACTCACGTGAATTGTATACTGTTTTAAGCATACACCAGAAGCCCTTCGGCTTTTTCCCTAATTAGTCTCATTCTCACACAGAGAGGAACTGAATATTTTACCTCTTTGGTTCAAGAGCACCATCTACTGGTCAGATTTGGTAATTTCGGGTTTTATGGCCCTGGAAAATCAAAGAGCATTTTGATTTGGTTGTGTTTGGTTTTGGTCCATTTATCAATACAGGTTTTTGGGGGGACAAAATAATGTGAAAATCAGCGGAATCAGGTGAGGGCATTGGATGTCTCTGTCATAGAAGATGGGGAGCTCAGCCGATTTTAAGCTTCTAACCTCAGCTGGTCTGGAGAAGAGCAAACCTGACAACCGGCACAAAGAAAGTAGCTCTGCCTCTTTAGTGTGCTGGGCATTCTGGTTACATAGATGGGAAGACGAGGCTCTTTCCGACAAATATGCAAATACCTCACATCTCCAAATTTGGTAGCTCTGGGGCTTAGAGCAGCTTCTGGAAAGAGAACTCAGACCTAGCCTGCTGGAGCAGGAAGGGCTTCTGAGAAGATGATATCTGGACCATCTAAGGAGTGTAAATAAGAAATAGCTGCCAGGCTTGGTGGCTCACGCCTGTAATCCCAGCACTTTGGGAGGCTGAGGCCGGTGGGTCGCTTGACAAAGTCAGGAGTTTGAGACCAGCCGGGGCAACATGATGAAACCCCATCTCTACAAAAAATACAAAAATTAACTGGGTATGGTGGTGCATGCCTGTAGTCCCAGCTACTCTGGAGGCTGAGGTGGGAGGATCACTTGAGCCTGAGAGGTTGAGGCTGCAGTGAGTCGTGATGGCATCACTGCACTCCATCCCGGGCAACAGAGTGAGACCCTATCTTAAAAAAAAAAAGGAAGAATAAAGAAGAGGTCAGGAGTTTGAGAGCAGCGTGGCCAACATGATGAAACCCCATCTCTACTAAAAATTAAAAAAAAATCAGCTGGGCGTGGTGGCATGCACCTGTAATCTCAGCTACTGGGGAGGTTGAGACTGGAGAATTCCTTGAACCTGGGAGGCGGACGTTGCAGTGAGCCGAGATCACACCACTGCACTCCAGACTGGGCGACAGAGCAAGACTCCACCTCAAAATAAAAGAAAAAAAGAAAAAGAAAAGAAAAGAAATAGCCAGATGGAGAACAGGGGAAAGGCCAGAAGAGCAGGGGCGTAAAAGGCGTGGAATGGCATGTGGGGGAGTAACAAGGTTTTTTTTGTTTTTTTTGTTTTTTTTAAATGGAGTCTTGCTCTGTTGCCCAGTTTGGAGTACAGTGGCACAATCTTGGCTCACTGCAACCTCCACCTCCCGGGTTCGAGCGATTCTCCTGCCTCAGCCTCCGAGTAGCTGGGACTACAGGAATGCACCACCACACCTGACTAATTTTCGTATTTTTAGTAGAGATGGGGTTTCATCATGTTGGCCAGGCTGGTCTCGAACTCCTGACCTCAAGTGATCTGCCCGCCTCAGCCTCCCAAAGTGCTAGAATTACAGGCGTGAGCCACTGCGCCCAGCTAGTAACAAGGTATTGATTGACCCAGAGCGTGGTGTGCAGGGTGGGGTGTGTCAAGATCGGGAATCAGCAAGTAGGACAGGGGGTGTCCTGGGTGGAGATCTGGGGCTCAGGCCTTCCTGCTATCCTGCTACCCACCTGCACACTTGTTCGTTTTCTTTCCACTCATTTTTCTGCCTTGCCCAGACTTCAGGTCTACCAGCTACACTTCTTGATTTCTTTGGCCTTCAAAATTCGGTTCAATAAGTAAAGTTTAGCATTATTTTCATATAAGTCCTTGGCATTTCTTGCTAAGATTATCATTAGATTTTTTTTTAGTGGTGTAATTGTTCAGGCCTTCACTCAACTGTCATCTCTCTAGAGAAGCCTTCCTTGACTACCATACCAAAAGCGGTCCCAGTGCCACTACCGTCTGTCCCAGCCTCTCCTCTCACGTCCTGTGGTCCTGAGGTTCTGTGATAATGTTCTATACTTCTGTGCTGTCCAATATGGTAGCCGCGAGCCACATGTATTCATATAGTCGCTATTGAGCACTATATAATGTGGCTAGTGCAATTGACACACTACAATTTTAGTTGAATGCAATTTAAATTAATTTACATTGAAATAGCCACATGTTTGGCTCACACCTGTAATCCTAGCACTTTGGGAGGCTGAGGCAGGCGGATCACCTGAGGTCATGAGTTCAGTACCAGCCTGGCCAACATGGTGAAACCCCATCTCTACTAAAAATACAAAAATTAGCCTTGTGTGGTGGCATGCACCTGTAATCCCAGCTACTCGGGAGGCTGAGGCAGGAGAATCACTTGAACCTGAGGGGTGGAGGTTGCAGTGAGCCGAGACTGAGCCACTTCACTCCAACCTGGACAAAAGAGACACACTCTGTCCAAAAAAAAAAAAAAAAAAAAAAAAAAGAAAGAAAGAAAGAGAAATAGCCATATGTGGCCAGTGGCTATTGTATTGGACAGCACAGCTCTGTTTCTCCCACTAGGATGTAATTTGATGAGGGTGGGGACTTGGAATTATTCACAGCCGAATACCTAGAATGGAACATAACTGCAATGTTTTGAATGTTTGTGTCCCTTCCAAAATGTATGTTGAAACTTAATCCCCTACATAACAGTTGAAGAATATTTTAGAAGGTAATTAGGCCATGAGGGCAGTGTCCTCACGGATGGGATTAGGGTCTTATAACAGGACTTGAGTCCTCTTATAAGGAACGGTGAGTTCACCTTTCCTTCCCTTCTGCCATGTGAGGACACAGCGTGTGTCCCCTCTGAAGGACACAGCAACAAACCTCCATTTTGGAAGCAGAGAGCAGCCCTCACCAGACACTGAACCTACTGGCGCCTTGATCTTGGACCTCCAGCCTCCAGAACTATGAGAAATAAACTACTGTTGTTTGTAAATTGCCCAGTCTGTGGCATTTTGTTATGAAAACAGCACAAACAGACTAAGACAAATGGGTTCTGGCACATACTAGTAACTCAGTGATTCTTTGTAGAGTGAGCAAATGTGTGAATGAATGAATGAATACATTGTCATCATGCACAGCTTTCCTGGGTCATGAGTACAAATGAGAAAATATGATCATGCTGCCATTGCAATGGCTTGAAACCCCAGTACTTACTGGCAGGAAGTCTGTAATTTTTTGCAATTCTCCTTCCCAAGTGTTTCCAGACTCCCGAGGAGTGCACATGTATGTTTAGGAATCAGTTCTCATCTGCTAGAACATGGGAAGGGAGTTAGTTGATAGCTGTTCAGTTGCTTCAAGTGTAGTCCTAGCTTGACCCTGGAGGATCCAGGTACCTATGGGTGCCATCACAGCCACCTTTGCACTATCCTGTGAGAAACTCTCTCCCATCCTTGGTGATGTCCTCCTGTGGTAACCTCAGTGAGAGAACTCCATTGATTCCCTAAACTAGAGGTCCCCAACCTTTTTGACACCAGGGACTGGTTTCTTGGGAGACAATTTTTCCATGGACCATGGGTGGGGAGAGGGGGATGGTTTTGGAATAATTCAAGTGCATTATAATACGTTTATTGTGTACCTTGTTATTATTATTACATTGTAATATAGATATGTATAGTATAGATATGGTGTGTAGTATAGATAGTATACATTGTAGTATAGATAGTATAGTATAGATATGGTGTGTAGTATAAATACACAACACACCATAATGTCTAATCAGTGGGAGCTGTGAGCTTGTTTTCCTGCAACTAGATGGTCCCATATGGGGGTGATGGGACACAGTGGCAGATCATCAGGCATTAGATTCTCATAAGGAGCATGCAACCTAGATCCCTCGCATACACAGTTCACAATAGGGCTCATGCTCCTATAAGAATCTAACGCTGCTGCTGATCTGACAGGAGGTGGAGCTCAAGTGGTAATGTGATGGATGGGGAGCTGCTGTAAATACAGTTGAAGCCGCTCACATCTTGCTTTGCGGCTGGGGGCTGGGTACCCCTGCCCTAGACAGTAGACTTCTCAAGGGGAGGGGAAATAATGGACCAAGGAACTGTGTCAGTCAAGAGGGCCCCCACTCAACAGAAACAGACCAGCCACTGGTATTACAGTGCAAGTCAAGGAAGCTGGTCTCAGATCTGTTAGAGGGGACGCTTGATAAGCAGATCACACCCGGGAAGACTCGGCATCAAGATAGAGAGGAGGGAATGCGATGCGCCTGGTGGCAGCCGTAGGATCTCCTTCCAAGGCCGCGCTGGAGGAGAGCCGCCTCCCAAGAACAGGAAAGTGAATCAGAGTGAGGCTGTCATTATAGCAAGATAAAGAAAGATGAGTGCTTGTTTGGGAATCTGGACAGAATTAGCATCTCCTTGCTTTAGGATAGTGGCTTCTTTTCCCTCTTGAAGAAAATGCTCTCCTTAATAACTGCAGACCCAGGATAACATGGAGTCATTGTTGAAATTCACCCTGTTGCAGGATTCTCTAGTTATCAGCATTTGTGTGTGTGTGTGTGTGTGTCTGTGTGTGTGTATACCTACATGTGCACTGATGTATACACACACAGACAAACACACTGCAGGCTTTGGGGAAATCATATTCGTAGATGCCTGTCTCTACCTTTATTACGTTAAAAAGAATCCTGACTCTCACGTCGCGGACTTCATTCATTGTGTTGCTCACATGCAGAAAAAAAACAGAATGCAATAAGGATAATTCATTGATTTGTGGGGAAAGAGAAAATTCATTGTTTTGGGGGGAAAGAAAGTATTGATTTGTGGGGAAAGAGACAATAAGTGAATGTTTCCTGTTCTAGGACTGGCCTTGCCTTGTCAATAATTGATTTTGTTTTTGAGAATACATTTCAAAGCCTTTAAAGCAGTGTGCAATTAAGGATGATATTTTTTCCTGAAATGACTACTTTGCATCATGTAGAAGGAATAGTGTCTTTTAAAGGCAACAGATGCAAGTCTAGGACCCCAGAGCTTTAGAAGGCTCTGCGCTTCGGGTATGTGTCTGATGTGTTGAGAGTTGCAGGGGACGGGAGGGATGTCCACTGTGGGCCAGTTTCTACCAGCCACCGAGAAGCTGGAATTTGTTCATTCATTTATAGAGCAACAGGAACTGGAATCGAAGTCTGTCTGTCAGTCCCTATGTGCAGAGTGTAATTGAATTGACTTCTCTGCTCTCAATTGGAACTTCCTTTGACCTGTAGTGAGAACATTCTATGGCTCCCTCTAATCTAAAAAGGGTTTTTTTTTTTAACTTTCCTCCCCACTCCCTTGTCTCCTAACCAACATAGAGAGCTCAGCCCACAGCCTCACAGACAGCATGAGAACAATGCTTAATCCTTGTTCAGTGAACCTCATGGCCTCCTCTAGTCTTCAAACTTGGATTCCAAGTGCCTTGAAGAGCCGGGCACAGTGGCTCATGCCTGTAATCCCAACACTGTGAAAAGCTGAGGTAAGGGTGGATCACTTGAGAGCAGGAGTTTAAGACCAGCCTGGCCAACATGGCGAAACTCTGATTCTAAAAAACATACAAAAATTAGCCAGTCCTGGTGGTGCATGCCTGAAACCCCAGATACTCCAGAGGCTGAGGGAGGAGAATCACTTGAACCTGGGAGATGGAGGTTGCAGTGAATGGAGATCGCACTACTGCACTCCACTCTGTCTCAAATAATAATAATGTATTTTTAAAGTGCCTTGAAGAAAGAACTGCACTTCTGCAGAGAGTGCTTCCGAAGCTCAGGGTAAGTGCCATGCTGTTTACCATCCTAGAATGGAACCAGGCCACCCATCCCCAGGTGGGACAACTGCACTCCCAGGATAACCCCTGAGTTACAGGCGGACTTGTGTCTCTCCCCAGTTCTGATCTTGAAGTCCTAGCCCCCAGTGCGTCAGGATGTAACTGTAGATTCTTTAAAGAGTGAATTAAGATGAGGTCATAACTAAAAGCCTAGACCTGACCACTATGCAATCTATGCATGTAACAAAATTGCGCATGTATCCCGTCTCTACAAATTAAAATAAATAAATAAAACTACGTCATTACAGTGGGTCCTAATCCAGTATGACTAGTGCCTTTGTGTTTGTTTCTGTTTTGAGATAGGGTCTCACTCTGTCGCCCAGGCTGGAGTGCAGCGACACGATCTTGGCTCACTGCAACCTCGACCTCCCAGGTTCAAGCGATTCTCCTGCCTCAGCCTCCCGAGCAGCTGGGATTACAGGCACATGCCACCACATTCAGCTAATTTTTTTGTATTTTTAATAGAGACAGGGTTTCACCGTGTTGCCCAGGCTGGTCTCGAACTCCTGACCTCAAGTGATTTGCCTGCCTTGGCCTCCCAAAGTGCTGGGATTACAGGCGTGAGCCACGGCGCCCTGCCTGGTGTTCTTATTAGAAGAAGAGATTAGGACAGAGACACAGACACAGAGGAAAGGCTGAGTGAGGACACAGGGAGAAGACAGCCATCTGCAAGCCAAGGAGAGAAGCCTCAGAAGAAACCAACCCTACTGACCTCCTGAGCTTGGGCTTCCAGCATCTAGAAACTGTGAGAAAATAAATGTCTGCTGTCCAAGCCACCCAGCCAGTGGTATTTTGTTGTGGTAGCCCTAACAGACTAATACACCCTGAGTCTCTCATTGTTCAAATCATCCTGTAAAACTGACTCAACAGGCTTTTTTTGAGCAGGGTTTTCTGTTCATGTACTCATTAATTTTCCTTAAATTAAAAGTCGCAAGTACAATATACAAAATTAAAAGTTCAATTAGAAAAATGAGTTTCTATAATCAGCCCATTCAGAATTAACCATGGTTTCAAATAGGGGTTTTGCTGGTGTTTTTTGTTTTGTTTTGTTTTGAGACAAAGTTTTGCTCTTGTCTCTCAGGCTGGAGTGCAATGACGTGATCTCAGCTCACTGCAACCTCCACCTCCAGGTTCAAGTGATTCTCCCGCCTCAGCCTCCCAAGCAGCAGCTGGGATTACAGGCAAGCACCACCACACCCGGCTAATTTTGTATTTTTAGTAGAGACGGGGTGATCTGCCCTCCTTGGCCTCCCAAAGTGCTGGGATTACAGGCATGAGCCACTGCGCACGTTAGCTGTTTTGTTTTGAAATCAACTTTGAAAAATGTTTTGATATCTCATCATGTCCCCAAAGCCATTTGTAATGGTCACACAGCATTCTGTTGTATGATGTACCATGCTTTATCTAACTCGTGTCCTATTTTTGGATAATTCAAATTTTCCTATTTCTTTTCACTATTATAAGCAATGCTGCAATGGACATCCTTTTAAATACTTTTAAAAAACAAAAACCTTCTTGGTACAAGTACCTGTATATAGACTTGCAGGGTCAAAACTTCCCATTTGAAGGCTATTGATATGTACTAACAAATTGTCCTCCAGAAAGTGGTCTTTTCCTCACCCTCATCAGTTCTGGGTGTTATCACCTTTTTGCATTTTGCCAAGCTGATAGGTAAAAAAGTGTCTCTTACTATTGTATGCAATTGAATTAAATTTATTTATTTATTTATTTAGACAGGGTCTGGTTCTGTCCCCCAGGTAGGAGTGCAGTGGTGCAATCATAGCTCACTGCAGTCTTCAACTCCTGGGCTCCAGCAATCCTCCTGCCTCAGCTTCCTAAGTAGCTGGGACTATAGGTGGGCCCAGCTAATTAAATTTTTTTTTTTTTTTTTTTTTTTTTTAAGATACAAGGTCTCACTACTTCACCCAAGCTGGTCTTGAACTCCTGAGCTCAAGCAATCCTCCCACCTCAGCCTCCTGAGTTGCTGGGATTACAGGCAGGAGCCACTGTGCCTGGTTATTGTATATTTCAAAATAACGAAAAGAGTGGAATTGGAAGTTCCTCACACAAAGAAATGACAAATACTTGAGATAATGGTTATCATAATTATCCTGATTTCATCATTACAACTTGTATGCTTATATTAAAATATCACATAAATATTTATATTTTTTAAAATTATATTTATATTTATGTGATATTTTGATATATTTTGTAATGATCATTTTACATATGTACATATTTATACATATATACAAACCAAATAAACCATACAGATTTATACATATGCACATATGTACAAGCCAAAGAAATTGGGATATGGCTATCCCAGTTCTATCAAAAAATTGAGATGTTTTTCTTCTTTATTGATATTTCCTACTTTTTTTTGTTTAAAAAATAATTTATCCTTGAGTCAGTTGTGATTTGTACCTGTATAGAGATTACTAGTTTGATCAAAATCATTTCATTTATTGTTAAAAATTGTATAATGATATTATCTCCTAATTGAAAATTTTCCTTTATCTCTGTGATTATATTCCATTTCTCATTCATCATATTTTCGTTTCATTCCAGTTTTCCTTGGTTAGACTTTCCTATGATTTGTGTCTTTTACTGTTCTTTTCAAAGAACAGCCTTGGTATTTATTTATCAATTCTATTTCTTTTTAATTTCACAATTAATTGTTTTCTGCTTTTACCATGACTAATTCCCACCACTGCTTTCGTAGATTAATTTTGTGTTCTTTTTCTAGTTTCTTCAATTAATTAATTTCTTTTCATTTTTAAAAAACTTAATAATAAAAATACTTAAAGTCCCAAATCTTTTCCTGAGTACTGTGGGATTCTTTCCGTGTGCTTCTGCATGTAGTATGACTATTGCAATCGGTATAGATGGTATTATAGTTCTTACTCCTTCTTACATCCAGGGATTACTAAGGAGACTGATTTTAAATTTGCAAGAAGTTTGACTTCTAAAAGTGCTAGGCTCCTTTTTAATGTCGAGTCTCACCCATTTCTTCTGTTTTTCTCTAGTAACTGAGCTCAGGTTTTGTTGAAGGCAGCAAACTACTAGCTAAAACTGCTCAATGTTTTCCAGCTAAAATTGCTCAAGTATTCCCTGCAGCTAGTTAGGGCAAGTTACCTGGCTCTGTCTAGAGAGATGGAGATGCAGGTCCTTGGAGACAGAGTCCCCTCTGAACAAAAAGGCAAAGGCTTACCAGCAAAAAACCCATTTGCCCTTTCCCCCTTGTCCTCACTGACATGCAAGTGTTATGTCTGGAGGTACGAGAAAAGGAAAGCATAAGGATAAAATCTAACAGGCTAAGAATGACACGGCAGAAAGATAGAAAAGATCTGTGTCCCCGATGGCATCATTGTACTGGCCAGACTGATGATGATATAAGTCAAATGAATGCCCAGCTGCTGTTGGCTGTGTTTTTTGTTATTTGCAGCTGAATGCATTGCTAATGTAAACATTACCTTGCAGCCGGAGAATACGGCTTGCCAAAAGTCTGCTTTTGTATATTAATCATGATACACCGGCTGGACAGAGTGGCTCTCAGCTGTAATCCCAGCACTTGGGGAGGCCAAGGCAGGCGGATCACTTGAGGTTAGGAGTTTGAGACTGGCCTGACCAACATGACAAACCCCTGTCTCTACTAAAAATGCAAAAATTAGCTGGGCATGGTGGCTCCTGCCTGTAGTTCCAGCTACACGGGAGGCTGAGGCAGGAGAATCGCCTGAATGCAGGAGGAGAAGGTTGCAGTGAGCCAAGACTGTGCCATTGTACTCCAGCCTGGGCAACAGAGTGAGACTCTGTCTCAAAAAAAAAAAAAAAAATAATAATAATAATAATGATATGCCAACTGCTATAGCACCTAGATTGCAAAATATACATCACAACAGGCCAGTTCTCTGTTCTCTTTGTTTAGGGGTAAGCATGGAGCTTAATTTTGATCTATGAGACAACGTGGGAAGTCCATTGGGTTAGAAGTGCTTCTAGTCAAGGTTTCTTTGCTTCTAAAAGAGGAATGTGAGGAAAAAGTCCCTGTCTTGGTGTGGATTTTGGTGTGGGGGGATGTATATAAAGCCTGTAGCTCTTGAAGCCAACTGGCAAACTTGAAGGGAGCAGCTGACTCTGAGCTGGTAGAATATAGAAATGGAAGGAATTTAGATCTTGATACGGTTGAGAGGCTGCCCTCCCTTGGGACTTCTTTTTGTGTGTGTGAGTTAACAAGTTTCCTTATTGTTAAGTTGCTTTAGTGGGTTTGCTATTACTTGTAGCCAAAACATCTTATTTATTATGGCACCATCTACTTTATTCTCTCATTCTGCTATCCTTATTACAAGTATATTTACAAGCTCATTGTCATTCATGTCATCATTTTCATCAGCACCAACGACAGCATCACCAGTAACATTTATTGAGTGTTTTTAAGTGCCAGGCCCTGTTTTTCTCATTTAAATCTTACACCAATCCCTACTGCTCAGATACTATTCTTTTTAAAAATTATTATTTTTTTTTTAGGGACAGGATCTTGCTCTTTTGCCCAGGCTGGAGTGCAGTGGCATGATCATAGCTCACTGCAGCCTCAAACTCCTGGGCTCAGGTGATCTTCCTGCTTCAGTTTCCCAAAGTGCTGGGATTACAGGTGTGACCACTACCCCCTGTCCTGTTATTATTGATTCAAATTTACAGATGAGGAAAATAAGGCTTAGGAAGGCTACATAATTTCCTAGATTGCTTATTTAGTAAGCGGCAGAGCCAGGATTCAAACCCAGACCTGAGTGACTCCTAGACTAGTCCATGCCACTGTGATATGGCCTTTCACATCTCTTCTTTCATCCATCATCATGATATCTTTCTCCTCTGAGTTCCGGGGAAGTTTCTCAAGTTGGACTGCCAATTTTCTACAGGATTTTCCTGTGATATCAAACTCCTTCATTTACTGCTTCCATTATATTTCATATCACCTATAATTTCCCTTATATCTAAAACCAATTGCTCCTATATCTAAGATGCAACGTCCTTCTGAATTATAGTGTTAATGCAATAGGGTATTTTGAAGGTTTCTGTATGTTTCCTGTAGAAAAGTTATCTCAAAGGGGGATATATACTTCCGTTTCCCAGTGGTCTACTTCTTTTAAGCCACAAGTAGGGCACTTTCTCTTGTTAGTTTAATCTTACAGGTACATAATTTTCAGTATTTCCAGTGTTAGAATTTGAGATTCAGAGAACTATGAGTCTCTGTTTTAATCTTTCAGTCTTAGGAAAAGGAGAAATAGGGCTGCCTATCTTTTCTGTGGTTTTATTTTGCCGTTTAATTTCTAATTGACTGTGAGAAGTATCAAGAGATCCATAGCTCAAGGCAGGTGAATGGCCCAGAGCTTCACAGCTGAGCCAAGTGACTTCTTTTCCATGTTTATTGTGGCAGTCAAAGTCAGCAGACACCATGCCTCTTGCTCTAAGTGCCTGGACCACTCCCATTAGGAGCCTCCCACAGCAACAACTCCACTTGACCCACGATAAATGAGGTTGGCACTGTGTCTCTCTCTTTGTACATTTTGTTTTCTAAGTTGCTTGTAAGGCCAAGCTTTGAGTCCTTGTTACCATCAGCTTAAGCTCCGGGCTCTCTGAATTGGAGGATTTTGTTTGTGTTTGATTAGAGCCTGTAGGCAGAAGCAAGTGCCAAAGTCAGACATAAAACAGAAAACTCTAATGTGGTGTCAAGCCTTTCCAGATGTTACTGATCCTCTTTCTTTTCCTTCTTTTTTTTTTCTTTTTTGTTATTTTTGATCCCCTTCCTTTTCGCTTCCCAAAGGTTGACCTTTGCTGCCTACAGGCAGTACAAAGATTGGGTCTTTCTGTCTCTGCCTCTCCTGCCCTCGGACTCCTACCATGGGTCTTTTCTTTTTTTATAGAGATGGGGATATCACTTTGTTTATTGTGTTTTTTTTTTGTTTGTTTGTTTTTTGAGACGGGGTTTGGCTCTGTCACCCAGGCTGGAGTGCAGTAGTGTGATCTTGGCTCACTGCAACCTCTGTCTCCTGGGTTCAAGCGATTCTTTTGCCTCAGCCTCCCAAGTTGCTGGGATTACAGGTGCATACCACCACGTCCGGCTAATTTTTATATTTTTAGTAGAGATGGGGTTTCACCATGCTGGCAGGCTGGTCTCAAACTCCCAAGCTCAGGTGATCCACCTGCCTCAGCCTCCCATAGTGCTGGGATTACAGGTGTGAGCTACCGCGCCCAGCCAGGGGTCTCACTTTTTTTCCCAGGCTGGTCACGAATTCGTGGCCTCAAGCAGTCATCCCACCTTGGCCTTCCAAAGTGCTGGGATTACAGGCGTGAGCCGCCAAAGCCTGGCCTACCCTAGGCCTTATATACTGCCTTCTTTATGATTCTTATTTGAGTTAACACCCTGTCTTCCCTCACAAAATCCATACCCATTCCACAAGAAGAGATCTTTCCTGCTTCCTACCTGAGTACATCTTGCATGTCCATGAGCCTACTGAAAAAGATGATGTTTGCTTCTGCAGAAGTTTTCAGGCTGGAGTCCAGGGAAGATGAACAATGGTTCACTTTTAGCGTAGTTTTCCTGTGTGGAGAACTGCTAGGCAATCAACAAATCAACTGTATACAAGGCAATTTTTTTTTTCTTCTCTAGACAGAGTCTCACTCTGTCTCCCAGGCTGGAGCACAGTGGCGCGGTCTCGGCTCACTGCAACCTCCGCCTCCCAGGTTCAAGCAATTCTCCTGCCGCAGACTCCCGAGTAGCTGAGATTATAGGTGTGTGCCACCACGCCCAGATAATTTTTGTATTTTTAGTAGAGACGGGGTTTCACCAAGTTGGCCAGGCTGGTCTTGAACTCCCGGCCTCAGGTAATCCTCCCGCCTCGGCCTTCCATAGTGCTGGGATTACAGGTGTGAGCCACTGTGCCCAGCCTATAAGGCAATTTTTAAATAAACATCACAGTCTAATCCTATATAAAGAAAAAATATTTCCCTTATTAGCAGGACAATGGCTCTGCTCTTAGGAAGAATGGTCCTGTCTGTTGTGCTGAAGTGTTTTGGGCCATTTCTTGCTCTGTGTGAATGCTAGGATATTCAGCTGGGCCTCACCTAATTTTAATTTTTACTTTACTTAGCAATAAACAGTATTAAATATGCTGATACTGCTAAATATGATTAAATTCTTTTAATGTATAATCTCCTGAAGATGGAAAGGTTTTTTTGAATTTTTTTCAAATTCCTACCTTCACACAGTGTACCCCAAATGTTGGTGGATCACTACCTCCTGCCTTTCCTCGGTAATCTCAATGTAATTAACTTGTACTCTCCGCTGAGTGCATGCTGGAAAACTGGAGAACTCTCTCCATGACACATTTTTTTTTTTTAAAGGAATCCCAACTTCTTATGATATACTTTGTTTCTGCGTTAAGACAAGAATCCTCAGCTTGGGCATCATGGCTCACACCTGTAACCCCAGCAGTTTGGGAGCCTGAGGCAGGTGGATCATTTGAGGTCAGGAATTTGAGACCAGCTTGGCCAACATGGTGAAGACCCTGTCACTTCTAAAAATACAAAAATTAGCTAGGCATTTTTTGGTGGTGTGTGCCTGTAATCCGAGCTACTCGGGAGGCTGAGGCAGGAGAATCGCTTGAACCCAGGAGGCAGAGGTTGCAGTGAGCCCAGATTGCACCATTGCCCCGCAGCCTGGGCGACAGAACGAGACTCTGTCTCTAAATAAATAAATAAACCAGGCATGGTGGTGCACATCTGTATTCCCAGCTGCTTGGGAGTCTGAAGTGGGAGGATTGCCTGAGACAAGGAATTCCAGGCTACAGTAAGCTATGCTGGTGCCACTGCAGTCCAGTCCAGCCTGGGTGACAGAACAAGACATTGTCTCAAAAAAAAAAGGCATGACTCTTTTGTCCACCACCTGTCCCACAAATTAGTTTGAATAGAGAACTTATTATCCCTCAAGAGAATTTATTCGCACAGTAAGACTGTAAGAGCCATGTGGACCACTCCAAAGATTTCTGCAGGGAGGTGTGTATTCACATGTAGGGGTTTCCACTGCACGCTCCTCATCAAGTAATCCCATCTCCTTGCTATTCCTGTTTTCCCCAGAGTCTCCTTAGGCCATCACATTCCCAGGGGTGTGTACATATGCTGTGCCCTGCTTTAAGGTTCCTTTCCTTCTTCCTGTACCCTCATTTCTCCTGGGAATTTTAGGTTCTTCCCCTAAGCAGAATGGGCCCTCACTCTTTTTCTTTTTCTTTTCTTTTTTTTTTTTTGAGACAGAGTCTTGCTCTGTCGCCCAGGCTGGAGTGCAGTGGTGCGATCTCGGCTCACTGCAACCTCTGCCTCCTGGGTTCAAGCGATTCTTGTGCCTCACCCTCCCGAGTAGCTGGGATTACAGGCACCTACCACCGTGCCCAGATAATTTTTGTATTTTTAGTAGAGACAGGGTTTTGCCATGTTGGCCAGGCTAGTTTGTGTGTGTGTCTGCGTGTGTGTGTGTGTGTAAATTATGTCTTAATTTTAGACATGTTAAAGTTGAGATGCCTGTGAAATAATTGAATAGAAAGCCGGAGATACGAGTATGGTCTTCAGGCAAGAGGCGTATGGGCAGGATATAGAAAATGTGAAGGTCATCAACATGAGGGTGATAGCTACATACTGGGAAATAGATGGGATCACTCAGGCAGAGACTATGTGTAGAGACGAGCTCTATATACAGAAATGAGCTCTGAGATTTCCAACATGGACATGTTGGGCAGAAGGGGAAGAGCCTGTAAAAGACACTGAGAAGAGCACCAATGAGGCACACAAAAATCATGAGAGAATGATGCCAGGCGGGAACAGCTTTGGGAGAAGTGATCAGCTGAGTGCTGCCAAAAGTGCCACCCGGCTGAGAGCAGAATGCTGTCTTCTTGCACACTAATTATGTTTTTTTAGAGGGTGTTACTCTTCCTGACTTTAGTAAGAGTATAAAAACAAGCTATCAGCCTCCCAGTGTTTTCGTGATTGGTGGTGGTTTCATCTGGCTCCATTAGGATTAGGAAGTATTGCATAAAACTTATTTATAATATATATTCATTTTGGCAATTGTGGAGTTGAAACAAGTTGACTGTCCTTCACTGGGACCAGAATAACAGCCTCGTTGGAATTTCCGTGTGCCTAGGTTAGAAACTAAACATTAATTTTTCTATAGGCCAATAAATAGGAATGGGTAACCCCAACCTTCAGAAAAATGTTCTGAAAAATGTTTTATTGAACTTTTACTTTGTTCTATTTTTTGAGATGGAGTCTTGCTGTGTCGCCAGGCTGGAGTGCAGTGGCGTGATCATGGCTCACTGCAACCTCCACCTCCCGGGTTCAAGCGATTCTCCTGCCTCAGCCTCCTGAGTAGCTGGGACTACAGGTGTGCGCCACCACGCCCAGTTAATTGTTGTATTTTTACTAGAGACGAGGTTTCACCATGTTGGCCAGGATGGTCTCAATCTCTTGACTTTGTGATCCACCCGCCTCAGCCTCCCAAAGTGTTGGGATTACAGGTGTGAACCACCGCGCCCAGCCTGAACTTTTACTTTTAAGACAATTGTACATTCAAATCCTGTGTCCTCTCTTACTCAGTTTCCTCCAATGGGGGCATTTTACAAATATAATAACCAGGATATTGACATTGATACATTTGATACAGTCAAGTTACATTTTCATCACCACAAAGATCCTGGTGTTATTCTTTTATAGCCATACCTGCCTCCTTCTCCCCACCCCCATCCCTCACGCCGGCAACCACTAATCTGTTCTCCATTTCTACAATTTTGTCGTTTCAAAAACGTTATATAAACAGAATCATACAGTTTCTCATCTTTGAGATTGGCTCTTTCCTGGTTTTTTTTTTTTCTTTTCTTTTTTTTTTTTAGATGGAATCTCACTCTGCCGCCCAGGCTGGAGCGCACTGGTGTGATCTCAGCTCACTGCAACCTCCACCTCCAATCGCAGATTGAAGGATTCTCCTGCCTCAGCCTCCCAAGTAGCTGGGATTACAGGTGCCTGCCGTCATGCTCGGCTAATTTTTTTTTGTATTTTTAGTACAGACAAGGTTTCACTATGTTGGCCAGGCTGGTCTCGAACTCCTGACCTCAGGTGATCTGCCTCAGCCTCCCAACTTGCTGGGATTACAGGCATGAGCCACCGCACCCGGCTGAGATTGGCTCTTTCACTCAGCATAATTCCCTGGAGATTTCATCCAAGTTGTTGCATGTATCAATAGTTTGTTTCTTTTCATTGCCACCTAGTTTTGAATGGTATGAATGCCGCATTGCTTGTTTCATTAGTCACCTCGTGGAAAATATCCGGGTTGTTCCCAGTTTTTAACTATTATGAATAAAGCTGCTATGAACATATGATTCATTTCTCTGAGATGAATCAATGTCAAAGAATGCAATGGTATGTTTAGTTTTATAAGAAACTGCCAAACTGTTTTCCAGAGTGGCTATATGATTTTGCATTCCTACTAGCAGTGTATGAATAATCTAGTTTCTTTACATCCTCACCAGCATTTGATGTTCTCAGTTTTTTTTTTTAATTTTAGCTGATCCAATATGTATGTAGTGCAATATCACTGTGGTCTTAATTTTTAGTTCACTAGTGCTAATGATATTGAACATCTTTCATGTACTTATTTGCCATCTGTATATCCACTTGGTGAAATACTTCATGTTTTTAAAGAAGACCCGGGATTTCTAAAAAACTGTTGAGTTTTGAGAATTTAAAAAATATATTCTAGATACTAGTACTTTGTTGGATACATGGTTTGTAAATATGTTCTCCTAGTTTGTAGCTTGTCTTTTCATATGTGTTAAAGCTTGTCTCCCATTTTATTCTTTGTTTTCTGTTTATTTGCTTTGTTTCTTATTCCTCTATTCTCACTTTGGGTGGATTATTTAAATATTTTTTAAGGTTTCATCTTGATTTATTTGTAGCATTTTGGGTACATCTCTTTGTACAGTTTTCTTAGTGGTTGCCCTAGGTGCTATCATATACATATGTCAAGAGTCACGTTCTGCTGGTGTCAGTGTTTTTCCAGTTGAAGGCAAGTGTGGAAAACTTACCTCCATTTAGATTCCTTTACTCTTCCCATTTTTAAAACATGTGTCTCAAGTATTCCCTCTACATTGATTGATCACCACACCAGAGAGTGCTATTTTGACTTTAACCTTCAAATATAATTTAAGACACTCAGGAGAATAGGATCATCTATTATGTTTGCCCCTATCTTTGCCTGTTTTGATGTTCTTCATTCTTTTCCAAAGTTTCAAGCATTCTTCTGTTATCATTTCCTTTCTGTTTAAAGAACTTCCTTTAGTCGTTCTTTAAGGACAGATTAACTAGCAACAGATCTCAGTTTTTCTTCATCTGAGAATGTCTTTATTTCCCCTTCATTCCTGAAGGATATTTTCACTGGATATGGAATTTGTGAGTGATAGTTCTTTTTTCTCTAAGTACTTGAAAAATGTTATGCCACTTTCTGCTGTCTTTTATGATTTCAGAAGAGAAATCCACTTTCATTCAAACTGATATTTCCCTGTAAGTAATGGATGTTTTCTGTCTAGTTGCCTTCAAGACTTTGTCTTTAGTTTTTACAAGTTTAATTATGATATGTCTTGGTGTGAATTTCTTTGAGTTTATCCCGCTTATGATAGTTCACGCAGCTTTTTGAAACTGTAGGTTTATGTCTTCCACCAAATTTTACTGAATTTCTTCAGTTCTATGGTCTTGCTCCTCATCCTGAGGTATTCCAATGATACCATGTTCTCTTTTGTTATGGTCCCACTGGTCTTTGAGACTCTCTGTTCATTTTATTTCGGTCTTTCTTTTCTCTGTTGTTCAGATTGGCTAAATTCCATTGATCTATCTTCAAGTCCACTGATTCTGTCCTCTATCATCTCTATTATTGAGCCTAATCACACAGTTTTAATTTTGATTATTGTATTTCTCAGTTCTATAATTTCCATTTGGTTATTTTTCAATGACTTCCACTTTTGCTGAAATTTTCACTTGCTTCAAGAGAATTTGTAATTACTTGTTGAAACACTTTTATAATATCCGTTTAAAATACTTGTCATATAATTCCAGTATCTAATTCATCTTGGTGTTGACATCTGTTTATTGCTCACTTAAAAATAAAAAATAAAAACACCTAGACTTTATTTTTTATAGCAGTTTAAGGCTCACAGCAAAATTGAGAAGAAAGTAAAGAGTGCTCCCAGAAAAATAGTACCCCTATGCAGAACCTCCCTGATATTGTTTGGCTGTGTCCTCCACCAAATCTCATCTTGAATGGTAGCTCCCACAATTCCCACGTGTTGTGGGAGGGACGCGGTGGGAGGTAATTGGATAATGGGGGCGAATTTTTCCCATGCTGTTCTCATGATAGTGAATAAGTCTCATGAGATCTAATGGTTTTATAAAGAGGAGTTCCCCTGCACAAGTCCTCTCTTGCCTGGCGCCAGGTAAGAAGTCCCTTTGCTCTTCCTTCATCTTCCATGATGATTGCGAGATCTCCCCAGCCATGTGGAACTGTAAGTCCATTAAACCTCCTTTTCTGTATAAAGTACCCAGTCTCAAGGTATGTCTTTATTAGCAGTGTGAGAATGGACTAATACACTCCCTATCAACATCCCCCACCAGATTGGTATGTTTGTTACAGTCGATGAACCTATGTCAGCACAGCATTATTTCCCAAGCTCCATAGCTTATGTAAGGATTCATTCTTGGTGTTTACATTATGTGAGTATTGACAAATGTATGATGAAATGTATTGACCATTATAGTGTCATACAGAATACAGGATGGTTTCACTGTCCTAAAAAATCTTCCATGCTCCCCTTATTCATCCCTCCCTTCTGTGAAAGCCCTGGCAACCACCGAGCTTTTCACTGCCTCCATTGTTTTGCTTTTTCCAGGATGTCATAGAGATGGAATCATACAGTAGGTAGCCTTTTGAAATTGACTTCTTTCACTTAGTAATATGATTCCTTCATGTCTTTTCATGGCTTGATAGCTAATTTCTTTATAGTGCTGAGTAGTATTCCATTCACTTATAATTCCTTGAATTCATTGTTTGGAATATTTTGCAGAGGATATGCTATTTCCTAACTTTATGCATCTTCACTCACAGGACTGTTTTTTTTCTCACCGATGCTTATTTATATAAAAGCCATATCAACAACTAAATTTTACACATCAAAAATTTTCAGACTTCTGGTTGCTTCAAAGAAGGAATGACCCCATTCTTCTCAGGTCCTCTTCCTCATGGCCAAAAAATTCTGAACAAAGCACAGAAAGTTGTGGAAGGCTCTGAAAGGTGAAAGGAGAAGGTGGACTGCCTAGGGACCTCAGGACTTGGAAAACAATTCAGTGGTGAATTCCCTGGATTTCCTTGTCACCTCTCTTATATCCTGGACACGGAGCTGCAGAAAGCTCCAACCTACAGTCACCAACGGGCATAGAAGAAAAAAGCTCCAAGAAAAGCGTGTTCCTCCTGGCCAGATGACTGGGCAACGGTGGCCTGACAACAGAAAACCCACAACTAGGAATTACAGGTAACACCAGAGAGGATCAGCTTGAGTGGTTAAAACAAGTACATGGAAAACAAAAAGAAGCATGTTTCTTTTTTTGTAAAAGAGCTTGTACTGTAATAACTTAGATTTTTTTTTTTTTTTTTTTTTGAGACTGAGTCTCACTCTATTGCCCAGGGTAGAGTGCTGTGGCGCAATGTTGGCTCACTGCAAACTTTGCCTCCTGAGTTCAAGTGATTATCATGCCTCAGCTTTCCGAGTAGTTGGGATTACAGGCATGCACCACCACACCAACTAATTTTTGTATTTTTAGTAGAGACGGGGTTTGACCATGTTGGCCAGACTGGTCTTGAACTCCTGACCTCAAATGATCCGCCCACCTTGGCCTCCCAAAGTGCTGAGATTACAAGCCTGAGCCACCGCGCCCGGCCAACTTGGACTTATTTTTATAATAATTTGTCACTGTAGATATTGAATCAATTTTTATTTAATCTTGATTTTTTTCTTGGGCTGCATTAGAAATTCATTACAATATTTCAATTTATAAATCTTATTAAAAATTACTACTACCTAGATCTCATTGTTTTCTTTTTTCTTTTTTGAGGCATGGTCTTGCTCTGTCACCCAGGAGTGCAGTGGGACAATCATAACTCACTGCAGCCTCCAACTCCTGGGCTCAAACAATCCTCCCACCTCAGCCTCCCGAGTAGGTGGTACTATAGGTACACGCCACCCATGCATGGCTAATTTTGTTTATTTTTTTGTAGAGACAAGGTCTCACTCTATTGCCCAGGCTGGTCTTGAACTCCTGGCTTCAATCAATCCTCCCGCCTCAGCCTCCCAAGGTGTTGGGATTTCAGGCATGAGCCACTGCACGCCTGGCCTCATTTTTTTTCCTTGAATAAAGTGTACTGGTAAATTTTAGGCTCATGAGGGTATATATGCATTATTTTTTTCAAATCAAGCCTGAATCAAAGAAACTTCTGCTTTAGTTTTAGTGATATTTGTCCCAAATGTTTAAAGACTCTATCATTCTGATGAATTGGATATTCCCACTGAGAGATATTCAATAGGCCTTGATTGAAATGTTCTTCATTTTCTTTTTAAATTCTATTTATAGTAGTCTGCATGTGTCAGAACTTTCAGAAAGGGATAGATTTCTGTCTGGGCTGTCCCCACTAGCCAGAAGGGTCTGAGAGGCACTGATTTGCCCTGGGGTGATACTTCTGCAGGCCTTTGCTCCTCTGTAGAAAGACAGCCTAGAACAGAGGTGGAGGATGCCTCGGGCCTGCCTAGACCAACAGCCGTTCCCTGGTGATGCTGTAGTGTGAAGACCCTTGTCTTTCCCAGCACCTGTGACAGCTTTCAAATTATTCTTTTCAGACAAACTTTATGCCTGTTTCTTTATCTCTATTTTGCATCCTAACAGAAAAAGCCAATCACCTAGAAGGGAAAGTCAGACTGGTCCCCGCTGCTCTCCCCCCATCTCCACTGCCCCCAATATTGAATGCTGTGACAATGGAATGAAATTCCAATGTCCATGAAATTCTGAGGGGAGACATTTTGACTCAAGAATATATACTCAGTGAAGATGTCCTTTATTTATTTATTAGAATAATTTTTTTTTTCAGATGGAGTCTCCCTCTCTCTCCCAGGCTGGAGTGCAGTGGTGCGATCTCAGCTCACTGCAACCTCTGCCTCCTGGGTTAAAGTGATTCTCCTGCTTCAGCCTCCTGAATAGCTGGGATTGCAGGTACTCGCCACCACACCTGGCTAATTTTTATTTTTTTATTTTTGGTAAAGATGGGGTTTCACCATGTTGGCCAGGCTGGTCTCAAACTCCAGACCTCAGGTGATCTGCCTGCTTTGGCCTCCCAAAGCGCTGGGATTACAGGCGTGAGCCACCTCGTCTGGCCAAAGACGTCCTTTAACTAAAGACTTCTAGTGTATGTTACCTTAAAAATATAAATATAAAAGCATGAAGAAAATGCAGCCTCCATGAAAATTTTTTTACCAATGAATCTAGAAAAATAAGAATTGATCCAAAATAACGAAGAGGGAAGCTGTAATAAAACGACTTGAGGGTTCATTGAGTCCATTTAAATATATATCTCTTACTAAAATCACTAAGAGTCATAATTAGAGAATGAAGTAAGTGGCATAAATCTAAACAATGTAAATAACAATATATCTTAAAAAAAACTAAGGAGTTTGGAGAGAGGATATGGGAGGATGTGTTCTTTCATAGTAGGGAATTAGTTAATATTCTTTAAAATGGAAATATGTAAGAAAAAAGACCCCAATGACTGAAAACTAAGTTTTCCTCAATCTTTTTTCATATCCTTTGAAGTCTGTTTTAAGAAATAATATCTGAAGAACATCGATTTGATGTTCACAATTCCAGTTGATTTTCCTTCTGTGAAATTCAAGTGAAATTAAATAAATAGGTTTTGTTAAAAACGGTGTGATCCCATTTAAGTAAATGTCCTTTCTTTTACCTATCTATCTGTCTATAATCTGTATCTATTCATCCATCAATGGATACATGTGCACAGATAAATGGCCCCTTTGGTGAAGGGCTGAGAGGGTATTGTTTTCTGACCCCAACCTGTGACGGCTTCCATGAGGCCAATGGAATCATTTTGAAATGTGTTTACCACAGCAGGAAGACACAGAAGACTGGGGTCTCACACCTGTGTGGGAACTCCAGAGGGTGAGAGAAGGGCCAATGAGCTGCTCCGGTGACATAGCAGGGAGGGTGGCTGCCGTGCTGGTTGCAGCCTGCCTTCCTAGAGAACGTCAGGGAAAGGGATGTGGGGTCATTTCCTGTGGACACATTTAAGCCAAGTAGGGGAGAGGTCTGGTATGGGGTCCTCTTGGGGCCTGTTGGACAGGGTTGACCAGCAGAGAGAGGATGCCCAAGGGTTGAAGGAGGAGTGGGTAAGAGGTTCTCTAGGTCATGGGAACTTCTGTATTTCCCATGGAAAGCACCACCATAATCTGTGTGCAATGAACAGCCAGACCCACGTGGGAATTCTAGGCCAGCAAGAATCCCTTACTTCCTCACTGGCTGCCACGTGGCTCTGACCATGGAGAGGTCTGGAACTGTAGCTTCCCAGTGCGGGAAGAAGTAGGCTGGGAGAGAGAAGGGGACAGAGGAACCACACCCCACTTCCCCACCACCAAAGAGAAGCCAGTAAAAATTGAGGGATGGAGAAAAATCTAAGGCTAAATTAAGTTTTGGAACTTTGGCATGATCAAGGCTCATTGCAGCCTCAACCTCCTGGGCTCAAACAATCCTCCCTCCTCAGCCTCCTGAGTAGCTGGGACTACAGGCACATACAACCATGCCCACTTTTTTTTTTTTTTTTTTGGTAGAAATGGGGTATTGCTGTCTTGCTCAGGGCTGGTCTCAAACTCCTGGGCTCAAGCAATTCTCCTGCCTCAGCCTCCAAAAGTGCTGGGATTACAGGTGTAAGCCATTGGCCCTGCCAAGTTTAAGAACTTTTACTGTTATAAGAGACTAGATATTTTAATTATTATTATTATTTTTTAGACAGAGTCTTATTATGTACCCAGGCTGGAGTGCAGTGGCACAATCTTGGCTCACTGTAACCTCCGCCTTGCAGGTTTAAACAATTCTCCTGTTTCAGCCTCCTGAGTAGCCAGAATTAGTAGAGACGGGGATTCGCCATGTTGATCAGGCTGGTCTCAAACTCCTGACCTCAAGTGATCCACCTGCCTTAGCCTCCCAAAGTGATGGGATTACAGTAGACATTTTGATTTTTTTGCATGGAGGCTATTTTTATGACTAAAAATGAATGAAGGATATTTTGTATCTTCCAAGAGTTTGGAAAGTCAAGTCTATCTGCACCCAGCCACGTGCCTGCCATGGTGCCCACGGCCTCTCAATTTTTGACCTTTGTTTATGCTGCTCTGTCTACCCAGAATGCTCTCCATCGAGGGAAACCTACTCTCTCTTCAAGGCCAAATTCCAGCGTCACCTCCATCATGAAGCCTTCATAGATCTACTCAAGTGGAAACTTCTTAAACCCTCTAAACTGTCTTAGCATCTTGGTTGTAGTATTGGTTTAGCATAGCACAAATTCTACCCAAAATTTCACTAAGTCTATTCTAAGCAAATCTTGGATAATTTGCTAACACTAAAATTAAACCTGTTCTCTTTTGTTTTTTTGCTAACAATGAAACAAACCTGGTCTTACTCTTTTGCCCAAGCTGGAGTACAGTGGTGTGATCATGTCTCATTGCAGCCAGGAACTCCCGGACTCGAGGGATCGTCTTACCTCAGCCTCCTGAGTAGTTGGGACTACAGGTGTGCATAACCGTGCCTGGCTAGTTTTTAAATTTTTATGTAGGGACAGAGTTTTGCTATGCTGTCCAGGCTGGTCTCGAACTATTGACCTCAAGTGATGCTCCCACCTTGGCCTTTCAAAGTGCTGGCATTAGAGGTGTGAGCCACCACACCCAGCCCCGTTGTCTCTTTTGCATCTATATTAGTCTCTGTGCTCTTGGGAAAAGTGGACCAAAATCATTTCAAAACTTGATGAAAAAGAAAATTAAAATCTCATCCTCGGGAACTAAAATCACAAACCACCCAGCAAGGGTCCACACCTCTACGAGACTGGCATTTAGATAACAGGACCACAGTTGAAGCAACGGTTCTTTCTTTACCCTCCCTGCCTGTGACAGACTGCATGTGCTGATTATCCCCGTGTTTTCTGCAGAGCTTGCCTTCCTGGTGATACAGTACTTTATTTTATTCTGAGGGCCTCTTCCTGCCAGGGGATATCTGGCAGGGGATACATAAAACTGCACAAAATGGAACAAGTTATAGGTCATATAAAATTTCAGGACATTGTTGAGAAGGAGAAGTTGCTAAATTGGAGACACCACGATGTGAAATCCCAGGGTCCCAGAATACTGATGGAACTAGTGTGTTTTTCTTATGTAATATTTTATGGTGTCTGGGAAATGGAGTTGCCTAAGTGAACTCATTTTTTATGTCTAGGGGAATAGCAACATAACTATCATCTAACACTAAATAAAGAGAAGCAAAATGTGCTACATTTAGAAAGTGATGGTATTATCCCCAGCTGAGGCAGACTTAGTGATGGTGTTAGAAATAAAGTATGGTGGGAGGCTGAGGCAGGTGGATTGCATGAGCTCAGGAGTTTGAGACCAGACTGGGCAACATGGTGAAACCCCATCTCTACAAAAAATACGGAAATTAGCCGGGCATGGTGGCATGTGCCTGTAGTCCCAGCTACTCAGGAGGCTGAGGTGGGAGGGTCACCTGAGCCTCGGAGGCAGATGGTGCAGTTAGCAGTGATTGCATCACTGCACTCCAGCCTGGGCAAAAAGCAAGACTCTGTTTCAAGGAAAAAAAAAAAAAAAGAAAAGACCAAAAAAAGGATGGTGTTAAAAGAAAAGGGGATTATGAATTGTTGATATTTTCCCCCTTCAGTGAAAACTTACAGCATATTCTTAGCTAAATGCTTTAACCTTACAAATTTCTTTAGTGAAATTTCCAGTTTATGTATGTAAATAACACTTCAATGGCTTAATAAGAAAAATCAAAGTTCCCCTGCAAAAAGGAAAGAGGGTCTTGACATGGTTTGGCTCTCTGTCCCCACCCAAATCTCATTTCAAATTGTAATCCCCATAATCCCCACATGTGGAGGGAGGGTCCTTGTGGAAGGTAATTGGATCATAGGGACGGTTTCCCCCATGCTGTTCTCATGATAGTGAGTGAGTTCTCACGAGATCTGATGGTTTTATAAGGGGCTCGTTCCCCGTCACTCTCTCTCTTGTTGCCTTGTGAAGAAGGTATGTGTTTCTCCTTCGCCTTCTGCCATGAGTGTAAGTTTCCTGAGGCCTCCCCAACCATGTGGAACTGTGAGTAAATTAAAACTTTTTCCTTTATAAATTATCCAGTCTTGCTATCTTTATAGCAAGGTGAAAATGAACAAATAGACTCCTAACAGCAAAATAAAGGAAAATGAACAACCTTCTCTCCAGAGGTGACCACAATTAACAACTTGGAATAAATAATATTTAATTGGTTGCCAAATCTTTGACACATCTGAGCTACTTTTAATCATTGTAGGAATTCATCATATATTCTAAGTTTTTATAAGCTGAACTCCAAACAATAAAACTAAGAGGAGGAAATTATCCTGTTGCATAAAACAAGTTATAAATTGTTCTTCTACACTTTATAACATCCTTCCAGTGTGTGAATTTCAGGTTTTCTGAGTTTTAGCTAAATCTGTGTAAGAATGACATATTACAAATTAATATGGGATTAACTGTCTCGTAAGTGCAAAAAGCAAATTTCTAAAACCTGCTTTAGCCTATAAAGGCTTCAGCTGTCTACGTCAGCAGGAAGCCAAGAGAACCTGAATGTTTTGCTAAAAGACCTGTGAGATTGGAAAAATTCCAATTTCAAAATCATGTGCTTTTGGAAGAAACATATGCTTAACATTCTGAAAGGATCTTTCAGAAAATAGAAGGATTTCCTATCAGGATACTTAGAAAGTGAGATATATATGTCAGGCTCTGCAACATTTGAAAATAGCCTGTTTTCTCCAACAAATGGTATACAGTTTTTTTATAGATAATGTTTTGAGAAAATGAAAATACTCCTATGTGAACTTTCAAAGCTATTTTCCAAGCTGTTAAGCATTTTCTGTGTGTGTGTTTAACACTTTGTTATAAAGAGCAAATCACTTGAAAAGATTCTTTTTCATAGTCTTACTTGCAATGTGAGTTGAAAAATACTTTCAGCTTTCACTACTCAGTTGTTATGGGGTATCACTCTTCCTGGCTTGTCTCCCAGCCATTTTCTTATTCTTTTACTTTTCTTTTCTTTCTTCTTCTTCTTCTTTTTTTTTTTTTTTTGACACGAAGCCTTCTTCTGTTGCCCAGGCTGGAGTGCAGGGGTGCGATCTTGGCTCATTGCAACCTCTGCCTCCAAGGTTCAAGCGATTCTCATGCCTCATCTTCCTGGGTAGCTGTGATTACAGGCGTGCGCCACAATGCCTAGCTAATTTTTTTTTGTGTTTTCAGTAGATACGGGGTTTCACCATGTTGGCCAGGCTGGTCTGGAACTCCTGACCTCAGGTGATCTGCCTGCCTTGGCCTCTCAAAATGCCGGGATTACAGATGCGAACCACCGCGTCTGGCCCATTTTCTTTATTATATGTGGACAGGGTTTCTTATCAGTGTGTGATTTATATCTTTCTGCAGATTAGCTGCTAAAAGGGACAGGAAGAAAGTATTATAAAGCTTTGCTATGTTCTCTAGTGGGAAGGTACTGGTTGGTAGAAACATGCTTTGTTTCCCAAATACACAGCCAGCCTTGGTAGATGGGGACAGAGGCATATGGTCTCTACTGGAAATTACTTGCAAAACCTACTTACTGTTAGACTTAAGAGGAGGAAAGAATCTTGAAGTGTCTTCTAATCTGCCCCTGTGTTCAGGTAGAACATTGCATAAGCATCGTCTTTTAATGTCTTATTTTCCTTCTGTTCTTCTTTTCCTTTTCTCCTCTCAGTCCCCCCACTCCATCCTTCCTTCTGCCATTTCCTTGTCCCTCCTCCTTCCTCTCAGGGAAATTATTCATCCTCTTTTCAGATTGCCCCTGAGTTGGCCAGAGTTCAAGGGAGAGGACCCTGGCTCAGGGATCGCAAGATTTAAACCCAGAGCAGGTGGAAAAGTGGCTCTTTAATGAGATCACGATAAGATACACAAATTACAAAAAATTATTGATTGGCTCATGCTCTGGTCTAATTCCAGTTTAGGAACCAAGTCTCATGCACTTGTACTGGTCGTAAGGAAATCACCATGTTTGTCGTGTGAATGAGGATTAAACTGGGACCCAAGGCATCTTTGGAAAAGGCTGGGGCAAGAAGCCAACTGGCCGCTCCACCACCCCTGACGTTTTGGAGCTCATACTTCTCTTGGTTCACTTTCCCCAGAGGTTACCACATCAGCACTCAGAGATTGTCTCTGTCTTAGTGCTGCCAAATACACCGCCAGGAATTGGTGCTTTCTGTTTTATTAGTTGTAGTTTCTGAGGAGTAATTATAGCTTTTCCTTTCTGAGAATGATGTTTTCAGGACATAAACATACTCCACACCTGTTTTCTATAACGTTGTCAGAAGATAGCCCTCAGCCGGCAGCTCCCTCTGGAAATTGCCCATGGCTGTTCTTGGTGGGGGCAGCTTTCATTAGTGACTAATTTAGGAGGAATCTAAGGCCAGGTGCTCCTGCTGCCACGCAGGACAATTCTGAAGGTCCATTTTGGCTTTATTGTGCCTCCATGTGAGGCAGGACAATAGGGTCTGGAGGCAGGGAAACCAAGGCCAATTCATGCCAACTCACCGAAGTAACAAAAGGACCAGAGGCTACTTCCTTTGCAACGCCCCCACCCCCGTCCCCGCATCCCCCACCTTGCTTTCTACAACCAATCAGACGCTTGTTTAGGGTGTAATCTTTGTAACTTCAGCCTCTGATTGCAGACCACTACTTCATTTACTTAGGGTGTACACCAAGTAACCAATGAGAAACCTTTAGAGGGTATTTAAACCCCAGAAAATTCTGTAAGGAGAACTCTTGAGCCGGCTCCCCTCAGTGGAGTGTACTTTCATTTTCAGTACGTCTCTGCTTTTGTTGCTTCATTCTTTCCTTGCTTTGTGTGTTTTGTCCAATTCTTTGTTCAAAATGCCAAGAACCTGGTCACCTTCCACTGGTAACACATGGAGTGGGCTGAAGCCTTTGTTGAGGCTGCATCACTACTCAGCTTCTCTCTCTCAGTCCTGGTCCCTTCTTCTCCTTTCACAGGGCTTAATCCCATGAGCATTCTCTAATAAACGTACTGCGTGTGAATCCCTGTTTCACAGTCTCTCCAGGGAACCTAACCTGTACAAATTATCTTTTCTTAATTCTGCCATGGAAGACAGTCATACACAAAAGTAAAAACCCTCCAAACAGAAAAAGTCTCATAAATTACTGGCATTACAATAGATTACACAGGATGGTGCTTTAGCATGCCAAGGTCAAGTTCTCATTCTCTTTGGCTGGGCTACAAGAATGGGTGGGTAGAACCCCAAACAACTGGGTAGAAGAACAGAGATTCAGACTTTCTCATAGAAAAGAAATTTCCAGAACTGACTCAATACCAAGCCACATTGGAGGCACCTTCATGCAGGGGCTAAGGGGATAGACTCTGCGGACAGAATGCCTTAGTTTGCATTCTGGCTCTGCTATTTACTGTGTCTCCATGCCACACTCCTCTCATTTGTAAAATGAGAACAGAAGTAGTACTTACTCTATAGGGTTAAGAGAGACTGAATGTACAAATAGACAATGGCCAGACCATATGCAGAAATAGTACCCTTACAGTCTGCAGCAACCAGCCCAAAAATCAACCCATTAGGCCCATGAAGCTAGCCTGCCTACAAGTCAGCTTTGTATGAAATCAGACCACAATCTCTAACAAACAGTCCAGGAAGTCAAACAATAACTCCTGTAACAATTGGCCCCAAGTGGCCAGGACTTGATAAATGACTGACAGCTTCCCCAATTTTTGTTCCTGCTTCCAATATGCAACCAACCAGGGAAAGTTAAATATGCTCCCCATAGGATGCTCTGCTCCTAGTCAGCCCACCCACAGCTTCCCCATACCAACGTCCTCCAATCAGAGCATACCAGAAGCTGTCCCTTTCTACTATGAAGCTTTCCCATTTTTCTGCCTGCCTTTGAGTCTCTGCCAAAACACAAGTGATAGTGGTTGACTCCCTTGCTATAGCAAGCTTTGAATAAATAGATGTCTTTGTCCATTTTCTGCTGTTAGAATAGCACAGGCTGTGTAATTTATAAAGAATAGAAGTTTATTTGGCTCACAGTCCTGGAGGCTGGGAAGCCCAAGTTTGAGGGGCTGCATCTTGGAGAGACCTTTTTGTTGCATCATAACATAGTGGAAAGCATCACATGACAAAGGAGGACAAAAGAGGGTGAGACAGAAAAAGGGGCCAAACTCCTGTGATAACTAACCCACTCCCACCATAATGGTGTTAATCCATTCAGGAGGGCAGAGCCCTCATGACTTAACAGCCTCTTAAAGGTGTCACCTCATAACACTGTTACAATGGCAATACAATTTCAACGTGAGTTTTGGAGGGGACATTCAAATCACAGGAATTACATTTGCTTTCTCATTTGGGTGGTCTTGTTTATTTCCACAGTTAATGAGTTAATGGGTTAACATTTGTAAACCACTTGGAAACAGTGCCTGGCACATAATGCTATATAATACTTTAAAGTAAATAAGTAGCAGATCATGGTTTAGAGGTGATGCTCAGACTTAATAATTTCCTCACATGTTTTGTTTAATACTGTATTTTTTATTATACGAATCCACTTTAATTAATTAATACTTTTGTTTTTTGAGATGGAGTCTAGCTCTGTTGCTCAGGCTGGAGTGCAGTGTCACGATCTTGGCTCACTGCAACTTCTGCCTCCTGGGTTCAAGCAATTCTCCTGCCTCAGTGTCCCGAGTAGCTGGGATTACAGGTGCACACCACCATGCCCGGCCAATTTTGTATTTTTAGTAGAGACGGGGTTTCACCATGTTGGCCAGGCTGGTCTCGAACTCCTGACCTCAGGCGGTCCGCCCGCCTTGTCCTCCCAAAGTGCTGGAATTACAGGCATGAGCCACCACGCCTGGCCCTAATCCATTTTTATTTCTGAGGACTCCTGATTTTCACAAGTTCTTAAGTAGAGAAATTGACCTACATAGTCGGTAGAGGGTTCTATAGCAGACACCAGGCCTGACAGGTGTCTCTTCGTTTGCTCCAGATGGCTTCCAGGAGGGCTTTTTCAACACCCCATCTCTGTAGGTTCTGGTGTTAATTTCTCAAGTGTCCTGTTGATGCCTTTGATTCTATCTGTCTTCTGGGCCCAAGACCCTTGGTTCTGGAAGGCTCTCTTCCCATGTTGCACTATTTTGTGGATCCCATAATCTACTTTTATCCATCACGATGCCATGTTCACATGTCAATTACACTATCCTTTTCAGCCTTGTCTGATGGGAAAATTCCTCCAGGAAATTCTACATACACCAATAAAATTCTATATATGCCCATTTATATCTCTGATCTATTAGCCTACCAGAATTATCCTATAAAATACCTAGATATGTAGAGAAATTTGCAACTCTGGTTTCTACTTCCAGATTACAGCAGGCAGAAACTTTGGCTCTTGGTCCATTGAGTTACTCTTGATCTGTTTCAGTGTTCCAGACTGGGACTTAGGGGCAAAATGAGGCCTTGTCCTTGGACTCGAAAAAGCTCAAAATTTTACTTCAGAAAACTGGCATGTCTAGGTTTCAGATTGTCCTGGGTCTTCTGGTGTCCTGAGCACATTGAAGCTTATTCCTTTGCTTTTGGTTGTCTGTACCAGCCGCTTATACAGAGCCAGTTCTGACCTGGAGGGTGACGGCATGGGATTTAAGACTGGTGACTTGGGGGTTTATGGGAATATGTATGAATTCCAATTTAGTTCCAATTAGTGGCTCTGAATTTTCTTTCCCTTGACGTGGCCAGATTATGCTGTGATATTGGCAGAAATGAGTTCCCGACTTTTTCCCCTATGGTCTAGATAGCAGAAAATCCAGCTCAGCTAGACATATAAGCTTGTGCACAGACACTGCTGAAAATGGTGGCTGATGTGGGGGCTCTAGGAGACTGGCCCTGTTTTCACATTGTCGTGGATCCTATGGAAAGTGGACACTGGTAAAAGTGTTTCTGGAGGGTTTTAAGATGGGCCACTGGTGCTCTAATTTCCCTGGGTCCTGGAGCCCTTGGTTCTGATAATTGATATCCTGGATCTTCAAGGAGGGTAGACTTTAGGACCACACTAGAGGTCAGGGTCGTGGCCTGGCCTTCAGATTACCCCTGGTGGTCCTGAGCTGTACTTGAGCTTATTTCCTCAAGCTGCCCATCAGAAAACAGGAGTCTTGTTGGGATGAGCCTGGTTCATTGCTAATGAGCTTGACTTAATTTTGCCCCTAGAAGCTCGAGGATTTGTTTGGATTTGGCATCTCTATTCGTTTTTTTTTTTTTTTTAAGCAAGCATGTCTAGTGGACTTAGTTGCATGCTGGTTGGAGGGAAAATTAATCTCTGACCTAAGCAGCCTAATGGCAGGCCAGCTGGCATCAAGCTTGGACTCTGAAAGGGAGGCATTAGGGTTTGGGCTTTGCTCTCTGTAGACAACCAGGTGGCCCCTTGGGAAACTGAGATCAACTCTTCATTGAAAGGAGGTTGATATCGAAGAAAAGAACTTTAACAGTGTGTGAATACTTTTCTTTTCTTTTCTTTTTTTTTTTGTTTTGAGATGGATTCTCACCCTGTCACTCAGGCTGGAGTGCAGTGGTATGATCTCAGCTCACTGCTACCTCCTCCTCCTGGGTTCAAGCGATTCTCCTGCCTCAGCCTCCCAAGTAGCTGGGATTACAAGCGTGCACCACCACACCTGGCTAATTTTTTAAAAATAATATTTTTGGTAGATTAGGGTTTTCACCATGTTGGCCAGGCTAGTCTCGAACTCCTGACCTCAAGTGATCTGCCCACCTTGACCTCACAAAGTGCTGGGATTACAGCCGTGAGCCGCTGTGCCCAGCCAGTATGTGAGTTCTTAATAGTCAAAGCAAAAGAGCATGTAGGTAACAAGTTTGTAATGGAAGAAGGACTAGAAGGAGGTGATTAGACATGGCTTAGAACAGTGATAGTGTGGCTTGAAAGCTGTGGCACGCAGCTGGTAGTGCAATGTTGCCAAGAACCACCATCCACTTGGAAGCAAACCCTTCCTCAGAGTGGCCTGTTGCAGTCTCCACCCATGTAGAATCAGCTTGCAGAGCTGGTTCCTCAAAAGGAAAGCTTTGCAATGAATTAGAAGGACCATTTTAAGAGAAAAGGTGCTCTGCTAGTGACAGCTGACAGCAAATTTGGAGACCAAAGGACTATTTCTTTAATAGAACAGGTGACTCTGAGTGATTAAGAAAAATATTAAATTATATTCTACAAATTCTAAGAATACATCTATTGGATGAATTTACAAAGACCAGATTATTACAAACAATTCAAGTAATGACAAGTTCAATAACCTAGAGAATTCACTGACATGGAGCACCATTTCTCAGTGTCAAGATCTGTTGCAAGGATCATAGTCCCATCAAACTAGGTTGAAAGAGAAATCACTAGAAGGATACTGGGCTCTCTCAGGAAATGAGAAAGTAGGTATGGGCCTCATAGATGCTAAAACCAATAACTAGAGGATCAGGAAAGAAAATTCTCTCTTCTTCTCTGAAGCCAGGGAGTCTATTTTCTTTGCTTTTCTTAATCTCCCTGATTCATGATTGGCATTTTCTTTTCTTTTTTATTTTTTTGAGACAGGGTCTTGTTCTGTCACCCAGGCTGGAGCGAAGGGGCATGATCATAGCTCACTGTAACCTATAATGCATGGACTAAAGTGATCTTTCTGACTCAGCCCCCTAAGGAGCTGAAATTACACTCAGGCATGTGCTAACACACCTGGTTGATGTTTTGTTTTTTTTGTTTTTGTTTTTGTTTTTTGAGACAGAGTCTCACTCTGTTGGCCAGGCTGGAGTGCAGTGGTGCAATCTGGGCTCACCGCAACCTCCACCTCCCGGGTTCAAGCGATTCTCCTGCGTCAGCTTCTCAAGTGGCTGGGATTACAGGTGGATGCCACTGCGCTGGGCTAATTTTTGTATTTTTAGTAGAGATGGGGTTTTGTCATGTTGGCCAGGCTGGTCTTGAACTCCTGACCTCAGACAATCCGCTTGCTTCAGCCTCCAAAAGTGCCGAGATTACAGGCGTGAACCACCATGCCCGGACCTTTTTTTTTTTTTTAACCTATTTTTTATAGAGTCAGGGTCTTGTAATGTTGCCCAGCCTGGTCTAGAACTCCTGGCCTCAAGTGATCCTCCTGCCTTGCCTCCCAAAGTGCTGAAATTATAGGCGGAAACCAC
Organism: Pongo abelii; assembly: GCF_028885655.2. Classification (NCBI taxonomy): domain Eukaryota; kingdom Metazoa; phylum Chordata; class Mammalia; order Primates; family Hominidae; genus Pongo; species Pongo abelii. The sequence goes on from NC_071992.2 coordinate 33,071,569, forward strand.
TGTGCCTGGCCCTAGATCAGCATTTTCTATTTTAGCATGCACATGGCTGTCCCATCCGAGCTGCATGTAGCCTTCTAGATGCTAAATAAGAACTCAGTACAGGCTGTCTGGTCCTCCTGTCTTTTGGATCCAGTTCTCTCATGACATCATTTGCTTGGCTCATAGTATTGGTATTGGCATGTATTGGTTCTTCTTAGGTCATGTCCCCAGCTCTGGTCCAATCAGCTGTGGTCATGGGGGCAAAATGACTGTAAGAGGAGTTTTATTCAGTCATTCATTCAATAAATATTGAACATCAAAAAATTTTGTTTTGGCCAGGTATTCTAAGTAGCTGGAGTTCAATCTTGAGCAAAGCATACATACATGGGTCTTGCTGTCATGGCCTTATGGTATAGCAGGGAAGACAGATATTAATGAAATATTGTAAAATTTATTTATTTATTAGAGACAGGGTCTCACTCTGTCACCCAGGCTGGAGTGCAGTGGTGTGGTCATAGTTAACTGCAGTCTTGAACTCCTGGCCTCAACGGGTCCTCCTGCCTCAGCCTCCTGGGTAGCTGGGACTACTGCTGGGACCACTATTTATTTTAAATTTGTTTGTAGAGACAGAGTTTTGCTATGTTGCCCAGGCTGGTCTCCAACTCCTGGCCTCAAGTGATCCTCCTGTCTTGGCCTCCTAAAGTGTTGGGATTATCAGTGTGAGCTGCCAGGCCTGGCCAGATATTAATGCAGTATTAACACACACGAATATGTAACAAGATGCTGTAGGGTGCTGAACGCGATCCTGTTTTCTCAATTTGATTACTAAGGCTCACAATAAGGAAAAACCACAGCAAGCATTCTGTACTCTAAGTTGGAGGGACAATTAGTGCTCTGGACCAGCCACACCACTCAGGACTTCCTGGGAAGCACTCAGAGAACAGACCCAAATGCCTCCCACAACACCTGCCCCCCTCCTCTGGATATGAGAAGAGGACCTGGAGGGGGAAGAGGAATGCTGCCTTTTGGAGGACAGCAGTGTTTGAGGTGTGAAGCTATTCTTGTCCTTCTCCTCCTCAAGCTGGAGGGAAAGTGGGGATTTTTTTCTTTCCAAATCCAAGGCAGGGAAGCCCCCAAGAGAACCATTAGTGAAGGAGCTGCCTTATATTCTTACGAACAGTTCAGTTAATAACAAGTTAAGTAACATACAGTAGGGTCTCTAAGCGGGCATCTGCTCATCTAGCAGACTTGCTGGGCTGCTGCTGTGTTACTGGAACAGGACAAAGGCTTTCTGGGGAGAGATCTGTGGCAGGTGGGAAGGAAGTCAATGTTTCCCTGCCTCAAGCTTCAGGTGGGAAGGAAGTCAATGTTTCCCTGCCTCAAGCTTCAGGTTATTGCCAACTACGGAAGTTGGATATTACAAGGGCCTACTGGCTGAAGAATTGGCCATGAGGGAAGAAGAGATTGGGGCTCTAGAGGCCCTGGGCTGCTACATTATGGGATAGATTAATGCACATTAAAGCCAGCAGCGATTGGCCCAGTCACTCTAAGAGCCACCATCTGTTTGGGAATGAGCCCTCCCTCCGAGGGGCCTGTGGAGTGTCTATCCACCTACCTGACACTAAAGACCAGAGATCTAGGGGGGCAGTTAATGGCCCTTGGGAGGGAATGCCAAGTTCACTCTTGTTCCTCCTTTTATCCCAAGACCAAAGGAGCAGGTACAAGGAAGAGAAAGAGGGAAGGGGAGGTGCATGAGAACAGACCCCAGACTGTGTCCCCTACAGCATCCCCCACCCTCTCACCCTCAGCCACTAGAGCCGCAAAGGAGAGAAAGAGACCTGATCGAATATTGACTCAAATTTTAAAATGAACAGGACCAAGCCTTTAAGAAACAGAATGCAATTGTTTTCATCATGGAAACTGATCACTAAGATTATCGTGGTATTCAGCGAAAAGGGATTTTAAATAAGGGAGTAAGTAAGGGGCTCAGGGTTTGTGGAGGTGGACAGAAAGCAGAGAGGCATTGCAACCATGTGCTCAACTCCACCTGGCCAGAAACCTACGGAGGCAAGAAATCAGTGTGAAATGAATGCCCTCCAGGGAGACACAAGGAAGGAGTCTGCTGTCAAAGAGAATACAAAGAAAGATTTGGGTGTGTGGCTGTAAAAATTGGCATTTTGAATTAGATCTCTAGGGCACCTTTCATTCTAAGGGGAGAAAAATAGGCCCAGGGAGAAGTGACCTCCTTGATCCCACACCGCCAGTTGCTGGAGAAAGGCAGAGACTAGAATGCAGTGCTGGGTTGACTTGGGTGGTCAAGCGCATTCCTTCTCCAACACTTAGCATCATTTAGCGTCATCCCACAAGGGAGTGAGAAGGCAGGGGGATATCTGATGCTGGCAACAATCATTTCCCCCCTTGTAACATTCTTCATGGTCAGCCCTGGGAATCAGATTTCTGCTTTTTATGGAATTCAAGATCAGCTACAGTCACCTAGTATTCCTGTGAACAGGTGCTGGCTTTCTTCTTCTTCTTCTTTTTTTTTTTTAAAACACTTTATATTGTTTATTAATACAGTATACATTAGATGTAAAATCTGCAGTTTCTAAGCACACCATGTTTAGATCTTTCATATCCTACTGCAGTTTTAGGTTATTTCTACAGAGGTATCTTTAGGTGAATGAATAACACATTCTATAATTCCTGAAAACATAGTATAGAGTGAAATAATTTAAATATAATTTAGGCACATATTGATTATGCAAATAGATTATCTCTCAGTATAATACTTCTCTGTCTTGGTAAAAATAATAAAGCAAAGAAAATAATTCATTTCTGAAGTTGCTTTCCTTCACTTGTAAAGGTCTGATCTCCTCCCACTATGTGTATGTACCCTCTACTGTTAAGGAAAGCTTTGAATGTGTAGATATAGAAGAATAAGCTACATAAATACTAAAGATATGTCATTCTCCCAAAGGAGGCATGGGTTTTTCAATGATTCCTTGCCTCGTGTTGATGAGTCTGTAGAATTCAGAACCCATTTGGACACAGCTAATATCCCTGCTCTTGGGGTAGAAATAAGGACACTAGGTCATTGGTAGGGAGGTACAGGCCCTTCCTCTGCTGCTGCAGAGAGGTAATGACTCAAGAAAACTGGGCTAAAATTTGTTTAAAAAAAAAACAAAAAAATAAGTAAAAGAATCACAGGTGCTGACTGATTGGTATTACATCTTGGACCAGCCAAATGCCTTTATTTTTACTTTATATATTTTTTTTGGTGGCTGTAATCAAATGTATTTAAAATTCCTCATTCCCAACTGTGGGGTTCTAGCTGCAATTATATTACATTGCCTTTTAACAGGCAACTCTACCATCTTCATTCATATAAGTTTTGATTGCAGTAGCTCTGAATTTAGTATCTATTTCTAAGCTGGCCCTATATAAACTATTTGGTATTTGAATTAAATGAATATTAATGATGCACCTTGGTTTTTTGGTTTTGAAGTATCTTCCTATGCTTGTGATGATTGTATGAGAAAACTAGGCTAATAGTGTAAATAGATAGAATTGCTTGGTCTGGTGTTGAGTGGAACTTGCCTAGAATGAAATTCTGAGAAATTCTCATTTATAAGTGTTGTAGTGATAGGTAAGTTCTTCATCCATCCGGAGTTCCACTGTACCTTTGGAATGACAGTGATGTACAACGATGTCTTTCTTTCCACTCTGTCTCAATCAGTAAGAACTGGATATTACTTTAATTTAGCTACTGTTTTGTCCTAAAAAGTAAACATTATGAAAATGAGCCCTGAAAAGAATCTTAGGGAGTCTGGTCTCACCATATTCATACAGTGTGACAGGTATTTAAAGAGGGAGGGATCACTAAAGCTATTTATGAACCTGAAAAACGTTTTCCAAGTTTTCATAAAGTTTTAACAATTTAAATATCCATACTGCATCTAGGTATTCAATAAATATAATTGCATATGTTGTGCTTTCCATAAATTAAAATCCTCAAATGCCTCTCAAACCAAGATGGTATTTCCACATCATGCCTATTTAAAAGCAAATATAATAGATACTACTCCTGGTCATAAAACCAGGTAAACGCCCCTACCCCGTTCAAAAGGCAGCAATATCTAGTTTCCCTACATCTATTGAATGAGTGCTTTTGTGTTACAAATCAGAATATGGAAAAAAAAGTCAGTTTTTTCTCTTATGCACCACTGAGAACAAGCATAATCCTCTGAAAGTTTTTTTAAAAATTTCCTTACAGTGTTATTTCTTCTAGACAACTGAGTGGGTGGAGAAAGAAAAGTGATAAGGAAAACATTTTCATTTTCTACATCTTCCTCCAGCCCCTAAAATCCTCATTTGACACTTTGTGACATGTGTAATGGTGTCAGCATCTCTTCAAATATAGCTCCCTTCACGTTGGACCCTCTCAGGTTGGCTTCTTGAAGATCACACCCAGACAGACAGTTCTCTAAATCAGTTCCTGCCAGAGTTGCTCCTCTGAGGTTACAGTTCTTCGACTTCGCATTTTTTTAGTGTAGCCACTCTCAGGTTAATTCCTGTCATCTGACTTCCTTCCATATCCGCACCTTTCAGATTAGCACCTTCTAAACTGGCTTAAAGACCAGAAGGATCCTCAAAATTACACCGTTTCAGGGATGCTCCTTCTGCATTAGCACAGAGCATCTTGACTCCCTGGAGATTTGCACAGTCAAGCACTGATCCAGAGAGATCAGCTCGTTCAAGATTTGCACAGCAAAGATTTGCATGTGCAAGATTGCAGTGGCTTAAATTGGCAGTTTTGAAGTTAGTGAATCGAAGGTCCAAACAAGAAAGATCAGCACCACTGAAGTTCAAACCCTGGCATCGCAGTTCTAACTTGGTTGGAGTTGCTAGCAAAAATCAGACAAATTCCTTTGGGGATATTGGTGAATGATCCTCCGGTGGTTGAGAATTCTTTATTGCCACTTCTAGGTGTTCAATCAATGAATAAATGCCAAAAAATCTTGCTGCTTCTAACACACCCAATAAATTAATGCCATTATTTACAATGAGCTGTCTAAAATGCAAGTAATTCAAAATGGGTTCAAAGCACTCAGGACTTTGGTCAATTAAGAAAGCTCCTCTATGATCTTGCTTATTTCCCCAGACACCTTTGTCCTTAAACATGTGGGCCAGCATACTGTCAGGTTCTTTATCCACTGAAGTGCTCCATGTAGTTGTAAAGTACCGCCCCTGCAACATTTAATGTCAGCCAGTCTGTGTGGAATCCTAACAATCCTTCAGGAGGCTTAGAATCTGTCTGAGGATCTTCTGTTCTTGGGGGCTGCCGTTCAGGAACAGGGCCACCCGCCTCATCGCGCTGCCCCTGCTGGGTCCTGAGTGAGCCACCACCCTCCCAGCTGGTCCTCCTCCCACCTTTTTCTCCTCCCGCCCTTCCCCTCCCTCTACCCTCTCGGATTCGCCTCCCTTCGCCACCTTCCTGCCCTTGGAGACATACCACACACACACTGGCTTTCTTCTAATGGTATTACCAAGATTAATGAGCTGAACAGAACATACATTGAAAGCATTGTGATTAACTGACTTGTAACAATTCCATAACGGTTCTCTTATATTTTTGGGTTTATTGTAAACAACAAAATGGCACCTCAAGTGGTTGAACCTCAACTACTTCAAGGTTTATTCTCAGGTCAGGTAGTTTATCCTCAAGGTTTTATAAATATATTCCCCTCATTTATATTTCATTCACTCATTCATTCCCCAGACATTTATTAAACAGTTTCTTTGTGTTAGGCTCTAAGATGGGTACAATATTGTCCATTGACTTTGCTGCTCACTGCCTAGTATGGGATAAAAGTCTGTAGACAAATAATAGCAAGTAGAGTGTGCTAGCTGCTACCTTAAAGTGCAAAGAGTGGTTGGAAAAAAAAGTCTTTGAAGAGATATGAGTCTTGAAATTGGGATAAAGCAGAAGGGGGTACTCCAGGGAGAGAGATTATGATGGAGAAATGTGGAGGTATGGCTGCATGTCATGATTAGAAACTGCAAGATTTATTCTGTCACAAAGATACATCCACATGTGTGTTCATTGCAGCACTATTCCTAATAGCAAAGACATAGAATCAACCCCAATGCCCATAACTGATAGATTGGATAAAGAAAATGTGGTACATATACACCATGAAATACTATGCAGCCATAAAAAGGAAAGAGATCACGTCCTTTGCAGGGATATGGTTGGAGCTGGAAGCCACTATCCTCAGCAAACCCATGCAGGAACAGAAGACCAAACACTGCATGTTCTCACTTATAAGTGGGAGCTGAACAATGAGAACACACGGACACAGGGAAGGGAACAACACACACTGGGGCCTGTTGGAGGGTGGGGTTGGGGGAGGAAGAGCATTAGAAAAAATAGCTAATGCATGGGGGGCGTAATACCTAGGTGATGGGTTGATGGTGCAGCAAACCACCGTGGCACATATTTATGTAACAATCCTGCACATATACCCCAGAACTTAAAATAAAAATAAAAATTTAAAAAAGGAAAGAGTTTTTTTTATCCCAACTTCTAGACCACTTGGGAAGATTAGTGTGTATGGATGAAGCACAGGGTTCAAAATTGGGAATGACAGTTGATAAGGGTGGAAAGGGGAGGCTGATGTTGGATCACCAGGACTAGGAATGCCATGCTGAGGACTTGACACTTGATCCTGTACTTTGTAGGGAGCCACCCACTGAACAGCTTACTAGAAAATGTGCTTCTTAGAAAATGTCACCCAGGTGGCGATATGAAGAGTGGATTAAAGGTGACAAGAATGGAGGCAGGATTAACAGTTTGGCTTATTTAAAAAAAAAAATCATTGGTATTTAATCTCATTCCCAAAGAACTTAAAATACTTTATAAAAATAAAGAGCAAGAGAACAAAGCATTTTGTGAAGAAACTGGGGGTAGATAGGGAGAGAAAGAGGACTCTTGGGGTAAAATTATACCCTAAAATGCATGTCCTAGACTGGGTGCGGTGGTTTAGGCCTATAATCCCAGCACTTTGGGAGGCCGAGGCAGACAGATCACTTGAGGTCAGCAGTTCGAGATCAGCCTGGGCAACATGGTGAAACCTTGTCTCTGCTAAAATACAAAAAATTAACCAGGCATGCTGGTGGGCGCCTATAGTCCCAGCTACTCAGGAGGCTGAGGCATGAGAATTGCTTGAACCTGGGAGGCGGAGGTGGCGGTGAGCCAAGAATGTGCCACTGCACTCCAGCCTGGGTGACAGAGTGAGATTCCTTCTCAAGAAAAAAAAAAAAAAAAAAAAGAAAAAAAAAAAAGGGAAAAGAAAATGCAAGTCCCCCTACTAAAAGTAGGTTGCCCATTCCTGGTACTGAGATTTACAAAGAGAGTAGTTCATTGACTTAGTGTTCATGTCCTCAGCAACATCGATGTGATACAGGCTGATAGAGGCTCATGAACCCCATTTGTCCTTCCTGTGCTCACAGGAGGACTATATTTTCCAGTCTCCCTTTTAGTTAGGCCAGTGGGGCATGGGCTATTGGAATGTCATGGATGTGATGTCATCTACTTCGCTTTTCCAGCTCTTCTTTCCCCTTTGCATAGATCTTGGAAGGCGTCGGTTTTAAGAGGTGTAAGAGCTACCTTCAACACACTTTGGACTTTTCATGAGCGAGAAATTAATCCTTATCTTGTTCAATCACAGAGATTTTGGAGTTTATTACTGCAGCATACGTTAACCTCCCCTGATTAATAAAAGCCCTATTGTAAACCCATTTTAAAAATCAGCCAAACTATTAATCACGCCTCCAGTCTTGCCACCCTTAATCCACTCTTCACACCACTGTCTGGGTATCTGTCTTTTGGAGAGTAGTGGGAAATTAATTTTTTGAATTTGGTAGCACTAACCTGGCCAGTGGCAGACAGGATTATTATAACACGGTCTCTGTGGAGATGCATTCTTCCCTCCATCATTCACTGGCAATAGCTCATTGGGCTGCTTCAGATTTTCTGGAAGCCGTGAAGCCGTGACAAGTCTTGATTCTCTGCTGATGATTTTTGGTCAGTCCTATGGTCATGATTATAATTCACTGCAAATGTAAGAGGGCATTCAGCAACCTCTGATTACGTATCAATCTTTCTATTTTTTTGTTGTTGTTTCTTTGAAAGCACTTAAGATGCAATGAAGTTTCTTTTATTCCCCCCCCCGTAGACAATGCCTTTCTCTGTTGCACAGGCTGTAGTGCAGTGGTGTGAACATAGCTCACTGCAGTCTCAAATTCCTGGGCTCAAGGGATCCTCTCACCTCAGCCTCCTGAATAACTGGGAGTACAGGCACACACCACTGCACCCAGATATATATATATATATATATATATATATATATATATATATATAGTTGGAAGACACGGGGGTCTTACTGTCTTGACCAGGCTGGTCTTAAACTCCTGGCCTCACGATTCTCCCACAGCACTGGGATTACAGGCAGAAGCCACCATGCTTGGCCTGCAATTGCCTCTTTAACATCCACCATAATAGTCTTCCTTTGTTTCTTTCAGAAGTGTTGAGTGCTGCCTCTTGCACAATTTTTGTCATGAGTCAAAACCGTTCATTAGAACACAAAGTAGATGGAATAACAACACAGATAGCACCCTCATTGACTAAATGATGCAGTGTGGTGTGCTAGAGCTCATTGGCTGAGAGTGGATGGTACCATGAGTTGGGCCAACTCTTACTGCCTAAGAATTTATCATAGCATGCAGAACATTGGGAAAATACAGGAACGGTATCCTAGAGCAAGTTGTTTATACATTTTTTAGAAAAATATTTCAGAATCAGGAGGTTTATAACAAATACGTGCTGATCACTAATTTGTTAAATGGATATGATAAGGACTTCTGTGTAGCTGCTTATTATAGCTTTCAAAGCAAGCAGCTGGCACAATGCCACTGCACAATTCAGTGTTTGTCATTCTACGAGGATTAAAAGTGATGTGGTCCTGGTATCTAGTTCTCTGATCATCAGGAAATAATGGTCTTTTTATCATCAAGCAATTACCCGTGAAATCTTGCTTTGATACTGAGCTTGTGATCAATATTCTGGATGACAGAATAGTGAGATTATACTCTTATAGATTCTTGATGGATGGTGTTTTAGGTTTCCAATTTGGGGAAGATACACACACTTTATTAGATAGTTGCAGTGGGCATAGCCAGATGTCAAATTCAGAAAAGTTGTTTTCATGGATGAAGTGCATTGTTTATTCCATTTTGATGTAATTTTATTCTTATTTATAAAATAAAAAAATGTCGGTGTTTTTCCAATACAAAAACAAATGGAACCATTAATTCCATGTTTCTATACAATACAGTATAATCATGATATCCTTAATCTTTCCAATATAAATGGGAAAAAGAAGACATCTAAATGAAAGTAATATTAGCTTTTGGTGAATCCTTCAAGGTGAAGTGATTATATTAAATACCCCTCAGTAACCAAACAGTCTCGCAATGTGGGATTTTTAGACATGGAACCACAACCTCAGATTTTGTTTTGGAATAGGTGATCTTGAGTAACACCTTCTGATAGCAATATATAGCAGGGCCAAGTATATATTATTGTCACTCCTGATCTGTGACATTAAAGCCATACAATTAACCAGAGGGAATTCCTTTTTCTTTTCTTTCCATTAAAAAAAAAAACAAGTGTTTGTGCTGATGTTTTAATATCTGAAATAAAAAATCCTAAAAGCTAAACTTCTTGCTTATTTAAGCAAAAGAATCATTGGGACTCAAAGAGTTACTCTTTTTAGAAAATTGCCATCAACTACATTGCTCCTGTTAGAACTTAAAGAGGAAGGATTAGATTCTACCATTAAAAATTGTTGTTTGATAATTCTGAAGGAAGATTCTCTTTCTTTGGTGCTCTATTATAATTATTATTACATTTAAAAACAGAAAAAGCCCAGAGTTGTAAATTAAAACATTTGGCAAGGCCCGACTACTTTCCACTTTACCTTCTCTTTTTCGCTATTTTAGCTATTCTTTTTGCTATTCACCCCCATATTTCTAAATAATGCAGAGACATCACTATTTCTTCTTCCTCCCTTCCCACCAATTTCCATGATGGAAGGTGAGGATTTCATACTTTTACACTTTCCCCCCGCCCCTCCACACATGTAACACCCTATTCTACCAATATTACTACATATTTGATAAATCAGTATTTGTTACTATGACTATGTAAATAGTATCCATTGCTGTGCCTTGTAGTGTATTATAATTCCATTTACTTTTATTCAACTTTTTGCTTTCTATAGATCAAGTATACTATTTATTTTACATTTTTAACCTTTCTATTTGCCTATTTATTTATTTATTTTTTTGAGGCGGAGTCTCGCTCTGTCACCCAGGCTGGAGTGCAGTGGCGCGATCTTGGCTTATTGCAACCTCCGCCTCCCGGGTTTAAGAGATTCTCCTGACTCAGCCTCCTGAGTAGCTGGGATTACAGGTATCCACCACAAACCCCAGCTAATTTTTGTATTTTTAGTAGAGGGGGGTTTCACCATGTTGGCCAGGCTGGTCTTGAACTCTGGGCCTCAAGTGATCTGCCCATCTCAGCCTCCCAAAGTGCTGGGATTACAGGTGTGAACCACCATGCTTGGCCTCACCTACTTAATTTAGTCCCAAACTCTATCTGTTAAAATATAAATTTCCCCACAATACATCCAAATGTAGTGGGCAGGCCTGCCTGCCTGCCCTCCCTCCCTCTTACCCTCCCTTTTTTCCTCTCTCCCTTCTCTCTCTTTTTTCATTTCCCCCACTGGTAACATTCATTCTGTAGCCCCAGATTCCCCTGCTCCAACCTGGATGAGTTCTCTCCAGGAAGATGTCTGAGTACTGGTTTTCCTTCTACTGTCACCGTGGAAATTTCCTTTGCCTCTTTCCTGAATTGGATTCCATGCCTTACCCTTTCTTGGTTTATTGCTATACTTTGTCAAGCACATCCCCCTGAAACTTTTCGTAAAAGGGTACATCATGTAAAAGGGCACATCACAGGTTTATTTTTTGAGAGTTTGCATGTTTGAACATAATTTTATTCTACTCTTACACTTGAATGAGTTTCAACTCTGCATTAGTCAGCTTGGGCTGCCTTAACAGAATATCACAGACTGGGTGTTTTAAACAACAGACATTTATTTATTTTCTCACAGTTCTGGATGCTGGAAGTCCAAGGTCAAAGTTCCAGCTGATTCTGTTTCTGGTGAGGGCTCTCTTCCTGGCTTGCAGATGGCTGCCTTCTTGCTGTGTCCTCACAAAGTCTTTCTTCCAAGAGTGGACACAGGGACAGAGATAGCAAGAGTGAGCTCTCTGGTGTCTCTTCTTAGAAGTACACTAATCCTATCACATCAGTGCTCTATCTAAATGACCTCATTTAACCTCAATTACTTTCTTAGAGGCCGCATCTCCAAACATAGCCACACTGGGGGCTAGGGATTACAATTATTTTTTTCCTTAAAATTTTGAAGGCAAGTTTCCATTACCTTCTAGCATTCAGTGATTTTGAGACGTCTGAGACCATCCTCATTACAAATCCTGTGTATTGAACTGTTTTGTTCTTCTGGAGGCTTTTAAGATCTCCTCTTTATCCCCGGGCTTCTGAAATTTCATGATGATTTGCTTTAGTGTATGTTTTCCTAAAAAAATTCACGGTGTGGATGATAAATTGTGGCTATTTTAAATTGAGAAATTCATGTTATTTAATCTGAATGTTAAAAAATTCTTTTTAGATAATTTATTTTCTATTTCCTTTTTTTACAAAGAATTTCTGTTTTTCTGATTTAGATCTCCTGATTGATCCTTTCTTTTTTTACTGAGTTGTATTTTTCATATTTAATTTCTTTGTCTTTTTATTCCCTGTCTGTCTATTGAATGTTGGTACCTATATCTATCTATAAATATATACAGCCCTGAGACTAGATAGTAAAGGTATACTGTTCTTTCTACTATATGAAGGCAACTACCTCTGATTATATTGCTAATAAGGATGGAAAAAATTGCTAAGTGCACACTAATTTCCAGGAGCTGTGTTAATTTTCTCTAGTGAAGATACCACATTTGCATTGCAGCAGTGGTTGGCGTCATCATCTGCTACTGTTTGTGACAGTCTGTAGTCATCTTTGTGCCCTTTCTGGCTTTGGCATTGGGAAAACAGATGCATTTAATGGTGTTGTGTTGAGAATTATCACCCTGGGTGTCTAAAGTAGTCAAATTCACAGAAACAAAGTAGAATGGTGGTTTCCAGGGGCTGGGAAAAGGGGGAGATAGGGAGTTGTTGTTTATGGGTGTAGAGTTTGAGTTTTGCAAGAAGAAAATGTTCTGGAGATCCATCACACAATGTGAATATATATAACACGACTGAACTGTGTGCTTAAAATTGGGTAAGATGGTAAATTATGTTATGTGTTTTTTATAATTTTTTTAAAAGCAAAACAACAATCAAAGAATTATCACTGCATTTCTCAAATCTTTGATGGTGGCAATTATCATGGGGATGTAGCATTGTGTTTGGTTTATGATCTCAGTAAAGGCTGAAGCAGTTCCAGAAGTTTCTACCCTGCCCTTCCTACCCAAATAGCCCTCACTTCGCAGACCAGAGAACCACAGTAGGGAGTCTACCAGTTACTAAATATATCTATTCCCACTGTACATTCTGGGGTTAGGGAAATGACCATAGATAGAATGGGTCTCTGGTCTTCACAGCCAATATCTAATAACGCAGAAGGCCAGGTATTTCACTTTCCCCAATATCCAGATAGTCTCTTAAATGGCAGTAGGACCCTCTGGGAAAGCCCTGGGAGATGATTTAGGGAGAATATCTGTGGCTGCATTGCAGGATCCTTCCTCAAAGTTCTTGCTCAGTCAAAGGGTTTTGGGTGTATATACTATGTATTTGTTTTTTAGAGTCAGGGTCTCCCTCTCTTGCCCAGGCTGGAGTGCAGTGATGCAATTAAAGCTCACTGCAGCCTCAAACTCCTGGGCTCAACTGATCCTCCTGCCCCTTGGCCTCCCAAAGCACAGAGATTACAAGTGTGAGCCACTGGGCTGGCCAGGTGAACTCACTTAGGTGTGGAAACTAGTTAAGAGGCCCTGAATTCCTTGCTACAGCAGCTAGAGTGAGGTGTCTGCCCAGCAGACCTGGAATTCTTCCATTTATAATTACCAAGCAGCATCCTTGTAGTCTGTCCACTCCTTTCATTGACAGGGATTCCACGATCTATTAGACAACCCCAGAATCCTGCGAGTCTAAACCCTCCGATAACAACTTAGTTCTTGTGGCTTTAGTGATCATTGTGCCCCCCTCGCCTGTGGTGGTCAGGGTTGCTGCCTGTCCTCCAGTACGCTAGGGTCCCATTTTCCCCACCAAAGCCAGGGAGCATTGGTTCTTCTGCAGCGTTTCCCTCTATCATCATCGGCTTATGGAGAAGAGCTACTGCAGATCTTTAAAAGATGCCGATTACTGCCTTTCCCACCAACAAATGTCTTCCCCTCTCATCAAGGAATTACTTAATTTCGTAATGTCTTGGTGAAGGCAGTGTCCTCAGGTCCTTCTAGTGGGTAAGCGTAGGAGTGGCTATGGAGGTCGCTCATAATAGACCTGCTTCAATATCTCCACCTCACTGAGCTTTTGGATTCCTTCTTCTACAGTAAACCAGAGGATTTTTAGCATGTTAATCTCATTGACTACTTCTCACTCTTGAGTCCAGGCTTCAGTTAACCAATCCAGTAGACTGGTAACACTACTCCCTGGCACTGAAGCCAGTTTATTAAATTCTAATTCTGGGTTACGCATACCCATATCAATGCATGCAGTCCAAACAGCTTTATATATTTCAGTTTCTTGGTGCCATGCCCTTCAAATTGCTCCCATACATACCCTTCAGAATCCTGTAGGGGACATTGCACTTCTTTGTCTTGCCTCTGTTAGGATCAAACTCTCATCATGAACTCGGAGACAAGAACGGTTGAGGGTCTGGCAAGGTCCTGAGCATAAGAAACATTCATTTTTGAAGCAACTACCCCCGGTACAATCATTTAAATTTTTTTTTCTGCCCCAGGAAAAAGGCAGTGAAACTCAGAGTGGGGAGGGATTGATTCCACTTTCAAGGAAGGTTCAAAAAGATCTGGGGGTTCAACACACTCAACCTCATTTCTGATTGCTCAGATGGCCTCCTCCCTATCTCAGGCTTCCCCTCATTCATCACCAACCAATACCCTTATCTTGGTGAACAGACATGATAGTGCTGAGCACTTAGTGGGTTTTTCAACTCTACATCTCCTAAAAACAGGCTTGCCCTTGGGCCTCAGCTATTCATTCTGTTACTGTGTAAGACAAAGGAATCTTAACCAACCAACCTTCTTTCCTTCCTTCCTTTCTTCCTTCCTTCCTTCCTTCCTACTGAGACAGAGTCTTGCTCTGTCACCCAGGCTGGAGTGCAGTGGTAGAATCATGGCTCACTGCAGCCTCAAATTCTTGGGCTCAAGCAATCCTCCCCCCTCAGCCTCCTGAGTAGCTGGGACCACAGGTGTGTACCACCACACCTGACTAATTAAAAACTTTTTTTTTTTTTTTTTGTAGAGCCAGGGTCTACTTTGCCTAGGCTGGTTTTGAACTCCTGGGCTCAAGTGAACCTCCTGGCTTCCCAAGGTGTTGGGATTACAGGTGTGAGCCACTGTGCCTGGCCTGGTTTTCTATGTTTGTTTTGAGTTGAATGATTACCAACTCCAATTTCTTCTTTCCCGTAAGTATCCTCTCTAGGGAAATCAGAAAAAGCCAGCTGGTCCCATAATCTTTTTAATCAGCTCTACATGTTTTATAAGTACTGTTGTTGCCATAGCAATGATATATCCCAGACAGTTTATTTTTCAGCAACTTGCCTCCTACCTGCAGTTCATCCCATCCCTACCTGTGATAATCTAAGTAATGGTGATGCCAACACATGCCATGGGTTACTAGAACCCCAGTTCCTTTTAACAAGGAGGTTAACAAGGAGGTTATTTGTGAGCTTCTCAAATATGTATGATAAGCTCAACCAAGAATCCTGTTTTGAAAGTCTTTTTCCTAGTTTCACTCCAGGCAACAATGACTCTATCAGTCAGGGTCCTGTCAAGAAACAAATGGCATGCCCAAACTAGTTATTTGGAAGAGGATTTAATAGGGGACTATGTCTAGAGGTGCAGGTAAGGTTTGAGGAAGCTAGCCGATGCTATTATAGGACTACGGGTTAGTAACTGTGGGGAGTTGACAGCACCGGCTGGAAGAGGCAAGGGGAGGATGGTCCCGGATCTGCAGAGGGAAGCTCTGGGCAGATACCTGCCTGTCAAAGCTTGGCCTTTGGGAGAAGGAGGAAGCTACTCAAAGGAGGGAGCAGGAAAAGTAAACCCTTTGACCTTTTTTGTTTTCATTTTTGTTTTTTCCTTTTTCTTTTCTCTTTCTTTCTTTTTTTTTTAAAATTATACTTTAAGTTTTAGGGTACATGTGCACAATGTGCAGGTTAGTTATATATGTATACATGTGCCATGTTGGTGTGCTGCACCCATTAACTCGTCATTTAACATTAGGTATATCTCCTAATGCTATCCCTCCCCCCTCCCCTGACCCCACAACAGGCCCTGGTGTGTGACGTTCCTCTTTCTGTGTCCATGTGTTCTCATTGTTCAATTCCCATCTATGAGTGAGAACATGCAGTGTTTGGTTTTTTGTCATTGTGATAGTTTGCTGAGAATGATGGTTTCCAGCTTCATACAAATCCCTACAAAGGACATGAACTCATCATTTTTTATGGCTGCATAGTATTCCATGGTGTATATGTGCCACATTTTCTTTTTTATATATTTATTTATTTATTTATTTTTTATTATTATACTTTAAGTTTTAGGGTACATGTGCACAATGTGCAGGTTAGTTACATATGTATACATGTGCCATGCTGGTGCACTGCACCCACTAACTCGTCATCTAGCATTAGGTATACCTCCCAATGCTATCCCTCCCCCCTCCCCCCACCCCACAACAGTCCCCAGAGTGTGATATTCCCCTTCCTGTGTCCATGTGTTCTCATTGTTCAGTTCCCACCTATGAGTGAGAATATGCCGTGTTTGGTTTTTTGTTCTTGCGATAGTTTACTGAGAATGATGATTTCCAATTTCATCCATGTCCCTACAAAGGACATGAACTCATCATTTTTTATGGCTGCATAGTATTCCATGGTGTATATGTGCCACATTTTCTTAATCCAGTCTATCATTGTTGGACATTTGGGTTGGATCCCAGTCTTTGCTAGTGTGAATAATACCGCAATAAACATACGTGTGCATGTGTCTTTATAGTAGCATGATTTATAGTCCTTTGGGTATATACCCAGTAATGGGATGGCTGGGTCAAATGGTATTTCTAGTTCTAGATCCCTGAGGAATCGCCACACTGACTTCCACAATGGTTGAACTAGTTTACAGTCCCACCAACAGTGTAAAAGTGTTCCTGTTTCTCCACATCCTCTCCAGCACCTGTTGTTTCCTGATTTTTTAATGATTGCCATTCTAACTGGTGTGAGATGGTAACTCATTGTGGTTTTGATTTGCATTTCTCTGATGGCCAGTGATGGTGAGCATTTTTTCATGTGTTTTTTGGCCGCATAAATGTCTTCTTTTGAGAAGTGTCTGTTCATGTCTTTTGCCCGCTTTTTGATGGGGTTTTTTTTTTTTTTCTTGTAAATTTGTTTGAGTTCATTGTAGATTCTGGACATTAGCCCTTTGTCAGATGAGTAGGTTGCAAAAATTTTCTCCCATTTTGTAGGTTGCCTGTTCATTCTGATGGTAGTTTCTTTTGCTGTGCAGAAGCTCTTTAGTTTAATTAGATCCCATTTGTCAATTTTGGCTTTTGTTGCCATTGCTTTTGGTGTTTTAGAAATGAAGTCCTTGCCCATGCCTATGTCCTGAATGTAATGTCTAGGTTTTCTTCTAGGGTTTTTCTTGTTTTAGGTCTAACATTTAAGTCTTTAATCCATCTTGAATTGATTTTTGTATAAGGTGTAAGGAAGGGATCCAGTTTCAGCTTTCTACATATGGCTAGCCAGTTTTCCCAGCACCATTTATTAAATAGGGAATCCTTTCCCCATTGCTTGTTTTTCTCAGGTTTGTCAAAGATCAGATAGTTGTAGATATGCAGTGTTATTTCTGAGGGCTGTGTTCTGTTCCATTGATCTATATCTCTGTTTTGGTACCAGCACCATGCTGTTTTGGTTACTGTAGCCTTGTAGTATAGTTTGAAGTCAGGTAGTGTGATGCCTCCAGCTTTGTTCTTTTGGCTTAGGATTGACTTGGCGATGTGGGCTCTTTTTTGGTTCCATATGAACTTGAAAGTAGTTTTTTCCAATTCTGTGAAGAAAGTCATTGGTAGCTTGATGGGGATGGCATTGAATCTATAAATTACCTTGGGCAGTATGGCCATTTTCACGATATTGATTCTTCCTACCCATGAGCATGGAATGTTCTTCCATTTGTTTGTATCCTCTTTATTTCCTTGAGCAGTGGTTTGTAGTTCTCCTTGAAGAGGTCCTTCACATCCCTTGTAAGTTGGATTCCTAGGTATTTTATTCTCTTTGAAGCAATTGTGAATGGGAGTTCACTCATGATTTGGCTCTCTGTTTGTCTGTTGTTGGTGTATAAGAATGCTTGTGATTTTTGTACATTGATTTTGTATCCTGAGACTGCTGAAGTTGCTTATCAGCTTAAGGAGATTTTGGGCTGAGACAATGGGGTTTTAAAGATACACAATCATGTCATCTGCAAACAGGGACAATTTGACTTCCTCTTTTCCTGATTGAATACCCATTATTTCCTTCTCCTGCCTAATTGCCCTGGCCAGAACTTCCAATGCTATGTTGAATAGGAGTGGTAAGAGAGGGCATCCCTCTCTTGTGCCAGTTTTCAAAGGGAATGCTTCCAGTTTTTGCCCATTCAGTATGATATTGGCTGTTGGTTTGTCATAGATAGCTCTTTTTATTTTGAGATACATCCCATCAGTACCTAATTTATTGAGAGTTTTTAGCATGAAGTGTTGTTGAATTTTGTCAAAGGCCTTTTCTGCATCTATTGAGACAATCATGTGGTTTGTGTCATTGGTTCTGTTTATATGCTGGATTATGTTTATTGATTTTTGTATGTTGAACCAGCCTTGCATCCCAGGGATGAAGCCCACTTGATCATGGTGGATAAGCTTTTTGATGTGCTGCTGGATTCTGTTTGCCAGTATTTTATTGAGGATTTTTGCATCGATGTTCATCAGGGATATTGGTCTAAAATTCTCTTTTTTTGTTGTGTCTCTGCCCGGCTTTGGTATCAGGATGATGCTGGCCTCATAAAATGAGTTAGGGAGGATTCCCTCTTTTTCTATTGATAGGAATAGTTTCAGAAGGAATGGTACCAGCTCCTCCTTATACCTCTGGTAGAATTTGGCTGTGAATCCATCTGGTCCTGGAATTTTTTTGGTTGGTAAGCTATTAATTATTGCCTCAATTTCAGAGCCTGTTATTGGTCTATTCAGAGAGTCAACTTCTTCCTGGTTTAGTCTTGGGAGGGTATATGTGTTGAAGAATTTATCCATTTCTTCTAGATTTTCTAGTTTATTTGTGTAGAGGTGTTTATAGTATTCTCTGATGGTAGTTTGTATTTCTGTGGGATTGGTGGTGATATCTCCTTTATCATTTTTTATTGCATCTATTTGATTCTTCTCTTTTTTCTTTATCAGTCTTGCTGGTGGTCTATCCATTTTGTTGATCTTTTCAAAAAACCAGCTCCTGGATTCATTGATTTTTTGAAGGGCTTTCTGTGTCTCTATCTCCTTCAGTTCTGCTCTGATCTTAGTTATTTCTTGCCTTCTGCTAGCTTTTGAATGTCTTTGCTCTTGCTTCTCTAGTTCTTTTAATTGTGATGTTAGGGTGTCCATTTTAGATCTTTCTTGCTTTCTCTTGTGGGCATTTAGTGCTATAAATTTCCCTCTACACACTGCTTTGAATGTGTACTAGAGATTCTGGTATGTTGTGTCTTTGTTCTTGTTGGTTTCAAAGAACATCTTTATTTCTGCCTTCATTTTGTTATGTGCCCAGTAGTCATTCAGGAGCAGGTTGTTCAGTTTCCATGTAGTTGAGCAGTTTTGAGTGAGTTTCTTAATCCTGAGTTCTAGTTTAATTGCACTGTGGTCTGAGAGATAGTTTGTTATAATTTCTGTTCTTTTACATTTGCTGAGGAGTGCTTTACTTCCAACTATGTGGTCAATTTTGAAATAAGTGTGGTGTGGTACTGAAAAGAACGTACATTCTGTTGATTTGGGGTGGAGAGTTCTGTAGATGTCTATTAGGTCCACTTGGTGCAGAGCTGACTTCAAATCCTGGATATCCTTGTTAACTTTCTGTCTCATTGATCTATCTAATGTTGACAGTGGGGTGTTAAAGTCTCCCATTATTAAAGTGTGGGAGTCTAAGTCTCTTTGTAGGTCTCTAAGGACTTGCTTTATGAATCTGGGTGCTCCTGTATTGGGTGCATATATATTTAAGATAGTTAGCTCTTCTTGTTGAGTTGATCCCTTTACCACTATGTAATGGCCTTCTTTGTCTCTTTTGATCTTTACTGGTTTAAAGTCTGTTTTATCAGAGACTAGGATCGCAACCCCTGCCTTTTTTTGCTTTCCATTTGCTTGGTAGATCTTCCTCCATCCTTTTATTTTGAGCCTATGTGTGTCTCTGCACGTGAGATGGGTTTCCTGAATACAGCACACTGATGGGTCTTGAGTCTTTATCCAATTTGCCAGTCTGTGTCTTTTAATGGGAGCATTTAGCCCATTGACATTTATGGTTAATATTGTTATGTGTGAATTTGATTCTGTCATTATGATGTTAGCTGGTTATTTTGCTCGTTAGTGGATGCAGTTTCTTCCTAGCCTCAATGGTCTTTACAATTTGGCAGGTTTTGCAGTGGCTGGTACCAGTTGTTCCTTTCCATGTTTAGTGCTTCCTTCAGGAGCTCTTGTAGGGCAGGCCTGGTGGTGACAAAATCTCTCAGCATTTGCTTGTCTGTAAAGTATTTTATTTCTCCTTCACTTATGAAGCTTAGTTTGGCGGGATATGAAATTCTGGGTTGAAAATTCTTTTCTTTAAGAATGTTGAATATTGGCCCCCACTGTCTTCTGGCTTGTAGAGTTTCTGCTGAGAGATCAGCTGTTAGTCTGATGGGCTTCCCTTTGTGGGTAGCCCGACCTTTCTCTCTGGCTGCCCTTAACATTTTTTCCTTCATTTCGACTTTGGTAAATCTGACAGTTATTTGTCTTGGAGTTGCTATTTTCGAGGAGTGTCTTTGTGGCGTTCTCTGTATTTCCTGAATTTGAATGTTGACCTGCCTTGCTAGTTTGGGGAAGTTCTCCTGGATAATATCCTGCAGAGTGCTTTCCAACTTGGTTCCATTCTCCCCGTCACTTTGAGGTACACCAATGAGACATAGATTTGGTCTTTTCACATAGTCCCATATTTCTTGGGGGCTTTGTTCATTTCTGTTTATTCTTTTTTCTCTAAACTTCTCTTCTCACTTCATTTCATTCATTTGATCTTCCATCATTGATACCCATTCTTCCAGTTGATCGAATTGGCTACTGAGGCTTGTGCATTCATCATGTAGTTCTCGTGCCATGGTTTTCAGCTCCATCAGGTCCTTTAAGGACTTCTCTGCATTGGTTATTCTAGTTAGCCATTTGTCTAATTTTTTTTCAAGGTTTTTAACTTCTTTGCCATGGGTTTGAACTTCCTCCTTTAGCTCAGAGTAGTTTGATCGTCTGAAGCCCTCTTCTCTCAACTCGTCAAAGTCATTCTCTGTCCAACTTTGTTCCATTGCTGGTGAGGAGCTGCGTTCCTTTGGAGGAGGAGAGGCGCTCTGATTTCTGGAGTTTCCAGTTTTTCTGCTTTGTTTTTTCCCCATCTTTGTGGTTTTATCTACCTTTGGTCTTTGATGATGGTGACGTACAGATGGGGTTTCGGTGTGGATGTCTTTTCTGTTTGTTAGTTTTCCTTCTAACAGCCAGGACCCTCAGCTGCAGGTCTGTTGGAGTTTGCTGGAGGTCCACTCCAGACCCTGTTTGCTTGGGTATCAGCAGCAGAGGCTGCAGAACAGCAGATATTGGTGAGCAGCAAATGTTGCTGCCTGATCATTCCTCTGGAAGTTTTGTCTCAGAGGAGTACCTGGCCGTGTGAGGTGTCAGTCTGCCCCTACTGGGGGGTGCTTCCCAGTTAGGCTACTCGGGGATCAGGGACCCACTTGAGGAGGCAGTCTGTTCATTCTCAGATCTCCAGCTGCGTGCTGGGAGAACCACTACTCTCTTCAAAGCTGTCAGACAGGGACATTTAAGTCTGCAGAGGATTCAGCTGCCTTTTGTTTGGCTATGCCCTGCCCCCAGAGGTGGAGTCTACAGAGGCAGGCAGGCCTCCTTGAGCTGCGGTGGGCTCCACCCAGTTTGAGCTTCCCCGCCACTTTGTTTACCTACTCAAGCCTCGGCAATGGCCGGCGCCCTCCCCCAGCCTTGCTGCTGCCTTGCAGTTTGATCTCAGACTGCTGTGCTAGCAATGAGCGCGGCTCCACGGCTCCGTGGGCGTAGGTCCCTCTGAGCCAGGCACAGGATATAATCTCCTGGTGTGCCGTTTGTTAAGCCCGTTAGAAAAGCACAGTATTAGGGTGGGAGTGACCTGATTTTCCAGGTGCCATCTGTCACCCCTTTTTTGACTAGGAAAGGGAATTCCCTGACCCCTTGCACTTCCCAGGTGAGGCGATGCCTCGCCCTGCTTTGGCTTACTCTCGGTGCATTGCACCCACTGTTCTGCACCCACTTTCCTACACTCCCTAGTGAGATGAACCCAGTACCTCAGTTGGAAATGCAGAAATCACCTGTCTTCTGCGTCGCTCATGCTGGGAGCTGTAGACTGGAGCTGTTCTTATACGGCCATCTTGGCTCTACCCTCCACAGACCATTTCTCTCTCTCTCTCTTTCTTTCTCTCTTTCTTTCTTTCATATTTATTCTGTTTATTGGCAGTGCATAGTTTATTTGTGCTAATTAACTGCCTAGGGCCCTTTGTCCATCTTTCTTTTTTAATTTTGATTTAATTTTACTTTAAGTTCTGGGATACATGTGCTGAATGTACATGTTTGTTACATAGGTATATATGTGCCACGGTGGTTTGCTGCACCTATCAACCCCTCAATCTAGGTTTTAAGCCCCACATGCATTCGGCATTTGTCCTAATGCTCTCCCTCCCCTTGCCCTCCACCCCTCGACAGGCTCCGGTATGTGATGTTCCCTTCCCTGTGTCCATGTGTTTTCATAGTTCAACTCCCACTTGTGAGTGAGAACATGCAGTGACAAACCCCTTTTTATTCCTCTCCCCTATTACTCCCCAGTGCCTTCCACTGGTCACATCCTCTCACAAGCCAGAAGGCAAAGGATCCCATCGATGTTGTCTCATGGGGGTCAATCTCCTGAGCTCAATTGGTATGGGGAAAGATTGAGAGTAAATATAATAGAATAAGTAGAAGATATCCAGCCTAGGCCCTAACTGCAACATGGTGTCAAGTGCTGGCCTGCCTGGTAGACATGAGTGTCAAGTTTCTTCCAGATTTATGATATGTGGTTGACCCTTGAACAACATAAGTTTGAGCTGTGAGGGTCCACTCATACTTGAATTTCCTTCTGCCTCTGTCACCCCGAGACAGCAAAACCAATCCCTCTTCCTCTTCTGCATACTCAATGTGAAGACAATGAGGGTGAAGACCTTTAGGATGATCCACTTCCACTTAATGAATGGTAAATACATTTTCTCTTTCTTAGGATTTTCTTAATAACATTTTCTTTTTTCTAGCTTGCTTTATTGTAAGAACACAGTATATAATACATATAACACACAAAATATGTTAAAGGACTGTTCATGTTATTAGCAAGGCTTCTAGTCAGACTACGAGTATTTAGGTTTTTGGAGAGTCAAAAATTACATGTGGATTTTTGACTGCACGTGCAGTGGCTCATGCCTGTAATCCCGGCAATTCGGGAGGCCGAGGCAGATGATCACTTGAGCCCAGGAGTTCGAGGCCAGCCTGGGCAACATAGGGAGACCCTGTCTCTACAAAAACAAAACAAAACAATCACACAATCTCAACAACCCTCCCACACCAAAAGATATCCAGATAGCAATGTAGAAGAGACTGCCTTTGGAAACAGGAGAGATTTGGGAGTTCAGGAGTGAGTTCCAGGCTAGAGAAGTAGATTGGGATTGGAGCTGTTCTTGTGAAGTGTATAGAGGTGGAAGTTAGGCTATTTTTTTTTTCCAGAAATGTCCTG